>NC_134126.1:12209016-13453659 GCF_040939455.1 Microcebus murinus
GGTATGGGAAGTAGGAGCTGAAGTCAAATTCTTTCATTACCTTGAGGGAGGTGGTGGTGGTGGGTATTATTTTCACCAGGTCCACATGGATCAGTTTGATCATAAAACAGCCATGGTAAGATTTCATTTGTGGAATGTGGTAAGCATGGTCCTAGCCTAATTCTTTCCTAGGGTTTGGCAGTGTCTCTGGTCACATGCCTACACTTAGGGTTGAGAGAGATGCTAATGCCTTGGGCCTTCCTCAGACGCCACAGTGCCTCCTGCCCCAGGAAGACTGAAAAGATGGCTCTCTTTTCCTTACAGATTACTGGCTCAGTATCAGGAGTAGAGGTAGGGAGGTATTGTCAGCTCCAGAAGAGTGGAGTCCACGGTTTATCCCACAAGGGATGCATTAGGCTTTTTAGAGCTTCACTGAGATTGTCAGTAATAGGCAATCACCTTTCTGTACTTACGAAACATTTCTTAAAATTCTCTTGGGTTTGACTCAAAAAAGTGACCAGGTTGAAAGTTACTCTGTTATTCTTGAAGACAAACGCAATTCCTTTTAAGTTACAAATCAGCACTTATGTGCTATAGTTAAGCATGTCCTCACACCATCCCCTGTTTTTGGCCTCCATGTAGACAGACGCATTGCACTGCTGCATGGTATATTCCATCTCGACCAGCTGGCAGCAGCCGATGGTTAACTTTTCCCTAGGAGAAAAGAGACATGAAATCACTGTGAGACAGCTGCTTAGATAAAAATTCTTTTTTTCTTTGACATTCCTTAATTGACAAAAATTTGTATATATTTATTGTTTGCAACATGTTTTGAACTATGTATACATTGTGGAATGGTTTAGTTGAGCTAATTAACATGTATTAATTCAGATATTTTGTGTGGTGAAAGCACATAAAATCTACTTAGTGATTTTCAAAATATAACACATTGTTATTAACTAAAGTCATCATGTTGTAAAATAAATTTCTTGAATTTAATCCTTCTATTTAATGGAAATTTTGTGTCCTTTGATCAACATCTCTCCAATTCCCCCATCCCCCTATGCAGATACGTGTGTGAGCCTGGCTTTACGGGGAGTCTGTGTATTCATTCACCTGGAACTATCTCAAGAAAACAGCATATGCTGGCATGGGGGGAAAAAGAAGAAGAAGAAAAGAAACTTTTTATCTGAGGAATGCGAGTATCTTCAAATTATCAGGCCAGACAGGCATTAAAATGAAACAATGATTACCTCACTCCCCTTTGAGCTAAATAATTCTCTCTCAAAGCCACTTGCTATGTGGGCTCTAGACTAACTGACGCCAAGAAGCCATAAAATGCCATACACCCTTTTCCCCCAGACCAGTGAATGCTGTCTTCTGGAGGTAGTTACAGGCGAAGACTCAGACTCCCCGCTTGCGTAGCCATGCTCACACAGGCATCTAACATTCCTAGCCCAGGCCAATCCTTCTGGAGACGCTCTTGTGGGAGGTGGGGTGGCAGGGATTGGCTGAGGCACTTCCCAGGTACCTCCACTGAGACCTCCTATTGGAGCCCTTGGCTGAGGCATTTTTCTTGACTCTGACTCAGTACTTTTCCACTCCTAGCTCTTCCTCCTCCTGGCCCCCAGGTCCTATGCTATTAAGAGAAAGCTTGCTGAGTGGTAATCATCATTCTTCAATGCACTCAAGATACTAAATATAGGCCTGGCACGGTGGCTCAGGCCTGTAATCCTAGCACTCTGGGAGGCCGAGGCTGGCGGATCCTTTGAGCTCAGGAGTTTGAGACCAGCCTGAGCAAGAGCGAGACACTGTCTCTACTAAAAAATAGAAAGAAATTAATTGGCCAAATAAAAATATATAGAAAAAATTAGCCAGGCATGGTAGCACATGCCTGTAGTCCCAGCTACCTCAGGAGGCTGAGGGAGAAGGATTGCTTGAGCCCAGGAGTTGGAGGTTGCTGTGAGCTAGGCTGACACCAGGGCACTCTAGCCTGGGCAACAGAGTGAGACTCTGTCTCAAAAAAAAAAGAGCAACAGTTTTCCAGCAATACATGCATGACATGATTATTGCAACCAACTAACGTAAGAATCCCACTGTCTTCTATTAAGCCAGACATTAAAAAGATTTGCAAAAATGTATAAAATGCCAATTTTGACAGTAATATTTATTGTTTGGGGAAAAATGTTTTCATAATAATATATTATTTATTTTAACATGCAGTTATTTTTAAATGAATTAATAAATACACATTTTTAAATTCTCAGTTCTAATACAGTAAATATATATAGATACAACATGCATAAACAAAAGCTCTTTGAGATCTTCAATAATTTTTTTAAAAAAAGTTTTAATTTAAAAAAGTCTTAGAGCCAAAAAGTTTGAGAATCACTTTAAACCTTATAGCTGATAGACACACATGCCCACAGCCTTTGGCATGTATGTATAAGAAATACTAATAAAGGTTAAAAAAATCATAGTGTAGTGAAAAGACATAAGAACACTTCACCACCGCCCCAGTGGCGCTTTCCGTGGTAAAAGCCTGTTACAGTGGCATATCTATACATAGATGTAACTTACCGATACTCAGTTTGAGAAACACAATCATAAAGTTCCTGGGCAGTAAATTTGACATTTTTATTTACCTGAAAAGAACCCAAATACAGTTATTAAAAATACATATTAAATCAAATGAGTGATAAGAACACAATTAGAGGCCGGGCGCTGTGGCTCACGCCTGTAATCCTAGCTCTTGGGAGGCCGAGGCGGGCGGATTGCTCAAGGTCAGGAGTTCAAAACCAGCCTGAGCAAGAGCGAGACCCCGTCTCTACTATAAATAGAAAGAAATTAATTGGCCAACTGATATATATATATAAAATTAGCCGGGCATGGTGGCGCATGCCTGTAGTCCCAGCTACCCGGGAGGCTGAGGCAGAAGGATCACTCGAGCCCAGGAGTTTGAGGTTGCTGTGAGCTAGGCTGACGCCACGGCACTCACTCTAGCCTGGACAACAAAGTGAGACTCTGTCTCAAAAAAAAAAAAAAAAAAGAAAAAAAAGAGAAAGAACACAATTAGAGTGGCCCATATTCTGAGGGAGCAGAATTTCAATAATTACTGAATAAAAAAAGATTAAACAGTAACAATAAGAAATTCAGTGACCACAATACTAACACTGAACTGTGGTGCAAAAATATTAGTCCTATTGTTACAACTCAATCTGTTCATAAAACAAGTAGGGGTGAGATAAGCCTGGATGTAGTGGAGATCGAATGAACAGAAAAAACGTAATGCTATATAAACTGTGTGAAAGGTCTGTCTTATTTAGGACAAAGTTTGATTTACAGACATTTTCAAAAGAAATGTATTTTTCAGATTTTTGAGGTCTACGTATTTAAATTAATATGTTCATACATATTTAAACTAATATGTTCAATTTAAAAAATATCTGTTATAATTCAGAGATAACAATACCATAAACATAGAAATCCTTCATCAAACAAAAACTAGTTGTGGCTCACATATGGAAGACACAGTAAAGGAATCCTTTATTTCTTAAAGCTTACTACTGATTTAGGCTATATTCTATTTATGTGCAAGAAAGAACCTGGAAACTTGTAAAGGAAAATCCTTTTTAACAGATAACTCAACAAATAGCACAGTGCCTAAATTTTCATAAATTTAGAATTAGTGGAAGGAAACTCAATAGGACTATTTTCTATTCAATTCACTTTTTAAATTATTTTAAGCCAGGCAATGGTGGCTCAGTCCTGTGATCCCAGCATTTTGGGAGGCCAAGGCAGGAGGATTGTTTGAGGCCAGGAGTTCCAGGCCAGCCTGGGCAACATAGTTATAGAGACCCTGTCTCTATAAGAAATATACATACACACACATATATACGTAATTTTTAAATGTTAGTAGCTGGCATGCATTTTTTGACAGGGAAAACCATTCTTACCTTGATTTAATTAATACTAATTTAAAGATTCATATTATAAAAGTCTTCTATAGAGTTCAGGGTATTGCTTATTTATAAAAATTCCATGACTTTCTTCAATGTTTTCATAGAAAAGTTTACCACACTTGTGTAGAAAATGTTTCATTCATTGAAAGTTAAAAAAAATATAGTTTTCAAATATATGTCCTAATATTTTTCTTAAAATGAGGATTATTTTTATATTTAATGATATATACTATTTAATATTATATTTAATGACTTTATATAAAATTGGTATATTTAATAATTTACCCAAAGTTTAATGAAGTTTATAATTTTTATTAAAAGAATCTTCTCAAAATGGTCTAAAATATACATTTAAACTATCAACCAGTCCACTTACTTCTTTACATGTTCTGCCCTTATCCCAAGGGTCTTTGATAGTTTTACTACTGCTCCACATGTCAGGACCTACAATGTATCCAAACTTAAGCCACCAAATGTCAATCCATTGAAGATGTTTGATCAGAGGATGAAGGGAATAATACTTTCCTATCAACTGTTGAGAAAAATCAGCTGAAAAACTGATTTTCAGCCTGATATAATATGAATACAAAACAGTTCCTTCAGCTTTTAAAATATCTTTTGTTTAAGTATCTAGATTTATCTTTAGTTTTAAAAGCAACCATCCACATACATTCAGACATTTATCTAACAACACAGCCAGCATATAAAGGTGACATGGCTCCAGGTTATAGCAAATAACTTAGAAAGTAGGCAGTTAATTTACTAATAAAAACTGAAGTACAAATTCATGATGGTCTAACCTGAAATATCTCGTTTTATCATATTCATGAATTTTGACTATTAAGACATTTTTACTTACTCACATTGGGACATTCTAAATTACACTGGAAATATCTCCACGTTTAAATGTACAATTTTAATTTCCAGGGGGAAAAATAGATGATAAAAGATGTCACTAAACATTAGAATTGTGACTATGAAGTAGATTGTGGAACTGGTGTCATTACTTTTTAGCTGTACTACTCACAATGAAAGCCAAATACTAGTTAATGGCTCAATTATTTTTAATTCTTAAAAATTCAAGAACAAAAGGCAAAGGTTAAGTATAAAAACAGTCAAACTTCTTAAAAGATTTAGATGATCCTATCACTGTTTATAATATAAGACTAGTATCTCCAATGTAGTAATTGATCTAGGGGAAGAAATTCTTCTAGGAGAAATGATTTTAAAAATCTGATAATCAGCTGGGTGTGGTGGCACGCACCTGTAGTCCCAGCTACTTGGGAGTCTGAGGCAGAAGGATAGCTTGAGCCCAGGAGTTAGAGACTATAGTGAGCTATGATCGTGTCTGTGAATAGCCACTGCACTCCAGCCTGGCAACACAGCAAGAGACCCATCTCTCAAATTAAAAAAAAAAAAAATTGAGAATCAAAATCAGACCCCCATATTCTTAGGAACACTGCCAACACTCTTAGCAATAGATACTAAACTCAAAAAGACCTATGCCCCAGAATTTTCCAGGAGATGTAATTTTAAAACTGTCCTATTGTTTCTAATACATTTTTATTGTTAGATCAATGTCTTAATTCAAAATTCAGAAAGATGAAATAATTGTATAAATCATCTCAAAAGAAGAAATCTTAATAATCACATAATATGTTAAGGCTTATTATTAAAAAGCATATATGAACACCATTCTTTGCCTTTATTTGAATAGAGTAACACATATTGAACATTTATTCTGTGTCTGGTACTATTGGGAACACTATATATGTCACATTATTTAGTCTTTACAGAATATCTATAATGTATCTACTGTTGTTATTCCCATTTTACAGATGAAGAAACTGAGACAAGGAGAATTAAATAACTTCCTAGATCATATACTTAATAAGTGGAAAGGCCAACATTTAAACACAGGTAGTCCTGGCACTCTGGGAGGCCAATGCCGGAGGATCGCTCAAGGTCAGGAGTTCAAGACCAGCCTGAGCAAGAGCAAGACACCGTCTCTACTAGAAATAGAAAGAAATTATCAGAACAACTAAAAATACAAAGAAAAAATTAGCTGGGCACGGTGGTGCATGCCGATAGTACCAGCTACTAGGGAGGCAGAGGCAGGAGGATCACTTGAGCCCAGGAGTTTGAGGTTGCTGTGAGCTAGGCTGATGCCACAGCACTCTAGCCCAGGCAACAGAGTGAGTCACAGGTAGTCATAAAAAAAATAAATACAGGTAGCCTGACCTCACAGTCTGTTATTTATTTTTTATTTTTGTTATTTTTTATATAATTCTTTCTTTTTAAAATAATTTTTCTTATCCTTTTAGTTTCTTTTTCTTTTAGATGTATCTTCTGATTATGTAAGATTCTGTGTTCTTAATCACTAGATTCTTAATGGAAGAGGTGGCATATAAAAAGCTAAATAAAGCTAACCAAGAATAGAAATAAAGAAATAGAGTTTGATTCCATAAGAAATGTGAGACCTGAATATATGTCAACATCTCTTCATTTAAAGTGTTTTGTTAAACACACACAAAGACAAAAACACAAAATTGAAAAGTAGGTATATGTAGAGAACATACACAAAGAGCAAGTAGAAATTGAAAATCAACAGAATAGTTTCCTTGGTTCAGCAATGATGAGGAAAGTATGCAGGCTAATTTACAAAATACACTGGAGCCTCACCACAGCTCTAACTCCACAGTCTATGCTGCTGCTATAGAGGAAACTAAATTATAATTTTCTTTCCCAGCAATTACTGCTTCTCAACCCAGAGGTGTTTCTTCCTCTCTGGGGGCCGTTTTATGTATGTAAATTGGGTAGGGTGGTGGAATGTTTTTGGTTGTCAATAACTGGAACAGCTATGGGCATTTAGTACATATGGTTCATGGATGTTAAACATCTGCAATGTTCCACAATGAAGAAAGGACCTGTCCAAAATGCCAGTAGTACCCCTGATGACAAACAATTCCATGTTGGAGAAAGTGTGTTATTGTAGGACTCTACAAGCATTTTTACTTAGGGAACAAAAGAAAGAACTGAATATCTCACTAATAGGGAAAAGGGGGAAGAAAATGGGCAGATGCATTTCGAAGGATAGAAAGTTGCAGATATGTGGGATGAACAAGCCTAGAGATTATGCAACATGAGTACTATAGTTAATATTATTGTATTGTAGTTGGGGATTTTGGTAAAAGAGTAAATTTCAGGTGCTCTTGTGGCACACACACAAAAAGGATAACTATGTGAGATATGATGGATATACTGATTTACTTAACTATTTCATTATGTATAATATGCCCAAACAGCATGTTGAATACCTTAAACATATATAATTTTTTACAGATGATATTAGCTAAAAGGCCAGGAAGCAATTATATATATAATTTTTTTAAAAGAAAGGAAAAAAATGTGTCACTAACAAACTTCTACAGCATTCAAGAATTTAATATAAAGCAAATATCAATCAGAAAGCATTCTATTATGTTTTATAACTCCTACTACGCTTATTTACAGTAAAACTTGTTTATAATGGAAATGTGATAATCATTTAAAAATATTTCTCATACCTCATACTTGATTAGGAAGTTATAGAGGGTCTCAACATCTTGATAATTACTGTTAGGAGCCAAAATTCTAAAAAATAAAATAAAATAAAAACAAAGGAGGAGAAATGATTGATTTAAGAAAAAAGAATACCTTGACATTTGTCCCAAAAGATACTCATACAAAACATACTGTAAGAGATAACTTATTGTTTAATAAGCTTAAAGGCTTGCAACACTTTTTATCAATTAAAAATTATAAAATCATGAGTTTAAAGAGATCAATTTATTAAAATGTGTTCACTTATTTGATACTTACAGCATCAATTAATCAACAACCATAAGCATTCTTACATGTGAAATTACAGTTCACATTTGAGTTTCAATAATACAAATTTTTCAAAAAACAGAAATATGAAGTGCATTTACATTCTATGTCTTTTAATCTGCAGATAAAGCTTGAAGATTTCCCACAGAAATGTTCAACCCATCCAAATGAACAACTGATGAAACTATCAGACACTTAAATCCTAATAAAAGACTGTGACTAAATTCAAATAACAATGTTTGAACTATTATCCTAGCACTCTATGAAAAAACAGTAGTTATCAGACTGTGTCAATTGGTGGAAATAACGCCGATTCATAAAAATAACAATGACAGAAACACAGAAGAAATAAAAATAAAGAAGGCAGGAAAATATTTTTCCTTCTAGCAGTAAAGTATTAATACTCATTTCTTTTCATTTTCCTATACTAAATATTTCTTAAGTCATTTTAGCATGAACAATTTTTTTCTTTTAGAAAAAAGAAAAAGAAAAGGAAACCAGTCCTGTCATTATAATACAGTATAGTAGTTCTGAGTACCTCAGTTTGTCTAGCTGTGTGACTTAGAGTGAGTTGTTTAACTTCTCTGTGCTTTATTTTCCTTATCTGTTAAATGAGGAAAATAGTCCCTTTTTCATAAGGCTATTGAGAGAATTAAATGAGTTATTATCAGAAAAGCCATTTTAACAGTGTTTAGTATATAGCAAGTACTATACAGTATATGTTAATTATATTAATAACAACTATCATTACCACCTAATACAAATGCTCCTCAACTTAGCCTCAGCCTAAGTTGAAAATATCATAAGTTGAAGTGTATTTTTCAATTTCTGATGGGTTCATTGGGAGGAAACTCCACAGTTTGTCAAGGAACATACTGAATGTGTAATCGCTTTCACACCATCATAAAGTTAAAAAATGCTAAATGAAACCATTGTAAATTGGGAACCATCTATTGTTACCAACCACACAATAAGTGAATGATGATATAACTAATAAAAAAATCAAGCCAACTCAATTAATTTTCACATTTCTAGTAACTTTTAATTATAACAATGTCTCTAGGCCTTCATGTCCTTGCCAATGCTTAATACTGTCAGACTTGAGAATTAACTGATCTCAATAACCTTAATCGCATCTTTAGACTATTTGGCCTTTATTATACTTGTGGGAAAGCTTTTTATAAATAATTTTTCAGGACACAGTCCAACTTTTTTTTAAATGCTGTGCTTCCTTGGAGGGTGCACATGAAGGATATCTTTAATAATATGCAAAAATCTGCATCAGATTTCTATCAATTTCATGGAAAATTTTTTTTTCCCAACAAGTAATTTTAAAATACAAGCGGCAGGGGCTCACACCTATAGTCCTAGCACGCTGGGAGGCTGAAGTGGGAGGATCACTTGAGGCCAGCAGTTGAAGACCAGCCAGAGCTGGAGAGTTGGAGCCTCCTGCCCCCACCTCTATCAAAAACAAAACAAAACAACACTAAAACTCCAAGCCAAAATAAACAAAAAAACCTGAGGATAACACATTGGGGAGGATATAATTTGCTTAAAAACATGAAAACAAAGTTATCTAGATAAGTTAAACCAATCCTCCAGAAAGGCAATAGGAAACAAACTAGAGTGTATTCTAACTTTGCAATTCAGTGAAAACAAACTATACAAATTATTGTGGAATAATTTAGACCTATTGTTTTTTTATGGCTTTAGCAATTATCCAAACTGTCCATAAAAGAGGGTAAGAACAAATTAGATGAAACAAGATGTTTTATATTAAGAGCCTTATAAGTTTCAAGTTTCCGGTATCACAAAAGAACGTACCTAAGTAGGGAATAAAATTAACATTTCTGTCCTGAAATCCTCTGTAGAAAAACTAATTTTAGGTAAATTAGTAATTTATTTATAGCAACAAGTCATATCCAAAGAAAGAAATTTTAAAAATTACATTATTCTAGTTTTCCAATTAATAAAAAATTAAATTTTTTTAACTCCTACTTTGGTTTTATTTATTTTTAAAAAAAGCTTTACTGAAGTATAATTTATATATTCTAAAATACACTCAGTTGTTTAACAATTTGATGATTTTTAAAATAAATTTACAAATCTGTATAAGGATCACCCCAATCCAATTTTAGAACATTTCCTTCACCTAGAAAAGATCCCTTTTGCCCATCTACAGTGATTCTTTTATTTATTTTTTTTTTAATTTTTCAAACCTTCTTCATTCTTCATGCAGTGATTCTTTGTTCTTACCTCCAACCCCAACTCCAGTCGACCACTAACCTGCTCTTTGTCTCTATAGAGTTGTGTTTTCTGGACTACACTGATTTCTCTGTCTGTAAGTTCTTTCCCTCTTATTTACAAAAGCAAAACTCCAGTAGATAATGCCTAATCCTCACAACGTATTTGATGAGTAAATAAAAAAGTAAAATGCATACCCTAAAGATGTCCAGATCAGAACAACAGACCCTCTATTCTCTCATTCAACAAACATTTGAGACCTACTATGAGCCAAGCACTGTTCTAGGCCCTTGGATGCAACAGTGAACAAAAGACAAAGATCCAGAGTAGACCAAAGTATCATAGTTTCAAAGAGCATATGAAAGAAAAAAATCCTGACCAAGCACAGGGAGATAATGAAAGAAGAAAAATATCTCATTTTTGTCCATTTGGCAGTCTCTTCCCACTTTTCAACTGCTACTTGTAAACAAAATAAGAAACACAGGAATCTTAAGTTTCTAAAAAAGAAGCCATTTGTTCCAAATCTAAATAGTTGATTATCTCTAAAATATGACAGAATTGTATTCTAATGAAGAAAGGTTTATTGGTATGTCAGCATCATTCACAGGTATATCATTTTTATAATCAGAATAAAACTATACATGTTATTTTTTGAAACTAAGATATACATTATAGGATTTGTTATAAAATGTTATTTTGAAAGAATGTTTTGAGGTAAAGTGAGCCCAAAATAGACTAAATTTAAAATAGTCTATTAAAATGCACTCAACTTGGAGTTGTAATTAGACTTCATCACATCCAATGAACTTTGAATATAAGAAAATGGAATTTGGCCTGGTATAAAAAATTACAAACATTTACTCACTAGAAGTACAGCTTGTTGAAAATATATAAAAATAAAATGGAGAAAAATGGCTTATGGACTTGAATTCCTTAGTAATTCCCCACACAAAAATTCTTGAGAGGTCAACTTTCTCTAAAGTTTCCTCATTCTTTTTTTCTTATACCAGGAGGAAGACAAAAGACTTTTAGAATGAAGTCCTAAAATTACCCTTCAATGGCAACTTTTTAAAAGAATGATAGAATAAAAGAATTAGCCCTCAGGAAGAATGAAATATTTTTTCATAAAATGGCCATTTTTTATTTATGAATATATTCACATTTGTCCTTTCAAGAGAAATTCATAACAATCAGTAAATCCAAATGCATACTATTTGCTCAAATGCATATTATACTAAGACCTGTGGAATAAATAAGAAAATTATAAGACATAGTTCTTATTTTCAAGTTGTTCATCATCTTGAAATTTCACTCTAGAATTCTGGAATGAGTTTTGGGAAACAGATGTTGAAGCAGGATTTAATCTGCAGCTCATAGATGAATATGCTTTGGTTTCCTTTATAATGGTATCGATAATAATACCTAATGACTTTTTGAACACTTATCTCCCTGAATTTAGTTAAGTGACCTTGAATTTAGTTTTGTGACCTACTTTCCTGCACCTCTGGCTCCTCGCCTGTGAAATGAGGATAAGGCGGTGTTACCTCATAAAGTCACTGTTTAAAATAAATAATGTATCTGAAGTGTTTAGCACAATGCAGGGCACACAGTACATGCTCTGTAAAGATCAGCTACCATGATAAGTGGTTTTCAGATGTAGAAACCAAGATTCAGAGTTTTAAGACACCCAAGATTAGACAGTAAGTGGTGGGAGGTATCCTGCTCTCTATTGGTTTGACTCTGAAGCTCATGCTTTTCCCACTGATAAGGATAATCACCACCATCTTCTTGCCTTTAAATGATTTCACCAAATCAAATGAAATAAAGTCCTTTTAAAACAGTTAAAACATTGCTTTTACATGTAAGCAAAAAAAGCTCTTTGCCTTTTATCAAATGCTCTGGCAAATTATTTCATGCATGTTCAAACACTAAATCTTTATAGTAGTTATATCTTTATTAAAGCCACAAAGCAAATTGGTTGACAGAACCAACACTCCCTAGAAGTCTTGACACTTAGTCACACAGGCACTCTGAGTTCTCTCTTTATCCATGAACAATAAGCATTAATGTTAATCTGAATCAAACAAACTTCATTTTTATATCACTCAATATATGATTGATAAAAATCAATGTATCTCTTCAAGAAAAAAAGACTATGCCACTCAAATGTTTAGAGACAAAAATTAAGGAATAACTTGACTAAATCTTAAAAATAATGCATTCAGGCCGGGCGCTGTGGCTCACGCCTGTAATCCTAGCTCTTGGGAGGCCAAGGCGGGCGGATTGCTCAAGATCAGGAGTTCGAAACCAGCCTGAGCAAGAGCGAGACCCCGTCTCTACTATAAATAGAAAGAAATTAATTGGCCAACTGATATATATATAAAAAAAAAAAAAAAAATTAGCCGGGCATGGTGGCGCATGCCTGTAGTCCCAGCTACTCGGGAGGCTGAGGCAGAAGGATCACTCAAGCCCAGGAGTTTGAGGTTGCTGTGAGCTAGGCTGACGCCACGGCACTCACTCTAGCCTGGACAACAAAGCGAGACTCTGTCTCAAAAAAAAAAAAAAAAAAAAAAAATAATGCATTCATTCGTGACCAGCTGAGCAAGAGTGAGACCCGTCTCTATTAAAAATACAAAAACTAGCCAAGTGTCGTGGCTTGTGCCTGTAGCCCCAGCTACTTGGGCGACTAAGGCAGGAGGACTGCTTGGGCCCAGGAGTTTGAGGTTGCTGTGAGCTATGATGACACTGCTGCACTCTACCCAGGGTGACAAAGCAAGACTCCGTCTCAAAAAAAAGCATTAAAATTGATTAATTTTTTAATTAAGATTTTAAAACTTCAAATAAAACTTTTCTCCTATCTGGGAAAAAGAAAGCTGCAGACTCAGGAGCAGGGGAAGAAATTTAAAATATTCAAGTTTGATATTTAATTCTAGAAATTCAAAAGAAGATAAATATGTTCTTAGATATTTATAATCATGACTTACATCCCACAGAAGTAAATAAATTGTGGTCCCTTTTGGCAAAACGTTTTACATTAATATAATATTTAAATAATAAATATAATATAAATAAATAATAAATAATATATTTAAAATAGTTTTTGAAAGTATAAAAAATTAAAGATGCTTTAAAAGTAAGTGCATGAAGTAAAAATGTCTGTTTATAGCATTATATTTAAAGGATATATTTTTATATTCTCTGCAGCTAAGAAGTAAAAGATTAAATATCATTATAAACTATCATTACGTCATTATTGAGGATGATATTATTATTTACTGAGCATCTACCAGGTGACAGTAACTGAAAAATGCTATCTCCTTTAATCTCTGCAATTTAATAAAGCAACTGTTATAAACTCCATATGAGGAAACAAACACAAAAAATTAACCTATCTAGGTAACAAAGCTAGAAAATGGATGGAGCCAAGAATCAACTTCAGATCATTCTGGCCCTCAAAGGTATGTTCTTCTGAATTTAATGCAGTGACATACCTGAATAATACTATCAAATTGGGTTTTGTTGATGATAAACTGTATTATTAACAATTATTATTAACAGTGTTATTATTATTATTGCTATTATTAACAAACAGGATGAAAATTTATAAAATTAACAATGAGGAAACACTGGGAGGTAAAAAGTCTTAGACCTTAGAACACTTTTTTGGGGTGTCATTTATTATAAGTAAAATTAAAATCCTAATTAAAATAAAATTTCTGTCGTTAATTTAGAAAATCAGTTATGCAAATGGGAGAGGATTCAGATTTTGAATAAATGCCATATGTAATTTAAAATGGTAAAAGAGAAACACAAAAATTAAGCAATTTAAAGAATATTATTAAAATTTTATATTCCTGTATTCCCTTCAGAGACATAAAAATTTGCACATGGACTAAATTAATTACATATAGGCATTAAACACAGAAACTTTTGAGTAGTCTGGATAAAATTCATAATTAAAATTTGAGCTATTCAGAATACTGGAAATTTCTTTTAAAAAGTTGGTGGTGAGAACAAGAGGATTTTTTGGGTAATTTTAATGACAATATTTGAGATTTAATCATAAAAGCAATTCTAGAGAAGGAAAATATCACTTTGATAGTTAAAGGAATAGATTATATGTCTTACATGCATGCTAGCATATACATTCAATCAGAACATACTAAAAAATACTACAGCTTTATGCCAAATTTTTGCAGAAGGGTTAAAATACTATATATTAATTCTTTTATCTTTGATCACCAGGATGTTCCTCTACTTTATTTTCTATATTGGCATTTAAACATAATGATATAATGGTTATGATCACAGTCTCTCTGCAATCAGTCTGCCAGAGTTCAAATCAGAGTTTTACCACTTTCCAGCTGAGTGATATCAGATAATTTACCTCTCTGTGCTTAGTTTCTCATTTGTAAAACAGGACAATAGTACCTATCGCACAGGTTTAAGAGGATTAAATGAGTTAATATACATACATAATACATCTGGAACAATTCTTAGCTCAATAAAATGTTAGCTATCTTTATTATATCTCTCATCTTTAAAAATGTCCCAAATTATCAAAGGTAGCTTGTCAACTAAGAAATAAATGAACATTCAGCTCAAGCTGCTTGGTGACTTGTTTCTTCTTGTGAGGTACCTCCAGCAGTGAACTTTTATGTGATCAATATGAATGGTAATGGTCATCTCCCCTTAGTCCTGAATTCTGATATAAACATCAACAGGAAAAGTAAAGAAAAACAAAGGGCAGATGTCCTATATATCCCTAATGACATTCCTGACCCCTAATAATTATTACAAATAAGCTTAAAAAGTTGAGCCAAATTCTAACAAAACTATGATTGTTAACAACAGAGCAGTGGTCCCCAACCTTTTTGGCACCAGGGACTGGTTCATGGAAAACAATTTTTCCATGGACCTGGGGGCTGGGGGTGGGGCAAGTGGGTGGTTTGGGGATTATTCAAGCACATTACAATTATTGTGCACTTTATTTCTACTATTATTACTTACATTCTCACTTACCACTCACTGATAGGGTTTTAATATGAGTCTGCAAGCAATTGTTTTATTATGGTCTCTGTGCAGTCTAACCTCTCTGCTAATGATAATCTATATTTGCAGCTGCTCCCCAGCACTAGCATCACCGTCTGAGCTCCACCTCAGATCATCAGGTGTTAGATTCTCACAAGGAGGGTGCAACCTAGATCCCTCGCATGCAGTTTACAGTAGGGTTCGCGCTCCTATGAGAATCTAATGCCGCTGCTGACCTGACAAGAGGTTCAGGCGATGATGCAAGCAATGGGGAACAGCTGTAAATACAGATGAAGCTTCATGGCTTGCCCACCGCTCACCTCCTGCTACGTGGCCCAATTCCTAACAGGCCACGGCCTGGTACCAGTCGGCAGTCTAGGGCTTGGGGACCACTGCTAATAGAGAACCCAGGCCACGGCAACAGAGCAAGATCCTGTCTCAATCCATCCATCAATCAACAAAAATAAAACAGGTAGTATGAACAAGAGAAAGGCAGAACATAAAACTAACTAACATTGGCTGTCTTTGAGAAGAAGAACAAGTGGCTGAGGTAAAAGGGGTGAAAAGAAGAATTTTTAATGTATATCCTTCTTCACCTTTTCAACTATTTATAAATAACATGAAGATATTATATGTGTTTTAAATGATCAAAAATACTTTTTAATTGGGAAAAGAAAATTGGTAAATCATAAAATAAATTTGAGAAAATTATTCAGAAGACAACATTGAGGGATAAAACAGATGGAAAAAATAAAAGAACAGTCAAAATATATGGCTGATAGAACGAGAGCCAGGAATAGGAATTCCAAAATAAGAGAATTAAGAACAATAAGGGATAGGCAATATTTGGAGAGATGATGATTGAGAATTTCCAGAACTGAAGGCATGAATCTTCAGACTGAAAAAGCACACCACATCTCAAGAGAGAGAAATGAAACAAAATCCATATCTAGATATATTGTGATAAAATTATCAAGCATAAAAATTATAGAGAAAAATTTTGAAAGTCCTCAGTACTCAGGAAAAAAAAAGACAGATTACCTACCAGAAAAGGCAATATGATGATAGCAGACTTCCCATTTCCAAGATGATAGGAAATAATGAAATTGTATTTTCAAAATGCTTAGAAAAAATAATTGTCAACCTAGATCTACATCCAGCTAAATTATCAATTAAGAATGAAAGCAAAATAAAAACACTTCAGTCAGAATGAGAACATTTACCATTAACAGATCTTTGCTGAAAGAACCACTAAAAATCTGCTTCATTAAATAGGAAACAATTCCCAAAGGAATAGGACGAAAGAAGCAATGAAAGAAATTTTAAAAACTAACATGATAAAGCCAGAAGCAAAAACTATTTTATATAATAACAAATAATTTGGAGTAGCACAATGACAAAATTGCAAAATAAAATCTGTATATATCACTACCTTTAATAAAAATTTAATTTTGATTATTTTACTTATTTGTCTTAGATCAACAGTTAGGTTGGGGAAAATATATGGCTATATGCCAACAAAAATAATAAATTAAAAACATTAATAAACTATCTTAATATTAGCAAAAGAAAGACTAATTAGAAAATTTAAATTTATAGTTTCAGTTACATTATTGTTAAGGATATGTTGATTCTAAAAGGTTTATTATGCATTATTAACAGGGATTAGCACATCAAAATATGAGTTAATTCCAGAGGTTTCTGATACATAATAATTATTGAGTGTCTTCTATATAGAAAACACCATCCTGAGGTGGACTCAACCTTTTCATATTATTGAAAAACACCCTTGAGGACACTGATTGTATCACTTCTCACCACTGGCAGCTGGTTGGCGTAGTGAGGTGTTAAAAATTCTTTAGAGGCACAAGAGGATATTTCTGAAAATAGATGAAACTAATTCTAGAGTATAGGGTACACTCTAACTCTAAACTTTTTGTATAACAACTCTGTAAAAAGGAATTAGAATTGATCATCTGGCTTTATCCCATATACTTACTATATACCTGTTATTTAAGTTAAAATTATTATGACAGTCCTTATTCATAACTTTTAATTGATTTCCCCCCAGTTTCATTTATTTTATTGGCATTTAACCCCACTGATTTATTTAGTCATTTATTCCACCTGCTTCACTAAAAAAGACAGTGTTAGGTGGTTGTAGCATTTCTTTTTTTTTTTTTTGAGACAGAGTCTCGCTTTGTTCAGCCTAGCTCACAGCAACCTCAAACTCCTGGGCTCAAGTGATCCTTCTGCCTCAGCCTCCCAAGTAGCTGGGACTACAGGCATGCGCCACCATGTCCAGCTAATTTTTTGTATATATATTAGTTGGCCAATTGATTTCTTTCTATTTATAGTAGAGACGGGGTCTCACTATTACTCAGGCTGGTTTTGAACTCCTGACCTCGAGCAATCCACCCGCCTCGGCCTCCCAGAGTGCTAGGATTACAGGCGTGAGCCACCATGCCCGGCCGGTTGTAGCATTTCTTATAATAAGACTTAATAGCAGGGAATTTTAATTAAATATCAGATCAATAAATCACTAGGTAGAATTAATCAGCTACAAAACAGGTAAATTTAAATAAAAGAATAATAATTGTGAACAAAAACAACTCCAAAAACAAATTAAAATATTTGTTATCCTCAAGAAGTAATCTTCATATTATATTTGATTATCTGATTCCAGTGTGATCTTCAAGGGAATTTTTGATGGAAGATGTTTAACTCTGTCATCCAAAACTGGATTTTACTGACTAAAATAAGGGAATATCAATACCTAGTATGCTCTAGGGGTGGTGGGAATAACTCTGGCATTTCTCTGCTGATATTAAGGATAAAAATAAGGTCTTTATTTCTAATTCTTTAGTGACAAATGCCGAGACGCACAGACAAGAGCTTCAAATAAGTAAAATGAAATCCAGTTATAAAAATTAAGTCAATATGTAGATGCCACATATTTTCAGTTAATTTAATATAAATTTTATATTTTATATATATAATTTCATATAAATATTAAAACAGTGCTTATCAAACTGTAACACAGATAACACAAAAGCTCTTACTAATAAAATAACTATATTTTACATATGTCTGTAGTGTCTTATAAAAATAATTGCTTGCTTATATTTATCTCTTCCATTAGGTCCTGCATTTCCTTCTACTAACCTTAATTAACATAGTTGATATAAAGAGAGTAGGATTAAGCAATCAAGGATAACAGGTAACCTCAAGAGTCATTTGGGTGAATTACTGGAGGGAGGCTCCACCATCTGTTCTAGATATAAATGCTTTTTTTAATCTCCTCAATCTCTTTTTTCCAGTCTTTCTCCTTCTTCCTTCTGATTTTCTTATTCTTTACCTTTTCTTAGCTTTACTCCTCTCTTCTGTACCTCTCCTTTAAAACCTCTACATTAACTATTCATCTAATGTCATTCTGTAGTACTTTTAGCAGCATGTAGCCCTAAAAGGAGTTGCCCTCTGCCCTGCATGGTGGCTCACGCCTGTAATCCTAGCACTCTGGGAGGCCAAGGTGGGCAGTTAGTTTGAGCTCAGGAGTTGAGACCAGCCTGAGCAAGAGCGAGACCCCGTCTCTACTAAAAAAAATAGAAAGAAATTAGCTGGACAACTAAAAGTATATAATACATATATATATATATATAAATTAGCTGGGCATGGTGGCGCAGCCTGTAGTCCCAGCTACTCAGGAGGCTGAGGCAGGAGGATCGCTTGACCCCAGGAGTTTGAGGTTGCTGTGAGCTATGCTGATGCCACTGCACTCTAGCCCAGGCAACAGAATGAGACTCTGTCTCAAAAAGAAAAAGGAGAAGTTGCCCTCTATCAGAAAGACTATAAAACCTTCCTTCAATCAACATTTATTGACCATCTACTACATGTCATCACCCGTGCAAGTCTCTAAATAGAGAAAAGTAGGATAGTTTCTGCCATAGAGGCATTTAAAGGCTTAGGGAACTGATAAAATAAATTATAAAAATTAAAGTTAGGTGCCAAATGGTGGTATGATGATAAAGCAACTAAGTCCTTTCATTTTTAAACAGTAAGTTGTATTATTTCTCTTACTCAACAAAGCCACTGATATACTTGGTGATGAAAGACAAGGGGTGTGCGGAAAATCTGATAAAGAGATACAGCATTATCTGAGGAGTTGTGGGAACCCTAACTGAAGGGTGGGAGGTGAAGTCTAATTATTCAAGGGTTGTAAGGATACACGTCTCAAAGAAAGCAGGTCAGACCCAAACATGATAAAGCCCTCCACTACAGTTAAAGAAAACTTTTATTGACAGCTGAACACACACTGCAGTGAGTACAGATGCTGAAAAGTCACTTCTAAACCTCAATGGGTATAGTTTTTAAGGTCTGTATTTTCTAAACATTAGCATGTCTCTAATAGAAACTTTTGTTTCAACAACTACGTTAATCTAAAGAAGCAGCCTAAAGAGGATGACCTTTTCTAAATAACCTTTTCTAAAACCTCAAGAGGTCAGCTATCAACATACACAGTAAATCAAAAGAGGCTAACTTAATAAAATATTTTTTAAAAGCAAACTCCAAAACTCCAATATCTCTGAAGCAGCTAAAAGCAGCTAAATCATTAGTGGATCTGAAAAGCTGCTATTATTTTAAGATTCTTTTTTCCAGAAATCATGTATGAATATACCAATATATGGTCTGTCCTTATGTTAAAATGTGGCAAGACATTAGTAGGAAAATTAATTCTTTTCTTTTTCACTGAATTTCTCAAATGGAAAGAAAAATAATTTTTAAAGGCTTAATAAAAAACAGAAAGATATAAGTCATGAGGGTGGAACCAAAAAAAAAAAAAAAAAAAAAACCAGAAAGATGTAAATCACACACACTTAGTATATCTGGAAAGAAAACAATTGTTTACATTGCCCCTGGTTCTTCAGTATTTAGATAAGGAAACCATTAACAAAACTGCTCAAATTAATCTATATACACAAAAAAATGAAAGATGAGAAGGAGAGAAGCAATTCCCCCCAAAATTCCAAACTTTATGACTGCAATTGTTTTAGAAAAACAGCTGTCTAAAGTATTTCAAACCAAAGCCACAGGAATGTGAGAGAGGTTATTAAAGTTTTGAAGATTAAATAATGCAATAAAAATTAATCATCTTCCTTTCCTGAATCCAAAAAGAGGTTTCATTTTCCAAAAAGCATATTATATGATCAGGCATGAGTGCCCAGGTAGCATATGATCATGTCCAAATGCACTTACTCACTGCTACATTTAAATACAACCAAATAAAATGGCAGCTAGAAAACAAAAGCTATCTAAACTTGAGATATCTTTTAATATAAAAGCATCCCCTCAAAATGTGCCAAGTTATTTATAATAGTAACTCCCTCTCCTTCTTCCCCACCCCATATATGATTCAAAATATGAAACTAAGAAAACATTCATCATCTTACGTTATCTAAAGCTACTTGAACTAGAAATCTAAGCATTCATGAAATTGATACAGAAATGTGAAGTTTTACATATTAAACCAAACATACTTGGGGGCATGATCTAGTTATATTTTTGCATTCAAAATGTTACAATATTTTTGGTTTTTTTTTAAATAATTTCAACCTTATTTTATTTTACAAACATATTATAAAACCTTGGCAGGTTACAATTTCCCACCTCTACCCTCCTCTCTTCTCTCTTCAGCTTCTAAACCACAAAGTTCATCATCTATTTCATAGACCAAAAAAAATACCTAAAACACTTTTATTGTTGCTTTGAGTTTTCAAGTTGTAAATGCACACATTTATAGTGTGCCTCAGAGTTAGATTACATGACCTATTTAGTTAACTCTGGAGATGCCAGTTTAAGCACAAGACACATGCAGACATTCACTAATGTTTTTTGATGAGTGTACAAGTAGCAGAACTTTATTTTCAGAATTTGCAATTCAACTCTTCAATCAATTTTTTGCTCCATTAAAACTTCATCATCTTTATATACAAAGCAACAGGTTTTGTGGTCTTAAGAGTTACTTGATCAATCTAGATATAAGTTGATAAAGTATAAATTGAGACTAGATAGTACTGACCTAAAAATAAATCTTAAAACACTTTATCTGGAAAGAAAACAAGTGTTTACATTGCTCCAGTGTTAAGGAAACCATTAACAAAAGTGTTCAAATTAATCCTATATACACATAAAATGAAAGATGAGAAGCAAAGAAGCAATTTCTAAACCAATAGTAAATAAGCTAACTAAATTTCCTTTCCTACCCAAAAAGAAAGTGTATAGGAATCAGCCAGATACAATATATAGCTCATGCCTGTAAAAAATTTTAAATCTAGGCCGGGCGCTGTGGCTCACGCCTGTAATCCTAGCTCTTGGGAGGCCGAGGCGGGCGGATTGCTCAAGGTCAGGAGTTCAAAACCAGCCTGAGCAAGAGCGAGACCCCGTCTCTACTATAAATAGAAAGAAATTAATTGGCCAACTGATATATATATATATATATATATATATATAAAATTAGCCGGGCATGGTGGCGCATGCCTGTAGTCCCAGCTACCTGGGAGGCTGAGGCAGAAGGATCACTCAAGCCCAGGAGTTTGAGGTTGCTGTGAACTAGGCTGACGCCACGGCACTCACTCTAGCCTGGGCAACAAAGCGAGACTCTGTCTCAAAAAAAAAAAAAAAAAAAATTTTAAATCTATATTTAAAATATTTAAAATTTAAAAAATTTTAAATCTATATTTAACCAAAATAAATTTCTTAAACTAAGCTAATTTGGAATTTAACATGACTCTGTTTCCTGAAAGATTTTAAGGACCACCTGTACATTTGAAAAAATGTAATTATTAACTTCTATTACATTTTTATTTAAATGCCTACTGTCGGAAGGGTTAAAAAAACTTTGCAATTTTGTAGTTTCCTGTTGATTAATGGTTAGATGAGCAAACGTTTTTTACTCACACCACCCTCTACTGGTAGCTCAAGAGAAAACCTTTCTAATGTAACATGACAGATTATATTAGTTAAGTGTGATCCCCCACCATCTGCATACAAATTCTCAGGAAATCTTGTTAAAATACAACTTCCCTACTTTGCACAATATCTACAGATATTTTCAATTCGGTTAGCCTGGGTTAAGACCTTAAACTTTATATTTTTAAATTCCCCAACAAACAAGTTGAGAATCACTGGCTTGGTTATTAATAGTAATACCAACAGCTTACTTTCAAAGCATGATAACCCTGTGAAATGATGGGAAGGTATTATTATGCCTGCTTTATAAATGATGACTGAGGCTCAAAAATAGCTTTAATAATTTGCCTCAGGTCACATGCAAAAGGTAGCAGAACCACCAATGTTTTCTTATTCCTAGGGTTATGTAACCTTAAGAAGAAAGAATAATAAAATTTTTTACCCTTAAAATTCAAGTAATCATTTCTTTTAGAAACAGCTTACGTAAGCAATATATGCTATAACTTCTCAACCCTCGCTTAGAGAGTCTGTAGAAATGCCTATGCCCAAGCCCAAATACTTTTTTTTTTTTTAACTCCCAGATGATTATACTATAAACCCCACCAGGGCTAAGAACCACTTAGGTCAGTGATGTTCAGCCTTTAATATGCCAGAATCACCTAGAAGACAAAGACTACTGGGCCTCATGCCCAGAGTTTCTAACTGAATAAATGTGAGAGGGCCTGAGAATCTGTACTTTTAACAGGTTCAGGCTGGTGATGATGCTGGTCTTCTGACTACACCTTGAGAACCACTACATAAGCTAGTATGTAGTGGCTACATTGGCTAGTGGTTCTCAACCCTGTCTACACATTAGAATCACCTACAGAAAATTTTAAATTCTTGACAGCCAGCCACACCCTGGACCACTTACATCACAATCTTTGGGATGGACCTGCAGGCATCAATATTTTTTAAAGCTCCTAAAATTAAAAAGGTTTCTCTACAGCAGAGAGCCATTAATATGCTAGTAGATATACAGTGATTTCCCAAGAAGGTAGTATAGTATGCAAATATCTCCAAAGCTTTGTGAACCAGAAACACTTTAGTCAAGTCATAATTAAAGGCTCCAAATGTGTGAAATACTAGCCACAAGATGGAAGTGGAAACTGGTGCATGCCCTGAGACACTCTTCTCCAGCTCATCTTTTGCCAGATCCTTCCTCCCTCCATTGCATACATATCCCTATTAAAACACTAATACTTTTTGGTTGCAATGATCTGTTTTAACGTGACTACAAGTTGTTTGGAGTCAGAGGTTACATCTTATTTATCTTTGGTTCTCCAGTGCCTAGTATGATACAAGCATAACTGGTGCTCAATTAACATTTGTTGAGTGAATACAGATTTATATCCTTACTTTCTGTAGAGAAGGTATTGTAAAGCATGACTTTTATGCAATCTAGAATGAGCAACAGTTTATTTTATATAGCTAAAACCAGAACTGAGTATTTCACCCTCATAGGGCTACTCTTACTTAATATTTTTTTAAGTTATAAAGGGACTATTTGCACTTAGAGGTAACATTTAACTTACCTTAGGATTTGCCATATTTTTAATTAATTAATAATTTAAGGATGGCAAAAGCCTTTGAAAATTTTTTATTTAAGAGTAATTTAGGCCAAGTCTGATCTAAAAAGAGGTAAAAAATGCCTTTTCTATTAACAATGAGATGAAGTTTCCAAAAACTATTAAGGAAAAAAATATATGTTTTGAAAAATCCAAGTTTCTCAAACTTGGACATAGCAAAATCAATTGTTTTGTTTTCGTTTTTTTAATTTGTAAAGAATAGTATTTTTCTATTAGCAAATTGTGTATCTAATTCAGGTCAAACAATTTTGGTATATACCAATACAACTGCAAAATTTAGAATTATCTTCCTTTAGTGCCACAAAGAAAGCATTTCATTTCATGCTATAAGGTGCTATGGTCAATTCTATGGCTTTCTGGCACTATATTTTGTATATGCATCATAAATATTTAAAATATTATAATCACATATAGTATAAATCTTGAAGCATCATAAGACTATGCTGCTTCTCAAACTTATTTCAGTTTGTAATTTTGTGAAATTGTTTGGAGGAAACAAATCATGTGGAAAAATGTATTAATATATATTCATTTTAAAAGGGTAATACCTTAACATATATTTATTCCTTAACCACTTCGGTACGGCACTCACCAACCACGAAACCTTGCCCACAGCTGGCACTAATGGTCCGCACGGTAGTTTGTGCTGTGCATTGACTACGAGTCCGTTTTGCTCTTGTGTGATGAGGAAAGCTTGAAAGCACTGAAAGCTTATTTTACTTTACAGGCAGCTTTACTTGTAACATAAGTCGGAATAGGTAACGTATACATATGTTTTCATTACGTTATTTTTAAATGTTCACAATTTTATTTTGATAAATGAAAATTTAGAAAAGTCATATCACGGCTGTCGGCTACAGTCGATGCTCGTACCGAAGTGGTGGAGTAATTACTGAGTACCCATTATGTGCCAGGTGCTGTTCTGCGAGCTATAGTTACACAATAAAGAAAATCAAGTTCTTCATGAAGATTACAATCTGGTGGGTTTTTTGTAGAAAGGTGAAAGGTGGAAACATTCTTGTGGTCTAAACTAGAAATAAGGATTCTTTGCAGAGGAGGGAAAAAGAGTTGAATCTAAAAGTTACTAATTTATAAAACTGGCTGGAAGACTCCCAGCAACTCTGAAAAAGCTTATAAACCTAGAAGAAAGAGAGAAGTAACAAATATATGAAACTTTAAAATTAATAGTATTTACCTCTGAATTCCTTCAAGAATATCCTTCACAGCTGCCATTAACTTTTGAAGATAAATAAATGCTTCTTCAAATGAAGCTATTTTTGAAGTAGTCAGAGCTGAATTTGAGCCCAATCTTTGAAACACATCCATGCTAAAATAGTGAAAAAGAAAAGATATTCATAGGTACACATGTATTATTAATGTAATTCAAGTACTTCCATTGCCAATGTATAAAATAAAGTAACATTTATTATAAATCATCTATAATAGTGCTGATCTATTTACATTAGAAATAAAAGATAGTGATAGGCCCGGCGCGGTGGCTCACGCCTGTAATCCTAGCACTCTGGGAGGCCAAGGCGGGCGGATTGCTCAAGATAGTGACTGCGAAACCAGCCTGAGCGAGATCCCGTCCCTACTAAAAATAGAAAGAAATTAATTGACCAACTAAAAATATATATACAAAAAATTAGCCGGGCATGGTGGCGCATGCCTGTAGTCTCAGCTACTTGGGAGGCTGAGGCAGGAGGATTGCTTGAGCCCAGGAGATTGAGGTTGCTGTGAGCTAGGCTGATGCCACGGCGCTCACTCTAGCCTGGGCAACAAAGCGAGACTGTCTCAAAAAAAAAAAAAAAAAAAAAGATAGTGATATGTGAAAGTCTAGACTAACTTTCATGCAAAGGATCTAGGTCAGACACTATACAGGTCTAATCTAAAGAATCACTGTAAAAGCTATGTGAATAATGTTTCATTCTAAAAGACTGTAAGAGATAGAGGGGAAGTAATACTATGAATCTACATTCAAGTCAGTACTCAAGAAGGTAAGGATAAAGCAAAAATTAGATATCAGATTAAGTGTCTGTTGAAACTGGAAGTTTATCATAATAATTCCACTTCTAGAAATCTATTATAAATGAATAACAGTTATTCACAATCGGGCAACAATTAGTACCACCCCAAATGCCAACAATATAAGAAGTGTTAAGTAAATAGTAAATTAGCCACTTGACGAAATACCAAACTATTAAAATGATACTTATACCATCTATGGAACAGAAAAATAAAGGTATAAAAAATTTACTTATATAACATAATAACAACCATATAAAAATAAAAAAATACTGTAAGGGGGTTGAATAGTTTCCACCCAAAATTTGTGTTTATCCAGAATCTCAGGATGCGATCTTATTTTAAATAGTTTTTGCAGATGTAATCAGTTAAGTTCAAATGAAGTCACACGGGATTAGAGCCGGCCCTACTCTATGTGAAGACAAATGCAGAGATTGAAGTGGTACATGTACAAAGGCCAGGATTGCTGGCAACCTCCAGAAGAAAGGAGAAAGGCAGGGAACAGATTCTCTCTTAGAAGACCCAGAATAAGCAAGCCTGCAGACACATGGATTTCAGATGTTTGGCCTCCAGAACTGTAAGCAAATAAATTCTATTTCAAGACACCAAGTTTATGGTAATTTGTTATGGCAGTCCTAGGAAACTAATACAGGTGCCTAAAAACAAAGCTAGGTGTACTAAATAATATTAACGTTAACTCTGCTTAGTTAGTAGCACTCAAGGGAATTTTATCCTCTACATTGTTTTCCAAAGTATTATTTTTATGATTGTGGTAAAATACACATAACATAAAATTCACCATTTTGCTCATTTTAAAGAGTATAATTCAGTGGCATTTAGTACATTCATAATGTTATATAACCATCACCACGATCTAGTTACAGATCATTTTCATCATGCCAAAAGAAAATCCTAAATCCATTAAATGGTTACTCTCTATCCTCCCCCACGCCCCCCTACCAAACCCCTTCAACCACTAATCTGTTTTCTGCCTCTATGAATTTGCCTAATCTGAATATTTGTGTGTAAATTTATTTTTATTTCATTCATTGATTTATTTATTTTATTTTATTTTTGAGACAGTCTCACTCCGTTGCCCAGGCTAGAGTGCCATGGCAACAGCCTAGGTCACAGAAACCTCAAACTCCTGGGCTCAAGTGATCCTACTGCCTCAGCCTCCCCAATAGCTGGGACTATAGGCATGTGCCACCATGCCCAGCTAATTTTTTATATATATAGTTTTAGTTGTCCAGATAATTTCTTTTTATTTTTAATACAGACAGGGTCTCACTCTTGCTCAGGCTGGATCTGAACTCCTGACCTTGAGTGATCTGCCCGCCTCGACCTCCGAGTGTTAGGATTACAGGCATGAGCCACCGTGCCCAGCCTGTTTTTAAAATAAAAACCATGAACTTATTTTATTTAAAAAATATTTAACTTTTTAAGATTTTTCTACATTTAAAGCCTATTCATCATAGAAAATTTGAAAAATATAGGAAAGTAAGAAGAGAATATGTAATATCAATAGCACACCATCCAGAAATAAACATTATTAATATTCATGAGTTCTTTCTTCATCTTTTTCTGGGTATAAATGTAAATTGTAGGGGAACGAAAAGATTGAGAGAGAAAACAGAAAATATCTTCCAGGAAAGCTAACAGTAAATCAAAAGCTACATACTAGATACTATTATTCCAAATACCTTCATTACAGTTTTTATATAGAATTATAACAATTTACGTAAAAGGACGAGGGCACTAAAATTCCTCCAGGATTTATCCTAAATGACAGAATGTAGGAGAAATGTGAAAGAGATGAAGATGAGAATGGCCATAGCAGTCATAGGATTGGCAGGAACAATCTCTTGCTATAAGTACTATTATTTTAGTCCTGTCACTTCAGATAGTATCAGCAAATCCTGTTGGCTCTGCTTTTAAAATATGCCCAGCATTTGACCATCTCTACCACAGTTACCAACTCTACCACAGTTAGTCATCATCATCTTCCACTTGGATTATCACAGAAGACACCTAACTGCACTTCCGACCTCACCCTCACGACTTCAGTCTATTTTCAATATGGCAGAGCAATCTTTTAAAAATATAAACCTTGTCATTTCTTTGCTTAAAATTGTGCCATACCTTTTATTAACAGTAAAATCCCTAAATTCTTACAATGGCCAACAAGGCCTGATACCGTCAACACACTTACCCTCCCCACTTTATCTCCTCCTACTTTGCCTCTTGTTCTAGCCACACTGGCCTCCCTTCAGTTTGCTGAAATTACTAGACATATTCCTTCGAAGTCTTCAAAGTCTTTAAAATTTGGTTCCTCTGCCTGGAATGTCTTTCCTGTAAATATCTACACAGCTCACATTCTCACCTTCTCCAGAACTCAGCACAAATATAATTTTTTAAAATGAGGCCATATTCACCTGACCTCTTGCCAACCAACTACCACTGGACAACTTTTTGCAGGGAAAACATTTCTACAACCAGCAGGATGCAGAAAATGTTTTCCAAGAGTTCGTTGAATCCCGAAGCACGGATTTTTACACTACAGGAATAAACAAACTTATTTCTTGTTGGCAAAAATGATTGTAATGGTTCCTATTTTGATTAATAAAGATGTGTTTGAGCCTAGTTATAATGATTTAAAATTCATGGTCCAAAACTGCAATTACTTTTGCACCAACCTAATATTCATCTTATCTTTTCTTTCCTCTTAAAACTTCATGACCATATGAGACCTACTACAACGTGCCTGAAAATATAAAAAAAATACAATAAACCATTTTCCCTTGATTCTAGTATTTTTAGATACTCTGTAATATATTAATTATTAGATGCATGACTAAAATTTAGAAGTACTTCACTTGAAAATGTGTCTTAAGGTTGAAGAAAAATATACTGAACATGTTACTTTTTAAAAGTAACTAACATACAATATAAAGATATGTACCCTGGGTTTTCAGACTTTTTAATAGCCTGTTTATATTTTATTTGCCCAACTCTTACCATTAGAATGCAGATAAATATTTCTGCCAATGTTTCTCACTGATATTTATGTTCTCAGTACCTAGATTGTGCCTGGCACATAGCAGATGATCAGTATATGTTGGATCAATAGATGAATGAAATGAAAGAATGAATATTTGATTCAAATGTACCTGCAGTTGCTCTTATCTTTGAGAATCTGCTCTGGCATTTCTTAAAATTAAATGCTTTTGATTTTAGTTCTAGTGCAGTAAGTTTGAAACACACACCTCTTTGTATAAACTTATTACCTATCTATACATCTATATGTCTATACTTAATTATACATGTGTTCAAAATCATCTGGGCTAAATTTAAAAAAAGTATAATGGATGGCCTACATGCTAGTTCACTTAGGAATTGGCTGAAAGCAATCTTCATGGACTGGTAAGCTGGTTTACCCTGGATTCCACAACTTACAGCAAATACATAAAATATGGCTATAAAACAGTCATAATAGGGATGAAAAGTATATACAAAGATCCTATAAACACCATGGCTATTCTGATAATTAAATCTGTGAAGTCAGAAATAAGAAATGATTGCACTATTTACAGTATACTTCAATCGTTCTTTGTTCACTATTAAAAGTAAAGTTCCTCTCGCCTCCATCTCCCAAAGTGCTGGGATTACAGCCATGAACCACTGCACCCAGCAGACAATCTAGTACATCAGTAACCCAAACACTAACTATTCAATGAGTAACAGTAATAGAGTCCTATATCACTTAATGACAAGGATACATTCTGAGAAATGCAGTTAGGCAATTCTGTCATTGTGTGAACATCATAGTGTGTACTTACACAAACCTAGATGGTACCTACTACACACCTAAGCTATACTGTATAGCCTAATGCCCCTAGGCTACAAACCAGTACAGCATGGTACTATATACTAAACACTGTAGGCAACTGTAACATAATGCTAAGCATCTGTGTATCTAAATATATCTAAATACAGAACAGGTACAGCAAAAATATGATATTTAATCTTATGAGATCACTGTCGTATATGTGAGTCCATTGTTGACTGAAACATCATTATGTGGCATAAAACTATAATGGAAAACCCTAAAAAAAAGACAAACCTTTATCTAGACTATGTAAAGAGAAGATTCAAATAAAATCAGAGATGAAAAAGTAGTCATTACAACTGATACCACAGAAATACAAAGGGCCATAGAGACTACTATGAACAACTATTCACCAGCAAATCTAATAACAAAGAAGAAATAAATTCCTAGACACATAAAAAAAATTAGAAAGCCTAAAAAAGACCAATAACAAGTAACAAGACTGAAGCAATAGTAAGTAGAGACTCTACCATCAAAGAAAGCTCAAGATCTGATGGCTTCATTGCTGAATTCTACCAAACATTTAAAGAACTAATACCAATTCTCCTCAAATTATTCCAGAAAACTTAAGAGGAGGGAATACTTTCAAACTCATTTTATGAGGCCAGCATTATCCTGATTCCAAAACTAAACAAAGACACAACAACAAAAAACCACAGCCAATATCCCTGATAAATGAAAGTGCAAAAATTCTCAACAAGATACTAACAAACTGAATTCAAACATCATTCTCTATGATCAAGTGGGATTCAACCCAGGGATACAGGATGGCTCAACTTACCACAAATCAATAAATGTGATACACCACATCAACAGAAAGAAAGACAAAAACCATAATCATTACAATAGATGCTGAAAAAGCAAAAACAAAATTCAACATCCCTTTGTGATAAAAACTCTCAACAAATTAGGTATAGAAGGTATGTGTCTCAACACAATAAAGGCAATATATGACAAACCCACAACTAACATCATACTGAAAGGGGAAATGCTGAAAGCTTTTCCTCTAAGATCAAGAACAAGACAAGGATGACCACTTTCACCAATTCTATTCCACATAGTACTGGAAGTTCTAGCCAGAGCAATTAGTAAAGAAAAAGAAACAAAAGAAATCCAAATTGGAAAGAAGGAAGTCAAATTGTCCCTGTTTGCAGACAGTATGATTTTATATATAGAAAACCCTAAAACTCCACCAAAAATCTTTTAGAACCAATAAATTCAATAAAGTTGCAGGATGCAAAATCAACATACAAAAATCAGTAGAATTTCTATATGCCAATAACAAACTAACTGAAAGAGAAATAAAGAAAGCAATTCCATTTACAATAGCTACACAAAAAGTAAGATACCTAGGAATAAACTTAGCCAAGGAGATGAAAGATCTTTATACTGAAACCTATAAAACAGTAATGGCCGGGCGTGGTGGCTCACGCCTGTAATCCTAGCTCTCTGGGAGGCTGAGGCGGGCGGATTGCTCAAGGTCAGGAGTTCAAAACCAGCCTGAGCAAGACCTCGTCTCTACTATAAAATAGAAAGAAATTAATTGGCCAACTGATTTATATATGTAAAAAATTAGCCGGGCATGGTGGCACATGCCTGTAGTCCCAGCTACTCGGGAGGCTGAGGCAGTAGGATTGCTTGAGCCCAGGAGTTTGAGGTTGCTGTGAGCTAGGCTGATGCCACGGCACTCACTCTAGCCTGGGCAACAAAGTGAGACTCTGTCTCAAAAAAAAAAAAAAAAAAGAAAAAGAAAACAGTAATGAAAAAAACTGAAGAGGACACAATATATGGAAAGAAATCCCATGTTTATAGACTGGAAGAATTAATATTGTTAAAATGATCAAAAAAAAAATGATCATACTATGCAAAGTGATCTACAAATTTAATGCAATCTCTATCAAAATACCAATGACATTCTTCACAAATATAGGAAAAAAATCCAAAAATTCATATGGAACCAAAAGATCCCAACAGCCAAAGTACTTCTGAGCAAAAAGGAACAAAGCTGGAGGCATCACATATCAAAATATACTACAAAGATTTAGCAAACAAAACAGTATGGGGTACTGACATAAAATAGACACATAGACCAATGGAACAGAATGGGGAGCCCAGAAAGAAATTAACACACCCATAGTCAATTGATTTTTGACAAAAGTGCCAAGAACATACATTGGGAAAAAGACAATCTCTTCAATAAGTGAAGCTAGGAAAATTGGCTAGCTAGGAAAATTTCCTAGTGAAGCTAGGAAAATCCACATGCAGAAGAATGGCACTAGACCCATATCTCCAACCATATACCAAACAAGTCAACTCAAAATGGATTAAAGACTTCAATGTAAAACTTGAAACTATGACACTACTAGAAAAAAATATAGGGGAAACAACACATGGCAACGGGCTGGACAAAATTGTTTTAATAAGACCTCTAAATCATAGGCAACAAAACTAAAAATAGAAAAATGGGATTAAATCAAACTAAAACTAAAAAGGCTTTGCACAGCAAAAGCAGCAATTAAGAATGAAAAGACAATGTACGAAATGGGAGAAAATATCTGCAAACTAAACATTTGACAGGGGGTCAATATTCAGAATATATAAGGAACTTAACAGCAAAAACAACAAATAACCTGATTAAGAATGAGCAAAAGAACTTAAAAAATAAAGATTTTCAAAAGAAGAAATAAAAATGGCCAACAAATATATGACAAAATGAAAATCAAAACCACAATGAGATACCACTTCACTCCATTTAGAATGGCTACTATCAAAAAGACAAAAGAAAACAAGTGTTGGCAAGGATATAGAGAAAAGGGTACGCTTACACACTGTTGGCAGGATTGTGAATTAATACAGCTATTATAGTAAACAGTGGAGGTTCCTCAAAAAATTAAAAATAGAACTACCATATGATCTAGCAAACCCACTATGGGGTACATATCCAAAGGAAATGAAATCAGTATGTCAAAGAGATACCTACACTCCAGTGTTTATTATAGCATTATTTACAATAGCCAAGATATGAAATCAATCTAAGTGTCCATCAACAGATGAATGGATAAAGAAAAGGTAATATACATAAAATGGAATACTTTTCAGGCATAAAAAACAAATGAAATCCTGTCATTTTTGACAAGATGGATGACCCTAACGGACATTTTAAGTGAAATAAACCAAACACACAAATACCATAATACTGCATAATCTCATTCATGTGGAATCTTAAAAAAAAAAAAACAACACTTGATCTCATAGAAGCTGAGAATAGAACACCGGTTACCAGAGACTGAGAAGGGAATGGGGGAGGGAAAAATGGAAAGAAGTTGGTCAATAAGCACAAAGGTACAATCTTAATTGTAAATAAGTTCTGGTGTTTTAGCAAGGTGACTATGGTTAACAGTAAAGTATCGCACATTACAAAATGGCTGGAAGAGAGACTTTTCAATGTGCTCACCACAAAGAAATGATAAATGCATGAGATGATGGATACACTAACTACCCTGATTTGATCATTTTACAACATGTATATATATCAAAATGTCAAACTGTACCCCTAAATATGTACAATTATAATGTCAATTTAAAAAAACATTAATACCTGTTCTGATATATTATAATCCAAACATTCTCTAGGATAGACCAGATTTCTTGATGTCTGTTGGGTTGGGGAAGATGAGAACCCGAGAAAACAGTGATTTCTTGGTTATGAGACTTCACTGAAGAAGTATCTTCCTGCTTTTTATTCACTGTGTTTTCAGAAGAATTTGGCTTAAGTTTTGTCTTGACCTGAGGAAATAAGATTACATAAAATACAGCTAGTTCTTCATTAGTAAATGAGAAAAACAGAATGCCAATTGTGCTTACAAATGTTCTAGGTTTTTAGGAAGTGCAAGCTACTCTTTTTCTCTTATTATGTACAGAATGTTCCCAGAAAAGCATCAGAGCTAGTAAAGACATTTTCCTTTTCCATCTAAATCAAACAGTATCTCCAATCTATTTATTTTAGTAACTTTTCTTGACTAACATGATAATGTCAAACTAATAATGCTGTTTGAACACTTCTACAGATACAGTATTGAACTAGATAACAACACCTAGAAGACAAAGACAAATAGGTGTAGTCAAGCCTCGAAGCACCTTACAATCCAGTAAAAATATATATATATACATATAAATATATATAAATATATATGTATATATATGTATAAAGGGCTAGAAAGTGCTGTTTAAAAAAATCAAGACAGAATTTAAACTTTATATTATGGGCAACAGTGAACTATTGAAAGTTTCTAATTTTGGCAGATATACTCAGAATTGCATTCTTATGACAAAACTGAATAGAAGAAAAAGTGGAGGCAAGAAAATCAGATCATTTAGAAGGCTACTGACATAATCCAGAAAAAGAGTCCTGAGAACTTGAATTAGGTACAAAAAGGCAGTAGAATAAAAAGGAAAAAAAATGCAAAAAAGACTTGGCCAAAAACTAGATTCACAGAGTGAGGTAAACACTAAGATTTTTTAAAATCTAGATGCCTAGAAGAATAATGACACAAATAATAGACTCTTACAGTGGCCATAAATCAGAAATGTGTGTGTGTATGTTTTAAACAGATTGAACCTTCTTGATGACTTCTCCAGAGGAATGTACAGATATGGTTTTATTTACTAAAAGTCAAACATATACATACTTAGAAACAACAAATCTCAGATGCATATGCAGGAGGTGATAGAAATGCTACTGAATATGCCACATTTTAAATAGCACATTAAACTATGCATTGCTGATGAGGGACAATATACTGACTATATCACATATTATAATGTAATATCAACAAACTATTTAATGTACATTTGTCTATGTTTCCAAACTTTATGGCCTCCTGCTATAAAACCAAGAGAAAAAGGCTGCTTGCAAATAAGAAAAAGAGGAGGAATAGAACACAAATTTGTTTTTTAGGTATATATTGACTTTGAGGTATAAAAAGATCCCGGGGTAAAGATATCTAGCAGGTAATTGGATAAGAAGGTCTGCAGCTTAAAAAATACAGTTGAGTCATTCTCACGAAGACAAGCCTTAGAAGTAGATGAGATTGTTGGAGGAGAACAGCAAAAAAAAAAAAAAAAAAAAAAAAAGATAAAGGGTGGACAAATTGAAGGAGGAAAGGTCAGACTCAGCAAAAATAAGATATGTGAAGAATCAAAAGTATACAATACCAACAGAAGCCAAGGGAGACAGGTTTCAGGAAAAAGGATAGACAACACCAAGTGCTGAAGAAAGACTAAGAAAGTGGAAGAAAGAGAAAAGGGTGAACTTGATAATTAGAAAGCAAATGACAACCCATAGTTTCTTTTAGTTATACAAAGAGAATTCTACTTGTAAAGGATCAAGAAATAAGTGAGTGAAAAAAATATAACAAAGGTTATTGATTGCTTTTTTAAGGAGTTTGGTAGTTGACGGAAGAAGACTGCAGTAAATAGCATGGTCAATGAAAAGTACTATATTTAAGAATAGAAGAGTTCTAAGTATAGTTTAAAGCAGAGTAAAAGATATGTACTACTGATTCAACTGATCTTTAAAAAATATCACGTTGGGGAAAAAATATTAACTTAGGTTTTTAAAAAAGTACCTAATAAAATGGGGAAAAAATGTTAACTATAAGTTTAAAAACTAGTTTTTTGGTCTTAGCTCTCTGTGAACTTAAATAAAATCACTCCATTTCTCTAGGCTTAAATTCCCTCATTGATAAAAGGATTATTTCAAAGACTAGCTTCATGGGTTGCTAGTACCATGTTTATTAAATTTTTAAAAAATGAAATTTCCAATACTATCAGTAATAACAGTTAATATTTACTGATCATGTTATGTACTTTTAAAGAATTTTATACTTATTATCTCATGTAATCCTAACAAAATATTACCTAATGAAACATATTATAATGATCCACATTTTATACTGAGGAAATAAGGAACAGAAAGGTTGAGCAACTCATCCAAGGTCACACAGATGGTGAAAGGCAGGAAAAAGATTCGACCTTCGGCAATCTGACTACGAATGAGGTTATGATCTCTCTTCAACTATAAAAGGAAATATTATCTTTCTCTATCAAGAAGAAGAAAGAAAAAGATGATTCTTCCCATTTTTGCCTATTTACATTAAATTCTGAACTTAATACACATAAGTGAAAAGACATTTTATCCTGAGATAATTTTTTTTAAATTACCACATACAACTAAAATAAAGACAAGCACCTACCTAATGTCTTTTTTCTTCAGCTCTTAAATACCAGTGTATATACTATAAATATATAAATGGATTTCTTTATCAAACACTTATATTGCTCTTACTATGCACTAGGTATTAAAGTCTCTACAAATACTAACTTGTTTAATTCTCTTGACAATTCTCAGGCTAGAATTATTATTATACTCATTTTATAAAACCGAGAATTAAGTTGTTTTGGTTTTTTTTTATTTATTTTTTTAAGAATTAAGGTTTTGAGGCCTAAATAATTAGAGGTTAAAAACATCACGAGTCAGGGTCCTGAAGCACGTAAATCTAAACCTTATTTAAAAGACTGATCTTAATTATTCTACCATTTTAGTAGAGAGCAAGTCCTCTTTTCTTGGTGGTCAGAAGGCTTATAAAACAAAAATGTGGCTGGATGCAGTGGTTCATGCCTATAATCTCAGCACTTTGGAAGGCTGAGGCAGGAGAATTGCTTGAGGCCAGGAGTTCAAGGCCAGCCTGGCAACATAGTGAGATCCCATCTCTATAATAAAATAAAAATAAACTGGCCAGACATGATGGTACATGCCTGTAGTCCCAGCTACTCAGGACACTGAGACAGGAAGACTGCTTGAGCCCAAGAGTTCAAGGATGCAGTAAGCCATGATGACATCATTACACTTCACCCTGGGCAGCAAGTGAGCTATGATGACACCACTGCACTCCACCCTGGGCAACAGAGTGAGACCCTGTCTCAAAAAAAAAAAAAAAAAAGGTATATATTCTTTTCCTATTTCCACTCTACTTACATAAAAATCTAGAAAATGATAACAGTTTATTTTTCCATTTTAGTTTCTCAGAAGTCTTTCCGAAGAAAACAAATAATGAATAGCTCTCGTTTCCTATTTTTCTACACTTGATAAATTAAGATTAGGTGGATTTTTGACAGTTACTATATTGAGATATGCTCTCTTTAGAGGTGCTCTATTGTTGCTCAAGTTACTGAGACATGACTAAGTATTTAAGACATATATCAAAACAAATGCATTCTACAAAACAACTCCTGTTAAAAGTGTATTATAAAGGACTAAGCTAAATTACGACACTCCTGGCTTACTTAGACAATGAATTGTTTCTAACATGAAAATAAAGGCACAACACTTCGGAGCTCTAATCCTGGAAACAACACAGGCCATTTCAAGTAATCACACTAATAGCAAATGTTGAAGGAACTGGACTTACAAGGATGCTAGATTCTTTTCTACTCACCTTCATGAAACTCTTGCTAACATAGCAACTAAAAACTCAAGATCCAGGAATAAATAAATTACTAAATAGCAATTCAATGGTTTTAAATATGCAGTGGGCAACATATACATACTAGGCATACCATCATCTGATAAATAACACTATTTAATAACACATTTTCATGGTACCTCCAATCTCTAGGTTTCTAATTGATGAAAAGAGTTAAAACTTGACATTATTGTTTTTACCTCATCAATCCTAAATTTTGTTTTATTCTCAATAATCTTAATTCAAAGACTTTTAAGCCTTTAAGTATCCTGAATTTTCCATTTTGTTCACTGCATTTGTTTCACTAAAGATATGATTTACGACTCAATTCTGTTATGAAGAAGGATAACATATCTTTCCAAACACAATCGAAGTACGATATTCAAGCTGCAACTCCCTAAATCCATAGGTTAAGTCTTTCCAACTAGTAGTCCTAAAAATCACACTTGCCATAAGAAAATAAAACTACCAATGTTTTGGTCATCTCAAACCAAAAGATCATTTTATCCCTTAAGTCAATTCTTTCCTTAAGAATTATCACATATTTCCGTTTATTAAAAAAAAAAAAGAGATGCTTCTTTTACTCCATGAGATATACTCTTCTTGGCAAGTAAGTTCTTTTCTCACTAGCTATGACTAAGATTAGTATCATTTAACCCTTTGATTCCTGCATAGGCAGTGGGCCTATCTGACCATGAAAAATCGATGAGAAAAACCTGGCCAATTCAGTTACTCAGAGAAAAAAGAGACTATGAAATCTATATTGAATGTAAGTTCCATTAATACCTCCTCTAGTAACTGTAACATTGAGGGTTTTTCTTAACTGTTTCCGGTACATAAAACTCCCAGATTTTTCTAAATTTGAAATTAGAAAACTGTACAAATAGAGTATTACTGGAGAAAAAATTTACATATAGTTAAGCTTAACAGGGGTTAAACAGGCATTAGTTTTAGGTTAGTTGCATAAGAATCATATAAGCAGACTTGTTAAAAAATTCATAGGTTGATTGGTGAAGTTTGAATACGATCCACAGATAACTATTATATCAATGTTAATTTCCTGATTAATTACAAGACAGTTACATGAGATATCCTTATTTTTTAGGAAATACACATGGAAATAATCAGAGGAAAAGGGGCAACATACTCTCAAATAGCTAAGAAAAAAATCTGGATAGGTATATAGGTAGACAGATAATTAGGCAGCTAAATAGATAAGGAAAACAATACAGCAAATGCGATAAAATGTTAACATTTGAGGAATCAGGATAAAGGAAATATACAGGAATCCTTTGTGCTACTCTTACAACTTTTTCATAACTTTGACATTATTTCAAAATAAAAAGTAAAACAAGAACAATAACATTACTGGGCACCACTGCCAAAAATTTGGATTTAGTAAGGCTTGAAAGAGTCTCGGCATCTTCATGTTTAAAAAAATTTCCTAAGTGTTTTTGATGCACATGAGATCCCCTGGCCTAGAGCGCTGGAAAGGAGTAGTCAAATAACGACGCCTAGCTTTCTTCTACCCATACCTGAAACAACATAAAATACCAACAACTACTGCAAAAATGCTTCCATAAAAGGATGTGTGTTTTATAACTTGTGATAAGATTTGCTTACTTTCCATTCAATTCACTTATTATTTACTTAATACCTTTAGTATGTGAGAATAAGTTAGAATAAAATTATCCTTTACCTACTGTTGTCTGCTAAATACATTTTTAGAACATATATAATTAGCTATTCTAAATGGCATTACAAAAGTCTCTTACCTCTGCAAATGTTTGGAGAAGTTTGTTTACTTGAGCAAAGGCCTGTGGAAGAATACCATCATAATTTGACCTTGTACTGAAAGCATGTAACAAAGTTTTAGAATCTTGTAGCAGAAATTTTACTGTTGTAAAATCCACTGTATTATTGGCTAGTAAAACAAAATTAAGAAAGAAAAATATGTAAGAATGAGTATACAACATACTAATGTTTTCGGAACACTAATATTAATTTTGAAATTTAAGAAGAGCTCACATTTAAACCTACACAACACTCCTAATTTATCCCTCTGGTGTACAAAGCAACAATTAAACAGATGTAGTTATAGACAAAGTCCTTACATAGTCAACTCTGGTATTCTGCATTCAGATACCAGGAGTTCCCTCGACACAGTCAACTTCAAATTCAAATTAAAGTGAAAGAGTATCGATCACGCTCTTCAGAAAAGAGAGATTATCATCAAACAAACAAGTCAAACCACAGATTTTCAAAGATGAGGATGTTTCACACACAGATGAGGCTGTTTCACATTACTATGGAGGCATCAGAAGGGTTACCCTTAAGTAGTAAGCATGTAAGGTATATGGTACCTCTCATACTCAACTCAGTTATCATGTAGTAATTTACCTTCATTTCCATTACATGAACCTTGACATTAAGATTTATTGAAAAAAAGGTGTTATCTCTGAGTATACTACAAAACTTCAGCAAAAAATAATCAGGGGAACAGTGAGAAGCAGGAGAAGCCTGCAAATTTTTTCTCCTATGAATTAAGGTGAGAAAATCTACAAATAATAATTTAAATATATGACAATTTTCTCTCAAGGTACTAAAATCATTTATATTAAATTTTCAAACTAGGAAAGATCACCATCTTTCATTTCAGAAATTTAAAGTCATGAACAATGAAATTAAGTAACTTTCTAATGTCACAAAACTCAGAACAGAAAAAAAAAGTTTCCATTATTAAGGCAGAACACTATGTAACAGTTTTCAAAATAACCATGCTCAATGTGTTTGCTTTCTTTTTGTTTTAATGTTCAGTTTCAGAGACTCTATTATATTCTGAAATATTAGCCATGGTTGTTCACTAGCTATGAGTTGAAAAATAAAGAGTTCCCCTGTATCACACAACAAGAACTTGCTTGTAAAATCCTGAAGGGTCAAAGGAAATTTTAAAAGTATGTTTTAATAATTAATTCCACAATATTCAGAAACTCTAATCTGATGTGATGGTTATAGCCAAGCCAATCTGCCTTTCCCTTTACCACTGCACACCCCCCCTCCCACCACCACCAAAAAAAGCCAGTATTCCTTGCAGGAATATTTTTAGTTCTTTTAAAAGTCAAAGTTTAAAATCCTGTGGCAAAAGAGAGATGAGAGATACGAGATGCTGTACACAGGATAGACTATGGATTTCATGAACCTAGTAAATCTCCCGAGGAAGATATAATAGGACACCATTTCTTTTAAGGGTGCTTCACCAATGTAGGGTATGTCTAGTAGGGCTTATATCCTAGAATTCATCATTTGATTTCTGACTTACAAAAATTCTTTACTAAGATTATGGGGAAAGGGAAAATAACAATGATGAAATCAGTACACAGACATAACCAAAAAAAGAAACTTACATAGATATAATAGTTTGATGCTTATAAAGGGCAATAATTAAAGTTAATATGGATAACAAAGTCAAAAAATTATGAGTCATTTTTCACACGATTTTCTAGGAATTGATCTAAGGATACATGTTTGGCATACTGTAGTTAAACACATGTAATTCAACAGCTGAGGATACTATTAAAAAATAGTAAATAAAATCACAAACTATGATTTTTCTAATTCAAAATTACCTTAGAGGTACTTTTTATTAATATAATCCCATTACACATTCTCCGTAAGTCACTAAACATTAGGCATCAAATTATTCTAGATCAAAGGGCAATAAACTACACACACAATGATTGCAAAAATGATGTGTTAGCAGAAGGTAGAGTTAGCACACCTTCACTTCCCTCCCTATTGCTAGTTAGAGCTGCCACCTATCACCTCTCAGCTGTGTGTAAGAACACAACTCTTCATCACTGGAAAAACAAATAAATGGAAGATGGCAACTAGATACCCCATTTTTTTAAACTAACCTTGTTCAAGATCACACATAGTTTATGGAGTTTCTCTTTTAAAAGAATCAACTAAATTATGCCCCTAGTAAAAGATGTGAAAAATGTTTCTACATGTTTTATAAAATTACTTTAAAGATATATCCAATATGTTGTTCCATGTCTCTTATATAATCATACCCTTAATAAATAACTTCTACAATTAGAGGAAGTGCTGGGAAAATACATTTCTTTAAAAAATTGGTAACTTTTAGAAATAGATATTTATCTAACAATTACCATGGATAGGATGTAAGGGACTGACTAGGTGCTTTAAATTCCCTAGAAGGAATTTTTGTTAATTTATTTTATTTTATTTTATTTATGATTGATACATAATAATTGTACATATTTATGGAGTGCATTATGATGTTTCAATACATGTATTAAGTTGTATAATGATTAAATCATATGATTAGCACATCCATTACCTTAAACATTTATCATTTCGTTGTGATAAGAATATTCAAAAATCTCTCTTCCAGATATTTTGAAATATGTAATACATAATTGTCAACTCTAGTCATCTTACTATGCAATAGTATACCAGAACTTATTTCTCCTACCTAACCGTAGCTTTGCACCCATTGACCAACATCTCTCGATCCTCTCCATCCCTCCCTTCACCATCCTCTGGTAACCACTATTCTACTTTCTCCTATGAGAACAACTCATTTTTAAAGAGTTTACACTTCAGGGGAAAGACAGAGAATGAGGTATACCTATCATAAAATATGCCTTTTTTCTCTTAGCCTTCAGGAAGCTTAGCGTTAAAATCTGTGCTCAAGTGTTGCAATAATTGTCCACATATATTTTATGGTATATCATCTTATTACTTATTATCTGGATTTTGTGCCTTTAAATCTAATATAATGGCCCTCTTGTACTCAGGTTATTTGTTATAAGCTACCACAGTAGTTTTTTAGAAACAGACTACACAGAACTAATATGTAAAACAATAAACAGATCACTTTATGTGAGGAGTTTGAAAAAAGTCAAGAACCAACTGAGCTTCAAACAACAGTTATACTTTGCCTTTTAAAGGTATATAGCAAGATAAATCTAGCTGTTTGACTTTCGACAAGTCACTTATCATCTCAGAGCTATTTCCTTGATCATAAAACATAGACTTTACTAACATTAGATGAGTTCTTCTCTGCATTTTTTCTTCTTAGCAAAGAAACTCTTTTTCAAGTCTTACGCGGAATCTCCATATATAAACAAATCTTTAAGAAGCTGCTCTGGCCAAAGTTGGGTGGAGAGCCAAAGGCTTCACTATGCAATATCAGGGACCCCATCGATCTTTCCATCCCCAATCTGTGGCAGCAGAGGCTTTTCAAGAAACCTAAAATTCTGTTCAACATAGTTTAAAAACTACCAAATAAGTGGCTGGTTCACTGTGGTCTCTTCCAGTTCTAAAATTCACTGTGCATGAAAGCCAAATGTTTCCTATTCCTTATCCATATAATTTAGACAAAAATTTTTATATGCTATTTTGGAAATTAGGACATAAAATGTGCTCAAAGTTTGTGTGTTGAACAGTGATAAATGAAAAAAATCTAATTCTATTTGCATATCTGAAGAGACAAACATAGTTTTAAAAGTTTTCAAAGTAAACATCGTTAAAAATAATATATCACAATATCCAAGAATATCAACATTGATACAATTTATAGTCACAAGCTCTATGAGCAGCATTCATTCACCCAGCTGCCACAAATTCTCTTTAAAAATTAGAACATAAATAATTAGGAACCAACTGACAAATTTTTTATTAATTCATCTTCACATCACATGAAATATATCCACTCAATACTTTAATACAACACTGCTAAAGAGAAAAGTAAAAGATTCATACCTTTATGGAGATTTTCGTATAGGCTCTCAATAGTTAAAAGCAAGTTCTTTTCCATAACTAATCCAAATACAGCCAACCAATGTTTTTTAAAGCACTGTAATAAATGTATGAGAGTCCATGGTGGTTTCAAGTACAGCATCTAAAGAATATTTAGAAAAGATTAGCACCTATGGATTTATTATTCCTATTTTTTAAAAGTACCTATTCAGGAATTACTACATATATTTCTGGGCAAAATTAGTTGAATTTGTTTTAAATTAAAAGATGCTTTATTAAAAGTCAATCATGGCCGGGCGCTGTGGCTCACGCCTGTAATCCTAGCTCTTGGGAGGCCGAGGCGGGCGGATTGCTCAAGGTCAGGAGTTCAAAACCAGCCTGAGCAAGAGCGAGACCCCGTCTCTACTATAAATAGAAAGAAATTAATTGGCCAACTGATATATATATATATAAATTAGCCGGGCATGGTGGCGCATGCCTGTAGTCCCAGCTACCAGGGAGGCTGAGGCAGAAGGATCGCTCGAGCCCAGGAGTTTGAGGTTGCTGTGAGCTAGGCTGACGCCACGGCACTCACTCTAGCCTGGGCAACAAAGCGAGACTCTGTCTCAAAAAAAAAAAAAAAAAAAAAAAAAAAAAGTCAATCATAATCTTAATTATGATTATAATTATATTATATTATAATCTTAATTATCAAAAGTCAATCAAAATCTTAATGCTAATTCCATCACAAATTGTTTTGGTAAAATCCATATTAGGTATTAATCTTTATAGTTTCAGAAACTATATATGCAAAAAGCATAGTTTTAATCAGAGAAAGTATAGTTTTAATCAGCAAATATCTTCAATCTACTCTTCAACACAGGCATTTCTATGAGAAAATTAATCTAATTCTGTAGTCCCAACCCCTGGCTATGGACTGGTACTGGTCAGTGGCCACAGAGCAGGAGGTGAGGGGTGCTGGTAGAGGAATGGAAGCTTCATCTGTGTTTACAGCTCCTCTCCATCACTCACATCACCGCCTGAACTCCACTTCCTGTCAGATCAGTGGTGGCATTAGATTCTCATAGGAGCACGAACCCTACTGTAAACTGCACATGTGAGGGATCTAAGTTGCGCACTCCTTATGAGAATCTAATGCCTGATGATCTGAGGTGGAGCTGAGGTGGTGATGCTAGCATGGCAAGCAGCTGCAAATACACATTATCACTGGCAGAAAGGTTTGACTGCACAAGAAATGTAATGTGCTTGAATCGTCCCAAAACCAGCCCCCCTCCCCCAGGTCTGTAGAAAAATTGTCTTCCATGAAACCGGTCCCTGGTGCCAAAAAGGTTGGGAACCGCTGTTCTAATTATTTCATATAACTGTGGGAAAACCTATATAGAAAAAAGATGTTAAATATAATTGCCACTTGCTATACTCTTGCAAAGAACTTTATGAAGATAAATCATTTAGTTCTGTAAGATGTCAACACTTACTTTTTCTGAATCATTTATTTGCAATGACTTTCCTTATCTACTATGAAATACTAACCTTCCTAGTATCTTTTGATAATTGTTCATCATTTTGACTCAACACTACATTATTATTACTTAATAATGTAATTAAGTAGCAAATACACCATATTGGCAAATAGTAGAATCTCACTGAATAGCTAGAATAGACACAAGGTACAATTGATGGGGAATAATGTTTCTCCTAGCTATAAATGTAAACAGCAAACAAACATTAAAAAGAACTTTTAAGATCACTATTATTAAATATGGTGCTTTACTGACTGCAGAAAAGATATAAATCTAAAGAAAATTCAAAATATCTTCTATTAATAATATGATCAATTTTTACTCCAATTTTTACATTTACTTGGCACAAGTCAAAATATACATTTCTTTTTCTGAATACATAGTGCCAAGGGGATTCCTTATATTAGACATTTTGATACAAATCAAATTAAATAAGAGAAGTTTTTCTAAATTCAATTTAAGTACCATGGGGGCAGCATGTCTGACATATAGTATAAGCACAATAAATATTTGTTGACTGAAAAAATGAATAACATATATTTCTAACCTTTAAGAAATATCCCTCCTCAACCACATGCTTAAGAAAAAGAAAAAAAAAGAAAATAAAAAAATAAAAAAAAAGAAATATCCATCATTTAACTGTTAAAAAGTCATTTCAAAACTTGAAGAAAAATTTAATATAATATAAATTACTACAAAGAAGCTCATGAATTTCATACAAACAACATTTCTTAAAATAACAAATCTCTAGCAATAAAAAAATTTTTCAACTAACAGAGATGAACTAATCACCTCCATCCAGAGGTTTCCAAAAGCAATTTTCATTTCTGTTTCTAATATTGAAGATAGAGCTGTTCCAAGAGATTTTTCAAGATCAGATATGATGCCTTCAAGTAGAATGGACAGTCCAGAATTTGTAGATTCTTTCTCATAGCTCTCTCCCAAGAGTGTTGCTTCTTTAAAACAAATAGTTATAGACTTTATTTAGGGCACTAATAAATAAATATTTTATATATATATATATAAAATTAGTGTTTGGCCATAAACAATTTATGTATATAATTAGCATTTGAATTATCTAGAAAATAAACCAATACTTAATTTTCAAAACAGTATTTAGAAACATTATCTCTACGATAGTTGTTTTAGATGCAATATAAAATATTAAGTTATCAAATGCTTTATCTCTTTGACAAAAAGGCAACTATTTTTACTCAAATAAAAATGTAAGAAATGTGTGATATTTTAACTATAATTATAAAAAAAAAGAATTACAAGATTGTGTTTGATTTATTTATAACAGAAAACCAAGAATTATGGATCAAAATGGGGTTTTTTTCCCCAAAAATAGAATATTTTTCTAAACTCAGCCCACATCAATAAATTGTTTTGACAGGACCAAAATTTTCAGCTTAACCTCCTCTTTTGAATGAAACTTTTATTATTTTCAGTGACATCATTTCATTAACATTCCTGTTTAGATACCTGAAAACAACTGTCATTTTCTTATGGCAAAATTCAAACTATTAAATGGCTTATCTCTACAAATACAAACTAAGAATTTAAAATGACAATAATATAAGACCAAACTTAAAGCACAATATCCCCGAAAAACTATAAACTAGAATACGCTATTACTCTTTATCTAAACACCACTTTGAATATTATGACAAAAGATATATTGTTTCTAAAAAGGATAAATAAGTAGCATATGTGTATATATGAATATTTATACAATTGTATATATTAATCAAACCCACATACAATATTAGAGAATTCAAATATTATTTTACCCACAGAGGGAAAAGGTAGGATGTATTTATAAGTAATGTCAGATTTAATATTAATATACTAGTCCATCAAATATCAACCGATTAATCGCCAGATTATTCTGGGGAAAAAAAAGAGATGAAATAGCAGTATTGCCTTTACCTTCCTGAATTATTAGTTTAAAATTTCAAAAAAGAAGACTATTACTAGAGTCCTGTAAGTTTCTCTATTATTAGCTGAGTTCTTACTGTATTAATAGGTTATAAATATGAAGCTAATTTTTTAAAATTCTCTTTACTTCAAATGAATGTTTCCCACAGCAACTATTAATTTCAAAGGGATACTCTGCAAGGTACAAATCAACATGCACATGGTGATTATAAATATGTAAAAATGTGAGTGTACAGACAAAAAACAAATCAATTTGTAAAAGCATATGTAAAATGCAAAAATGTTAATTATGTTTTCTTTTGGATTACTATTATAATTTTCACTTATTTCCACAATTTTCATGCCAGCAAATATTCCAACCTTGATGTTATTTTATGTGTACAAGATGAAACTGTATTATTAATTCCAATGTTATAAATAATCTTAGTGCATAAAATAAGATATAGTTCTAATTATTTACAGTAAGAATACTACCTGCATTCAATTGTTGCTTAGAAATACAAGGCTGATGACATACATCTGTGTTCAGAGATAAGTTTAATAACTCTGCACTCAATTCTTCTTTACTGAGTGACTTCACACCACTTATGAGGCCTTTGTTTCTTAAATTTCTGTCATCCCTAAGGTTGGGGTTAGGAGGAAAAAATATTTTTTATAAGATAAACCACATGGCAACTCAACACACATGGGATCTAGTCAAAGTCTGGTGATCTCAGCAGATATATTAACATGACTATACTAGAATTAAAAGTAAGGTTTAGCTACAAATTTTCAATCACTAAAAACTGTTATGTCTGTTAATCTCAAAACAGTGACTACGTAAATAATGGATAATCAATAAATTCTTATGAATTTAATTTCCATTCTAAGCTGAACTAAAAAAAAATAACAATTACATAATGAAGACTATTTCTCAAATTTAATTTACCTCAAATTCAAAATGGTTTACATATTAGTAATTCTATTTCAGCCTTCAACAAACTCTAAGGGTAGTATGTCCTAGATCAAAATATAATTTAAAATCTATAGATAGAAATCTCCAATATATCTTTTACTAACAAAAATAACACTATCTCTATAACATTGGTTATAAAAATAACATTGACCAAGCCCGCTTACAAGAAAAATCTTAGGGCTATTGATTTCTATAATAACTATTTCACAGAGAGAATTTTAGCATGATCATGAAACCATTTTGCAGTGAATAAGATTCATACTAAAACTACAAATTAAAATTGTTCTGTCCTTTCAGAGTCTTTTTTCACACATGATGAATACAATTTTGCTTAGCATTACATTCATTTTAATTTAGAACTATGTTATGAAAATATTAGTGAGGAGGGTAAGAAATAGGAGGAAGGAGGGAAAAACTCTTATTGAGATATACTGGGCACTATTCTAAGTCCTTTACATACATTATTTGATTAAATACAATAACCTCATGAGGCAGGTATTATTATTCCTCCTGTTTATTATACATGAGGAATCTAAGTAAACCAATTTGTCCAGGGTCACAAAGCTGATGAGTGGTAGATTCAGGACCCCAAACCAGGCAGTCTAATTATACAACAAGCACCCAAAATACAAATGCAACATAAACTACCCTCACCTCACAAATAATCTTCTTGTGTCATGACCAAAACATTCTGCCATATTTTAATTTTTGAACTATTTTGGGGGGATGTTAAATCGACTTACCATTCTTTTTCAAAAGTTTTCTGAACAGTATATGAATTAAATTGAAATGAAACTTCATCTATTTGAGATCTCATTCCTCTAAAGCTCACACATTATAAGACTATCAGATACAACTGAGTATGTTTACTGGCAGATTTTTAAATTATGTATGTTTTTGATACTTAGTATGGTGGACACAACAGTATGATTTTTAAAAATTCTTTGGTACAGTTATTCTTAAAAGGAAGAGTAAAATGCCTATGAAACTTACGTGCACAGAATAACAAGAGAACAAGGGAATAATTCCTGGTGCTGAAGACAGCATTTTAATACTCGATCATCATTGTTTTCATCACTCAATCCATCTGCAAATTTAGCAAAAGCATCTGTCAATAAGCGCACTAGAAATCTTAGTGTCACATGAATAATCTAGGCTGTATTTACAAATCAAAACCATTTAAAAGTTTCAGGGCACTGAAACTACTCTTTCTGACACTATGATGGTAGATAAAGGTCATTTGTCCAAACCCCCAGAGAATGTACACCAAGAGTGAACCTTAATTTAAACTATAGACTCTGGGTGATAATGACATGTCAATGTAGGTTCACCAGTTGTAACAAATGTACCACCCTGGTGTGGGATGTTGCTAATCGGGAAGCTATGCCTGTGTAGGGGTAGGGTGTATACGGGTAATCTATGCACCTTTTCTTTAACTTTGTTGTGAACCTAAAACTGCTCTAAAAAAAAAAAAACTCTATTAGATAAGACAGCAAAACAATGTCTTGAAAACTCTGAGTCTAGAATTCACATAGCATATAGTTGTGGACTTTATAAAGTGGTTGGTTAATTTACTACTAAAATGAACTAAAAAATGGCTATCAGAAAACTCAAAGGAAAGAAATTTAGTAGGCTAAATGTCATACTAGAAACTAAAAACTACAAATTCTAATATCAATTCAGTCACATACAGATTATAAGTAAATTACATAAAAACATCATGCTTAAAATTCTGTCAGCATATGACGTCTATGAACTAATGGGCAATTGCTCTACCAGCAACAGAACCAGTTTCTTGCGTCCACTTTTCCTTAGTCTCTAAAGCAGTATCTTTAGTACAGGAGAAGGAAATATGGAGCTTAAGCAGAGAACACAAAAAGTAATTTCTTTTTGAGTCAGGGTCTCACTCTGTTGCCCAGAGTAGAGTACAGTGGGGTCATTATCACTCACTGCAACCTCAAACTCCTAGGCTCAAGGGATCCTCCTGCCTTAGCTTCCCAAAGTGCTGAGATTACAGGTATGAGCCATTGTGCCTGGCCAACAAAAAAGTAACTTCTAACCCATTATTCATTTGCTGACAGGGTGTCCTCTGGCATTCTCCATCCCTTAAAAGATGTAGGAAAAATTCAGTGTTTGTGGAAATAATGCAATGTGTAAAAATAGGACCAAAGACAATGTTTCTCATAGGTCCTTCCACTGCCTGTCTCAGAACCCTCAGAATGCAGGACCACAACCTAGATCTATTTCTGGGTAAGAATCTTTGAAGCCTAGACCCAGACACTGATTTAAGCTCTTGGGGAGTCTCTTATACACTAGAATTAAAGACATACTAGCCAATGGGCTTAAACCTTGTTCTCAGTTTAAAAACTTTTTTCTCTCAACTTATAGCCTTTATTACTTACTCCTCTAATCATTCAAATCAGAAAACTCATTCACATTCCTGCAATAAATATTTATATAGGGCTTAATCTGTGTCAGGTCCCTGTGCTAAGTAGCTAGATATGCAAAGAAAAACTTTTTTTTTTATTTCAGCATATTATGGGGGTACAAATGTTTGGGTTACATGTGTTGCCTTCCCCTCCCCCGCCCCGGAGTCAGAGCTTCAAGCGTGTCCATCCCCCAGATGGTGTACATTCCACTCATTATGTATGTATATGCCCATCCCCTCCTTCCCCCTCCCATCCGCCCGACGCCCAAACGTCCGATAAATGTTATTCCTGTATGTCCACTAGGTGTTGATCAGTTAATACCAATTTGCTGGTGAGTACATGTGGTGCTTATTTTTCCATTTTTAGGAGACTTCACTTAGACAAACTCTTTAGCAGTTCATAATCTAGTAGGGAAATCTAGAAAGAGCTCAAGTATCTCAGGGCATGATGAGCCTGAGGGAGATGTGATTAAATTCCTTAATAAGACAACCAGTGAGCCAGACAGACTGAAATCACAGCAGCCAAATTTCCTTCTCTAAGCTCAGAGAGTAAATGCCACTAATAATGCAAAATAGGCAACGCAAAATCATTAACTTTAAATAATCCAATTCAGCAGACAAAAGGAGGTTTAAACGTAATAGCACACTGCTTTAAAGGTATCAAAGTTCAATATTATCTGATATTATCAGGAGCTAATAGCTCATTTTTTTTTTTTTTTTTTTTTTTGAGACAGAGTCTCACTTTGTTGCCCAGGCTAGAGTGAGTGCCGTGGCATCAGCCTGGCTCACAGCAACCTCAATCTCCGGGGCTCAGCGATCCTACTGCCTCAGCCTCCCGAGTAGCTGGGACTACAGGCATGTGCCACCATGCCCGGCTAATTTTTTGTATATATATTTTTAGCTGGTCAATTAATTTATTTCTATTTTTGGTAGAGACAGGGTCTCGCTCAGGCTGGTTTCGAACTCCTGACCTTGAGCAATCCGCCCGCCTCGGCCTCCCAAAGTGTTAGGATTACAGGCGTGAGCCACCACGCCCGGCCTAATTTTTTAAAAAATATATAGTACCACAGTATCATTTTTCTAAGATACACAGAGCTAGAAAATATACCTAAAACTGAAAGAATATTGATGAAATATTTAGTCATTCAACAAACATTTCTGAGCACCAGCACAGGTACTGTTCAAAAGTGAACAGACCAGTGTGATTTTGAATCACACTTGCTTTCCCACTTACTAGGTGTGTATTCTTGGACAAAGTGCTTAACCATGAGGATTAAATGTGAACAGATATCAAGGACTTAGCCAAGTATATGGCAATAGTAAGTGCTTAAAAAATACTATATATCCATTACATAAGAGTTATCTTAAATGGCACTCCAATAGCAATGACCTTTACTCACACACAATGCAAAAATATATTCTATATAAATTATAGTTAAGATTTTTTAATATCTGATAGAATTTAACCTCCTCAACAGCACAAGATTTATCTTCCTTATTCACTGCTACAGTCCCAACAATTAGAACAGTACCTGGCACAAATATTTGATAAATAAATGAAACAACAAAAATATAATGAAAGAAAATATAAAAATATGGAACAAATGTCTCTAATTGTTTTTTTTTTTTTTTTTTTTTTTTTTTTTTTTTTACATTCAATCAAAAGCTAGAAAAATGTCTCTAATTGTTAAACAGGTTGTTTCCAAATTTTTTGCTGTATAAATAATGCTATGACAAATATTATTTATACAAATCACTATGAGCATCTTTAACTATTCTTTAGGATACCTTTCTAGAAAAAGAATTATACGTTTAGGTTCCTTAAAGCACACTGCTAAATACTGTCTCCTAAAAAGTTATCAATTCATATTCCCAAAAGAGTGTAGCACTGTGATGTTCCTACCAGATGTAGGAAAATAAACTTTCTAAATTTATAAGTGATAAAAAGATATCACACACAAAAAAGTGATAGATTAGTTTTTCTTAACAATCTTAACAAGTAAAGACTGTTTCTTAACAATCTATATAAGCTTTTCAGATAATGATGACACAACAGAATTTTTTCCTATTCTCAATCATAAGCATTAAGTAGTTTAATACATTAACTCAATCAGTCTTTACAACCATTTTATGACATGGAGGTTTATCTCCTCCCATTCATAGTTTCGTCACCTTTAACTTTCCCCAGGTTAGGTTATAAATCCAGGTCAATCAGCTTTCAAATCCTATGCTCCTCTCATTATATTAAATACTATATAAAATAAATGTAATTTTAAAAATAATGAAGGACAAAGCTAAAATTATAGTCAAGTAAGGCTATTCAACATGGACTAATTGCACTCAAAATGCATAAGCATTATATCTGGAATATACTAAGAATAAATATTTGTTAAGGTAATGAATAAATGAATGGTGAAGGCCCTTTTTCTTCAAACATTTAAAACTAAACAGCTATGCCAAAAGTCTTCTCATAGGTAATACCATGATTAGATTCATTTTAAGGTGACTTCTTTCAAATCTTATGAATATAGGTACAGTGGACAGTATAAATCCATGATATTTAAAATAATGTAAATCTACATATATAAGTAATTCTGAGTTGGAAAGAAACAAATTGACCTTTATATAAAAATACATGTTTATTACAGATTCTGACAAATCACAGGAAAATAACATCTGTCTCCACAGTATACTAACTATATGCAGTGATGGAACAGAAGCATAGATCACTTACTGGCCTCATCATTCAACAATGGTATTTAGAGAAAGAAATCCAAGGTTCTGTAATATAGACAAGGATGCACACAGACTATGCAGTCACTATCTGTGAAACACAAAAAGTCTAGGAGAAAGTCTAGGAGAAGCAGAAAAACAAAAATCGAAGACTCCTAAACTAAACCACAAACCATCCTAAACTAAGCCACAAACCATCAAAATGCCCTTTCCATTTCACATTCCAATGGCTACAAATGTTTTATAAATTTTGCACTAATGTGTCAGCCCCCAAACAAGTTTTAATCAGAAAGCACCAATGAAAGAACAATACTTACAAAGCTTTTGAGATGCAAGTTGTATTGATTGACCCCATAGCTTTCTATCTTTATTTTTGAGACTGTCACTGATGAAATAAACTGCAGGTATGGCTTTGTGCTGAGCATGTTTTAGTAGTTTTCCTGCCTTCATACGATCTAGCTCTTGCATAACAACCCAGGGAATTATTAATACAAGTTTGTCAAAACCTAAAACATAAAAAGATTTCTTAGAATTCAACAAACATTTATTGAGCTACAAATCAAACTGCTGTAGAAGTGAACATTTTAAAGTACATAATCCCTACCTTTAAGAATTCACAATTATTTTTTAAATGGAGAGACAATACACAAAAAATAGAAATTAAAAAGAGGGTGTCAAAAGAATGTTTAAAAAAATAAATATTGCCAGAAATCAAAAAAGAGGGAATCTGGATTGCTAGGTTAGCCTGTGAAGGCTCTTTTTTAAACTTAAATTGATTATGGTTAATATATATATTAATATATAAATATACTCAATAGCATATCCAAATGGAGATGTGTTCATAAGAAAAAAAACTTTGCATCACTATTAATATAAAATATCAACTCAAGAAAGAAAATCAGAATCTATAAATATGATTTATAAATACCTGGTATTTCTGTTGTCTTCAAAATTCTAACAAATTTGAGATGATTCATCAGAATGTTTGTGTCAATAACAATTAGAAGCTTTTTGTCTGTAGTATCTGCTAGTGAAAAAGAGCAAAGTTAAGATTCCATGACACTTGATTATAGACTTATATAAGGCCTAAAACTGATATCATAGAAGCATTAAAAATTCAATTAAATTTAAAACCCAACTGTGTTTTGTAAACTTAACTGTATCAGAGAATCACACAGTTGACTAGACTCTCAAGCTAATAGCTATCTGGCCCAGCTCTTTGTTGCCAAGTAAATTTCTCCCCAGTCACTTAATGGTCTGCAAACACTGTTTTGGGTGGGTGTGGGGTAGGGACTCATCTAGATACAAGTGGGCAAAGAAGGTAAGGTCTGGCAAAGCAGACATACACAGGAAGACTTGAGGCTAAGACTGTGAAGAATCAGCCCAGGAGAATGTTTTTGATAGCATTCTTATTCCAATTTTACTCCAGTTCTTCAGACAAACTAATCAATGTTTAATTATTCACCAGTAAATATTATAAATTGCTTATAGGTGGATTTTAAATCATAAACTGACTTGTCCAGGCAGTAAGTATGTTTCTAAGTCCTGTCCTTCATCTATGGTAGTTAATGCACAATAAAACACTTGGTAAATTAGAAAATTCAATGTGAGTGTAAGGTATGATTACTATCATTATAAATGGAATTCAAAATAGTATACTAATAGATTAAGGTTCTCTCTATCATTATCTTCTCCCAGTAGTAAAACATTATCAAAATGTTACTATTAATATATGAACAAGAAATCCATGAATATAATAATACCTTCAAGCAATCTGCATTATTTCTGATCAGTGCTTTACACAGCTGAAATTATTAAGGTATAATTAAGAGCAAAAATAAAAGATAACTCACAACTCTGATTGCTGCCTCTTGACAAAAAGAGAAAGGTAAAATATGTCTAACTGCCTAATGTGAGATATATAAAAATAAGATAAATATTAAATCTGATTCCTGTAGCCAAAAAAAAAATACGATTATCGTTTTAAAAAATGAGCAAATTTTAACATTTTTTATCTAAATATTATTTTTAAATGTTGGCATACTAATTCTTAGGAAAGCATAGAAGATTGTAAACATTAACATATAGGGTATACCAGCAGAAGAATGTGCATCATCTTCCACCAAGTCAATTTCCATACTCATTAACTCCCCAGAAGGCGGAACCACAGGTAAATCCAAAGTTTTTCCCAAACGTGCAGCATGAAGCTCTTCTACTATCTGCATCTAAATTGTAAAAGACCCCAGTGAAATATTTTATCTACTGTGCAGATTAAGTAGAAAGCAATTAATTCTTAATTAATCCACGTGAGGTGGCTAGTGGAAAGAAAAATTGTATAAAAATATGGAGGCAGCATAGTAAGAGAATACACATTTATAAACATACACATGGTTTTTAAAACAGTTCTCTTATTACCTCTGTGATCTTAGGCAAACAAATTATCTAACAACTTTGGGTCTCAGCTTGTTCATACAGGAATATTAAAAATCTATTTCCTTTAGGATTTTTGTGAAGATTAAATGAAATAAGCTATGTGAAGCTCCTTGTACAAAGCCAAACACAAAGACATGAAAATAACTTTATTCTCATTCTGATTCTCACTGCAAAGTACTTTAGGAGCCAAATTTTTTTTATCTTGACAATGAGCATTCTTCTTGAGATTTCTGAGATTGTTTATGAAGCATCATAAATTGAAATCTAAATCTTAAGATCCTTTTCACTTCAGGGAAAATACTTCCCTGATGTATTTTGATGCCAAGAAATGAAAATATAACCTACTTTCAGAGGAGAGGGGGAAATCTTTCATCTATCAAGAAACACTGACCCACAAGATAGAAAAATATAACTGTTACAAATAAAACCTAATTAATATAGTTTAAAAGTCTCCTTTAAGTTGGAAAATATAAAGTGTTCTATGAATCTAGTCTTAATTTAGGACCAAGGAACATAAAATTCTATGAAAATCATTCAGGAGATTCTAGCTGGGAAATGAAGCTACGAAAAGATAAAATACCCATACAACTCTCATTTTCATTGAATAACATTTTCATCTTATTGCTAATCAGAAAAATGAGGTAAAAACATGTTAATGTCCTACTGCATTTTGGCAACCCTAGGCATAAAAAACACGCCAAAGTGTGATAACATTAAATCAAAATTGAGATAACTTGTGGGCTATAGCCTCTGTGCTCTTTGTTCAAAGTAGATTAGTTTATTAGAAACATAGGTAAAAAGGTAATTGAGTAAGTATAAATACTTGTTTCAAATAGTTTTTGATTATTTCATAAAACATATATTAATATATTGACTTAAACAGAGAAATTATTGTTATTTTTATATTACCAGGGTTTTATAGTCTTTTTTTATTAAAAGTAGGAACTATTTGACTTAATTTCATTTCAAATATTCAAAGCAAATAAGTATATTAGTAACCTCTTGATCTGTATCTTGAATATTTTCAGATGCCCCTGAAGAACATGGTGCTTCAAAACTCTGAAATGAAAATAATTTTTATTAGTTAACAAATATACCTAGAGTAGGATTTTCCAAAATTGGCACTATTAACATTTGGGGTCAGATAATTCTTTGCCTTAGGGACTGTGTCATGCATTGTAGGATATTTAGCAGGATCCCTGACCTCTGTCTACCAGATGTCAGTAGGACTACCCATCTGCCCCAATCAAAAATGTCTCAGATATTGCCAAATGGCTCCTGATGGGCAAAACTGTGTACAGATGACAAAATGCCTCTAGAATAGAAAAGCACCATTCTATCAAGTCATGAAATGTAGTAGAAATTCTTTAAGTTTACTTATTCACATATATATTCCTAAAAATACTCATATTCTAAGAATAAAACTATATGCCACCCTAAGAAATAGAACCATGGCAAAGGTAAACAAGCTGGCCTTCAGTGGTGAAAAATTTTCATTCAGGAGTAACTGAGTCACTTCTAAAACTGACATGACAAAACAACAAAGGGAACTTGAGGATTATAATAAGGCTAAGGGGGGAAAGCTGGAAAACGCATGGTTGTATTTTATGTTGTTGGAACACCGGAGGTTTGTGTTTTATTTTTTGCCTCCTAACAGAGATTGAAAATCTATCAATTCCAACTTTCCACTGGCACTTTTGCTGAGTGGATGGGACCTACCTGACCCTACATAGACGTGACAAAAAGCTCAGCACCAAATCTTCTGAACCAAATTTTCTTTTAAGAAGTCTCCAAGATAACTCCAAACTCTCATATATTTTACAGGAAGCTAGTTATGGTATAAACTACAGGCCCTCTTTGAACAAGCACATCATATGTAGAAATGCTTTACTGGGAAGTCAGCTTCCACCCTAACTTTCCAACATCAAACTTCCCATGGTATAACACCAGACACATCATATACATAGGCCCATTAAATTAGCTTTACTATTCCATGACCCTGGAATTTTTAATCCCTTCTCCATTTGACTTTACTTCTTACCAGATCTTTAAACTTCTTCTAAACCAAGAAGTGCCAAGAAAGTCAGAAATTCCTGTAGCTTCTGACATTCTAAGTATCTTTATTCTCTTCCTTAGGTCACTATTACCCTCTGTTCTCTTTGACGACAGGCCACTTCCAATGACTTCAATGAATTTCTATCACCCAATAATCCAGAAAAGTTCATGTCAATTGTCCGTGAAAACCCCATCCCTATTACAGTTAAATAAAAGCATTTAACTGCTTGCCTTCTCCTACCATATTGTATTAAATACATGGACTGGGATAAAGCCTTTCCTGGGGATGACAAAAGGGAACATCAATAATAAGGGTAATAATGGTTTTATCTACCAAAGTGATTCTAAATGAAAACTCAGTTATACTGCTTTCCTAATTAGGGTTCAGTGGCTCTCTTCCATCTATAAGATACAAGATAAAATGCCATCTTTCTCATTAGATATAAAATCATCCATTGTCTGGACCTTGGCTTCCACTCCAACTTCCTCTTCTATAGATTCTCTGTACATCTCAATTCTAGTCATACTGAACCACCTATGTGCCCATGTATCTCCCTGCCATGGAATTCCAAACTCTGTCCCATTACACGTACTGTCCTTTTACCCTGGGGCTAGATAGCACTTCTGTTCCTTACCCTACATGTCCTTCAAGATGAAGCTTAAGTATCTCCACCTTAGTGAGACCTTCCTTAACTCACCAGAGATTGATACTGACACTACATCCAATTCTTAGGGCTCTGATATTTACTTCAGTATAGTACAATTATTAATATATTTGTTTACTGATCTGCCTCCCTGGAAACTTCTTGTTCCTAGGTACACATACACTTTATTACTACTTTTCAAAACAAAATTACTTTAAAAATTGCCAAGTGCAGCCAGATACTAAATAGTAATACCAATAACATCCTTATTTGAACATCAAAACTAGTATAGTTTAATTTTAAATTATGCTACAGAAACTATTAGAATTAGACAGAAATTATTAAGGGAATTTATTTATAAGTATTTATCTGAATATATTTTTTTCTCATGGAGTATCATATTACTGTCCATAAAAATTATTTTCTAAAATAATACCAAATTACATTTATAATTTTGGATTTGCTATTAACACTATAGAGTAGATGAAAGCAATTGAATGGAAATTCTTTTTGTAATGAAGCTCAAACTTCAAGAACTAAGTAAGATCTGTGTGGAGTGCCACTTATTATTTCCATCACTCTATGAACCAGAATCTTTTTTTGTTGTTGAAATTTTAAATGTATTATTATACATAGACAAATATATAACAACACATAAATATACAAACAACGTTGTAAGATGAATGCTTTTAGAAAAAGAACTGTTTTTCCTTTCTTTCTCCTCTTTTTTGGCTTTGGTTTTCTCTTCCCCTTTTTTCTTATCTTCAAAACAACAACACTCTGCACCTCTACTCCTCTCAGGAACCTGTTAACCACCTACTATAGACCCTTCTTTATTTTCTTCACACTTTACATAATTTTATATAGTTTATAAATGTGTACAAACATACACAAATACATCTAAAGGATTTGGGGTTCATTAGTCACTTTACAAAAATGCAATCATTTTATATTCTCCAGCACCTTGCTTTTTCATCCATTAGCACTTCCTTGTTAACTCTTTGAGATTGCTTTTATAGATCAAATTAGATCTTTTTAACGGGTATATAATATTCCAGCAATAAATGTACCCTGGGAACTTTCTGAGGGTAAAGATCATCTTATTTATCTCTAAATCCCTCATACCTAGAAAATTGCCTGATATAATAGGTGCCTTTAATTAATGTTTGATAAGCTAATGAAGTCCTACTTCATAGCCTTGCAAGAATTAAATGGGATGCTGTTTTTAAAATGTGGCCTATAAACCGTAAATCTCTAGAACAAGAATTTGCAATGGAGGGGACTGTAATCTGAGAGGGGTCTCTATAAAAGGACTATAAAGACTGGTCAGAAGGTAGTGACTTATCTCACTTGATTATTCAGTCAGTTGCAGATTAAACTCCTTGTTCTACTACTTTCCCCCTTCTCACTACTGTACTTGACTAGTCTTAAAAAATAAATAAATAAAAGGACTATAAACCTAAGAAAATGAGTTATTTTTTTCTTTATAAAGCATAACAGGATTACTAAAACCAGAAAATACACTTATTTCCTTGTAAAGTACGCTCATTAATTTAGGAAAATAATTACCTATTGAGGAATTAGTGAGTAAAACAAAACAACAAACATGGTATTAAGATGATTATCTTCTGTCAATAATATGCTAAATATACTCAAGATAAGGAGAATATTTATTTGCTGCTCCTCTGTCTAAATGACTTTAAGTCAGATAATTCTGCTATCAGAGGGACAGTTTATAAAGAGTTTTAATTCCAATAACTAGAAATAGTCATGCAAAAATTGCTTCCCCTACAGATTAATATTTTTGTTATGTACCTCTTTTGGTTTCTGTGGTAATTCTATATAGAGACCAAAAGAAAGTATAAGATGCACTGTAGAGATTTTGCATATTGTTCCTTAGATGTACAGCACAAAGGAAACACCAGGCAATGATATGATGATGATCACTGAACATACTGGCAACTTCCTTTCTCTCATTCTATTCCAGAGAAGTGGTTATAACACAAGAAGAATAACTGGAAGTTCTTTCCTTTAAGGAAGCAGTAAAAAAAAAAAAAAAAATCTCAATTCTTTCCTTCTTTGGGCCCTTAAAGTTCACTTAAACTAAAAAGACTCACTCTCGGATGGAGGAGACCACAGCCCTAGAGGAGGCCACAACTATTTTTGTTTATTTTTCTTGCAGGCCAGAATCCGGGGCTGCAGTATTGGGGCATCTGAAGGCAAAGACACAGATGGAGCCTGAAGAGATTCAGACAGGGCCAGTGCTGTGGGTGTAGATGGTGGAATGCTACACGTGGAAGGGACCCTTAGGAGCCTCGACTGTGGAGCCTGAGGTAAAGTGACTTGCTCAAGGTCACACAGAGTCGATGGCAGAACTGAGACTAACAGCTTCTTGGCTTGAGTCGTGTGCGTTTTCCCACTGTAATCAGCGTTTTGAATGTAATAATTCAATCTCAAACTTACAAAAATTTGCAAGTATAATACAAAGAACTTTTTCCCCCCGAACTTTTAAGTTGCTGACACCACGCCATATTGTCCCTATGTATCTTTTACATAATCACAATATAAATATCAAAACGTTTTGCCAATTGTCCCAATAATATTCTTTACGGTAAAAAGATTCAGTTCAGAATGAAGTATTGTTATTTACTTGTCACATATCTTAGTTGCCTCTAATCTGGAACACTTCCTCAGTCTTCCCTTGACTTTCATATCTTTGACACTTTTGGAGATTCCTAGCCAGTTATTTTTGTAGAATGGCCTTCACTTTATATCTGATATTTATTCATAATTCAGACTAGGTATGACAGGACAGAGTCCTTTGACAGGACTCTCACAGATGTCATGCTGTCTACTTCTCATTGCATCTTATCAGGTGGCACGATTTTAATTTTGTAAACATCAGCAAACTGATGTTTACTTTAATAAGGTGGTGTCTGCCAGGCTTCTCTCCACTGTAAACTTTCTTTTCCCCCTTATCTTGGGGGGAAAATATTACTATTTTATGGTAGAGAGTCTTTTAAACTGTCTTGCTTCAAGATATTTGTAAATTTCTTATTTCTCATTAAACTTTCAATTACTGTATTTATATTAGTACTGATCCAGAGTTTCCTGTTTTGTAATTGGGTTATAATCTGTTTCTAGCATTATTTATTTTGATACTCAAATTGTCCCAAGTTTGGTCAGTAAAAGCCTCATTAATTCTAAAAAAAAAAAAAAAAAAAAAAAATAAAAAGACTCACTCTCAAGCTCTTCTAGCATCTTTAGTTATAATCCCTTCATTTTTCATAAGAAATAACTTACTACTGCAATCTACAGTCATTATACCCCAAAACAGGTAAACTTAACTGCTCCTGTTTATAAGCAGTCTCTAAATTTCAAAAATTCTGAAGTTCTAAAGTTCTGAAGTTCCAAAATTCTAAAAGTTCCCTTGAAGGTAAACACTTTTATTTGCCATATAAACAAAGCTGTAGAGATCAAATACTCAAAGTAGTCCATAAATACCAACTTATTACATAATTTAAAAGCAAAATAGACATGCCAACTTCTCTAGCCTGGATCTCTGCTCATGTAGTTATTCCCCTTTACCTGAACTATCCCTGCTTCTCCCATCCCACCCCACTTCACTTACACCAGAGTAACTCTTATGCATTCTTTAATTCACAGTTTAAATGTTACCCCCTCCAGTAAACCTTTCTTAACTAATCCCTCCATGGTGTACCAAGGCTATGTCAATCCCTGCTTTGTATTCTCATATTAAGTACTTTACTTACCCACATTTAAGGAAATTGCTTGTGTCTCTCACATAAATAAGTGTCTGAAAACAGACTGTGTTGTCTCGTATATGTTATTTTATTGCAGTGCCTAGCACATAGTGGCACTGAAAAAAACAATCTGTTAAAGGAATAAGCTATTCAGCATATTAACCCCTCAGTGTTTTCCAGTATCTGTAGCTGGAGAAGAGTCTAAGAAACTCTTGTAAGTGCTTTTTTCAAAGGACTCTCTATAATTGCTTCTTTCCACATTTTACACATTCCCTTCTATTATGAATCTTTGATATCTGCTAAGATATCCTCCTAAAGAAGTTGAAATTAAAGAAAGTAAAATAAAGAAACCAACACATATTTTCATGAGTAAATTTGAGTGAGCCCTCTACGATTATTATTGGTAACAGAAACTAAAACCTGACTATATAACCCATTGCTAAAACCTATGTTTCTTATTTTGTACTACCTTACCTGCGTTAGGTTTTCACTAGAATTTGAATCATTACTTTCTTGAGGCTCACGGTGATATTTTCCTTTCCACTCATGAACAGTCTGCTTATATGTGGAATCTGAAAACAAATGTTGTGTTTTGTGCCTAGTTAAATTTAATGAAATCTGGGAGCTTTCCGGGCATTCTTTTCCTTCCTGCTTAGTCTCTGACTTGCTGAAATCTAAATTGAAGACATTTTCCTCTACAAGCCTCTGGAGGGAATCACAGGATTTTATTGGGATTTTGAAACTAATCTTCCTTCTTCTAGATTCAAAGTGTTCCTTAATTATTTTGTTGGAATTATATTCCTGAGAAAATTGATTTCTCTTGAATTTCTCCAAGACATATTTTTCAGAACTGTCTCTAAATTTATTGTTCCTTTCTTTCTTGAGTTCTTTCATCTTCTCCCTCTGAGCAAGTACATGAGGCCATTTCTTTTCATTTGCTTGGCTTTCAGCTTTAGGTTTCACATCGTTGGCAATCTTAGAACTGCTAAGGTTTTTAATTCCATGGTCAAACTTACTCCTAACATTCGTCAATTTAATATCTTTAAGTTTAAGATCTACACATTTACTTATATCTTTTTTAGTTCCATTTGAAGAAGGACTCTGTGAAATAATTTGATCATTTGAATATGATGCTTCTTGGAGTTTAGTAGGTCCTTCGGATGAAGAACTGATTTTTGGTCTCTTTCTGGGAGTCTCAATTTCAACATTCAATCTGAAAAGCAGCACAGAAACCTAAGTTACATTTCAATTATGCAAAATGGTGCACTGTATCATCTTAGTAAGGGATAACAGAACTCGGCTGTCATTAAACTTCATAAAAAGAAATGGATACACTTAAGAATGAAGTGGAAAGGATTAATCAACAAATGATATTAGAATAATTGGTTTGCTATTTGGGGAAAAACCCACAATTTATGGCTGTAGATGATATGTAACAACATAAATTCCAAATGGATTATTTAAGTGTAAAATAATTATTATATTTCATACTAACCCTTTAAAATCCAGAAGGGAAAAAGGGAATGTTTATCTGACTTCTTAATGGAGAACTTCCTAAACTTAACAGTGGGAGAAATAACAAAAGAAAACACTAGCAATATGCGACTATTTACTTTAAAACTTTAGCATACTAAAAAGTTAATAAATAAAAATCAAAGGAACTCAGAAATAGTATTTGCTAGATATGTGACAGCTTATTAGCCTTAGTAGATTAAAAGCTCATCACAAAGTACTGAGCTTCTAGAATAAGGCATCATTAAACAGAAAATTAATTAAAGAGAAAAGGGAAGGGCTAATAAACATTTTTTTTAAAAGTCTGACTTCTTAGTAATCATAGACATGTTAATTATAACAACAATATATGAGTTTCTTCTATCAATTAGCAAAGATTTTAAAATAACATTAAACACTGGCAAACGGATATAAAATGGACCCTCTCATATGTTTCTGGTGTAAATCCAATTGATACAGCAGTTCTACAAAGGAATTTGACAATATAAATTAAAAGTTTTAAAAATGCTCAGATTCTTTGACTTCTCAGGAATTCCTATTTTTGAAATCTATACCAAGGTGAAAAAAATCAGAAATGAACTAAAAGAATATATAAAAAGATATTCAGGCCGGGCGCGGTGGCTCACGCCTGTAATCCTAGCTCTCTGGGAGGCCGAGGTGGGCGGATTGCTCGAGGTCAGGAGTTCGAAACCAGCCTGAGCAAGAGCGAGACCCCGTCTCTACTATAAACAGAAAGAAATTAATTGGCCAACTAATATAGATAGAAAAAATTAGCCGGGCATGGTGGCGCATGCCTCTAGTCCCAGCTACTCGGGAGGCTGAGGCAGGAGGATTGCTTGAGCCAGGAGTTTGAGGTTGCTGTGAGCTAGGCTGACGCCATGGCACTCACTCTAGCCTAGGCAACAAAGTGAGACTCTGTCTCAAAAAAAAAAATAAATAAAGAGATATTCAATCCAGAATTATTTATAGTAGCAAAAAGTCAGGTAGATTACCCCTTACCAACTAGTTTCGCCAAATGCTATATACAGAAATAATGCTGTTTTATATTTGCAGCCCAAAATTTTAAGTTCTGAGGTCTTTCCAGATAAAAGATATATAGCAAATATCTATTCTTTGTGAATAATTTAGTGTTAAAATTAACTTTCAGCTGAAGCTAAATATCACTATCCTAGACTGAATTCCTGGGATATAATAGTAAATATACAATTTTTTTAAGAATTTATAATTATTTAAAAATTTAGTAACCAACATTTTAGAATAGGGCACTGAAGGAACAATAATTTCTTAACATTATGAGTTGCAAGATTGCCCTGTTGGTCATCAGAATGAACATTTAGGAAACTAAATTATATACTCACTTTCAACTCAGGGCAATTGAAGAATAAGGTATTATTTTTGGCTAATTATGCCAATAATGGTTATTGCTGACAGTATATTGCCATCTCTCTAATAGTAACTGAGGTAAAAAATTAATCTCCTCTTCAACTCCTGGACTTAAAAGATTTGGTCAATGGTAATGATACACTTTTTTATCAAAGAAATCCCACAAAATGTAACTGTGCATTCACTAACTGAAGAAATGTTTTCCAAATATTGAAAGCATTGAGTATTGAAAACTTTCTTGGCCGGGCGCAGTGGATCTCGTGTGTAATCCTAGCACTCTGGGAGGCCCAGGCGGGCGGATTGCTCAAGGTCAGGAGTTCAAAACCAGCCTGAGCAAGAGCCAAACTCCGTCTCTACTATAAATAGAAAGAAATTAATTGGCCAACTAATATATATAGAAAACAAAACTAGCCAGGCATGGTGGCACATGTCTGTAGTCCCAGCTACTCGGGAGGCTGAGGCAGAAGTACTGCTTGAGCCCAGGAGTTTGAGGTTGCTGTGAGGTAGGCTGACGCCATGGCACTCACTCTAGCCTGGGCAACAAAGTGAGACTGTCTCAAAAAAAAAAAAAGAAAAGAAAAGAAAACTTTCTGAATATGGAAAGCAGACTTAAGATCGTTGTCTTTGCTTATATTTTCACTGCTAATAATATTTATATATACTTAAGCCATGGAACAGAAATTATGGTAATGATGTAATCTAACTTGCTTCCCAGATAAAATTCTCTCTGATTTTCCATCTGCAACTCAGCTTTAACTATTTGCATATCAACTCCAAGACCTTCCCTGGAGTTGAATTAATAAGGAGACTTTTATAGAAGATCCTATATACCATAGAAGACTTATAACCTTGAAGGAAATAAATTTACTTATCCAACAAGTAAACAACAACAGCAAATGGATCACTTTCTCTGTAAGCAACCAATACTTGTTAGAAATCCTGCACTGTTGATATCAATGTCTATATAGCATAGTACTACACCTTTCTTTTATCCAAATAATCTTTTAAATATATAATAGCTCTACTATATCATTTGAATATCTTGTATAAATACATGACCGGGCAGTTTTAAAATATCTTTTATATAGTTTTTCTTTGGCTAAAGAAAATTTTCATTGAAAGTTACATCATGAGTACTTGACAATGTTTGAAAGTGAATATATGGATATTAACAACATGCTTTGTTCATATTACTAATGTTGCTACTCCAACAAGATACGATGGTTATCCACACAATGGCATAGTCACTGATCACACATGAGTTTCAGGCATGCTAAATGTTACTGAAGTAAGCATTCAATGACTCAGTATTCCAAAGGCTGAATCCATACAATAGATTTTGAATAATAAGCAAAGCTGAACTTCAACAGATCCTTAGAAACATTTAAATTCTAGTCTCAAAGGAATTCAGTAACATTATTTCTTCTTCCTCCCAAAGACTATATGGACAAGTCTAAGGGCAACAGATTATCGATCAGAATTCTATTTACACTTTACCCTTTTGTATATGGATGTAAGATCAAGGCTTAAAAATGTGCCTTTAAACAAAAAGTTAAGTAATGAAAAGTTGAGTAGCATTTTAGAACTTAAATTTTAAAAAAGAGGCTCTCAGTGCAACAGGCATTAAAAATCTAGTTCAAGTGCTGGGCGTGGTGGCTCACGCCTGTAATCCTAGCACTCTGGGAGGCCTAGGCGGGCGGATTGCTCGAGGTCAGGAGTTCGAAACCACACTGAGCAAGACCCCCCCCCCCCCCCGTCTCTAATAAAAATAGAAAGAAATTAATTGACCAACTAAAAATATATATACAAAAAATTAGCCGGGCATGGTGGCGCATGCCTGTAGTCCCAGCTACTTGGGAGGCTCAGGCAGGAGGATCACTTGAGCCCAGGAGATTGAGGTTGCTGTAAGCTAGGCTGATGCCACAGCACTCACTCTAGCCTGGGCAACAAAGTGAGACTCTGTCTCAAAAAACAAAAAACAAAAAATCTAGTTCAAGAAGTTTAGCAGGTGACAGTCAACATAATATGAAATTTGTGATAGAATATACTTTAACAGAGAATGATACAGAAGCAAAGTATCACCAAAAAAAAAACAGAAGAAAATGATTCAAAAGAGAAAGTGAAGAAAAGTTGGAGGCAAGTTGAATTTTGGTTGTTATCTTTTTTGTTTGTTTTTAGCAGATATTAACTGAGATTGTTTAGGAAGCAGAACTTTTATTTGTATATTTAATGCCATTTTAATTGTTTTTCCATAATTCCCTATTTCCAGAGAAACCTTGATCTTACCAACTTTTGGCACATATTATATATTTTATACTTATTTACCCCCTTTAGTGGCAAGAAATTCTTTTACCACAAAATTCTCTGAAAATTATATGAAAAAAAGCAGAAATTAAAGAAAATAATTTCCATTATTTCTATCATGATTCCCCCAAGTTCTCTAGTTGTAACTACATGCTGGTTAATTAAAATGTTTCAGAGCCATATCAATTCAATAAGAAATATATTCTCTTTACAGGTAATATATAAAAGTGATTTATCCAAACTTTCTATATTAGCCTTATAACTTCTTTCACTAGCATATGTAATGAAGTTATGTGCCTTATAATCATGTGACAAAATCAAATCACTTGAGATAAAAATCTACATTTTGAGTGTCATTTACACAAGAGAGTTTTGAAATTTTATAGACTTTTATTCTACTCAACTTTTTCTTAAATTTATAGCAATATTTTAAAAAGTCAATAGTCATAATCTGTGATATAGCTAGAGATTCTGCATGCAAAATAGTACTAATCAAAGCAAATAAAGGATTTTTCAAATCTAAATATTTAGTTTCACAATTCTAAACCAAAAAAGTAAAAAGATAAGAAAAAGTGGAAATTTACCTTTTCAGTTCTTGTCTTCTTTTTGTATTATAGTACAGAATATCTGTATGATCTGATTTCTGAAATTTTAAAAAAAGCCTATCATTTAGGAAATATAAAGTATACACTGGTACTTTAGTTACAGACAATATTTTTCCCATAGCTGTATTAGTGAGGAGGCTGACATAATTCATTTAATCCTTCTAATAATTCTGTGAGACAGATTTATCATCATCTCCATTTTACAGATAAAATACCCAACTCTAAAACAGAGCTTGGTATCTTCCCCAATGTCACACAGCAATTTAGTAGAAGAGCTATCATTTGAAACCAGATCTGTCTGAATCTATTGTCCTATCTATGTACTCTGAAGACACAAGGTTAGTCACAAGAAAGATAACAGACACATAAGATATATATAGTCCCTGTCCTAAAGAGCTTAAAGTAAAAGGATAAAGATGAAAGAAGTATGAGGATATGTACAAAAAACCTAATATTAAATATATAAGTATATAACTGTCAAAGCAGAAGAATAGTTAATAAGTGCTAAAGAGTTCAAAAGAGCAACCAAAAGATGAAAGGTATCCAGGAAAAACAGGTGGGCAAAATATATTCTAAAGACTGAAATAAGGGTAAAAAAAAAAGAAGGCATTTTTAGCTAAGAATGCTTAGCAATTCTAAGAAGCTGAGGATGACTGGTATAAATTCAGAATAAAGAAAATAAACCACCCTAGCCAGAGGCAGAAGGACTCTTTGAGGAAAGAAAAAAAAAAAGTAAATTGCATAGTAAGATATGAGGAAATTTAAAAGAGCCCTGAATGACATATTAAATAGTGAGTGAAGATTTTTCATCAGAGAGAAAATGTGATAAAATCAGTATATTTTAAGAAGGCTACTATAACAAAAATAAATTGACATAGTTTAATTATATGAAAACAAACATACACATTCTTGTTTTTCTTAATAGTACTTTGAGTTGCTGTTTTATAAACAAGTAAATTCTTTTTTTTTTTTTTTTACTCTTCATAACACCTGGAAACAAGTAAATTCTTAAAAACACAATTTTGCATCCTCAGAACTTTCACTACTTTCTCTTATTAACCCCTCCACGCGCACACACAACGATGTAGCTATCCTGGATATACACATAACTTCAACTTGAATATGGTTAAGTATTTCACCAATCACCCAGAGAGGGGCTTTATATGTTTAATCTGCTGTCACTATCTCTAATTATTTGTGTGAAAGTGGAAAGAACTCTGGACTTGGTTCTGCTGCTGTATTCAGTTTTATGTCCTTGGGTAAGTCATTTAACCCTCTGGATCTCAATTTCCAAATCTGAAAATGCAAACAATACACTTGCCTTTGCTATCTCAAAAGGAGACTGTAAAGACAAATATAACCATGTATGTTAGAAGACTTTAAAACTCACTAAATTTATATCCATGTTAATCCATGTTATCTAATCCTACATGGTAAAGTCTATCAGCACAAGAAATAAAGAACTAAATAAATTCTTTCTAGTGAGCAGAAGAAAGAAAAACCCAAACACTGGCCTTCTTTCTGTTGGCTATCAAAAAGTATTAAGTGATTAACACTTATGTGCACAAATGGTAGTAACATTCATTGGGTGTCGTGCAGGTCGTGGGGAGGAGGGGATAGATATATTTACACCTAATGGGTGCGGTATGCACTATCTGGGGGATGGGCATGCTTGCAGCTCTGACTCAGGTAGGGCAAAGGCAATATACTAAACATTTGTGCCCCCATAATATTTTGAAATTATATATATATGTATTTTTTTAAATAAGTATAATAGAAAGAAAAAATTATGGAAAAGCAGTGGGGGAAACCCTAACTGTAGATTAAAACTTTAATGTAAATAACAAGTTGGTTATGGTATCTAAACACTCACCAGTTTTCTCTTCTCTGATGGAATTGATCTTATAGAGCAAGCTGAACTAGCAGAATTTGCTGAGATTTTTTTCTCTTTCTTGTCATAAGAATGCCATTTGGAGGAAAAAAAGCAAAAAAAAAACCAAAAACAAAATAAAGCACAGTATAAAAACAAAACTATTTCACCATTATTATTATAAATCAACATTCCCATTAAATAATGAATTTTCCTGGGGAATAATGTTTAAAGATACACAAACTTTGGTAAGAGGAAGGGAAACTCAACTAGAAACACAGAAGCCTTAGATGCTCAGGAATTAGAGATGAGATAAGATACACATGTCAGAACAGGAGGCCAGCTGACAATTCAGAGGAGGTTGCTGTGAGGTGGCATCGTCAGGGTGAGGTTCAGTCTTCTACAAAGCAAAACTACATATCCAGTCATTTTCCAGTGGATTCTGAATTCAAAACACCTTGGACAAACTTGCTTAGAGCATCTACCATGTACCAAAGACATTCTAGACAGTGGAGAGAGATTAATGAAAAAACAATAAAGAAATGAAATCATGTCTTCAGCAGCAACATGAATGGAACTAGAGGCCACTATCTTAAGTGAAACAATTCAGAAACAGAAAGTCAAATATCACATGTTCTTACTTCTAAGTGGGAGCTAAATAATGTGTACACATAGACATAGACTGGGGTATTACAGTCACTGGATAGTCAGAATGAGGTATGGATGGGTGGAGAATAAGGGATGAGAAATTACTTAATGGGTACAAAATACACTTTCAGGTTAAACTAGCCCAGAATTCACCACTATGCAATGTATCATGTAACAACACTGCACTTGTACCTCTTAAATTTATACAAATAAAAAATTTTAAAAAGAGGGAATGAGAGAGAATTGCAAACAGCATGCCAATTATTAATAGCAAATGGGGGGTATGTAAATAGTACAGAATACTGTATGGTCATGTTCCAGAGTCCCCTTTCCAATTATCACTGTACTTAGAAGACCAAATTAGCAATCATAAAGTTAACAAGCAAGAAATAAATACCAAAAAGTACAATGATATGTGGAATACTTCATCCAGGTCATAAAAAAGTCCTATAAACTAATCTGCTACCAAAGAAACTACTTCTTTAGTGAATATTCACCTTTGCCAGATTAGTCTCACATCTTGCACAGTAATACAGCACAAATACTATCTAATTCTTATGATGAACTATAAAGACTATTTAGAAAGCATATATTAAATTTTATTATAGGGTTTTTTGTTTGTTTGCTTTGGTTACATCAATCACATTGCAGTCTTCTTCCTGGAGACAATACCCAGCTCAATTAATAAAATACCCTAAATTTCATCTCCCAAAACACTTCTTAAGGCAATGTGCTAACAGTTATAGAGAAAGGAACATGGTAAGTATGTCTTTCCTACTATTAGCCTCCCTCATACAGTGTTGGCCATTCTGACTGAAGAAAGTTCAATCCTAGCCAATGCTGAGGAAATGGAAAAGGCAGAAAATGTGGAAAGTGGTCCAATGGTGAGTTATTGCTACGAATGAGAAGATTTGGGGGGCTTAGAATTGAAGTCAGGAATGCCTACGCAAATTACCTCTAAGCCTTAGTTCTTTCCTCTATGTAATTGGGATAATAATATTAATACGTGCCCTCACAGAGTTGTGAGGAATAAATAAAATAACAAATAAAGAACAGGAAAAGCAAATGATTTCTTCTAGGTCAGCTGGGCAGAACAAAATGTTTACATAACTCATTATAATCATGAGGTGTATTTTTTCATTAAACAAAAATAAATTGTTTAAAAAAGGCATCTTTAGGTCAGTAAATCAAAATTCTTACTTTTTCACCAAAGTAGGGTGTCGAAGTGGTACCTTTTCTCCGAGACTTCTCTTTTTTCCCACAAGATTCTTTGCTGAACATCTTGAAAAGCTAAAAGAAACATTAGAAATATATTATGGCCAGGCACATTGGCTTATACCTATAATCCCAGCACCCTGGGAGGATGGACTGAGGGCAGGATTTCGAGACCAGCCTGGGCAACAGAGCAAGATGCCATCTCTACAAAAATAATAAAATTAGCTGGGAATAGTAGTGCATGCTTGTAGTCCCAGCTACTCGGGAGGCTGAGCAGAAGGATCTCTTGAGCCCAGGAGTTTGAGGCAGAGAGCTATGATTGTGTCACTGCACTCTAGCCCAGACAACAATGAGACTTTGCCAAGAAAAGAAAAGAATAAAAAATAAAAAAAGAAAAGAAATATATTATGGGTTTTTTAACACAATAAAATATACATTAGAAATTTTTTCTTCTTTCAGTTATATAAAAATTGAAATTTTATAAAATGATTTCCATTTTTAACCATTTCCAAGATGATGAGATTCTCTCATTGTTCTACCTTTCTTCACTTACATTCTCCTTCATAATGATCTATTCCTCTCCTTCAGCCTTTAATCTATCGCTTCATCTATCACCTTTTCAGGAATGACTCTGAAACTATGCCTTGATCCCTGACCTCTCTTAAGCATCAGATCACCATTTGCAACTGTCTGCAGGACTGCTATTGCTGGGAGTTCCCCAGCAGACAGGGTTGACAACAGGGCATCAGGAATAAGAAGGAATAAGAAGAGAAACAATAGAGCAGAAAGAGTGGGGTGAGGGGACTCAAGGCTTTCCAGACCAAGAATCCCAAGAGTTATTCCTCACTCGTATTTATTCATCTCAAGAACAAAAGATCATCATGAATCATACAATTAAACATGTTTTAAAGATATTCCACAAGCAAACAAGTTCTAAAGATTTCCACAACGATTACAACAATCGGGTTTATCTTATACAATCAGGCTATAAAGATTACTATACAGATTAAGATATCCAGGTGCACACTGATCTCAGCAAAGCTATTTCTAGCCTAAAATGAAACAAGAACATAAATTTAGAATTGCGGCGAGGCTAGTTTTCCAGCAGGTTGGATGCTCCTAATAGCAGTACTGGAGCAGTTTTCCGCCCCAGGTGAGGTACTGTTTTCCGTTCCTCCTGCCCTTGGAATATCCTTACCATTTGGAAACCAGCCACACTCAAACCATCACATCTGCAGAGGTTCCTAGGTCAGCAATATCCTTAGGCCACCCTAACATTTCTAAGCTACCCCAACATGCTATATTGCACCTCATCCACATTGCAAAACCAATTAGTCTTAAATTTTCATTTTTCCCAACACACCCTCTGTCATCAGTGAATAAGACTTTGGAGAAATCCTATACATTTTTTGATCCCCAGTTCCATATGTAAAATAGATAACCTGACCCAGAGGATTTTTGAAGGACTCAAATAAACAATGGATGTAAAAAATACCTTGCACAAGGTGGTACACAGCAGGGTCTAAGTAAATATTTGCTTATGTGGTTGTCTTTCCACTAGAACCTGAGCTCCTTGAAGAGTAAGCTACATTAAAAATTTAGAAGGCGCTTATAGATGTCTGCTGAGTGAATGAGAGAATTATTCTTCCTTGGAATATTCACTCTTTCATTCTAAGCCACTTTCAATTCTTGCTCATTGCAGTTCCTCTGTCCACTTCCAATCCTAGTTCAATTTTTCACCCCTGCTCTCAACCAAGTCAATAGTTAGCTGATGACAGGAAAAAAAAAAAAATTAACACAAATTTGGCCACACCCTATGGTTATAAACAGTCTCAAGTTAGTGTGCACCAGCAGTGTCCTGTGTTGGGACACAGTGACCAGAAATTGGCAATATCACTAGGTCTGTTGGGGTGGGAAAATATAAAAGAGACGTAGAAGCAAAGCCCAAAAATAGAGTTAATCACTAGTAGTGACACATATTGAGACTATGAACATAACAGGCCAGGCACAGTGGCTCACTCCTGTAATCATAGCACTCTAGAAGGCCGAGGCAGGAGGATTGCTTGATGTCAGGAGTTCGAGACCAGCCTGAGCAAGAGTGAGACCCCGTCTTTACTAAAAATAAAAAAAGAAAAATTAGCAGGTTAAATAAAAATAGAAACAAAAAGTTAGCTGGGCATAGTGGCTCCCGTCTGCAGTTCCAGCTACTCAGGAGGCTGAGGCAGGAGGATTACTTGAGCCAGGAGTTTGAGGTTGCTGTGAGCTAGGCTGACGCCACGGCACTCACTCTAGCCAGGGCAACAAAGTGAGACTGTTTCCAAAAAATAAAAGGAAAAAAGAGACTATGAATATAACAAAAGCTAGAAACCAAGCAATTCCAATTATTCCTGGTAAACCATAATCAGTATGAGTGAAGTTCTATAAAAGAATGATCAATTACACTAAATCAAACTTTTAGAATGCTTTGATGAATATGAAGAGAAACAAATGCCAATGGCTAACAGAAAATTAACAAAAATTAATAAATGAATGTTCAACATAGACTTATAAGAACAGACTCTAAATTACCAAGAAATTTTGCTTTGTAAGATAGTTTGTGGTAATAGTTAAATTCACAGTTGAGTTTCCAAAGTAGTAATTATCTTTTCCCTTTCTTGTTCCAAAGATTCCATTCCATGGAGGGAAAAGGTATAAGAAAATATAAGAATTTTCATGAAATGCATTGCTTAGAGACAACTATCTGGTTATAACATTACTTTTACAATTTAAACTGATCCATGCTGGTCTGATGATGATGTTGCTTTGAATACAAAATAGTGCTAATTTAAATCTCTTACCCACAAGACACATTGAAAAAGTACACTGGAGATTGTGGACTGTCTGAGGAAAAACATTTACACATTTACTATGACAAATGTTTTATATCTAACTTAGTGTGAACTCATATTTTACGCAAGTCAAAGCAATGTAAAGTAGAGGAGATTTCCTGTGCTGGCAGTCTCTAAGATGGCTCCAGATGTTTCCTGCTGCTTGGTTATTATGCTCTTAAGTAGTCCACTCCCAAAATGAATAGGGCTGACCTATGTAACCAACAGGATATTGCTACATGGTGTATGTGGCTACATCATATAAGACATCAAGGCTTCTGCCTTGTTCTGTCTTGGATTGCTCACTCTAGGGAAAGCCAGCCACCATGAAGACACTCAAACAGACCATGGAAAGGCCCACCAGCGAAGAACTGAGGCCTCCTGCCAACAACCAGAACCAACTGCCAGCCATGTGAGTGAGCTACCTTTGAAACTAATCCTGTAGCTGATCTCTAATCAAGCCTTGACATGGCAGTAGCCCTGGCAGATATCTTCACTGCAACTTCATGAGAGATCCAGAGCCAGACCCACCAAGAAATCCATTTCTGAGTTCCTGACCCACAGAAACTGTGAGGTAATAAATGTTTATTGTTGTTGTAAGTCACTATATTTTGGAATAACTTATACAGCAGCAATAGATGAGTAATACATTCCATTAATGTAATTCCTCAAACTTTAAAGATTCTTTCTTTAGCATGTCTCAAGAGCAAGAGCCATGCATAGAAATTCTTACTAGAATTCCCATAGAATCCACATGCTAAATCTAATTCTTTTCATTTTCTGGTTTCCAGCTGGTATTAAATGATGAAGTTAAATTATTGAATCTAGCTCTCAGGTGAACCATCTAGTCTTTAGAAACAAAAAAAATCAATGATTCTTGGATGATGCACAGATATAGTTAGCATTTCTATAAATTATAATCAGTGTTATTATCCCATCTTTAATTGACTGTTAAGCAATCAGTCAACTATACATCAGGAATAATTGTTAAAGTTGGGAGGGGCATTAAAATGGTTATATAAAATGATTATAATTCACAGAAGCTTCACGGGGATAATCTATTTCACTTAAACTGGGGAGAGGTTAAATAAAATCTTCTCGATATATTTCCTAACTATGATGGGAGAAAAGGGAGGCTAACTTCCAGTTAAGAGTTTCAAAGTGCCAACTACGCATGCTATCTCTCCCCTATGTTCTGAAAGAAGTAAGAAATATACAGACCAAGAAGATAGGTATTTATCAGTTTTATTAACTAAAAAACCTGAATGGAAGTCTGTGTATTGTACGTGACACTAAAGTGGGCTTCCCTCTGCGTCCCTCCTGCCTGTAACATTCGGACCAGTTCCAAGCAGGGCAGCCAGAAATCTCGAGTTTTCCCCTCTCACTGCCCCAGGCGGTTTTTTCACGGTAAAAATAAAGAGAGAGAGAGAGAAGAACCAGAGAGGATTGAGTGCCAAGCAGGTCCAGAGAGTGAAGGGAAGAGAAGTACCAGGAACAGAGGACTCACTGGCATATGCCTTGGAGAATCTAAAACGCAATAATCAAGTGCCCCGAAGCGCAACACAACTCAGAGCTCCGGTTGTTATCAGCCTGAAAACAAGGCAAAACAGGGCAAAAGAACAATTCCTATCCACTGGACGCTTACAGCCACACCGCAGCGCTACCGATACGGGCAATATTGAAGGCTAAAGCAAAAAAAAAAAAAAAAAAAAGAGTATTCAGGTGTGGTGTGGTGAGGGTGCGAACTAAAGAGCAGACCCCCAACTCCAAGTCAGCGGTACAGACAGGCAAGCTCGTCCGCGGCCCGAAAACCGCCACAGCCACCACCAGCTCCACAGAAACCCGTGGACCTTTACACTGCGCGAGGGGCGAGGGGCGACCCCGGAGGCGGGCCGGGCCAGAACCTCACCCTCCATCGAGCCGGCTCAACTCCGGGTCAGCCCAGAGTCGCCCCGCCCAGGGTCCAGTGACTCCGGAGTCCCCAGGTATTTGGGGCAGGGGAGGAGGGGGACCCTGTCCAGCAAAAACGTCAGCACACTACCCCCCCCCCCCCAGTTCCTACCTCATCAGCACCCACGGCGGTGGCGACTCTTGCGGTCCTGGCCACGGGAAAGGACCCCCGAACCCGATGCCCGCTGGGAAATGTAGTTCCGCGCTCCGGTAATGCTTGCCACCCGAACGCTCCGGAGCGTTTGTTTAGACTGGTATTTGCTTCCCCCAGGACTTGGAACTCCGGCCCCGCCCCAGGCGGTGCAGTGCACCCTGGGCATTGTAGTCCTGTTCTGTTCCGTAGCGGACGGGTGGAACGCAGACGCACCGCGGAAACGGAACTCTCTTACCCCATTGGACGCCGTCCCCAGTGCGCTTCTGCGCAGTCTGTGGTGGCGTCGTAACGCCTCGGGGAAAGGGAAGCAGACTGGGACCTGGAATTGCTGCCTCTGGCTTCCTATTTTTTCACTAGCAGGATTTGGTCACTGGTTCTTCATCTTTTGTCTGTTGCACGCATCCCGCCCTCCCCATTTGTTTTCCCAGTCCCTGGATCCAGCCCAGTGGGCATTCACGTCAGTTCTCTCACCCCGCCGTGAGCCCCCTCTCGGTCCCTGGGCGGGCCTGGCACGGAGGCGGTAACTATGGAGAATATGGCGGAGGAGGAGCTGCTATCCCTGGAGAAGGAGGAGGTGGAGGTGGCCCAGGTCCAGGTCCCGACCCCGGCCCCGGACTCGGCTCGGGTCCCAGCTCCGGCCCCGGATTCGGCTCTGGACTCGGCTCCGACTCCGGCCTCGGCTCCAGCCCCAGCCCCTGCCCTGGCCCAGGCTCCGGCCCTGTCCCCGTCCCTAGCGTCTGCCCCTGAGGAGGCTGAAAGCAGTAAGTGCAGGAGGCCCAGATCTTTCTGCCGCAGGAGAAGCGAGAAAGTGCGCCTGGCTGGGAAGGAGGGGAGGCCCTTCTTCACTGGGATGTTTTTCATGAGGAAAGTCAGGTTTAGGGAAATGAAAGGAGGGAGGAGGGACCCGGGTAGCGGGTAAAGCAGGCGTGCAGAATGGGAGAAAGCATCTCCATAAGCCCGAGGACATCACGGTGAAGGGTATGTGGAGGCCAGGGTGCTGCAGATAGAAGGAAATAATGAAGTTAAGGGCTTCTTGGTTAAGGGGGATCTTTTTATGGTACAAAAATAGGAAGTTACACGTAATTTGGTAGTTTCCCTCTCAGCCCAGTCAGCCATCGTTAATCTATGTCCTTTCAGATATGACATAGTAACCGAGGCAACCTGTTTACAGATACTGTTAGATCCTGTCTGCCGAGATTTGGAAACCATGACTGTCAGCTAGCTTTTCTGCTTCGGCATACACAAAGATATGGGTTTTTCTCGTTATTTTATTTTCTTTAGCAGCTTGCTTCCAAAAAGAATTTGAGACTGATGAATAGTTTAGCAAAGAATCGACTAAATTTATGGATGTCTTCCCCCATACATAAATTGAGTTTTGTACTCCATTCCATAGGAACTTGACTGTTGAAAATTAATAACCCATATTATTTTGCTTCTAATGTGCTTGCATGTTTTCTAAGTAATAGTCTATTGGACTATATTGGAATATAAAAGATTGATGAGTAACACTTTCCTAAGGATCTTCTGAACATTTTTAAGCATAAAACCTAAGAAAGATTCAGTGAAGTTCTTTTAACAAATTATTTTTTGGTCCATAAATTGACTTTTATGCTCTTTCTGAATTGTAACTTTATAGTTATAAAGTTATAACTATAAAGTTAATCCATCATCTTTCCTACTTTTAGACCAGTTTTGAGTTTAATGTTTATAAAACACTTGGATAGTTGTAGTCTAATATAATTATTTTGCAATTTTGAAACAACTAAAAATTATAGTTTTGAGTAGGGCTGATCACAAGGAAGACAAAGTCAGTATGCCTCAAGTAGGCCCCTCCTCATCATAAAAGATCGGTGCTTGTAGGTGCAAAATAAGGCCAATTATTTCTTCGCCACAACTACAGTGGATCGAGAGGGGGATGATGGTATTAAACTCCCCTAAGAAGCCTCCTACCTCATGTCCAGATTGTATCTGTTTATGTGATTATATTAATTAAAAGTGGTTCAGCAGCTTTAGGAAATGCATGCTTTCTTTACCTGCCCACCAGCAAAAATATGTAAAATATAATTTGGAAAGATTTATTCACATATTCAAAAATTTACAAATACATCATTTGAATAAGGTAAACTGTTTGAGAAACCTAAAAATGCATTAATGGGACAAATATGTAATAATTGAGACATCTGAATTGCATTAAAACTAAAATATATATTAATCACATTTAAAAAAAACTATTTTTAGATGGTCTAATCTAGTCAGTCCTTTGAAGTCAGTCATAACTAGGCAAGATGAAGATGTCCTGTCTGAAATAGAATTGAAAATTGAGGAAAAAGTAACAGAAGAAGTTGTAAAAGACCCTCCTAGCATCTTGGACTCATCTGATTTAAAAAGAGGATTGCCTATTGACTTCTTGATTATTGGCATGTTATGAAAAGCAGGTTGAGTGATTCAAACACAGATTGTCTGGTATCTACTATCTTGAACCAGAAAATGATTTCAGAGATATTTATAGCCACATCATGAATTTTTAGATAGATCTTTGAGAGTTTTCAATAGTGGAACCATAGGATTTTTAATTCTCTAACTCACCAGGCTCCTTTCTCTTATTTTGTACTGTTTAATAGTTATAATAATTTTAATAAGTACATCTTATGTAGCGCTATGTATCTTATTTTCACATATACAGATCTTTGAACCATGGAATCCACAAACCTTTATGATTACCAATTAGATAGGTTGGTTTGTACACATGGATTCATTTCCTGAATATTACTGTTTGATCTAGCAATTAAATGTTTTTGATCAAATAGGAAAATATTTCGCCTGTTTATGGAAATTAAATCTCATCATAACTGATTTGAAGAGTATCTAGTATAAGAAGTTAACCAATATAATGTTTGTTGCCTTTGTTTTACTCTTTAAAAATAAGGTGAAAAATTATCTTTTAATAAATTTGAGCAGGAGGGTCTGATAATGCTGAATTGGATTCCAAAATTATTGACACAGTATTCTATTGCATCCAAAAAGTCTATTGATTTTTTAAATTATTACTTAACAAATTTTAGTACCTTCTGTGTGCAAGTTACTGTGCTAGGCACTTGGCCATCAGAAAGATGAATAAGGCATAGCCCTTGCCGCCTTATTGCTTATTTGTGGGGGAGACAAACAAGGATACAAATTATAGGTGAACAGATGAAATGACAATGAAGCTCAAATAGGCATAGGCAGGAAGGTGGAAGTATCAAGAATTGAATTTAAAAGTCTTAAGTTTTTAAATTGTTTAACCTAATAACATAATGAATATTAGAGAGCCCTGTGGGTTATCCCATCATCTCCTATCTCCTTGGATCTTTACCTGTCAGTTCTCCTAGTCTTATATATACAGCCCCCACTTTGTAAATGTTCCTTTCTTTTGGGATGCATATATATTCAATCTCTCCATCCTTAGCAAGAAAAAAACCAACAAGTTGTAATACCATTCATCTCCTTGTTTATACTGCCAGACTTCTTGGAAAAATAATCTACACTGATTTTCTATATTTTCTTTCTTCGAATCCCATTTCTATTCCCAAATACCACTGAACCTACTTTCTTAAAGGTCCACAAGAGACTTCCTGCATACTAAATTCAGTAGCCTTTTCTTGATCTCTACAACTGTCTGTGATACTTAATGTTGAGCATTTCTCTTTTATAGACTCTTCTTCCTTGGCTTCTGCATTATTTTGATTTTCCTTACTATTATTCTTTCATAATCTGCCTTCCTGATTTTTTTAACCAACTTCTATTATAAATATCTACATCACTTCATATCTCACTTCCAGATTGTATCTGTTTATATCAATCAGTAGTGGGTTCAGCAGCATTGAGGAATGTATCCTCCCAGCCCTATCAAGAATATACTTATTCATGTGTTCTCAAATTTAGAAGTATTTAATTTGAAGAATGTGTAATGTTCAAGAAACCTGAAAATGCATTACTGGAACAAATACATAATGATAAGAAATCTGCAATGAATTAGAATTAACCCTTTGCACTTGCTTTTTTCTCATTATCCACTCAACATTATCTACACTCGACATCCGAGTGCAAAGGGTTAAAAAATGTATTAATCACATTTTAAAATTAATTTTAGATAGTCTAGTCATTTGAAATCAGTCATAACTAGGTAGAACTGGGTCTTGACTTTCTCCTTCTCTTTTTCACACTTTTCATAGGGTTTCTTACTCATTCTCATAGTTTAACCTAATGTGTGTTACTTATGATTTGTATCTCCAGAATCCTCCTGCACTTCAAAAACAAATTGTCAACTGCCTACTGGGCATCATTACAGAATACTCTATCAATAGTACATAAAACACACTAAGTCAAAATTTAAATTTCCTTTTTCTTCTTCCTTTCTGCCAAAAAGATTTCCTTTACCTTCTTTAGTAATGGTACCATTATTCTCACCCATAAAAACTCAAAATGTTAGAATCGTGTTTGATTTTATCTTTCATCCTTATTCCTCACATCTAAAATTCTGTTGTTTCTTCTTTTACCTTCTGATATTCCGTACCCTCCCCTTACTAATTTTCTCACCTTTCTTACTGTACTACTGCCAGAGAAACCCTCGTGAAATGCATTCAAATCATATCATTATTCACTTCAAAAACCTATAAAGACCATTACCTGAAAAATAAAGTCCAAACTAACTTGCATAGAATATATGCCTTCTATGATCTGTAATATATTTTTGGCACTCCATGCCCCCAAACACATTACATTCCATCCAAGGTAGGGTAGGGGCAACTGTGTATTTTATACCATATGCCTTTGTTTAGGAAGTTATAAGTCCAGTCACCAGATCTCAATTAGTCTCAATCAAATGGCACTTCTTCAGTAAAGATGTTCTCAAAGTCACTTCCTAGAATTACTCCTGCCTCTATATGCCTGCATCATATTACGTCCTACCTCTACTGTTCATTTCATCCAACCTTGTATTATAGTTAGAAGTTAATGTATTTACCTCTCCCACCTGATTGAAAGTTCTTTGAAGACAGGAAACATGGCTTATATTTCCTTCTTTGGCATTTTGTGCAGGGCAGAAACATTTTTTGTAAAATTATTGTGTTGACTAGATAAAATTTTAAAGCTGTAAAATTATTCAGTGGGGTGTTTTCCCCCAACTTTTTGCATTCTAAAGCATACTTATTATTTTATGAACTGAGCTGTGGCAGTATTCCCCATCTAGGTACTAGGAGATTATGTTGCAGAAAATAAAATTGTAAACTTCTATGTGATATGATAAAATAAAGATGGAACTACAGTACAAATTGTTAAAGCACAGTCTTCTAACTCTTAAAATTTCCTTTCAGAGAGACACTTCTCAATTCAGAGGCAGCTTGCTGATCTAGAGAAATTAGCTTTTGTAACTGAAGGGGATTTTGACTCTGCCAATTCATTGAACTCAGATAATCTTGATGCAGGTATTTCCATGTTTTTGTTTAATTTCTAATTGTTTATCATCTTTCAGTTTGTGAAAGTTGTTTGCTAAGAGTAGACTTGTTTATTCCTAATGAACTAGAACAATAGTAAAATAAAAAATTTTATTCAGGAAATCGACAGCCTACTATGTATAAAGGTGCTATGGGAATAAATTATTTTATAACTCCTCAAGGAAATTATAAACTCATTGATGTCTAAGAGCTGTGTATTCTATAAGTTAGGAATTACATATGGCTACAAGTAGCAGAGATCCAAAAACCCAGGGTCTTCAATAATATAAAGCATAATATTGTCTCATGAAAAAGAAGTCCCAAGATTAGCCAATTTAGAGCTGGTTCAGGAGTTCCGTGATGTGGTCAATGGCCTAAGCTGCTCTCTTTCTGTTCTGTTATACTTAGTGCTGGTTTCCATCATTAAGATCACCTTATGTTTTTTTTTGAAATAGGAAGTATATATAAAAAGATAAATTGTACCTATACCATATTGTGCTATATGTGAAAGATATTTGTTGAATTAAAAATTATTAAATGAGTTATTGATTATTGATGTATATTTATTGCTTTAAACATGAATTTGAGCTTTTAATTCTTTCATATACTATTTTTTTTCCCTGAAACATGCTCTGCAGAAAAGTAAATGGAATTTTTTTCTTCTTTTTTTGTTGGCTTTTTTGTTTTTGAGGTAGGATCTTGCTATGTTGCCCGTGTTGGAGTATGGTGGCTATTCACAGGTGTGATCAAAGCACACTGCAGCCCTGAACTCCTGGCGTCAAGCAATCCTCCTAGCTTAGCTTCCCAAGTAGCTGGGACTATAGGCAAGCGCCACTGTGCCTGGGTCATACAGTATTTATCAAAGTTTTTATTTGAGCTATATTACATTTCTTTTTTGTTTGTTTGGGGTTTTTCGGATTTTTTGAGATAGGTTCTCACTCTGTTGCTTGTGGTATAGTTTGCAGTGGTATCATCATAGCTCACTACAACCTCAAACTGCTGGGCTCATGTGATTCTCCTGCTTCAACTACCTGAGTAGCTGGAACTACAGTGGCATGCCACCACACCTGGCTGTTTTTGTTTTTGTTTAGAGATAGAGTTTTTTAGAGATAGCATTTTGCTGTGTTGCCCAGGCTGGTCTCAAACTCATGACCTCAAGAAATCCTCCTACCTCAGCCTACCAATGTGGTGGGGTTACAGGCATGAGCTATCACACCCAACTTACATTTCTAATTAAATAAGACTTCTATTTTGAAGAAGAAGGACTTACAAATTCAGTATTGGATACAGTGGTTCTAACCATGCCCCCAGTCTCGCAACAGCAATTATGTTGGATCTCATCTGCTCCTTCCACTTCCTTCTTCCTAAATTCACATATTAACAATTTTTGTTACGCAGATTAGTTGAGGAATACATAGCAGGTACGGATGCTGTCTGCTCAGCACATGTTTTTCTGGGAGTGTGATAACTGCAGTCCTTTCCCCTGTCCAAAGTACAGAGTGATGCTCTCTGTGACAGGCAGTTTTGCTGGAAGGATATCATTCAGTCTATCACATCCTCAACCTCTCTCTTCTCAGTGGCAACAAGGGCATCAGATAGCCACAGAGAGAGTTTTAGGGTAAAAAAATAACCACTGGTCATTTGCTACAATAATTAGTGTTAACTACCTCCTGGTTCAGGGACAATGACTTCCCCCTAAATTTAAGAAAGACTTTAAGAAGTGGGAGAGGGAGACCCCTCTTACCTCTTTTGTAGCTGAATCTAGGCATTAATAACTAGTATATTCTGTACTTTATGGATTCTTTCTTTGTTTTTAAGGAAACAAGCAGGCTTGTCCTTTGTGCCCTAAGGAAAAATTCAGAGCTTGTAATAGCCATAAGCTTCGTCGTCACCTTCAGAATTTACACTGGAAAGTCTCAGTTGAATTTGAAGGTTAGTATTTTTGTGTTTGCAAAAAAAGTAATGTGCACAAAATGTAACATTTGTAACCAGTGTTGGAATTTTATTGTGAACATAATCAAATATTTCGAGTTTGAAATTATTAGGGATTTAATGTCGTCACTTCTAATATATTTAATAAAAGACCATATAGCTCTATAGGCAGTAGGTACACATGACACAAGTAGTTTAGTTCAACAAACATTTATTAAGCATCTGTTCTGTCCTGAGTACTCTGTTTGACCTTGGGAGTCCATATTACTTAGTGAACTATGTTTTGGTAAGTTATACTTTTTCTTCTGTAGAACTGCTACTATTTTACATTTATTTTTGAAGGTATAGTAAATGTAGTAAAATAAGAAAATAAACTAATTCGTATGAACATTGTAAAAGACATGATAACATGTCTTTTTCTGCTGATGGCTTTAAAAAGCTACTGGATAGGCAGGAGGATTGCTTGAGCCCAGGAGTTTGAGGTTGCTGTGAGCTAGGTTGATGCCATGGCACTCTAACGGGGGAAGAAGGGGGGAGAAAGTGAGACTGTGTCTTTAAAAAAAAAAGAGTCACAAATAAAAAGCTACTGGGGCACTAAGAGTATTCAGGATGGCAGTGGGATATAACATAAATATTCAGAAATCATAGCCTTTCTCTAGATAAATGGAAATTAGAAAAAAAATACACCAATTATAATAATGGCAAAAATGACACAATTTGGGGGAATAAATTTAATAAGAGGACTCAATGAAAAAAAAGTTGAAGGACAGAAAACAAGATCTTTTCAAGCAAAAAGATTTTCTGGATTCTAAGATAGTGAATTACATAAATTATTATAGCATTTTTGCTAAAAGATCTGGCAACATCTTTTAAAATTTAAAATATACACGTCCATACACCAGGTATTTTCTCTCCTGAGAGTGCCTTAGAAGTAATAGAATCAATAGGCAAGGATAGATGTAAATGGATATTCATTGCAGCACATACTTAGTAACAAAAGCTTAGAATTAAAATAAAGAGGAGATGGTCAATAAATTATGGTATATGCATACAATGAAATATTATGAAGTCATTGAAAAGAGTATATACCAGCTAACTTAGCAGTATTTCCACAGTAAACTAATGGAAACAGCAATGTACAGGGAAGATTTTATAATATTCCATTTGGATAACACAAAAAATCCCTCTTCAAAAACTAACCCTAAATAGTAATCTTACACATATGTATATTTATACATGATTGTGTCAGCATAGAAATTGTTAAATATGATTGTCTGGCACTTCAACCAAACTGGATGAAACCAGGTAGTAAGAGACACCTGGAGAAGAAGCCAAAACTGTTCCTGAACTATTTTCTTAGCAGAACTAGTAAAAAGTTATCACTAGTTACTTAGGGAAAAGGGAATTAGACTAATTCAGGGACCATCCTGTCTTTTAAGTCTAATTTTATATAAAAATATATAGCAAATAATAATTGACTTTTTTCTCAAAAAATAAAGGTCTTATTTTAATTAAAAAGATCTGTTTCATATTCTTTATTTAGGTCATTCTTTAGCCTTTAGGTTTGGTCTGCCTCCTCCAAGTTATTCTCTTTTCTTAAATGGTTTGTGATATTTCTTTGCTTACTCAAGGATATGGTTCTCTTGTGTACCTTAGGCTGTTGGGTTCTTTCACATGATTTTGATCTCTGGTAGATGGTGAAGATATGTTAGGTTTTGTCTTAGTGAGCGGGCTGCAAAGTAGTTGACAAGTATGTTGAAGGTAGAAGCAACAAGATCTGCTGAAAGAATAGATGTGAGATATAAGAGAAAGAGAGCCAAGAATGCCTGAATTTGGAACTTGAGCAACTAGAAAAATGGAGTTGGCCTTTAATGAACTGGAGGAGACTACATTAGGACCAGGTGTGAGAAAGAAGGCCTGGACCAGAGATTTAGGCATGTAAAGGCTGAGATGCATTTAAGTGGAGATGTCAAGTATCCTATAGGCTATATGGATCTCTGGAGTTTTGGGGAAAGGTTGGAGGTAGAGATACAAATTTGAGAGTTGTCAGAATATAGATGGTTTGTAAAGCCGTGAGACTAGATGAGCTAACTATAGGAGTACATATTGATGGAAAAAAGAAGTCATACAGGGCTAACTCCTGGGATACTTAAACATACACAACTAAGAAATGATTAGATCTACAGTATAAGAAAGGAGTTAGAAATAACTTACAGGCTTTGAGTTAGAAGTGATTGTAAGGCATTATCTTTCAAATAAAACATTAAACAGACCTGGTTTAAGAGAAAATGATCAATTTAGTCTTGACAGGTAAGTTTTAAAATGCTGACCAGATATTCAGTCATATATCCTTAATAGGCAGTTGGAAATATGGATCTGGCTTTCAGAAATGAGTTAGTAACCAGAGCTACAACTTGGAATTCCTTCCCACAGGAGAGAGAATTGGAATCATGGAAGGAATTTAAGAAATGAGAAATGAGAAAATGAGAAATGAGAAAAAAGGTTATGTAGCCAACCAAGCCTAAGTAAATCTATATTTCAGGGTATGAGAGAAGGAAGAAGATCTGTAAAGATGATTAAGAAGCATGGGAAGAGAATCTAGATAGTGCTATATCATAGATGAAAAAGGGTCTGTATAATGGCAAATATAGCATGAAGGAAAAATGACGATGCCTAACAAAAAGTCATTGTGGCAGAGAATAAATGATAAAGCTGAATGACTAATGCAGAAATAATAGTTACAGCAGAACTAGAATTTGAACCTGGATCCTCTTGTATTTATGTGTGTGTATACATGTATACACATGCACACATATGTATATCTCATATATAACAAATGAATACACTAAAGCAATCTCATTCAAGTAATTATGATACTACAAATATAAAGATAATCTCAATTCCTTATTTATTTTTTTAGAGACTCACTCTTTTGTCCAGGCCGGAGCACAGTAGCACTATCATTGCTCACTGCAGCCGTGAACTCTCGAGCTCAGGTGTCCTCACGCCTCAGCCTCCTGAGTAGCTAGGACTGCAGGTATACACCAGCAGGCCAGGCTAATTTTTTTTATTTTTTTGTAGAGACAGAGTCTCACTATGATGCCCAAGCTGGTCTCTAGCTCCTGGCCTCAAGCAATCCTCCCACCTCAGCCTCCCACAATGCTGGTATTACAGGCATAGCACACTGTGCCTAGCCCCCAATTCTTATAAAATAAAATTTGCTTATAATTTTTAATAATAATTGAACATTTAATGAACCTTCATTCTAGGTTACAGGATGTGCATCTGTCACTTACCTTGTCGTCCAGTGAAACCAAATATTATTGGAGAACAGGTAACCAGATATCATATTTTTTGTTTTTAAATTTAGTCCTCTGTGAAGAAAAAGCAATTTTTATTTACTTTAAAACTAAGATGTGCATGTTCAGCAATATGGTTTACTTTGAAATTCGGTATCTGAGTCCTTTCAGATCATCATATACATAAGTGAAATGTATGGAAAAAAGGATTGCTATATTGAACTTATCATTTTATAGTTTTTAATTTCAGTCAGATAAATTGTTCTCATATGTTTAAAATGAAAATTAACCCATATACTAATTTTGGAATGGAGAACTTAGTAATTTTTTTCTTTTGATCATGGAATCGGACCTTCAATTTCTGAGATTTAGTAAATATTTTAGTATGTTTTGATTTCATATTAATCCTCTCCAAGTTCTTCCTTTTAGGTTCAATTTAACAGAATCAAGAAACTTTCTGAAATCTTAATAACTTTAAAAAACACATATGTTTATTTTTAGGATATATTTGACCTAAGGGAATATAAGCCATACAAACTAGAACATTTTTTAGTGACACTGTCCTTATTGAGTCCTCGTTATTTTTCTTTTGAGTCACTAAAAACAATAAAGTGTTGAAAAAAAAAGTGTTCAGTGAATGGTAGTCAAGATGGTGCCTAATCCATCATTCCAATCCAAGATACTCTGCATATGATAACAACAGTATGATGAAAAACCCTGTGTAATGTTGCTTATTCTCTACTTGCTATAAGGCCCCAAGTAAACAGGAGGTAGCAGCACTAGTATGATTATGTGCTGTTTATAATGAATGGGGAAAACTAGGAAACTAAACTTGTGTCCTATTGTAAAGTAAGATTAAAAAGCATATGTAAATATAAGTAAGGAAGTTAAGATCCTTTCAAAGTCATATGGCAAAATTAATATTATCTTCTATACCATTAAACTCAAGACACACTAACATACTTAAATTTGCAAACTTATACTTGTATTTCATTTTCTTAGTGACTTATTTAAATTAAATTCTCTGATAGATATCCAGTAAAATGGGCGCCCATTATCATTGTATCATTTGTTCAGCAACAATCACCAGAAGGACTGATATGCTAGGACATGTTAGGCGCCATGTGAATAAAGGAGAGACTGAATCCAGGTATACTGCTGGTAAGTTGAGAAATCTCATTAAAACATTACTAAGTAAATCCTTAAATAATGGTCCAGTTATTCTTTAAAGACATCAGGCAGATAAAATATACTGATTTAACCTAATAATTTAGTTGAGTTCTAATCCATTACTTCAAGTTTTGGTTTCTTTCTGTAAGGTTTCTAGTAACATTGAACTGTTCTCAATTTCACATATATTTAATGATGAAGAAAAAAGCAAGTGACACTAAAGTAATATAGGTATCTTAATGAAAGATTATAGAATTATATTCATCATGACAGATTTTACATCAATAACTGTGTTATACGTATTGCTGGAAAAAGAATGTAGAATGAAATAAAAGCCATTCATTATTCTGAGTGATAGCAAATCATTAATCACTTGTTATTACTTAGGAATCTCTTCTCGAGAATTAAATTAAGCCCTAATGGCCAAAAGCATCCATTGTATATAATGATTGATTTCTCTCTTGTACATTTAGAATGAGGCTATGTACATTCTTTTAAGAATTGAAAAAAGTAGTCACTGAGCTAATTTTCTGTAAAGGTTAATTTTCTCACAGAATCTGGTTTGTGAAAGGCTGAGGTGACATGCCTCTTCAGCGGGTATAGAAGTACAATGCTAAGGAAAGTTACTATTACTTGGCGGTGTAGAAAGAGAAATAAGAGAAATATAGTTGCCATATATATAGTATACATAGTTAGGTTGTATTATCAAGAAATCAAAACATAAAGTATCTGAATTGTTTTTCCCTACACATGCTATGTCTCATTTCTTAAATATTTAAAACTTACGCCTATCGATATTTCATTTTAGTTTATATTAAATGATTGTAATGTATATTAAATGTAGAATCATTTTTAATTACTTTATAGCCATTTGAATGTAATTTGTGATTTAAAATCATAACTATGAGAAAGTATTCTGAAGTCTAGTATGCTGACTAAGAGAATACAACCATACAGAGATACTTATTTTCTAGTAATTATACTACAATAAAATATATTTAGCAGCCAACCTGTGTAAACACAATGTGGTGTTTGATGAATCATAAAGGTATTTTAGAATTTTGTGCTATTTTAGGGTGATTGTTGTTATATGTCATAATACAGGTGTATTAATATGCTAGGCAGTCAGTATTTTAAGTTAAACTTTCTCTCTTTTTTTGAGACAGAGTCTTGCTTTGTTACCCAGGCTAGAGCGAGTGCCGTGGTGTCAGCCTAGCTCACAGCAACCTCAAACTCCTGGGCTTAAGCAATCCTCCTGCCTCAGCCTCCCGAGTAGCTGGGACTACAGGCATGTGCCACCATGCCCAGCTAATTTTTTCTATAAATATTAGTTGGCCAATTAATTTATTCCTATTTATAGTAGAGACGGGGTCTCGCTCTTGCTCTGGCTGGTTTTGAACTCCTGACCTTGAGCAATCTGCCCACCTCGGCCTCCCAGAGTGCTAGGATTACAGGCGTGAGCCACCGCACCCGGCCTAAACTTTCTTTCATTCACCAAATACCTGACTGAGTGCTACTCTTTTCCAGAGACAGTGCTGAATAAATCTGTTCTTTGGTTTTGGGTTTTTTACATCTACTTACCTGTTTACATTAACACAAAATAATATAAAGTTATTTTTCAAAATATATATTGTTTTAGATGTTTAGAATTATTTTTGTGTTTCTCTGGAAATCTTTTTTTTTTTTTCCATCTTAGCTTCTACTGCTAAACCATCTAATGAAATTTTGAAGGAGTCAGACACGGATGTACAAGTTTGTCCCAACTATTCTATACCTCAGAAAACAGATTCGTATTTTAATCCCAAAATGAAACTAAATCGGTAAGATAAATTGAAAATAGGGTATGGGATGTTTCAAATTATAATAAATGTACCTTTGCTCAACCTTTATGTTCTAATATATTAAAATTTAAAACTAGGTACAGAATGAAAATCATCTATTTTAACATTTTCTCAGAATGATTGTTTCCTTTCTTTTTTTCTACCAAGCCAGTTTCTTTATGAGAGAGTAAAACAGAACTAACTTTATATATAATTATTGAAGAGGTTTGTGCTTTTTTGGGCAAGTTTATCTATAAATGAATAAATGCTTGTTAGTAGAATCCAATTAGATTATTCATAGTTTAATTTCACATATTTTTAATTCATATAGTATTAAATTGGGAATATAGTACTAGATATCTTTTCAAAATAGTTTGGATAGTAACTAGGAACCTCAGTTCTCACTATTTTTAAATGAAATGAAATCTCCAATGAAGAAGCCATGATAAAGTAAAATTATTACAGATTGTCACTTCCTTCTAGGCAGCTAATATTCTGTACATTGGCTGCTTTGGCTGAGGAAAGAAAACCTTTGGAATGTCTAGATGCCTTTGGAGCCACTGGTAAGTTAGGAAGCTTTTTTGGAACCCCTTTTATTTATCAGATTTTTGCTGTATCTTTTCTTAGAAAATGTATATGGATATAGCAGCTAACCAAATATTTTGCTGTAAAAAAATTAAAGATCGAAGGTAAAAATTTTTTTATTGTGAGATTTTCAAATATATACTAAAGAGCAAAATAAATGAATTTCTGTGTATCCATCACTCACTCACTTGAAAACTTAGCAGCTTATACTCAGTATTGTTTTATCTATATCCCCATACCTCATACTCTAGTCCATCCATACCCATTAATTTGAAACAAATCTCAGATATATCATTTCATCTGTAAATATTTCAGTTGGATCTTTAAAAGATAAGGATTTAAAGAAAATAAAACCACAATAACATTATTACACCTAAAAAAATTAAAAATTCTTTAAGATCAATTGTTTAGATGTGGCCAATTATCTCAATATTTTTAAAAATTCTAATCGGAATCCAGACAAAAGACTATATATTTCAGTTGTTTGATATGTCTGCAGTGTTTTCCTACAGATACCCCCCTTTTTTAACCTGAAATCATTAAAGCTAATGTCTAAGGAAGACATTTCTAGCCTTTTCTTTTTAATGTACCTTTGTAAACATTTCAGGTTTGTAGTTGTCATTTTGCATGTTTTGCAATCCCTAAAATGAGGGAGCCTAGAATTTTTCTCATAAGCTTGCTGTGAAAATAAGAAAATATATTTAAGAAATAGTCCTTAACACACAGTAGACAATAATTTTTCCCATTTATCAGACACATGTATGGTGAAGATGGTCAATACTTCCAATACATAAGGGGGTAATCTAATCCATATTTTTTGGGCTTGTGTCACTATCTCCCATTTTGTAATTAATGTCCCTTATGATTTAAATCCAGTAGGTATGGAAAGCTCTGAGAACAGGCTTTCTTGGTCTGAATTCTTCTTGATCATTTGCTTACATATACACAGTTGTTCTTTTTAGTTCACAACAGTGCCATTGTGCAGTGTTGGTCTGGAAAAGTTGTTTTTCATGTTTTGGTGCAAGAGGAACAGGAAGAATTCCAACTTCCCATCCTCCCTTCAAGCAGAGTAATGCCATTCTTCTTTATATTGTATATTGGGTTTCTTTTTAAAATTTTGTTTAAAAAAAGTATTTCATTGTAAGAATGTAAGAAAGCCAACAAAGAAAAAAACAACTACCTGCTATTCCACAAAATAACAACGTACTATCCCACAAAATAAAAACAGATTTTATTTGAACAAGGATCATAAAAATGGTTTTATAAGAAGTATTAACGAAAATCTGTTAGACACATTCAGAAGCTTTGTAGTAAGAAAGTACAATAAGAATTACTTATAAAAATATCAAAATTTTAAAATAATTTATTTCTGTTTATAAAATATTTTTAGTATTATGCTGTTTTTATTTAATTATTACAATTTAAAAACATTTTCTTCCACATTTTTCCTAAGGGATAATGGGATTACAGTGGGCAAAACATCTTGGAAATGCAGTAAAAGTTACAATCAATGACTTGAATGAAAACTCTGTGACATTGATTCAGGAAAACTGTCATTTAAACAAATTGAAAGTGGTGATGGACAGTAAAGAAAAGGAAAAGAATGATGATATTCTTGAAGAAGGAGAAGAAAACCTTGGTAATATCAAGGTGACCAAAATGGATGCCAATGTACTGATGCATTTGAGATCTTTTGATTTCATGTAAGTGGAAAGATTTGTTATGTCACTTTCTTTTTTGTTTGTTTTTTGTTTTGTTTTTTGAGACAGGGTCTCACTCTGTCAGCCAGGCTGGAGTGCAGAGGTGCAATCACAGCTCACTGCAGTCTTGAACTCCTGGGCTCAAGCATCCTTCTGTCTCAGCCTCCCAAAGCGCTGGGATTACAGCATGAGCCAGCACTCACGGCCTGCTATGTCACTTTCTAAACTGATCTGAAATTTTCAGGGGTAGAGGTAGTTAAAAATTAAGAGTTTGTTGTTGTTTATTTATTTAAATTAATATAGTTTTTTGGGTTTTTTTTGAGACAGAGTCTTGCTTGTTGCCCAGACTATAGTGAGTGCCGTGGCGTCAGCCTAGCTCACAGCAACCTCAAACTCCTGGGCTCAAGTAATCCTTCTGCCTCAGCCTCCCGAGTAGCTGGGACTACAGGCATGTGCCACCATGCCCGGCTAATTTATATATATATTAGTTGGCCAATTAATTTCTTTCTATTTATAGTAGAGACGGGGTCTCGCTCTTGCTCAGGCTGGTTTCGAACTCCTGACCTCGAGCAATCCGCCCGCCTCGGCCTCCCAGAGTGCTAGGATTACAGGCGTGAGCCACCGCACCCGGCCTAATATAGTTTTTTGACATAGGCCTGCAGTGTGCAATAAGGAAATTTTCTAACCATTTGAAATAAAATGCCTGGCCCTGACACTTTTCTTCTAAGCCTGATTTATTTTTACAAATCTTACATATCATACTTTCATTTTATTATTATTTTAAAAACAGAATTATGTATGTAAAAGAGATTTGCAAGTATTATACTTTTGAATCCATGGAATTTTATCATTAGAAATAATTGCAATGGTATAATTTTGTTTACTAATATGAGTTTACATATGTCTATATTCTTTCTGATTTTAGACATCTAGACCCCTTTGGAACATCAGTGAACTATCTAGATTCTGCATTCAGAAATATAAGAAACCTTGGCATAGTGTCAGTGACGTCTACAGATATCAGTTCTTTATATGCCAAGGCACAACATGTTGCCCGGCGTCACTACGGATGTAACATCGTCCGAACTGAATATTACAAGGAACTAGCAGCCCGAATTGTTGTAGCCGCAGTGGCAAGGTACCAAATTGCCAACAATGTACCTAGTATGTTTAGTATATGATAAAAAGAGACAATATTATAAGAAGTGCTTATCTTATTTTTCAAAATATACATGAAATATAAATTCTATATTCCATATTTGTAATCTTTATTTGTTTTTAATTTTATGTTGTATCTGTCAGAATCTTATTTAAAAGTTTATGCCTGGAATATTCAGTTTACTCTATAGCTTAAAATATTAGATAATTAAAGTAGTAAGAAACTGAAGATAAAAGGGAAAGATAATTTCAAATCAGTTTATTTAAACAATGTAGGGTAGATAAGGGATATCAACATGAAAAGGAAAAGCAAAAACTCTTTAAATTTAAAAACAACTATTTATTTTATATGCATTCTATCTTCTTTATATAATTTGAATAAAATGATGGCTTATAAACTTGATTCTGCGAAATGATCTTACTTACAAAACAAGTTCTCCCTGTTTCTCATTAGGATTTCCAAACAGAATTTAATAACAGATTTATGAAAAAAAGGAAGACTTTTTTGAGTACCTATGATATACAGACTATTATGCTAGAATAATAATAATATATAAGTGGACATTGAGAATATAGATAATGGATGATCAGCCAGCTCACTCATTAACCCTAACACTAGTTTCACAGCATTTAGGTGTAAATTCCTACCTCAGCATAACTATAGATTATTAAACTTCATAGACCTTAAGGGTTAATTCCTAATTAACTGAAACTCTGATGCTCAGTTTGTACATGCCAATGATCTACTGCACATACTTAAAACTGTTTGTAATATAACATCAACATATTAAAATTAATACACATGAAATAAATTTAGTAGATGACTGAAGAAGGAAAATGAAGTACATAAGTGGTATATCTAGTAGAACTAAATCCTAAAAGTCTATAAAATTAATGGTGTAAAGAACTTTGACTATTGATTTTTCACTTAATATTTAGCCACTAGCATACTTTCCTGCATGTAGTCCTTACTCAATGAATATATATTGTTTGGAAGAAGCTTTTATAGAAAAAATAGACAAAAAAGAAGAAAGGTGGGTAGTGATGACAAGAAACAAAGTGACAATGAAAACCAGAGAATATAGTCCTATTAAGAGGATACCATAAGGGAAATTATACAAAAACTGAAGACCCTGGCAACATCCTTTATTTTCCTGTATTTTAATTTGTATAAAAGTTACAGTAATGATCTTTTTAAAAGCATTGCTACTGAGAGTTGAATTTTTCCTGATTTCCCATAACCCTTCCACTCCCCATAGTTTAGGGGAGTGGAACCTGTCCAGGTTAGTATTGTTAATCTAATGCCAAACAAGGGAAAATAAGCCTCCGAATAACTTTTAAAAATTTATTGTAGAGCTGCAGCACGATGCAACAAAGGCATAGAAGTACTGTTTGCAGTGGCTCTGGAACATTTTGTGTTGGTAGTTGTGAGAGTTTTAAGGGGACCTACTTCAGCAGATGAAACAGCCAAGAAGATTCAATACCTGATCCATTGTCAGTGGTGTGAAGAGAGAATTTTTCAGAAGGATGGTAATATGGTAGAAGGTAAATTCAAGTTCCTCTTGACTATATGTGTTTATCTATAAGCCTCCAATTAATAAGCCTTTATCACATCCCTAATTATGTATGTTGTTGTCCTTTGATTTTAAAGATTACAGTGCTAACTTTGTTATTTCCTATACTGGATTTCCTTTCATCAACAGACAAGACATTCGTGTGAGTGTGTTAAAGTTATTTACTCATGCTATACAATTGCTCTCTAGCCCTGCCCTCTAGAAATAACTTAGTTTCCACTCACAACTAATTTTAGGAACATAAATCAGATTACCTGTTTGTCCAGGCTGTTACCAACCATTAATTTAACTTTATAAAAATAATTTTCATGTCTCTGGATGAATATATAATAAAAGCCATCAGTTATAAAATTCATTCAACCGACATTTATTGAGCCTCTACTATATGCCAGGCCTGGGGATACAAGGAAAAAGCTGTGGCTCATGCCCTCATAAAGCTGTTTCTGTTTGTTTCTGTCCTGGGGCATAGAAACAGTTTCTTATTGCTTTCTATTAGTTTCTTGGTATTTTTTAATATGAATTCTTAAGAACTCTTTATATATTAAACTTTAGCCCTTTTAATATGAGTTGCAAATTTCTTTCACATTGTGTCACATGTGTTTACATCTATTTTTTAACATCCATCATGCAGCAGTTTTTTGTTGCTAGTGTAAAATTAATTGAACTTTTATATATTCTGGATTTTGTCCACAGTTAAAGCTTTCCTATTCCTAGGTTATTCAGGGTCGGTTATGCCTTACTGAATAGTTTACCTCTTCTCTGCTGATTTGAGAATACCTTCATCTTATACTAAAATTCCACATGTATTTGACTTTCTTCCTAGATTTTCTGTTCTGTTCTATTGGTTGGATATCTATCTATTCATACACTTCTACCATACTGTTTTTATTACAGAGGCTTTTTAGTGTTATTTAATATCTGTTACAGCAATCCCTCGTCAAAACTCTTTTTTTCTTAAGCTGTGTTCCCAGTACAGGATTTTTTTTTATGATAAAAAAGTAAATAAATAACCCAATTGTTATTTTATTTTGATCACCTTAAATTAGGATGGTTAGTGTGATTTGAAACTACAAACATAATATGCTTTCCATTTGTTCAAGTGCTTTAGTAACATGTTAATTGATAATGGTAATGAAGGGCGCCTTGTCATGTTCCTTATTTTAGTTCCCTCTAGTGCTTTCTGATTCAACCATGATACTGGCTTTTCATCTGAGATATCTATCATTTATCATATTAAGGAAGTATCCTTCATTTCTACTTTTATTTTTATTAAGATGTTGAATTTTGTCATATGCATTTTCATTATGCGTATGTAGAGATGATTATATGATTTTTCTCTTTAAAACTACTAATTTGATTAATTGTAATAAGATTTTCTAATATTGGACTATACTGGATTTCCTAGAATAAACTATCATCACAAAGTGTTCTCTTACTATGTTACCAGATTCTATTTTCAAATTATCTTAAGGACTTTTTTGTTTTAATGTTTATAAATGAGGTTAAATATAGTTTTCCTTTTTAGCATAATTTAGTTGGGCTTTGATATCAGTTTATACTCCTTTCAAAAAGAATTTGGAATTTTTCCCCTTTTTTCAGTTCTTGGGAACAGTGTAACTAGCGTTAGTTTAAGAGAATTATTTATTCCTTAAAAGTTTAGCAGTATTCACCTAACATTTCTATTTTATTTACATAGGGTTAAGCCACGTGTTGCCTAATGATTACTTTTAATTTCCTTAGTTCCTATTATATAATGTGTGTGTGTGTGTGTATGTGTGTGTGTATTTATTTATTTTGAGACAGGATCTTGCTCTGCTGCTCCAGCTAGAGTGCAATGGCATGATCATAGTTCAAACTTGTGGAACCAAGTAATCCTCCTGCCTCAGCTTCCGAAGTAGCTGGAGCTACAAGCTGCCACACACAGATAATTTTTTCTATTTTTTATAGAGACAGGGTCTCGCTGTTACTCAGGCTGGTCTCAAACTCCTGACCCCAAGCAGTCCTTCCACCTCAGCCTCCCCAAAGTGCTAGCATTACAGGCATGAGCCACCATGCCTGGCCTGTATTTTTATTTTTTTTAATTTTTCCTTTCTGCCTTTTTTCTTAACTAGTAAGATACTGGTTTATATATTCCATTGTTATTGTTTGTATCTTAATGTTTATTTTTGTGGTAATAAATATATGTATGCTTCTGTAGTTTGGATTTATCAGTTTTAAGTAATATACTTTGACTCCTTGATACCACAAGTAAATACAGTCAGTATTCAGTATTGATCTTTTTGCCATAATTTCTCTAGTCATCTCTTAATTGGCTGACTTTAACTTTCTGAATTTCCTCAGTTAGGGCTCATGTCAAAAATAAGCTTAGCCGGGCGCGGTGGCTCACGCCTGTAATCCTAGCTCTCTGGGAGGCCGAGGCGGGCGGATTGCTCGAGGTCAGGAGTTCAAAACCAGCCTGAGCAAGAGTGAGACCCCGTCTCTACTATAAATAGAAAGAAATTAATTGGCCAACTGATATATATATAAAAAAAATTAGCCGGGCATGGTGGCGCATGCCTGTAGTCCCAGCTACTCGGGAGGCTGAGGCAGAAGGATCGCTCCAGCCCAGGAGTTTGAGGTTGCTGTGAGCTAGGCTGACGCCACGGCACTCACTCTAGCCTGGACAACAAAGCGAGACTCTGTCTCAAAAAAAAAAAAAAAAAAAAAAAAAAATAAGCTTAGTTTTTTTATCTCTAAAATTTTTCTTTGCCCAAAAGCATGTTCACAGCCTGTATACTCAAAGAGTTTAGGCTAGGTGCTATGGCTCACTCTTGTAATCGCAGCACTTTGGGAAGCCAAGGGACAAGGATCACTTGAAGCCAGGAATTTAAGACTGGCCTGGACAACATAGCAAAGTATTGTCTCTACCAAAAAATACAATTAGCCGGGCATGGTGGTGCTCACCTGTAGTCCAGCTACTCAGGAGGCTGAGGCAGGAGGATCACTTGAGCCCAGGAGTTTGAGATTGCAGTGAGCTATGATGACACCACTGCACTCTAGCCAGGGAATGCAGCAAGACCTTTGTCTCAAAAAAAAAAAAAAAAAAAAAAAGAGGCCTAGCACAGTGGCTCACGCCTGTAGTAGCTCAGGAGTTTGAGACCAGCCTGAGCAAGAGCGAGACCCTTTTTCTACTAAAAATAGAAAGAAATTCATTGGACAACTAAAAATATATAGAAAAAATTAGGCCGGCATGGTGGCGCATGCCTGTAGTTCCAGCTACTTGGGAGGCTAAGGCAGGAGGATCACTTGAGCCCGGGAGTTTGAGGTTGCTGTGAGCTAGGCTGATACCACGGCACTCTAGCACAGGCAACAGAGTGAGAGACTGTCTCAAAAAAAAAAAAAAAAAAAAAAGTTTAAAGAGTTTGAGTGAGTGCCTAGTGAAATTCTTAGTCTTCTATTACTGAATACTATTGTAACTTTTCTTTCTTGTATGTGACACAATAATTTTTCCTAGCTGCACAGAGTAATATTTATTTTTGAAATCCAGTAACTTTCCTAGAATATATCCTTTTAGAATTAATTTCCTAAATCATAGGGTACCCATTCACATATAGTTTCAAATATTCTTTCATTTCATGAAAGTTTTCTTAAATATTTATTTAATTCTGATATTTTTCTTACCTTTATACTGTTATGCCTATGTTTGGTCTCTTCAGTCTGTCTTCTTTATCAGTTTCTGAAACTATGCATATAGATTTATAATTGTTACTATCTTCCTCATGTATTGGCCCTGTTATCATTTTGAAATGTCCCTCTTTCTCTCTAATGATATTTCTTATCTAAAAGTCTACATTATCTGATATTAACATAAACACTGTTCTTTTATTTTATTTATTTTTTTGTATTTCAATGTTGTTTATTGAGGAGTGAATGAGAGACTACTGCCAAACATGCCAGTGATGCTTCACATTCAAGGGCTGGAAGCTGAAAAGCTTCCAAACTGAGTCACTATATAAGCCTTTTTGGGAAAAGAACCAAAAGTGACATCAGTATGACATCTTCATGCTTTAAACCCTGCTCTTGTGGCTACTATTTACATAATGTACTTTTTCTCATATTTTGCTTTCAATCTGTAGGTGTCTTGTTGGATCTTGTTTTCTTAGTCTGATAATTTCTGACTTTCGGTGTGTTTAGACTATTTACATTTAATGTAGTCACTGAAATGGTTGGCTTTGTGTCAGCTATTTTGCCTTTTTTTTTTTTAAATAGATTTCATGTCTTTTTGTTCCTCTGTTCCTCATTTGTTGCCTTCTTTTGTGTTAAATATTTTTAGTATTTCATTTTTAGTATTATATTTAGTATTTTTAGTATACTAAAAATGTATACTCCTCTGTTGATTTTTTAGCTGTATATTTTTCAGTTATTTTCTTAATGGTTTCTCTAGGGATTACAATATATCTTTTAAATTTATCTTGATCTATGTCGGGTTAATACTTAAGTCTGGCAAAATGTAGCAACTTTGCTCCAGTATAATTCTGTTTTCCTCCCTACCGCCCATGCTGTTTTTGCCATATGTTAAGTACATCTATATAAACCCAACCCAACAGTACAATATTATATTTATTTTTTAAAATAATCTTATGATTTTTAAAGAAATTAAGACAAGAAAAAAGAAAACACATGCATATATTATAGTTACTAACATAATTACCTTTCCTGTACTCTTTATTCCTTCCTTTGGATTCAAGATACTATCATTTCCTTTCAGCCTAAAGAACCTCGTTTGGTATTTCTTATAGGTCAGGTCTGCTACAACAAATTCTCCCAGTTTTTGTTAATCTAGGAATATCTTTATTCCACCTTCCCTTTTGAAGGATAGTTTTGCTGGATGACAGCTTTGTCTTTAAGTACTTCAATAATTTATTCCATTGCTTCTGATAAGAAATCAGCCATTAACATAGTATTGATTCCTGATACTTGATTTTTTTTTCTTACTGCTTTCAAGATTTTCTCCATGTGGCTTTCACCTGTTTGATTATGGCATGTCTAGGAGTGGATCACTTTGTGTTTGTATCATATTTGGGACTTGTTGAGTTTCTTGGACCTTAGATTAGTGCTTTTCATCAAATTTGGGGTATTGTCTTGCTTCTTCAACCTAAACTTATCCTCATCACTTCAAACTGGAGGCAGATATCTTCTGTAACCCACTAACCAAGGATTAAAGTAATAATATAATAAGTTGTTTCAAGAACAGTTTCTAACCAATCCCTGGAGCCACTCTGGTTATAGTCATCTTTGTTTTTTAGGTTCAAGACTTCTATTGTACAGCTATTTCTGCCTTATAAACCTATTTTCTTCAGTGTGATTTTCCTCTGGTAGTGTGATCTCTCAGCTTTCAGAAAATACTAAACAATTTGGGATATGTAATGGTCCACCTTTTTATTTTCTAGCACTATTTAGGAATTACTTTTAAAAATATTATTTCTATTATAACTAGAGCTTTGAAGTAAGAAGAAAAGCAAGTTTTAAATGTTCAGTTCACCATCCCAATCTTGGTTTTTTGTTTTTTTTTTGTTTGTTTTTTTTTTGGAGACAGTCTCACTCTGTTGCCTGGGCTAGAGTACCATGGCGTCAGCCTAGCTCACAGCAACCTCAAACTCCTTGGGCTCAAGCAATCCTACTGCCTCAGCCTCCCAAGTAGCTGGGACTACAGGCATGCGCCACCATGTCCAGCTAATTTTTTATATATATATTTTTAGTTGGCCAATTAATTTCCTTCTATTTTTTTAGTAGAGATGGGGTCTCACTCTTGCTCAGGCTGGTTTCGAACTCCTGACCTTGAGCAATCCTACCGCCTCGGCCTCCCAGAGTGCTAGGATTATAGGTGTGAGCCATGTGCCTGGCCTCAATCTTGTTTTTAATGCAACAGAATCAGAAGAGTTAGATAATATCCTCTGGCTTTTTAAAATATAGATTTTTGGCCAGGTGCAGTGGCTCACACCTATAATCCTAGCACTTTGGGAAGCCAAGGCAGGAGGATCACTTATGGCCAGGAATTTAAGACCAGCCTGAGCAACATAGTGAAATCCTGTCTCTACAAAAAAAATAGAAAAATTAGCCAGGTGTGGTGGCATGAGCCTGTAGTCCCAGCTCCTCAGGAGGCTGAAGTAGAAAGATCGCTTGAGCCCAGGAGTTTGAGGTTACTTACAGTGAGCTATGATGACACCACTGCATGCCAGCCTGGGCAACAGAGTGAGACCCTGTCTCAGATAGATAGATAGATAGATAGATAGATAGATAGATAGATAGATAGATAGATAGATAGATAGATAGATAGATAGATAGATGGATGGATGATAGATGAATGAAGTAGATTTTCATGAATATCTTTGATGAAACTTTGAAACATTCTGGTCCTCCTCTATAAATGGGAAATTGATTTAATGATGTATAGTTTCCTATTTATTTTTTCTTCAGTTTTCTTTTATGTAATAAATAGGCATCTTCAGTGTTTAAAAAGTTACCAGCTTTGTGAATTTCACCTCAGTTAAAAAAAAAAACATCAGAAAAATACCCAACTTACTTTATACCCCAGTGTTACTGATGGTGTTATTGTTTTACAATATCAGCAAGTAAACTAAACTCAGTACACACTTGCTTGAATTTGATCCTGAATCCATAAAAATCTAACGTATTTCTGTCTCTACCCAAAGTCCTTCATGTTGCTTTATAATTTAGGACTCTAGCTTGTAGTTTTTTTAAATCAAACATTTTAAGGAATTTTTGACTTGATAATAACTATAAAGCAGTATGGTTTGTTTTTGCATTTTGTTTACAGTCATACAAAACTTATAGAGTATTGAATATGCCCTTCAAAGAAATCATCTCTCAGAATTTTTATCAATTTGTAACACATACTTTAAAAAATCAAATAGTTCCAAAAGTCTTATTAATAAAATAATGATCTCTGCCTGACTCCCTAAACTAACCAGTTAAAATCTCATAGCTGTTTCTTCTAATTTTTATATCCATATTTCTAAACAGCATGCCTATATTACTTCTAACTTTCCTTCATGGAAGAAGAGTATTTAGCTTCTTAAACCAACCCAGTCACATGCATGGTCTTCCCCTCTGTACATTTGACTAAATCAATATTTAGTGTTTAATATTTATAAATATGTAAATATTGATCATAAATTGTATTATCTGTTGCTTTACAAATTACTCCACAACTTAGTGGCTTAAAACAATATTTATTATCTTATAGTTTCTGTTAGTGAAGAATCTAGGCATGACTTAACTGAGTAAACTAGCTCAGGGTCTCACCAGGCCACAAATCAAGGTGTTGGCCAGGGCTGCAGTCATCCCAAAGCTTTACTGGGGAAGAGTCTGCTTCCAAGCTCACTTTTGTGGTTGTTGCAGGATTCAGGTTCTTGTAGGTTCTTAGACTGAAGACCTTACTGGCTGTTCTAGAGGTGCCCTCAGTTTCATGTCATATAGTCCTCTTCATACAGCAGCTCACAACATGGTAGCTTGCTTCATCAAAAGGAGCAAGCAAGAACCAGAGAGAGAGAGAAAGCAAGCAAGAGAGAGCGCCCATGCACACATAAGCAAGACAGAAAGAGGTATTCTGTAACCTAATCTCTAGGTAATATGCCATCACTTTTGCCATATTCTAGTTTGATAGAAATTTGTCTCTGGCTCTAGTGCTCACTCAGGGGGAGGGGATTACACAAGGGTATGAATACCAGGAGACAGAGGGATCATTGCTGCTCATCTTAGAAGGCTGCTGTAACACAGATGAACCATATCATATGCTATAATATTTCCTTTGTTATACAACTCTTTGATAACACTGGAATTTGCTTTTTTGTTACCTTTTTTTGTACTTATTATAATCCATCCATAAACTCTGTGCTACAATTTCAGTGCTCCCTTCAGTATAGTTAAGCACATGAGGTCATCTTTGGATTCCATTTTCACTCCCCTGAGACAGTCCTTCTGTTCTAGTTTGAGTTGTTTGTTTTCTAGGTTTGCTTCAAGTTGTTGTCCAAGGGAACAACCATCATTTAGAAAATTTTCTTTGGCTTTCTTTTTGTGATAAATTTCATATCTTGGATCCTATGTATTTTTCTACTTTGCTTGTTTATTTCCTCATTTTGAGTGACCACTTTTTCCTGTAGATACCTGAAAAGGATTGCATGGCCAAGTATAGAAGTCTAGGTTGGAAATTGTTTTTCCTCAGAATGTTCAAGGTATTATTCCATTTTCTTCTAGACTCCAAAAAGAAGTCTACTGTTGTTTCTCTGTCTAGTCCTTTATTTTCTCTCTGAATGCTCTTAAAATATCTCTTCTTTACCCAATATTATAAAATAATTTTATGCTAATATGTGTATGAATTCATCTTTTTAAATTCATTTCTTTTAAGTCAGAAACTTGAGTTCTTCAGCACTCAGAAATTTTGTTTGTATTATTTCTTTGACAATTTTCTCCTCAAATTATATCTATTCACTCTTTCAGAAACTACTTTTAGTTATATTTGATCTTCTAGATTGATCCTCTGATTCTTTTTTAATATCTCTGCTTTTCATTTCTTTGACAGTTCTACTTTATAGGATATTTTATTGATTTTTATTTTTGAATTTTTCTATTTAAATTTGGCATATTTTGTTCATACCTAAGAGTTGCTTCATATTTTCTCATTTTTCCATTTTTTGTCCTATTCTTGTTTCAGGGTAGTCCTCTGTAAGAATTAATGATAGCTTGGTATATTTTCTATCTAGGGGAGGATAGGGGGTTTTGTTTATTTGTTTATTTTTGTATTGTTACTGTTTTTTTTGTTCAGTTCTTCTGTTTCCTACTTCTTTTTCTGTTTTGTAATTTTGTTCTCTATCTGTCATAGTAAATAGCAAATGTCTGGTGGTCTTTGGTTGTCCACATTGAAAAGTTTTTGGAAGTACTTGGAGCGGACTTATAAACTGATAGATAAACAGTCTGCTTTTTTACTAGGAGACCCCCACATGTAAATACACATATAGGTCTTTTCTCTTAGATTGGTAAATTTTTCTGGAGGGGAATTGACCAATATTCTGTCAGCTCTCGGAGAGCTACATTAGGGACAGAGACTGGAAGGTCTTACCATTTATGCAGATTTTTTTCTAATCTCTCTGCTGTCATGGATCTCCTCACCTATGACTAAAGCCTCTGGTTCTAGGTCCTCAATAGTTCAGCCTCACCAAAGATTAACTTCATCTTTTGAGTTGGGAAGACACAAAAGCCTGATGGTGTATATCATAGAAGAAGATCTGTGAGTCCTAATTGAGTCCTTTAAAAATGTTTAACTAGGCCTCTTTTTTTGTAATACACCCTATACTCATCTTTAAAAATAATCAGTACCTTTAATTCTCAAGAGTTTTTCATGGTCCATCAGCACTAATGGGCTTGCTATTTTGTTGGTTGTCCATCTATCCATTTCAGGATTAAGCTTTAGCTTTTTGGGGTCTGTTAAATCTGTTATCCCATTGTGTATCTGATTCCTACTTCTAAAATTTTATTAGCATCTCTCACTTTTGTTACCCCGCATCCCATTTTGTTTATCCTTGTGGTTTAATTTTTATTCTTTGCTCTCATTTTAATTAAACTTTAAGAAACAGCAGAAATAAAGTATTTATTTAAGCTATTGTGTTTAAATATAAGTTTCAGAATATTTTTAAATTCCTCATCTGGAATTGCCTTCTTGGTTTATATACCAGTGATACGGAAATGCTCTTTCTTCTTTGCCTCTTTATTTTTTGTTGATGGTATCTTGAAATGAGAGAGCCCTGGCCTCTCAGAGAGGAAATTTGCTGATGCTGACCTAGATCTGAGAAGTCCTAGCAAATGGGCTTGGGAAAAGACAGGTTTGTATGATGGTTGTATTTTTCAAAGTACATGAGGACACAAACTGACTAATATAAATTCATGTGTATGCTGTCTGCCTGTGGTAAGTGGGTGTAACTAACAGAACCATAGTATAAATCACCGTCTTGAGTTGGATGGTGACTGCCTGTAAGTATTTGTAGTTTAGCTATTTAACCATTCAAGAGAAGACTTCTCTAGTATATTCATAATGTTTGAGGAATATAGTTCTCAGCAAAGCTAATGTCAATGATAACCACATCCTTCCATTAAGGCTTAGAGTTTAATAATACAGAAAAGTAGGCCTAGGAGCAAACAGCGATTGACACTTTTAAGTAAATCTAAAATAAGATCTTACAAGGCCGGGCGCTGTGGCTCACGCCTGTAATCCTAGCTCTTGGGAGGCCGAGGCGGGCGGATTGCTCAAGGTCAGGAGTTCAAAACCAGCCTGAGCGAGACCCCGTCTCTACTATAAATAGAAAGAAATTAATTGGCCAACTGATATATATATATAAAAATTAGCCGGGCATGGTGGCACATGCCTGTAGTCCCAGCTACCTGGGAGGCTGAGGCAGAAGGATCACTGGAGCCCAGGAGTTTGAGGTTGCTGTGAGCTAGGCTGACGCCACGGCACTCACTCTAGCCCGGGCAACAAAGTGAGACTCTGTCTCAAAAAAAAAAAAAAAAAAAAAAAAAATAAGATCTTACAACTATGCATTATACCACTTAATTGCTTTAAATAATACAGTGATATTATCAGATAGCAAGAGTCTAATAGACTTATATTCCTGCCACTATAATCCTCGGTTCTGGATTTATCTAGGAGTGATTGATCAGATCAGGCCATTCTAAGAAAGTGAATCATCAACTCAGGAATAGCCTGGAATCAGGGAAGTTAGAGTTTCTGATTTAAAATGCCTATTTGGGTTGGGTGTGGTGATTCATGCCTAATCCCAGCACTTTGGGAGGCTGATGCAGGAGCATCACTTGAGCCCGGGAATTCAGAGACCAGCCTGCAATAGCGAGACCTTGTCTCTACAAAAAATAAAAAATTAGCCATGCATAGTGGTGCATACCTGTAGTCCCAGCTACTCAAGAGGCTGAAGCAAGAGGGTCACTTGAGCCCAGGAGTTGGGGGCTACAGTGAGCTCTGATGACACCACTACAAGACTAGCACCAGAGCAAGACCCTATCTCAAAAATAATAATAACAATAATAATAATAATAAATGGCTGTTTATACTTTGAATGAATTTAAAAGTCCCATAGTAGAATATTGCCCTATTTTGGAAACTAAGAATAGTGCTAGTACTTATCCCAATTTCCTTGTGATTATATCAGGCCTTTCATTACCCTTTAATCTGAATTAGATTCTTCTAGGCTACATTTTGAGGGGCTGAATATAAATCAAGCCTAGATAATAAAATAACTCATTTTCTTCCCAAGTGCAGAAAAATTAACTTACAAGAAATATCAGCTGGGTGCAATGGCTCAGGCCTATAATCCTAGCACTCTGGGAGGCCAAGGTGGAAGGGTTGCTTTAGCTCAGGAGTTCAAGACCAGCCTGAGCAAGAGTAAGACTCCATCTCTACTAAAAACAGAAAAATTAGCCAGGCTTCATGGCATGTGCTTGTAGTCTCAGCTACTCAGGAGGCTGAGGCAAGAGGATCACTTGAGCCCAAGACTTGGAGGTTGCTGTGAGCTATCATGATGCCACTGTACTCTACCTGGGGCAACAGAGTGAGACTCTGTCTGGAAAAAAAAAGGGAGGGGGGCTATATTTTGATTGGGATGTTGGTTACATAAAATGTATATATTTTATTGCACATAAATTATACCCCAATCAGTAAATTTTAAAACATGGGTGTCTTTGGGACTTCACAAGACTTTCTCCTTATTACATTATTTCATGTAGTATAGTAACTAAAACCTAATATCAGTTATGCCTCTACTAAGCCATTTGACATGGATTTCCACAATCTCTCTGAAGCTTTAATCCCCTGATCTGTATAACTGAGATTTTAGCAATACTTTAGAGAGCTGTAAGGATTTAAATTTTAAAATATGTATAAAATACATTGCGTACTACCTGGCAAATAGTAGATCCTCGTGTATAGTAGCTGCAAATTGTTATTAATATAACAATATCTGTTATTTATATTAGTCACTTCTCCTTGGTCATTACTCTTGTTATTATCTTTTTGCAGAAAACCCATATAGACAACTGCCCTGTAACTGTCACGGAAGTATGCCTGGAAAGACAGCAATAGAACTTGGACCTCTCTGGTATGTGCCTAAGCATAATAACATATTCAAAATTGATGTATATATTGATTGCTGACTTTTGACTATGTGGTAGAAGACAAGCAAATTTAGATTCAATTTTAAAGTCTAGGCAAATATTTATGAATACTCTCCCCCTGTGAACCTGAGATGTTTTTTATTTTCAAATTTTTCTCTACCATTATGCACCCTAGTTTGTGACAAAGCTAAAAAGGCAGTGGGGTGAAAGAGGTCTGAATGCTCTGCAAACTACATAATTCATTTCCAAATAGTAAGAAAGAGACTTTTTTCATTTGATCCTTGTAGAGCTAAGATGTGATTGTAAAATAATTGCAATAACTTTTTATAGATGACACAACTAATATGAAAGGGCTTAGAGGAATTAATTTTTAAGTGAGAAGGGCATGTAAAAGTATCTGCCTTTGTTTTAGTTGAAGCTGTTTAGGTTAGGACACAACTGCAAATATTTGATATATGTGTGCTTCTGTATCATTGGTAACAAGTTACTGTGTTTTGGTTTTTTTCTTTTTTCTTTTTTTTTTTTTTTTGATATATGTATACAATGGAAAGTTACTGTGTTTTTAATGCCTTAAAGTTAAATTGTTTGTAATCAAAATCCTTACCTTAAGCTTGTTTGTTACTGAAGATGTTTGTAGAAATTTGAGATTCCTAACAGCACTATGACAAGAATTATTGCAAATTTCTTTCTTCCACGCTACTTTACAAGATCAAGGCTTAGCCATCTATTAAGCCTAGAAATTGACCCAAATGATAATTATGTTTCTGCTGATGCCCATTATATTATCTTCATCCTATGTAAATGCTCTTAGGTTAAGAATGACCTAGTCAGCCTTACCTTCTAGTTCTCTCTTACCTGTAAGAGATAAGCTATAACATTGCAGATAAGCTATAACATTGATCCTACTCACAGATGTCAGAACTGAGGAAATTAAGAATAACAGGTTGCTGGCTCCAGAAGGAAGATTTTCTAGCCCAACATATCAGTGATATAGAAATACTACTTTTCTTTCTTCTTTACCTCTTCATTTATTGCTGCTGGTAACTTGAAATGATTGCCCTGACCCCTCAGAGAGGACATTTGCTGATGCTGACCTAGCTCTGAGAAATCCTAGCAAAGGGTGCTTGGGAAAAGATAGGTTTGTATGATGGGAGCATATGTAATCTGTAAGAGATTTACAGATGAGGAAATTATAGCATATTGTTTTTAAGTGATTGCTAAAACTGACCAAGAAAATTAGTTATTAGCATAGTCAGGGCCAGAACTTAGGTTTGCTGACTTTCAGGGCTGAGTTCTTAGTCATGCCTTATTAGATTTCCTTACTCAAAGCTATTGTTCATGTCTTTACTGTCATCTAGATACCTTCCCCCTCTCTCACACCCCCAATTCAAATTGTACTTCATTTTTGAAGTGTCTCTTTAGCGCTTCAACCCAAAATAATTTCTAAATTCTCTTTAGTACATTGATCCCCCATTACATTGATTCCCCCATTTTGAAACTTTAAAATCAAGGTTGGTCCGAGTGCAGTGGTGTTTACAACTAATTGATCACAACCAGTTACAGATTCCTTTGTTCCTTCTCCACTCCCACTGCTCCACTTGACCAGCCTTAAAAAAAATAAATAAAAAAAATAAAAATAAAAATAAAATCATATGTCCTTTCATATATATTTGCTAACCCTAATAATTAATAATAATAGCTACCATTCTTTGAGGATATACTTTGTAATAGGCATTGTACATATGCTATTTCATTTAATCCCCTAGCAAGTGTTTTAGAGAAGCTTTATTTTCCATTTCATGATGAGGAATATGTCACTCAAAAGCAGTAATTACTCAAGATTATATAGCTGGTAATAGTAAAACCAGGATTGGAATCCAGGTTTATCTGACTCAGAATTTCATATTTTTTTCCATTATACCTGTGATTCTCAAATGGGAAGCATATCAGATTCACCCCTGGGCAACTTTTGAACCAGATGTAATTTTCATATATGTCTCCTCCCACTCTACCCACCACCATAGACACACTAGAATTAATATTTGCTATTACTGACTGGAATGTACATTGTGAAAACCCCAGCATTACACTATTTTCCTGTTGAGATCTTGTCTGGATTAGGCTTTTATAGGGTCAACATTGTATTTTACATTTTGGTATATCCTCTACACATCCCCTGTGTGCCACTGTATTCACACCTTATGAGGGCTCCATAAATTGTTGTTCATTTCTTTTTTTTTTGGTCATCATATGACATAGCAGGAGAATTCTTGCTAATTTAACATGAATGCAATTTCCTTGACTAATCTGAATAGTTTAGAAACTGACATGATAAAAAGGAGTAGGCAAATAGAAAATTAAAATGTTTTAATTAAATCATAAATTCTTTTTAAATTTCAGTGTTACTCTGTCCTATAATGAATTATATATCTTAGTTGTGGTTAAATTATGGAGACTTTTTTTTAAGAAAATAAACATTTCTCAAACCCAATTATTCTCTATATATTCTTTTCTTTTCAGGTCAAGTTCCCTTTTCAATACTGGATTCCTCAAAAGAATGCTGTTTGAATCTCTTCACCATGGTTTAGATGACATTCAAACCCTAATAAAGACATTAATCTTTGAATCAGAGTGTACTCCTCAAAGTCAGTTTTCAATTCATGCACCTTCAAATCTCAACAAGCAAGGTGACAAATTGAAGCCTAGCTTACTAGTGTATAAATTGGTTATCAAAAATACTGTATCCTTTTAATCTTTATATGATGTTATAATCAGAGGCAATATAATAGTGTGCTTTAAGTAAATCCTCTCTGATGAATCTAATTATAATCTAGTTGTTAACAGCTTTTTTTTTTTTTTTTTTTTTTTCTTTTTCTTTTTTTAACCTACTTGGTTTTGGATGAAAACAGCTTTTTTTAATTGCATAGTTTTCTTCAGGTTTATACTCAGAGGCCAGAAATTAATATGATTTTATTAAGATAATCTCCCTTTTTTTGTTTTAAATTCTACTAGATTAAAAAAAACTAAAAGTCTTTTGTGATTTTATTACTCTACATCTGCTTTCTAGAAAGAGAAACCTTAGGTAATTCTAAGAGTGATGTGACCAAAAATTTTGGTAATGTCTTTGAGACACAGAAACTAGATTTATATTTATCACTCACTAAAGCTAAGTTTTTTTTTCTCCTTAAAAGAAACCTACATAGGCTTTTGTAGTTTTATCTAGTTACTGATACAGGAGTGAGCCTATTAACATCCTAGTATTTTCATAATTAGAAGAAGCTGTTATTATAGAGAGTTAAAAAAAATATAATTCATGTAGCCTGCTTTGGCCACATAATCTCTTGTGTATTCATAAAGGCACTGTGGGTGGAATTTCATAAACTTTTATTTAAACTTTGAATTATTGTTTGATGTCATTCTAAAGTATTTTACTTTCCCATTTGTTTTTACTTTAGAAGAAAATGGTGTAGTTATTAAAACTACAGATGATACCACAACAGATAATTACATTGCACAAGGTATGTATGTATATTATATGTATGTTTATAAATGTAAGTATGTATGTATCAGAGCAAAAAGGCATGTAGCAGAAGGGTAGGAAGAGAAAAGTTTGCCTTGGTAGCCCACTTAAAAATACATTTTCATCATATGCTGACAACAAAACTATAGTAAAACTTGTTTATCAGCATTCATACAGTTCAGATTTTCTGTTAACATGTTCTTTTCACATCTGTAATATACAGCGATCCCCTTGAAAGAATTATATAACCTTGAGGAACCATGTGACTCAAAATCAGTATGCTAATTCTTATAAAAAATGCTCATCAAGGCTGGGCGTGGTGGCTCACGCCTGTAATCCTAGCACTCTGGGAGGCCGAGGCGGGCAGATTGCTCAAGGTCAGGAGTTCAAAACCAGCCTGAGCGAGACCCCGTCTCTACCATAAAAATAGAAAGAAATTAATTGACCAACTAAAAATATATATATACAAAAAATTAGCCCGGCATGGTGGCACATGCCTGTAGTCCCAGCTACTCGGGAGGCTGAGGCAGAAGGATTGCTGAGCCCAGGAGATTGAGGTTGCTGTGAGCCAGGCTGACTCCACGGCACTTACTCTAGCCTGGGCAACAAAGTGAGACTCTGTCTCAAAAAAAAAAAAAAATGCTCATCAATATATGATTTATAGCAATTCCATTTGATTAACCAGAAGACTCTATTCTCAGCCATAAGATTTATATGACCTTTTTTATTTAGGATATGCATATACTTTGAAATATAGTTGTATTAGACATTGCAAATTCATATCAAAAGGGTGTTACAATTCTCAGTACCTTAATGTCTAAGGTTTTGTTTTATTTTTTAAAAACAACTTTATCATACCTGTAATCCTAGCACTCTGGGAGGCTGAGGCGGGCAGATCATTTGAGCTCAGGAGTTCAAGGCCAGCCTGAGCAAGATCGAGACCCTGTCTCTACTGAAAAAAAAATAGAAAGAAATTAGCTGGACAACTAAAAATCAGCCAGGCATGGTGGCACATGCCTATAGTCCCAGCTACTCGGGAGGCTGAGGCAGAAAGATCACATGAGCCCAGGAGTTTGAGGTTGCTGTGAACTAGGCTGATGCCATGGCACTCTAGCCCGGGCAACAGAGTGAGATTCTCTGTCTCAAAAAAAAAAACAACTTTAGATTTCACATGTGTTTTTAATACAGGTAAAAAGAATATAGACAATGTTAAAGTTGAAAAAGTAGTGACCTGTAATTACGAGCTGTAATTTTGTATTTGTTGCTTAACAGTTTAGTGTTGACATTCAAAGAGAAGGAATCTTAAACTCTTGTTAATAGTATATGGTTTAATTACTGTATGCTCTTTCCAGCAGTTTTGTTCATGTCGCATCTTCAACTAGTTTGTTAACATCCAAATCACTTAAAATGATATATTCCACTTAGTTTCTCTGGTGGGAAAAAATAAAAGAGGCATTATGATGTATTATAAAGAGCACAGATTTAAGAGCTTCATTCTATTTCATTGTGTTATTAGTTATGTAACCACAGCTAGGTCCCTCACCTTCAGCAGAATTGTCTTAAATTCTTTTTAGAATAAAGTAAAACATAAATAAGTTTTAAAATTATTTAAAATTTCTGAGCCTTTCTTATATATAAATTAAGAAAATTAGACTAATCTCCATGGGCTCTTCTATAACTGTAACATTATGTGATTATTCTTAGACTGGTCTATCAACACATAAAATCTTCCATGATAGAAAATACCAAGCAAAAAAATCCATACTGCTGACGATAGTCACTATTAAGGTATTATGTCAGACATTTTTGTCTCAGACTTTCCTAGACCTTTTACTAAATCTGGGTATATAGCCTTTCACTGAGTGTCTTGTTAGACTTCATGCAAGGGTATAGTCAAATTTTATCTGACTTAATGGATATGTCCCAAGTTGACATTTTTGGTTTTTATTTTTATGTAAAAAGGTAACAATTCAACAGTAATTTATATTTATTTTTGAATGTAATTAATCATTTCATGCACGAAATTTGCCTTCTGAATACTTCTGCTTAAGCAAATGCTAATTGCTTTTCCTGAATAAATAAAATTTGACCATAGTATCCATATATAAATAATCAAGGGTTGAACATTCAGGCAAAATCTCATTATAATATTGGATATCTCAATTATTTTGTGATTTTTAGAAGGATACATTCCTAGAATCACTTTGTGATTTTTAGAAGGATATATTCTTAGAATCTTACTGGCTAGCACATTGACTGCCACACTAAAAAAAGAAAAAAATTCCTTCAGGCCATGGTATTTTATTATGAAAATAGAATAAAAACGTCAAAAACAAAACAATCCTTTCTAATTTAGTGAAAAATAAAATATGTTGACTTCCGTTCATTTAATCCACGTTTTTAGAATTAATTTGTCAATATTAATTGTAACAATAAGAAAATCAACAAATAAGATTTTCATGAACCATCTGCAGGGTTTTGCTCAGGTTTTGCTTCATGAAGCCCCTGGCTCAAAACTAGTAGGAATTAAATACAACTCTCACATGGTAGTTTATAGTAATGTGCTATCCTCCTTTCACTTAAAATGGAAAGACTAAGTACCGTGGTGAGAAAGTAGGCAATGAGACCATACATTGTACCTTTGTCAGTTTTTGTATTCAAGCTTTTGAGATTTTTTTGGTGGTGTTTTTCTTTGTGTTCACTGAAAACCCACTATATATCCAATATTGGGTACTTAGTAGGGAGTAGAGGCATAAAAATGAAGGACATTATCCTCAAGAACTTACAGTATAATTTGGGGAGAAAGGGTTTACATGCATGAAAGACCTACATACATGAAGCAAGAAAGGACAAAAATGACAGAATTTAATCAAGCTCTGATTAGTGTGGTATTAACAATAATGAAATCTCTGAAGTGATTGGCCCAGAATTCATAAATGACTTCCTATAGGAACTGGAAATAGAGTCGTGACTTGAAGTTTAAGAAGGTGGAAAGGAAGTTCTAACTCATCCAAGAGTTAAATATTAAAATTACATGAGTGAAGAACAGTGAAAATATCTGGAATAAATTATCTTATTGTAAGAATTAAGATTTGATAGATAGGTTGAAATGGTATGAGAGGTTTAAACTTGAGACAATATATAGTTATGGAAGTATTTGGCTTGTAAGTTTTAAGGGAATGCTAACTTGTATGTTTGTATGTGTTTCAGGAAAGAGAAAAAGTAATGAAATGATTACAACTTTAGCCAAGAAGCAAAAGACTGATGTCAGTACTGAACATCCTCCCTTTTATTATAACATCCACAGACACAGCATTAAAGGAATGAACATGCCAAAGTAAGGTAGCCAGTGAATGGCAAAGTGTTTTATTTTGTATTTTAATAATACTGTGATTTAAATAAAAATACAAGATCCTAATTATATTTTTTCCTTTCCTCATTGCAGGTTAAAAAAGTTTTTGTGCTATCTGTCTCAAGCAGGCTTTCGAGTGAGCCGAACTCATTTTGACCCAATGGGTGTTCGTACAGATGCACCTCTGATGCAGTTTAAATCTATCCTTTTAAAGTACAGCACGCCCACCTACACTGGAGGACAGTCAGAGAGCCATGGCCAGTCAGCTTCCGACGATACAGTAACTGACCGGGTTGAAATGTCAGTGAATGACAAAGCAGAAGCAAGTGGCTGCAGAAGATGGTAAACGTAGAAAATTTCTTCTCAGGTGTCTGTATAGATGGCCTAATCGTTCTCTATACCAACGCTAGTTCTTTTTCTATTCTTTCAATTCAGTGGTGTAAAAATAAAAAACAGTATTGTTTTCATTAAGAAAATTAGTTTCTAACTTAGCTGGTTTGGGAGCTTTGCTTTTTCAAGTTTTTCTTATTTTAAAGAAAACTTAAAATTTTAATGGAACCATTTTATATGAAGCCAAGTTTCTGAGATCACCCTACTGCTTAATAATTTGGAAATTTTTCACATGTGAAGTGTTTGGAATTTTATGTACATTGTGGAATCCATCTTTTGCCATTCTTAATCACATCTCTACTTAAACTGATTCATGATGTTTCTTTTTCTGTTTACAGTGCACAAAATGAAGGTAAAGCCTTTGACCTATTAAAATGACTCTGAATAAAATAGGAAGAACAGTGTTCTTCCAGGTCACTAATGTATTTCACGATTAGAAAGCTAAAATATGTTCCCATTTTAAGAAATCATACTTCTTCCCACATTGATCTTTTATCTCTGGCTTTTGAAAAACTAAATACTTGCCTGAGATAGAAATACATTTTTTAATAAGTTTAAGGTCTAGATGACTAAACTTCAAGATTTTGTCAAAATAAATTTATACCATTGTTCTAACATAATAGTTGTTCACAAGCACTGAAACCCTGAAAAGGAGAAATTTTTGTTACAAATTAAACAGGTTGGGTGATCTCAGGTACCACCTTGGATAATGCACGTACAATATTCATTTGCTTGGTTGTACTACCTCTCAGAAGTAAAATTTGTCACCTTATGAAGTGAGGGTTTTTTGATTTGCAGGTTGGTTTTTTTGTTTCTTTGGTTTGGTTTTTTGGGTTTTGTGTGTGTGTTTGTATAAATTTTTTGTGTAAGTAGCCCAAGCTAACATAACTATAAAAATTAGTTGCAAAAAAAATCTTGTCTCCATTAATAAATATCATTTTTGCTTCATTTAAATTTAAGATTTTAGATGAAAGGATTTGGCATAAAGTTTATGGTTCTGTCTCAAAAATTTAATCCATTTGCCCTAAAGTATTTTTGAGGGGAAGTAACTTTTTATAACCATTAAGCTGGGGTGGGAGTGGGGGTACAAGTGATAGATTGAATTACACTACATAAGAAAAAAGCATTTCCATGACATATACAAAAAAATCTAGGGGATGGGGATTAGATGAACACAGAATATTAATTAGCAGAAATAAGGAAAAATCTCTTTGTGTTATTACAGGATATTCCCAAAAGGATGTTTTTTCTTTCTCCAATTAATATAATCATACATTTTCAGTAAAAAAAAGGAATAGATAATGCAAGTTAGTTTCTGTAATGACCATAAAAAATTCTACTCAATAATTCTTGTTAAAATTTTAACTTATAAATAAGCACAAATATAAATAAAGTTATTAGTTACTTCTTTTTTTTGTTTGTGTAATTAAAAAAGAAAAATCACTATAAATCCATGAGGTAAACCAGAATTCAGATTATCTAATATATATTATTAAATTAAATATCAGTCTCAAATTTTGCTAATGCTTATCAGCATGACATATATTGATCAATGATGAGTTGGATTCAATGCAAGAAGCCTAATTTAATATAGAAACATAAACTACTGTTATCTAAAATATATATCAATATGTATGTGTATTAATTTCACATGTAAAGACAGATTTTCATAAGAAAAGTTTGATAGGAAATAGTTTGGAACTCTGTGATAAGGTAGTGCTAAAAGTGAAATGACTTTAAAAATTCCATTTAGTTCTACATTAGCAACTTTGTTCCCCTGACAATAGTAGTAATTTGGTACACTGCAAATGTTGACCACATTGTAAAATGACCTCATTTGTATCCCTCCATTAAAATTTGGTAAACAAAGAAACCAGATCAGGAAACCATTGTTTTGAATAGGCTAGTTACTTATGTTAACACTCTAACCATTCACTCAGGGAAACAGGAGAAATAATCAAGGGATTGGCTTGGCGGGGGATCACTGGGGATCACTGTGGTAGACTTGAGTCAAAACTCCATACCAACTCCATACCAACTTCCATAAAACTCCACTCTGAATAAATTGTGTGATGTTCTGGCTCCCCCAAATTAGAACTGAAGACCAGTTCGGTAATCCCAACAGATCTAGAAATTTCTTTCTGCATTGCATAATTGCTCTAATAAATGGCCACAGGTTACTTTGTAGAAGGTGAAGGGATACATGAATGCATACTTGGGATGTTATATCAAGGTCTTTTCTCAAAGGGCTCCAGGAATCCAGTTAAATCAGGCCTGCAACTGGGTGAGGGCTTGGAAATACCATAGTAGCTCAAGTCAGACGTATAGTTTTCAGTTATATAAATCAAATAGGAACATGGCAGTTTTCCATTTTGATCCTTTAAATCACATGATCAGTTAGCCAAGGCCAAACCTTGTGTTAGACTGATTATCTTGTCCTAATGCTTATTTAGTAACCGTGCCCACCTTTCTAGTGTAGCAATTAAGTGAACTACTTTGTCTCTGACATGATACAGTCTTGGCAATGCCCATTGAATCAAGGAGTCCATTTCAACTGAAGCATCTCCCAATGGCATCTCTGGCATGCAAGCTTTCCAAGAGTGCTGGTGCTCTGCTCACTAGTGCTTTTTCAATGCCGTGGTAAAGAGAGTCAACTAGACTCTCATGAGGGATCTAGTTAAAGGATCACACATATTAAATCCTCTTCAACATTCCCCCTCTTCTGTCTTTGATTTCCTTTCTCTACATTATATCAAGGAATTTCTATCATATTACCTCCAATTTAGATGAGCCATTGCTGAGTCAAAATGTCTTTCAACCAATTAAAAAGGACCACTTCGAGCTGTTTAAGGTGACAACTGAGCTAGAATCTCTGCTATAGGTATACCCATATTGATAATTTAACCCAGTTTAAAATTGTTACTTCCTTTAAGATCCTACATACTCAGAATCTATTTCCATGGGTATTCTCCATATAGCAATATATATATTCCAAAAAAGCATTCTTTTAGATTATACTTTGTGTTAGGATCTGACTCAAACTATGTCCTGGAAACAATGAAGGATTGTAAGGATAAGGCAAATGGACTTCTTTTTGCAAGCTAACTCTTTTAAATTATGTTATTAAGGGGTCATCAGCCAAGGTAACAGTGAGGTTACCTTAAAGTGGTTCACTTATGGGGTTCACTTAGAATTACTTAGAATCACTTAGATTTAGAATACTCATTCATCCAAGTGTTTCTAAAACTCTTATTTCAATTCTCAGAGTATCACTCTTTCCTCACCAGTGTCTCTACTCTCACAAGACCCAACAAGATAGGGATTCTGCCAATTTGCAGGCGCAAGCTGTGTTTTCCAGCTGTCTCTGCCTAGGCTGCAACAGTGAACATCTCACAGTTTTACTCTCCATGTTTCTTCATCATTAGGAAAAGGAATTCCCCAAGCCCAGGAAGAGGTTACAAAGAATGAACATCTAAAGACAATGTCTTATTTGTCTACAGTGCCTCATCAACCACGCCCGTATGATCCCCTTCTCTGCTGCCACTCTTTCCCACTCTGCAAGAACCAAGCCCTCTTCCAGCCCAAAGATTTTTTCCTAGCTCTCCTGAAAAGATAAGACAATGCTAAAATGTGAGTAAATTGTAAATGAGTTATCCCGAAACTGCTGCTTCTACCTAATTTTATGCAAATTAAGTGGACTGAGAAGAGAGGATTTTAGATTAAGTAGACCTAGGAATAAAATTTACCAAGTAAAAACATTTCCTAGGAAGTGGAGTATTAGTTGTAATAGTTTATATGAAACATAGTACTACACAGCACTATTTATACCAGATTATATCATAATCTATAACAGTAGATCTGTAACTGCCCTTTATAAAACTAATAAAGGGCCACAAGGTGGGAACTGTGGTAGAGGCCTGAACTCTGCAAAGGTGTAGGCATTGGTAAAATATATGTATAACCAGCTATTGTTCCCCAGCTTGCTTTCCTATAATTGCTTACTACTCAGGAGTCATATAGCTGATGATCATAAAGATTCTTAGCTTTCTTCCTTACTCCCACAGATGACATTGCCCTTGTGAAACCTAAGACTAGTTTTTGAGATATCTTCCAGGCCTTGCAGTCTGGTGGACTGGCCAAGACCAGTGCCCCATACCAAGGAACTGACTCAACTACTCTTGAAACCCCCACCCAGGAACTGACTCAGCACAAGAAGACAACTTCTACACCCCCATGGTTCTACCACGTCTACCCTGAACCCAGCCAATCAGCAGACCAAATCACCTAGCCCTTTGTCCTGCAAACTATTTTTAAAAATCCTTTCTCAAATTCTTGAGGGTTTGGATTTGAGAAATTCCTCCCAGCTTTCATGACACCTGTAATATTAAATTTCTCTGCTGTAACACCTGCTATCCCAGTGTATTGGTTTCCCCTTGAGCAGTGGGGCAGTGGACCTGGTTGGGCTGTAACAGTTCTTATTATCCATATTTCACAGAAAAAGAAACTAAAGCTAAACAAGATTAATCTATTCAGTGCCACTCTAAAACCGGCAAAAGCGAGAATCTAATCCCAGGCAGACCTCAGAGCTGATGATTTTAGTCACTTGAAAATATACCTTTATTAAAGGACATAAAGACATATGTAAAATAAAAGTTTAGTTTTGTTACTGAACCAAACTGGGATCTGCTAAACCAGCAAAGCAAAGTCATACACTGAAGTTGAGAATTGCAGCAAGAAGAGGCCGGGTGCAGTGGCTCACACCTGTAATCCTAGCTCTCTGGGAGGCCCAGGTGGGAGGATCACTTGAGCTGAGGAGTTTGAGACCAGCCTGAGCAAGAGTGAGACCCTCCCCATCTCTACTAAAAATAGAAACGTTAGCCGGGTATGGTGGTGTGCGCCTGTAGTCCCAGCTACCTGGGAGGCTGAGGCAGGAGGATCGCTGGAGCCCAGGAGTTGGAAGTTGCTGTGAGCTAGGCTGACGCCACGGCACTCTACTAAGGGCAATGGAGTGAGATGTCTCTGTCTCATAAAAGAAGTAGAGAATTGCAGCAAGAAGAAGAGAATTGCAGCAAGAATTGCAGCATAAAAGAAGTAGAGGCCGGGCGCGGTGGCTCACGCCTGTAATCCTAGCTCTCTGGGAGGCCGAGGCGGGCGGATTGCTCAAGGTCGGGAGTTCGAAACCAGCCTGAGCAAGAGCGAGACCCCGTCTCTACTATAAATAGAAAGAAACTAATTGGCCAACTAATATATATAGAAAAAATTAGCTGGGCATGGTGGCTCATGCCTGTAGTCCCAGCTACTTGGGAGGCTGAGACAGAAGGATCGCTTGAGCCCAGGAGTTTGAGGTTGTTGTGAGCTAGGCTGACACCACGGCACTCACTCTAGCCTAGGCAACAAAGCGAGACTCTGTCTCAAAAAAAAAAAAAAAGAAGTAGAGAATTGCAGCAAGAAGAAACAGGCATTTTTATTACATGGTGTCAAACAAGGGGTAATCAGCTAATGATTAAGACCTAAACTCCTTAATGGCTTACAGGCCAGGATTTTTAAAGGCAGGGGTACATTTGAGGCAGGCAAAATTGTACATCAATACGTGGAGGTTACACATTGGCCTGGCCAAAAAGGTGAGATATCCTGAAATCATGGGCCTATAAGTCATAGGTAGATTCAGAGATTCTTGGATTAGCAGAAAGGAATGTTAAAATGGGTGCGACTCCCTCCAAGCCTCTCAGGGAAATTAAGAACTAAGAAAGATGGTCAGAGTGCAATTCTTCAGTTCCCCCTTATCTGTATTTTTCATGGGGGGTGGTGGGGACTGAAAAACTACTGGAGCACATATGTTAAGATGTTATCTTTTAGTTTCCATAGGGAACCAAAATGTCTTGTGACTCTGGCCATCGTTCTCATCAGGTTGCCCATTCACCTTTCAAGGCTAGCTAGGTGCTTAGAACTTCCCTTGGATGGACTCAGGATTTTCCCATGCTTGAGGGGCCTGACAGGCCTCTAGGAAGTGTCCCTGCCCTTTCTCAGTTTTAGGTATTCATCTGGCCAAATAAGAATAGTTAACCACTGCCCTATTGTATATTTGCCATTTCTGAAACCTCTTTACCAGTATACCATATACTCAATAATCTATGCATATGCAGAAAACACTAATTCTTTCAGCTTTGTTCTCATTTTCTATGGCCAAGATTTTCCCAGGGCTTAGTTTTATTTTTTTTTATTTTTTTATTTTTTTTTTTTGAGACAGAGTCTCGCTTTCTTGCCTAGGCTAGAGTGAGTGCCATGGCGTCAGCCTAGCTCACAGCAACCTCAAACTCCTGGGCTCAAGCGATCCTCCTGCCTCAGCCTCCCGAGTAGCTGGGACTACAGGCACGAGCCACCATGCCCGGCTGATTTTTTTTTTTTTTTTTTTTTTTTTTTTTTTGAGACAGAGTATTGCTTTGTTGCCCAAGCTAGAGTGAGTGCTGTGGCGTCAGCCTAGCTCACAGCAACCTCAGACTCCTGGGCTCAAGCGATCCTCCTGCCTCAGCCTCCCGAGTAGCTGGGACTACAGGCATGCGCCACCATGCCCGGCTAATTTTTTGTATATATTTTTAGTTGGCCAATTAATTTCTTTCCATTTATAGTATAGACGGGGTCTCGCTCTTGCTCAGGCACTCCGCCCGCCTCGGCCTCCCAGAGAGCTAGGACTACAGGCGTGAGCCACCACGCCCGGCCTGATTTTTATATTATATATATTAGTTGGCCAATTAATTTCTTTCTATTTTTATGGTAGAGACGGGGTCTTGCTCAGGCTGGTTTTGAACTCCTGACCTTGAGCAATCTGCCCGCCTCGGCCTCCCAGAGTGCTAGGATTACAGGCGTGAGCCACCGCGCCCGGCCTTAGGGCTTAGTTTTAGATTGATAGCAAAACCATTACAAACTATAACCCTTTGAAGATAGTGGTAAAAACCCATTTAACTCCAGATCTCTCTCAGTAATTGGTTACAACTTTAAAATCTCAATACATTTGATGAGATTCTACTATCTTAAGTTAGTCTAAATCTATACAGATTTTGTCACATACAGTAAGTCCTCACTTAAAGTTGTTAAAAATTTCTTGGGAACTGCAACGTTAAGCAAAACAACATATAACAAAACCACTTTGACCACAGGCTAATTGATATAAACAAGCGTTAAGTTCCTACAACATATTTATGATCACAAATACATCACCAAACTTCTGTATAAAGACCCAAAATACTTCTAATATTAAACATTGAAATAAATGTGAGCTATACACACATTTAAGAATGATTAGTAAAAACAAGATAATTACCCAATATTTTGTGAATCAGCGAATGACAGCAGTTGTAGTGGTGGTGAGTTAAATCAAGGAATAAATGTTTGCTAAGTGAAAATTGTAAGGAATCCCTCCTCCCACCATACACAAACACAAACAGTTACAAATACAGCAGCTTTCCCGAGCACTTTTATACTACCAGTGTTTATTGTCATGCATCTGTATGATTATTGCATGCCTTATGAATTTTTATTTTGTCATAATTTGTATTCATTCATTCATTTTCCAAGCCACTTATTCCAGTTCAGGGTGGCAGGTAGCCAGAGCCTCTCCCAGCAGCTCAGGGTGCAAGGCAGGAACTAGCCCCAGACAGGCCCCCTCAGTGGGTGCACTCACCCACCCCCACACCCACTCACACTGGGACCGTGGAGACACGCCAGTGAACCTAACTGTGCTTCTTTGGGATGTGGGAGGAAACTGGAATACCTGGGAAAAAAAAACCCTGCAGACCATGGGAAAAACATGCAAACTCTACTCATACAGTGGCCATGGCTGATTTTTTTTTTCCTCATTAAGGTAATAATGAAACATTGAACAAAACAATGTTATTTGAGGATGCAGTGTTCATTCATATTTTAGAAATAGAAAGAACCATAATCAACATCAACCCCTTCATCTTAGAAAAGGCACTGCTAATGAAGTTAAAGAAATAAGATATCTGGCCAAGGTTACACCATATTCAGGTACAGAAATGACAGCATGGTGCAAGTATTTTATTTTCATCTATTTTGGGTTTGATTTTACCAAAACAATACATACATTTAATACATTCTTTAGCAAGTCAAATTAATTCTTAGGAGTGGAAGAGGTAGACCAAGAGTCTACTCTTTATTCCTAAATAATATATATCAATAATCTTGTTTTCAATTTTAGGCATCATATATTAAATTCTAACTACAGAAGATAAGGAGGATTTAATCTTCTTTTTTTTTTTTTTTTTTTTGAGACGGAGTCTCGCTTTGTTGCCCAGGCTAGAGTGAGTGCTGTGGCATCAGCCTAGCTCACAGCAACCTCAAACTCCTGGGCTCAAGCAATCCTGCTGCCTCAGCCTCCCAAGTAGCTGGGACTACAGGCATGCACCACCATGCCCGGCTAATTTTTTCTATATATATTAGTTGACCAATTAATTTCTTTCTATTTATAGTAGAGATGGGGTCTCGCTCTTGCTCAGGCTGGTTTTGAACTCCTGACCTGGAGCAATCCGCCCACCTCGGTCTCCCAGAGAGCTAGGATTACAGGCATGAGCCACCGCGCCCGGCCGGATTTAATCTTCTTACACGGTTTTTGAGATGCCTGTTCTACAGTTTCTTATCTTTTTGAGAGAGTGTATGTGTGTTTTCTCCTTTCTGGAACTTTTAGGATCTTTTTATTCAACATTCTCATGCTTGGTGTGCATCTTTTTTTTTCTTTTTTTTTTGGGAGGGGGGCGGTCCTTTAAATCTGGGAATTCAGGTCCTTCACTGACTCCTCTGAGTCATTTTCTTAGATTGTTTCTTTAATATATTTTCTCATGCCTGTAATCCCAGCTACTTAGGAGGCTGAAGCAGGAGAATTGCTTGAGACCAGGAGTTGGAGACTAGCCTGGGCAAAATAGTGAGACCCCATCTCTAAAAAACAAAACCAAAAAAATTTTGCCAGGTGCAGTGATGTGTGCCTATAATCCTATGTAGTCCCAACTACTGAGGAGGCTGAGGCAGGAGGATCCCTTGAGTCCAACAGCTTGAGGCAGCAGTGAGCTATCATCTTGCCACTGCACTCCAGTCTGGGTGACAGAGTAAGACCTTGTCTCTAAATAATAATAATAATAATAATAATTTTCTCTCCTTCATTCCATCTTTCTTCCCTTCCTGAAACTTTTTTGATTTCAGATCTTCTGGACAGTCTTTTTATTTTTTCTCTGTCTTACATCAGCCTTTTCATTACTTTCTGTGAGATAAATTCACATTACATTCCAGTACCTCTATTGGATTTTTATTTGTATTTTTTAATTGATCATAGATGTATATCTATGATCAATTATTTTCGAGTACATGTGCTATTTTGACACATGTGTATATAATATGTAATGATCAAATTGGGACAATTGGGATATCCATAACCTCAAACATTTTTCTTTGTGTTAGGAACATTACAAGTCTTCTCTTCTAGCTATTTTGAAATACACAAGTTATTATTTTTTATTTCGGCATATTGTGGGGATACAGATTTTAAGGTTTCAATAAATGCCTACTTACCCCCCTCCCCCCCACAAGTCTGAGTCTCCAGCATGACCATCCCCCAGATGGTGCACATCTCACTCATTATATATGTATATACTCTCTCATATATAATGAGTGAGTATATGTATATACTCACTCATTATATATGTAAATGCCCATTTCCCCCCTCCTCCCACAAGTCTGAGTCTCCAGCATGACCATCCCCCAGATGGTGCACATCTCACTCATTATATATGTATATACCCACCCCCCTCCCCACTCCCACCTGCCCAATACCCTATTACTGTAGTACCTATGTGACCACTTAGGTGCTGTTCAGTTAATACCAATTTGCTGGTAAGTATATGTGGTGCTTGTTTTTCCATTCTTGGGATACTTCACTTAATAGTATGGGTTCCAGCTCTAACCAGGAAAATATAAGATGTGCTATATCACCATTGTTTCTTAGAGCTGAATAGTACTCCATGGTATACATATACCCTATTTCATTAATCCATTCTTGGACTGATGGGCACTTGGGCTGTTTCCACAGCCTTGCAATTATGAATTGTGCTGCTATAAACATTCGAGTGCAGGTGTCTTTTTTTTTTTTTTTCTTTTTTTTTTTTTTTTTTCATCTGGGTTCTCTGTTCCGAACAAGTGTCTTTTTTGTAGAGTGTCATTGGATCTTTTGGGTAGATGCCCAGCAATGGGATTGCTGGATCAAATGGTAGATTCACTTGTATCGCTTTAAGGTATCTCCATATTGCTTTCCACAGAGGTTGAACTAGTTTGCAGTCCCACCAGCAATGTAGGAGTGTTCCTCTCTCTCCGCATCCACGCCAGCATTTATTGTTTGGAGACTTTTTGATAAAGGCCATTCTCACTGGAGTTAAGTGATACCTCATTGTGGTTTTGATTTGCATTTCCCTGATGATTAGAGATGTTGAGCATTTTTTCATATGTTTGTTGGCCATTCTTCTGTTTTCTTTAGAAAAGTTTCTGTTCAAGTCCTTTGCCCACTTTTTAATAGGGTTATTTGATTTTTTCTTGCTGATTTTCGTGAGTTCTAAGTATATTCTAGTTATCAGTCCCTTATCGGATGCGTAGGATGCAAAAATTTTCTCCCATTCTGTAGGTTGTCTGTTTACTTTCATGACTATTTCTTTGGCTGTGCAGAAGCTTTGTAGTTTGATCATGTCCCATTTATTTATTTTTGTTGCTGCTGTGATTGCCTTTGGGGACTCCTTCATAAACTCTTTGCCTAGGCCGATGTCTAGGAGAGGAAATACACAAGTTATTAACTATAATTTCCCGGCCAGGCGAAGTGGCTCATGCCTGTAATCCTAGCACTCTGGGAGGCTGAGGCAGGTGACTTGCTTGGGCTTAGGAGTTCAAGACCAGCCTGAGCAAGAGTGAGACCCCCGTCTCTATTAAAAATAGAAAGATCCTAGCTCTTGGGAGGCCGAGGCGGGCGGATTGCTCAAGGTCAGGAGTTCAAAACCAGCCTGAGCAAGAGTGAGACCCCGTCTCTACTATAAATAGAAAGAAATTAATTGGCCAACTGATACATATATAAAAAATTAGCCGGGCATGGTGGCGCATGCCTGTAGTCCCAGCTACCCGGGAGGCTGAGGCAGAAGGATCACTCGAGCCTAGGAGTTTGAGGTTGCTGTGAGCTAGGCTGACGCCACGGCACTCACTCTAGCCTGGGCAACAAAGCGAGACTCTGTCTCAAAAAAAAAAAAAAAAAAATAGAAAGAAATTAGCCAAACATAAAAATAGAAAAAAAAAAATTAGCCAAGCATAGTGGTGTGTGCCTGTAGTCCCAGCTACCCAGGAGGCTGAGACAGGAGGATTGCTTGAGCCCAGGAGTTTGAGGTTGCTGTGAGCTAGGCTGATGCCACGGCACTCTAGCCCAGGCAAGAGAGCGAGACTCTGTCTCAAAAAAACTTCCCTACTGTACTATCAAATACTAGAACTTTTTCCTTCTAATTATATATTTTATCCATTCTTCTATTGGTTTTAAACATTTTCCCTATCATATTTTTTAATTTCCAAGTTCTTTTATCCTCTTAATTCCTTTTAAAGAAGATCCTTTTTTAAATTTTGAATGTAAGTGTTTCTTAGAGATTTAAGTTTTTAAAGTTTGGGGTTTTTTTCCACCCCCAAACTTTCTTTCAGGTCTTTCTTTCAGGTCTTAGTCACCTTGAGCAGCTATAACAAATTATCAGCTATATATATATATCAGCAGCTGTAACACCTTGAGCAGCTATAAAAATTATCATAAACTGTGTAGCTTATAAACAACAGAAACTTATTTCTCACAGTTTTGGAGGCTGGGAAGTCCAAGACCAAAATGCCAGCAGATTCAGTATCTGAGAGCTCCAATCTCATGACCTAATCACTTCCTGAAACCCCAACACCAAATACTATCACACTGGGTTTTAGGTTTCAACATATGAATTTGGGGGGGGAACACTAACTTTTAGTCTATGTCACTGCATTCTTTCTTTTTTTCATCTTTCATCAGTTTGTTAAAAACTTTTTATTGAACCCTTTAACCACATCTTCCCATCCCATACTACCCTCCCCTGACCCTATCAACCTCTATTGCACTCCCTGTTTCTTTGAGTTTTTTTTTTTTGTTTCTTTTTTTTTTTTTTTTTTGAGACAGAGTCTCGCTTGTTGCCCAGGCTAGAGTGAGTGCCGTGGCGCCAGCCTAGCTCACAGCAACCTCAAACTCCTGGGCTCAAGCAATCCTTCTGCCTCAGCCTCCCGAGTAGCTGGGACTACAGGCATGCGCCACCATGCCCGGCTAATTTTATATATATATACATTAGTTGGCCAATTAATTTCTTTCTATTTATAGTAGAGACGGGGTCTTGCTCTTGCTCAGGCTGGTTTCGAACTCCTGACCTCGAGCAATCTGCCCGCCTCAGCCTCCCAGAGTGCTAGGATTACAGGCGTGAGCCACCGCGCCCGGGCTTGTTTCTTTGAGTTTGACTTTTAGATTTCACATATAAGTGAGATCATGCAGTATTTGTCTTTCTGTGCCTGGCTTGTTTCACTGAGCATAATGTTCTCCAAGTTCATCCATATTATTACAAATGACAGGATTTACTTTTTAAAGACTGAGTAGTATTCCATTGTGTATACATACCACATTTTCTTTATATATTTATCCATCAGTGGATACTTAGGTCAATGCCATATCTTGGTTATTGTGAATAATGCTGCAGTGAACATAGGAGTGCAGATATCTCTTCAACAGAGTGATTTAATTTCCTTTGGCTATATACCAAGAGTGGGATTGCTGGATTATATGATACTTTTATTGTTAATTTTTAGAGGAACCTCCATACTGTTTTCTATAATGGTTACACTAATTTATATTCCCACTAACAGTATGCAAGGATTCCCTCTTCTTTGCACTCTTGCCAATATTTATCTCTTTTCTTTTTTATAATAGCCATTCTGACAGGTGTGAGGTGATATCTCATTGTAGTTTTAATCTGCCTTTCCCTGATGATTAGTGATATTGAGCACTTTTCACGTGCCTGTTGGCCATTTGTATGTCTTCTTTTGAGAAATGTCTATTCAGGCCCTTTGCCCATTTTTTAATTGGGTTGTTTTCTTGCTATTGAGTTCCTTTTATATTTTGGATATTAACCCCTTATCAGATGTATAGATTATCAAGATTTCCTTCCATTTTATAGCTTGTCTCTTCATTTTGTTGACTGTTTCCTTTGCTGTACAAAAGCATTTTGGTTTGCTGCAATTGAATTTCTCTGTTTGCTTTTGTTGTCTCTGCTTTTGGGACCATACCCAAAAAATCATTGTCCAGACCAATGTATGGAAACTTTTTCCCTGTGTTTTCTTTTAGTACTTTTATAGTTTTAAAGGTCTTATGTTTAAGTCTTTAATCCATTTTTAGTTGATTTTTGTATATGGTGACAGATGGGGGTCCAGTTTCAATGCTCTGCATGTGGATATCCACTTTTTCCAACACCATTTATTGAAGATATAGTCCTTGCCCCATTGTGTGTTCTTAGCGTCCTTGTCAAAAATCAATGAACCATAAATGTGTGGGCTTATTTCTGGGCTATTTTATTCCATTGGTCTATGTGTCTGTTTTTATGTTTTGATTACTATAGCTTTGTAGTATATACTGAAATCAGGTAGTGTGGTGCCTCCAGCTTTGTTCTTTTTGGTCTCTTAGATTGCTTTGGTTGTTCAGGATCTTTTGTGGTTTCTTACAAATTTTAGGATTGTGTTTTCTATTTCTGTAAAAGACACCATTTTTATAGGGATCACTTTTGGTAATATGGATATTTTAATAATATTAATTCTTCCAATACATAAACATGGGATATCTTTCCATTCATTTGTGTCTTTCATCTCCTTTATTGACATTTTATAGTTTTCAGTGTACAGATCTTTCATTTCTATGATTAAATTTATTCCTAGTATTTTTTGTGATGTGATTATAAATGGGATGGTTTTCGTTATTTCTTTTCCAGATAGTTCATTGTTAATCTTTAGAAACAGCTCTTGTTTCTGTAGGTTGATTTTACATCTTCTAATGTTACTGAATTTGTTTTAGTTCTAACAGGTGTTTTTTTTTTTTTTTAATCTTTACGAGTTTTCCATATATGATCATGTCATCTGCAAACAGAGACAATTCTTCCTTTCCAATGTGGATGTCTTTTATTTCTTTTTCTTGTCTAATTTCTCTGGCTAAGACTTCCAGTACCATGTTGAATAAAAGTGAGAGTGAGCATCCTTGTCTTATTTCTGAACTTAGAGGAAAAGCTTTCCACTTTTTACCATTGCATATAATATTAGATGTGGGCTTCGTTAGTTTTTTTGTGGGTTTCAGTCTCTTTCATGTCAGAGGCTTTCCTCAAATGTCTGATGATTTGGGCTGAATTCTCATATTTCAATAGTTTTGTGTATAAGGGTATGGTCTATTGACTGCCGGGCCCCACTGCAAAGTGGTCAGGCAGAGTGTGTAACATTTTTGTCTGGGGTACCCTCAAACACTTTTGTGGGTTTCTCTGAGAGGAATCTTCCACTCTTCTACCAAGTAGTCATTAAGTTTAAACCTCACTGCCAGCATTGTGGGGATTTTATATGGGAAGGGAACAGGCCCATCTCATCATTCAGTGTCGGGCTTCTTCCCCTATGCCTGGTGTCTTCAAGCTTCACATAGCTCTGATTAATTTTCTGTAGAGAACCAGATCGCCTTTCTGCTAGAATAGGAAAGGGATACTCATGCAGTAGCAAGGAATGGTTCCTGTGGATACACATCATTAACCTGTCTCATTTTCATGCCCATTTTTTCCCCTTGTCTCACCAGCTAGCCAGTCTCCAATTGTTGAAACTTTTTTGGATGTTTCTGGCAAGAATTTGTGTACTACTTATTGGTATTCCCGTCATAAACATTTAGCATCATTCACCCTGTTAAATAATTTACCATTAGGCCGGGCGCGGTGGCTCACGCCTGTAATCCTAGCTCTTGGGAGGCCGAGGCGGGCGGATTGCTCAAGGTCAGGAGTTCAAAACCAGCCTAAGCAAGAGCGAGACCCTGTCTCTACTATAAATAGAAAGAAATTAATTGGCCAACTGATATATATATAAAAAATTAGCCGGGCATGGTGGCTCATGCCTGTAGTCCCAGCTACTCGGGAGGCTGAGGCAGGAGGATCGCTTGAGCCCAGGAGTTTGAGGTTGCTGTGAGCTAGGCTGACGCCACGGCACTCACTCTAGCCTGGACAACAAAGTGAGACTCTGTCTCAAAAAAAAAAATAAATAAATAATAATTTACCATTGACTTTTCACCTTCTGTGTGCAAATATCTAACCTTCTAATGTGTTAACATCTAACACCTGTTGTCTCCATCTAACATCTGTTATCTCCACAAGTGTAAAATTTCTCTATATTCTTATTGCCTATCTTTTACTTTAGCAATCCTAGTTGGTGTAATGTGGCATCTTGTGTTTTGATGTACAATTCCCTAGTGATTACTAATGTTAAGTATATTGTCATGTATATATTGGCCATTTGTATATCTTCTTTGGTGAAATGTCTATGCAGATCCTTTGCTCATTTAAAAAGTTGGGTTGCCTTTTTATTGTTTAATTGCTAAGAGCTCTTGAAATATTCTGGATACAAGTCCATTATCTGGTATATGGTTTGAAACTACTTTCTCTCATCATGTGGATAGTCTTCTCACTATTTTGTTTGTGTCCTGTTAAGCATAGAAGTTAATTTTGAAATCCAACTTGTCTATTTTATCTGTTGTCACTAGTGCTTTTGGTGTCATATCTAAAAAAGCATTGCCTACTACAAGGTCATGAAGATATACTTTACAGCTTTTCTTCTAAGAGTTTTATGGTTTTAGTGCTTATACTTTGGTCTTTGATCCATGATGAGTTAATTTTTATATATGGTGTGAGGCATGGGGTCCAAATTCATTCTTTCACATATGGATATCCAGCATTATTTCTTGAAAAGACTATTTTTCCCCAGTTGAATTGTCTTGGCACCATTACCAAAATTAATTGACCATAAATGTGAGGGTTTATATCTGTACTCTCATTTCAGTTACACTTACTTACATGTCTATCCTCATAAGAATAACCCTATCTTGTCTACTGTTCCTTTATAGTAAGTTTTGAAAGCAGGAAGTTTGAGTCCTCCAATTTTGTTGTTTTTCAAGATTATTTTAGCTATTCTGGGTCCCTTACAATTACATGTAAGTTTTACGATCAGCTTGTCAAGTTCCAAGCAAAAAAGTTCATGGGATTTTGATAGGGATTGTGTTGAATCTATAGATCAGTTTGAAGAGTACTACCATCTTGACAGTGTTGAATATTGCAACACAAAATGCCTTCCATTTATTTTGGTTTTTGATTTTCTTCAAGGATGTTTTGTAATTTTCATTGTACAAATCTTGTACTTCTTTTATTATATTTATTCCTAAGTATTTTATCCTTTTTAATGCTATTATAATAAAAATAGAATTATCTCTGAATTTTAATATTATTCATTACTAGCATGTGAAAATACAACTGATATTCATATATTGATTTGTATCCTATAAATTGGCTGAACTTGGTTATTGGTTGTAATAGTTTTTTGGCAGATTCCTTGGGACTTTCTAAATACAAAATAATGTCATCTACAAATAGGTATAGTTGGACTTCCTTCTTTCCAATATGAACATATTATATTTATTTTTCTTGTTTATTTGCCTGGCTAAAGCTCTCAGTACAATAGTGAATAGAAGTGAAAAAGAGCAGACGTTCCCATCTTGTTCCCATTCTTAGGGAGCATGATGATTAGTTATGTGTCTACTTGGTTGACTACAGTACTCAGCTATAATCAAGCACTGATCTAAGAGTTTTGCTGTGAAGATATTTCACACATGTGGTTAACATCTATAATCGGTTGACTTTAGGTAAAAGAAATTGTCCTTTTATTATTATTATTATTATTTTTATTCCCCTCCCTTCGAGATGTCCTTGATATTGTGCACAGGCTGCATCCATTTAGTTGGAAGGCCTTAAGAGCAAAACTGAGGTTTCCTTGAAGAAGAAATTCTGAGTTTTCCGTCTTCCAGCCTGCCCCACACATTTCAGAGCTTCCAGCTCCCGCAATCACATAAGCCCATTCTTTAAATCTCTTTGTACACACACATATAAAATTCAATATAAATCTCTATATATATAAATATATAAGACATTTATATTTTTGTATTGGTGTTCCTTTTACTGATTTTGTTTCTTTGCAGAAGCCCAACACCAGCTAATTCCGATACTGGGAAGTGGGGGCTGCTGCAACAAATACTTAAAAGTATGGAAGTGCCTTTCCAATTGGATACTGGGTAGAGGCTGGAAGAATTTTTGAGGCACAAGATAGAAAAAGCCTAGATTGACTTGAAGAGCAAGTTGGAAAAAATATGGATATTAAAGGTGATTCTGGTGAGGTCTAGAAAGGAAGTGAAGAAGATGGTATAGAAAGCTTTTATCTTAACAATAAATATATTGTTGTGAACAGAATGTTGGTAGAAATATGAATGTTAATAAATGTATCTGGTGAAGTCTCCAAAGGAAATGAAGAATGTAATAGGGGAAACTGGAGGTATAAACTATAAGGTGTAAAGTGACATAAAATTGCCTAATTGGCAAATCCTGGTGACACCCAGCTACAGTCCCAGCTACTTGGGAGTCTGAGGCAGTAGAATCGCTTAAGCTCAGGAGTTTGAGGCTATAGTGCATTACAATTGTGCCTATAGATAGCCACTGTACTCCAGACTAGGCAATATAGTGAGACCTCATCTCTTTGAAAAAAAAAAAATTGGCTTGGCTAAATTATGTTCTACTGTGGGTGGAAAGTAGAAGTCATAACCATGAACTTGGATATTTAACTGAGAAGTTTTCCAAGTAAAGTTTTGAAGGTACAGCCTGATTTCTCTTTGCTGCTTAGAGTCAAAGTGAGAGGAAAGAGATAAATTGAGGAAGTAATTATTAAGCAAAAAAGCGATGAGCACTTGATGATTTTGGAGATTCTTCTCCTATCCAAATTGCAAAGGATGCTAAAATTAACAAATATACTGTTGGAAAGGCATGCCAAAGGAGTGGTTGGACAGCCTTTGCTGAAAAGATTAGATGTGTGACTCATGGATACAATCAATCATCTTAGCCAAAGCCAGGAAGAAATATGGGGTTATTTAGGAAGGATCTATGGAGATTTCTCTCTTGTCTAATGGCATAATCCCCCATGGGACAGGACATAGGAGAGTGACAAGGATTTTGAGAATGTGATAGCAGCAGAAACACTAATGACTTGGAATGAAAGTGATAGAAACTATACAAAATGAAAGGTTGTTAAATTTCCAAACTTCTACAGGCAGGAAACAAGCTGCTAGGGCTACTCAACTGCAAACATACATTACCTTTCAAGAAAAACAAGAATGACTCCAAAGGCAGAAACACAGGTAAAAAGGCAGAGGCCTCAGGGGGGCCCAGAGGCTGGAGCTAATTGGAGCCTCCACGGACCCATAGTGTGGAACACTATTATCCCAGAGAACAGAGCATTAAGCCACAGAGGATAATTCACAAGCCTTCAAACCTAATGAATTTTTTTTCAGCTGAGTTTTGAACTTGCTTGGGATCAGTGACCCCTTTATTCATTCCATCTTTTCCTTTCTGGTACCTGATGCCTTTCCCATGATTGTATTTCAAAAGCAGACAATTTGTTTTCTAGTCCACAGGTCTATGGATAGAGAGGAATTCTACACTAGGATGGACCATACCTAGAGTCTCACCCATATCTGATTTAGATGATGAGAATTGGGCCTTTTTGAGTTTAAGAGATTTTAGACATACAAGTTAATGCTGGAATGGGTTAAGACTTTGGGGGATGTTGGGTGAAGGTATTTTGCATGTGGGACAGACATGAACTTGGGGGGACCTGAGGGTGGACTGTAGTGAGTTGAATAGTGGCCCTAAAAAGATATGTCTACGTAGACCTCAGAATGTGACCTTGTTTGGAATAAAAGTCTTTGCAGATGTAATTAAGAAGGTTCAGATGAAATCATCCTGGATTAGGGTGAGTGGGTCCTAAATCCAATGACAGAAGTCCTTATAAGAGACAGAAAAGAACACATTCAGAGACACAAAAGGCAAGGCCATGTAAGGATGGAGCAAAGACTGGAGCAATGCATCTAAAGTCAAAAACTGCCAAAAATTGCGAGCAGCCACCAAAAGGTAGGAAAGCATAATGGAATGCATTCTCCCTCAGAGTTTCCAGAAGATATCAGCCCTGCTGACACCACAATTTCAGACTTCTGGCCTCCAGAACTGTGAGAAAGTTTAAGCCACCAAGTTTGGAAAAATTTGTTACATTTAAGCCACCAAGTCTGGTGTAATTTGTTATGGCAACCTTAGAAAATCGGATGGGGTAAGCATTCAGTGTATCACCATTAAGTATGATGTTAGCTGTGTGTTTTTCATAAATGCCCTTTATTAACTTTCCTTGTATTCCTATTTTGTTGAGTTTTTTTAAATCATCAAGAGATGTTGAATTTTTTCAAGTGCTTTTTCTGTTGTCCATTTAGATGTTTATGTGGGTTTTGTTCTTTATTCTATTATTAGGTGTATTACATTGATTGTTGAACCAACCCTGCATTCCTGGGATAAACCTATGTAGCTATGCGTGTGATCCTTTTTCTTTTAAATTTGTACTTTTAAAAAAAATTTGTAAATGGTATTTTTTAGTGTCCACATATTCATCACTAGCAGAAATATATTTTTTGTGTGTTTATCTAGTGTCCTTAAACCTTGTTGCCCTTACTTATGTTCTAGAAAGTGTTTCTATACATATTTCTTAGGATTTGGTAGACAATTATGTTATCTGCAAATAGGGAGAGTTTTATTTCTCCATTTTTTGATCTGCATGTTTTTCTTTTTCTTACTTTATTGCACTGGTTAGAACTTCCATTGTCACATTGAATAAGTGTTGAGAGTATACGTACTTGATTTGTTCACAATTATGGGGAGAACTGAGGTGTTTCACTATTAAATACAATGTTAACTATGATTTTTTTATAGATGCTATTGATTAAATTGAGGAAGTTCCTTTTTCAAATTCCTAATTTTCTGAGGTTTTTTTTTTTATCATGAATGTATGTTGAATTTTGTCAGATGCTCTTTATGCATATGTGATTTTTTTCTTTAGTCTCTTAATATGGTATATTGATTTTTGAATATTGAGCCAAACTTGCATCTGGAAGAAACCCTTACTTAGTTGTGGTATATAATTCTTTGTATATATCGCTAAATTCTATTTGCCAATATATTTTTAGAATTGTTAGTCTATATTCATAAAGGACATTAATGTCTGGTTTTCTAGCTATCTTTGTCTAGTTTGGGTTCAGGGTAATAAATTCATGGAATGAATTTGTAAGTGTTCCTTCCTCTTCTATTTTCTGGAAGAGATTGTGCAGAATTGTTCATCATCTTTAAACATTTGGTAGAATTCTCCAGTACAATCACTGGAGCCTAAAGATTTATGGGAGTTATTAATTTATGACTTTCCTTAATAATGATAGGGCTATTCAAATTATCTTTTCCATAGTGGGTGAGTTGTGGTAGTTTTTCAAGGAATTATTCTATTATCCTTTTGATGTCAGAAGCATCTGTAGCAGTACATCCCTCATATCATCCATGGTGTGGGTAATTTGTCTTCTGTCTTGCTAGAGATCTTTAAATTTCATGGATCTTATCAAATAACCACTCCTTTGCCTCATTTTCTTTGTAATTCTTGTTTTAATTTCATCTATTTCTGCTTTTGTCTTTATTTCCTTCCTTCTGCTGTGTATTTGTCCTTGAGTTTCTACTTTCTTGAGGTGGGACTTCATTGATTTGAGACTCTTCTGCTTTTCTAACTTATACATTTAGTGCTATAAATTGCTCTCTCAATGCTTCTTTACTTGTGTCCTAGGAATTTTTGTTATATTTTTATTCGTTCAAGATGTTTTTCAAAATTTCCTTTGATACTCTGAGTCACAGATGATTTAGAAATATATTGTTTACTTTCCAAGTATTTGTGGATGTTCCTCTTGTATTTCTCATGTTGAGATCCACTTTGATTCTATTCTTATAGAAGAAAACTGTATGACTTTAATGCTTTTAAAATTGTTGAGGTTTGCTTTGTGGCTCCAGATATGGTCAATCTTAGTATATTTCACATGTACACTTAAAAATGAATGTATATTCTGTGATTGTTGGTAGATTGTTTTATAAAATGTCAATTAAACTTGATTTTTGATTGTGCTGTTTTTTCATACTCTTCCTGGTTTTCTGTCTAGTTTTACTATCAACTGTTGAGAGAGAGGTGTTGGAAGTCTCCAAGTATAATTATGGATTTGTCTATTTCTACTTTCAGTTTTATCATATTTTCCTTCACATAGATGCAGCTGTGTTAGTTCCATGCGTATCTACACTTGCTGTTTTCTTGGTGGATTGGCCCTTTTATCAGTATATAATGACTCTGTCTGATAATTTTCTTTGCTCTGAAGTCCACTTTTCCAATATTAACATAAACATTCCTGCTGCTTTCCTCTGATCAATATTTGCATATCTTTCCTTTTACTTCTGTCCTGCCTATGATATTTGAGGTGAGTTTCTTGTGGACAGCATGTAGTTAGGTTGTTTTTAAACAAATTTCCTAATATTTTTTTTATTGGTGTTTAGACCATTTGCAATTATTGTAATGCAATGTGTTAGGGCTTAAGTGTGTCACCTTATTTTTATATTCTTTGTTCATTTCTTTTTTGGCTTTACTGTGTGATTTGAACATTTTTCAGAATTCCAGTTAAAGTGTATCTCTTTATATAAACACTATAAAACCAGTTTTAGTGGTTGCTCTATTATATATAATTTCAGTTTGATGTCATCATTTTCCCAATTCTAATGAAGTATAACTTACCCTCCCCCTTTAACCCTATTTATGCTATAATTGTGTTAAATATTACCTCTACATACATTTTGAACATCAGTGTTAGAACTTTTACTTCGGCCATCAAAATATAATTTAGGGACCTCAAGAGAAGAAAGTTTATTGAATTTACTCACATTTTCTCTTATTGTGTCCTTTTTTTTTTCTCTACATGATATTTTTATTTTTAAAAATACTTTAAGACGGGTCTCACTTTTGTCCAGGGTGGTCTTCTGGGCCCAAGTAATCCTCCTTTCTCAGCCTCCCCCCATAGCTGGGACTATAAGGGCGCCCAACTGCCTGGAAGGCTTTGTAAGCTAGCAGGCAGGGTAGAAACCAAGGAAATCGAGATCAGAGACGTGAGAGCACCAGGTGGGGCCAACAGGCTATCTGGAGGGACAGTTAGTGAATCCTAAATGGAAATACAAATTGCTGTGAAGATGCCTTCCTCAGTGTCTCACTTCCTTCTTAATGTTCTAAGGTTCCTTCTATTATCATTTTCTTCCTGTTTACAGAATTTTCTTTAGCCATTCTTTCAGAAGTAGGTCAGTTGGCAGCAAATTCTTCATCTGAGAACATCTTGATTCCCCCTTTATTACCGCTAAGGTCACCGGATTAGCAGTTCTTTTATTTCGGCACCTGAAAATATCCCACTTCTTTCTGGCCTCCAATGGTTTTTGAAATGTCTGTAGTCTAAGCCGTCTGGCCTGATATTTTATTATAGGAGCCTGAGCAGACTAATACATTTGTACTACCTTTTATATTTATTCAATTACCTTTACCAGTGCTATTTGTGTAAATTCATGTTACTCTTTTTTATTAAAAATGTTAATTTTCTTCACAGATCTCATCTGCCAAGAGACATGTTACTATTTAATCTTTCATTCTAGCCTAGACTTCCTTTATTATTTCTTGCAGGGCAGGCTTGCTAGTGACAAGAGTCTGTTTTTATATGGAAATGTCTCAATTTCTCCTTCGCTTCTGTGGAATAATTTTACTGGATAAAGAATTCTTGGGTGACCATCTTTCCCATCTCTAGCACTTTGAATGTCATTCAGTACATCCTGGTCTCTATGGTTTATTATGAAAAGTGAGCTGCTATTCCTTAGAACTCCTTCTATGTGAATTGCTTTTCTTGTGCTGCTTACAAGATTCTCCTTTAACTTTGTGCATCTCTTCGAATTTACACTAATTTGCTGAGCTTCTTGGATGTGCAGTTTTTCAAAAAATTTTGAAGTTTTGGCAACTATTTCTTCAAATATACTTTCTGCTCCTTTCCCTCCTGTATGTTAGTACACATAATGGTATCACACGTCTCTGAGGTTCTACTCAGTTTTTTTTTTTACTCTTTTTTTCTAGACTGGATATTCACAATTGGTCTTCTAGTTCACTATTTCTTCTACCAGTTCAAACCTGCTGTTGAGACTCTAGTGAATTTTTTATTTTTCAATCCAAACTTCTAATTTTTTTCATAATTTGTCTCTTTATTGGTATTTTCTATTTGGTGAGACAATCCTCTAGTATTTATGTTTTCTTGTAGTTCTTTGAACATGTTTATAAAAGCTAACTTAATTTATTTCTCATAAGTCCAACATCTGGTTTCCTCACAGACACTTCCCTGTTTCTTTACATATCTTGTAATTTTTTGGTGAAAACTAAAGTTTTAAAAATACAACAGTTCCCCCCTTATCCTTGGGAGATACATTCCAAGACCTCCAGTGGATCCTTGAAACCATAACTAGTTTAATTGATGAGAGATTAATAACTAATAATAACATACAATAGTAATAGTGCACTGTTCACAATTTTACAGATAGAAGATTCGTTCTTTCCATAGGTTCTTAGCAACCCCAGCATATGATTTTCCCCCTTTCCTTATTAAGGAGAGATCTTTTATCTTTTAACTCAAAGGAAGCATTTTGTAGCTTCTCTTTGGCATATCCAAATTGCCAGCATTACTACCCTTGCATTTCAGGGCCACTATCAAGTAAAGTAAGGGTTACTTGAACATAAGCACTGTGATACCATCACAGTCATTCTGATAACCCTGACAGCTACTAAGTGACTATCAGGCAGGTAGCACATACAGTGTGGATATGCTAGACATACTGGGTGGAATGGTACAGTTTCATCATGTTACTCAGATGTTACATCATTAGCTTAGTGGTCAGATAATAATTGCACAGTTAATAAGTGTTCTGCATCTGTTCTGGGATATCCCTTCAACACTCCAGCATGAAGTTTACAACTGTGCTTTGGCCTTAACGTCCTGCTTGCACAGAACCTCAAGGTCTGCCACAGGTGAGTTTAGTGCCTTCTTAGATTTTTTTCTTGGGCTCACAACAAGCCTTGCACATGTGTGTGGCTTTCTAGACACCTACAAATATGTTGGAGCTTTTCAAAGTCCTCCACAGATATATCATTCATCTTTTCCTTCCTTTTGGTCAGCCTCTTTTTAGCCACAACTGCCTCAGGCAACTGCTATTAAATAACCATAGGGAACTATTTTTCACAAATACCCTCATGATAGTCTTTTGCACAAGTTGAGCTAGGTCAAAATAAACACAATCTCTGAAAATAGTGCTTTTCAATAAGGTGCCAGACAGGTCAAACAGTGACAATTCTCTGGAGTTGAGATTTTTTCACAGAGTGTCAGGATAGTTCTTTGGGAACCTCCAAATTCTTTTGAGGGGGCTTCCTGTCCCCTCCAATGGGTGGCAAATTGCTAGTTTTCACTGCTATCACAGTTGTGAAACTATTCTTTTTCAAGATTATCCTGGAGCTAGGGAAAGGAGGATTGGGCAAGTTAAAATACTATAAAATTGTTATGGTTTTAACTGAATTAATGTTCTTCTGATTGTTGGAAGCTTTTGGTTAATTTCAGAGTCCTAAAAAAGTTGATTTTGATGGCTTTTACATTAGTTTTGCTTTTATAACAGATTTTCAGAGGCCCTTACTCTATTAACCCAGAAGACTACTCAATGAAGGTGTTTTCACAGTAACAAGAATACACTAATTAATATTCCTTTCTTAAAATTATGTTAAAATTAGCATGCAAAAGGTAGACAAAGAAAAGCAAATATTTCTGAGTAGAAACGCAATGGGAATTTAAGAGATGCTTTTTCTCATCTGGCATTTCACTTATTTTATATTCAGTTATCCAAATCAGAATCCTGAGCCTTTGTCTCCTCAAATGCACAAGGAAAATATAATACTGTCTTCCTCTTTAAGTTCCACCTATTAGAAATGATAGTGTAAAACTTATCACAAAGCTAAGGCAATGAAAACAGTGTGGTACTGGCAAAAGGTCAGACATACAATGGAATACAAGGCCCGGAAATACTCACATATGGTCAACTCGTTTAGGACAAGGGTACCAAGGTCATTCATTAGAGAAAAGGGTTGAGAAAACTGGATATCCACATACAAATAAACAAAATTGGACCCTGACCTTTCACCATATATTATACAAAACTAAAAATGGATTGAACACCTAGGTAAGAACTAGAACTATAAAACTCTTAGAAGAAAACCAGAAAAATTCTCAGGACTTTAGATTTGGCAATGACTTCTTGAATATGACACCAAAAGCACAGCCAAAAGAAAAAAACAGAAACACTGTATTTTATCAAAATTAAAATATTTTGTACATCAAAGGACACTATCAAGAGAGTGAAAAGAAAACCCACAGAATGGGAGAAAATATTTGCAAATCATGTATCTAATAATGTATTAATATCCAGAATATATAAAGAACACCTATAACTCAACAACCCAATCAAAAATGAATATCTGTCTCTACAAAAAATAAAATATAAAAGTTAGCTGGGCATGGTGGCACACATCTGGAGTCCCAGCTACTCAGGAGGCTCAGACAAGAGAAGCACTTGAGCAGAGGAGTTTGAGGTTGCAGTGAGCTATGGTAACCACCTCTGCACTCCAGCCTGGGTGACAGAGTGAGACCCTATCTCAAGAAAAAGTTTTAAAAACATATAATTATCATATGATCCAGCAATTCCACTATTGTGTATATCTAAGAAAAAAATATATATAAAGTAGGGACTCAAATACCTGTATAGCAATCTTCATTATAGTATTATTTACAAGAGCAAAAAGGTATCCATCAAACTATTAATGAGTGTCCATCAACTAACGGATAAATAAAATGTGGTATATACATACAATGGTATTTAGTCATAAAAATGAATGAAATTCTGATACAAGCTATTACATGGATGAACCTTAAAAACAATTTATAATTCCATGTATATGAGGCACCTAAAATAGTCAAACTTAAAGAAAGAATAGAGGTTACCAAGGGCTAGGGAAGAAGAGTAAATTAGGAGTTGTTATTTATTGCATAGAGTTTCTCTCTGAGAAAAGAAAAGGTTTTGGAAGTAGTGGTGATCATTATATAATACTGTGAATGTACCCAATGCCACTGAATTAAACACTTAAAAATGGTAAATTTGTTATGTGTATGTTATGATAAAAACATTAGAAATGACAGTGTATCATCCAAAAGCTTTCACATTTGGTCAACCTTTTGTTCCTCAGTTGAGAAAGTGACTATAGAAATTATTTGAATAATATTTTATGAAATCGTGGTTGGCAGTGATGGTCAATAGTATCCTCCTTCCCCCTGCTCCAAAACACACACACACAGACACACACACACACACACACACACACTCTCTCTCTCTCTCTCTCTCTGCTCTATCAAATATCTATAATTGTACTTCACAAAGGATTACACATCCAATGACTTCACTAATAATGTAGTTTATATCCTCCCATACTGACAGATAAAAACACATACATTCTCTAAACACAAAGCTTATATTCACAAATAACTCTTTGCTTAAAGACAAAATTTCAATTAATAATCACAATGGGAATTTAGTTATTTAATGCAACCACTAATCTAATGTCACCAACAAAATCTAAGCAGTTTTATCACAAAAGCAGGGTTATATTCAGTGGGCATGCATTTATCTATACAACTTAACATTACACCAGAAAAGGAATTGAATATAAAAGTTCCCTTGATTTTTGGTGGTTTTCAAATTTCATGGCACAGATTACCAAAAAAACTGTAAAAACAGATTTTAAATATTTTTAATAAAATGGTAAAAAAATTGAATAAGCTTTTAAGTTTTCATATTGGGCTGAAGATTTAAAACATCAAGCTGGCCCCAATCTGTCAAAATTGACAGATAAATATTCACAATGACTAGACAGACTTTAGTTACAATGGTACTTGCTGGAGGTCTACTCCCTCCTATCTAAAAACCCTTTGGGGTTAATTTCTCAATGTGAACATGTATTTTTAAGTACTGCAATAATATAAACTTGGAAGCACACCTAGAATCAGGACAGGGACAAAAAAATAACACACAAGTCAATCGTATTTCTGACCTGTCAGCATAAAGCCTTCTAGCTCCCAAACACCCAACACTGTCCCCTTCAATATAAAAATTAGGAGGAGTACAATGACTTTACCCTATTGGCTGGCATTCTTCTACAGAATTATCTTTCACTACCTATCAAGGCAGGGCTCAAGCTCCATTAACCTGCTTCTAGAATATAATTAGCAGAGCACCAAATTTATAAACTGATACGGCAACCCAAAATGCTAAACACACTTTTCCAATGGAATCAAACTTTTCTCCATTGTTCTATGTGCCATGTTACTCTTGAAACTTATGTGGCTACCAATAAGAAAAGAATCAGGGAAGCTGTGAACATATCTTGTACTTTTTATCAAGGCTAAAGTGCAAAATATCTCATCTCTGGTATTTTAATAGGAAAAACATCAAACACACATAATAAAGGAACTGAAGTGACAGCAGAATTAATACAACAAAAAGCACTCTTAAATATACATTTGAAGACTACATATCACTACCAATTTAATTCTTCTTTCAGGAAAATCTGTCAATGGATCAAGTTCTCATAGAACTTAAGATTTTGTTTGATTCTCTTTCCAAGACCCAAAATTCCAAAAATCCAGGGAAAAAGAATGGAAAAAACAAAAAACAAAAAACATTGCATTGACGATGGACACTAAGTTCATAAAGAACTTCTTTTTAAAATGAAATATTATGGAAGAAAATACCATGAAAAGAACAATCCTATGAGAATTGTTTTTAAGCACATTAAACTTGAGCCTTGGTCTTCATGAAGATACTACAGTTTATATAGAAAACTATAAATATACACGACTCCGGGAAGAAAAAAGTCAGAATACATATTATTTAACATTCTGTAGGCCTAAAAACCTTTTGAGGGAAGAGGGAAAAAAGACGGCCAACAGAATCTTTACTTAAGAATACAGAACTATGAAAAATTCCTGGGTCCAAAGGGTGCTCCAAATGGAACCACAATTTGTGAAAACACACAACTTAGATAATATTTTTTAAAGAAACAAAAAGTACTGAATAACTGCAGTCCCTTCCATAAAGGATATCTTAAATTAAGGGGAAAAGATTTGAATAGTGTAAACGAGTCTGGCTCAGAAAGAAAAGTGAACAACATATCCAAGATCTGTCCATAAAAGTAATGACAGTACATCTTTAATATTAAAGAAATAAGCTATAAAAAAGTTCAGTCTCAGAATTGGTTTTTAAAAGCTCATTTGTGCTCCTTTGTGGGTGCGTAATAAAGTTCCATGGGTTTGTTTACTTTCCAGTATTTCTCACTGACCAATTCCAAAGAGAAAGAGCCATTTAATACCTGAAACAAAAAAGAAAGAATTATGAAAACTGTGATGAAACAAAAATAGAAGTCCACAGAATCTTTTTTTAAAAAAATCTTAGGAGTAACTACTTATCTCTTACATTTTTCGTAACAGAATAAACAAAGGGTATTAAAAAATGTTAACTACCCTGTTGCAATTTCTCTCAGGGTCCCAGGGTTCTACACTGTCTTGTTAGATCCCACCCCACCACTTGCCACTCAGGTGGATCAATGTGCTCCAAGTTTCAACAGTCCATTATCTTAAAATACTCACAGTGAACTGGCCACTGGCTGTTGCTATATAAATGGTATATTGCTTCTCACTGGCTGTATCAAGGTTCATCTGGTTTGATTCGCCTTTGCTTCGAAGTTCTTCTAAAGCTAACCTCACAGCCAGATACTTGGATAAGTGATCAACGGTGGCGTTACCTGAAGTCTTTATGTATCTGGAAGAATAAACCATTAAAAATTTCACTTCTAGAATATACTGAGAAAAATTTACTTAAACCATGGACCTAATAATATATTTCCTTCTTTCCTTTTTTTTAAGAGACAGGGTCTCACTCTGTCTGGAGTGCAGTGCAGCACACAATCATAGCTTGCTATAATCTTGAACCCCTGGGCTTAAGAGATTCTCCTGCCTCACCCTTCTGAGTAGCTGGGACTACAGGCACCCACACCACGTCCAGCTAATTTTTTTTATTTTAGGTAGAAACAGGTCTCACTCTTGCTCAGGCTACTTTTGAATACCTGACCTCAAGCAATCCTCCCACCTGGGCCTCCCAGAGTGCTAGGATTACAGGCACGAGACGCTGTATCTGGCCTGGAACTAACACATTTCTTAAAAGCTAAGTACAATGTAAATGTTCCAATTATTAACAAAATAATACCAGAAAATTTATTGCTTTACCATCTAAAAATTTCTTATTAAAAGGTACAGAAAAAAATTACATGTCTACTATCTGATTGCTGGGCTATGAAAATTTTACCTACCTTACCTTCTGTAAAATATGTTACAAAGCAACAAAAAAACTCAACAGAAATACACAAAGTACTTAGGAGGGAAAAACAACATATCCCTTAAACCCCAATGATCAGAATTTGCTGACTGCAGCAGCAAGAGGAATAGTTAGAATATGAGCAAATTTCTTATTGTCTAAAAATTAAAATATGTGGTTTCTAAGACTGAGTAGGCAAGTGTTAATCTTGGGGTTTTTAAAGCCTGGCATACCATTCAATCACTCATTGAATAAACATTTGATGATTATCTGCATTCAATGGCAGGCAGTATGCTAGACATACAATAGTAAAGCAGCCATCCTTGCCAGCAAGAATTTTAGAGGCTATTGGCACCTTAGTGTCATTGTTTAAAAATCTGAATGGTCCTTTTCCCTCTCCTGTCTAAAAGGGTCATTCCTTTCACATATGCAATTTCAGGTGGAAAGCACATGAAAAAGAAAACAATTTAGGCAGCCAGTATATCCAAATCAAACCCAAACAATCAATGGAATGAAATATACTACTCCTACTTCTTCTGAAAAATTGCCTTTTAACTCCAAATTAAACATTCTGAATTCAGATAATCTGAAACCCACATGCTTACCTTGTCTGTGCACTGTCATCTTTTTCCATAAGTGTGGGATGAGGCCTGAACACTAATTCAATTTCACTAGCACCATCCATTACCGGATCAATTGCCACTGCCGCGTTGTTATTATCAAGCTCGAGCCCAGAATCATCAGATGTTTTGGTCCGTTTGTTACTAGGGCCGGCTTCCTGATTGCTATGTGTGGATGCATTACTACAGTGCGAGCTGTCACCATTATCTTCTGCTCCACTACCATTTTCAATCTGCTGTTTTTTGCCTCGCTGTAATCTAGACAAAAAAAAAAAAAAGAAGAATGCATAAAGTTTACTTTTAGTCCTGTAAAGCATCAAATTTGAAGCATGTTTACTACTGAACTTTAGAATTCTAAAAAATCTTGATAACTGAAAATTTGCTCCAAGTTGGATGATGGCATTGTTTCCCACTTATCCGTAAAAGAAAATCTCTCACACACACAGGCAAACATTTAAATGATTTAAACAAGTGTATCTATTCATTTAGTAAGTTTCTTTACTAAACTAAAGACTATAAGAATTACTGGCAAATCCTTATTTATATTTTTATCATTTTGTCCATTATGAAATTATGTTTAAAGAAAGGCATGATTTAGGTATGAAATGTGAAAGTTCTGAGGGAAGGTATTTACGCCTCTTTAATTAGAAATTCTTAAGGAAATACTACTTTAAAAGGATGGTAAGCATCCCCACCCTGACCTCCCTCAAAGTCTAATTGCTAATGCAATGCAAAATGATTCTAGTCAGAAAAAGGGCATGGTATCTAAATAACCAGCATGGACATAGAAGCAGCTCTCTAACAAGCTCAAATACTAAAAACAATTACTGGGCAAGGCACTTTGTATATATAATCTCATTTACTCTTCAAAACAACCTGGCAAGGCAGTTAGCATTACCACCATTTTATAGTTGAGAAAGTGAAGAAACTAAGGTATAAGATTTAATAATTTGCCTATGGTTATACAACTAGCAAGTAAGTGCCAGAGCAAGACCTTAGGATGTGATATCAAACCACATTCTTTCTACCATATCACCAGTCTCTCTACCTCTATATACAAAAAAAAAGAAGGGGTATATGATGAAAAAGAAATACAAAAGGATGACATGTACTTCCAAGAACAGTGTCATTATTATGTTTATTGCCAGGACAATGAAATAGCAGCCTTACAGGAAGTTGCTTAAAAACTCTTGTTTAAAAAAAAAAAAAAATTAAATCCTGCTTATAAAATCTATAGATCATTTCAAAGCCAAGAAGGGATTGTCTAACACATTAAATGACAAACTATGATTCAAAAAATAATGGAACAAAAAAACTTGGGGCCAGGTGCAGTGGCTTGTGCCTATAATCTCAGCTACTCAAGGAGGCTAAGGCAGGAGGGCTGCTTGAAACCAGGAGTTTGAGACCAGCCTGAGGAACACAGCGAGACCCCGTCTCTTAAAAAAAACAATAATAATAACCTGGTACAGTGGCTCATAACCTGTAGTCTCAGCTACTTGGAAGGCTATAGCAGGGGATTGCTTGAGCTCAGGAGTTTGAGGCTGCAGTGAGCTATGATAGCACCACTGCACTCCAGCTTGGGTGACAAAGTGAGACCCCCCTATCTCTTAAAACATAAACACATACGCACACACCGCACGAGACAGCGTGCACATAACCACTCCCGCCCCCAAACTCTTGACAATAATATAGGGATTAACTATTTTCTAAAACCCATGATTAAAGCAAAGGTTGTTTTACTTGACCATAAATTACAGAGATCTAACAGGTTTACTAAGAATTAATGTATGTACTTTTATCCTACACCTATTTCCAAAAAAGGATTGAAGTGACAGAGCTACATTAATGTAATTGCAGGCAGAATTTAAAGAACAATGTTCAGATAAAGGAGATTAATAGCCTATTATTATATATCCTACATGTATCAAATCCCATCCATAATACTACATACTGTCTTGACAGTAGTATTTTAAGAATGACACCAATAATCTTGAACGTCATGTGAGAAATGTGAAAGTTTAGCCTTTAGAGAAGCATGTAAGAAAATATATCTATATTAAAGTATTTGGAAAACTAGAAGTAGAATCTGAAATATACGTAGAATCCAATGTAAGTATTTTGACAGAAGACAGGCCCAGACCGTTATACACTAATTTTAATTCAATATAAAGGAAGAACTTACAAAAAAATTCACATATTCAAAAATATTTACTGAGCAGCTACTTTAAGCCAAGCACAGTTCTAAGTACTGGTGTTGTAAGAGTCAATGATACTAACATAGCCTCTTCCCTCTTAGGGCTCATATTCCAGTAGCAGCAGGTAACACATGTCAGAGAATGGTTAAGTGCTGTAGAGAAAAAATGAGGAAAGGAGGGTAAGAAAGTATGGAGTCCTGGGGTGGAAGATGGGAACTTAGCAGACATCTGGTAAGAAAGTGAGGGACATGAAGATAATCTGGAAGAAGAGAATCGTAAGTACAAATGCCCTGAGGCAGAAGCCTGCTTGGTGAGTCTAAAGAACAGTTAAGAAGCTGTAATATGAAAGGCATTCCTGTCACACAGCCCCCACTGCTTTCTATGTTCAAACAAAACAAAAGACTACTTGTAAAGGATTTTTTTTGCAAGGGGATTCTTGCTCCTTAACAACATTAAAGGCCTACCAACTCTTAAGAATATATAATTCTTTAAAATTAAAATACTTAACATTTAACACTTGATTGATTTATTTTTTTTTTTTTTGGTTAAATCTTACACAGCCTTACATTTCAATTTTTTTCTTTAAAAGGAGTTGTGTAGAAGGGGGTTAAATGCTTTATAAATAAGAAAAAAAAACTGCACTAGAACCAACTTATTCATCATCATCATCTTCTTCATCTTCCTCCTCTTCCTTCTTTTTCTTGCTTTTTTCAGCCTTGACGACTCCCTTTTTTGCCACAACAGGCTTTCCTTTAGTTCGGTATGCAGCAGCAATATCCTTTTCGTACTCTTCCTTCAGCTTTGCAGCCTTCTTTTCACACGGCTGCTCGTCATCTGCAGCAGTGTCATTCCGCATCTCTCCCAGTGTCTTTGCAACATCATCAGTGGAAAGGCCAGGATGTTCTCCTTTGATTTTAGGGCAACACTCAAAACAGAACAAGAAGGAGGCCTCTTGGGTGTACTGGGATCCTTGAACTTCTTTTTTGTTTCCCTTTTAGGAGGGATATAGGTTTTCATTTCTCTTTCATAACAGGCCTTGTCCGCCTTTGCCATACCTTCACACTTCCCTTTCTCTTTAGCAGACGTGGTCTTCCACCTCTCTGAGCACTTCTTAGAAAACTCTGAGAAGCTGACTGAGGCATCTGGGTGCTTCTTGTGCTCCTCCCGGCAAGTTTGCACAAAGAATGCATATGATGACATTTTGCCTCTTGGTTTCTTACGATCTCCTTTGCCCATGTTTAGTTATTTTTCCTCAGCAAGGCAAAGGGTCACTCAGTGCCCATCCGACTCTCACTTGCCCCGGCGCTGTCACTATGGGCCTCAATGTACTGCAATGGCTGTGAGAGTCTAACACTTTATTTTAAGACAGAGTGGTAGGTTAGTGTACTAATATTAATATATTTATAATGGAGCACATCTTTAACCTTTAATTCAGTGGTTTTGAATGTACCTGCACGTTAGAATCACCTATGGAACCCAAAAAACAGTAAAGCCTGGGCCCCGATTACTCAGTTTGCCATGATACCTACACCCCAGATTTAAATGCCTTCCAAGTGATTCTGATCTTTAGCCAAGGTGAAAACCACTAGATTGAGATGGTGCTTTATTACTACTTCTACTTGGGAAATCATAATTCTCCCCCGGGTCTGAATACATTAGAAGATAATGTCAGAGGCCGGGAGTGGTGGCTCACGCCTGTAATCCTAGCACTCTGGGAGGCCGAGATGGGCGGATTGCTCAAGGTCAGGAGTTCAAAACCAGCCTGAGCAAGAGTGAGACCCTGTCTCTACTGTAAAAATAAAGAAATTAATTGGCCAACTAATATATATAGAAAAACATTAGCTGGGCATGGTGGCGCATGCCTGTAGTCCCAGCTACTCGGGAGGCTGAGGCAGGAGAATTGCTTGAGCCCAGGAGTTTGAGGTTGCTGTGAGCTAGGCTGACGCCACAGCACTCACTCTTACTCTAGCCTGGGCAACAAAGTGAGACTCTGTCTCAAAAAAAAAAAAAAAAAAAGATAATGTCAGAGAGAAAAAAAGGATAGGGGTAAAGAAAGTGCCCAGATTACATAGGGTCTTAGAAGCTATCATAAAAGTCTTTTGGTTTTCAATGTGAATGTGAACAGAAGCTATTAGAGGGTTTTGAGTAAAAACCTCTGATCTTACTTTTAATATCTCTAGCTGTGGCTGGGCGCGGTGGCTCACGCCTGTAATCCTAGCACTCTGGGAGGCCAAGGCAGGAGGATTGCTCGAGGTCAGGAGTTTCAGAAATAGCCTGAGCCAGAGTGAGACCCCATCTCTACTATAAATAGAAAGAAATTAATTGGCCAACTAATATATATAGAAAAAATTAGCCGGGCATGGTGGCACATGCCTGTAGTCCCAGCTACTCGGGAGGCTGAGGCAAGAGGATCTCTTGAGCCCAGGAGTTTGAGGTTGCTGTGAGCTAGGCTGACCCCACGGCACTCTAGCCCAGGCAACAGAGTGAGACTCTGCCTCAAAAATAAATAAATAAATAAAAAATAAAAATAAAATAAAATCTCTAGCTGCTGTGCTGATAATAGACTATAGGGGTAGCATGGGAAGCAGAAAGAGCAGTTGGCAAGCAATTTCAATACTTCAAATGAAAGATCACAGTGGCCTGGACCAATCTGGACATACTATGGAAAATGCTAAAAATATTTATTCACAGACTGAGAAAAAGAGGCTTAAGGGTGACTCTAAAGTTTTCAGCTTAAGCAAGTAGAATGATGGGGTTGCCATTAACTAAAATGACCAAGAATGAACAGAAGCAGGGGATAAGAATTACAAGTTTAGTACTGATCATGTTAAGTTTGAGATGCTTACTAGACATCTAAGAGGAGATGAGTCTAAAATTCAGAGACGTCAAGACTGGATATATAAATCTGGGAGTCATCAGCATATAGATGGTAATTAAAACCATGAAACTTTCTGAGATAATCTGAAACAGACTTTGTATTGAAAAGAGAAAATAAAGTCTGATCCCTGGCACACTCCACCTTTAAGAGTTAGGGGAATTGAAATAAAACCTGCAGAAGAAACTAAGCAGAAACAGCTAATGACATACAAAGGGAACCAGGAGAATATGGTGTCAAATACTACTAAAATGAGGTCTGAGAATCAGCAGTTAGACTGCGTAATGCGGAGGTCACTGATGAATAACTTTGATAAAGGCAATGTGATGGGGTGGTGTGGATGTAAGCCTGACTGGAGGGAGGTTCAAAAAAGAATGGGAAAAGAACTGGAGAGAGACACAGCAACTCTTTCAAGGAGTTGCGCTATGAAGAGGAGAAATAGAATGGTAAGTGGATGGAGAAGTAGATACAAGAATTTCCAAAATTTTAAATGGAATACCCTATTATGCCCAGAGGCATATATTATACTGACATGAAAAGGTAAGCATGCATAACTACTATTTGTTACTATATTTTACCTTTTCCAAAAGCAAATTCAATATTTAATAAAGTATTCAGAAAACGGCTACTCTGGCCTTACTTCCCATATACCTGTTCATAGCCTGTATCTTCAGTCCTTCCTCAATGCTGTGACTGAGTGCTTGCTGATTATTGTGCTTGTTGATCCTGGCTAGTACTCTCTCTTGATGAGCTTCGTATTCATCACGACTTGGATAAATTTTGCTGATGAGTGCATCAAAGTTTGGGTCTGGCCTTAGTGATCTTTTAGAAACTAGCTTTTTCCGACAGGTAGGACACTCTTTGTTCCTAAAAAATAAAAGGAAGGGAAAGCAAATGTAAATAATGCCAGTATCTCTGGGCTAAAGGCAAAAAATATCCAGCTTCTGGAAAGTTATCTTTAAGGCAATACTTTTACCAAGTCATAGAAATTTAAACCAATTAATCTGAATTTCCATGAAAGTGACTATGGTAAGCAAGATTTTAGAAACCTCAAGACACTCTACAAACCATTTGCCAAAAGTGAAATATTTGAGTATTTCTCAATGATAATTTACATATATATAACCATTTTAGAAATACAAATCTACTCTTTACTAATTTAAATTTCCCTTTTCTGATATCTATGCCATACAAGGAAAAATTACCACTTATATATATTAACTTACATGTTATCAGTTCTTTTACTGAAATAACAGTTTAAGAAGGATATTCTTTTATATACTTAAAAAGCAGAAAAACCATGGTTTCATGCTTTGTATTATAATTTCCTCAAAAAAAATACTCATCCTATAAAGCTTCTAAAATTATATAAAACCAACTGTTTCAAAACAAAGATTCTCCAATAATTAAAACCTAGACTTTAGAAAAATTTCTAGCTCTCAACTAAATATTTATAGAGAGTACTATATTTCCCAAACCCCGAAGAGAGCACTGTCATGGTACAATTTAAGTACCTATTATAACTCTTTTCAACATACCCACTTCTAAGGGCTGTGATGATGCAGTCTGCACAAAAACGATGTAAACACTCCTTTGTAGTCATAGTATTTTTCAACATATCCAAACAAATTGGGCACATTAATTCACTGTGTAGACTGCGAGGTGAAACCACAATTTCCAAGCCATCTGTTATGGCCTCCTGTAAAAAAAAGTCAACTTTAAAATTAAATGCTACTTAATTTCTTTTATTATGGACAAGTTCAAGCATATAAAAAACCTCTATGTGTACCTAGCCACCACCATCAACTCACAGCCAGTCTTGTTATAGCTATGATCTTCTCCAACTTCCCTCAGCCCCACCACCATCACATTATATAAATGCTCTTATTTTAATGCTAAACATAACATATTAATTTATTTAAAAGACAACTATGGGAAATTAGCCTGGTATAATTTTTTTTTTTTTTTTTTTGAGACAGAGTCTCACTTTGTTGTCCAGGCTAGAGTGAGTGCCGTGGCGTCAGCCTAGCTCACAGCAACCTCAAACTCCTGGGCTCGAGCGATCCTTCTGCCTCAGCCTCCCGAGTAGCTGGGACTACAGGCATGCGCCACCATGCCCGGCTAATTTTTTATATATATATATATATCAGTTGGCCAATTAATTTCTTTCTATTTATAGTAGAAACGGGGTCTCGCTCTTGCTCAGGCTGGTTTTGAACTCCTGACCTCTAGCAATCCGCCCGCCTCGGCCTCCCAGAGTGCTAGGATTACAGGCCTCACTGAGCCACCGCGCCCGGCCCTGGTATAATTTTTAAAAGCACTGAATTTGGAATCACCTGCCTTAGGGTCTTGTTCTAGTTACATTATATTAACTAGCTGTATGACCTTAAGTAATTATTTAACATTGTTTTCTTACTAGCAAAATGAGGAAGTTAGGGCTAAATGAAGCCTCAGAATTTTCATCTTCAAAAATTATGCCATTTTGACACAAATTACGTTTTGTGCTACCCATTAAACTATTTTAAGATTCCAAAACAAGTATTCTCTAATTTATAAACAGTTGAACAAGATTTCATTTTAAATCACTTTGAACCTTAAAAAGTCTTGGCTCATGGAACAATTTTATACCAAGTGATCAGGTTCTCAGGCTAATCCACAAGCTGATTTAAACCAGAATACAACTGAAGCACAACATGTATCACTATATCCAACTGTCATGCCTAAAAACGTTTCTCTGCAAAAATGCATTTGGACTTCCAATGTAAAATTCCAGGAAATGTCTCCCCTGCTGCAGAGCGATTAGTGAATCCCACTTGCTTCACCACCATTATGCACTTTCCTCACAAGCCTGCATCAAGAACAAAGATAACCTAGCTCTAAAGCCACCAATACCAGCTCCTATGGACTGAGGAGAGTTCTAGTGCAATGATTATTATAAACAAAGTGCAAGTGGCTTCCAATAGGCTCCTGACACTTTCTGTTTCCACTAGCTGTCCATATATTTGTGTTTTCTTTATATATCAAAAGACTGATTACTCCACAAGGAAAGACATAGAAAGTATAGATACTATTCCTAAAAGGCTTGAGTAAAATATACTTACATTTACACTAACAACTACCATTATTAAGTACCTGTTATGTTTCAACTTTTATTTATACATAAAGTATTTTTTGTATTTTATTTTACTTAGTTTAATACTACATGCAAACTTCTCATTCGGGAATTATTTATTTATTTATTTATTTTGAGGCAGAGTCTCACTCTGTTGCCCAGGCTAGAGTGAGTGCCGTCAGCCTAGCTCACAGCAACCTCAAACTCCTGGGCTCAAGCCATCCTGTTGCCTCAGCCTTCCGAGTAGCTGGGACTACAGGCATGTGCCACCATGTCTGGTTAATTTTTTCTATATATATTAGTTGGTCAATTAATTTATTTCTATTTATAGTAGAGACGGGGTCTTGCCCTTGCTCAGGCTGGTTTCGAACTCCTGACCTCGAGCAATCCTCCTGCCTTGGCCTCCCAGAGTGCTAGGATTACAGGCGTGAGCCACCTCGCCCGGCCTCATTCAGGAATTATAACTTCATTTTATAGATGAGGAAACTATCACTCAGAGAGAATGATGACAACCCAGGTAGTAAGCAAGTCTGTTCTCTTCCTTTTTAAAACATGCCTAACAAAATCCCAACCCTAGATAAACTCAACCTTCTATGTTCTTCAGGGGTATACCTGTGCAGATATGTAACATGGTAGGGAAACAGGGAGAAGGGAAACTACACTGGTATCACTAAAAATTTCACCACCAGACTCAGGCTGGGTGTGGTGGCTCATGCCTGTAATGCCAGTACTTTGGGACCCCAAGGCAGGAGGACTGCTTGAGGCCAGGAGTTTTGAGATCAGCCTGGGCAACACAGCAAGATCCCTTCTCTAAAAAAACAAAACAACAACAAAAAAACCCAAATTAACTGGGCATGGTGGTGCACACCTGTAGTCCCAGTGGCTTGGGAGGCTGAGGCACAAGATCACTTGAGCTCAGGGGTTGGCTGCAATGAGCTATGATCATATACCACTGCACTTCAGCCTGGGCAACGGAGTAAGACCCATCTCTTTAAAAAAGAAAAAAAATTTCACCAGCCTTAAATGGGTGTTCAACATTGCTTAGCAATTGGTTAGTCAAACAAAGTTGCTTTTCCTTTCTCTATGCTATTTTACACTTTTTCTTCTGTCTGCACTTTTTTCCACCTGAACTTTCAATAGATGATCTTACAATATTTCACTAAAACAGAGCTCCCTCATTTCTACTCTACCAAATCTATAAATCTTTATCTCCTCTCTTGTTCACAGAGAAACTATGCTTCTTCCCATCAAAGGTACATTCCTTTGCACCTTCTCGAGGACATCCCCTTTTGATTATTCTATTTGCTCTCAGGCTTCAGCAATTTATCCCTTTCCATTGAATCAGCCCAGAAGATTAGTATCTCAACTGGGCTGCTGCATAGTAAATTGTGAATAATGAACTCTAGAGTTGTGCAAGGGAAGGGCAGAGAGGAGCACTCTATCTCCATCTTATAAATTTAACAAAATTTAAAATTTAATTTCACATTCCCCTCCAGTTTTTTGCTCCATTTCTCTTCTCCCCTGAATAGCCAAATTTCTCTGAAGAATCGTATATTCATCTTTTTTTCACCCCCATCCAATTACTGGACCACATATACATATAATTATCATATCCTTGATTCATGATGTGAACCAATGAGAATGCATCACGATTCCATTTAACCTTCGGCCTACTATAATCTGCTCAAGTGAATTGGCTCTTGTCAAGGTCATTAAGTATTAACACATATGGTCGTCTCTCTGTATATCCATGTGGAACTGGTTCCGGGAACCCTTAACAAATACCAAAATCCTTCGGTGCTCAAGTCCCTCATATAAATAGTGTAGTATTTCCATATAACCTATACACATCCTCCTGCGTACTTCAAATCATCTCTAAATTACTTATGATACCCAATACAATGCCTACACATCACTTCACTTACATGGAATCAGTGCAGTACTCGGCACATGGAAAATTCAAAGTTTGCTTTTTGGAACTTTGTGGAACTGTTTTCCAAAATATTTTCAAACCTGCAGTTAGTTGAATCCACAAACACAGAACTCATAGATACAGAGGGCCAACTGTATTGCCAAATCTAGTATAGACACTTTTCTCAACCTTCACTTTATTCAATTTCTCAGCAATGTTGAACACATTAACCACATCCTCCTTCTTGAAATAGTTCCTTTAGATTTTAAATCCCCCCTCTCTCCCAACCTTCTAGTTTTCTCTCCTTTACTCTGATGGTGCCCCTCTCAGTTTCCTTCATTGGCTCCTTGTCCACTGCCTAATTTCTAAATGTTGAAGCACCTCTGGATAAACGTATAGGCCTATGCTCATCTCTCTGGGTGATTTTATCCATTTCCACTGCTTAAAATGTGCTGACTATCCCTAAAATTTATAAGTAGTTCAGACTCTGGTTAGCATCTTTACCTGCCTATTGTATTGGACTCTCAAAATGAGTCCAGTTTTAAGCATGCTTATTGTCTTCTAACCTGCTCTTCCCCCATTCTTTGCTATCTTTATCTTCTCAAATAGTCTTCCCTAGCACCTTGTTATTACTTGTTACAATATGGAGGACCTGCCCTTTACACAACTTCTCACATGTGATTTTATGGATATTTACTTGTTTAATGCCTATAAACTCCATCGGCTGGAGCCACATCTATTTTATTCACCAATGTTTGCATATGTCTAACACAGAAGCTTGTATAGAGTATTCAAATTATTGTTGAAATGATGATGTGTCAACCAAATACATATAAGTCAGGACTGCTTGTACATACTTTATCTTCTACTTAAGTTTTCATTTTCTAAAATGTACCTCAGTTTACATGTTTTATATTTCCCCTTAAGTCATCTTAGTCTGTATTACCTGAGGTGTTCGTTGTAATTCATACAAGCTGAGTTCCCATGTTTTGCTTAATGGTTGAGTTCCATTTGTCTGCACAGCCTGAGACATAGCTAGAAACAAAAAGGAGACAAAAACAATTTTAGTATATGAAGGGGAAGGCTACCGTCTGAATCTACGTGTACCTCCAAAATTCTTACGTTGAAACCTACTTTCCAATGCAATAGTAGTAAGAGGTGGGGCCTCCGGAAAGTGATTAGGCCCGAAGAGCTCTGCCCTTATCAGTGGGATTAGTGCCCTTACAAAGCAGCTTGAGGAAAGCCTTTCTGATGTTCTGCCATGCAAGGACACACAGAAAGCACTATCTATGAAGGAATAGGCCTTTACCAGACACTGAATCTGCTGGTATCTTGATTCTCAAAGCCACAAGGCCCTTCCAGCTCCCTATCCTCCCCCATACCACTCCTGCAGCTTCAGTGCTGTCACCTCTCAGCCACTCACCATAAAGACTATGTCTCCCTCCTAGGAGTGTGCCAGTACTACCACCAGGACCATCCACTGCCAGATCAACCGACAGCTCTATGCCTCCTATACCTGTCCATGCCTTACTACTTTGTCATCAATGACGTGGCTTTGAAGAACTTTAACATATATTTTCACCAATCTCATGATGAGACGGAATGTGCTGAGAAAGTAATGAAGCTGCACAACTAACAGAGGTGGTCAAGAAACCAGACCATGATGCCTGGGATGGTGGGCTGAACACAATGGAGTGTGCATTACACTTGAATAAAAACGTGAAGTAGTCACTATTAAAACTACATGATCTGGGCCAGGCACGGTGGCTCATGCCTGTAATCCTAGCACTCTGGGAGGCCGAGTCAGGATTGTGTGAGCTCAGGAGTTCAAGAACAGCCTGAGCAAGAGTGAGACCCCATCTCCACTTAAAAAAAAAAAAAAATAGAAAGAGACCGGGCACAGTGGCTCACGCGTGTAATCCTAAGCACTCTGGGAGGCCGAGGCAGGAGGATTGCTCGAGGTCAGGAGTTCGAAACCAGCGTGAGCAAGAGCAAGATCCCGTCTCTACTATAAATAGAAAGAAATTAATTGGCCAACTAATATATATAGAAAAAATTAGCCGGGCATAGTGACGCATGCCTGTAGTCCCACCTACTTGGGAGGCTGAGGCAGGAGGATTGCTTGAGCCCAGGAGATTGAGGTTGCTGTGAGCTAGGCTGATGCCATGGGCACTCACTCTAGCTAGGGCAACAAAGCGAGACTCTGTCTTAGAAAAGAAAAAGAAAAAGAAAAAAATTAGCTGGACAACTAAAAATCTATAGAAAAAATTAGCCGGGCATGGTGGCACATGCCTTTAGTCCTAGCTACTCAGGAGGCTGAGGCAGTAGGACTGCTTGAGTCTAGGAGTTTGAGGTTGCTGTAAGCTAGGCTGACGACTCTTTTCGGGCAACAGAGTAAGACTCTGTCTCAAAAAACAAAACAAAACTACATGATCTGGCCACAGACAAAAACAACCCCCACTTGCAGGTACAAACTGAATGAGCAGGTGAAATCTGCTCATTGAGAGGTACAAACTGAATGAACAGGTGAAATCTATCAAAGAATTTGGTGACTATGTAACCAACTTGCCCTGACCATATAGAAACATAAAAATATTTTCTTTTCACACAGAAAACATTTGACCAACTGTTAAATCTTTCTTTTCTCTTACCTTTCCCATGTTTGGTTTTGTTTTAGTTTGTTCATCTGAATCAAATTTCTTTATTTAAAAGAATGATACAAATGAAAGAACTTCAGTGGATATTTTGGTACAACTTACAGAGAAAAGTTAAGGTAACCCCAAAATGCATGCATTGCCTTGGTAGGGAAGTCACCCCCATGGCTATGGGAAAGTCAGCTTAGCTTTTGTCATTACTGTCTCCCCAAATGTGCTTGTTGAGGTGGTCCTCTACCTTGCCAGATTCTGTTCTGCATGCTCAGGCTACATGACATGCACTTGTAGTTGTTACATGTAAAAGGTAACCTGACATTTGTTGTCAACAGAGTAGGCCCAGTTTGAGCTGGTCCCGTGGTTATGAGACATTTCTGGTTCAAATTTCATTAGATATGTGTGGATTCTTTATAAAATGTTTCTTGGATTATGATCCCCATTCCTTGGTCCCAAACACATACACAATCTTTGAGGGGATTAAGATAATACCCTGCTGACGATTAAGGATATAGTGCTAAGCACAGAGAACCTACATAGCCTTTCTTCTCAAGGTCAGACTCTCCATAAGCCAAGTGAGACTCAAGTGAGACCAGGGCACATGCTGGATCATAGTGAACTCATAATTCAATTCTTGGATAAGAGCCTCAAGAGTATATTTCCTACAGTATAGCTGAAAGAGGAATTCATATTTAAATAGCAGATGTATAGGCAAGAGAGCTAACACTGTGTTGTAAAACTATAGGAGTCTGAATTATACTCTTACCAGAGCGGCTATAAGAAGGCAGCCATGAGGCAGCCTCCAGATTGGATAAAACATTTTTCTCAAGAAAATAACTTTAAATATAACATTTTGGGCTAAATTCTCAAGAGTTCTGTGCCTAAGAAATGTTTACCAGATGCTTTATCATAAAAATTCCCTGGACTATTCAGAGTATGTGAAATGAAACTATAGATTAATATGAGTGCGCTATGAATTATAACCTCGAAAAAAGGAAGAGTTTAGGTAAATGTAATTATTTAGAAATGTCCATTTACATTTTGAACAATGACTGCTATATTAGTTTTCTATGGCTACTGTAATATTACCACAAATTTGACGGTTTTAAACAATAGTAATTTATTCTCTCACAGTTCTGGAGGCCAAAGTCCTAATTCAGTATCACTGGGCCAAAATAAAGGTACCGGCAGGGCTGTGCATTTTCAGAGGCCCTAGGTGAGAATCTTACCTCTTTCATCCTTACCTCTTTCAGCCTGAGGTAAATGCCAGCATCCCTTACCCTGTGGCCACATCACTCCCATCTGCCTATGTGGTCACATTGCCCCATCCTCTTCTGTGGCTGTGATAGACCTCTACTCCCTCTCCTATAAGACTACATGTGATGACATAACCTCCTCATCCCAAAATTATTAATTACATATGCAGAGATGCTTTTTTCCAAGTAAAGTAACATTTATAAATTCCAGGGATTAGAATGTGAATATCTTTTGGGAGACATTTTTTAGCTTACCCCACTGGCCAAAGGTAAAATATTATCCACCAATGAACATAACCAACTCCCCACAGACAACATTTAAGTCTTTATTCTGTATGTAACTTGTTTTCAAATTTTGTTTTGTTTTTATGAAATACATATCAGAAAATATGATCACTCCTAAATTTCTTAGATTATTTCATTTTCCAACAATGTATTTTTCATGATTTGTTTTAGCTATGCCTCCCTAAGCACTATGAAAAAAAACTAAGAAGCTTTCTCTCTCTCTCCTTTTTAATAAGCTATATATCTTTTTTCTTCTGTGGTTATTGTCCCATCTGAACAGAGTAAAAACAATAAAGGTCACATCAAATTAACTCTCCCAATCTCTAGCATTTTTCTTTTCCTCTTTATATTATATAACATGTGAATGGGCAAACAATTTCTTCCTTAATTAAAACACTGCTTGCTTATAGGATACAGATATTAGATTTTAGAAATTTACTCAAGACTAGGCAAACTGGGAAGCAATAATATATTCTGAGTAAGCAATCCAACTACCATCATAACACTGCCTGAAGTAACTATCACCTTGTAAAAACCACTTTCAGCAGTTTAATCTAAAACTACAGCTGTAAGACAGACACTAATTTCTGTAAGCTTTTAAAGACACAAGGAAAGGGCTCTTTATAGAAAAACTTGTCATTGTACTAAACATCTGGAATATGCATCTAAATTACTTTTGGTAATCTAATAGCTTCTTTATTTAAAAAGCTAAAATATTCAATTCCTAGATTATATCTTTTCCACACTGTGGAACATATATAGTAGAAACCATTCAAAGGTGATCTGCTAAATCTTCATTACCCAGTCTTAAATTAAATCTTTGAGTACTGGTAATAAATTTAATGTTTCTGAATCTCTTTATAATTAAGTTATTATTACAGTGAAAATAAATATTAAGATTTTTAAAGCTACAGTTTAAAAGCATATCTAATTTAGTGTGATCTGTGCCCTCCTACCATACTTCTCCCATCACCCATCTCTACCTCATCTCTTCTAACACTACCTCAACACACACAGATACTTTCTTAATAGCCCAATTTAATCTATTTCTAAAGTTTCAAGATCCAATGTTACTCAACAGTAGTTACAAGCAGCCTTGTTTTTGTTCTGTCCCTCTGCATATCCGTATTAGATGTTAACAGACTCATAACAAAAAACAGATGAGTTCACTAGTTTAGGAAACATTTATCAAGAGCTACCATGTGACAGGAAATAAGAACATCCAAGAGTTTACTGGCTAATGGGGAGGACAACCTCTGAACTTGTTTTCACTGTAATTTGGTAAACACTACAAGAGCACAAAGAAGCAATCAAATGGGAGATATCAGAAAAAGTTTCCTAGAGAAGAGACTCCTCCTTGTAGGAAGAGTTTAAGGTTAAGTGGAAGCTAACCAAGTAGGAAAGGAAAGCAGTCCAGAGGGACCAACATAATAAGCAAATGCACAACTCAGCATAGTATGTTTGGGAAACTCCAAGTGGTTCACTATTAAATGAGTGGAAGGGGGGAGGTAGGGAGTAGCACAGGATGAGGCGGACAAATTTAAACTGTGGACCAGATAAGTGAGGCCTAACATGCCATGAAAAGGTGTCAGGAAAGTGCAACTAACTACAAAGTTAGATTTGCATTTTAGTCAGATTACCTCTGGCAACAGTAGAGGATGGATTTGAGAAAATCAAGAATCCTACTTAACTGTTTGTGCAATAATCGAAAGAAGAGATGAGAAAGGCCTACATCAGAGCTGTTAATAAGGATGAACTAGGAAGGGAACAGCTCAAAATACTTGGGAGATAAAATAGATGGGATATAGGAAATGAAAACGGAGAGTAAAGAAGAGCTCCCAAGCTTGTGGTTGTGTAGATGTTGATTCTAAAAAGAGACAGTAAAACAGGAAATGGTGTTTTTACTACTTCTATTCAACATACTAGTGGAAGTTCTAACCAGAGCATGTAGGGAGGGGGTAAAAAGAAAAGGCATCTAAATTGGAAAGGAAGAAGTAAAATTTATCTGTTTATAAATAAGATCATATAGAAAACCCTAAAAATTCTATGCCAAAATAAAAACTGTAAAAAGCTGAACAAGTGAATTTACCAAAGTTGCAAGGAAAATAAAAATCAACATACAAAAATTGGTTGCATTTCTATATACTAACAATGAACAATCTGAAAAGGAAATTAAGAAAACAATTCCATTTAGAATAGCATAAAGAAGAATAATACTTAAGAATAAACTTAACCAAAGAGGTGAAAGGCCCGTACACTGAAAACTATAAAACAAGGTAGAAAGAAATTAGAGACATAGGTAAATTTTAAAAAGCCCATGTTCATGAATTGAAAGACTAAATATTGTTAAGATGACAGACAATACAGATGCCCCTTGACTTATGACGGGGTTACATCCCATTAAACCCATCAATAAAATAAAAGTCAAAAGTATTTTCAACTTTCAATATTTTCAACTTAAAATGGGCTTATCCAGATGTAGCTCCACGGTAAGTCAAGGTGCATACTTGAATGCATACCACTTTCACACCATTTTAAAGTCAAAAAAATCATAAGCCAAGCCAGTGTAAGTCAGAGCCATCTGTACTATCCAAACCAATCTACAGATCCAATGCAATCCCTATCAAAATCCCAATGATGCTTTTTGCAAAAATTGAAAAACCCATCCTAAAATTCATACAGAATCTCATGGGATTACCAAATAGCCAAAATAATCTTTAAAAAGAACCAAGTTAGAAGACTCATACGTATTGATTTCAAAATTTACTACAAAGATACAGTAATCAAAGTAATGTGATAGTGTCATGAAGACAGACATAGAGAATGATGAAACAGAATAACGAAATAAATCATCACATATATGGTCAATTAATTTTCAGTAAGGGTGCCAAGACCATACAATGGGGAAAAGACAGTCTTTTCAACAAATGGTACTGAGAAAACTGAATATCCACCCACAAATGAATGAAGTTGGATCTTGACCTCATACTACATACAAAATTTAAATAAAGACTTAAACCTAAGAGCTAAAACTATAAAACTCTTACTAGAAAACATAGGAGAAACTCTTCATGACACTGGGTTTGACAATAATTTCTTTGGATATGATACCAAAAGCATAAACAACAAAAGAAAAACTATAACCTTTTTATATAAAGGACACTATATCAAGAGTAAAAAGGCAACCTACAGAATGGGAGAAAATATTTGTAAATCATTTCTGATAAAGGGTTAATATACAAAATAAAGAGATCCTACAACTCAAAAACAAAAAAATTGCCCAATTAAAATGGGCAAAGGACTTGAATAGACATGTCTCCAAAGATGGCCTGAAAAAAATGTACATGAAATTGTACATGAAAAAAAGCTCAGTATCACAAATCATTAGGGAAATGCAAATCAAAACCACAATCAGATCCCACTTCACACCCATTAGGATGGGCATATGCCTATTATTTAAACAAAACAAAACAGAAAGCAACAAGCCTTTATGAGGACATGGAGAAACTGGAATCCCTGTGCACTGCCTTGTTGGTGAGAAAATGTTACAGCAGCTTTTGAATACAGTATGGCAGTTTCTCAGAAAGTCTGACACAGAATTACTGTAGGATCCAAGAATCCCAATTCTGGATGAATAGCTCAAAGAACTGAAAGAAGAGACTCAGATATTTGTACACCCATGTTCATAACAGCATTATTTATAATAGCCAAAAGATGTAAACAACTCAAATGTCCATCAACAGATGAATAAACATGTGGTATTATACATACAATGAAATATTAGCCTCAAAAAGAAATGAAATTCTCATACATGCTACAATGTAGATTAACTTTGAGAGCAGTATGCTGAGTGAAATAAACCTACCATAAAAGGACAAAGATCTCATATGATGTACCTAGAATAGTCAAATTCACAGACAGTAGAATAGTGGTTATCAGAGACTGAGGGAATGAGGTAATCGGGAGTTGCTGTTTAATGGGTACAGAGTTCCAGTTTAGGATGATGAAAAAGTTCTGGAGACGATGATGGATGTACAACAATGTGAATATATTTAATATCACTGAACTGCAGCACTGAACTGTATACTTCAAAATGGATGAAATGGTAAATTTTACATTATGTATATTTTACAAAAAATTAAAATTCATTCTTACCATAGAGTTTTGCAAAATCAGCATACAATTTTTTTCGTTCCTTATTAAGTCAAGAACTTTTACGTTTTCAATTTAGAAAAAAGCAAGCATTTTATGGCTTCGCTTTGGCTTAACCAAATTGCATCATTACTCTTGCACTTTGGAGTCATTATCAAGTAAAATAAGAGTAACTTGAACACAAGCACTGCAATATTGCCACAGTCAAACTGATAATTGAGACGGCTACTAAAGTGACTAATGGGCAGTATCATATACAGAATGGATATGCTAGACAAAGGGATGATTCACATCCCAAGCAGGACTGAGTGAAATTTTACCATGCTTCGCAGAACAGTTCACAATTTAAAACTTATGAATTGTTTGTTTCTGGAATTTTCCATTTAATATTTTCAGACTGTGGTTTGACTGTGGCTAACTAAAACTCCAGAAAGCAAAACAATGGATAACAGGGGACTATCGTACATTATCTAGGAAGGGATGAAAAGCTGAATTCATTAGAAAAGGAAATGGACTCTCCCCTAGAGACTCCAGAAGGAACACAGACCTTTAACACCTTGATTTTAATCCCACAAAACTCATTTTAGATTTCTGACTACCAGAACTGTAAGATAATAAATATGTGTTGTTTCAATTCACTAAATTGCAGTAATTTGTTACAGCAACAATAGGAAACTAATACACCAACTGCCCCACAATTATCAGGAAAAAAACAACAATAGAGTAGGAGAAGGTGAAGAAAAATATAAACTTTAGTTCATTTGCCCAATAGTCTTGTCTTCCACCAAAAGAAAAATACATGCCTAGCACTCTGGGAGGCCGAGGCGGGCGGATCGCTCAAGATCAGGAGTTCGAAACCACCCTGAGCAAGAGCGAGACCCCGTCTCTACTATAAATAGAAATAAATTAATTGGCCAACTAATATATATAGAAAAAAGTAGCCGGGCATGGTGGCGCATGCCTGTAGTCCCAGCTACTCGGGAGGCTGAGGCAGGAGGATCGCTTGAGCCCAGGAGTTTGAGGTTGCTGTGAGCTAGGCTGACGCCATGGCACTCTAGCCTGGGCAACAAAGCGAGACTCTGTCTCAAAAAAAAAAAAAAAGAAAAAGAAAAATACATGCACCCACAGGAAAGCATGTTCCTCCAGTGAAGTAATTCTCATGTAAGGAATCATCTGAAAAAAACTTTTAAATAATTCTGGACAGGCATGGTGGCTCATGCCTGTAATCCTAGCACTTTGGGAGGCCAAGGTAGGAGAATTGCTTGAAGCTTTAAGACCAGCCTGAGCAACAGTGAGACCCTGTCTCTATAAAAAAAATAGAAAAATTAGCTGGGCATGGTGGTGTGTGCTTGTAATCCCAGGTACTTGGGAGGCTGAGGCAGGAGGATCGCCTGAGCCCAGGAGTTTGAGGTTGCTGTGAGCGAGGCTGACCCCATGGCACTCTAGCCCAGGGAACAGAGTGAGACTCTGCCTCAAAAAAATAAAAAAGAAAAGAAAAAACGATGTGGCTCTGAATTCATTCAATGGTTTAGTGTATGTTTTGCTTACTTCAACAGCAAAGAAGTTATCTTGGCAAAAAGTTGTGGTTGGCAAATTCCTAGAAGTGGAATTACTAGCCTAAAGGGCAAGGAATTTTTGTGATAAACACTGCTAAACTGCTATACCAATTCACATCTCTACCAATTAGGGATTATTGAAAAATTTTTAAAAGCCTGCCCAATCTGATAAGCAGGAAATGACACTTCATTATTTTAATTCGCAAGCTTCAATCATAAGTGAGGTTAAGTATCTTTTCACTAATTTATTGGCCATATTTTGGTCTGTCAATTACCTATTCATATCCATTTCTATTAGTTTTTTTTAAAGTTAATTTGTAAGAACTCCTTCTAGTAAGGAAACTGACCTTTTGCCTATCATGAGAGTTAAATATTTCCCCCTGTTTGTTGCTCTGTCTTTTGTCTTTAAATACTTTAGGATACAAATTTTATTTTTTATATATTTTTATATAACAGTTCTGACCAAACTGGACAAAAACAAAAACCCTACATTTATATATTTTTAGTGTACTTATCTTTTCTTCCATTGCTTCTTTGGAAAGATCATCCACACTCTAAAATTATAAAAACATCCACCCATACTTTCTTCTAATACTTTCAGAGATTCATTTTTTACATTTAGGAGGTCAGGTTCTAGATTTTCCACCCCATTTAATTGGCAAGTTGTCCCAATATCATGTATTGCTTAGTCTCTTCACTGATAAAGTTAGCATGCTTTTAACTCATAAGAAATATGGCAAAAGACAGAAGTAATTTTATATATGTGAATTTATATATTTTATGTTTATATATATGTATATATGAAAACTATAAAGCCTAACACACTGTAACTGTCAACACTGTCAACTGTCAACAATAAATAACTGCCCAATTTGTTACACAGATTATACAAATTCCTAAATAAGGTTATGACATATGAAAGTAAGCTTTGGACACACTGTCTCCAAAATTCCCTTTGCAAAAAGAACACAACTGTCACCAGGCTGGCCAACTTTTCCTCAAAAGCAGTGAAAAATTCTCCCTATCAGTTCTCTCCAATGTTTGGACACAGCCTTGTAAAATACTTGCTGCCACTAGGTGGAGACAATTTGATAACAGGAATATTGGTTACTGAAATGGGAGTAGCTACAATTTTCTACAAATACTTCTAATGGTAAAGAAGCTCTGTTACTAAATTCTTGGGTGAATAAGGGCTAGTCACTTTAGCTGATAATCCAATTTCCTCATTTGTAAATTTAAGGCTTTATATTAAGTAGCCTCAAGAGCCCTCTTAACTCTAATATTCTGTGGATTAAAGCTTGCTTAAATGTTCTTGACATATAGTGACTCAAGACAGTACTATTTCTCTTGACCTAAAAAGGAATTCTAACTTTAGCAACCTCTTTCAACTCAAATACTTCCACCAACCACAACCAGCTGCTTCCTCCATTTTTTTCTTTTAAAGAAGTCAAAAAGAGGCATATTGCCTATTAAAATCAATACATCTCGCTTCCTAGGTCAGACCCGAGGCTTTCTGCCTTTTTCTTCCTTGTTTTAAAATAGCTAATCCCATACTTCTCCACATCCACCTGCATTGATTGTATATATATTTGAAACAACAAATTAGCTATAGATTTTCCTCTGAACTGGCAGTCTTAGTGCTAGAGTCCATATATCTGGGGGGGTTTGGTTTTTGCACTTGTGGGATTTTTGTTTGTTTTTGTCTAATTTGGTCAGAACTTTTCATTTTTGTTTCCTTGATCCTAACTGTCCCTCTGACAAGACACATTCCTTACACTGATACTCATCTATACTGGTACTCATTCCTCCTGGTTCTCATCTGCCAGTCTAGATTTTTACCTTTTCTAAGGATGTTTTAACCTCTGCTTGCCTAGAGTTTGCAGTCTATCACTTCATCCAACTGTTTAAATCTAGTGATCCAACAGTAGTCTAGATCACAAACTTTGGCATAATCCAGACTCTCAGCCCTGAACACACACCAATTTTATACCACAAATTCACCACATTCATAATTTACACAGGACTAGCTTTAATTCTCTCAGTGCCCTAAGACCAAGAAGCACAAAGGACACTAGTGATTTCCTAAGCAGAATAGGAAAATTCTGAGTCTCTAAGTAAGCAAGGGACACTACCAATTTCATTTCCCAACCCAGATCACAGGAACCTATAAACAAGGGAGCATACTGATGTGATAGCAGTAACCAGCTTACTACTGACTCTTGACTGCTACTCTCTGCTATCACCACATACGGTTGGCCCCCAATAATTAAATATGGCACAACAGACAATGGCACAGACAGATCAGTAATCTGTATCTCTCAGAGGGAGGTGTGACAATTAAAGCAAAGCTTAAAGATTCATAAAGAGAAGTTTAACTACTGACTCTTATTAGTCCAGAGCTTCATATGCCAGAAGTCGACAACTTTTGAAAAGTGGTATACCCCAAGGTTGTTATACCTTCCTGGGAAGAGAAATGTCCATCAAGTGCCAAGTTAACTTTAGCAAGTAATGACATAAGAAGTCAAAGCAACATTCCTTTGTGTCACTGAAAATATACTAACAGGTTCTACTTTTCTGGGTAGGGCATAATCTGCTGACAAATTAAATTTGTGGCCAGGTAGTGACCTAAATAATAATTAGATTAAGACAAGAGAAGAAAAAGTTAAAAGGCTGATGCATCCACAGTCTCCTAACAGCAACTGGGATAACCCTTTTGAAAAGCAGCTAGGGGATGCATTTCTAGAGACAAAAAAAATTTTCAAATTCTTTGACCTAATAATCCCAGTCCTAGGAAATAATACTTATATTAGGTAATATCTACCATGTTTACCACTTTATATGAAATCTCATTTACTTCTAACAACTCCATGGAGTAGATACTATTAATGCCCTAATTTAACAAGGAAACTGAGCCAAAATATAAATAAATAAGCAAGCAAGCAAATTGCTTAATGGTCTCATAGTAAATAGTAAGAGGTAAGATTCATAACCAAGTAAGTCTATTTGACTAGGGCCATGGCCTTAACCACTAACCAAACATACTATTATTACAATACCAACAATATTAATACCATTAACATGGAGATGTTTGCGGCAACTAGGAAATTTTTTGTCACTAAAAATAACTATTTTCTTTTTTTTTTTAATTGAGTAGTATTCCATTGTATAAAAATAACTATTTTTAATATCATACAAAATGATCAGAAATACTTGAAGGGTAACATGATGATATAATTTGCATCTGTGCTAAATGGGAGCTACATAAAAAATTATATTCTAGATCTAGAAGGTAACATGGACTTGTCAGGAGTTTGTGGGGTTCCCCCTTCCATCTTTCAGCTTCCAATATTATTATTATTACCATATTACAATAAACACAAATTTTTAACAGTTTAGGATAGTTTTAAGAATATAGGAGTAAAGGCCAGCGAGGTGGCTCACACCTGTAATCCTAGCACTCTAGGGGGCCAAGGCGGGTGGATCGCTCAAGGTCAGGAGTTCAAAAGCAGCCTGAGCAAGAGTGAGACCCCCATCTCTACTATAAAAAGAAAAACATTAACTGGCCAACTAAAAATATATAGAAAAAATTAGCCGGGCATGGTGGTGCATGCCTGTAGTCCCAGCTACTCAGGAGGCTGAGGCAGGAGGATCACTTAAGCCCAGGAGTTTGAGGTTGCTGTGAGCTAAGCTGACGCGACGCCACGGCACTCTAGCCGGGGCAACAGAGTGAGACTCTGTCTCAAGAAAAAATAAAAAATAAAAAAAATAAAAGGAGCCTTATAATCTAACCACAAGGAAATGGTTAAATGCACTGGGTACATTCTCCTGAAATATTTATGCAATTATTAAAAATGTTACCAAACTGGTTTTGGCATAGAAAATGTTTGATATTTGAAGTTAGATTTTAAAACACAAGTAAATTTTGGTCAGCATATAGAATGAAGTTAAAAATATGTTTTAAACCAAACCAGACCAAAATCTAAAATTTATTTCCAAAAGGAACTATATCAAAATGTAAGAGCAATTGAGTACTGAAAGCATGGATGATTTTTTTCTTTCTACTTCTTCGATTTTCCAAAATAAAATATAAAGATGAATAAAGTAACAATTGAACTTATAATATTTGATTAAAAGACAATTTAAGTAATAATTTATGGATTTTCCCCCATTATTAGCTCTTAAATTACTTCTGAAAGCACTAAGCAACACATTGAACAGAGGGATTAAAACTAAAAACAATCCATTTTAGAAATGAATGATGGATAATGTACCATCTACAACTTTTTTCTCACTGTCACACCAACAGTCTTAATTATCCTAAATCAATTATTCCAAAGATTGCCCAAAAGGTTTCAGAACAAATTAAACTGACATTAATAATGTTATCTATATTGAACATAATTGCAATATTAGCTTTTCGAAAGTGAGAAGACTTCTGAAAAACAAATTTCAGGAGACTACATTTATAATTTATAACTGGTTATCCCAAACTGATAAACAGGACCTATATTTCAATCCAACTATAATGATTAGGCTGGGCAGGCTCGGTGACTCACTCCGGTTATCCTAGCACTCTGGGAGGCCTAGGGGATCGCACAAGGTCAGGAGTTCCAAACCAACTATAATGATTATAACATTAAGAAGAATAGAGAGGCGGGGTGGCAGTGGCTCACGCCTGTAATCCTAACACTCTGGGAGGCCAAGGCGGGCGGACTGCCAGAAGTCAGGAGTTCGAAACCAGCCTGAGCAAGAGCGAGACCCCGTCTCTACTATAAATAGAAAGAAATTAATTGGCCAACTAATATATATACAAAAAATTAGCCGGACATGGTGGCGAATGCCTGTAGTCCCAGCTACTTGGGAGGCTAAGGCAGGAGGATTGCTTGAGCCCAGGAGTTTGAGGTTGCTGTGAGCTAGGCTGACGCCACGGCACTCACTCTAGCCTGGGCAACAAAGCGAGACTCTGTCTCAAAAAAAAATAAAAAATAAAAAAAAAGTAAAATTATAGGAACAAAAAGTTATAGTTCCAAAGTACTCAAAACCTGCAACTGGCTCATGCAAACAACCTAGGGATCCAGGAGCACTGGGTGGTGTTGGGCAGGGACCTCCATCCCCTCCCTCAGGGCAGAATCAGTCATATTTCACCCTCCTGGGAAAGCAGCATTTTAAGCCTACTGCAGTAAAAAAATGCAGGTATCTGCAGAGGGAGGAAGTCTTGAGTGGTAGAGTGAATAGGCAGGGCAAGACGTCAAGGAATTTGAGGAGGGGGAGAGAGCTGTTCAAGGCACCTCTGCCCTCTTTTTTTCCCCCACTTTTTATTTAAGTGGACTTAGAGGACTTAGAGGACTTTTTTGTTACATGGATGAATTACATAGTGGAGAAGGCTTTTTTGATTTACCCATCACCTGAAGAGTGTACAATGTATTCAACAGAAATGTTTTCATCCTGCAGCCCCCTTCCATCCCTCTACCCTCTTGAATCTCTACTACCACCCATCTACACTCAGGACTGTCCACCCTGTGACTCAGAAGAACCTGCCTATGGCAGGATAGGTAACTTAGCGCAACGGCAAAGGCTCCCTCAGGGCTCCCCACTCCCAGCCGCAGAGCTGGTGTGTGCTGAGAAAACACCCTAGAGCCAGCACTTCTGATAAGTTACAGCAGAAGTTACCATATGAGAGGAAAACAAGCATGGTGAGAGGGTCCTACTTCACTTTACCCCTCAGACCACCTCCACCCTCCTCATATCTTCTGCACAGGGGACTCAATGGGCACAGCCTTCTCAGATGCCTAGATGGCACCAGGCACAGACTCAGAGCAGGAGGGCACCAAAGACCATACAGCACCCCAGTCCTCCCACCAGTGACAGTGTGGCCATAGAGGCAGAAAAGAAGATGGCAAAGGCCTGGTGGAGGGTCACAATGATGGCGAAGACAGTGGCCACAAACTGCCCAATGATGCAGAAGATGAACAGCTGGCCACATGCAGAGCAGAGGGAGAGCAGCAGGGCATGGGCAGCAAACTCGCTGTCACTCCATGCAGCGGAGGGCTCCCTGCTCTAGCAACGAGCCTACTGCGAAGAAGCAGAAGAAACTGACCCCACACATCACCTGCACTGATTACACAGGCAAAGAGGGCACCCTGCCAGTTTGAGGTGAAGGTGTCAAAAGCAATGTAGCCTTCCAGTAACATGAGGCCTAGGAGTGTGGAGGCCCGGGAGGTCCACGACTCTGGTCTGCAGGACAGCAGAAACATGCTGACCCTAAGGGAAATGAGGCCAGCTGTCAGGTAGGTATTCCCAGTGTTTGCAGCTGTACCGAGATACCAGCTTTCCCATCAGCATAACAGGGATCACCTTGGCGGCCATGGACAGTATCTGAGTGGGTAAGCTGACAAACTTGAAAACTTCACATAGGCACCAGCTGCTAAGCATATGTGACAGGCTGGCAAAGGAGTACCAGTACTTGGGTGTCCCATGCCAAGGATGCTTGCAGAGGATACAGTAGAGGCCAGCCACGATCAGTGCCAGCACTCTGTTCATTAGCACCAGAAACTGAGTCCATGAAGTGCTCACCTGGTGATGCAGCTATGGCCCCACATCTGCGATCATCACTCTGTCCTGTAGCACACCCCAAGTCAGGGAAGAGACCTGGAGCCCTGAAGTACAGAAGAACAGCTTTGGGGCCTGCCACATGGGAGTGGTCTTTGCTGTCTCTGTCCGGGGAGCCAGGAGAACCTCAGAGGCCTTGTGCTCATTGCCAAACACACAGCTTCCACCAGGGGAAAGCAAAGACCCCTGCCTGTCTCCAGGCAGTTCTTCCATCTACCTGAAGTGTTGCACCACGAGGTAGCCAGCAGCATTCACCAAAAACCGGAAGAATCAAAGCTGGGTCCATGACTCCAGAGGGGCTTCAGGAGTCTCCCCATCTGGGGAGCCCAGGGGTGTGCACACAGCACCACCACTGCCCAAAGCCTGGCGTCCATGGTCCAGTTCACCTGGGGTGGAGTGGGTCCAGGGAATGTGAGTTCTCAGACCCTGTGCTCCCTCCACTGCCTCTAGGCAGTGTTAATATTTTAGACAGTATTTAACTACCAATACTTGAGAGCTCTTAACAACACATATTACTTTACAGTCACATGAGGAAATGTTCTTAGAACACAGTACCCACATACTATTTAAAAAAAAAAAGAACTTTCCACTTCCACTAATTCACAAAGCCCTGTTTTCTTCACAAATATACTAACTAAAAGTGTTAAGATCAAGAATAAAAGAAGACGAAACAGATACAATTTCTTCCAAATATATTTTTAAAAGAAGAGATTTTCTGAAACTGATATAATTATCATATAAAACAAAACTACAGTAGTAATTTCCAGCCAAAATAGTAATACAGGTTTAACATCCCTAATCCAAAAATGCAAAACTTTTTGAGCACTAACATGATGAGATGCCTATCTGGTAAGTACCATGCAAATATCTCAAAATCCAAAAAAGTCTGAAATCTGAAAACACTTTTGCAAGCATTCCAGAAAACCGATACTCAACCTGTAGCATCTGTTTTTCCTAGTCCCTCAGGCCCTTGTCATTTAAACAATCTCCAAAGTGACAGTTTTATTTCTATGCATAAAGTCTGGGATATTGTCTCATGAAATAGGATACTTAACGCTGGTGGGAAAAAATTAATGAGATATGTCAACCTTAAAATTACGGGGGGGGGGCAGAATGTTACACTATGAAGCAAACTTGCGAAAACTAGGGTTACAGGACATCCACAACTCCTCCCACAACCCATTACAACCCTAACAATTTTCTTTTAAGTACAGAAACTAAAAAACTTGAGAAAGTGGATACAAAACCATCCTCAGGGTCCAAGCCATGAATCAATGGATCTCTCTTTTTTTTCTTTCTTCACATAACACCCCTTATATTTACAATGTGCTTTACCATTTACAAAAACCCCTTTACTTATATTACCTCTTCATGTCTTTTCAAATAATCCGTAAGGTCAAGTAAGGGTGTTCTTTTTTTTTTAACAGAAAAGAAAACAAACTCAGAAAGGCCAAGGATCCTGCCAGTAGTGGGTCCAGGCCTAGAAACCAAGTCTCCTACATTCAATTCTGAATTCTACTATACACAACACTACCCCTTCTGTAATATAGTAAAGCCTTCTATAAAACATTTGGCTGGGTTCCAAGACAGCCGTCCCAGACTGAATAAGACTCTATATAGCAAACAGTGTAAATAGTGAGAGTCTAATGCAATTACTGGCATGGAGGCATACATCTTTTTTTAAAAAGTGAAGAATTAGTTGGTTTAAAATTAAATCAACATGGTGTGTGTATGGTGGGGAAAACAAGCAGAACACTCTTCTAAAAAGAAATCAAAACGAAGTACTGTAGATTTGTACATTTCACATTAGCTGATAGAGGTAGTGGCAATCAATACAAGGAGGAAGAAAAAAAAAAGGAGACAGAGTGGACAACTATGAAACTGCATGATGTTTTATTTGTAGGAACTAAAATGAAAGACTTCTGCTCCCCTCAAAATAACTGTGAGATTTTAGAACATTAGTTTATAAAATAACAGAAGAGGTAGGGGAGGATTTTATTCAGCCATCAAAAGGAATCCCTGCCAAAATGTTGGCTCTGGAATATAGATCAGGAATCCAAAGTCCCATTTCTAGATCATCTCTTGGTGCTATGCATTTTAAATTGTTTTGATTGTTTTGCCCTTTCAATTCTCACATCTGTAAAATCAAATAACTTTACCCAAACAATTTCCTAATGACCTTGGAAGGAGGAAGCAATGTCTGCAAAGGTAATGATCAATATTTTATTCCCATCCTCCACTGCAAAAACAAGTACTTCTCACACATCTATATACACAGGACTAGGCTAAAAGTGTGAAGAAAGTGATGGTCTTTATAATCCAGATGAATAAAGCACAGAGAAATGTTTATGGATAATATGACAAATTTAAACATCGTAGAGAAAGTTTCCACAGGAGTTGGGCTGAACACAGCAGACAGAAAGAATGAAGTTGGATTTGATCAGGATAGTAGTCATTAAGTTTAGGTAGGCAGAGAAGCAGCAGCAAGTTGGCTGTTATGTCTTTTGGGCTCCCAAAACACATCACTCATCTGTTATTGCATTTAAAATACTGTCGAGTAGTTTATTTGTCATCCCTACTTAGGCTATCAATACTTCAAAAACAGAGACCTTGTTTCATTTTTCTATCCCTAATCCCTAGTATAGGGTCTGGTACACAGAAGATAATCAACAAACTTTTTAAAATAAAAAATCCACTTTATTTGTTATTTATTTATTTAGAGACAGAGTCTCACTTTGTTGCCCTGGGTAGGGTACAGTGGTGTCAGGGTAGCTCACTGCAACCTCAAATTCCCATGCTCAAGCGATCCTCTTGCCTCAGCCTCCAGAGTAGCTGGGACTGCAGGCTCCTGCCACAATGCCCAGCTAATTTTTCTATTTTTAGTAGAAATGGGTCTCACTCTTGCTCAGTCTGGTCTTGAACTCCTGAGCTCCCACCTCATGCTCCCAGAGTGCTAGGATTACAGGTATGAGCCACCACACCCAGCCAATGAATGCTTTTTGAAAGGCAGTCAGGACAGAATTCCCAGTTTGTTGTATTTTAACCTACACTATTTGTGCAAATCATTTACTCATTGTCTCTCAACACCAAAACTATCCTCCTCTATTCTGTTCTATGTTGTTGTGGCTGAGACGGTGCAAGTGCATTTCATCAACTCCTTTGCCAGCCTGGTCCAAGTTAGGTTTTGCCAATAGACACAGTAAATGGAGACAGGAAAACAGGAAGATGTGTGAAGGGACTAGAAGGGACATCCTTCCAGTTCCTGTCAGTAGTAACTGCAACTGCTGGCTCTGGCAGCAGCAATTAGTTCACATTTCCAGCTCCTTTTGGTTCTCCCAGAACCAGCTTTACATGCCTTTATATGTACCGGCAGCAACTGAACAAAGCTAACCTACTCAAAAGTCAGACACCAGGTCCATGGAACCTCTCCTCTCAGCTCTTAGGTTCTGATTACTGTAATGTTCCCCTTTTGCTCTTACACTCATCTAACCAACTCCCTATATTAAGTCCCCTCTGTTCAAATTCCTATTGAAGTTTCTGTTTTCTCTACTGGACTCCCATACACTGTTAAATACAGAGATTCTAACCGCTCTCCTCTGAGATATCCTGCTGCTTCACTGAAGGAGAAAGTAAACAAAACTTGAGTTATTGTATAAATAAAACTTATTTCATAAAGGATAATTTGAAACCCTCTAAATTTGCTCCTGTTAAATTGCAGCACTAAGATCACTTAACGTTTGTGATTTAAACTATCACATCATTTATTTTTTTTTCTTTTTTTTTCTATTTGACTAAATTATCCTTAGAGAACACATCATTTAAATGAGAAATAATTTAAATGGTGCAGGCTATTCCAAGCACACACACCCTCCTCCTCTTACTACAGCACATAACCTACAGATAATGTGAAATGGTAAAGTTGTTCGGCTGTTCCCCAGTGGTCTCAGTTCCCAGCTCCCATGTGCCTCTAACAGCACGGCATGAGACCCTGCTAAATGTGATTCTTGTATTTCAAGACCTTTTTTTCCTGTTGTTCAACAAGACCCCTAAATGCAAGCTAGCTACTTCATCTAGTATTCAAGGAAAGAAATGGCAAACTGGTCCAACAACAAAGCTCAGGTGAATTTAATGCTATGTTGTTCTACCTTAAGGGATTTTCAAGCATAATTTTTTACTGCATGTGATTTTCATTTTATGCATTGACTTTAGAATCTAACCTCTTCATAAAATACAACATCACTCTATAACATAGAAACAAAAAGAAATCTACCTTGCAGGAGAGCCCATAAGCAACATATCTGTTGAAAACAACCAACCAAAATGCTTAGATGTTTTTCATTTGGCCTGTTACTTCACTTAATAGTATACCCTCACTAGACAATTTAATCGAAGGTTAATTTCAAAACATAATTTTCACGATTACATTTAATACAGATAAACCAATTTTTAAATATTACAACAAATGGTATGTAGATGCAGCAAACGTATTAATTCATTCTCAAAAGGAAATGGGAAGGCAAATTTATGCAATAGGAATCTTTCTTAGAATTTTTAGCAATGTATATAGCTGCTGAGCATCGAACAAGACACATCACTAGGCCCAATCATTAGTCCACTTCAGTTGCCTAACAACCCATAAGGCAAAAGACAATTAAGAACATGGCTAGTTCCACTGAAGTTCCTCCACACAGCATAAAATTGAATAATGGGCCACCTACTACTCTCTTAGCACCTACAGAGTGAGGGATTTTATCACCTAGCTCCTGTCTAAGAACACTAACTTCTACTTAAATGCCAAGAGTCCCATTACCACAAGTCAGTATATCTATGTAAAATCAACCAAACTGTAGTCCCCACACAAGAAATACCAGAAGACCCGTAGACACATTAGGTAGAAAACATAGAAAACTAGTGAGGGAAGACAGGATAGACCTTTAGGGAATGAACTGGGTAAATGTTACTGTACCTCTGTACCCCCAATTTTATGGGGACTTAATTAAATGCAAATGAACGGTCAATAAATTACTACAACAGCAAAGATGTCAGAGAAATGAATCAATCGAGAAATTAAACTGGCGTCTGATGGCAATGTCTGTCAGCAGAGTGTGTAATAAACAACACTGATTAAAAATCAATTGTAGATCTGTGTGTGCAGAGTATAATCTCACAATTTTTTCTTTTAAAACTGCAAACTATGATGCATTTTTAGTTTCCCCAGAATTTAATAAATGAGTCATTATAAAACTATGAAGTGCTTTAAGTCACACAAGAAACACTGCCATAATTTTAATAAAGTGCATTTTAATGTTAACTCATTTCTCTTGCTGGAAGGAATTATGCTTCTTTGCTAATGTATAGAAAATGAAACTGTCACTGAAACATCTGGTTATATATTATTCATTAGGCATATATCACCTTTACTCCAAAGACTGCATAATATAAACACAAATCATGAATAAATCCGATTAAAGAGATAGACCTGACACCACAAACTGAAGGTTAGTAATAAAATTCCAAAGATGTCTGCTGACCTGGTCTACCCACTCAAACGTGGGAACTGGCTGTCTCAGTGTTCCACACACGCAGAAAAAAACTCAAAATTCCCAGTATTTTGAATATCTGCATTGTCTACATTATGTTAGTGATTCTAATTTGAAATTTTTCTATGCAGCACATTGGAGGATCATTAGCTAGTTATTCAAATACTCAAACGGACTAGCCTGACTCAGGCAATTTTCCTTCACAAATTCTCCATTTCATTCTCCATCTAATATAAATAACCTCAACCGTGGGTTCCAAAAGGGTACCTGAGGGAAATAACTAAAATCCTTAGAAAAATGAAGGGCCATATTTGCTGTGCTACCCCTGGAAAACGGAGTCTTAAATAACTAGCCATTATTTTACTAAAAAGTAGGTTAAGTGTACAATCAAGATTTTGATACCTGTTGATTGTAACAAGCAAAAATTTCAGAGGAAAAAAGGAATAACCAAGAGTCATATTGCTGCTATTTAAATTCTTTATAAATCTACAGATAAAGTTTCACTAAAAGAACCAAGAACACCAAATCTAAATTATTAAACTATTCAACAATTACACCTCATAAAAGCATATTGATTATCTACCCATTACACTAAGTATACCAGTTGATCATCTTGGAACTACCCAAGAAGATTATGTAATGCCAATCGCTCACACATTAGTTTTAAGCACACTCCTCAGTTTAAAACACTGAAACCACGTCTCAATTTTTTAATTTTTAAAAGAAGTATATTACTACAACGCTAAATGCATATCATTTTCACAGTAAACAAATTTCTTTACACACCTCAAAGAAACTCTATATTTTCAAACCATTTTACAATGATTCTCTAGATCTTCCGACGAGCTCACAAAAGATAACCAAAGGGGCTTCAAGGAGATTAGTCTATAATTAGTTTTAGTGAGCAAATAATCGGAATGAACCTCAAAGTTTGAGACCAATTTTTACTAACACCATCTCTGAGAGCAGGGAGGCAACTTCTGTGGGAGGGAAAAGATCCTGACCACCGGGACGAGGGCTCCCCAGCGACACAGGGTACCGCGGAGCTCAGCGCGGACGGCGGGCGCAGAACGCGGAGCTCCCACCAGAACAAACCGAGACGCCCCCTCCCCCACGACTCCTCGGGGCGAGCTCGCGGCGTCGGGAGCAGCAACAGATACTCCCGGGCAGAAGGCGGCACTCCAGGAATGCTGGAACAGGAGGGGTCTCCCGCGGCCCACAAGCCACCGGACGCCGAGGAGCGCCTCCACTCGCGAGCCCGACTCCGGCCCCCGGGAGGAAGGGGACATCCGCACAAAGTGCCCCCTCCCCACCCCCACGGCGCAGACACCTATCCCCGGTTGCTAGGGGAAGCCCGGAGGAAAAACCCGCATTCCACCCCGTCCGCCTCCGGCGCGGGGCGGCAGAGGGGCCGGGCCCCCGCCCCGCGCAGCGAGGGGCCGCCCCGCCGCCCGGCCTCCGCGCTCCGGGGAGGGCAGCGAGGGCTGGCTGCAAAGGAACGAGTCCCGGCGCGTCGCCCACTGCGTGCCTCGCAAACCTGGCTGGCTCCCGTCTCCTGACCCTCGAAGAAACGGGAACAATGAGAAGCCGCCCCCTCCCCGCCATGGGAGCGCCGGGGGCGGCGGCGCCATCTCCCTCACACCCCCGCGGACACACACCCCCCCACGCCGCGGCGGGCGGCCGGCGCCAGCCGTCCACGGCCCGGCCGGGCGGACGCGCGTCCCAGCCCGCCGCTCCCGCGCCCTCGCCCGCCGCACTCACCGGCTCCTGCCCCAGCCCCAGGCTCCGCGGGCCCGGCCGGAGCGAGACTCGGGTAGCAGCTGCCGCGGCCGCCTGCGCCGCCGCACAATATGGCGAGCCTCGGCTTCCGCAATGGAGCTCGGGAAATACAACAGGGGCCGCTCAATATTCATGAGAGACTGAGGGGAAGCCGGCGCGGCCGGCGCTGCGGGGAGGGCGGGAAGCAGCGAGCGAGCGAGGGGCGGAGGCGGGACGGAGACTGCTCGGCGCGGGCGGCCCCGGCGCGGGGGAGGGGGCGCCGCGTGCTGCCCGCCAGCCCCGCCGCCGCCCCGCCCCGCCGCGCCCCGCCCCGCCCCGGCGCCCACCGCGGCCCCCGGCGACGCCCGGTGACGACGCCGCCACCTCGTTCTCAACGTCCGTCTCCTTGGGTTCTTCTGCCCTTGCCTCGGCCCACCGAGTGCGCCTCCTGGCCGGCTCCTCGGGGCCGGGCTCCGACTTCTCTCTCCTGACTTCGTCCTCTTACACCCATCCCACCCGGTAGAAATCCTAATTAGGCTTTCAACTCCAGAACTTCACCTGAACTTCCGCGCCCTTCCACCCCCAGTCCAACACACACACACTTTTGATCCTTGCAGGATAAACCTGCACGGTCTAATTTTTCCGGAGAAAATGACCTTCAACTCTAGATTTGTATTAGCATTCTGATTGTACTCATCAGCTCTCATTGTTTACCTTGTTGATGCTTTATCCCTACTTGTTTGGCCCCTTCCAGTATTATCTTCTGCACTTGAGGATCTAAAAAGTTATAGATTAAATAGATGTAATCATTACCTAAAACACACTCAGTTAGCAAGAAATTATTCGACGCTGAATACATATAAATTATGAGCTGAAGAAGTAAAAGAGTTCTCTGACCTCGAGATGTCTATCCGTGAGATGTCATGTTCTCTTGAAAAGATAACCAACAATACCAGATGGCAAATCTGAAGGCACTCATGGCATAAAGGAATGAACTGCAATGGGAATTGAGCAAACGGGTCCATAGCCACCAATGTGAGTCCAACTATGTCACTCAAACAGAATACATAACTCCTTTGGACTTTATTTTCCTCATGTGTAAAATGAGAAGATTGCATTGATTCTTAGGTCCTTTTCAGTTCTTGAACTCTCTAAAACTCCCTATAATCGATTCTAAATAAATAATATGAACTTACATAGGCTTTTGGAAAAGAAAACTATCGATTCAAGCTGGTATGTTCAGGGACGATTTCCTAAGAAGCTAGGATTGAGCTGGTCTTTGACAGATAGCCTTGGATAGGTGGAAGAGGACAGGTGTTAAAATATTAAAGACAGCACATTATGTATGCTACCTAACAATCCATCAAAGTAAACAAGAGCAAAGCATTATTCTTATTTCAATGGCTTGAAAACTTTCGCCTACTATCCATAGCTTTAAATAAGAAATGACAGTTCTCTGACTCCACAAGTTCTTCAAGGTTAAGCTCTTCCTCCGAAGTAGAAAAAATAAATCAAAATAATCGGGAATGCTCTGCTTCTCCCGTCTGTGAGAGTCCACTTTCTACTTTCTAGAGACAGTGCAGTTGCAGAAGCATCTCCCTTCTTTATTCATGATGACTGCATATGTATTTCAATTAAAGGAAGACAGGATGTTCATAATTTAGAAACTTTCTAATTAAAATGCTTTTGAAAATCATGATGTGTGGTTAGATTAAACAATTCAATTGATGTTGAAGAAAAGTGATCATTTGTAAAAAGCACAGGAACTTTATGGATGAGAGTTAAATATAGTGCTTAAAAAAGACTCAGGAGAATTAGTGGAAAAATGGAAAACTTATGGGATATCTGGATTAAATGTGATTAAAAAGCTACACCTCAGGCTAACATCCTTAATATGAAAAACACTACTGACAAATTAATGGAACTCATTTTATCTATTTTATCTCTTACTCAAAGATTTGGCACTGAGAGTACTATGAATCTTCCCGGACTATATTAATCAGGAAAGATTATGTTAGGGTGTAGTAACAAACATCTCCAAAATCTGTGTGCCTTAACATGACAAAAGTTTATTGCTTGATCATGTTTCACGTGGGCCAGCCAGATCCACTCTGTTCTAGTCATTCCGGGAACCCGATTAACAGACTCCATCATCTTGTAACTGTATCACCTGGAACACAGCAACTCATTCTCTGTGGCAGAGTGTTAGAGGCAAGGACCCTCAAAGACCCTCAACTCCCCTATGACTCGTCCTACGCACGGACTTCGCCCTGGAAAATTCCAGCTATAGCTCCGAGAAGAATGCATTCCATGACGTGCTGACCACGGGATGCTCCAGGGAGTGCTGACTGCAATTGTTCCCGACCACCTGCCAGGTTGGAGATGAGTAACCAGTCAAAAACAGGATACCAATAAGACGCTGATTGGGGCTGATTAACCCAGACCCAAGCCTCATCGTCGCCCTACTCTATTTTTTGTTTCTACTTCCTTGTTTCTGTATGCTTATAAAACCTACTAAGAATCTAAGTAAAGCAGACCTTGACAACCCTTTGCTTGGTCTCGTTCCTTTCTCTCGCCCATCTCTTTCAGGCAAGGTCCCCCTTGACCCCCGCGAGTAACAGAAGGTCCTGTGGGTCGGGACAGCAGAGGAAGAAAGTGATGTAGAATTCCCATGAATTTTTCATAACCTTAGCTTGGAAGGGAAATAGATCGCTGATCACATTTCATTGCTTAGAACTAGTTGCATAGCCCCACACATCTACAAGGGAACTGAGTCCTTGAACTGAGTTCAGGAGGAGTGGGGAACTTGGTGAACAATACTAATGTCAACCACACCAATGCCACCAGTTGGTTCTTAGATGCTATGAAAAAACTCCAAGAGATTTTATTCCATAATGCTGGTTCCCTTGAGTGACTTCAAGAAAGTTATACTTTCAAAAATAAACTCTCTGTGCCTGTTAAGATTTGACTGTCATATAAATAGGGTGGACTTTCCATTTTCATCCTTTTTAATTATATGTTAAATCAATATAAACTCCACAGTCAGCGTATCAATAGTGATTTGCCATATCCAGACTATATTATTTTTGCTAATGTTTTGAACTAACATAAAGGATATCACCCTGAAAAACATTTTCATTCTGCCTGTGTGTTATACTAACTGGAAGTGATGTTTTTATTTTAAATAGAACATTAAATTAACACTACATAATAGAAGTATCATATCATAAATGGATGACTAGATGAACTCCTGTTTAAAAGATTCTTTCAAGCTCAGTAGTAGTACGGGGTTAATCACATGGTGAATGGTAGGGATCCCAAAGTGGTCCCAAAAAATCACCATTTTGCTGCCATTCTGCTATGGTCATGCTACAAAATTAGATAGTTGAGCTCAACCAACTTTTACTGAGTAGTGCGTGCCAATCAGTTTTTAAGTGCTTAGAATAAAAATGCTAATATGACTATAAGTTCTTTGCGAGCAGAATTTTTTTTTTTTTGAGACAAAGTCTCACTCTCTTGCCCAGGCTAGAGTGCCGTGGTGTCAGCCTACTCACAGCAACCTCAAACTCCAACTCCTGGGCTCAAGTAATCCTTCTGCCTCAGCCTCCCAAGTAGCTGGGACTACAGGTATGAGCCACCATGCTCAGCCAATTAATTTCTTTCTTTTTTTTTTTTTTTAGTAGAGATGTCTTGCTCAGGCTGGTTTCGAACTTTTGACCTTGAGTGATCCACCCGCCTTGGCCTCCCAGAGTGCTAGGATTACAGGCGTGAGCCATCACTTCCGGCTGAGGGCAGAAATCATGTTCACCACCATATACCTAGAGATGAGCTTGGCACTTAGTAGACACTCAGTAAATACATGTTAAGAGAATGAAAGAGATTATTTGATCCCACTGTGTATATGAAATAGAATAACACATATGCCATTTGCCTCACTTTTTTTTTTTTTTTTTTTTTTTTTTTTGAGATAGAGTCTCGCTTTGTTGCCCGGGCTAGAGTGAGTGCCGTGGCGTCAGCCTAGCTCACAGCAACCTCAAACTCCTGGGCTCGAGTGATCCTTCTGCCTCAGCCTCCCGGGTAGCTGGGACTACAGGCATGCGCCACCATGCCCGGCTAATTTTATATATATATATCAGTTGGCCAATTAATTTCTTTCTATTTATAGTAGAGACGGGGTCTCGCTCTTGCTCAGGCTGGTTTTGAACTCCTGACCTTGAGCAATCCGCCCGCCTCGGCCTCCCAAGAGCTAGGATTACAGGCGTGAGCCACAGCGCCCGGCCACATTTGCCTCACTTTTATAACTTAGCAGAAATTTCTGTCAAGATTGCATTGGTCCCTCCAGAGGCTTTCTCTGTTTAGGCAGTCTTAAATGGAAATTCACATCTGCCTATTCCATATCCACTGCATGGATTTCTTTTCAGCCATGCTCCAAGTATCTAATTGTCATCTATTCGTCTGAGATGAAGACTGCAGGCCATCAAGAGCCTGTTAATACTAAGCTATATATGTATCACAATTTATAGAGCACTTTAGATCCATTACTTCCCTGAAACTTCAGACAATTTTTCAAAGTCTTATTCCTGTTTTATAGTGGAGGGAATTATGACTTCTGTGGTTCAATAACTCTCCCACATGTTGAGTTAGTAAGTTGCAGAGCAGAGGCTCAAACCCTGGCCATTTGATTCCACGTGCAGGATATTTTCATTATGCCACATCTGCCTTACTACTCTCTGCTACATGCACAAATGCAGTATCTTTCTCCTTTGTAGTGAGCAAGTGGTACATGAAGCAATCATTTCCAGAGCTTCCTCTCAACATTATTATTTATTCCAACCCTCAGTGTAGTCTATCTTCAAGAAGCCAGAGGTGATGGTAAATATAATAGTCTATGACCCTGATCCATTAAGAGGAAACTAGCAGGTTTTGTTTTTGTCTTATCAGAAAACTTTAAGAGAACAAAACAAAATTAAAAGTAAAAGGTAGGCTAGAAGAGCTTGGGCTTTAACCACTATCTATATATACTATTGTCAAGATATATCCTCTGCCAATATCTTTATTTGCCATCTTTTAGATGTGTTGTGCTTTCTTTGAAAGAGCCAAAGTAAGTAGGGACATTGTAGAAAGGCCTAAAGAGACCTATAATTCAAGGTGGCTTCAGGAAGCAGGCAGCTCAAGATTTATGACCTCCTCAGCTGAGAAAATATAGCTGTAGCCACAAGCTTTAGTGAAGTTTTATTTGTATTTCAGCACAGTGCATTTCTGTTTGCGATACTTCCCTTGGTGTTTTAGTGCCTTTTTATATTCCCAAGATAACCAAAATAATTGCTGCTATTCTTATTTGCTAACTGTTCACCTTAAAGGAGTTAAACAGGTTAAATGAGATGGTCTAGTTAGAAAAACTTTTAGGGAGAACTAAACAATATTGCTATTTCCCTCCCATGGAGACTTGGAATGGTATTTTATATGTCCCAGATGTGGCCACATTCTGCCTAACATCTGTTAATGCATTTTATTAAAATAATGAACTAGCATGTGTTTGAAAGGCCAAAAGAATGAATTAAAGTTTTCATTCTGATGCAGCATAAATTGCTGTTTCTTTATAGTTCATAATGGAGTATGTAAGTGGGAGATATTATTGTGCTATCCATCTTCAAATATAAAATAAAACATGATTTAATAATTGCTGGATTTTAGTTTTCTAACATGAAGAAAGTTTATTAAGGTTCAAACAAACCTTCTCAGGTTTTTATTTTTTTCTTTCAAAATGTTTTCTGCAAGAGGTGGAATTTGTGCCTTGGTATTGATCTAGGAACACCAAGAATCATCTTAGAAACCAATAAAGAACAGATAATTCAGGTCAAAACTCAGAACTAAAGTGGAAATTCCTCTGGAAAGGAAGGCTAGAAGATCCCAGTGGGAAAGTACAGATGAAGAGTGCAAACTGTTTAAATCAACTTGCAGTTTGCTCAAACTGCCTTTGTGTACATTTTAGTTATTCCCACTTAATAGAAGCATGATGCTAGAATGATTCTTTGTGGGGTGAGAGAATGGAGGGTGAAGATATCTCTTATCTAATACAGTTCATATGTTTTTCAGTAAAGAATTTAAAAGAACTGCCAAATTCCATCCATATAAGAAAATTTTATTTTAAACTGTATCAAGATTTAGAAACCTCTGCAGTATCCATCTGCTGAGACGTTAGCATTTTATACTCCACAAAAACAAATCATTTAAATATACATTGAATAACATACTAAAGTAGGTTATAATTTAGAATAAATCTAAATAAATATTCTGGTCAACCTAAAGCACTAAGGTTTTATGTGCTACATCCTAAAAGAGATACTTTCTAAGACTTTCTAGTCTTTCTGTAGGAAATTTTTGTTTTATTATTATTTTTTTAAAACGAGCACATTTCATAGGGCATGCCTATAAGGTCAGAATTGACTGTGGTTTCCTATGTATTATGAAGACTGCTGCACAGAAATAGATGGGATAAAGGTAGCTGCCAATGACCCTTCCTGTTAGGGATCAGTAGGTGGACTAACTCACCTTCCTGTGAACCTCTCCAACACTCAGTCCTCCTCTGATCTAATTATAAGTAGTCTTTGTTCTATAAGTGTTTAAGTTCATAGTTAGTGGATTTCCAATTCTATGACTTCTTGGCATACACACATCCTTAGCTACAAGTCTTTACTCTTGGACTTCATCATATTAGCTGCCTTAGTTGACCCTTTTCTAAAATTTGAAAGATTAGTGTGGGTCTGTTCTCAACGCACCTGTCTCTTCTTCTACACGATGCAGATTTTAGCCAGTTGCCAACCTATTCATTCTCTCACTTGGCCCTTAATTAGGTTTGGCCATATCCTCAGCCCAGCCTTTAGCTTATAACTTGACATATAGTAAATGTAAACTGTATTATAAGGTAGTGTCACAAACATAACCCACAGGCACCATGCCATTCTTGGTACAGAAAAAGCCTTTTACATGGATGCTGATAGGAACACTCATACACTGCTGGTGGGACTGCAAACTAGTACAACCTCTGTGGAAAGCAATATGGAGATACCTCAAAGAGCTACAGGTAGAACTACCATTTGATCCAGCAATCCCATTGCTGGGCATCTACCCAAAAGAATAAAAAACATTCTATAAAAAAGACATTTGCACTACAATGTTTATAGCCACACAATTCACAATTGCAAAGATGCGGAAACAACCCAAGTGCCCATTAATACATGAGTAGATTAATAAAATGTGGTATATGTATACCATGAAGTCCTGCTCAGCCACAAAAAATAATGGTGATCTAGCACCTCTTATATTATCCTGGCTAGAGCTGGAACCCATTCTACTAAGTGAAGTACTCCAAGAATGGAAAAACAAGCACCACATATACTCACCATCAAATTGGTATTAACTGATCAACACTTAAGTGCACATATAGTAGTAACATTCATTGGGTGTTGGGCAGGTGGGAGGGGGAGGAGGGGATGGTTATATTCACCTCTAGTGGATGTGGTGCATACCATCTTGCAGGGGTCCTCAAACTTTTTAAACAGGGGGCCAGTTCACTGTCCCTCAGACCGTTGGAGAGTGCGCACTGTGGGCCCGGGACAAATCAGTTGCTAAGGAGGACAGGCGGTGCCGGCAAAGACACCCGGTGGGCTGGATAAATGTGCTGGGCGGCCTGCATGTAGCCCGTGGGCCGTAGTATGAGGATGCCTGGCTAGGGGATGGACACGCTTGAAGTTCTGACTCGGGTGGGGCAAAGGCAATATATGTAACCTAAACATTTCCACCCACCTAATATGCTGAAATTAAAAAAAAATTTAAAAGAAAAGAAAGAAAAAGCCTTTTATATCAACAAATGCAGAAAATGGAGAGCCCTGAAGTGGAAACGAACTGACAAGAAATGAGATTGCTATCTTTGGCGTTGAATACCACAGGAATTATCTTGGGTTAGTAGAACTTGCATGACATTGGGTGATAATGTTGCAATTATCTAAGGAAAATAAAACCAACCAGAAAGCTTATTCTTGGTGAACTATCAGCAAGTAGAACTGTATTTGGATGTTGATTTTAAGGAGTCCTGTCAAAACACACTATTATGAATAAAAGTTTAAAATACTCTACATTAATCTTAATATTCCAAATTGGAACTTGAAATTTGAGTAATTTTATTCTCAGAGCACATTTAGCATCTGTCTTTCTCCCCTGTTCACTTGCTTCAATTAGTAGTATCCAAGTACATTCCTACCCTACCACCAGAGTGAAAGTAGCATGAGGAAAACCATGTCACTATTCATCTTTCAACACCAGTAGTAATTTATCTTTATGTAGGCCCTAGCATTTGACACAATGCAATGTACATGTATTAAATATACGTAGATATCTACCTCGTTCCTAAGGTACTTTGGTATCCTTCTAAGTAGAAATAATAACTACAATTTGTAAAAAGCAGGTACTAAATACACTTGCTTTATATATTTAACAAATAATATCAAATTAAACAGTATAATAACATTTAGAAAATGCAAATTTGAATAGATACAATTTTCTACTTATCATGTTAAAGCAATTATAATAATCATCGTTGTTCAATGTTTATGAACACCAAAATTGCATTCATTATCAATGTGCATGAAAAAATGATGCAACCTTTTAAGAGGGCAATTTGGTAGTTATCTCTTCAAATTTTAAATATGTATATCTTCTAGCCTAAGAATTGTACAATTCTAGGAATCTCTCCTATAGAGATACTCACACAAGTGAGCAAAGAAATATGTACATAGATATTAATCTTTGTATTGTTGTGTTTGTAAAAAACCGAAAATAGCCCACTCTTTTTGGCTAAATAAATTTTGGTATATCAACACAGTACTACATCATGTAGCTGTCAAAAAGACTGAGATAGAGCTACAAGTGCTGACATAGAAAGAGATCAAAGATGTATTAGTAAGTAAAAAATCAAGTTACCCAGCAACATGACTCCATTTTTGTAATACAAATAAAAATCTAAAAGAATATACACCAAACTATTAAAAGAAATTATATTTGAGGAAAGGAAGACTTCTGAACACTTGCACTTTCTAAATTATTTCTTCATTTCTATACTGTTTGAATGCTTCACACTGAAATAAAACATTGTGTTTCAATCATAAAGTCAATAAAGATACAATTACATATAAAAAGCAAACTCATCTAATACAATGGGTAAAAATTTTAGCACGTATCTACTTATTATTAAATAAAAGACTGTGGTAAAGAAAATAGCTGTTCTAGATCAGGCATCATTAGCCAAAGCAAATGGAAAAACTAGAACTCCAAAATTCTTTGTTTCTAGTTGTGTAGTGGCCTTGAAAATCAGGCAGTCAAATGACTTATTATTAGACCTTAATCTCCATTCCCCTAAACATTCCTAGCCCTATTTAGTAAGAATTTAGGCTAAACTGGAACCAACCAATGATTATAGATCCCTCAAATAGCAGGCATTTAAAAAGAGTTCTAGGACTTATATAATTATCACTCTACTCTCCTCCTACTAATTTATATCCCACAGTCTCTAGGGAAAATATCAGGTGTTGTTTGCTAATTAGTCTCCTTAGCACTCCCTCAAGAAATTCCTACTGATTTAGCACGCCATTGCTGGAAGCAACTAACTGTAGGTTAAGAATTTAATATTTGAATTTCCCATCTTCTATACCTCTATGCCAGGGAATTTTTATTGTGCATACTCTGTGAGATCACCATCTGGTAAAAATCTTGAGCAATGTATTTAATATTAGGCTGGTTTCAGAAGACATGCCCTTCCTCCAAATCTGGCACAAATGGCTTGAAGGGTCATAGCAAGAGCACTAGCCACTGGATTTGGGGTAGAGTGGGGGCAGGGTTGTGCAGAGATAAAGGGACCAAGGAACTGGCTGAAAAGGACAGGATATTTGTCCCAATTGGCCAAATGCCCAGAGCTGAAGCAAGAATATAATACACAGGCAAGAAAGAAGTACATGAAAGCAAGACTCAGTATAAGTTTAAGGGGATGCAAGGGACTCCCCTGAAAACTGAATCAGGGGGTCTGAAGCCAAGACTATCAAGAGCAGCTATGCTTCCTTCTCCTCCAGTGGGGAGCATGGCACAAAAAGTGAGGAGCCGTGGGAGATACAATGTGCTGATATGAGCTGAGGCTGGCAAAAGGATATCCCTGACCTAGACTCTAGGTCCTCAAGTTACAAGTGGGGCAAATTTGAAGACATGTGCAAAACCCAGAATTATTGAGTGAAGGTCATGAAAAGCAGAGGGCCAGTTAGAAAAAGTAGAGATGTGTATCCAAACAACTCACCAAAATTGGGGGAAAAAAACCAAAACCAAAACCAAGATAGATGTGAGGAGTCAAAGAATGAGATAAGAGCCAGGGACAATGACAGCTGATAGGACGATTTGTCTGGGTTCTCCTAATTTCTCTGACCCCCTGGCTCACTCCATCTCAGTCTCCGTTGTGGCTTCTCATCATCATCTCAAACCCTAAAGTTTTGGAATGTCCCAGGATTTTGTCTTGGGACCTTTTTTCCCCCTCTTAATGTATACCCTCTTTCTGGGTGATCCTATTCGGTCACATGGTCATAAGTACCACTGTTGTGTTGATAGCTCCCAAATTTCTCCAAAGTTATGGACCTCCATACTTACAGGTCTGTAAGTTTCTCCATACATACATACATACATACATGCTTACAGACTTCTCCAAACTTATGCCAGCTACCTATTCAACTCCACGTTTTGATGTCTAGTAGGTATCTCAAATATAAAATGCCCCTCTTTGAAATGCAAACAAAGGGTAATATATGATTGTTAACTGTCCTTTTATGTGTAGCTATAAAGTCTATGTTGCTTTACTAGTCCCAAGGGAGTTAAAAGAAATTTTTCTTTACAATTACTTAAAACCACAAAATAACTCAAGTGTAAAATTAATGTTTTAAGTGTATTTACATGCATATTTCCTTTTTACATTATTTCCTTATGGAGTCTACAAATAACCAGCCTTACTAATTCAAAAAAATGTAAAATGCAGACCTCATCTTCAAAGAACCCAGCATTTAGTAGGGGAGACAGATACATACCAAATGTGATGCAGCCAATAATAATAAAGGCAGTAGGAATACCTCTCCCTGGAGGCCCATTATTAATTACACACTATAGAGTAGTATCTCTCATAGGGCTCCAGCCATGGCAATATTAGTTTTAATCCTGGAAATTAGAAGAGTTGTAGGTAAATTCTCAACTGCGCTAATAGCCAATTATCTCATGAACTCTGTGTCAGGTACTGTGTCAAGTATTTTATAAGTATTATCTCATTTAATCTTCACAACAATCCTGTGAGGAAGTTACTATCATTCTTATCATTTTATGGGTTGGAAAATAGAAGTATAAAGTACTTCAATACTAAGCTACATCAAAATAACAGGATGGAAAAACCCATACCCTTAACCACTATTCTAAACTGCCTTCTTATAATTGGTGGCCCTGCTTTAACTAATAAAATAGTGCTTAGTTTTTTTTTTTTTTTTAATATTTGGAATAAAATAAAAGGATAAGTTTCTTTTTTTGGGGGATAGAGTCTCACTCTGTTGCCTGGGCTAGAGTGCCGTGGCATCAGCCTACCTCACAGCAACCTCAAACTCCTGGGCTCAAGCGATCCTCCTGCCTCAGCCTCCCGAGTAGCTGGGACTACAGGTATGCACCACCATGCCCGGCTAATTTTTTTTCTCTATGTATTTTTAGTTGGCCAATTAATTTCTTTCTATTTTTGGTAGAGACGGGGTCTCGCTGTTGCTCAGTCTAGTTTCGAACTCCTGACCTTGAGTGATCCTCCCGCCTGGGCCTCCCAGAGTACTAAGATTACAGGCGTGAGCCACCGCGCCCAGCCAAGAATAAGTTTCTGAATAAACCAAATAGTGAATATGTCCATTAATCTTGAATAATAATTCTTAATTACTGAACATAATTGGATGAAAAGGACCACAGCACATGAGGCTCAGCTGCATGACACAGAGGAATCAATTTTCCAAAGCTCATAAAGACACAGTAACAGGCTGGGCGCGGTGGCTCACACCTCTAATCCTAGCACTCTGGGAGGCCGAGGTGGGCAGATTGCTGGAGGGCAGGAGTTCGAAACCAGCCTGAGCAAGAGCGAGACCCTGTCTCTACTATAAATAGAAAGAAATTAATTGACCAACTAAAAATATATATACAAAAAATTAGCGGGGCATGGTGGCACATGCCTGTAGTCCCAGCTACTCGGGAGGCTGAGGCAGAAGGATCACTTGAGCCCAGGAGATTGAGGTTGCTTTGACCTAGGCTGATGCCACAGCACTCACTCTAGCCTGGGCAACAAAGTTAGACTCTGTCTCAAAAAAAAAAAAAAAAAGAAAGAAAAAAGAAAAAAAAAGACACAGTAACAGAGATTGGTCCTTTCAAGCTTCCTGCTGATTGCTTTTGGAGATAAGCTCTTAATTCTAAAATACATTCTATGTTTTGGGCCTTCTCTTATTACTATAACGTATATAAGCTAAGATGGAAAAATCATCAGACTTGCAGAGGCTAAGAGACTCGAAGCCAAAGCCTATAGGAATGTAGCCTTCCAAATTTATTATCTGTTGTGCATTGATGAACCACATATGGCAGGAACTTAAACCAGATGTATTTTAATGGTGGAGGCCATCCCATAACCAGGGCACAGGAATATGGCCTCAACTTCAAATTAGACAATAGGACTTGTAGGTGGTTCAGGGGTTTCCTTTTATTCTAGTTGTACACTAGAGTAAAAGTTTTCCAATCACCTTTTCAAATTAACTGGGACTCCATTTCTTAAGCTGGAAATTGTTGAAACTTCTAGCTTTTGAAATGTAATTATTTTCATTTTTAGAAAGACCCAAGATTTTCTGAATAATTCTTACTTAATCTAAAATGAAACATTCTTGGAAACTACAGCTCTGATATTAACATCTACATGTCCCCATTTGCTCCATTCTCATCTGGAATTTAGACATCACATTTTCATAGCCAGAATTCAACAAAACATCTTGGTCTGTCATCTGTTTTTTTTTAACTAAAGTTTTAGAAAGTCTATTATTTTAAGTCACATTTAAGTATTAAAAAATAATTTCATTTTAATCATGTACATGTAAGGAAAAAATTTTTCCATGTTAATGCAAAATGAGTTATGGTTAAAGAGTTATAAAACCTTTTTATATGTATTTATTTAGAGACAGAGTCTCGCTCTGTTGCTTGGGCTACAGTGCTGTGGCGTCAGCCTAGCTCACAGCAACCTCACACTCCTGGGCTCAAGCGATCCTCCTGCCTCAGCCTCCAAAGTAGCAGGGATTACAGGTGTGTGTCACCACGCCCAGATATTATGTTTTTCTTGATGGCTGGCCAGGATGTACTGGGTAAAAGGAACGGAGATAAACAGGCCTTTAAGGTGTGGGAGGAAAGGAAACATTCTGTAGTCCTATGGTTAGGTCTCAGTCTTTCAATTAGCCTGTGCCTTCGGACTGTGAACTTTACAACATCTGCTCAGTACACCCTACCCCTTAAGTGGGACGGGATGGCCAGGTGGGCTGAAGTTGAATATTCCCCTTTCCCAGGTTAGTTAGGCTCTGAAAAAACCTCTAATAGCTTAGACTCATTCATAGGTTCTCTTGAGTGCACGTCTTGTTAAGAACAGAACGCTCTGGTATATTTCAAAATATGCTTTCCTCCTTCACCTGGTATAAGCAGGAAGAGATCTTTCTGCAACATTCACTGTGAGGATCTGGTAGAGCTTTTAGAGGTAAAGCTCCCAAAAGTGTGGGGATCCCCTGGGGTTTTGAACTCTCAGAGTTGTCCACACTGAGCCTTCAGCGATTTGTCAATTACAGTTCAGGTTTTCCTGGGCTGACGCTAGTTTCTGTGGCAGTTTCTGCTCGTGGGTTTCAGTAAGCCGCAATGCTCTGTATTTGCCTGTCTCTCCAAATTTGAGGGTAGCAGTTTGCCCTGTGACCTCACTTCTCTGAGGGATCCAGGGAGAGTTGTTAGTTTTTCAATTTGTTCAGCTTTTTACTTGTCCGGATGAAGCAACAACTTCAAAGGTACTTACATATCAGACTACAAGCCTGATTTACCTTTTTTGTAATCTTGATGGTATCTTTTGATGATCAGAAATTTTTAATTTTGATAAAGTCCAATTTACCCATTTTTTTTTTCCTTTATGGTTAGTTCTTTCTGTGTTCCAAGAATTCTTTGCCTACCCCAAGGTTGCGAAAATATTCTCCCATGTTTTCTTTTGGGATCTTTGTAGTTTTAGCTTTTATGTTTCACCTATGATTCAGTTCAAACCAATATTTGTGTATGCTGTGAGATAGGGTTGAGGTTTATTTTTTTCCATATATTTTTCCAGTTGTTTCAACACTATTTATTTAGAGGACTTCCCTTTCCTGTTGAATTGGTGCCTTTGTGAATATTCAGTTGACTCTATATATGCAGCTCTATTTCTGGACTCACTATTCTTCTCCATTAATCTATATGCCTATTCTTGTGCCATAATCACATTTCTCTTTAATATCTAAACTATTTTGATTTTAGTCTCACCTTTTTCCAGATTACCCTTTGGAGTTTGCCCCACTCCCATTAATACTCGGGATGCACATTCACTCATGGGATCAGTCTTATTTTCATAACTTGTTCAGAAGGAAGCAGAGAACGTGATCAGCCCCCCTCATGGTGTCTTTTGTAGCTGTTCTGGCTGTAGTCTGTCATTGAAAACACAAAGTCTCAAACCCCCTGAGATCATCACTGTCAACTGCTAGAACAACCAGGGCCCTTACCATTGCTGGCTGCAGTGGTAATTTTTCAGAGTGTAAGGAGAAAAAAGGAGAGATCTCTGTTACTATTATGATCTTTAATATGTACTTTCCTGCACAGCCATTGTGACCCAGCATGCCCCCAGTGCTAAGGTGACTGAATCAAGATAGTCTCTTGCTCAGGTTCCTCTCTGGAGCCCTGTAATATGCCCAGGTTCTCCTGCTTCTTGGGGTACTAGGACTCCTTTCCTTTCAGGTGAATTGAAATGAGAATATTTAGTCACATCTCTCTAAGACGTTCTAATAAACTTGAGTCTCAAAAGGGAAGAGTTTGGTTTGTGGATCCATTTTTCTCCCAGGAGACTTTTAGGGTCTACATTAGAAAAAATTTTATTTCCTTCCCAGAATACAAAATAAGACCCCAAAGTATCATTATAACTAGGGGTAATGAACTGGTGGCCACAGGCCATATCAGGCCTGTAGCTGTGATTTGTTTACCTGCCAGTGTTTTCTGAATGTAGGCCAATATTTAAAAATGGAGAGATTTTAGTTAAAAACACAGATATCTAGCTTCCACGTGACTTGGGAAAACTAGATCTGCCTGCTGCTTCCATTAATTGGAACTGAGTTGGGTTTACTCACTTTAGCTCTCACATCGAGCCATAGTCACTTAGCTAGCTTTCTTCAGCATCAGCCTGGCTCCTGAAGCTTTTGAGTTTGTCATTCTCCTATAGAACCTGAGAACTATTGTTCATGCCTTGCCTTGTCACACATGCGCATAACTAAAAAGAGCAAGTCACATCCTTGGTTTCTGAACAAAGCTTACCACCACAGTGGCTTTTTTGTATCCACTACTAGACTTAGAAGTAGCTGACAACTTTAATAATGTCTGTTTTTGTTAACAGTAAGAAGTTTAGAGTTTCACTTTACCCTGCCATATTTATTCATTCAACAAATACTTATTTAGCACTGACTATGTGACAGGCTCTTTTTCTAGGCACTTGGAATACATCAGAGCACAAAGTAGCAAAAGTGTCTGCCCTTGTAGCACTATTAGTGGGGAAAGATGAATAATAAACAATTATCATAGTAAATACGTTAACTATATAATCTATTATAAAGTGTGGCGTATTATATAGTGAATTCTTGCCAAATGGTCTATGTGCTTTTCTACTTATATGAAGTACCCAGAACAGTCAAATTCATAGAGACAGCAAGTAGAACAGGTAATCATCACCAGGGGCTGGAGGGTGAAATGGGAGAAGTTGTTGTTTAATAAACACAGAGATTCTGTCTGGAATGATAAAAAAAAAAAGTTCTGGAAATGGATAGTGGTGGTTGTACAACATGGTGAATGTACTTAATGCTACAGAATTATACACTTAAAAATGGTTAAAATGGGCTGGGCACAGTGGCTCACAGTGCTAGAGTAATCCTAGCACTCTGGAAGGCCAAGGCGGGCAGATTGCTCGAGGTCAGGAGTTCGAAACCAGCCTCAGCAAAAGTGAGACCCCGTCTCTACTATAAATAGAAAGAAATTAATTGGCCAACTAATATATGTAGAAAAAATTAGCTGGGCATGGTGGCACATGCCTGTAGTCCCAGCTACTTGGGAGGCTGAGGCAGCAGGATTGCTTGAGCCCAGGAGTTTGAGGTTGCTGTGAGCTAGGCTGACGCCACGGCACTCACTCTAGCCTGGGCAACAAAGCGAGACTCTGTCTCAGAAAAAAAAACAATGGTTAAAATGGTAAATTTTATGTTATGTACATTTTATCACAACAAAATACATTTTAAAACAAGTCACACTTTAACAAACTGAATACTGATTTTAACATAAGTAATTGTAGGTGGGCATTCCTTTCCAAACTCAAATCTTCCCTGGACAGGGTTCATTTCGAATGACAGAACTGTGAACAGGTGCAGTTTGAGATTAGGAGTGTTTGCTGACCTTCCAGAGATCAGTTTAAGTTATTTGAAGGGAGCAGAAGTCATAAATCAGAGGCTAAGGATAAGGTGTGTGGTGAGAAAGTTGAAGGCCTTTGATTTTGAATGGAAGAAACAGCCTGTAATTAGAAGAAACATTGGGTTAAGTGGCAGTGTTTTTAATTTAACTTGATACCTAAAGAGACAAAATGGGAAGAGATTGCAAATGATGGAAAGAGGGGTACAGAAGGGGAGGAAGTCCTGAGGGAAAATATGGGAAAACAGACCTTGGAAGGAGGGACATTTATTTATCTAAGATGCAAAGCAGATGAGAATAATATAAAGATGTCTTAGGAGTAGTGTAGGGCAGAGGAAGGGCAGAGGAATTTGTAGGGCAGAGGAAGGGCAGAGGAATTTTTCCAATTGTCAGGAATTTACTTGGGTGGGGCAATGAGCTAACCGCAAACTTTTGCTTCTGGTCATTGCTTGCTTGCTACACCGCTGTATGGGGAATTATGGGATGAGGTCATTGAAGCACAGGCAACTGGCCCATCAGGCAATAGAGGGCAACCAACCCGCCAATTATTTCAAAAGGCAATAGTGGGCAACCAATCATTTTAAAGGTCAACGCATGATCTATGCGTGATCAGCTTATGCGCAGCTTGTGCACCATGGGGATAAAAGGCATGCCGTTGTTCCGGTCGGGGTCCTTGCCTGCGAGAGTGGCCACTGCGTTGGTGCTCTGCGGCTTGGACCCTGGCTAGCCAGAAAATAAACCTCCTCTTGTGTGATTGCATCCTTAATGTCTCTGCTTTTCTGTCCGGTGGGTCTGTGGAAGGTCGGTACCTAACGTTAGAAAGGAGGAAATATTGAAGAGATTATTTTTATTATTTTTATTTATTAATTTTGACACAGAGTCTCACTCTGTTGCCCTGGCTAGAGTGAGTGTGAGTGCCATGGCATCAGCCTAGCTCACAGCAACCTCAAACTCCTGGGCTTAAGCAATCCTCCTGCCTCAGCCTCTTGAGTAGCTGGGACTACTGGCATGCACCACCGTGCCTGGCTAATTTTTCCTATATAGTTTTAGTTGTCCAGCTAATTTCTTTCTATTTTTAGTAGAGACAGGGTTCTGCTCTTGCTCAGGCTGGTTTCAAACTCCTGACCTTGAACGATCCTCCCTCCTCGGCCTCCCATAGTGCTAAGATTACAGGTGTGAGCCACCACGCCCCGCCTTGAAGAGATTACTTACCAATAACTTTGATCTCTACCTAGAAAGAGATTGAAGGTTAAATCATCTTTAGATAAGGAGGAGTGTCTAGAAACATAAGACTTTGCATGGTCTGTTCCCCATGTTCTGAATGCTTTGCCCCCAGTCAACCACATGGCTCATCTCTTATCTCCTTCCAAGTTTCCTTCTCAAGGAGTCCAATCCTACACCAAATCTAAAACCTTAACCTGTCCTCTGGAGCCCCCTGAGCCTTTTCTTTTTCTTTTTTCCCAGAGGTCTTATCACTGTCAACTGTGCTATCTAATTTACTTACTGTATTTTTCTGTTATCTGTCAGCCCTCCTGAGAATGTAAGGCCACAAGGGCAGGGATTTTTTTTTTTTTTTTTGAGACAGAGCCTCGCTTTGTTGTCCAGGCTAGAGTGAGTGCCGTGGCGTCAGCCTAGCTCACAGCAACCTCAAACTCCTGGGCTCGAGCGATCCTTCTGCCTCAGCCTCCCGAGTAGCTGGGACTACAGGCATGCGCCACCATGCCCGGCTAATTTTTTATATATATATCAGTTGGCCAATTAATTTCTTTCTATTTATAGTAGAGACGGGGTCTCGCTCTTGCTCAGGCTGGTTTTGAACTCCTGACCTTGAGCAATCCGCCCGCCTCGGCCTCCCAGAGAGCTAGGATTACAGGCGTGAGCCACCCCGCCCGGCCAAGGGCAGGGATTTTGTTTGCCTTTTTTGTTTACTGAGAATGATCCCTGGTGCTTCATAAATACTGTTAATGAATAAAGAGAAAGGTTGGTGTTACATGGGGGCAAGAAAAAAGAAGAAACAGTTTTTGGAAAACTTACACTTTAGAGAAAAGTTGATATTTACTTGGTTCCCATCATACAGCTGTACAGTTGGTAAAATACTGACACACATCTGTTGCTCAGGCAACCTCAGCTCCCCCCCAGCCCTCAGTCAGCAATTACAGGGTAAACGCAAAGTGCATCTGGGGCCTCTCTCAGCCCCTGCCCTAGTGCCAGTGTTAGTTCAAGGTTGATGCCTCTGTTGTACTAGCTGTTCAAAATTTTGAATATTATCCCTGACATAGATGATTTTAAACAATCAGTAAGAAATGACCAAAAGGATCACTGGGCAGCAGTAGGGGCCTTGTTGAGGTGAAAAGTTTGAATTTACAGAAAGCCAAGCCAACAAAGTTCCCTGACTTTCTCCAGGAACAGTCATCGGCCTGGGACCAGCACACAGACAGTCACAATAGGGATGACACCGAACAGATATGGGCATGGGAAGGGATGGGGGGCTAGAGATTTTAGGTGGTAAGAAAGAGCGTCTTTCGTCTTTCGGATGGCTGATAATGGAATCCCGGCTGTGGGTTGAATGTCACCACTCTTAATGAGGGGTGGGGGTGGGGAAGGAACTCAGACAGTGACGTGAGCAACGGGAGTGGCTGTAAATGAAGCTTCAGTAGCTGGCCCACCACTCACTTCCTGCTGTGCACGCCTCCTTCCCCCTGCCCCCCTTCCTAAATTTGGGGTGGGGCGTTGAAGCTCTGCACCGCAGGGTTAGGTGACTTAGGAGGAATCCAGTGACAACAGAATCCAGACTGGTGATCACCTTACAACTGTTGGGGAGGAAAAACTTTTCCTTTATGCTCTTAGGCTCAGTTTTGGGAGACTTGCAAATTAAACTGACAAAGGACAGATTAGCAAGAGAATAGAGATGTAATCACTTATATATAGGAGCTCACAGAAAACTGTGCTGCAGTTAGAATTTGAGGCCTATATACCAGCTTAACAAGGGAAGGAGAGGAGGAGAAGGCACTTATGGGAGAACAAATGACTCTTTGGAAAGACTCTAGGTCTCCTAGGAGAAGAGACGGAGATAAGACAGCAGCTGGGAGATCTGACAGCTTCCTGACAATGCCCTTGTGGGTGTGGTGGGGAGACTTCTCTTCTTTTTTTTTTTTTTGAGACAGAGTCTCGCTTTGTTGCCCAGGCTAGAGTGAGTGCCGTGGCATCAGCCTAGCTCACAGCAACCTCAAACTCCTGGGCTCGAGTGATCCTTCTGCCTCAGCCTCCCGGGTAGCTGGGACTACAGGCATGCGCCACCATGCCCGGCTAATTTTTTTTTTTTATATATATATATATCAGTTGGCCAATTAATTTCTTTCTATTTATAGTAGAGACGGGGTCTCGCTCTTGCTCAGGCTGGTTTTGAACTCCTGACCTTGAGCAATCCGCCCGCCTCGGCCTCCCAAGAGCTAGGATTACAGGCGTGAGCCACAGCGCCCAGCCGAGACTTCTCTTCTTGATGATAAGAGTCAATCTGCTTTTAAGTAGATAAGAGATTTCACAAACTCAAATGCCTTCTGCTCAAAATAATTTTTATGCCACAATGGCATATTCTGGATCCCTTCACTACCCAACTCATTTGAGCTTTGGGATTAAAAAAGCAAAAAGACATTGTCAACTTCAGTTATTTTTTTTTTTCTGCTGTCCTATACGTCTGAGGACCTTCTTATTTCAATATTAAATTGAGACACTATCTCTTTATCATAGACTGATGTGAGCATTATAGGAAATAGCATAGTTACGCAGGACATAGTACCAAAATAAGTAAGAAAATAAGTAAATAAATAAAATTGTTTAAAAACTAAAGGAAAAAAACAAAACAAAAACAAAGAAAATAAAACAAAACCCAAAACAAAGAAAACAAGACAAAAACAAATAAAGAAAGACATAGTACTTGCCCTCAAGATGCTTATCACCTCTTGCAGGAGAGGGAAGATTGATATTCTTCAAGCATGCCACTTGTAAGATTGTGTATTATAGATTAAAATATGACTGGACTTTAAGCTCTATGCAACAACGTGAAAACAATGAGTCGTAGGTAGCATCTAGTAGTCATCCACTGTTCTCTTAGATTTGATCACCAATATGTGCTGTGGTTTCAGATTCTCTGGGGAATTTTCCCAGCCAATGAAAGTGCTGCCTTGAGATTGTGTTGTAAAATGTTCAAAGCCATTTCAAATTTAATTCATCTTACCACCGTCATGATTAGTCAATTAATTAAACTCCTGATCACGCCGTTCTAAGTTTCCTCTTTGGAAAGAGAAGCTCTGCTGATACTTAAACACTTTGGCCAAGAGACAATTTCTGTATCTTTCCTTTTCACTTTGAAAGAGGTTTTGTTTGTTTGTTTGTTTGTTTTTGAATGTTATTAGCAATCTGCAACACAGATACTGCTTCAATTTCTGTTCTAAATCATGCAGTATGTCTGTGTGATTTTAATTCAACTAGTGCCTGCTTTTCAGTCTAGACACACGTTTGCCTTGTGATAATAGGTGATATCTCTGCATAGGAATATGCTCTTATTAAACACATTTGTGGGGGAAAACACCATGTTTGGGAGAAGCTACCTAGCGAGAGCTCTGCTTGTATTATGGGGGGCAATGGGGGGAGGGAATGATATATTTCTTCCTTAGCTTATTATAATTAGAGATATTTGTATGAAAATAGAATCTCTGTTGCTTAAGTGCTGCTCGGCTCCTGCTGATCTGCCCTTACTCACAGGCACCGTCCTTTGTGATATAATAGTTAGTTGCTGTGGAGATGATTATCCTGTCATGGAGAAAAGAGACTTATGAATTTAAATGAAGAATGAGCAGCAGGAGTGAAAGAACTATGCCAAAAGCCAAGCACTTCATCCAATTTAATTTTCCCTTGCCTTTTTAATATATGTTGTACGATAAAGTTAGATGTATCAGCTTAAATAACACAGTTTCAGGGTTAATGATGAATAATGACAAAAGGGAAATTTAAAAGGAAAAGCAAGATATAATACTGACATCCTCTGCAGGAGAAAGAATGAGTTCAAGTTACAGAAAATTCAACAATAAACGTATACTATTTAGCCATACCGTATGGTTTAAATAAAAAAATTAAGCTTATTGCAGTTTAGCTTTTGATGAATTGTGGAGGTAATTTAGGCATCATTCAATAAGTAGGAAGCGGAATGTTGAGAGAGAAAGAACAGGTGTTGTATCAAACAGAGCTGATTTGAATCTGTCCTCTGCCACTTACAGTAATCCGTATTATTTTCGGCAAGCCACTTGATCCCCTCTAAATTTCAGTTTCATCAATTATAAAGTGGATTATAAATTTGTAGTGTTTTGTTGGTTTTGTTTTTTTTAAGAGATGGACTCTTGCTCTGCCGCCCAGTGCAGTGGTACTATCATAGCTCACTGCAGCCTCAAACTCCTGGCTTCAAGCCTTAAGTGATCCTCCCACCCCAGCCTCCCCAGTAGATAGATTACAGGTTCATACCACCATGCCTGGCTGTGGGGTTGTTTTCAGGGCTATTCAACTGGCATGGACTCATGCACCCATGATAGTTGTTTACAACCAGTATCTTTTATTCATTGGTCACTGCATTCATTCTAATAGGTCAGTGCCCGTTCTGTGCTACTTATCATATATTCTGAATATCATCTATGTTAGGACAAGACAGGTTATGCTGCTGTAACAGAAAAATTCTGAAATCTCAGTGGTTTAACACAATGAAATTATATTTCTCACTGTCACAGATTCCAATGTGGGTCTGGCCGCTGTCCTTCCTCTTGTGGCTATAGGCTTCTAAGCCAAGATTATGACAGCAGGAGAAGAGAGGGATGAAGGAGGCACACCAGCTTTTAACTTCCTTGACCCCAAACAGGCAAGTGTTATTTCTATTCATTGTCCAGAACTGGTCACATGGCCCCAATCTGTTCTCAAGGGAGGCTGGGAAATGTAGTGGAGGTTATGGAGTCATTGATGAACATTGGAACTATCTCTGCCACCCTTGTTCTTGTGAGAGTTAGATGAGAGAATATATATATATATATAATTATGAATTATTTAACAGTTATACCTGATGAGCTAGGTTAGATGACAAAGGTTGATCCAGGTTTAAGGTTTGGTATGAATGATGACTTGGTTGAGATTTCCATTTTCACCTGAAACTAGCAAAGAAGCAGAAGGAAGGACATACATGAGGCTATCAAGGACACAGGGTAATGTGGGTTTAATGCAGGACCTCAGGGCCCCACCTGCCTTGTTTCCATGGAAGCATACAAGTCAGAGGAGCCTGGAGCAACGGCTTGTTACCTGTCAATTATTTTAGGGCTGGATGGTGGTAGTGTAGGGAGTAAAGGGAGGAAGTCAACACATAAGAGTCCACCCTATTGCCATAAAGAAATTTCTTACTGAGTCATCTTTATCTATTACATAATTTATTCTTCAGTATATCTTTGATTCTGCATTAATAAGAATTTCCTGAGTTTGTACTTCATGTGTACGGTAGAATTACACTGGGAGAATTATCCCTCCATAGGAGATGCCAAAAAAAAATATTAAATCTAACCTCTCCTCATAAGGAATTTGTAATCTAATTAGGGAGATGGAAGTCACTATCAGTAAACAAAACAATCAATGAATGGCAAAACCATATCTATGAAAGAAGGACAATTTAAAAAGGTTAGGACTGGGCTCACACCTGTAATCCTAGCACTTTGGGAGGCTGAGGCAGGAGGATTGCTTGAGCTCAGGAGTTGGACACCAACCTGAGCAAGAGTGACACCCCATTCCTACAAAACATAGAAAACTCAACTGGGCATGGTGGCATGCGCCTGTAGTCTCAGCTACCCAGGAGGCTGAGGCAGGAGGATCCCTTGAGCTCAGGAGTTTGAGGTTGCAGTGAGTTATGATGATGCCACTGCAGTCTAGCCAGGGTGACAGAGCAAGATTCTGTCTCAATAAAATAAAATAAAAATAAAAACAGAGTATCGTAAAATAAGGTGTTGATTATGGGGTACAAATGACCAAAAAATGGAATGAAAAAGAATAATTACTAGGAAAGTTAGTAGAAGAAAGGCAACACTAATTCTCCATGGACAATTAAAGACTATTTTAATTTAGGTTCTGATACCATAGCCAAGAAGTGCAGAGATCACATTTGACAACAGGACTAGTCTTGGAGGCTAAGGAAATTTCAACCCGGTAGCTCTGGATAAGGTGCTACCAGGAAGTGCCTGGGTACTGTGGGAATGGAATGCAGATGAGATATCCCCTGGGGCTTCTTAGAACCGCCTGGGGAAGACTGAGAAGGCCGAGCTGAGGGCGTGTGGTTACCAGCAAGGGGCAAAAGAGAAAAATTGCGCATTGATGTATTCATATGATAGGTTACAGGAAGATTTAAATTATATCTATAATTGTAAGCATTATCTGTATATACTTTAAATCTTAATATTATATTATATACATTTCCCCTATTGTGAAATAATATTTAAAACATTATTTGTACTGGACAGAAAATGTTTCTCAAGTGTTAGATAATGTGCTCAGCATTTAGAAACATACATTCTTTTTTTTTTTTTTTTGAGACAGAGTTTCACTTTGTGCCCAGGCTAGAGTGAGTGCCGTGGCATCAGCCTAGCTCACAGCAACCTCAAACTCCTGGGCTTAAGGGATCCTGCTGCCTCAGCCTCCCGAGTAGCTGGGACTACAAGCATGTGCCACTACGCCCGGCTAATTTTTTGTCTATATATTAGTTGGCCAATTAATTTCTTTCTATTTATAGTAGAGACGGGGTCTCGCTCTTGCTCAGGCTGGTTTTGACCTCAAGCAATCCGCCTGCCTTGGCCTCCCAGAGTGCTAGGATTACAGGCATGAGCCACCACGCCCGGCCCTAGAAACATACATTCTTTTGTTTAATTTTTATAGCATCTATATGAAATAAGTGTGAGTACCTTTTTTTTTGAGACAGGGTCTCGGTCTGTTCCAGGCTAGAATGTGGTGGTGGCATCATCCTAGCTCACTGCAACCTCCAACTCCTGGGCTCAAGCAATTCTCCTACCTCAGTCTCCTGAGTAGCTGGGACTACAGGTGTGCACCACCTCACTCAGCTAATTTTCTTATTTTTTGTAGAAATGGGGGTCTCACTATGTTGCTCAGGCTGGTCTGGAACTCCTGGCCTTAAGTGATCCTTCTGCTTTGGCCTCTCAAAGTACCCAGTAAGTACTACCATCACCACTTTACAGATTTAAAAAAATGAGGCTAGTAGATGGTAAAGTCACACATTGAGTATCTGATTGAGGCAAATGAAACCTTAGTTTGTCTGATTTGAAAGCCCATCCTCTAATTATATTGCCTTTCCTATTGTACAGCATCCTGTTAATGTACCACTAACTAATAAACTGATCCCCTGTTGTTGAATATTTAAGTTGCTTCAAAGTTCTTTTTGTAATAAATAATCTATGAACTTCAGTAGATCACTTAAGAACATTTAGGTATACACATCAGTGACTTTGGGGAAAAAAAAAAAAAAAAAGAACATTTAGGTAGATCTTAAGTGTTCTCATTACACACACAAAAAAATGGTAACTGTGAGATGATGGATGTGTTCATTAACTTGATTATGGTAATCATTTCACAATATGTATGTATAGCAATTAATTATATTGCACACCTTAAATCTATGTAATTTTTATTTGTCAATTATATCTCATTAAAGCTGGGGAAAACAATCTATGGTAAACATTCTTGCACATAAATGTTGGATACGTAAAATTTACATGCATCTTTACATGTGAATTTCTTTAACAGTAAATATTACTATGCATGAATTGCTTAAAGTGGATATATGGGTCATCAAAGAGTTTAAATATTTTCAAGTTTTGGTTAACATTATTAAGTTTGCCAACTGAGAAGTTATACCAACTATACTCCAACCAATAGTGTATGAAAATGTCTATTTCCCTGAAACCTCCCCTACAATAGGTACTATAACTTTAACAGTTTTTTTTTGTTTTTTTTTTTGAGACTGAGTCTCGCTTTGTTGCCTAGGCTAGAATGAGTGGTGTGGCGTCAGCCTAGCTCACAGCAACCTCAAACTCCTGGGCTCAAGCGATCCTCCTGCCTCAGCCTCCCGAGTAGCTGGGATTACAGGCATGCACCACCATGCCCGGCTGATTTTTTCTATATATATTATTTGGCCAATTAATTTCTTTCTATTTATAGTAGAGACGGGGTCTCACTCTTGCTCAGGCTGGTTTCGAATTCCTGACCTCGAGCAATCCGCCCGCCTCGGCCTCCCAGAGAGCTAGGATTACAGGTGTGAGCACCCGCGCCCGGCCTACAGTTTTTGTTAATCTAATGGCAAAATGTCAAAAGTTCAGAGCCCCCTAAATTGCCTAGATTTGTGGTATTCTAGCAGTCGTTTGTGTTCCTTACTTGGCATTAGTCTTTAATAGAGTAACAAATGTTCTATTAATTAATTGCAATCATTTGCATACTTAATATTATATTAGCCCCTCTTGGACCATGAATGCAAACCTATATTTAAAAAGTAAATCCTTGGAATTTATTTAATTCAGGTCAGCAGCATTGTTCAGCCAAACACTATTACTCTATCAGGAGACTTTTTTTTTTTTGAGACAGAGTCTTGCTTTCTTGCCTAGGCTAGAATGAGTGCCATGGTGTCAGCCTAGCTCACAGCAACCTCAAACTCCTGGGCTCAAGCGATCCTCCTGCCTCAGCCTCCCGAGTAGCTGGGACTACAGGCACGAGCCACCATGCCCGGCTGATTTTTATATTATATATATTAGTTGGCCAATTAATTTCTTTCTATTTTTATGGTAGAGACGGGGTCTCACTCAGGCTGGTTTTGAACTCCTGACCTCGAGCAATCCGCCCGCCTCGGCCTCCCAGAGTGCTAGGATTACAGGCGTGAGCCACGGCGCCCGGCGTATCAGGAGACTTTTAACTAAACCATATCTGAAATTCCTCCTGTAGAGGAGAAGGAAAAAATCACTATCCTTTATCTTTGTAGACATGAATTCCTCAGATATTCTTGTGTTTGTGGTCCTGGGTATGGGTTTATGTCTGTAGGGGCAGGGCAGGAGACTGGAGTGCTATTGTATAGTATGAATTAGATTTAGGGAAATGAAACAGTAATGATGAAAAGTGGAATTTTTCTTAATAATAATAATCATTAAGAAATGAGTTTTAGGGTGGGCGCGGTGGCTCACGCCTGTAATCCTAGCACTCTGGGAGGCCTAGGCGGGCGGATCACTTGAGGTCAGGAGTTCAAAACCAGCCTGAGCAAGAGCGAGACCCGTCTCTACTAAAAAATAGAAAGAAATTAATTGGCCAACTAAAACTATATAGAAAAAATTAGCTGGGCATTGTGGCACATGCCTGTAGTCCCAGCTACTCGGGAGGCTGAGGCAGAAGGATCGCTTGAGTCCAGGAGTTTGAGGTTGCTGTGAGCAAGGCTGACACCATGGCACTCACTCTAGCCTGGGCAACAAAGTGAGACTGTCTCAAAAAAATAAATAAATAAATAAATAGAAATGAGTTTTTAAAACTATCTTGTATATTACTTTGTGTTTTGGGAGAAATAAAAATTTTTCAGGATTCAGTAAATAATGTCCAGAAAATATGTATAATTCATCAACTAAAACATAAATAAGATTATTATTTGAAAAATAATTTATACATTTTATTGGAAATATTAAAGTTACTAGTGGCATGTTCTTCATAAGAAGTCTAAATGCCACCTAATTTGTATCTGTTCAGCTGATTAAACTGCAGTATCAACAAGGAAGCTGTCTTAATTCCTAATTTCAGATAAAAATACTTGAAGTGTGAATGTGTATATTAAAATGAAAAGCAGTAGTGCATGACAAAAATCTCAGAGTATTTAGAGCATAGACTTTTGAGTCAGAAAAAAATAGAGTTTATATCAAGTTCTTTCACTTCCTAGCTGTTTAATTTAGGGGAAAGGGACAGTTGCTTAACCTCTTTCATCCTCATTCCCCAAACTATAAAATAGGGATGCTTATACTCACCTTGTGCCCAGGTGGGAAGAGGTAAAGGAGAATCTGTTTCAGAAATAACTAGACATAATAGATGGCTAATAACTGTTACCTATTTCATTAGTCAGCATGTTCTTGGTAGATGGACTAGTGACCCAGATCTGTAATTATCTAGCTATTTTGGACTTATCATAATTCGACCTTATGGTAATTTAATTTGCTTAGTTATAACAAGCTGTCATTCTCACTGTGGGTACTATTAGGTGTGAAGTAAACAATCTGTAGCTCATTATTTTCAGCTAATGGTAATCCAAGCCAGGCTCCAGGAGATGAAAAAAGGAAAATGAAGACAAAAGGTCCAAATACACTAGAATTTAAAATAACTCTTGGAGAATTTTGAGAAAATGAACTGTTTCAAGGTTGACATTTTTTTGAAAATGAGAAATAGCATTAGCTATGTGGAGGGAATTTTGTGCTTTGAGTCGACATGGTTTAGTGCTAAAGCCTTTAATATATTTCATTTAACAGACTCAGAATCTGTTAAATAGCTAAGTGATTTCATTTTTATGTGTTTTAGGCAGCAAAATGAATAGCTCTTTAAGTGCTTTTTGATGTGTGAAGTAATATACTTTTCAATTGCCACTAGTAAGTGTCCTTAATTTAGTGAAATCTCTTCTCTGTTGATGGTTTGCCTCTCTGATAAAACAAAAAATATTTGCTCATTGGCCATAGATATTATAATGATCTTATAGAAGGATGGTGATAAAGGATTTGATAATATGTGTATAGATAAATAGGAAGATTTATAGGAAATGCAGCAAGGTAAAAAAATATTATCTTTATAATTAGCACCAGAATTTATGTTAGGGAGGGAATTCTCTTACTTTAGAAAACTACTTACTACTGTCTTTGGACCTTAAAAAAAAAAAAAAAAAATAGAAAACTACTGCAATACATTGCTTTGAGTGGAAGGTGAGACTCAGTAGGGTCAGCATGAGACATGGGAACGAAAAGGTAGCGTGGATGAATGGATTCTGAGAAGATGGTAGAGTGGGAAGCACAAGAAATTTGTGTCTACAACAATTGCACTGGCAGGGTCTGTCTAATGTAACTATTTTGGAAATCTGGAGTTTATTAAAGAATTGCAACTTCTAGGGGAAGTCTTGGATGATAAGTTGTTAATTTGGGTCAATTTGATTGCTAGCTGTAGCTACCCATTCCCTACCTCTCAGCCTATAGCAGGCAACTGTGCAAGTGCTCCCGGAGCAGTGTGGACATCAATTGCAGGAGCCAAGGTGGGCAAAACAGACCCTGACCTCCAAATATCAGGAATCTGTGCTCTTATCACTGCTTCTGATCACAGGGATGCAGAAAAGACCATTGCTTTGTACCTTCTCCCATTATTGTGAGTCCCTCCCCCTCTGGCTGAAGTGACTTCCAGGGTACTCAAAGGGCTGGCACCTTTTCTCTGCCTTTGTTTCATTTCTCCATTTTAATGTCCATTTCATTCTTCATTTTAATGTCCAGACATTGAAGACTAGGACATTAAAAGCAACTGCACACAAGTGAGAAATTAAAAAGTCACTGTACATGCCCAAGGGAAGGTGCAGGCTCAGAAAAGATCTGAGAAGAACTTAGGCATATACCTTAGCCTGATCCTTGGCATAGAGACAGGCTATAACAATGAAAAAACAAAAACAAAACCAAAAACCAACAAATCGTGGCAAAGAGAAGAATCTGATTCCCAGAGTTATGACGTTATTAAATTCAAGTGTTCAGTTTTCAACAACAATAACACAATCACAAAAACAGAAAAGGAGGCACATTAAAAGGAAAAAAATAAATCAATGGAAACTGTACTTGAAAAAGATCTGACGACGAATCTACCAAAGACTTTAAAACAGCCATCTTAACGATACTCAGGGAACTAAAGGAAGATATGGAGAAGGTCATGAAAATGATATATGGAACAAAATGGAAAATGGAAATATCAGTAAAGAGGTAGAAAACCTAAAAAGAAACCACGAAGAAACTCTAGAGTTGAAAAGTACAACTGTAACAGAGTGGTCGTCATCGCTCATATGTAGCGGAGCAGTCACCCTCATCCTATAGATGTGGAAGGGACATATTGAGAGTGGGACATATGTAACAGAGGAAATGGCTTTGAAAAAATGGCAAAAATATTTTATGTCCCTATGAAACACCCTCCACTCCTTTTTGAGAACTAAAAAGCCTGCATCTCTCTGCCTTAGGCCAGGGGTTGGGAGGGGCAGGGTAAGTCTTTTGTTTATTTGTGTAACAGGAGATGTTCCAGCCAGACCTGGTAAAGGGAGGTCCTGGGTGGAGGTCATGAGATTGTCTTCAGCGGAAATGGGATGATCAGAATCTTCAACTGTAGTTGAAGAGTAATTGCCTGAAGCTGAGAACTCATCCTTTAAAAGCTCTGTATTTCTGTGAATGTTCAGGAAATTTGAATTTTGAGACGAGAAGATCTACCATGTTTTCTCCTTTGCCAACAAAGTAATAAGACTTCTCTTTCCTCCTCTTCAAACCACTTGTCCTCGTTCTTCTGATTCGGCCTCATGGACAAGTGCTGAGTTTTCGGCTGAAATGAGACTTCACTAGGGGGATTCGAAGATAGATTTGAGCCGGCAGAAAGAAGAATCACTGAATTTGAAAACACGACAACGGAAATGATCAAGTATGACAAATAGAAAGAAGAAAGATGAAAGAAAGGTGAATAAAGTCTAAAGGGACCTATGAGACACCATCAAACAGACCAACATCTGCATTGTGGGAGCCCAGAAGGAAAAGAAAGAGAGTAAGGAACAGGGAGATGATTGGAAGAAATAATGGCTGAAACCTTCTCAGATTTGGTGAAAGACATCAGTATAAACATCCAAGAAACTCAACAAACTTTAAGTAGGATGAACTCAGAGACTCACACTGAAGCACAGTATAATCTAACTGGAAATGCAAAGATAAATAGAATTTTGAAAGCAGCAAGAGAGATATGACTTATGGAATATAAGGGATTCTCAAAAATATTATCAGCAGTTTTCTCTTTAGAAACTTTGGAGGCTAGACGGCAGTGGGCTGATATATTCAAAATGCTAAAACAACAAAAGTGTTAACCAGGAATTCTATATTGGCAAAACTGTGATTCAAAGGTGAGAAATAAATTAAGACATTCCCAAATAAACAATAGCTGAAGGAGTTTGTTACTATTAGATCTCCCCTCAAGAAATGCTAAAGGGAGTCCTGCAGATTGAAATGAGAAGACACTAGATAATAACCCAAAGACATATGAAGAGGTAAAGATCTTTGTGAAGGTAATACATGAGCAGTTATGAAATCTGTTACTAAAACAATGACATGAAACTCTACTTTTTGTTTTCTATATGATTTAAGAGACTAATACATTTTTTTTTAAAAAAATCATGTGTCTAAAAGATAGTATTATTGTAACTTTGGTAATTTCACACTTTATTATATAATTTAAGAGACAAATACATCAAAAATTATTAGTTTGGCACTCTGACCTGGGCAACAGAGTGAGACTGTCTCAAAAAAAAAAAAAACAAAAAACCAGTATTAGTTTGTATTTGTAGACACAATGTATAAAGAAAAAATTTTCTGATATCAGCAACTGAAATGGATGGGAATGGAACTGTTAAAAGAGCAGAATTTTTGTAAGTTATTGAAATTAAGCTGGTATAAATTCAAATTATAGCACTATATCTTTAGGAGTTAAATATAATCCCCATGGTAACTACAAATAAAATAGCTACAGAATATACACAAAAGGAAATAAGAGAGGAATTTAAGTATTTCACTACAAAAAATATCAACTAAACACAAAAGAAGATAATAACGCAAGAAATGAGGAAAAAAAGCTCTAATGCATATGGAAATTTGCTAAATATATTTGCTAAATAAATAGCAAAATGATAGAATTAAGTCCCTCCTTATAGGTAATTACTTTAAATGTAAATGAATTAAACTCTCCAATCAAAAGATGAAGATTGGCCTGGTATGGTGGCTCACACCTCTAACCTGAGCACTCTGGGAGGCCAAGGCAGGAGGATTGCTTGAGCTCAGTAGTTCAAGACCAGCCTGAGCAAGAGCAAAACTCTGTCTTTACAGAAAAACAAAAAAATTAGTAAGGCATGGTGGCAAATGTCTGTAGTCCCAGCTACTTGGGAAGTTGAGGCAGGAGGGTCGCTTGAGCCCAAGAGTTTGAGGTTGCTGTGAGCTATGATGACACCACTGAACTCCAGCTGGGGTGACAGAGTGAGACTCTGTCTCCAAAAAAACAGATGGAGATTGGCAGAATGTATAAAAAATGATCTGTTGTCTCTAAGAGACTTACTTTAGAACCAAAGGCACAAATAGGTTGAAAGTGATAAGATAGAAAAGGATATTCCATGCAAATAGTAACCAAAAGAGAGGAGAGGTGGCTATACTAATAGACAAAATAGACTTTAAATTTTAAAAAAGGTTACAAGAGACAAAGGACATTATAATATATTAATATAAAGTTTAATATAGGAAAATATATAATAATTATGTTTTTTATTTTTTATTTTTTTTGAGACAGAGTCTCACTTTGTTGCCCAGGCTAGAGTGAGTGCCATGGCCTCAGCCTAGCTCACAGCAACCTCAAACTCCTGGGCTTAAGCAGTCCTCCTGCCTCAGCCTCCTGAGTAGCTGGGACTACAGGCATGCCCCACCATGCCTGGCTAATTTTTTCTGTATATATTAGTCGGCCAATTAATTTCTTTCTACTTATAGTAGAGACGGGGTCTCACTCTGGCTCAGGCTGGTTTTGAACTCCTGACCTGGAGAAATCCACCTGCCTCGGCCTCTCAGAGTGCTAGGATTACAGGTGTGAGCCACCGTGCCTGGCCAAAAATTATAAACATTTATGTACCTAATAACAGACCATCAAAATATATGAAGCAGAAATTGACAGAATAAAGGGAGAAACAGACAGGTCTACAGTAACAGTGTACCCTACTCTCCATAATGAATAGGACAACCAGATAAGATATGTAAGGAATTGGAGGACTTGAACAACTCAATAAACCAACTAGATCTCACAGGATATACAGAACACTCCATCCAACCACAGAATACACATTCTTCTCATGTGCCTATTGAACATTTTCCAGGATAGATAATATCATAAATTAAGTCTTAATAGTTTTTAAAAGATAAATACCATACAGAGTATCTGCTATAGCTTTCTACATTTTCTTTGGCTTTTATTCAACAAAATTAAAAAATTTATAGATTCAGGAGCTTAGTGAACACATTTACTATAAGGCAAAATGACATGGTTTGATCCAAGTTCAAAAGCAAGTAGGTAAGAAAAAATTACATTGATTGAGGTAGATGTTGCACAATGAGAAGCTTAACTTCTCAATTAATAATTTAATCAACTGAGTGAGGGGATATTTATAATGCTCATCTGTAAGAATTGAAAACATTCAGAATACTTTTTTTGTTCAGGAGTTACACTAATACTATATAATATTTTGTGGCAAAAAATATTAACATGGGGGCAACCAGAAGTATTATAATAGGCTGTGCCATATTTGGCATAAATATTTGGGGACTTGAGTCCTGTACATCCTGGCTCCTTCAGCTCCAATTATTTCTCTTGGATTTGCTCCTCTTATCTCTTCAGTTTCAGCACCTCTAAATGAAGTTGCCTTGCTCACACAAGGCTTGTGTTAATAGAATCTAGCTTTTGAAGCAGGGTCTGAATATTTCATTCCTTCCATCTGAATGTTCCTCTTCCATCCGGATTGAGCCTGCCTTTCAGCTCAACTGTCCTCCCTTGCTCGATGACCTACTCGTGATGTACTTCTCTGGCTTGTGCTCTTTATCCTGCAGCCAGTAACTACATGTAGAGGTACCCAACCCTAGCCCTCCCCCGGCCCCATGGAACTGTGTCCACAGCCCTGTTTCCCGCCAGGCCTTCCCATCCGAAGAGGGGAATATTGTGTTGGGTTCATTCATCAGTCTGAATGCAGTTTTCTCTCGGGTTCTCAGATGAAGATGTGCTCAGTGACCTCCGGCTCCCTCATGCTTGTCCGCTCTACACAGAGTTCATGATGAATGGATCATGCCTTCTGCACTCAGCTTTCAGTTCTGGCCTCCCAGTTGACTTGTCTCCTTCCTTCCTGCCTGGCAAGCTCCAGGGTTTGAGCCTTAATAACGAGTCCTGATAGACCCACAATTGCTATTCCCCAAGCTTCTGTTTCCTGATTGCAAAAAGGCACAAGACATAAAAAGCTCCGATGCGTGCCATAGCATGTATGAACCTTGAAGCCATTATGCTAAGTGAAATAAGTCAGATACACAGGACAAATATGATTATGTGATTATATTTATATGAGGTACCTAGAATAAACAAATTAATAGAGACAGAAAGTAGATTGGAAGTTACTAGTGGCTGGGGTGGGGGAGGGAGAGATGGGGAGTATTATTTAAAGGCGACAGAATTTCTGTTTGGAGTAATGAAAAAAATTTGGAAATAATGGTAATGGTTGCACAACATGGTGAGTGTAATTAATGCCACAGAATTGTACACTTAAAAATGGTTCAAATGGTAAATTTTTTTTTTTTTTTTTGAGACAGAGTCTCATTTTCTTGCCTAGGCTAGAGTGAGTGCCGTGGCGTCAGCCTAGCTCACAGCAACCTCAAACTCCTGGGCTCAAGCGATACTCCTGCCTCAGCCTCCCGAGTCGCTGGGACTACAGGCTCGAGCCACCATGCCCGGCTAATTTTTTTTTTATATATATATTTATTAGTTGGCCAATTAATTTCTTTCTATTTTTTTTTATAGTAGAGACGGGGTCTCACTCAGGCTGGTTTTGAACTCCTGACCTTGAGCAATCCGCCCGCCTCGGCCTCCCAGCGTGCTAGGATTACAAGCGTGAGCCATCGCACCCGGCCTCAAATGGTAAATTTTAAAATGTTTAAAATGGTAAATGTTATCACAGTAAAACAGAACAAAACAAAAATGCACAATAATACCTCCTTGACCTTTTTCAGTTTTCTGCAGGGCCACTCTCTTCACCTACCTCTGAAACATTAGGGTTAAGCAATGTTTGGTCCTTGGTTTTCTTCTTTTATTGTCCTGCCCTCTTCCTTTGAGGAATCTCATCTAGTTTGCTAGTGACAACTAAACCTATATTTTTAGCCTAAAACTCTCTCCTGAGAGGCAGACCCACGTTATTAAGTGATTATTTGAAATCACCACCTAGAGGTTCCACTGGCTCTTCAATCTCAATATCCCCCAACTGAACTCGTCAGCTTCCTCCCAGAGCAGATATTTCCTTCTGGAAATCTTTAGTGTCCTCTTCTCTACCAGCCACAGTTCCCCAGCCCAGACACTCAGGTGTGTTCCTCCCTCCTTCTCCCACACGCAGTCTCTCACAAGGTCCCGTCTTTCCCATTCGACCTTCCGCAGTGCCCCACCATGTGTCCTGCAGCAAAGCCAAACTACTGGCCTGACCCTGAATTTGACTGTGCCTTTAGCAGTCACCTCCTTCTGTCTGGACTGTTTTATAATGACTCCTTGCTCTTGGTCTCTTTTCTCTTTACTCTCAAAGTCCTTGGCCCCTCAACTTCAAGATCTGGGTGGAAGGTCACCGTCTTGGTATATTTGTTGCCTTTCCTTTGTAATCCTCTTCTCTCTAATAGAATAATTTCTCTGTCCTTCTTGCCCAAGATGTCTTAGTTCATTCAGGCTGCTATAACAAAGTACCATAGACTGGGTCACTTATAAACAACAGAAATTGATTTCTCACAGTTCCGGAGGCTGGAAGTTTGAGATCAGGGTGCCAGCACGGTTGGCTTCTGGTGAGGGGCCTCTTCCAGGTTGTGGATTGCTGACTTCTTGTGTTATCCTCACATAGTGGAAAGAGGGATAGAGAACTCTCTGAGATCTTTTTTCCCCCCCTTTTTAAATAAGGGCACTAATCTCATTCACGAGGGCTCTACCCTCATGACCTAACCACCTCCCTCCCAAAGTCCCACTTCCTACTGCCATCACTTTGGGAGTTAGGGTTTCAACATGCAAATTTTGAAGGAATGCAAACATTCTGTCCATTGCAGTTGTTCTCGTAAATCATTATAAATGGAATGGTATTATAAATCATTTTTTTATGGCACTGAACATGTTATGAATCACTGTACTTGCTTGTTATCTGATGGTCTCCCCACTAGACCCTCACCTTCTTGGGGTGAAGGTTATGTCTCATTTCCAGAAAACACCCTAGTCTGTGGTAGGCACTCTTTAAAGAGCTAAAATGTCTAGCTATGTAAGCTTTCAGAGAACTAGACATGTTCTCAACACTTGAAGTTCAGCAAATTCAATTCATTTCATGTTTTATTTCCCTTCACTGCCGGGTATTGCTACATGGCTGCCACCTAATCACTCAGTACATTGTCATAGTTGCACGTCTTTCCAGCTTTCTTGGTGGCTCCAGATGCCTTTCTGATAGCTCTAATTTCATATTTTAGTGGTTTCAAACTGACTAGGGCACGCCTAAAGATGGATATTGGAACACAATCTGGATACAAGCTGAGGACTGAACGAAATCCTAGGGGATTCCTTAAATTAGTGCTTCAAAGTGGTTAAAGTTACAGCCCTTTCTCATTGTCTGACTTAATCATGGCCTTAGCACTTTCTCAAACCCATAAATCACTTGTATTTCTGACATTAAAATGGCCCAAAGTTGATTTTATTTATTTTAATGTTTGCTCTATATGTGCTATAATTAGAGGTCACAGGATCCCCAAGGAGATTTGGGATTTATGTGTCTGAATAAATGCTGTCAAAGAGAGGGAGACTCCTAATTGCCTTTATCTTTTTAACACTTGTTTATTTTTGAGCTGTTGCAGATAGTGTAGCTACTGTATTAGTCAATGTTCCATAGAGAAACAGAACTCATATACATATATATTAAAGCTCTGTGCAAAAGGGCAACTGCATTTAGAAGTGCTGAGACTGGAGAGAAAACTGGAGGAGTGAATCCACAAGAGGTTAAGGAGTTGGAGCAGAAGGAGCCAAAATGTACAGAACCAAGGTCCCTAAATATTTATACCAGTTAGAGCACCTGCTTAATATTTCTGATTGCCCCTATGTTAATATTTTTGTGCCCAAAACTTAAAAGATAGTGCAATTTCTGACCAAAAAAACCCAAAAGTATTCTGAATGCTTTTAATTCTTGCAGATGAACATTATGAATACTCTTCACACAAATGATTATATATGTGTATGTATATATTATATGTATATATTATATATACATATGTGGGTATATATATTTGTAGAGATTTATTTTAAGGAATTGGCTCATGCAATTGTAGGGGCTGGCAAGTCTGGAATTTATAGGGCAGGCCTGTAGGCTGGAAACTTAGGCAAGAGTTGATGTTACAGTCTTGGGTCTGAAATTTTGGGGGTAGGCAAGGAGGTTGGAAACTCAGGCAGGATTTCTATGTTGTAGTCTTGAGACAGAATTCCTTCCTTTTCAGGAGTCCTCAGTTTTGCTATTATGTCTTTCAACTGATTGAATGTGGCCCACCTGCAGTACTGAGGGTAATCTCCTTTACTTAAAGTTAAGTGATTGTAGATGTTAATCACATCTACAAAGCATATTCACAGCCATTTCTGGACTAGTGTTTGAACAAACAGCTGGGCACCATAGCCTAAGCAAATCGACGCATAAAATTTTACCATCAGAGCTACTCTAGTGGATATATTCATTAGCATAAGATAACAAAAAGCAATAGTATATTCATCCATTGTATCTGTAAATTTCCCCACAAAAGAGCTGGATGGTAAATTAAAAAGAAATCTAACAAGGTAAATCCTAGTGGAATTTCTGACTACTTTGTTGCAAGTACCTTTTGAATTGCTACAATGAGAGTTTTTCAATGGTTTTATTTAAGAAAAGATCTGCTGCTGTGTTATTGCTTTTTTACCCTACTCTATAACTTGGCTTCCAAGTTAGAACACTTGCTTGAGGAAGATAGTAAATTTTGAACTTAGATAGGGCGAGTTCAGTCTATTGAGCTACATAGATTTGAATGTTTTAGGATTTGCTAATTCCCACAGTTGAATAGACTGGGTAGCATCTTTAGAAGACAACCCCTTCCTTATCTGTAAAATAGGGACGACCTCTACCTCATATGATTGCTGAGAAGATAAAATAATATATCAAAGTGTCTAGTACAATACCCAGTACACAGTGGGTACTCAATAAATGTTATCTTCACCCCTCTTACAAGTTCTCAGAACTGCAACCAGGGAGAATCTGAGCAGTATCTCCGCAGAGTCTATGAACTGGGTAAGAAGATGAACTCTCTTTCTTTGTCTGTGAACTTACCATGAACCCTCAGTGACTTATTCTCTTTCTTTCTGACTGCACAAGTCTGCAGAAGCAGAAAAAGAATGACCTTCCCTCCATTTTCTCTTACGCACGTGTGCGTTCATCTATTCTTTCAACGCACCTTTACTGAGCGCCTTCATGCTCCAGGCGTCATGGCAGGTACGGGGGATACAACACCACTGTCACTGTCCGTAGTCTTTGTCCTCGAGGGCTCACAGAAAATGATAGAATGACTAACAGTGTTTACACATAAAACCAGATAGAATGGAAAGATGTAGTTACTACGAGTTTCATATTTAATTGTGGAAAAGATATGATGTTATCTAAAATATTATACATAATATTTTATAGCTTAAGAAATATATTACATGTATACAACAAATTACATACAACATATTAATATGGGAAGAGAGAACAATGGATAATGAAAAATGTCTTAATGACAAAATATTTGTCAGTCTTCGTTGGCATTTGTATTATCTATCCATATAGACTGTCTGGTTTAAATGCCTTACGTATCATTAGAGTAACCAAATTAAAAGTAAAAAAAACATAATTTTTACTTGAAAATTTCTGCTACTTTGATGACCATACCAAATTAGGAATGGCGATAGCTACCTTTAGTTTTGATTATGTTTTCATTCATCTGGAATTTATTTTTGTGTAAGGTCTGAGCTTTATTTTCATCTAGATGTACACCAGTTGTTCCAATAAAATACTATGCCTGTTAAAATGCTTTCAGCTGTAAGTAACAATAATCAATAAAAATGGCTTAAACAATGCTTATTAACTCACCTAACAAGAAAACTGGAATGGGCTATTTCAGAGTTGGTTAATTCAGTGGTTCAATAATGACTTCAAGGACCTAGATTTTTTCCACTTTCTGAGTGCATTGACTTTATTTCTTTGAATAACTAAAAACTGAGGAGCATGTCTCTTTTATATTGAACTCAAAACAAGAATAGTGCTATAATAATTCCATTTAATTAAATAACAACACTTTTGGATCACTAAACTTAGATTATCACGTTTGCAGACTATTTTCACACTGCAAATCAATAAACGTAGGAGTCACACCTTTCAAAATTTCATTTATTGTGTCCAATACGACAATTCTAATGGTGGCTATGGCTATACTCTGAAGCAGGATTGGAGAAAACTGGATTCAACTCCAGTGGAATTGGTCAAGAACCATCTCAGCTCTTCACCAAATCCTGCAGCCCACCTGCATCTGAGCTCAGTCACCTGTCCTTCCCTCAAGTGACAGTGGGAAAAGCATCCCGGCTCTGTCCAAGACCAAAGGCCAATCTTTCCACGTTGCTTTGCGCCTCATCCTCTCTTGCCTTCTCCAGGACTGTGTGTCTTCAGTTTCCCCCTTGCTCTCCTTTGTCATGAAGTTCCTCCCTTCTGCTGGGCCACTGTATTAGCAGTCTAACTTGCACTTTGCATGCTCTTCCTCCATGGCGGCCTCCTCATCATTCAGGGCTCGGCTCACATGACAGTCCTTAGAGAATGCTCTGCTGAGTGATCTAGCTGAGTCAGCCATGTTTCTCTCCACCTTCCATCATTCTCCACCATAATGTTCTGTATTAGTATTTTAATAGCATCATTTATCAAGATCTGAAAATATCTTATTTATTCATTTACATGTTTATCATCTTTCCCGACTGGAAAGCAGAGCTCCTTGAAGCTCCTTGAAGACAGAGACCTTGTCTGCTTTATTTATGCTCTGCTGTGTCCCCATTGTTTGTAACAGTACCAAGCATTTATCAAGTAGTGGGTATTTGATAAATGTTTGCTAAGTAAATACTACTCCTATCTCTGTGTTGAGCAGCCACTTTACCTTTTCTGGTCTCAGTTTCTCTAACATTAGGATGAGGAAGCTTGAAAAAAGGACACATGAAATTCCTTTTGGCTTAGTCCACAATGGCTACTTCTTACAACCTATAGCAGTTGCTGAAAAAAATCTTGCTGCACCAAGGATTGTGTGTATTGCAGAACACTCATTGATTCAATAAACATTTATTGAGTGCTGACCATAAGCCAGCCCAGTTCTGTTCTAGGCATTAGAGACCAAGCCATAGCCATTAATATCATAGTGCAGGTCTCAAAAAACCAAAAAACAAAGCAAACCACCCTCCACTCAACAAATAACAAAAACACACACAAATTCCATTGAAAATCAAGAAGGTTGATATTAACCTGTTCTCCAATTGGTTTTCTACAGATAACTCACTTTTGTGATAGCTTTCTCAATATTGCTCAATATTACACTGGGCTCCCTCTAAATTAAAGTTACTGTGGCTCTTATAGTAGCTAATTTCCAAGAATTCTAAGATTAAATGATATAATTTATATTGGCTATAACTTTAATAACACCATGTAAAGCATATTAATTAAGGTTGCAGAATTTCTGCCAATCTGATTTAGTTCTAACCCAAACTCTGCCATGCTTCCTAATTCAATTGCAGCATGATTTGAACTAAAATTTAGAATTTTATGAATCTAATTTTTTATAAAAATGAATAAAATATGTATTCGTCCGTTTTGCACTGCTGTAGAGAAATGCCCGAGGCTGGGTCATTTATAAAGAAAAGAGGTTTATCGGCTCCCAGTCCTGCAGGCTGGACAAGAAGCATCACGTCTGCATCTGCTTCTGGGGAGGGCTTCAGGGAGCTTCCAGTGGGAGTGAAATGTGAAGGGGAAGCAGGCGAGTCACAGGGTGAGAGGAGAGAGAGAGAGAGGAGGTGGTGCCAGGCTCCTTTAAACAACCAGCTCTTGCATGAACTAATAAAGTGAGAGCTCACTCATTGAGGGGAGGGCACCAAGCCATTCATGAGGGATCCACCCTCATGACACACACGCCTCCCACCAGGACCCACATTCAACACTGGGCATCAAATTTCGATATGAGATTTGGAGGGGCCAAAGATCCAACCTATATCGAAATGGGAGTAAGATGGGACTATATTTATATCTATTCAGGTCACGGTGTGCAGAAGGACTGCTAATTGTCTTACCAAAATCTGGCTCTTTGAGTCAGCTGCTTTTAAATGTAAATCAGAATTAGTGTATATGTGTAGTCAATAATTAATTAAACATTGAGAATGAAAAGAAACCATTTTCAAAGCTGACTTTAGAGGATGACAAATGACTGGAAATGTAAACTGTTATATAGTGTGGAAACTGCTATTTGTTGGTATATGCTGTGAGTCACTCATAGAAAGCAGTCTGCTTATATTTGCTTTAGTCAATTATATAAAGGGTAGAGTATAGTTATAGAATGTTTTAATCTTACATACAAGCACTATATTTAAAGCCTTTTACTTGTCAAAATGTTTTTGGTTGGGAAGGAGGACAGAAATCCAATTCAAACTTGCTTAACAAACAAAAATGGAAGTATTTATTGTTTTGTGTAACTGGGCAAGCCAGGGCTCGACTAATGAGATGTCATCAGAGAATTCTTTTCTTCTAATCAGGGATTCTCCTGCTGGTGGACAAATGTTCATGTCCTACCAGTTTATCAATCCCAGGGAAAAGAAACAGCCTTCTTCAATAGCTACAATAGAGAAATCCCAGACAAGATACGGATGGGCTTGGTTTGGAGATAGACTACCACAATGTGTTTTAAAGGACCCCATGCTCCTACATGACTCTTTCCCTCTTCTCCTTCAATGCTGTTATTCTGGCAGTGAGATGATCTCAGCTAAATTTTAGGAGGCATGCAATTGGATTAAATGAGTTCATATAAGGGAGTTTAATATGATAGCTTTATCATTCGTAACCTAAATGAATTGATAACCGGTACAATGTCAAAACAGAAAAAAGAATTTAAAGCAGTGTGGATGAAGACAGCTTTTTTTTCTTTTTTTTTTTTGAGACAGGGTCTCACTTTGTTGCCCAGGCTAGAGTGAGTGCCATGGCGTCAGCCTGGCTCACAGCAATCTCATCAATCTCCCGGGCTCAGCGATCCTACTGCCTCAGCCTCCCGAGTAGCTGGGACTACAGGCATGCGCCACCATGCCCAGCTAATTTTTTGTATATATATTTTTAGCTGGTCAATTAATTTATTTCTATTTTTGGTAGAGACGGGGTCTCGCTCAGGGTGGTTTCGAACTCCTGACCTTGAGCAATCCGCCCGCCTCGGCCTCCCAAAGTGCTAGGATTACAGGCGTGAGCCACCACGCCCGGCTGAAGACAGCTTTAATCAGGTACAAAAAATCATGCCAAGGTTGAAGATGGTATATTCTTTCCACACACAAGGCATATAAATCAGGACATCTCTGCCCCACTCCCCACACCAAGTGTGAGTGCAAACAATCAGAGGTATATTGGAGGCAATGCTGAGACAGTAGTCTGCCCTTATTTCAGGCAAAAAGGGGTACAACATAGAGCATTGAAAAGCAATAATGAGACTAACTCAGCTTGCATTTTCTTAAATCACCATGTGCAAAAATTCTAATTAGTGATATAAAATAATACCTCTCCCCACTTTGATGGATCAGTCCCACTGTTCTCATGTCCCCTTAGGGTTCCACTGCAAATACTTCCTCCCATTCCCCATCCACACACACCAAAATAGGATTCAGAGCCCTGGCTATCACTTCTCAGTAAGTATTGACACCTCACCAGAATTACTGTGTTGGTCATTTGCACTATAAAGAGAAGACGGAACTGTGACTCTAAGAAAAAAAAGCATCAAAAATGTGCTTTACAAAGTATAATTAATGTCAAAATGTGTGTTATAAGCACATTTTGTGTGTACAAATGTTATACATGTGTACAAGCTTGCATTGTAAAATAACTGAATTAATCCCCAAAATAAATTTAGCAGGAAACGCCCTGTTCTGAAAGAATAATTCATTTGTCAGCTGAGAAAAAGAATCTAGAATGTTAGTATTTGTAAAAAATAGCCGAATAATGCCAAGTGACTGTTAAACTGATGTAAGTGCAGGCATATGGATTCGATTTGGATATAGTCAGTATCATTTCCCGCACTGCCGGGAGGCTGTGGCCCCACAGGGAGTATCATTGGCGGTCCAGCAGGTGGCACTCTTTCCTTTGTGCACTAGCACTAAACTAACTTCCCCAAATACAAAGTACTGTAGTTTCAAGCCATGCCTTTAGAAGAACCAGTAGAATCTGTTAATTAATCTTTGGCAATAATATGACTATAGCTTTCACAGGGGCAAGTATGCTGGTCTGATCTTTGTTAGATTTGAAGATTGGTACCTACGCATCTACATTTGTCTTTGGTTCTAGAGTTTGTCATCCTAGTTCTAAGACTTTATTGGTTTCTGTGAAAGTACTTAGATATCTACTCTGTGTTGAGAGTCTTAAGCAATGCTTGAGGTCTACATAAAATTGAGATGATTCATATTTTAAAAACACATTGAGCAAATGTTTCTCAACTTAAAAAAAAACAAAAAACAACCTATGTCCTTTTCTAATAAAAATTCCACCCACACCTGGAGCTCCTGCAACTTCAATAATCATTGATGAGGGGTTGATTACATCTTCAACAGGTTCTCTCTAGAGAAGATTTTATTCAGTTTTAGCTTTCTACAGTTTGTATTATGATTTTTTTTTTTTTTTTTTTTTTTGAGACAGAGTCTTGCTTTGTTGCCTAAGCTAGAATGAGTGCCATGGCATCAGCCTAGCTCACAGCAACCTCAAACTCCTGGGCTCAAGCGATCCTTCTGCCTCAGCCTCCCAAGTGGCTGGGACTACAGGCATGCGCCACCATGCCCGGCTAATTTTTTCTATATATATTAGTTGGCCAATTAATGTCTTTCTATTTATAGTAGAGACGGGGTCTCGCTCTTGCTCAGGCTGGATTCGAACTCCTGACCTCGAGCAATCCGCCCGCCTCGGCCTCCCAGAGAGCTAGGATTACAGGCGTGAGCCACCGCGCCCGGCCTACAGTTTGTATTATGAAAACAGCTATTTTTTAAAAAATACAGTTAAAATATAATAGATACACCTTTTCCCTTTCAAAAATGGCACTAATGCCTGTCTCCTGGAAAAGTTTGATATGCTGGTTACAAAACAAAAGTACTATAATAAACACATGAATAAAAAAATCTAACATTTATATTACAGTTAAAGCACCTTTTCATTTATTTTCTGTCAGCATACTAGCTTTATTGAAAGCATGCTAAATATATGTTAGGTATGTTAATATGCATTATATATATGATCTCATTTAATTTTCACAGATACCCATTTTGAAGATAAAAAATATGAGGCTTAGAAAATTTAGGTTATTTCCCAAGATCATGAGGCCACTCAGTATCAGAATGAGTATTGGAGCCGAGACTTTTCCACCCTAAAGGTTGTGCCCCTAAGACAGAATATATTAGATTATTACAACAATTTTATGAGGCAGCTAGTAAGTAGAGGAGCTTCTTTAAAAAAAAATCATAACACGACTTTCAACAGTTAATCTGTTTTGTATAAAAATTCTATGTACAACAACCCATAAGAGATATTATTAAGTTAGGCATTCTTTAGAAATTATATAAAGATAAGGGGGAAAGAAGTGTGCTAAGATGAGAAGGTGCCAGAGAAAAATTTAATTGTTTTTACCATTTCTCTATGGTTAGCCAATATTCAAAGGAGAAAGTACAACAAAGAGTACAGGGAAATATGTTTTAGTAAGAAAAATGTGTTTAATTTGCAATGTGTTATAGTAAAAAGGTTAACGACTTTAATATACGTATAAAGCTCTTCCACATCAATAAGAATAATAAATCAATAGAAAAATGGAAGGCATTCACAAAGAAGGAATACTTATGGCCAGCAAACCCATGGAAAATATAATTAATCTTTCTCATTAAGAATTTGTAAATTGAACAATAGAATGTGATACCTACTTTGACCCTCAAATTGACAAATATTAAAAGGAATAATGATACTATTGATAACATAATTTTAAAGATATAAAAATGTTCAATGTTTTTGAGCAGTAGGGAAACAGGGATTACACTTTGCTGGTAGGTGGATGAATTAAGCTACATTTATAGATATAGATATTTAAGTAGAAATATAACAAATGAAAAATTATGATACAGACCATAGAATATATATAAAGCATCATATTATTTTGATACATAAGTAATTATAACAATATACATGTACTTATAAATTATAATTATATAAAAATATTTATAATTATACATAAATCTATAGGAATTGACACCAAACTGATAATTGAGGTTATCTAAAGATACTGATTTGGCTAATTTCCCTCCTTTTTTTCTTTTTACTTATCTATGTTCTCTAATTTCTATAGTTAAGCCTGGATTACTGATGTAAATAAAATCAAGATTTTAGATAAATGAAGCAGTATCATAATTAAGAGGATGAACTCTGGAGTCAGACAAGCTTAGGTCACAGATGAGCTTAATTAAATTCCTTAAACTTCTTGGCCTTGGTTTCCTCACCTGTAAAATGGTGATAATAATAATACTTACATCAATGGGTTTTTGTGAGGATTAAATTAGTAACCTGCCATGTGTACTCATCAATTAATCAATTACAGAGTTCCTGCTGCTACATTACAAGGCAGTATAAGGTACTTGGGGAAGTACAAAGATGTTGGAGACTGTCTCTGCTCTGCAGGCAGTTAAATAGACAGACGCCACAAACTCCAACAAGAGCATGGCAAACAAAGGCTTCATAGTTCTATGACATACAAGGGAATCCCAAAACACACACACTTTAAAGATATTAAATGCCTATTAAACTAAGTTGGTCCTTTGAAGAAAAAGGTAACCTAAATGGGTGAATTTTATGCTATGTGAGTTATATCTCAATGAAGATGTTAAAAACATAATTATTTTAGTATTAATATTTACTGAAAGATGGTCTTAAGAGTATTTTAATACAAAATACTGTACACTGATACAGTACAGAAACTAAAATTGCATGGGAAACTTTCTGAACTAGCTGATTTGAATCGTGAGAAATTGAATCTGGTTCATAAAGTTATTGAATTGCTTGGAGACTTATTTTTAGTGTGTGATTAATAAAATCATGCCCACATAGGATTTGCAAACATTAAATACTATGACTAAAATAATGAATTTCTTAATTTTTTTCTGTAAACCATTGGGGGAAAAGAACTTTATTTGTTTGGGGGTAAAGGAAGCAGCAGCTCTTTCTTAATGTAACATCAATAATTTTAAAGGTCCAATTAAAATTTCACTTTCTCTAGAAAATTGCTTTTCTTGATCACTCTTGCTCTTACTAATAATAACAATTCTAGTTTCCATTTAATAAATACTTACTATGCTCCTGGGAATATGTCAAGTGATTCATGGACCTGATGAAACTTAATTTTGACCACAACCCAAGTGGTGAATGTTATCAGCTCCACTTAACAGATGAGGAGACTGCAATAGGTAAGTTGAGCAACTTGACTAGATCATATGGCCATTACGTGATTCAAAGCTGGAACTGGCCAAATTACAAACCTGTGGATACTACACCATACAAATCCTTCCTTGTATTAATGCCTTGTTCCATCTGTGAATGTTACAAATGAGCAAATCATGATAGATTGGAATCATGAGTCCTTTCTCAGAGTGTTCCTAAACAAGAGCTGACAAGCTAAAACTATACTTCTGGCAGGAGACTCAAATTAGTTTTTTCAATGACAATATTGAAACTGTATTTTGTGGCACAATTATAGCAATTTATATTATGAAAGAAATTACCACTCTAAGAAGACACACTTAATTTCAAGAGTTGACTAGAATATATGAAAGGAAGATTTGAACATGAAATAGTTTAAATCACTAAGTGGTTGGATCATAGCTGTCATTGAGTCCAGATTCTTACATTTTGTGTTTAATTCATTCACTTATTTAATGGTTACTTATTGGGCACCTACTATGTGCCAGGTGCTGTTCCAGGCATTTGAGATGTATCAGAGGACATAACAGACAAACATTTCCCTGCCCTCAGGGAAAAATAAAAACAAACAAAGCCTGATGATTAAAAAAAATTAAGAAACCAAGAAACAATGACAACAAAGAAAAATCCCTGACCTTATGGAGTTGATATCTCAGTTGCGGAAGACAGACAAAGAGTATGTTAGAGGAGGTGAAGTGATGTGATTAGAAATAATGAACAGTGAGGACAGGAGGGGGTTGAGGGCTGGTGTTTACGTAGGGGTCAAGGAAAACCTCTCTGAGTTATTAACATTTAAGTGGACACTTGAAGGCAGTGAGAGACTTAGAGAGCAGCCCATGTGACTACCCGAGGAAGAGCAAATGCTAAGGCCCTGAGCTTGATATGTCAAGAACAAAAAGACAAGTGGGGCTGGAACAGAGAGAGCAGGGAGTGGTAGGACAGGGGGTCAGAGAGGAAGCGCTGGACTCTGTGGCTTTTCCTCTGAAGAAGGAGGAAACCGTTTAGCGACTATTGTAATGATGGAAGTAAGAAATGATGGGGCAGGTGGCGCGGTGGCAGTGGATGAGAACTGGTTGGTTAGTGGATATATTTTGAAAGTGGAATTGGTAATGATGGATTGGGCTGCAGGGTGGAGAGACTGGGTGTGAGATGTGAGAAATATTTTTGTTAAAGTGCAAGTTAATTAACTTTGGGGGGGGGAAGCGGTGGGAAAACCTCCCAAGTCCTCCTCAGGGCTGGTTTTAGTGTGTACAGACCATCTGACCTTGAGGTTAAGTCAATAGGAGTCGCTAAGGAAACTGACTACTAAGAATAGGATGAAATCAGTGGTGACCCCTCTACCCAAGCCGGTCCTGTTTGGAGAGGCTGCCAAGCTAAACAGCGGTTGTGGGAAAAGGACAGATGCCCACTCGAACGATCCAGGTCCAGTTCGTTAGGGAAAAGAATGGAAACTAGAGGTGTCAGGACTTTCATTAAGTCTTATTAATAGGAATTTCAGGTCTGGGAGTCTATTGTGGGACCCAGTCTTGGTTTTTCCCTCTTTTTCTTCCATTTTTTGCTTTCCGTTTCCCTTCCTTGGCCCGACTGGCTGCAGGCAGGTGTAGCTCACCACTGCTCCCTCCACTTCAGCGGGCACCAGAGTCCCGGGAAGCGGTGAAACCGCAGAATAGGGTGTGCGTGTGTTAGTGTGTGTGCGTGTGAGTGCGTGTGAGTGTGTGTGAGAGTGAGTGTGTGAGTGTGTGTGTGAGAGTGTGTGTGAGTGTGAGAGTGTGTGAGTGTGTGAGAGTGTGTGAGTGTGTGAGAGTGTGTGAGTGTGAGTGTGTGTGAGAGTGAGGGTGTGTGAGTGTGTGTGAGTGTGTGTGAGAGTGAGTGTGTGTGAGTGTGTGAGTGTGAGTGTGTGTGTGAGAGTGAGGGTGTGTGAGTGTGTGTGAGAGTGAGTGTGTGTGAGAGTGAGTGTGTGTGAGAGTGTGTGTGTGAGTGTGTGTGAGAGTGTGAGTGTGAGAATGTGTGTGAGTGTGAGAGTAGGTGTGTGAGTGTGTGTGAGTGTGTGTGTGTGAGTGTAAGAGAGAGTGTGTGTGAGAGTGTGTGTGTGAGTGTGAGTGTGTGTAATTGAGTGTGTGAGTGTGAGCAGAAGGTGGAGCCGGAGGGCCTGAACGCTCGCATTTCTCACAGGTTCCCGTGGAATCGGGAAGAGCCGGCACTCCTCGTGCGAGGCGGGGAGCTTGAGCTCCACCCCACAGGGTGTGAATGGGGAAGGTTCCAGAGGTTTGCGGTCACGTGGGGATGGTCCACTTCCTCCAAGGTGTTGCTCGGCTGCCCCCAAACAGGTGGAAAGGCGGGGTGCAGGCAGTGCGGGCGGCAGCCCGGGTTGGACGCCCGAGCCGCGACGCGGAGGCGGGCAGAGGGCCCGGCCGGCCCACGGCTCCTCGGAGGGCGCGCCCGGAGGAGGCGCCCCAGACGGCGACGCCCTCGCCCGCCGGGGAACGGCGCTCACTCGCGGAGCGGGCCTCGCCGTCGCGTCCACCCGGAGCGGGCCGGGCCGCCTGGGCACAGCCGCCGCGGCCATGGGCGGCGCGGCCTCCAGCCAGCTGGACGAGGGCAAGTGCGCCTACATCCGAGGTACGTGCGCCGCCCAGCGCCACACGGGCGTCCGCGAGGCGGGGTCCGCGCCCGGTGTCTGCCCGCCTCGTCCTGCCGCCGCGCGGTCCCGTTCCCTGCAGGGCGCAGGGCGCGGGGCGCGGGGTCCCGTTCCCGGCAGGGCGCAGGGCGCAGGGCGCGGGGTCCCGTTCCCTGCAGGGCGCAGGGCGCGGGGCGCGGGGTCCCGTTCCCGGCAGGGCGCAGGGCGCAGGGCGCGGGGTCCCGTTCCCGGCAGGGCGCAGGGCGCGGGGTCCCGTTCCCGGCAGGGCGCAGGGCGCGCGGGGCGACGAGGGGACAGGCAGGTGCAGGACGCCGGTGGGGCGGCCTCGCCTCCTCTGCCCGTCGCCCGGGGTCAGTTCTGCCCCCGCCCGGACACCTTCCGGCACCTGCCCTGGACCTAGTCCTGGGCTGTCCCTGAACCTGCCGCGGAGACCGCAGCGGGGACACCCCCGGTTTCTAGAGACGCCCTGGGGCTTCCCGGCGTCTGGGCAGAATTTCCCGCCCGGTGCCCTTGGCCTTTCGTGAAACGCGGCTCCTCTCCAGCCTCACTCTCGGACGGTTTCATCAGAGGCAGATAGGACGATGTCATGACGGTCCCAAGTCGTACTATTCCCTTCCCTCCCCGGAGAGGGGGAAAGCAGAAGAGGAACCCTGGCATGTTTTGTAACAGTTGCTAAAGTTACAGATGGGGAGAAACTCATTGAGGGGGACCCGCAGAGATGTAGTGACTCAGAAGAGAGCTTGCGGCAGAAGAAAACAAAAACCAAACTGAACTGAAACTGCAGGAAGTCGAGGCTCTTTATCTCCTGGGTGTACTTGGCTCCCCTCTTCCCGCCCCCCAACCTTGCCCTCAGCCACTACTTATCATTTGGTAATCTTGTCAATATAGTGGGGTGTTTTTTTTTTTTTTTTTTTTTTTTTTTTGCTGGCTTCAAAAATATCTTCTAAACTAGGTATTAAACTCTAGGTTTTAACCTAATTGTCTAAATAAATGGTTAAGTTCTTCCCAAGACCTCTTTCTGGCCCTTGAACCTTTTCCTAAGAGGAAGGCATTTATTTGGTGTCTTTATTCTATAATTTGTTTTCAGGGAACCACAGCGTTTAAAACCACTTTCAAAGGATATCAAACCAGGGCACTTGAAGAGCAATCTAATTGATTTTCCAGATTCGGGCTCCGGTACTTTTGGAGGGAAAAGATCATCAATAACCCATACTGTCAGGGATAAAAAGCGGTCAAGTATCACTTTGCTGTTGTTTATTAAAAGGGAAAAAGATGGATGATTTATTTCTTTTAGTAAAAGAGCTAAACTAAGCCTGCCTTGGTCTTAAAAATTTGGCCATATGCTTATTTTCACCAGGGTATAGAGACTGAAGGAGGAGTGTAGTAGAACATAGGCAGAAAGCGCTTGCCTTTGGTTGTTAGCAAAACTATGTTCATGGCATTTATTTTATAAGACTTTATTTTACTGGAAGGCTTATGAACACTTAAAGTTAAAGCATGGTCATCTACTGTAATCCTTTGAAGCCCAGCAAGGTGAAGGATTAACTTGCTTAAAGAAGACTTCGTGGTCATGAGACTTGTTGCTGCTGATGCAAACATTGTATTTACTAGAAGAAAATGTGTTACCTTCTTTATTCTGAAATGACATTATTGCACATACACAAGTATGAGGGAGTTAGGGCACATGAAGAGCTTGTGATGAATGTGTTTGAATGAGTAAAACTATATAGCAGGTGGTGTGAAGATATTCACATCCTCAAGTCTTGTTCAATTTTATCTCCTCATTCTATATTCAGGAAGGCACTTCCAAGACACGTGTAGTGGGAGAGGGAAGAGAGGAGTTAAAGTTAGAATACTGCCAGGGAGAATGACTCTTTGCTTCATGTGAGAATACTAGTCTTGCCAAAAGAGAAAAGAACCTTGGAAAAATGCATGGTGTTGTGAATTGTTAGTGTGTGAGCCAGTGAAGGTCGCGGGGCTGTAATTTCCTGATGGTTTTGAAGCCCCAGGTCCCCGAACAGAACAGAACCGTAGGCCTATCTTTACCTCTTTGTCAATCTTTTAGCCTATAAATATTCTCAAGGTTCAATTCAATTGTAAGCAAAATGGTTGAAAGTTTGACGGTAAAGTTTAAATACAATTTTATAACCTGTTTCTCATAGAATAGCCACCAGTGAAATATTATAGATTTGAAAGCTCTTGTAGCTGAGACTGTAACTTTCTTTCAAGCTTGGTAAACTTTGCTAATATGGAGAATAGCTAGTCATAGATATATATATATATATATATATATATATTTTTTTTTTTTTTTGAGACAGAGTCTCACTCTGTTGCCCAGGCTAGAGTGAGTGCCGTGGCGTCAGCCTAGCTCACAGCAACCTCAAACTCCTGGGCTCAAGCAATCCTCCTGCCTCAGCCTCCTGAGTAGCTGGGACTACAGGCATGTGCCACCATGCCCGGCTAATTTTTTCTGTATGTATTACTTGGCCAATTAATTTCTTCCTATATAGTAGAGATGGGGTCTCGCTCTTGCTCAGGCTGGTTTCGAACTCCTGACCTCGAGCAATCTGCCCGCCTTGGCCTCCCAGAGTGCTAGGATTACAGGCGTGAGCCACCGCGCCCGGCCTAGTCATATATTCTGAATGAATTTTGTTAACTTCATTTTGTATGTGTTGTAAGCAGCCGTACTTCTAGTATGCTAGGGACGCTAGATCAGCATTTATTTCTAGACAGATCATTTAACAGCTGCCATTCGGTTTGTGTGCCTTGAAACATCTGTGTCACATGGATGTTTTGAAAATACATTGTTTCTTAGGACTTAGTCAATCTCTAGGTAAAGATACAGCAGATGTGTTAAGGAGTTACTTCATTTTTAAAGATACTAGTTTTCAAAATTACTACCATACTCGTGTTTCCTACAATAGAATAAATTTTTAGGATTGTTTCTAGAGGCCTTTTAGTAACTTCCCTTCGTAAGACATTTCTGTTAATAATCATGTGTTAGCCTTTAGTGATGCTTTCAGCTCTCACCAGAAAGCATCTTCCTTTAATGAGGAAGAAAGCTCTTATGTAATCTAGTCATTAGTGGTCAGTTTAAAGTGCTCTTCTCTTTTTATGCCGTGTTTCCTTTTCCTTTAAAACTTTTGGTATGCCTGAAATTGAACTACGGCTAAAAAAAGCACAATGTGTTTTCCTGTTTAAGCAATAATTTTATTTTGTTTTAAAAATTACCATTGAATTTCTTATGAATCAAAAAGAAAACAAACCTAAAATCTCTCCCATATAAGAAGTCTTGTGGAAGGGTCAGAAAAGTATTGGAAAATCAGTGCCGCAGCTGAGAACTATGGGATACACAGATCTGGCTAGGCTGGGAGGCACTTCTAGGTCTGTGAGCTGCGGATAGCAGTTAGGAAAACTGTTCTTCTCACAGATCCTCTATTGCACTTAATGGGTAAAGGGCCCGGTGGCTTCCTCTGGCGTGCTCATCTATGACCTGATGCTTATAAAGTAAGAAGTGAGTTTCAGCTTAAAAACACGTATTTCTCTCAGGGGAGTTCTCTCATATTTATACCACAAGGGTTAACTAAGGTGGCTAGATATAAAATGTATGCTGGAAACAGTGTCTAGAGTGAAGTCTCCATGGGCACAGTGGAGGATGGGGAGAGCTGTGCATGTTTGCAGCCCGCTCAGTCTAGGCGTGCAGTGCAGTGCTGGTCCACATGTTTGCTGCTTCTTCAGTCAGAATTTGTTGGTGGGAGATGGACACAAAAGCTGGTCTGATTTAACCTGGATAATTCTGACAGTAGTCTTAGAGTCCAGGCTATCTGGCTGGCAGTGGCAGTATACTGCGATGGAAAGTGAGCGTGTGGAGCATGGCGGACACTGTTGGATGTCAACCCAACATCCTCTCCCCTGTGCTGTCTCCAGCAGAACCACAGTTTTGTTCAGGTAGTGAAACGCCTCCACGTAGCCCTCTGTTTCAGAGAGGCTAGCTCCATTTATGGCCTGAGCAGTGGGGGCTGTCTGGTCTGTGCCTTTCATGGCGGTGTGGTCCCCTGGCCAGTGATTATACCAGGCACGGGATCGTGATGCTATCTGGCCAGTGATGCTTAAGAGGAAGTTTGCGAGCTTCTTCGCAGAGAGGTTTCTCTTCTTTTAAAAAAGAGGCAAAGCAAAGGGTACTTCCTCTCCTCCTTCTTTGGAATTTGTTGCATCTGAATGGGATGGCTGGAACAGCGGTTTTGATCTTGATGAGCAGCAGGGGAGCTAGTTTAAAGACAAAGCCTAAACTTGGAGCACTACAAAGATGAGGCAACCTCAGAGAAGAGAAGCCTGAGCCAGGACAAACGTTGCTGACTGCCTGCTGCCCTGTGCCTACATACTTCATGTTAGAAGAGATACTAAATCCCTTTTGAGTTGGGCTAGTAGAAATTGCTAATTATCCCCAATGTCATTCTCCCCTGCTATCTTTAATTAGGACCCCCAAATTTTAGCATGTGAACTCCCATGATAATGATATTGCCCAGTCTCCTTTGCAACTAGATGGGGTCATGTAACTGAGTTTTGGCCAATGGCATGTAGGTACAAGTGTTGTATGTGCTGTGTCCGGAAAGTGACATGAAAGGGGAAGGGTATGACCTTGTTTGTCTCATCCTTCATGCTGATGGCTGGATTGTGACCATGGCTGGAGCCATCATCTTGGACCATGTGGTGTTCATGCGGAACAGAGTAACTGAACAAAAGGAACATAGTTTCCTGCGTATAGTAGAACCTCCAAACCAGCCCTGGACTACTTACCTCTGGACCTTAATAAGGGAGAAATAAACTTCCATTTTATTTAAGCCAGTGTTATTTGTGATATTACTGTTATCCAAAGACAAACCTCATCTTAACATATAATTGTCTTCTGTTTCTTGTGGCCAAAAGCATCCTAACCAATACACTAAGTGTTGCCTTATTGGGTCCCTTTTAAGAAAAATGAATCCAAAGAAACTAGAAAGTGGATAAAGATTATACTGTTAATATTTGCCTGAGTTTATAATTTGTACAAATGAATGGACTCCTCTAAGAAGTAAGGAATTGCAGCTGCCTTGGTGGGAGTAGCAGGGATGCGGAAAGAAGTGGGAGAGGGCTCAGTATAAATAATGATATTGATTACTTTCTGTTTTGATTAAAAAAATGCCTTCAAGCATGCCAAACTACCGATGAAGCTATTAAATAGTAGGAGTTTCAAATAAAAAAAATGACTACAGAGTGGGAATGTCTAGTGTTAGTACTTACTTTCCACTTCCTTCAGTCTTTGGAAGTGGAAACTAAGACCTTGAGAATAAGACCCTCTTTAAGATGCCCCAAATCTAAGGTTGCAAAGTCATAAAGGATTTTGTGAATTAAGAATTTCTGAGAGTCAATCGAAAAGAAAGCAAAAACAGTAGACTATGACAAATGAACGTTTTCTCCTGTACTTGTGGAAGAAACTTTTGACCTTCCCTTTTGTAGGTTCTAATATAAGCCTTGATGAACTCAATAGAGTCAGATGCTGAATTAAGGCCTGGTCTTGATGAAAACATGTCTTTTTGCTATGGACATTGGCAGCAAGAGGACCACATAATCAAGGGTGCTCTAATAATCTTAACTACCACGGTAACAATTATAATTTTTATTATTTTGTTTTTACTGTGGACTACTGAACTGATTGTAGTTTACTCTGTTCTAATCTTTGAGAGGGTCAGAACTGGGTTCACAGGTAGAAAGTGCAACAGCAGGAGTCCAATTTCTAGAAACAGTAGTTTCTCATTTAATTAACATAAATGTACTGTGAAAGTTTTACAAAATATTCAGTATGAATTCCGGCAGTGAATTTCCATCTTCTAATCAAAAATTTAAAATTTTTTTGTCTGTATAGCTAGGTAATATCACTCTAAGAAACAAGGTACATAGAACAATTTGCATTGTGCAATGGGAAATGAAGTCTGAAGTGAAGATAATAGTATTAATATAATGGAAAGGAAGACAAAAGAATAAAAGCACAATTCATGTGCTGCTGTCTGTTTAAGGCACTTTAGTAGAGCACAGGACATGAGGGCTAAAATTCTAACAGTTCCAGACTAGCACACGCACATGCACACACACACACACACACACACACACACATACACATACAACTAAACAGAACCCCAAATGCAATACAGATTTTCTCCTTTGAAACTGGAAAATTCATTTAAAAAAGAGACTAGCAAGTTTCTGCCAATAAGAAAATATAAGCCAGCTTTTAAAAGTATTCCCCACCTCCCCAGCCTTTTTTTGGTACTGCATGTTTTCTTCTCACTTAGAGGACAGAATAAAAGATTTAGAGATATGAAAGTAGTTAGTTAAGTTTTGCAAATGGCAAGGTCTAGGATCCAAATAAAAATGTACATTTCTATGCTTGATGTTGTATGGAATGAGCCTATAGGACTAAAATATATTAATAGTTTTTACTAGGAGCCTCAAAGTAATTTTTTAAAAAGTTCATAGTCTCAGGAATTTTGGAAGAAGAGTAAATGTCTCTATGCCAAACCATGTGGATTTTTTTTCTTTTTCCTATTGAAAAACTATTTCTATTTTAAAATGAAACATAGGCTCAGAAAACTACACAAAACAAATGCATAGCTTAGTGAATCATTATAAGGTAAATATCTATGTAGCTGTCACCCTGGTCAAGAAATAGAACTTCACAGGTTATTGCAGAAACTTTGCATACGTCCTGTCCTGGTTCTAGACCCCTTTGTCTCTCCAAAAATAACCACTATTTTCAGTTATCTATTTCTGCCTGACAAACTAGCTCAGAGATGTTGGCTCTTAAAATAAGTATTTATTTGCCCACAATTCTGTTATCTGGACTGGGTCCAGTTGGGCACTTCTATTTTTTATTTTTGCTGGTGGTCATTCCTGTGGCTGCATTCAGCTGGCAGATCAGCTGGTGGCTGGATTTAGTGGAGAAAGCTTTCTTTCTCTCTAGCTGGCCTTTCTCTGCTATCTCTCCAGTAGGGTACTGGACTTTTTAAATGGTAGGTCAAGGTTTGCAAGAGTGCAAAAGCTTCTAGAAGCTGCTAGGACTTCTTATGGCTTAGGCCTGGAATGGCACAACATTTTTCTGTCACATTTTTTTTTTTTTTTCATGTTTTAGAGATAGGATCTCACTGTCACCCAGGCTAGAGTGCAGTTGCATGATCATAGCTCACTGTAACCTCGAACTCATGGGCTCAAAAGATCCTTCTACCTCAGCCTCCTGAATAGCTGGGACTGCAGGTGTTCACCACCATGCCCAGATAATTTTTTTGCTTTTTGTAGAGATTGAGTCTCTCTGTGTTGACCAAGCTGGTTTCAACCTCTGGGCCTAAAGCAATTACAGATGTGAGCCACCATGCCTGACCCTTCTCTGCCACATTTTGTTGGTTAAAGCAAGTCTCAGGGCCAGTCCAGATTCACGAGGAGGGGACTGCACACAGGCCTGAATACCATTAGGTATGGCTATTTAGTGGCTACTGGAGTAGCCCACCAATAGATTAATTAATAGACCACTAATAGACTACTTAGATTTCATAATAATGACTTTCTCATATTTACTTATGGTTTTATCATGTACCAATAAAAATATTTTTAAAAAGCTTAAAAAACCAAAATATCTGCAAAACACAATAAAGTGTAATAAAATAATGTATGCCTGTATTTGGATATAGGATCTTTAAAGAGGTAATTAAGTAAAATGAGGTCATTGGGGTGGCTCCTAATCCTACATAAGTGGTGTCCTTATATTAAATAAGAAGGGATTAGGACACAGACACACACAGAGGGAAGATTGTGTGAAGACACAGAAGGTTGCCATCTATAAGCCAACCCTGCTGACACCTTAATTTCAGATCTCTAGCCTCTAGAATTGTGAGATAATAAATATCTTTTGTTTAAAAAAAAATGTCTTTTTTCTGCCAGATTCAAGTCCAAGAAAAAAAAAATATGTCTTTTAAGTCTCTTTTAATCTATAGGTTTCCCCTACATCTCTTTCTTTTACTTACAAATTATCTGTTGAAGGACTGGGCTGTTTGACATGTAGAGTTTTCCGTAGTCTGGGGTTTGCTCATGGTGCAGTTCCACACATTTCTCTTGCATTACCTACAAATGGACAGGGATGCTGAGACTTGATCAGTTTCAGGATCAATGAGAACATCTGGTTGTCTCTCTTTTTGTGATGTTAGTAGCCACTGATGCTCATTGCTGGGACCCACTAATTCTCTGAGGATTGAAAAACGATGATGTTCTAATTATGTCATTTCGTTTTCATTTATTAGCTGGAATAATTTTATAGCGTGATACTTTCCTTGTCTATTATTTGACTACCTAATATAATAGTACACAGGCAGGGAAAAAGAACTTTATCTTTTCTTTCTCCTTTTTTTTTTTTTTTTTTTGAAACAGAGTCTCACTCTCTTGCCTGGGCTAGAGTGTCATGGTATCAGCCTCGCTCACAGCAACCTCAAACTCTTGGGCTCAAGCAATCCTTCTGCCTCAGTCTCCCTAGTAGCTGGGACTACAGGCATGCGCCACCATGCCTGGCTAATTTTTTCTGTATATTTTTAGCCGGCCAATTAATTTCTTTCTATTTTTAGTAGAGATGGGGTTTCACTCTTGCTCAGGCTGGTCTTGAACTCCTGACCTTGAGTGATCCTCCCACCTGGGCCTCCCAGAGTGCTAGGATTATAGGCGTGAGCCACCACACCCAGCCTAGGGCTCTGGGTTTCAAAAATACTTAGGGAGTATTAAATGGTGACATCTCCATTTCCTCCCATGTGACTCTTTGAAGTAAAGTGCCTGAGCTCTAGTTCTGCTCCACAATTATTTATTCACCCTTTCTTTTTATTTATCAGTTTTAAAGATAATTATTGATTTCTTATCACCCCTTAAAGGTGATCAACTGACTAAAAAGTCATTATGAACTCATGAATTCAGTTGTAATTCTTGTCTTTATTGAAGCTTAAATTTCCCATCATTAGCCAATGAAATCCTCTGCAAATTGGTTCCTGAGTCTTTCTGAAATTACCCTAGCAGTATTTGATAGTTTGTTTGCCATCTGGCAGGTCAAGATGTTTTAGGCTCATCTTATTTATTTTCTGTCCCATACGGAAGAAGCAAACTCTCTGAGAAACCTTGATTTCTTTTAGTGGGAAATGGTATTTCAAGATGACAATTTGGGTCTAAAGATGCTCATTGCTATGACTGGGGTGGCCATTGTTTTTGGACTTTTTTAGTGTACAGAACTAGGAAAAAATGTGTATATTCTATGTTATATCTCTGCCTCCTTTTTCTTTTTCTTTTTTTTTTTTCAGTTTTTTTTTTTTTTTTTTTTTTTTTTGAGACAGAGTCTCACTTTGTTGCCCAGGCTAGAGTGAGTGCCGTGGCGTCAGCCTAGCTCACAGCAACCTCAATCTCCTGGGCTCAAGTAATCCTCCTGCCTCAGTCTCCTGAGTAGCTGGGACTACAGGTATGTACCACCATGCCCGGCTAATTTTTTTCTATATATATATTAGTTGGCCAATTAATTTCTTTCTATTTATAGTAGAGACGGGGTCTTGCTCTTGCTCTGGTTGGTTTCGAACTCCTGAGCTCAAACGATCCACCCGCCTCAGCCTCCCAGAGAGCTAGGATTACAGGCATGAGCCACCGCGCCCGGCTTCTGCCTCCTTTTTCCACACTGAGAAGAATCTTGACTCTCAAAGGCAGGGGAGATGACAGAATTTAAATATACCCTAATTCTCATTGGCTTTATTATACTTAATATGCACAACAGCCTCAGAATAACAGAATATGCCACTGTCAATTATGATTATAGAAAACTGTTGAACAAGCTGTTTTAAAAATCAGTAACAAGCCAGGCATGGTGGCGCATGCCTGTAGTCCCAGCTACCCGGGAGGCTGAGGCAGAAGGATCACTTGAGCCCAGGAGTTTGAGGTTGCTGTGAGCTAGGCTGACGCCACGGCACTCACTCTAGCCTGGGCAACAAAGCGAGACTCTGTCTCAAAAAAAAAAAAAATAAAAAAAAAAAATAAAAATCAGTAACAAAATTTTTGTGTATGCTAATTTAATTCTCCTCTAACTTTATTTTATGCTTTTACTATGTCAGAACATAGAACCATTAAATTCTATTCTCTGTTCTCATTTACTCTTTGTTCTACAATTAAGTGTTATTTAATGCATCAGTCTTTATGTTGATGTCTCTCTGGTGTTTGAAGCTCATTATCTGGTAGATTCCTCAGAAAGAGCTCATGGGAATGTCACAAAGAAGTATGAAGATGAGATTAATTTAGTGGCTCAGTGATATCACTGAAGACCAGCTTGTTTCTATTTTTCTACTCTCTGTGGACTAGCTCTCCTTATGATTGAATGGCAGCTGGAGCAGCAAAAGGTGTCACATTCTTAGGTACAGCAGTGTCCCAGAGGCTGAAAAGAGGACTATGTATTTGAATCTCTTTATAAGAGCAGAGAAATCTTTCCCAGATGCCTTCCTGGCAGACTTCCCTTTACATCCCACTGATCAGAATTGGGTCATACATTCCTTCCTAAGCCATCACTGGCAACAGTGTGGAATTATCACGATTTGGTTAGGCAAGTCAAGATTCATCCCTGGACTGGGGCTGGGGCCACTGCTCTGAAGCACATGGCTGTAGGGAGGATCATGAATACCTGAACCGAACCAAGTTCAGTTAGCAAGAAGGAAGTGTAAATGGCTGTTAGGTAAGTAACCAACATTACAAATTTTGGTAAGTGTCAGGAAGGGAACGAAAAGAGCACTGAGACAGAAAACTTATAGTAGAGATAGAGCAGGGAGATGAGATATACTTAAGATATGGTATTCAGATCTGGGCACAGTGGCTCACACCTATAACCCTAGCACTTTGGGAGGCAGGAGGTTCGCTTGAGGCCAGGAGTTGGAGACCAGCCTGAGCAAGAGTGAGACCCCTGTCTCTACAAAAAACCAGAAAAATTAGCCGGGCATGGTGGCATGCCTATAGTCCCAGCTATGTGGAAGACTAAGGCAGGAGGATTGCTTGAGCCCAGGAGTTTGGGGTTGCAGTGAGCTAGGCTAGCCACTGCACTCTAGCCCAGGCAACAGAGCAAGATTCTGTCTCAAAAAGAAAGAAAGAGAGAGAGAGAGAGAGAAGAGAAGAGAGGAGAGGAGAGGAAAGGAAAAGAAAAAAGAAAAAGGAAAAGAAGAAAAGATATGGTATTCAGGAGGATAGTAAGTTGGTATCTGTTTGAGGAACATTTTGGGTAGAGAGACCAGTTTTCAAAAGGTGAAGCAGGGGGAGGAACTTGAAGGAACTTAAGAAAGGATGGTATGTTGGGAGTATAGTGAGCAAGAGGCAAAAGGGAGAGAGGTTTGATGGGAGGGGATCCCTCTTAATATTGTATTACCACCTACCACCACTAGAAAACAAGTGCCATAAAGGCAGGGTCTGTGTTTAAATTCATTGCTATATTCTCAGCAAGTAGATCAGTGTCTGGTTCCTTATCAATAAATATTTGCTTAATGGATGGAAGGAGAAAAAAAATTTTAAGTCTGTAATGACTATCTCAAGAAATAAGAGCATTATTGCATTTGTAAGCCAAGTTCAGGATGTGATAAGAAACAGTGATAACAGAATAAGAAAGAGCCCTAGGAAGCTGAACATCTGATGATCAACATGAAAACAACTCTAGTTGTCATCTTGGAAAATAAAGTTGAGGAGATCTTGTACAAAATAGAACACAAAGATCAAAAGATGGAAAATAGAAGTGGCTATATTTAAAAAAATTAAAAGATCAGTCCAAAAAGTTCAATATCTGACTAACAGAAGTGCCATAAAATAGAGAACAAAGAAAATGAGGGGAGAAAATTACCAAAGAAGTAGAAGATCATTTTATGGAACAGAAGATCGTGTGTCTCTGGATTTTTAGGAACAAACAATTCCTGGAGCTCACCCAGAGCGGAGAACAGTTCATACTCCCGTCACCCAAAGTAGAAAGACCTTATAATATATAGGACATTGGGTAGATTCCACAGTAGTAGTGAGCAGAGATTATCCCTAGACTGTAAGGCTGCTTTAGACCTGCTCTAATAAAAATTTTAAAGCAAACCTCAAAAGGATAAAACTGATCCCCAGTAACTTAACTGCATGCCTGAACAAAGTCCAAATTCTTTATAGGGATACAACAAAATACCCACTCAATGATATAAAATGCACAATATCCAGAATCCACTTGAACTTTACCAGGCAAATGAAAAAGCGGAAAAATATCCACAACTATAAAGAAAAAAATATAAATCCATAGAAACAGGCTCAGGAATTACAGACATGATTAAATTAGCAGACAAGGTTGGAAAGCAGTTATTATACATCTGCTCCACATGCTAAAGTAGAGGAAAACATGAACATGAGGAGGAGGGAATTGGAAGATACAGAAAATCTTTGTAGTCTCCAGTCTTCAGGAAAGAGCAAAATGACAACAGTGCTTTTGTAGCCTTTTGGAACATCTGGGGAGAATGTAGCTGTACTGACCTGCCACTCAGCAGCCCCTAACCTTTTGGGCACCAGGAACTGGTTTCATGGAAGATAATGTTTCCACGGATTGGGAGTGCAGGGATGGTTTGGGGGTGATTCAAGTGCATTACATTTATTGTGCAGTCAAACCTCTCTGCTGATGATAATCTGTATTTACGGCTGCTCCCCAGCGCTAGCATCACCGCCTCAGCTCCACCTCAGATCATCAGGCATCAGATTGTCGTAAGGAGCGTGCAACCCAGACCCCTCCCATGTGCAGTTTACAGTAGGGTTCAAGCTCCTATGGGAATCTCATGCTGCTGCTGATCTGACAGGAGGGGGAGCTGTTGTGGTCAGATGCTCGCCATGGGGAGCGGCTGTAAATACAGATGAAGCTTCTGCTTGCTCACAGCTGCTCAACCTCCTGCTGTGCTGCCTGGTTCCTAACAGGCCATGGACCAGTACTGGTCCGAGGCCCAGAGATTGGGAACTGCAGACCAGCGTTCTCTGCAGAGCTAGTAGAGGAGCAGAGCAGACTGCTGAAAATTGTGTGTGCACGAGGGGCTGCTGGGCGGAGGCTGGGCTGGGGCCAGAGCAGATGAGCAGGGGCAATGCAGAAATGAAGGGAAATTGTGCATATTCTTTTAGAGAAGACATTGCTAATAGTGGCAATTTCTATGATGAGCTCAAAAGAATTCTGAGATTTTTCCAAATTTGGATTGAATCTGTTTGTTTAAAGAATTATTTCCTATGTAACTCATGCTGAATGAGGTAGATAGATAAGTCTCAGTGATTGCCTAAGCAAAGCAGTTGCAGGCTTCGAGTTAAAATAAAGATAAATATTATTAGCAACAATGGCAAATGTGTAATACATGGAATGTAAATATTTAAAATGGTTTTTTTAGAGAGGATTAAATTAATAACCATAATTGAAAAGTATTGTTTATACAAAGTAAATAAGAATTCTAGAGCATGACTAACACTTATGCTTATCAACTGAGATGTCAATTCTTATCTAAAAAATGATAACTTCTGGTCTGAGGAATGATAATAACAACCATAGTTAAAGCTAACATTTTTTGCGTGCCTACTATGTGCCAGGCAAGCAAATGTCTCAGAGAAAAGGTAACAGGGTATTGGATGCTCTTCCAGAAATTCTGAGAGTTTCTTCCAGAAATTTCAAGCCAATATAGCTTTTTCTTTATTTGATAGGATTTGAACAGCGACTTAGCCACTTTAGCCAACTTAAACTAAATCCATAATTTATCCCTTGGTATTAATTGAAAGATTTATTAAGCCTTTGATTCTGTATCTTAATTCTAAATTATTTGGCTATTTTTGAAGTGGATATTTTCAGTGGGCGAGGCAGTAGATTATAAATAGCTAAATCCAGAAATTAAAATTCACCTACATATTAGCAAAAAACCATATGTAATTTACAAGTAGGTGAAAGCTGGCGTTGCAGGTCACTTTAAATTAACTGTATATAAAATGATACCGTTAGGCAACTTCTTCATTATAAAAGAACATATTTATATTTGGGAATCAAGGCATAAAATGAAAAAAATAAAAATAAATGGGGCTTTCAAATTTGCAAAACAGGCATGACAGTCCCCTGAGGACTCACCGAATCTGAAGCTGGATTCTCTGCAGATCTTGGATCTGTTGACTGGCTGCCTTCAGTTTCTCGCATGTAAAATAGGGACAGCAGTAATGTCCAGTGAAACAGAAGGAGATCAGAAATGAATACTATGATGTAATAAATGTAATATGATTCTCAGATTTCCCAGTTCTACCATTATGCTAATCAGTGTGTTTTACTATCAGTAATGGCACCCAGCCTTTGCTGGGTAAATGATTGGCTTTCACATACTGCAGAATAATACCTATCTCACACATTTGTTCTGCAGATTAATTAATGTTTCAGAGTGTTTAAACACAATGCCTCTACAGAAGCAATGGTATTATAATATGTTGGGACACTCTAGTATTGTAATTAGTACTAATTAGATTCTTTTCAACAGCTTGTTGAATTGACAAATTACTGCGTGTAAGGTATACTGCTTTATTTATTCATTACGAGAGAGTCAGATACAAGGGTTTAAATAGGAACCTTTAAACATCTATTCCCAAGGTCCTCCTCATATCCCTCCCCTCAAACTAGGGGGGGCAACAGGAAGATATCTTTCTAGGAACTGTCCTGGGGAGAGCAGCTCCAATTGTCTGCCGGGAGCTGCCTTACACTGGCTGGTGAGAGCAGTATCTGGGCATCTCTTGCTAACTCAGAGTTCAATGAGTGTCTTTTTTTTTTAAGACTGGGCGAGGTGGCTCACGCCTGTAATCCTAGCACTCTGGGAGGCTGAGGCAGGCGGATTGCTCGAGGTCAGGAGTTCGAAACCAGCCTGAGCAAGAGCGAGACCCCCTCTCTACTATAAATAGAAAGAAATTAATTGGCCAACTAATATATACAGAAAAAGTTAGCCGGGCATGGTGGCACATGCCTGTAGTCCCAGCTACTTGGGAGACTGAGGCAGGAGGATTGCTTGAGCCCAGGAGTTTGAGGTTGCTGTGAGCTAGGCTGACGCCACAGCACTCACTCTAGCCTGGGCAACAAAGCAAGACTCTGTCTCAAAAAAAAAATTTAAAAAAAGACCTGCTTTACCGGCACATCACTGCCGGTCCCCTTCTCTTCAGTGCATGGAATCTGGTCTCAGTGGTAACCAGTCGGCAGTGGCCTGAAGCCCTGTTTCAGCTGCGTGTTAGTCAGAATGGGTTACGCACTGAAACAGACATCCCTCAAAGCTCAGTAGCTTACAGCGATTTACATCACACTCATTCCACAATCCGGTGTGATTTGGTGGGGTTAGCGCAGGGCAGCGGGCTTGTCTGTGGACCCAGACTATTTCTATCTAGTGCATTGTGCCATGGACTCCTTTGACGATCTGGTGAAATCTATGGACTCCTTTTCAGAATAACATTTTAAAATTAAAAAAATATATAAAGGATTATAAAAGAAGCCAATTTTGCTTAAATGCAGTTATCAAAATGTTTTAAAATCTGTGATATAATAATATATGTGCTTCTTTAGTAATACATTCAATGACAAGGTCTCACAGAGGGTTTCATAACTACTGTCACTTTGAAGGAATGCTATTCTAAGATATGCCGCAACTTAAATGTGCTATGAAAACATCTGTGGCATCTATTAGTGACAGAGTCACAAGAACCGCCGAATTCTATTGTGGCTTGTTGCCTACATTCAGAACTGAAGGAAATGCTGAATTTGAGTTAAAGGTTAATAAAAATGCAGATGTTATGTTCCCCATTCAACTTTGGGACTTCCTGAATTCTATCCACAGAGCCCTTGAGGGTCCATAGACCCTAGATTGGGAACCTCTGACCTAACGGCTCCATTATTCTTAGAGCCACAAAGGCTTTAAATGGATACTGTGCGTATGTCTGTAGATAAGGGAAGAGGGAGAGTGGAAGGTGATGTGTAGATTTTTGTGGACCACGCCTGGAGGTGGGTCACGTCATTTGTGCCCAACCTTCTCGTTTCCACCTGACACAGCCTTCCTCTGCAACTTTCCACACTGGCGATTCCCATCAAAAGTCCTGTCCCTTTCTTTGTTAGTCACCTCTTTCCGAGTACCATCCTCAACGTGTTGAACCTAACATTTCAGTGAATAGCTTTTCTCCTTTAAGCAGATTCTCATTTTGAAGGTAGGCTATGCTATATGCTTACTTTATCTTTAGGTAAGAAAAGTTGAAGCCCTCCAAATCTAGACCGTCCAGTATGGCAGCCATTAGGCACATATGACTATTTTAACACTTGAAGTGTGTCCAGTCCAAATTAAGATAGGATGCAAGTGTGGAATACACACACATTGTGAAGATTTAATACAAAGAAGAGAATGTAAAATATCTCATTAATATAGCCCTTCCATAGTTAAGCGATACTATTCTGGACTCATTGGATTAAATAAAATATACTAAAAGTCACTTAATCAGTTTTTTTAAAAATTTTACTGTGGCTACTAGGAAGTTCAAATAACATTTGAGGCTCACATCCATGGCTCACATGGTATTTCTTTTAGATTGCTTTTCTTGAATAAAGATTCATAGAACCGTCATAGAGCTGCAAGGAATCTTAGAGCTAAGCATCTAATCCGACCCTTTTATTGTAATGTGAGAGGCTGAATGAGCTGCCCCCCCCCCATAGCTAGTAATAGCAGATGTACGACTGGAATTCAGGTCTCCACACTCCTACTACAGAGCTCTTTTTTATAGCGTATGGTATTCAATCAAACCAAACCAAAAATTGCCACAATTTAAGTTTCTAGTCCAAACCAGAACATACTCTAATTCAGAGTTATATATGAATATAAGAACGCTGAAAATGACAACCCTTTTTTCCAATCTGATGTATTATTCAGCCCTAGTTAAAATTTAAGTATAGCTTCCCCTTGCTATTGAGGAATTGCAGGCCCAGGCAGGCAGACAGACTGGCTGGGACTTGACTCTCTCATAAACCCAGATAAAAGAGGCCCAGAGGTCACTACCCTCGCTCCTGTTCTCATGCATTTCCCTTTGTTGAATGGTGAAGCTCATAGAGAAATGCTAAGATATTCTTAACTCTTCTGGATTTTGTCTTAAAAAGATGGAAACGTGTGGAACCCTAGTGTTTAACGTGACTACCCCTTTCTCCTTAGCCAGGAGGTGGCAGAGTAGAAAGCAATTAAAAGACATAAAGGATAGGTTTCATTTTCTTCTGTGCCATTTTCTATTCTTGGCTCCCACTTTAGATTCTGCAGCCAAATTTAAGAGGATGTCTGGAATCTTTTCTGAACTCTTTGTCATAGAATATTCCTACCCATAGGTTTCCCCCCCCCCAAATCACTCTCCCTCTGTAACTCAGCAATTTCCATAGGATCACTTTTGAGCCATTTGTATTTATAACACTTAAGAGCTTAGATAAAAAGTTTCTTATCTAAAACAATGTATTGCCAATACAGCATTTCCCCCCCCACTTAGGAATTTTAAATGCTGTAAGTGCTCCCTGAATCATGTAATTTTGCTGTTAAAATTGAAATAACATAGTTATCTTATTCAGCATTCTTTGGAAAAGATTATATGTCACTTAGACTCTGGGGTTGTCTCATTTTCTCTGAACTTTCTCTGCATTTCCAGTGGTTTCTAGAATTCTAAGTTCTGAAAAGAGCCATAAAGAATGCCTCCCAACCTGTGACAACTTTAGTGACCCATTTACCGACACGTTTCATGTTTCTGCACTTAATCTCTACAATATTATTTGGCACTTTCACAAGAAACTCTTGAGGGGCACCATAACTGACTGCTTTGCTTATTTCAGATCATCACGGCTATTAACATCAATGGATGTCTGAGAAACTGGGCACAAACCCTGAGTGTCTTCAAATGTTTTTTAATGAAAATATATGATGTCTTGAGATGTGTTGATAACCAAACTCAGCATTTCTCCAGGGATTTTTAAAAATTTTGCATTGTTAATTAAAAGATGAAATGTATATATTATGATGTACTCTGCAAATGAGTGTAAACCATATTAAGATTTGTAATAAGAACTTTCAAAATGATATTTACAATATGTATCTGCCTCATTTTCAGAAAAGTGGGCAAAATAAAATGAACTTCTAGAGCAGATAAATCCTTATAAAACATTTATCATAAAATGTTAACTGTGCAACTTTATTGATTCAATAGAGCATTGGCTGTGGAGGTAGACTACCCAAGTTTAGATACTGGCCCCATCTCTTGCTAGGTGTGCAGTCTTTTGCAAGTTACCTAACCTCTTCTAACCTTGGTTTCTTCCACTGCAAAATGGAGATAATGGTACCAGGGAAGATGATTGTAAAGATTCATTGTGCTAATCCTTGTAAAGCACTTAACACCGTGATAGGGACATGGACTCAACAACCAGTAGCTGTCTTATCATTTATAGTAGTATACTTTATTCAATTTAAGACCAAAGTCAAAGATTGTAAATAAAGAATACATCAAATAAAACCATTTTCCTCAAAATCCTTAGTCAATCAGTTGAAACCAGAACTGAATTTACATGCATTTTCTTTAATAAATGGAGTTGAGATTAGAAAGCATGGACTTTGGTGGCAAGTACATGAACTTGGTGCAGCAGAACTCATTTGAGTCCCAGTTGTATTAATAACACACATACTATGTAACTTGGAGCTTGTCTTTAGGCCTCAGTTTTCTCATTAGTGAAACATGTTGTTTAACTTAATAAATCTTTCCAGACTTACTTAGGATGAACTTATAAGCCTTAACTTGCAGCATTTAGTTTAGTCCTTAAAACCCCAAGCTTCACAGAACACATGTGTTTCTTAGAGTGAGGCATTCATTGTGTGTCTTTCCTTGTAGTCATTAAATAGAATATGCCCCTTTCTGTGAAATAGGATGAAGAAAACAGACCAGATCACTGCTCTTGTGGGACTTACATCATGGAGGGGGCGGCGGGGAGAAATCAAATAAAGAAATAATAAGACAGCATGTAGTAGTGGTATTGTGAGGCAAGAAGGCCAGCCTGTCACAGAGGAATGGGCAATGGGAACGGTGGCAGAGGGAGGGCAGCAAGATGGGTGGGGTCACATCTTACAGGGACTTACAGGCCACTGTGAGAGCTGAGAAACCATGGGGAGTTCTGGGCAAAGGCCTGACATAGTGTGATTCCTCTGCTGTGTGGAGAATAGACTGTAAGAGAGACACGGGAGGAAGCAGGTCAGATGGGAGGAAGCTGGAGGTATGACCCAGGGCAGGAATTATGGTGGTTGGGACCAGGGGGAAGCTGGAGGTAGGGAGATGTGGTTGGGTTATAAATAAATTTTGGAGGTTGAGCTGACAGGATTTGCTGATGAGCTATGTGGGATAGAAAGAAAAGCAAAGTGGGCCGGGCGCGGTGGCTCACGCCTGTAATCCTAGCACTCTGGGAGGCCGAGGCGGGCGGATTGCTTGAGGTCAGGAGTTCGAGACCAGCCTGAGCAAGAGCGAGACCCCCGTCTCTACTATAAATAGAAAGAAATTAATTGGCCAACTAATATATACAGAAAAAATTAGCCAGGCACGGTGGCACATGCCTGTATTTCCAGCTACTCGGGAGGCTGAGGCAGCAGGACTGCTTGAGCCCAGGAGTTTGAGGTTGCTGTGAGCTAGGCTGATGCCACAGCAATCACTCTAGCCTGGGCAACAAAGCGAGACTGTCTCAAAAGAAAAGAAAAGCAAAGTGGCTTCAAGGATGACTCCAAGGTTTCTGACTTGAACAAAAGAAGGAATGGAGTTGCCACTTAGGGAAATAGGGAGGGCTAGGGGAGCACGTTGGAGGGAGAAAATGAAGAGCTCGTTTTTGGGCATGCTAAGTTTGAGATTCAAGCGGAGGTGTCAGGGAGGCAGGTGGATGTCTCATCTAATAATAACTGTCATTTGTTAAGTGAGTCCTTTAATTTCCTGCCAGGTACCATGTTAAGAATTTTCTACATGTCACCTCATCTAAATTCTCACAACGACCCTCTGAGATGGGTACTATGATCCTCATGTTGCAGATAGCAAGACTGAGGCCCAGGGAGATGGTCTGTGGTAAAAGCCACATATCTAATATTTAATGGATGAAGTTCTCCTTGAAGCCGAAGCCCTGCTCTTCCATAGAGTGTCACTCACTAGGCAGCCATGACAGGAGGAGCCTGGCTTCAGAATAGCTGAATTTATGCTCCAGGAGGAGTTTGCTGTATGGCTTTGCCTCAGCCTCTTTTTGTCTTAATTCTCATGGACAAGTTGAAGGTTATTGAATGCAAGTCAGAAATATCATTTACTATTTAAGAGCAGAAAGATGCTGATGATATATACTTATAATATATTTTACTTCTGAGGATTATAAATAATTTTCAGTGCCAAATACTATAATTCAAGAGAGCAGCAAGAACTGTCATGCGATAAGATTATTGTTTCCAAAGGAAATAAGCCTGGATGCTGATCCATGTCCTTTATTGTCTTCTTTTATAGCTGAATTAGGTATTTGGCCATGAATTTTCATTTCTAGCATAGCCTAATCTAAAACCAGCTTCTTATTTGTGATGCTACTGAGCAAGTGAAGTTTTTCTGCCTATATTTCATGATAGCCTTTAGATGAACAAGCAGAGGTATAATCACGATGTTCTCATTTGCATAAGCGTCTCCCTGACAGGTCATCAGATATCTTTATTGTTCTTGGGTACATTTCATGGGCTGCTGAAGGCATGCATAATCATCTCTAGCAATTCATCTTTTTACCTAGCTTAATGGCCCCTGTTACATATCAGGAGAATGATGGAGTGAAAAGGCAGTGTGTCCAGGGCCTGCCCGCCTAAGGATGTGGAGTAAATTACATTGGGGAATAAATTACATTAACTCCTTCTCATCATTCAGTTACCTTTTGTAAATTTCAGTTCATTGGGCTAACCAATCCTGGATGGCCCGGGAAAAAAGTCATGCACCTTCTCACCAACAGGCTCAGATTCCTTGTTCAGCGTCAGGATAATAGAGACAAACTTTGTTATTAATATCTCATGAGACCATCTACCTTTAAATTAACAAAGACTCATTCCTTTTACTAGTGAACAGGGCTGATGCCTTCACTTGGGTTGGGGTTGGATGGGGTTCTTCCCTTTATAACCCCCTTTTGCTCAAACTGTTTTAGAGATAGCAGCTAAAAGATTATTTTCTTGAAAGAGTTGTTTTAAATAAACCCTTGATCGAATTATGTCTTTATTACTGCTCTCTCGGCCTCCACTCAGTGACAGTGGCAGTAGGATGGTGAGGAGTGTTGTCTGTCTGGTGGTGCAGGAGCCTCCCCTACCCCTGTTGTGTGGCAGAGCAGCGACTCAAACCCCATTCTCTATAATTTTCTGTAGGTATTGTCATCTCCAGTTTCCCAGTTAGGAAATGAGACTTACATTCTAGCCTGTGACTTTTTTCACTTGAGTATGTGTAAACCCTGCCCTCCTAGAATTGCCCTAGTTCAGTTTTGATAGTTACTCTGAAAAAAAAAAAAAAAACCAACATTGTCACAGGATTAATGTCATCTGTTTTTAGAGGGAAGTGCAGTGTGCTACTATCTCTTAACCATATTTAAACTTAAAATTGGTCAGACAAGCAGAAGGGGAACTTGAGTGGCTTTGTGACTGATGGAAAGAATGTGACAAGGACTGAGGGCAGTCTGGGTCCTTGCATAAGTTATGTAACTGAGCCTCAGTTCCTTCATATGTAAAATGGGTAATAACAACTAATATGCATTTTGTTGTGAGCATTAGGTCATGCATGTACTGTATTCTGTTCATACTAAGGACTCAATAAATGGTAGCTATGCTAGTTATTATTATCAGCCAGTTTCTTTCAACAATAATCTGATTTCAAAGAACAGAACTAAAGCAAATATCTCACCAAATGTCAGGAGTCTAATAAATCCAAAAGATTTTAGAAAAAAATTAGGGGAAGATATTAAAACACCACTTTTATTTCAATATTTTAAGTAACAGTTTATTCTCACTATAAATTACTACATGAAACACAAAGGAAAATATAAAGAAAAAAAGTAAATTATCCATGCCCCTCAATCCATTAAGTAATGTTATTGATCTATTTGCTTTCTCTTCTCTTTCTTCTTCTCAATATTTCATATAAATATATTCACACACATAAAAAACAAAATTTGAAACATTTTTTGTACAATACATATAATGCTACTCCACTTAATATCACAGACAATTCCCTTATCACTAAATATTCCTCTAAAACTTAAGTTTTATTGTTTGTGGAGGATGCTAGCTCCCATATATCCTATACTGTACGTAACTATTCTTCTCTTATTGGACATTTGGGTCATTTAAAATTTTTCATTATTATAAATAACATTTTAGTGAGCATCCTTATGCATACATATTTATGTACATATCTGATTATTTTCTTAGAGTTACTTCCTAGGTGTCAAAGAGTGTGAACAATTTTTAAAATTATAGTTTTAAAAAGAAAGGCATAATAAATGCATAGCATATCAGCCACACTGAATTTTTTTTTTCTTTTTTTTTAAAGAATTTGTAACTTCCTGTATTCACACTGAATTTTTGAACCTCCTGGAACACAGCAACTAGTCTGAGCTTTTAGTAGAAGAAATTTTATCGTATTCATTTTCCTACCCTCTTTGTATTCCACGGCATCTGCCCCCAATACTTGTTTGTTGAATAAATGAATAAATGAATAAATACTTGCTTTGAACAGGAGTTAATTGAATGTAAGCCTCTTTCAGATAGAAATATACCTGAATCAGCCCTTTCTAAGTACCATATATGCCTAAGGAACTCTTGAAAAAATTTCATAAGCTTATATAATCATTATATCTGACAATTCTATTGCTAAGGAGTCTTTTCTTTTTACTACATATTCTTGAATATCCTGGCTATGCTTATAGGGGAATAGGTTGAATAAATAATCTGAGAGTTCTTTTCTATCTCCATTATTTTTCTACTTCACCATTATTTGGGGATATTTCTGTATGTGTCTTATAGTTTAAGGAGATTATGGTAAAGGAATAAACATCACCTGCTTGCTCTTTTGGAAGGGAATTCAAAGGTCATTAAAAGTCATTTTCATGCTTGAATGCTCTTACCACTGGGGTGATAGCTTTCGATACCTGCAGTAACAGGGAACTCACTGTCTCCCAAAGACAATCAATCCATATTTGGACAGTTATGTTGTTAGTGAGTTGAGCCAGGACTGAATTCTTCCTAGCTTCCAACCCTGCCTCTTGGCTCACACTTAGCTCCTGTGCCATGTCCCCTGCCAGCCGCTCCTGCCCAGGCCCAGCCAGTTCTCCTGGTCTCCAGCCCTGGTCAGCACCAAGCCTCCTGTCTGTGTAGGAAGAAAGCTCAACTGTAAGAGTCTGGGATTCACACCCAGGTCTGTTTGCTCAAAGCTAGACCCTTCCTAAAATTATTGTGGTAAAATATACATAAAATAATATTTATCATTTTAACCATTTGTAAGTGGGCAATTCAACAGCTTCAAATACATTCATAATGTTGTGTAACCAACATGACTGTCTACACCCAAGACTTTTTAATCATTCGTAATATAAATTCTGTACCCATTAAATAATAACTTTCCATTCCTTCTCTCCCCAGACCCTGGGAACCTCTGTTTTACTTTGTATGAATTTGCCTATTCTAGATACCTCAGGTTGGTGGAATAAGACAGTGTTTGTCCTTTTGTGTCTGAAGCCAGCCTTGTTTTTACTACAGCATACCTGCCTTTATAGCATCACTCTCCATTATTAACATTTTGTATGTTTAACCTTCCTAAACTCATTTGGGTCCAAGATCTGTCACACTTTTACAAAGATCTCCAAGGCCATGACTACATGCCATTTGATTCAATAGAGAGCAAGGCGGGAGAAACGATGCATTTCTTTGTTTTGAACTCTATACTCCTTTTTCCTTCCTGTTGTTCTAGGTTATTATTATTATTATTTTTGAGACAGAGTCTCACTTTGTTGCCCAGGCTAGAGTGAGTGTGTCACTAGCTCACAGCAACCTCAAACTCCTGGGTTCAAGCAATCCTACTGCCTCAGCCTCCCGAGTAGCTAGGACTACAGGCATGTGCCACCATGCCTGGCTAATTTTTTCTATATATATTAGTTGGCCAATTAATTTCTTTCTATTTTTAGAAGAGACAGGGTCTTGCTCTTGCTCAGGCTGGTTTTGAACTCCTGACCTTGAGCGATCTGCCTGCCTCGGCCTCCCAGAGTGCTAGGATTACAGGAGTGAGCCACCGCTCTTGGCCTTATATTATTTTTTATGAAAATATAAAGAGTGGAGAATAAGTGTCCCTCTTTCTGGTTTTGATCCTGCTTTTTAGAGGAATGATCTCTGTTATTTCTCCAATAAATTTGATATCAGTAGAAACAGATACTATTTATGATCCATTTTTTTTTATCATGAAATTCAAACCATCCCATTAACTCCATAATCTTTCCTGGTGTTCAAATAAAGCTCCAGGGCTTACATAAATCTGCATAAATCTCCACCATCCCTCCTCTTTTCTCTTTTTGAGAATCAGGTCTACATTTGTCCAGTCAACTTTTCCAGCACCTCTTACAGGGTTGACAACTGCTTAGCATTCTCATTTGTAAATCTCTCGCTACGCCGGACTGTGGTTATTTCACAGCATCCCACTGCTCACTTTACATCTCTACCAATCTTGGTCTTCCTTTTGCTGTAACCATATTTAGTCTACTATTTTAAGTCTGAAAATCAGTATTATTGGAAGAGAAAACAAGAACCAAAGTGACAGTGGGGCAGTTCTCCTTTTGCTCTGCTGTTCCGGCAATATCATGTCATTGGTGCCAAGCATCTGACTACTGTCTTCGTGGTATTCCTTTTGCTCTTAACATAACGATGACAACACTTTCTGTTCTTGAGATTATAGGTGTCAATCTGTCTGTCACTGTATTTGGAGAGCCCCAGGACTCTCTTACCTTTGCTATTGAGGAGCCCCCTCTTTCTCTTTTGCGATCCCAGCATTTTTGAAACCAGGGGTCATAATAGAACTATGTAGGAGCCCCCATCATTTCTCCCTGGGTGGAATCACAAGCTGTGATTGTGTAGGCAGAATTGTTCGTGGTCTGTGAACAGATGGGTGTTACTGGACTTTCTTTCAGACTCTTTTGCCCCAGAGTCATTATTCTGTTTTTGCTGAGCCTTTTGAAGTCTGCCTTCCTGGAGTCCAGGCCTTGTCGTTGTATTTTCGGCCACTTCCTACCTGGCTATCAAAAATGTCAGCATAAACGTCTTTTATCTATTGCTGTTGGAATGGAGTTGGACAATGATTCAAAAAGATGGTTAAAGTATTAAATCATAAAAAGATTCAGGTACCTTGAATATTTTATTTTTAACTTAAAATATGTTAACAAAACAAATGTATTCACTCACCAATCTTTCGACCTAGGGCTAAGGTCTTTTTTAAAGAAATTGATTGGAGTTCCACGTTATCACTTTTGCATCATCTAATATTTTCGGTTTTGGTTTCTTTTAAGTTGGGCGAGACCTTGTAAAGGAATCCGATCATGAGATCCATCCAGATCTGTACTTGCAGTTTTTAAGTTTCAAGCAACGTTGTCTAGCCTACACATAATTTAACAGTAATTATTTTTAGTAACTCTTCATCAAAACTTTCTAAAGCCTGTTTTACAAAGAGAGCAAAAAGCCTTGGATGAGTGGCTAGTGGTTAAGAGGGCTTCTAAGAGGGCTGGAGGTTAAGAGGGCTTCTACCCATCGTTGATGTCACCAGGGCTCGTTATTTCATGTCACTAGCTGGTGTCTCTCCAAGCAGCAGTTCCCCTGGTTACTTCTTCTCTCCGTAGAGAAATACAGTTGCTATTCAGTCTACGCAGTAACTTGCCAGACATTCTGTTTTTAGTTTATCTCCAATCAAATGTGGTTGAAGTTCCCCATCATAATCGTTTCATGCCTCTGTGCCAGCATGGTAAACTAAATTAGAAACACATTTTCTATTTCTTCCATGTGGCCAGATCATCTTTTAATATCTATTTCATCACTAATATGATTTCTTTTCCTCTCATTTAATTCTCATTCGAATGCCTCTTCATCATCCTTACCACCTGGGTTCATGGATTTTCTCACAGGTGATAGGCGATATTTCTTTATCTCTCTTCCTTATAGATATTTCTTTGGAATACTACCAAATCCCAGTAGTTATTATGGGATCGTCTTTAGCAATCATCTCATTTTCAAGTTCTCATGCTCTGGACTGATCCCATGCAACCATGAGACCCTTGTGAGTATCACTTTGGGAACTTTTCCCAATTGTGTCATGTAGAATCTCATGGCTCCTCCCACCACTGTTCTCCTTTTTCCCATGACATGACTGTGGACCTCTCTGGTAACTCATTGCATGGTTTTATATCAGCATTGCTCTCTTTCCTTTTCCATATTCGATTTAAAGGCTACCTAATAGTGTTGAAGGCTTTCTTTCTTGTCCTTGTGAGGTGTACTTCAGCCCTACCCAAAGCTCATTACTGCATTACCTAAAGGCATCCAACAGAAAAATTATGTTTTGCTGAAGTTGCTGAATGTATAAATGTTTTAAGTTTGAGGATTATTAAAAAAAATAATCCTAATTAGCTGTTTTCCCATTTAGCTGTTCACTTGCCCAGTATGCTCTTTTTTCCAAAGTCCTAACTGTTGGAAGAGGTCACAAGAATCCCACCTGTGTGCCAGGGTCTTCTCATCTCCAGCCTGTGACTTCTTAGGTGCCAGTGATGCTCCTTTTGTCTTCTAGCAGTGGTCTAGTGTGGTCATTTCCAGAAAGACCCAAGAACTGAATTGTGGGTTAGTGGGCTCACCATATCTCAGTAGACTATTATATTCCAGAACTAGTCATCAGAAAGATGGACAGCAAGCTTGACTGGCCATATCTCATCTGCACACAGCCCCTCACTACCCTCTACAAGGAGTGGTGACCATCATCCATCCTCTTCTTACATGAGTGGTACTTGGATATCTTCTGGCGAGGACTCCGTGATGCTCCTCTGTCCACAAAGTAAGCAAGCAGCAGTGTCTGTAGAGGCAACTGTACCGCCATGGCTGAACAATGTGCCAGGCACAAATGTAGTGCATGATTTTTCCATGTATCTTTTTAGAAGATCATCCTACCCATCCCACCCCTTTTTTGTGATAAGCTTAAAATCCTGAGCTTTATGTTTTTTTTTCCCTTTGGGTTGTACTCTTCCATATCACCCACAGTGTCTAGTGTAGTGCATTAGAAAATCCAGCTCTTAATAAAGACTTTTAAGTTAATTAATTTATATAAGGTCCCACTAACTATATGAAAAAAGATGCTGGAAGTCATTTTTGCACAATAATTTGCAGTTGCTGAGTTATTGGTCTTGACTTGTTACATTGCATTTCCTTAGCAAGTTGCAAATATTCAAGCAGCAAGATATGTGGTCAACTTCTAAATAGTATGATTGTTTTTTTCTGTGTCATTCAGTATTAGCATGTGCTTGCTTCATTAACCTGAACCCGAAACACAACCTCTTTGCTTCTGTTAGGAAAACAGAAACTTCTGTCTAAGAAATGACATTGATGCATTGGTATATTAAAGTTGCAGCAATCAGGTACTTATGTTAATACCAAAGAATTATCATTTTAAAAATTGAATTTAAGTCTGAATTAAAGCATCTCTCCTTTCTTCATTTATTCTTTCAGGCCAAGCCCACTGTCCTTCCATTTGTGGCCAGTGCGGGCTTCCCACGGAACTCATTCTGATCTAATTTTGTAACTGGGAGCGTTAGGCTTGCCAGCTTCAGAAGGATTCTTCATAGACATCTAAATCAAAACGTCTTGACTTGAGGTCAGGGAATTCGAAGTGGCAGCATTTTGTGTCTATGTACATTTTTCTGGTATCCAAAGCTTGTAGCAGGGGCCTGTGACCCCAACTTAACCATTTTTATAGACATCTTAGATCACAAAAATGCCTATCACATTTTTATAGACATCTTAGATCATTCCCAAATAAGCAAAACACTTGGCTCCCATTCTGGTACTTCTTCCTCTTCGGGGTTGAGGATTTTTCTGAAACATCGTTGATTTTCGAGTGCCATGGAGGTGGCTTTGTCATATTCTCTGTGACCAGTGGTGGGGGCTGGCAGTACTGTCAGGGCGAGTCACAGTGTGGGGTGAGAGACTGCTCCCGCCGGCCATCACCTCTGTGCTGGGTGTGGGCGGTGAGCAGGGCACACCCATAGACAGCGTCTGGGAGGAACGTGACTCTTTTAGAAACAGCAGCTCTCGGCACATTTCTGCTGCACGCATATCTAAGATTAAAGTTTTCCCATAAAGTGTACTTGTAAAGATTTTTGTTTCAAATAGGTGATGAAATTCAAGCCTTCTGTTGATTTCATTTGTCTTCTTCCTGCTGTGCTAGAGATTTGCTCCAAAGCTAAGTGTTTTTATATTTTATAACCTGCAAAATGCATCTCCTCTTTTAAATTGAAAACAGCTAAATGAACTAAAAAAAATAATAACTTTCATGCACATAGGAAGTGCAAAGATACAATAATTACTAAGCTCTTTTTCTGATAGTTTATTATTGTATTTCTTGACCTATACAGCTTTCATTATGAACTCTACTGGCTCTCTGGGAAATTATTCTACAGGTCAATAATTTGTGTGTATTTGAGTAAATAATAACACAGGGACCTCAGTAAACATTAAACTGTCTTCTTAAATTTTTTTTAAACTGTAGGCACTATTATGATTTTCTTTTCTTTTCTTTTCTCTTCTCTTCTCTTCTCTTCTCTTCTCTTCTCTTCTCTTCTCTTCTCTTCTCTTTTCTTTTCTTTTCTTTCCTCCCTCCCTCCCTCCCTCCCTCTCTCTCTCTCTCTCTCTCTCTCTCTCTCTCTTTCTCTCTTTCTCTCTTTCTTTCTTTCTTTCTTTCTTTTCTTGAGACAAGGACTCACTCTGTTGCTGGGGCTAGAGTGTGTGGTCATCATAGCTCACAGCAACCTCAGACTCCTGGGCTCAAGTGATCCTCCTGCCTCAGCCTCCAGAGTAGCTGGAACTACAGGCGTGTGCCACCATGCCCGGCTAATTTTTCTATTTTTTTGTAGAGTTGGGATCTTGCCATGTTGGTCAGGCTAGTCTCCATCTCCTGGCCTCCAGCAATCCTCCTGCCTTGGCTTCCCAAAGTGCTGGGATTACGAGTGCGAGCCACTATGCCTGGCCTATGCTTTGTCTTAATGTAGTGTCTGTTATTGTTTATGAGCTGTGGGAAGTTGAATCAAGGTCAGTCCTCTATTTTAAAATCACCTATCTTTGCACTGTCTCCACATCCTTCCCTATGGTTAAAAACTTCCCTCTTTTCCTGAGAACCCTGAACACCCTTCTCGTGGGAGGCTCACCTGCTCTTTGCACTTCTCTGTTAGAGCAACTGACTCCATCAACTGAGGTGTAACCTCGGAACTTCGATTACAGACTTGCCCCTCCTTACTGATCCAGGTCCCAGAGACAGCATTCATGGCACCACTAATACTTTTACACAGCTTGTTTCTTAGGGAGACCTGGGGGGGCCACACCTGCATTATATGTGAGGTCAGACAGCTACAGAATGAGGGGTTGAAGAGTGTATTAAAAATTAGGGCAAATATCTAAGCAGGTGACCTGTTGTTTAATCCCAGTTGTATCTGCATCTCTGGAAATGTTGCAGGAACATGACAAGAGGCAGCAATCTGTGATGTTATTCAGTGTGGGAGATAGGGAAGCACTTCTAATTGGTTTTTAATAACCAGAGTAAAGCAACGGGTATTGCAAGATATAGGTGCTACGCTCCCCTCCACCGCCCCCACCCCCAGGAATCTGAATTCAGGAGATCCACAGATCCCTCCCATGTTCTTTAAATGAAAGCATTGACATTTTAGATGTTTAACTTTTCTAATTTAGAATTACACTTGTTGGAGTTGAGAAAGAAAGGCATGCCAGATAGCTTCAATTGGCTTTAGTTTACTTGCCTGAATTTCTTCTCTCCTTTCTTCAAACTCTCCCCTTTTCTTTTCCTCCGTCTTCTGTTTGCTGCATCCCTGAGTGGTTTGGGTATTGTTCTAAGTGATGTTTAGGACCAATAACACGTATATCAAATTTTCCCATAATGGGAATCGGAAGATAATTGGGATATAAGAAAGGGTGAACTCCAGTGTGTCTGGGTGACTTTTCGTTTGTACCTGTTTGCAGCATATTGTCCCTTTCACAGCCAGGAGATGTAGGAAGTCAATCTATTCAACCCCCTCTCACACAGAACGGGTGACAAAATGTGGAGGATTTCACCATACCTTTTCCACTCAGAAATAGAAAGGGCCTCCTCACATTTCAACAAAGATGATCTATTTCCTCTATTAACTGAGAATGCAGACTATGTTTTTACACACAGAACAAATGAGAAAAGTTTTACAGAAAAAATATTACACAACTGGGGTTCTTAACTTTCTTGCCAAATGCCTGCTTTAATAATAAGTTAATAAGAATCATATTATTATCAGAAGGTTTTAAGACAGTAGTAGTCTGCTCATCAGCGCCCTACCAAAATAAATTATGGTATATTAATTTACACTAAATTAAGGTACTATGTATTCATCACTGTGCTTCCATCAGAAAAGCATTTAAATGCAACAAATCATAAATTGTTTTCTTTCCTATGTTTTAAAGCCACTCATTGCTGAGCAATATCGAGGGAAGTCTGTGCTATGACACATTTGAAAAATTTAAAAAGTTCCAAGGTACTGACAGGCCTGCTAAAGTTATTTGGGGAAATTTATTCACTATAATGCTTTCTTGCTGCCATTCGAGATCACTGATTTCTTCAAATCTAGGTGTGTTTTGCCGTGGATGGGGAGATTCATTATTTAGCCTTGAGGTCCAGCCACAGTTCTGTAATCTAGGGGCGTTGGGCGCTGAGGTCTCTGAATAGCCACTGCCCAGGGCAAGGGGTGTGGCCCCATAATCCCAGTTTAGCCCAGGACCTGGCCACTTCCTCCCTTCCCTCTTACTCTGGGTCCGGACACTTTGCCTGCTCACTGGTTTCTTCTCCTCATCCTGGAAAGACGCTGAAGTCTTCCCCATTTCACACACATTTCATACACACACACACACACACACACACACACACACACACACACTCTCTCTCTCTCTCTCATGTCTGCTTCCACCCCCCACCGCCAAGAAATCCCTTTGATGTTTGAGCTGGTGTCCCCTCGGACGGCTCTCTCCTTTCCTTCCCCCTCAACTTGTTTTCAAGAGTAGGATTTTATATTCATCCCTTTCATTCTCAGTCCTTACCGCCCTGTCCTCCTGTCTCCACCTTCACTTGTCTGATAAAGCCGCCACTGTTGCAGTGTCAGTGACCTCTATTCATGAAGCCTTACGTTGTCCTCAGTCTTCCTTCTCCTTTTCTCCAATATTTGCCACTATTGAGACAACTGCTTTCATCTGGATCTCTGTTTTTCCTGTGGGCTCTGTGGACAAGGATGTCCTGTGGTCTTCCTTTCTCCCTGGCCAACCTGACCAACCCTCCTCTTGCACCATCCTTATTTTTTCTTTCTTCTCCAAATTGGGAAAAGTGAGATTATTCTAAGCTGTATCTTCCCCTTCTCTTTCCTTCTATCTCTATAGTCTTATCTCTTGATTTCACTACTGCACACAACTCTCAAATGTATCCTTCATTGTGGATGATTTTCTTCTGAGCTTAAATTCAGAATCATCATCTGTTAATTGTATATTTTCTCCTGAGGATCTTCTCAGAGATACTTCCAGAACAAGATATTGGCCACCGAAAATTTTAATTTATTCAACATTTTCCAAATGCCATGCAAGAGTCTGGAGATATAAAGATGAATTTATCCCTCCCCACCAGAGGTTTACTGTCTAGTGTAGGAGACAGAGCTCTAAGTATGTGACGATAACAGTCGTGGCTAGCACCTGTTGAACATTGACATAGGTGTGGTGCTGAGCCCTTGACAGAACTTGCTCCATGCAATCATAGCCAGTTCTGTAGGTATCAGTATCTCCATTTCCTAGATGAGGAGATCAGTGCAGAAAAAAGTAAAGTAACTTGCCCCAAAACCAGGCCGTCATTCTTAAATATTAACAGACTTAAAACCAGGCCGTCATTCTTAAATATTATGTGATAAATGCATTAAAAATGTGTTCTGAAGGGTCTTTGTGAATTCCAAAAAGGAAACTTTAAATTCTACTTAAAAAGAGAAGGCTTCTTAAAGGAAATAATGTTTGAATTGAGACCAGGAGGAGAAAGCAAAGAAGGCAGGCAGGTGGGCATTTTTGGCAAAGGAGCGTCCACAAGAAGGCTCCTGTGTGGTACCCACTGAATTCTGTTTTGTTCTGAACCTGCTGGATCTCACCTTTGCCTTGGCACCAAACTGTGTTCTCCTTTATATTACTAATTCTGCAGCTTCTAGGACAGTTGCATATAATTGCAACTCAATACACATGCATGAAAGGCTGAGTGAGTGTTCATCAGGGCAAGACAAGCAAAATTATCAGAAAAGTATGTCAAAATAATGCATAATCCTTGCCAGATGGAGTGGTAATCAATTGGCTTCAGGAGTAAATTAGCCAATGGATGTGTGCTAACATAACCCACCCCACATAACTCAATTTAGCTTCTGCAGCAAGCTTTTAAAGATGCGGTTTATCCACTGGCCATGGTGCGTAGGTCATGATTATTGGGGCAAACCCTAAAATTCTACCTTCAATATTTTGTTAATATTTGGCATTAAGCCCTCTGAGCACTCTATAATTTCTTATTAGTGAGAAGTATGCTTTAACTTGAGAGCTCCTTTAGAATCATTAAATTTTCTGAATAGAAAGCTTAACAGGATTTAAAAATACATTTATAGTAGCTGCACGATGTCAGAACAGCCACTTGAAAGCTGAAAAATATGTCCAACATGCTTTTGTATTCATGTCCTAGTTTGAATTTCTTTTTTGATTCACAAAGAAAGATTTGATTTTATTAGAAAGAAAGGAAACAGAGAGGGTAGAGAGAGAGAGAGAAGGAAAAAAAAGAAAAGAAGGAAGGAAGGAAGGAAGGAAGGAAGGAAGGAAGGAAGGAAGGAAGGAAGGAAGGAAGGAAGGAAGGAAGGAAGACTGATTACTGATTCTCTTACTTTTGAGATCACGCAGATCTGACTTGAGAATCTTGGAGCCCCCCCTTGTCTGAGAATCTTGGAGCCCCCCTTGTCTGTTTCCTCTCCATCAGCTGCCACAGAGAACCCACCACTAAATAGTAAATTCCAACTCCAAAGTGTCTTTAATATTCCTCCTTTCTTATTCATTTCCATGTCACTGCTTGACTTCAAGCTTTTGTGAACTTTTGTCAGGATTATGCACCAATTGTAACTGATCACCTTAACTCTCATCTTTTTGTGTTCCCCAAACCATCCTTGACACATCTGCGTAAATCTAAGCATGTCACTTCCCCACTGAAGGTCTCCAGTGGCTCCCTGTTAATTTCCAAGACTGACTCCTGCTCACCTCTCCAGCCTCGTCTTGTGACCTTCTTTCCAATCACCCTCTGCTTTCAGCCTCTGCCTGACGGGCCTGACAAAGCTCTACCTGCCGGCCCTACCTCAATTCAAGCCTCACCTCCCTGTCAAGCTTCCCCCGGCCCTCAGGCAGGCTAAGCTACTCCTTGAACCTGCAACGTGCCAAGTGCTTTACCTGTGTTATACTATTTAGTCCTGATAGCTGTTTAACGTAGATGGTGTTTGTCTCCACTTTACAGGTAAGAAAAGTGAAGCTCAAAGAGGTTAAGTAATTTGCCAACGGTCACGCAGTAAGGAAGTAGGTGGTCAGCTAGGATTTGAACCCAGTTCTTTCTGTTTCGAGAACCTGACTCATTCCTCAATGTGTCACTCCCCTGCTTTAGCTTCCCCCAGCACCTGTGTTTCCTTTTACTGTGACGTCCATCATGCTTACTGTGTTTGCAGTTCTCCACTTCTGCCATGCTCACCAAACGCATCAGCCCCGCCTTTCATCTCTGCGTCTCCAAGACTAGCACAGTGTCTGGCTCATTAGAGGTGTTAAGAAATATTGATTGAGATAGTGGATGAACCAAACAACATGCAAACAGTATACAAACTTCACCTGTCTGCGAGGGAGTAACATAACTTGGCTTTTTCTGTGTGGTGGTGTGGAGAAGAAAGAGAGAAGTAATGAGTGCCACTTTCTGGAGTAGAAGGGTTCTAGTGAGTCAATAGAAGCTATGTGACCTCCAGAACCATCTTAGGAATGATTTGAAAATCAGCTATTAACAGCCGGACATGGTCATTTGCACCCGTAATCTGCAAGAGAAGAGTCTTGCAGTGTGGCTTCATAAAGACCCTTGGTTTCTTTATTTATGTTAATCATGGGGATGAATTTTATGAATGTGGGGTAGAGGTTTGAAGAATGTTCCCCAAAGGTATCAGGTTGTAATCACTGGAACCTGTAAATCCCTGAAACCCTAGAACCTGTAAATGTTACCTTATTTGGAAAAGGGGTCTTTGCAAACGTGATTAGGTTAAAGGTCTTGAGATGAGGCGATTAAATGCAATCATTAAATATATCCTCAGAGGAGAAAGGCAGAGGGAGGTTAGACTCACGTATACACAGAAGAGAAGGCAACGGGAAGACTGAGGCCTCATGGACTGCTGCGGCCACAAGCTGAGGCGTGCCAGCAGCCACCAAAGCCGGAGGAGGCAAGGAACAGATTGTCCCCTAGAGAGTCTGGAGGGGGTGTGGTCCTGCTGGAGGGAGGGTGAGCCTGCTGATACCTTGGTTTCATCCCAGTGAGTCTGATTTAGACTTCTGGCCCCCAGAACTGTAGAATAAGTTTATTATTTTAAGCATCCAAGTTTGTGGTAATCAGTTATGGCAGCCACAGGAAACCAATACAAACCAGGAGGCAACAATATGGGAGGATGAGAAATAAGAGCCTCAGCAGAGAGCTCCTTTGGATGGCTCTCCATCCCCACTTCCCTTGGAAGCCTTTCTACTTTCCCTCTCCAGGGGGCCAACACCAGGGAGACTCTCTGCCTCTAAACTCCCCGGAATTTGGGAGCTCGCCTGTTCTCTTCTCTCCCAGGATCCTCTGATTCCAGCTTCCACCATGGTTCGGCAGAGCACATGTGCACTCCTTCCGAGTGTGGATGGCTTTCGCTGACTGGTGGTGGAATCTGGGAACACAGCTATATTTGGATGAGGTCAGTTCTGAGTGGGCGAGTTCCTGTTACTTAATTAGTTTAGCATAAGTGTAAACCTTTAAATAGACATTTAGCTCTCCCCTGTTTTTGCATCTATCACAAGAGTAGTTGGATTAGATTATAGCTGTGGCTCCTTCCAATTCTGAAATCCTGTGACTCTCTCACTCGTCTGCATTTGCCTTCGCCCATGAGTCGGAGGCCCTTTCTGCTACAGGACCACCTTCTACCATTAGATTCAACTTGAGCTCTCTCTCAGCTATATAAGTTTCTAGAGAAAGAGGATTATTTTTCATTTGTGATTCCAGGTTAAAGCTTAAAAAAGAAAAAAAACTCTTGATTCCACTGGAGTCCCTGGATTCAGACGTTGGAATTTACCCAACTAAGCTTTATTTATGTTTCACCCAGTATTGTGAACAGAGGGTGCGTGATCAAGCCAGTCTGAATTCTTGCAAATTTCATTCCCATTTTCACATTTTTTCTTTGAATACGTTTCTATGTATTAAATGTTGCTTCCAATCTCAATCAGGTCATCATCGATTATTGTCCCTTTCTTGATTTCCCACATACATTCGGAGATCCTTCACAGCTCTCGTCTTCCTTCTATCTGAACTTCCACTAAGGACTATATGTCCCCATTTCACGCCACGCCAGGGAGGTCAGTTGGTTCTCAGACCCCCATGATTAGGAACCAGCACTGACATTCACCAGAATACTTGGAACACAACTTCCTTACTAAACATCCTTCCAGCACCTGCTATAAACCAGATATTTCTATAGCAAGTGTTCAAACTGTATGTTAGACTGAGTAAGATTTACTTCTTGTTTTAAGGTTTTATTACAATAAAATAAGGTAACCATACAAATAATAACAATATTAAGTGGGTGCTGCTGAAATATTGATGGAAACAGCCCCAGATACAAAAGTCAATAGACCTAGGTTCTGGTCCCTAATCGAGCATTGCCATGAAAGTGCATTTGTGTGCATCAGCTTTCTGCATGTATAGTGGGTTTATGGAGCCCCCTATTTGTGAATATGTGGTGTGGATTAAGTGATGTAAATGTATGGGAAAGTGCCCAGCATTATCCCTGATTCATAGCAGGAGATCAGTCTGAGATTCTTAAATAGCAGAGAAGGATATTCAAAGGAAGGAGAGATCACAGGTGGCTGAGTGGATGCAAAAGGACTTTGCAGAAGATTGTAGCATTTAGGATAGGTCAGATTGGTGGATTCTAGGGCAGGGACCTTCTGAATTTCTTTTTCTATCCTCAGTACTTTTATACATAGACTGTGCTTAATATAATTTGAATGAATAGACTTTGAAGGATGGATAGGATTGTGAAGGATTGGGTTGGACTTGGAGAAAGGGCATTTTAGGCAGGGGCACAGCACGGACAGGAAGGCGCAGGTCATGTGGCAGAACAGAATTCTAGTTTGATGGGAGCATAGGGACGTAGTAGAAGTAAGAGCGAAATGTAAGCTGGGAGTATCATGGGAGTATTGAGAGGGTTTCCGATGTTAGACTGGAAGCTTGTATTTAATTGTGTCACTCATTGCTCTTTAATTTCTCTGTCTCCAGCCAAATTCTGGGGGAGGGAGTTTTTTGTCATCTTTCTGGGTTGTTGAGAGTTTACCATTATAATTGCCATCTGTTGTGTTTCTCCTTTTTGTTGTGGGCATTCACTCGTAGGGATGAATGCATAATTTTTCTACATGCTAAAGAAAACAGATAAAAGAGATTGGTACTAAGGAGGAATAGAGAGGAAGACAAGTTTTTCTTTGTTTATGCCCAAAGCTTGTCTTTCTTAAATACTATGCTAAACATTATTAATAGCTTTTAATCTTTTTAAAAAATCATAAAATTCAAATCAAAGTAGCCAAATATGCAAAAGAGAAGAATTTATGATTTTTTAGATGAATTGGCACTGTTTATAGCTACCAATAAAAGAGCAAATATATTTGAACCTATGATTTTCTATGTGTTCTAGATGATTTCAAGGAATAATACAAAGCAGTTTTACAGCTCGAACCAGGCTTGCACATAATTCATTTCATAATTAGATATTACATTTCAAATATTAGTATCTCTGAGAGAGGTAACACAGAAATAGCTGGGGAGTGTGTATGAGGTATCTGAAGGAAGGGAAAATGATGAAGAAGGTGCTAAAGACAAACTTGACTCTGGTATTTCATTGACTTCACTATGACTTCAATTGTCAGTACACTGCTACTTTATGTACCTTTAAGAAAAAAAGTGCTGTCAGTTATGTTTGGTGATTGTCCTGCACTGCATATGAGTTGGCCATACTGGCTTCTCATTGCTTTAACATTTCTTGCATCTCTTCTGAGATATTTGGCATTTCCTCTTGCTGTCTTATATTGCTTGGCATAAGATAAACAATTCTTTGCCACACATTTGTGTAGAATATACAACTCAACTTCATTTCCCTCTTGTTTAGATCCCATAAAACAATTAATTGTTGCTTTGCAATAAAATAAGAAATTGGGGTCATTCTTCTGAAGAAAAATACTTATTCCACAAATATGAAATTTATCCTACAAATTCATCTCCATACCTTTTCTACTTATACAATAATTTGTTATTTCAGTGTTCAATCAATGTAAATTTTTAGAGATATATAAAAATGGCAATTAAATTCAACACTACCTATAAACAAAGCTCAGTTAAAGTGACAACACTACGTATAGCTATGGCCAAGATAGCACACATAGGTAGCAGTTGGTAGAGGCAGTTATAAGACCCCATTGATTATAAGACACACTCCCAATTTAGAGATGTTGAAATGTGAAGAAAATGTGCATATTAGAGATAATGAAATACACTCCCTTTAAAACGTGCCCACAGACCAGTCTGCCTCTTGCTTAAGTATTTCCTTTATCACTAAAGACTAAATTGGTTGAACCACATCCCTTTATGGCTCTGGTTTCTTGGCGTGCACTAAAATGTATCCTAAAACCATAACGTACATTTCATGACCATAGTCATCTTACCAAAGGGCTCTGCAGGAAGGAAAGCTCATGCACTGAGCATCCATGCACCTAAACTCTGTTGTCCAAGTTAGCAGTTGTATGATTATTTATTTGTAGAGACAACATAGTCATATTTGCCCTTGCTCCCTTCTACCCATTACATATACCAGTTAGGAGTTTATTTAATGGATGATTTTGTGATTTTCTTCTCTGGTTTACTTCTTGAAGATCCATATTTCATACATCATATCTGTTCATATGCACACAAGAAAGGATGTGTTGAAATCGCTGAAATGGCATAACTTGCCTTGTTTGAGTCACTTTCATGCTTGTGTCTTCGAGCATGCTCATTTCAGGCATCCCCGCGCTGTGGAGTGTGCACTACAAATAGAGATGTGGGAGATCTGCCAGGAGAAATCAAACTGTCAGTCCCCTCGTCTTGCAGGCTGAAGGTTGATAGATACATCTATGTATGTTTTGGCAGCCTTCACTCTGAATTGAGCAGATTTCAAACTTTCCTCTCAGCAGTGTACCTAGAGTTTAATCTCTGAAGACTTATTTCATTGCTGATAATTTGCAAGATGTAGAGATTTGAGTTTTACTCTATCCATTTTTCTCCAGTCACATATTGGTAAAAGAAACACTGAGTAGGAAGTCGTGAAAGGGGATAAAGAAAAGCTCAGCCAACTGGATGGTCTTGAAAAGGCTGTAGGAAAGATGTGGAAGGTAAACACACCGATTGCTTTTGTTTCTGGCGGCCAAGGTCATTGGAGCACAAACAGGGCAACTTCAGCTTGGAGCTGGATGTAGTGATCCTTTGGAAGCCCTCTTGGGATAGAAAGGTTCTTGATTCCTGTTTTTGGTATTACTCCTATTACTATCTCAACAGGGTTGCTTCTGTTCTAATCTGCTGAGTGCAGTCTTACGGTTGGTTAGATGATGAGCATGATAATGTTGACAACATCAAGCGCAATGTCCGGTAAAAGTTAGACACATCTTCCTGTTAGCATTTAATGGTAATTTACTCTATCGGTACGTGCCTTAACATTTTTGACTTTGTATTTGTGGAGCTTACATAATTAGCCAGTCTTTGTTTAATTGTTATATTAAGGAAAAACCAAAATTTAAATTTCAGTGTACAACCCAGTTGGCGAAGAAAAAAAGACATACTTCCAGAGAGAAATTCTTATACAGTGAGTTTTATTTCTTAAAAACTGGGTATCTTAAAATTTGTATTTCTTCTTTTTTTGAGGGGGAAAAGCATCATCCCAGGAAGTTGCTATTTACAAAAAAACAAGTGGTATAGACCTTCCTTTCAAACTTTTAGAAAACCGGGCTTAGTAAATCTCATATAGTAAGTCAAGGACAACATCGTTTGGAAGCATTTAAAATATTATGATTTTATGGGAATAAAAATAATTATGTGTTAGATGATATGAACTAGTTTTTTTTAAATTGGGGTTTTGGCGTGATAAAAATATCTTGTATCTTGATCATGTGGTAATTGTACAATTATAAACATTTGTCACGACTCACATAATTTTACACTTTGGTGAATTCCCTGATCTTCTTTTTTACACCTTATTATGCATAATTAAATCAGAAAATAAATTTCTTTTTGTTGGGAGAAGTTTTCTATCTGTTCCAACTTTTACATACTACCTTTAAAGCAGTAGATAAGCTACTAAATTTTATAATAATCAGCATATCTAATAAATACTGCGTGTTCTCGCTCATTTGTGGAAACTAACAAAGTTGATGTCATAGAAGTAGGGAGTAGGTAGTGGTTCCTAGAGGCTGGGAAGGGCAGTGTGGAGTGGGAGGGATGGGGGGGGCTAGCGAAAGGATATAAAATTACAGCTGGATAAGAATAAATTCTAGAGTTTTATAGCACTGTAGAGTGACTATAGTTAATATACTTTCAAATAGCTGGAAGAGAAGTTTTCCAATGTTCCCAACACAAAGAAATGATAAATGTTTGAGGTGATGAATTTGCTAATTACCCTGATTTGATCATTAGTATCACTGTGTACCCTATAAATATGTATAATTATGTGTCAATTGTTGTGTCTTCTTATAGACTCTTCATATAGCCGTAAAGGATTAACTGAATGTACTTCATGTCTTTGTGATAATCTAGTCATGGGCTTTGAGTTTCCTTCTTCAGACCAGACTCTTGATTTTCTATTTTTATGCGTCGTGGGGGGTTCCTACTCCTCCGAGTCCTCCAGGTGAAGGCCGAACCCACTTCCTCCTTAAAGTTTGCCTCATTTCCTGTCCATTCATTGCCCTGACTTTGGCTGGCAGGTCTTACTTATTTTGTTTGTTTTTTTTTTTTTTTTGAGACAGAGTCTCACTTTGTTGCCCAGGCTAGAGTGAGTGCCGTGGCGTCAGCCTAGCTCACAGCAACCTCAAACTCCTGGGCTCGAGTGATCCTTCTGCCTCAGCCTCCCGGGTAGCTGGGACTACAGGCATGTGCCACCATGCCCGGCTAATTTTTTATATATATATCAGTTGGCCAATTAATTTCTTTGTATTTATAGTAGAGACGGGGTCTCACTCTTGCTCAGGCTGGTTTTGAACTCCTGACCTTGAGCAATCCGCCCGCCTCGGCCTCCCAAGAGCTAGGATTACAGGCGTGAGCCACAGCGCCCGGCCAGGTCTTACTTATTTAAAGTCATGCCAACTAAGATATATTTTTTCTTTCTATTCCTGGGTAATTGATTGAGAAAGACTTTTCATCTCTTTCCCCTCTAAGGGGAATTTCTTCAGCTTGGAGATTATTTTTTATTATTCTTTCGTGTTTTGTTTATTTATTTATCTGGAGACTATGAAAGAGCCCATGACTCAGAGAAGGCGCTGTACAGCTGCACGTATTTAGTCCTCACCACTGGGGTGTTCACAGAGTGCCCCTCGGGGGTCAGTGCGGCTGCTGTCCATCCTCACCTGTTCCCCGTGGACAAGGCCAGAGCGCCACAGAGAGCCCCAGGAGAAACAGCGGAACAGATGACAGAGTGGCTCATTTCTTTTCTCCTTAAGGGTCTCTCTTTTAAAATCATCCCCAAAGTAAATCCGAGTCTGTTTTGTTTTTCCACATCTCTAGGAAGGTTAGAGACGTGCCTTGCTCGGTGTGGTGGGGAACATGCTGTGACTTGGCCAGTGACACCATGCTGTGTGGGGACAGGGGGAGCTGAGAGGGGGCCTGGGCCGACTTGAGAAGAGCCTGGAAGAGTCCAAGGTGTTTTTTTGTTTTGGTTTGGATTTTGGAGACAGAGTCTCACTCTGTGGCCCAGGCTAGAGTGCCATTGCGTCAGCCTAGCTCACAGCAACCTCACACTCCCGGGCTCCAATGATCCTTCTGCCTCAGCCTCCCAAGTAGCTGGGACTACAGGCATGCACCACCATGCCCTGCTGATTTTTTCTATGTATTTGAGTTGGCCAATTAATTTCTTTCTATTTTGAGTGGAGATGGGGACCCGCTCTCGCTCAGGCTGGTTTCGAACTCCTGACCTTGAGCAGTCTGCCCGCCTCAGCCTCCCAGAGTGCTGGGATTACAGGTGTGAGCCATCACACCCGACCCTCTATTTTCTTAAAAGAAGTCTTCTGAGAGTAAAGGGAGGGTGGAGAAGGGAGTCTGAGGATACTTGTGAAGATGCAATGGCTGCTTTGAAAAGTGGAAGAGGCAGTTCTTGTTGAGATAAGAAAAGGTTTGGTGGGGCCCACTTGTGTTTAGTGGAGCCAAACGCACAGCTTTGCAGTGTTTCCTGTATTGCTCTGGAAGCCTGCAAGAAACAGCCAGGAAAATGGGCAGATGGGTTGATCCACGGCTAGAAATTGGCTGGGCAGATTTTGAAGAAAGATTTCCTTAGGGGTAAGAAAATGAAAGATATTCTTGACTCTGGTAGTAATGGATAAACCATGGGATCCTGGAGGTCAAAGATAGGCAGCAAAGGAAACTAAACCTGAAGTGGATTGGGGTTGGGGAATCAGGAGGCTGAGGGAGATGAATATTAGAACAGTAGGTTGGAAAGAGAGGGAGAGAGAGAGAGAAAAGAAAAAAGGAAAGGATGTTGTGGACTAACCATGGTGTTTTCATACATACCCAGTTTATTCATTCATACATTCATTCCTCTCATAATTAAACAATATTTGTCTTCATTATATTATTATAAATATAAAATATTTATATTTTGTTATGTTAAATGAAACAATCTTCAGTCTTCTCTTAGAAATTGAATATTTTAATTTAAAAAAACCCCTCATTTTAATGCTTTGGCCAAGTTATAGTTTATTTGGAGATATATATGTGCACACATATATACACACACACACAGAATTATACAAGGGTTAGGGAGGTTAATGAATTATTTTATTTTATTTTCTTGCTCAGAGCTAAGTTATCCTCATCTACTGTACTAGTAAAATAAAATTCAAATTCTTAGTTAGCCTAATCTTATCATGTCTATGTTGCAATTAAATAAAGTGAAACATTTTAAATGTAAACTCAAGTGCAGTTTCCAACCTAAGCTTCTCTTAGCTTTACACATAAATAATTTATTTACCTATTGCAGCTTTCTTCTTCCCCTCATTACTATTTTTGTGTTCCCCTGTGTCAGTATCTCTGTTACAAAGCAGACCCACTGGTATCTATTTATACTATCCAAATCAGCTTCCTTGATGAGAAGAGCTCACAGAAACCATAGCAGACACATTTATTAGCATATGATGTTTCTGCCTCTGCACATCATAACCTCTCTTGTAATGTCTGTATCTTTTATATGGAGAGCTTCATGGACTCTGAAAGCATCCCATTTTATTCCCTTAAGGATAGCAGATGAGCAGGTTGCTTCCACATCTGCCAAATGTATTCTAGAAATAAAGTATATAACTGGTAAGTGGTGGAATGAGCTTAACAGGGATGTGGATCTACACATTTCTGAAGTAGAGTCTTGGGCCACTGTAATTCCAGCTTCATTCAGCAGAGAGTGAATCTGCTCACGGGAAAGGATTGAAGGTTCGCTTGGTGCTGAGATTCAGAAATATCCGAAACCCCGGAAGTCTTCTCTTTTAGGTGTTAGTACTGAAACCAAATGGGCCGTCTGCGATTAGCTTGGTATAAACCTCTAATGGTAACACACTTGGGGGAATGCAGACAGATGATAGCCATTAATCTGACTGCACAGTAAACCAAATTTGCATGCATGGAGGCAATCCACCTCTGATCTGTGACCTATCAAGAGAAAGTTCACTCGGTCCAAGAGAGCATCTGCTTTTAAAATGTTTCCCTTTTGCAATGTGGAGATAAGAGTTTCTCTTCTTAAATCTAGGCAATCCTTCATGTACTCCAAATATTTCCAATTTAAATCAGTGGTTTGGATTTTGGAATACCTTTATATTGTAGAAACAATATTGTCAATGTTTCCAGGCTGGCCTACAAAAATCTGCATTGTGCATAAAAGAAATAAAGCACCTGAATCATAATGCAGACCTCTAAGTACAATATTAGTTATATTTAACCGCCATTTACAATTTTTTTACACTGCTGTCAGAAAATTATTTTAATAGTTACAATTTTTTTTTGTTTGTTTTACAGAATCAGTGTAAAATAGCAGTTGATTTCTCCATAATTATCAGAATTATTTATACTTGAGATCTTGGCTAAGTGGAACTGAAATCAACAAAAGGTTTTGGACTGTTGGCTCAGAAATCGCCCCAGGAAGCCTGCCCAGTTGATATCTGTCTTGGTTAGCTCTTATGAGATGATGACCTGGTCCTTAAAAAAAAGCCTCTCTTTATTCATTCTTTACAGGCTTGAAGTGAATTTGGCCGCATTCATTAAACATCTTCCAGCTCCTGTCATTTACCACTTCGTCAACATTCAGTTCTGACTGTATCCATTTTAACTTTGCTCTTTTGTAAGTTGCTTTCATAACATTAAACCATCCAAATTCTTTTCTCTCTTCTTGGAGTTTTTTTAAATTATTATTCCTGCTGAGGTCTGGGCTATACAATTTTTTATGACTGTCCCTGCTGGAATGAGCTGCCATCAAAGACTCATAAAGTTGTTTACAGGTTTGGCTGGCATCAATTTTCCCTGCAAAGGAAGCTGTTGGAACTGCAGTGCTTAACACAGTGCTTAATTCATGTACCGCTCTGTCATCAGTTGTCCTTGTCACCTTCAGTAATTCCTCAAACTCAGTGAACTCACAACTCACACCATCAGCAGACACTGCCATATTGGACCTACAGCTCTTCTTTTGTGAGACTATACAATACACATTCCAACTTTCTATCCTGGAAATAATTTGTCCCATTCTCTGTTAACCCTTAATAGTTTTAATGGAGGTCAGGTAGATGGGATGATATGTCTTGAGCTCTTCTTAGCCCTCTACATCCACATAAAAGATGCATCTCTCCTTGGCAAAGATACAAAAGTTTAAGAACATACCGCTGATGAGTCTGTGGGTAATGACAATCTTAAATGATACTGGTTGCAGTGTAAAATGGTATAATTCTTATGGAGGTCAATTTGTCTATTTTTATTACATATGCATTTACTCTTTGACTTAGTATTTCTATATCTGCAAATTTATCATATATATATATATGCACACAGGTACAAAAGGTTTATGTAAGGTGATTCATTACAGTATTGTTTATATTAGACAAAGGAAACTGCCCAAGTATCCCTGAATAGGGGGGCTGATCAAACCTGTGGTTACAAGCTTCAGAGTGGATCATCATCACTTGGAAGGCTTGCTAGAACACAGATTGCTGGGTGGCACCCCCTGAATTTCTGATTCAGTATATCTAGGGCTGGAGAACAGCCGGAGCTAAAATCCAGCCCATGTTGCGTTCTCCATTCTTGTGGAACTGACTGCCTGAGGAAGGGTTTATTTGCCTAGTTTAAACAGAAGTGCTATATGGCTAGCAGCAGTCTTAGATCGGAAAACTACATCATAAAGCTGTCAGCCTCATAATAATCCTAAATTCATTGTTACTCTAATCAAAATGCTGACACTGTTTTTCCATAGAACTTGATATAATTCATTCTAAATTCACATGGAAGGGAATTGGGTGAAGAATACCTACGACAATTTGAAGAACCAAGGGAAGACTTTACTCTCCAGATATCAGAAATTGTTATGACATTATAATCATTAAGACATATGGTACTAATGGTATAGTTACCAACAATAGACCTATGGAACAGAATAGAGAATTCCAAACAACCCACTCAAATGTGGAAACAGTATAGATCAGAAGAGGCTATACAGATTTGGAGAAATTGTACTATTCAATAAATAGTGATGGAAAAATTGGTTATATGTATGGCAAAATATAGATTTCTAAATCATGTTCTACACAGAAATAAATTCTAGTTTATAAAAACCTTTATGCAAAAAGAACTTTTAGAAGAAAATATTGTAGGAGAACATCCCTGTAAGCAAAAGGGTAAGGAAGGATTTCTTAAATCAGACACTAAAAGCACACACCAGAGAGAAAAAGATTGTTAAATTTGACTTCTTTAAACTTGAAAATTTTGTTCAACATAACACAATAATTAAAGTGAAAAGACAAGCCACACACTGGGAAAAGATACCTACAATGTTTATATCTGAGAAGGATTTATACCTAACATTTATAAACAATGCCTACATGACAGTAAGAAGACACATGGGGAAAGGATATGAATTCACAGAATAGGAAACCTGAATGGCCAATAAATGTAGGAAAGGATGCTCAACTTCACTAGTACATGCAAATTAAGGCCCATTTCTCACCCATTGAAATAGACAAAAATGTCTAAGTGAGACAATTCCAAGAGTTTCTGAGGATGTGAGAAGAAGGGACTCATGCTCTGCTGGTGGGAGGTGAAATGCACCACAAATTGCAACTTGGCAATATCCAGTGCAGGTGAAGATGCTCACGCTTTGCCCCAATATTCTAAACACACACTCTAGAGAAACCTGCATAGATGCACCAGGAGATACATGAACTAATGTTCACATCAGCATTGATTATAACAGGCGTCCGCAGACTACAGCCCACGGGCCACATGCGGGTGTTTTTGCCTATATGGTTTTTTACTTCAAAATAAGATATGTGCAGTGTGCATAGGAATTTGTTCATAATGTTTTTTTAAACTATAGTCCGTCCCTCTAGCAGTCTGAGGGACAGTGAACTGGCCCCCTGTTTAAAAAGTTTGAGGACCCCTGGATTATAAAAACAAAAAGAGAGGAAACAAGTGAGAAGTCCATCAACAAGGAAATAAATTGTAGTATCTGCTAGAATGATAGATATCAGTTAAAATGAGTAAACTAGAATTAAACAGATCATGTATATGTATTATATATGGTATGTATACATACACATATATGATATATACCATAATGAGGGTGGAAAAAGAAAGTGGCAGAATGACAAGAGACAGTAGAGTCAAGTTTAAAAACATGCATAATGTTAACATTAATTATGTGTGGCTACATACACATGTTGTAAGAGTCTAAAATGACACACAGGTATAAACACCAGTTTCAGCATAGTGGTGTCCAGTTATGTTGTAGGGCAGGGTAGAGGGGTCTGCAAATATAACTGTAGTATTTTGTTTAAATTTTTTTTTAGAGGCAAATGTGGTATAATGTTAACATTTTATTTAGCTGGGCAGTAGTTAGATATGTTATTCACTTTATTACTGTGTATGTTTGAAATATTTCATAATTAAGGAAAATATGTTCATGTAAAAATCTTGTTACAACTCAACACATCTCATCTCCCGGCTCATGTAAGATACAGAGCATAGATCAGAGAAACTTTGTTGAAAACATTTCAAATACCATGCATATGATGCGGCTGGTCCACAGCAGTACCTTTTAACCTTGATTTTGTGCAAAACAGATTCTTAATCAGTAGATAAGAAAATCTACTTAATTAGTGCATTTCCCAGGGAGCCTTATGGTATTAGCCAGCAAAGACTGCAGCTTTAATTGAGACAGTGATGCAACTTAATTGGAACACCTGAATGAGATTAAGGGGTACTCAGATAAGGTCAGCTGTTTTCCCCGGTGCCTAGAGCTTTGCTGGGTCTGAGGCTTCTCGCTGGCAACCTCTGCCAACTGGGAGGAAGCTGAGCTGAATGCTTTTACTGTCTTTCATAGATCATTTAATGGAATGTTTTAAATACAGATGCCATGTATTCAGAGTCTGTTCTGAACACATTGGCATGCTGATTCTACTGATAAATTTTAAAATTCATTCCACTGAAGCACTTTGCATTGCTATTTGCATTGCTTTTAACTTGTTATTGATCCAACAGTTTAATATACATTAAATGAAATAAATTGATTATTGTGTTGGGACTTAGTAATATATTTCAATTGATTACAGCTGTATTAGAGTTCTCCAGAGAAACAGAACCAATAGGAGATCATATATATATATTAGTTGCAACAAGTTGGCTCACATGATTATGGAGGCTGACAGGTCTAAGATCTGCGGTGGACAAGCTGGGGACCCAGGAGAGATGATGCTTTAGTTCCAGTCCAAACGCCAGCAGGCTGGAGCCCCAGGAAGAGCCCATGTTCTGGTTCACGTCCAAAGTCTGGAAAAGATCGTTGTCCAAACTCAAGGCATTCAGGCAGGAGAAAATCCCCTCTTACTCAGGCTTTTTGTTCTAGTCAGGCCTTTGTCTGATTGGGTGAGGGCCACCCACCTCGAGTGACTGTGCAAAACAGACTGGCCAATCTCCTTATTCTGTCTACCGGTAATCTCACCTGGAAACACCCTCACAGACACATCCAAAATAATGTTTGGACACCTGTGGCCCAGTCAGGTTGGCACATAAAATTAACCATCACAACATCTTTTAACCTAAATTTAAGATCATTTCCCAAGGCTTCTTGACTATGTAGTATTTATTACCAAAGAGTATTTATACTCCTTCATTAATTAAAAAAGTGCTTGAATTCCTCCATAAAAATCAATATAGTATTAACAGAGAGGAAAAATTTTAAAATTGGCTCCCATCTTTTTTTAAATGTTCTGTTACTAAGTAGTTTGATGACCTTGGGCCAATTATTTTCTGATTGGAAAGTAGGAGAGCATTGAAGATGACCATCGCGACCCCACACAGCTCTAAAGGTCTGCAATCTTTGATCTTTTCATCAATATATGAATGTGGGACTGTGCTTAGCATTGGCATGTCTATGCTACCATCCAGATGAACTCAACTTGTGTTCTTAGGCATATCGTGGAATGTAGCCTCAGTTATTTATAGTTCTACTGCATATTTAATCCCCTGGGTGCGTGTAATAACTAGTTGGAAGTAAGTGAATTTTACCTGTGAGACTTGGGCTCCAAGCAGAGCTGATGTCATGCGGTTCCAGCACATTTATTAAGTGCCATGTGAACTCACCTTATGGAAGAGCAATTTCCCTAGGCAAAAGAGATGACTTAAAAGAACATGATATTACATAAATAGTTAACACTATTGGATTTTTGGTAGGTTTTTTTTTTTCTGTCTCTGTTTTTAGAGCATCACATACAATAGTTTTTGGATGATTTTTCACTAATATACATTACTCAAGAATTTTTAAATTTAGTGATTAATTGAGCCAGTGATTGGCACACTGTTCAATAAATCAGGATGAAACAATTCATTATCTGCATGGCAAAATATGGATTCCTAAATCATACTCTACACAAAACTAAATTCCAGGTCATAAAAACCTTAATTCAAAAAGCACTTTTAGAAGAAAATATTCTAGGAGAATAGCCTTATGAACAAAAGGTTAAGGAAGGATTTCCTAATTCATACACTAAAAGCACAAACTAGAGAGAAAAAGATCATTAGATTGTGGAAAGAAATAAAATTTGACTATATGATGAGCTGAATTTTCAACAGTTCTAGGTCAGATTTTATTATTGGGGACGTTCGGATTGTTATCAGGAAGACTATATCCAGAGACTCAGTGCCTGACCAAATCAAGTGGACATTGGGTCAGACCATTTTGACACTTCTCCAAACCTTGTGAGGATGAGTTAGAGCATGCTAAAATAATTTTCACTAATGAATACTTTTTCAACTTTGTGAATAGTTTCATGAAACAGTTGGCTGGCCTACAGAAATGTTGAATAGTTTGTAAAGTTTTTCTTGGACCCTCCCAAGCCTAGCAATGCCACCTTTAATTTTCTAGCCAAGGACACTCCTTCTGATTGTTGCCCATGTCCCCACACTATTAAAACAAGCATATCTGGGCCCAAAACACGGTTATCTAGAAATGCATTTTTTTACATTAATGCATAGATTCTTAAGAGAGAAGGAATGCAAAATATAAAGAAAGAATTTCAAAGAAATATACTTCTGTGTGGAAAGAAGAAAAGTGAAATGACATAAAGGGAAAAGATGGGAAAATAAGAGAGAAACCTGAAGGAGACACCAGAGAACCTTCTAACATGTTGGAGGGGAAAAATCACTAAAATTCCTAGGCTTGTTGCCTGGTTTATTTTAAGTCTGGCCTGGCTTCTTTTAATGTGCATGTTGTGTTCATTTGCATGGTTGCAATGCTAAGCAAAGAATATTTTCAGGATTTTGGAATAATCTGAGAGCCTCTAATAAAATATACAGAAAAGATTTAATAACTGTGATTAGACACAAAAAGAGCAAAGGGAATCTCATTATTTCAGTTTTTGAATTTCAGTTATATATTTTCTTCAAAACCAAGAAAGGTTGTCTAATGAGCAAAAACATTATTATTTCTCATGAATTCATAGTTCTTCTGATGCTTTCTGAAAAAAGCAGCTGTATCAGATTAGTTTAATTTTCTTTTTCATACTCTTTCCTCTCATTTTTATGAAGAAAAAGACAGCCAATCTGTGGCTTTCTTGGGGTGACATTAGACAGCTTAGAAAAGTGGCAAAATAAACAAGATTTATTCTCATCCCATGTGTCATGAGAAAATTGGAGGCATGCTGTGAGGTAATGACAAAATAATCTTGAAAATTTTCAAGCACTTTTTTCAAATGAAATGGAAGGAGATTTAAAGTGATCTTTCATCTAATTACAGCTAAAGCAAGATGTGTGCATAAATGTGTAAGCATGTATATTTTCCTGCCAATAATTTCTTTTTTCCCTTAAGAAAGAGGCCAGACTCAAGGCTTTCAAGTTCTAGAAAGCTGTTCTCTAGAATAGTTGACAACAGTGGGTTTTTTATTTTTCTATAAAATAGGGTAAAGCTCATTGTAACATCAAACGGTAGTGTGTTTTTCCTCTCTTAATGTCTCCCCCCATTTATCTTACTAATGTTAACTTTGAAGATATTGTTCTACTAAATAGGTAGTGCTGATGGGACCTTAATTGATTTCAGTGGCTCTGGTCATTTGTAGAAAACGTTGTTTTTGCTTCTGCTCATCCTCTGGCGCTGGTGTTTGCTCCCTTACGTAGCGTCTCTGAGTACATGTGGACTCACTGAATGCCCCTGACGGGCTCACCTTTGTGCCTATTAAAAAAGACACTAGGCTTGCTTTTAGAACAGGGCTTGGGGAAATACGTAGGATCTCTAACAGTCTGAGGGCAAGTTCACTAAAGGCTTTACTCCCTTCAGATCTCTATGGGTATGAGTTCTGAAAACCAGGAAACTGCATTTTATTGTTTGTTCTTAAGCATGCCTGCGATTTATCCAGATGCTTTCTGATCCCTGGGATGGTCCTGGAATGACTTTGACATATTTAATATGAGCTCTAAGAGAGGATACGTGTTTGTATGTTCTCTTTGTGGATCAATATCCAAAGTAAATCAAAGAGAAATTAAATTGGTTTATATGTCTCTTATTTCTAACTCAAGGTGGGGTTTCTGCAGTGTAGGCTGCATAGTCAAGGCTGCCCAGGAATCATTTGGCCTTTTCCTAGTAGAAGCTGTTCCAAAACCTGTCGCTTGAGCACCAATAATAAATGTTCTTTAAAAACACTCACACACCCCCTTTCGTTCAATTATGGAGAATCCAATTTATCCCCATTCTCCAAGGCATTTACTAGAAGAAAAAGAGAGTCCTTGGGCATTATTCTATGTAATTAGATTTTTGCACCTCTGTGTTGTGAATTGAGATTTTCAGTTTCTCCACCCTAAGGTGTAAAGTGATGGTGCTTAGCAACCCAAGAACCATAGCTAATGTTATAATTCATCAGGACTTTTAAACTTTTATAATTTGAGAAACTCTGGGGAAAATAAACAATCGTGGATTTTGTACTTTATTTTATAACTATTAAATGTATTTTATTTTTTAGAGCCATTTGTCTTGCTTACCAAAATTAATCTTCACCTGAATTCTCAACAGTTTATAAGAAACTATGCCAAAGGCCTGGTTAATCTTCTCATATGTAGATTTGCTTCAGTTCCCAGGAAATTACTACCTTGTTAAAATGAACTTATTTTTGAATTTCTGTATTTTTCTCTTTCATAGTAGCAATAAAAATATGACATATGAAAATCATGATTTTTTTGGTAATGCCATTGGAAAAACCATAGATAAAATGTTAAATAAATAAAATAATATAAAATATAATCTGAATTATTTAAAAATAGCTTTAAAAAGATTAGAAGGAAATGTAGAAAAATTGTGTTTGGATTTTTTATATCTTTTTGTACTTATAAGCTACTTTTCTGAAAGTCATTAAAATAAGGAGGAAGCTGTATATTTCAGAGAAGATTTTAGAATATATCATAGTGCCCTGACACTGGGAATGATGGGGCAACTAGGAATAATCTATAAATAGTATCTTTCAAGAAAGACTGTAGATGAACTATGGATTTGAGTACAACTGCTTTAGGACTGGGAACTGGTTTTAAAAGAATCTTCTAAAATGAGAAAGTATACAAATCTGTCAGGTTCTTCAGACTTCAAGTAAGTTTTTTTTTTTGAGACAGAGTCTCACTTTGTTGCCCAGGCTAGAGTGAGTGCCGTGGCATCAGCCTAGCTCACAGCAACCTCAAACTCCTGGGCTCAGGCAATCCTGCTGCCTCAGCCTCCCGAGTAGCTGGGACTACAGGCATGCGCCACCATGCCCGGCTAATTTTTTCTATATTTAGTAGAGACGGGGGTCTCGCTCTTGGCTCAGACTAGTCTCAAACTCCTGAGCTCAAACCATCCTCGCACCTTGGCCTCCCAGAGTGCTAGGATTACAGGCATGAGCCATGGCGCCTGGCCCAGACTTCATGTAAGTTTTAACTAGACTCTTATATACATCCCTTGTTTCCAGGCTAGTCAAGGAAAACAAACAAGCCAAGAAAGAGTTTTGTTTGTAAATATTTTCCCACAAATAATTTCACGGACAAAACTCATTTAAAAGCTTAAGAGGAGGCCATTTGTGGTGATTCACACCTGTAGTCCTAGTACTTAGGGTGGCCAAGGCAGGAGGGTCACTTGAGGCCAGGACTTTGAGATCAGCCTGGGCAACATAGTGAGGCCTTTGCCTCTATAAAAACATTAAAAAAAATTAACTGGGCATGATGGCATGAGCCTGTAGTCCTACCTTCTTAGGAAGATCCCTTGAGTCTAGGAGTTTGAAGCCGCAGCAAGCTTTGATTGTGCCACTACACTCTAGTCTGGGCGACAAAGTGAGACCCTGTCTCTTAAAAAAAATAAAAAGGAATTAACCTATAAGCCTGACTTTTTTGTAAACAAATATGAATTGAGTTATGAGAGTGTATATTTTTAATAATAGATATTCAAGCTGAAAACTGTACCCTTCTTTACTTGGGGCATGATGTGGGTTTCATTATTATAATACATCGTAATTTGCTTTGTTCTTGAATATTTACTCAGCCATTCTTTCATTCATCCAACAAATATTTGCTGAATATATTAATATAAGTATAGTGTACTCTTGGAAGAGAGATAAGCTATATTTAAACAGCTGTAGCAAAAATGGTACACAGTCACAACCAGTTACAGATTCCTTAAAAAAAAAAAAGTGCAGTTTTGGGGGAATGCAAAAGAAGGTGAGATTGCTTTCAGCTGGGAAGATTCCAAAGCGATCTCTTCTTCTTGGGTTAGGATTGTCATCTGGGCTTGAAGGGTCTGAAAGTGGTGGCAGGGCATTTAGGGCAGAAAGAAGAGGAAGGCATGGGTGTGCACAGAGGCCAGGACATTTAGTTTGGGGGCCAGAAGTGGCGTATAAAGACAGTTGGGGCAGATCTCAGGTCTATGGTGCTAGGCTGATGGGTTATTACCCTAAGCAAAGTTGAACTGTTGGACGTTTTCTACAAAAGTAGTGACGTGATCTGGAAGCAACAGGTCAAATGAAACTTGTCAGGCCAGAACCCAGAGGATGTGCCTCTATGACTCACGAGGCTTGCACTCCACAACTCTCACAAGACTGCCCCAGCATCAAGGCCAAAGTTTGGTTCCCTACTGAAACAGCTGGGCGGTGGTAACTTGTGCTGCCTTCATCCTGAGTGGGACTAAGCTGGCCAGCTTGGATGTAGCCTGTCCTGTTCTGCCCCATCAGCCCTGCACTCTGGCCACATCTAGAAACCTGCCTCCAAGCTTTGGCAACTTCCCATAATCCCCCAGGGTGTGTGTGTGTGTCAGCCCTGGCACCCCCCTCCCACTCTGGTTTTGACATGTTTTGTTCCTCTTTAAGAGCTGAGAGTTAATTAAGTTTTTTTGCCCTGCTGTGTTGCTGAGGCAGGGTAGTGTAAAAGACTTATGTGATATTGGCTGGGCGAGGTGGCTCATGCCTGTAATAATAACACTCTGGGAGGCCGAGGCGGGTGGATCGCTCAAGGTCAGGAGTTCAAAACCAGCCTGAGCAAGAGTGAGGACCCCCCCCCCCCGTCTCTACTATAAATAGAAAGAAATTAATTGGCCAACTAATATATATAGAAAAAATTAGCCGGGCATGGTGGCGCATGCCTGTAGTCCCAGCTACTCAGGAGGCTGAGGCAGGAGGCAGCCACTAATCATGCTTTTTGCTTCGGCTCACTAATGCTTGTGATTTATTCAGTTGGTTTTAATTCTCGAATGCACTGAGGGCCTTCAATGCTGACACAGCTGTGAAAATGTCGGTTATATTTGTTTCAAGCCTGCGGGGTAGGGGGTGGGATGGACAGGTCTTCTGCATGGGCAGGATGGCCCTGATTCAAGAGCTACAGGAAACAACTCGCTTTTGGGCTTCTCCTTAATTTCTTAGTTCAGCTTGAGGATGTTCTCCCGGTGCTTGGCTAAGAGGTGCTCCCATCACCATCATCATCAGTTTCAATTATTATTAATTATTGAACGAACACTTTCTATGTGCCAGCTACGCTGCTGAGCAATTTACTGCATTATTTCGTGGAATCATTAGAATTGCCCGGTGAGGTTGCTACTCTTGCTTTCTTCATTTTACATTTGAGCAGAAAGAAAAAGTAACTCCTGTGAGGTCCCATAGCTTGTAAGTGGCAGCGATGGGACTTGAACCCATGTCTACTCCAGAGTCCATCTTCCTAAGCACAGTGGTATTTTGCCCCAACACCAGCCTTTGTTCTCCTTCTCAAGGTTCTGGCGCTGGGCACTCCTTTATTTGGGTTTAGATAGGTTTAAGCTAAAATCCAGATATATTTGGGGAATAACTTCAGGCTTTAACAACTTGTGATATTCTTAGCTGTTTTATTCACATGTTGAACTAGTTATTAGGTTAATTACCTAAGGAGGCCACAATCCTTTGTTTATAAGTGCTACCTGGTGGATGATGTGTTGATGGTACCACATGCAGTCATTCAAATAACAGAGCATTTTTCTCAAACGTTGGGAAGGAGTGGTGGCATTGCTGCACCTCACCGGAAGCAAGGTGTCCCTGGGGGAGGTTTGGTGATGTGGCAGAAAACCAGCCTCCAAAGCCTTGTAGAATGCGTCATAGAAATGACACCTACCTCCTTTCATTTCAATCCAGGTGCTTTCAAGGGTGCAAAAATTATTAATAGCATCAGAAACTGACAGCTTGCTCTGCTGATAGACCAAAGAGCGGTTACTTGGACCTAAAGGGCAAATTTTGTTAATCATTTATATGTTTGAATGAAGTAATACTCATTCTCATTGTGGGAATTCTCAAAGATGTCCTATTCCTATGTAATACAATTACAGGCAAGGATAGAGGATTTTACTACTTATGCACTGAATAAAAGCTAATAATATAACAATCAATTGGATAGCTATAAAGCCTGAGTATATTTAAAAAATTATGCAAATACTGATTAATAGTAATACCATAAACTCACAGAGCAAGTAAAAGCATGCCTGATTCAGGTTATAGGAGCTTTTATTTGCATTTCTACAGAATCTATTATTAGTAGGTCTCAAAGCACCTTACAAGTAATAATTATTTAAGCCCATTATATGCCCAGTGTCATTAAGTGAATAAGAAAGAATTCTTCTTTACCTCATACATATCATGAGACCTGAATACCTGAGCAAAAGTAGGATTCTCCATATATGGTGCGTTCTTACCCTGTGGATGTCTGGGGCTACAGTTCTGTGGGCACAGAAACTGGCAACCCGGGTTCAGGGCTCTCCTATTATTTCAATCAACGTGGTTAGAACTCTTCACTTAGTTTTGAAATTTTAACTGCATGATAGCTCTAACCAAAGCTTGCCAGTTGTTCCATTTTAATATTTCTCTATTGATTATAATATCAAATTTTAAAAACAAAAATTATGCCAAATTCACATGAAGGTACTTAAAAATATTTTTGAATATTATATCAGATTTCTTCTTCTTCTTCTTTTTTTTTTTCTTTTTGAGACAGAGTCTCACTCTATTGCCCAGGCTAGAGTGCCGTGGTGTCAGCCTAGCTCACAGCAGCCTCAAACTCCTGGGCTCAAGCGATCCTCCTGCCTCAGCCTCCTGAGTAGCTGGGACTACAGGCATGTGCCACCATGCCCGGCTAATTTTTTCTATATATTTTTAGTTGGCCAATTAATTTGTTTGTTTTTAGCAGAGACGGGGTCTTGCTCTTGGTCAGGCTGGTCTTGAACCCCTGACCTCGAGCCATCTTTCCGCCTTGGTCTCCCAGAGTGCTAGGGTTACAGGCGTGAGCCACTGCGTCCGGCCTCAGATTTATTCTTTCTGAAGCAAATATCTTGTTCTGTGAACTAACTGCTTTTACTCTGTAGCAAGTACTTGAAATGTTGTTAGGATTTCTGATCTGTTTCAGGACGCTCCTTTGCCCTTTCTCCTCTGTTTCTCCTCCGTTCCCTGCTTTGCAACTCCCGTGTTCTCTAAAGCTAAGCATGGGTTGGAAAAGCACATGGATGTCTCTCCCCGTCCCTCCATCTCGAATCCTCAGGCTCCCCCGACATGGTTGAGAGTTAGCTCTATTTACTCCTGGTGCTGGGAGACCACACCGCATTGCTGGTCACTGGCATGGGCAGAGTTCATGGTGTCAGAGTTCTCGGGGAATTGGGGCTGATAAGTCCCTGGGGAACAGTGGCACGAGACACACTGGAGGGATGTTTACAGAATTACATAGGTGTCTATTCTGCGAGATACGCTACACTTCAAAATTCTCGTTTCATATTTTTTTCAGGGAAAACTGAGGCTGCTATCAAAAACTTCAGCCCCTACTACAGTCGCCAGTACTCTGTGGCTTTCTGCAATCATGTGCGCAGTGAAGTAGAGCAGCAAAGAGATTTGACGTCACAATTTTTGAAGACCAAGGTAAATCGTGGACATTTGGTTTACATGTTTCTCCCATTGAAGAACGCTTTATAGCCCATACTATTTCTGAAATAAACAATGATTTGAATAGCAGTTTTAAAAACTCTGCTCTGAAATCATTTCATGCCCCCAAAACTGTATTTGCCTGGCGCTTAGAATGTGTTACTTCTTGTTGATGGTTTAATCCATATAAAAAGAAAACTAGCACAATTCCAATTTTATTATGTGTTTTTTCTGATGCTTTGATATCAGAAAATTTGACTTGCTGTAGTGAAGTTCAGGTAAAAAAAAAAAGTCATAATTTCAGTGTATCATGCCCTGAGCTGTTTTATTTTGGTTATTGATCAAATTGATTTTCTATTTGAACCCTCTAATTCATTCTTACTCCTTCGTTCCATTATTATAATTAACCACAACCTCAACAAACATTGATTAGCACCTACTCTGTATGTGCAGGCCGTAGTCTAAGCACTGGGGAATAAGACCAATTCTCTGCCTTCTTGGAGTTTATACTCACACACAGGAGACAGGTAATAAAGAAACAAATGAATATCAGGTGATATCAGGTAATAGTAAATGCTACAGAGGAAAATAAAACAAGAGTCTTTTAAGAGAAGGTGATCAGGGAAGCCCTCTGTGGGGATGACGTTTGGGCAGAAACTGGAGTGAAACGCGAGTGGGCTGCATGAAGATCTGGGGGAAGAGTATTGCAGGCAGCTGGAACAGCAAGTGCGAAGACCCCGTGGCACAGAGGAATGGCCAGAGGGCACTGAGCAAGGGAGGAGGGACTCGCAGTGACTGCAAGAGTCAGGTAGGGACCAGACCATGCAGACCGGTAGGCCGCCATGAGGGTTTTGATTTTGCTTTAAGCACGGTGGGAAGTCCCACTGGAGGGTATTGAATACAGGGGGCAATTATACTTTTAAGTGATCTTTCTGGCCTCTCTGTAAAAAATAGACTCGTGGGAGGGGCAGGAGGAGAGTGTGGCCTCCAAGGGAAGGATGATGGCAAACGGGACTGAGTTGGTCGTGGCCGTGAGAAGAGTATTTATGATGGAGCTGACAACTACTGACCATAGAAGAAGAGAGAAGTCAGTGACTATTTCTTGATTTTCAACCTGAACGAATAAGTGGATGGAGCTGCCTTTTGCTGAGAAGGAAAGGTCGAGGGAGGGGAAGGGGCTCACAAGTTCCCTGCAGGCCACGTGAAGGCTGAGATCCTTATCTGACACACACCTGTGGAAATATCTAGCAGGCAGTTGGATGTTCTGATCTGGAGCTCAGTAGACTGATGGAGGCTGGAAAATCGAAGGCTGGGAGCCGTTAGCTTATAGCTGGTGTTCAAGCCATGGGACATCATCAGGGGAGAGAATACAGACAGAGAAAAGAAACCATGCACTGGCCCCACCAATATTTGGAGATCAGAAAAAGAATCCAGCAAAACGGTCTGAGAAGAAACAGCCTGTGGAGTAAGAGGAAAATTGGGAAAATAGAATGTGCCAGAAGGCAAATTAAAAGGGGTTTTGAGAAAGAAGGAATGATAAAGGAGTCAAATACTGCTGAGAGATTGAGTTCATAATAGATTTAGCAGCTTGAGTATGTAGCGATAATGGATTGTTTTCCCCATAAGACAGTGATTCTCAAAATTTAGGGAGCTTGTTAAAAATGCAAATTCTGGCTCACAGAATCTCCCAGAGATTCTGAGAGAGTAAGTCTCAGGTGAGGCCACATTTTTAATAAGCTTATCCATTGATTAAGTGGACTAGGTTTAAGAAAAGCTGCACATGAGAACTATAAAGTGCAGCTTAGACTGTGATTTCAGCCTCATTTAAAGAGAAGAGTGAGATTCTGTCTTACCTCTTAATGAGGCACGATAGGAGACTGCTTCGTTATCTGTCAGGACAGAATATTAAGCCCTGGAATTTGGAAGGGAACTTATTTCATCCCTTAGATGATTCTTAAAAGAGATTGGCGTATCTGTCTTCTCTGTATGGCTCATGTACATTTTCGCTCGAAAGTAGATGGATAAGTTTCTGAAGGCACTAGGATTTTTTAATAAAAGGAAAATAGATGTAAATTCAGTGGCATGTGAAAGACAAGAGGCCCATTCGTATATTTTGAAATAATGCAGAATTGTACAAGGAGGCAGGAGGGGAATTATCCTCACGTAGTTAACCCCATGGAAGGACTAACTAGGAATCTAGTGGAAACTCTCCTACAGCACATATATTGCCAAGATTAATGAGAAATCCTCAACCTTTTAAGTAGAAGGGGTAGAACTGAGGTTTGCTGGCTTGATACCTGCTTGTCCTTTAACCAGGTAGCAAACATGGTCTCCTGGAGCAGCACTAGGAAGGCTTAATGTTCACAGCCTGGGTCCCCTGGCTTTGGGGTCTGAGAAAACCATTGAGCGCTGGCTGTGGAGGCCACACCTGCTGGTGTGATGAAAATGGGAAGAGACTGTTAATGCTCCTGCTTTTCAGGAATTAGCCCTGAGCCATGTTGAGGAGTCAGGGTAGATGTCCACGCTTACACTTTCCTGCCTCACTCCCCCTCTCCCACAGAGTTGATCAAGCATTTATTAAGTCATGCAAGACACAACCTTATTACTACAATCCCTTCTACCATGTGCTTCTATTCTTATAGCATAATGGAGGGAAATGAAAATCATAAAAACAGCAATAAGACAAATATGTGCATTTGATCACAAGGAGCAGGAAAAGGAAATTGTGGAGGAAGAGGAGGAGGGAGCAACGATTTCCCCAGGATCTCAGTGCAAGATAGTTTTGAAATATAATACCATGGATAACTTAGTAGGAACAGGTATGTTATCATCTGTTGTGACAGTTAATTGTGTTCATCTTCTTTAAGCCACCATTGGAGCCTGGAACTGTTTTGTATGAAGCAGAGCTGTCACAGTTTGCTGAAGACATAAGGAAATGGAAGGACCGATATGTTGTAGTTAAAAATGATTTTGTTGTGGAGAGCTATGAGAACAAAGAGGTAAGACATTTCCTGTTACCACTGGTTCTTGTAATATTCTTAAAACATTGGCTGAGTTGATCGGCATGCCCTTTCCTTTGAGATTGATTCATTCAACAAGTACTTATTTACGTAGGCACTCATTTCAGCAAGCAGATATTTATAGAATGCTTACTGCATGTTAGGTGTGATAGAAGGTTCTGGGTGCACAGCGGTCGATCCGACAGATGCTTGCAGGCTAGTGGGCAAGATAACCGTTGAACACGTGATTGCGAGTGAGTGTGAAAATAGAAGGTTGTGCCGAGTGACCAGTGTTTGCCGTAGGAGCCTTTCCTGTGATCGCCCAGCCTCAAGGTCTTTCTCAGTCGCTTTCCTGATGCCTGTCCCTCTCTGTCTCCCCACTCTGCAGCCTGATACGTGACAGGTGACTGAGGAGTTATTTCATAAGGTTGTCATTGAATTTGCCTGGTTCTTAGGAATTCAGAACACTTCACATACCTTATTCCACTTATGTCTATGGATTTTTACTCATGTAACTTTTTTTCTGGTCTGTAAAATGTGGAGAAAATGAGATAATGTATAGAAAGCATCTAGCACCTGGGAGGACTTCAGTTTTTATTGGTTCCCGTCTCTTTCCCCAAGCAGGAAGGTAGGTAGCACAGTATACGGGAAAGAATAGGGGTCAGTGAATTTGGAAAACTATAGTTTAGGTCAGGTTGTGCCGCTAACTAGAAGTGAACTCATTGGCTTAAAGAGTCAGGCCACACGATCCCAGCGGTTCCTTCCAGATCTCATCCTGTGCACACTGCTTAGTCTACGTACATCCTCAAGCTCCCTTGGAAGTGAAAAACTACTGTTTATCAGTTAAAGACAGTAACGGTGTTATACTCTAGATTTACAAGGCCGCAGGACAGAGAGACAGAGTCACCGAGGCTGTAATTATCAAAAGGAGTTTTATTGTCTAGCTCGAGCTAGGGTCCGAGCCCCCAGAGTGCCAGCGCAGTGGCCTCTTCTCCGGGCAGGGACCCTCCTTTGTGTGTTAGTCCCCTTTTTATAACTCAGTTGTTTACACACTGGTCATGCATCCGCCCCCACAGTGATTCTTACTTCATCCTGCCCCTGATAGGCTCCAACCTGTTCCGGGTCCTAGCTGAGAGACTCCGGTTTCCACGTTCTTTGTCTTTTTCCTCTGCATCCCATAATGTACTCATAATGCCTTGCGGTTAGCAAGCAAGCAGTAAACAGAAGCTGGAAGGTGTCCACTGTCCTTATAGCCCAGTATCTTAACAACAGATTTAAAACTGTGCTCTCTGGACTCTAAGCTCAAGACCAGGCAAGACCCCAGAACGCCCTGAGCGATAGCTCTGGTGCTGAACCGTTAGGAAGAGGCTTCGGGCTGACGGACCAATGTGTTTCCTTTGCATTTCCAATGAAATGAAATACAATACATAGGCTCCCAAGGCCCAACCACTCTCTCGGGTAGACTTATTCTTTTGCACATTGATTAAGCTAATATTTTCTCTGCTTATCTATCTTAGGATTTCATTCAACACTTAATTTGTTCTTAGAAACAAATTATCACTACACTACAAATAATAATAGTAACAAATCAACTTATATTTTGGATGGGCTGTTAGAATTTCCTCTCAGAGAAGCTCGAGGAGAGACAGGGTAACATAATGGTTTATACCAGGGGTTCTCAAACTTTTTAAACAGGGGGCCAGTTCCCTGTCCCTCAGACCGTTGGAGAGTGCCTGTATGTGGCCTGTGGGCCGTAGTTTGAGGATGCCTGGTTTATACTATGGGCTTTGAATCATACCTTTACCAGAAACTAGATATCTGGCCTTGCCTAGGTTCTAGATCTCCTTGAGCCTCAGTTTCTCATCTGTGTGGTGAGTGTGATGCCTTTCTCATGGTGTCGTGGTGAGGCCTGAATGAATGTACTGAAGCTCTCAGCGTGTGGCCGGCCTGTGGGGTAGCGTGGGGTAGCTGTCAGGACGATAACTGCTGACCTATGGGAGGAAACACCCTAGAGCTTGTTCTTGGAATTATTAAGGTTTTCACCACACTGAACACTCACTGAAATTTCATTTTTAATCAAATTTTGGTGTTTTTCCTCTTTTTACTTATTTAAGCTTGCAAGTTGCTCATTATACTGCTTTTTTTTAATCCATCATTTTCAAATGAACCTATTTAAGTTGTGAAACTATGGTGACTGAATTTGGTAAGAACCAAGTATTAAAAAAAAACCACACACACAAGCATTTTCTTTTTTTTTTTTTTTTTTTTGGAGACAGAGTCTCACTTTGTTGCCCAGGCTAGAGTAAGTGCCATGGCATCAGCCTAGCTCACAGCAACCTCAAACTCCTGGGCTCAGGAGATCCTCCTGTCTCAGCCTCCCAAGTAGCTAGGACTACAGGCATGCGCCACCATGCCTGGCTAATTTTTTGTATATATATTTTTAGTTGTCCAATTAATTTCTTTCTATTTTTAGTAGAGACGGGGTCTTGCTCAGGCTGGTTTTGAACTCCTGACCTCGAGCAATCCACCCACCTCGGCCTCCCAGAGTGCTAGGATTACAGGCGTGAGCCACCGCGCCCGGCCAGCATTTTCTTAATACTTAGGTATTAAGAAAAAGTCCATGCTGTTCTCCATAATTCCTATAAGTTTTAATAATATCCTGTTTTTTAATTTATAGCTTTGTTTTTTAAGATTACACCTAAGAGTTACACATTAGGTACCTATAAATTGCCTATTATTTTATTGAGAGTGCAGTTTTGGCTGGTGATTAAATAGGGAGATGAAGCATTTTGATGAGCAGTTCCTACTTCCCACTCACTTGCCCTGGGCTGAACAGACGTGAGTGTGGATCCTGGGTTTGTGCCTCCTCACTACTGGGCCATTAGGAAGTTATTCAACCTCTGTAAGATTCATTTTTCTCATTTGCAAAATGGAGATAATAGCTAATGCATAGTATTATTTTGAGTATTAAATGACATAATGTTTAAAACGCCAATATTGGGGCCTGTTATAACTAAAAACATAATTTTCATTTGAGTCCAGTCTAAATCAAATTGCTTCTAAATGTTTTCAAAATCATGCAAGTTTAGATTCTTCTCTTATGTTCTAGGTCCCTGATATGCTCATGCAGTTAGTTGATTACTGGGTCTTACAAGTATGAAAATAAACTTCCGTATTATCTGGGAGTTAATTCTGTTTGGGTCTCTCAGTCACTATCTTATTGATGTAACATATGTTGTTATTGTTATTCAGATTTTTTGCCTAGATCAACATTAGTTTAGTTATTCTCAGGAGTATATTCTAAATTTGGGGTCTCACAGATTTTTGGTTTTAATTCTAAGCCTGGCTTTAGGTTGCTATTTTCAAAATTTTGCTTTGACTTATGCCCTCCCATCACGTCCACATAATACTTAAATTTTATCTTATCTGTGTGTCCTTGTGGATATACCCTAACAAACTACTTTGCAATGTGCTGTGTCTCTTTCATGTTTCTCAAACAGCAGAGCTTCTTGTGCCAGCTAGATTTGCTCTGATGTTGTGATACTGGACTTCCATTCTAATCATTTTACTGCAAACTAGTCTTCACGTCTGAGGACAAAGTGGTGGCGTATTTTAGCATGGCAACATTTTAATGTTTTTGGTGAAAATCCATGGTAACCATCTTGTAGTTACATGTTCCACAGTCGCATTCGTCATCATACATAGCCCACATCAGTCACCAAGCATTTGGTGCAGTGTTTGTGTGATCCTCACCGTTGTGGTTAGTATCAGAATGACTCAGGAGTTAGCACCTGAAATGGTGAACAGTGCGTGGATTTTCTAGAAGTTATTGCGATTATGTTTTCCCCATTTGAGTACAAACCTACAGTGAATCTCCCTGAGATTAGGGACTCTGAATTTACCATGTTGTGATCATCACACAGGAGTATTAAAGTACTGCCTTGCAATTAGCAGGTGTGCCAAACACTTTTTTTTAATAAATGACTCTAACTCAATGACATGATACGGGTATTGCTAACTCTGGGTGTATGTGTCTGGGTCTGTCTATTTTTAATATTTTCCAAAAATCTAAATGGGGAAAAAAATCATTCATTTATGCCTTTCCTTCCCCAGGCCTACCAGAAAGGAGCTGCTCCTAAAAGCCGAATTCTTCCAGCTGGGGGGAAGGTGCTAACCTCAGAAGAAGAATATAATCTGTTATCTGATAAGCATTTCCCAGACCCTCTGGGTGAGTTGCTGGCATTCTTTTTCAAGGCAAAATTCCCAAACTTCTTTGTTCAGTTAGACTGGTGGTTCTTAATGAGGGAAAGGGATTTTACCCTCCAGGGATATTTTCCAGAGACATTTTTGGTTGTCACACTTGGCAAGGGGCAGCTACAGGCATTTAGTGGGGAGCGGCCAGGAATGCTGCTAAACATCCTACAATGCACAGGACAAGCCCCCAACAATGAATAATTACCTGGCATAAAATATTAGTAGTGCCAAAGTTGAGAATCTAGGGCACACCCACCCTCTATAGACAAATGGAAGATGCGATTTTTTTCATTTAGGTAACCTTTGAACCCCTTCTACTCTTTCAAATCCTATTCAGTGATATACAAGTCAGTTTTTGTGTTTCTAGCACATGGGAAATATGCTATTGGTCAGGTATCTTGAAGTGTTTGGAATATAGTGCAGGCTTTGATAGCATCCTACAGTGCAGCAGAAATAAACAGGTAGGGCCCAGTCCACGAAGGGCACAGTTCCATCTTTCAGTAAGCAAGCCTGGACCTGTCAAGGAAGATTATTTTTCTAATTTAGGGTATGTAATAAAATACCCTAAATAAAAAAAAGTCTTTTAATAAGAGTTATAGTAGTAACTCATAGTTACTGTGTAAAAAAAGCATTGCATTAATTCGCCTATCTATAAATAAAGCTGACTGCTGCCGTGGAAAGAGCATTGAACTGAGAATTGGGAGACTGGCTTCTTATCTGGTTCTGACTGTGCCACTTATCAAATGTCCTCCCTTTGCCAGCTGCTGAACCTCTCTGGTTTCTGTTTCTCCAACTCAAAAACAGGGCTTTGAATTTGAAAATCTAGAAGGGTCTTTTTAGTTCTAACATCCTTTGATTCTCATTCATTGTACTTTTTTCATGTAGAAAAAGTGATGGATAATATATAGGCCAAAGAGGGCAATTCGTAGAGATTCATGAACTGTGGATAATGTAATAACTCCATCTGGCTTTGTGTAAATCATACTACACAGTAATTACATGGTTTCTTGAAGAGAGCCCTGATTCTTATTAATGGGCATAATCATTTCATTAGAATTTATGGAGAAAATATAATCATTTTATCAATTGTTATTTCAGTGCAGAATGCTTAGTATGGTGTTTTTAATAATGCAATTATAGGATTAGTACATGGATCATAAACCTAGATTAACAAATTATTACTAAGTAATTCAGGCTAAAACAATACTTATGTGTACTATGCATATTATTATATTTCCTTCCAACATCTGCTTATAGACTATCTTGGCTGTGGAGCTGCAGCTAGAAATGGGAATACCAATAGGTTGACTGAAAAATCTCTCCAGAACTTTCCAATGAAATCAGCCAGAAAAGACAATGTATTTACTGATTTATTGATGAAATCATGTCAGAAGGAATGAAAAGGATTAAAAACACAAGGCCTGTGTGTCTAATGCCGACTGGCCCAGGGCTTCACATTGGGGCACTTCAGTGACTTTTTAAATTGAATAGTGTGGCCTTCTGAGTTTTAAAAATAGAATATTCCACAGTAGATCATTTGTGATGTCTTTGTAACTCAACTTAGAAAAAAATGCAGACTGATGGCCTCTGGAAAATTGTTGTAAAAGGTTAAGCGAGAGATAACTAGAGGCTAATGGGAGTGAATTTTGTGGGGCTTGCTGAGGCTTTTAAATGCAAAGGGTCAATGTTGCTTTCGGCTGTTTGTACAAAATTATGACATTCTTGGAGAAGGCCTGGAAACTGTTTTAGAAAATCATGTCAATCGGGAAGACTGACTGTGTGATACTATGTCTAGTGGAAGGAATCAAGGCACAATAAAGATGGATGGAATTAACCTTGCTCAAGGAAAAGCACTAGAGGCTTATGAATAAATGTATTCTTTACAGAGTGTTCTGCTAAGATGATGTATTGGAAATGTCTCCATGTTTTGCTAAAGTGATTCACTTATTTGGCATTTTATTAGTTAGAATCTGGTTTGCTGCACACAACAAAAAACTCAAATTAAATACATAGAGTTTTATTATCTCACTAAAAATATTTGCATATTAGTCCAGGGCTGGTGAGATAGAGCCATAAATTTCTCAGAGACTCAGGCTCTTTCCAGCTTTCTCTCCTTTTATTTCTAGGTTGTAACCCTTACTGGCAGAGTCTAGGTGGCTGCTGGCGCTCCTGCCATCGCTTCCTCCATCCACAGAGCAGGAAGGAGAAAAGGGGAGGAGGAGGACCTGTTCCTTTTCTTTAGGGATACGTCCAGGAAGTTCCTTATGCCACTTCAGGTTACATCCTACCGGTCAGAACTTAGTAGCTAGGGGGACACCAAGCTGCAAGGGATGCTAAAAATATACAGTCTTTATTTTATGCAGTCACTTTGCCCAACTAAAAACCAGGGGTATTCAATTACTAAGAAAGAAGGGGACAATAGATATTGTGTTACAACTATAGGTCTCTCTACAGCATTCAGTCATTCATTCGTTTGTGCATTCGTACGTTAATTCATTCTTAAGTTATTATGTGCCAGGCATTTTGCTAGGTCCTGGTGGGCCAGAGTTCATGCTCCCAGTGCATGCCACTCTGTTACCTTCGGATTCCAGGACACAGGCACAGGGCTCCCACCTGTGCCCTGGGAATCTATTCCTTATTTAAGCCAATCCTGATTTATTAATTTGCCAATAGCCGACTGGGTTCTAGAGCCTCCCTTATGGTAATGATTCATTTCTTCGTGTGCCCAGGGCTCTCACTGGCCTCTCAGGGCGTTCCCCCTTCCTTTCCTTTCTCCGAGATGTGGGTGTCCTTGCTTGTTCTCCATGACTCTGGAAACAAGCTGGGACTCATGTAGCCAACCACAATATCATGGAACCGGAATGCAAGGAAAGGAATAAAGTTTCGTTAAGGGTTCTGAATAGTAGGATGGTTTAACCTGAGTTTCTTGGAATTGATTTTGAGGGAAGAAGTAAAAAGACCTATTATTTACGGCTTTTAAAATTTCCTAGGCCAACATAGCACATTTTTCATTCAACAAACTGGAGTTGACTATCTACCAATGCCCACGGCTGTGCTTCGGGCTGAGGATACAGAGGTCCGTGAGACACCTCTGCCTCTTTAGGAGCTCGCAGTCCCAAGCAGCGGTTCTGCTTTCCCCTGGGTAGGGGAACCTGGGGGGGGATCAACAGGTAGCTCATCTCACTCTCCCCCTACCCCACCCCCACCCTGAGAGTGGGGAGCAGATGCAGAAACAGGTCATTGCAATAGTTGAGGAGAACAGGTTGGGAGCACTAACTGTGTCTCTGGTGGCAGGGCTGGTTCCGGCAAAGCATCCCAGGGGAGGTGCTTTTCGAACTGACTTTTGAAGGATGAGTGAGAAGTTTCTATGGGAAAACATGATGGAAAGGAAGGAGGACGGGGTAAAGTGACCGTAAAGCAATATAAAAAGTCACGGAATGGATGAGCACAGCCCGCGATGGCACACACAGAGTGGAGGGGAACCTGCAGGGAGCAGGCAGACACCAACGCTACCGGGGAGATGGAGAGAGGTGGCAGAGGAACCAGTGAAAGTGACAAAGTGGAAACAATTTGTAAACAGCATGAAGGAGGGAAGCCAGGAGAGAGTTGCTCCTGGAAGTCACGGGGAGAGAATGTTTGTAGAAGAAGGGCTCATTAGCAGCAACAGATGTTACAGGTCAGATTAAAAGGGCAAGTAATAAAGAAACAGCCACAGACTGGCAGTAAGGAGGACATAAGTGATCTCAGCAATCGGGTTTCAGAACCTGGTGGGGCAGGAATCAGACCAGGTCAGAGTAGGGGTGAGGCGCGGAGCAAGCAAGTGCTGGTCAGCAGTGATGGGGAGGAGGGAGAGCGCAGGGCAGGGGCAGACCTGGAGGAGCTGCAGCCTATGGGGAGGGTGGCGTGCGTGCATGTCCGCATAGGTGGACAGGTGAGCCTGCGGGGGTGGGGTGGGGGGGCTCTGTTTACAGGTCTTTGTGACTTAAGGAAGTTGAGGAAGATTGTGTCTGCTGGCCTTGGCTGTCCCTGCAGCCTGCTGCAGGGAGGCTGGGGACACTGGGAGAGGGAGGGGGGAGGGGCTCCTGCACTCCCATTTCCGCCCCCTACAAAAACATCTGGTACCAACGTTGCATCCCATGGCCGCCCCCGATAGTTACCATCACAGCCTGAAACAAATATTTGCAATAAAAGATACATGCTTTAAAACGTATTTGTGTTTTTGATATTTTTTTAGCCTCCGGTGAGAAGGAGAACACCCAGCCCTTTGTGGCCATGCCGAAGGAATTCCCGGTGTACCTGTGGCAGCCCTTCCTCCGGCACGGCTACTTCTGCTTCTGCGAGGCTGCCGAGCAGAGGAAGTTCAGCGCCCTCCTGAGCGACTGCATCCGGCACCTAAACCACGGTACGGGTATGGCGGCCTCCCTCGTGTCCCCTGCCCTGCCGCCCTCTCCGGGTTGCCCCGGTCAGTCATCTGTTACAACGACTCTTAGAACGGGCCACAGATGTGCTGCCCCGGCAAGGACAGGGTGTCATACACAAGGAGCTTGGCCTGCTCTGGGGGGTTTGTCGGGTCTGGGAGGTCTCAGGGCAGCACAGTGTGAACGTTAGCTGATGGCAAGTGCAGACAGTCATTCGGGCTTCTCTGTGTTTATTTATGCAGACCATTTTGCATATAAATCATGCTCCTTTTTCCTGATTGTTTACATTTAAATGCCAGCAAGAATGTGCCAATTTGTTCCTGACAAAATAATAGTCTTTGTGACATTGCTTGTTTATTTCTGAATAACAGTTACTAACTTAAATCAGTAGTGGTTTATTAGCTAATATTTATTTCTCAGTCATTGGTTCTCAGAACTTTAGGGTCCTTAAGAACCATCAGAAGAACTTAATTGAAACACAGATTCTTGGGATTCGCTGGGTTACTATGATGGGGCCCCAGAGTTTGCTTTTCTAACTGCCAAGGGTTTCTGCTGCCGCTGCCCGTGGGCCACCCTTGGAGTGGCGTTGCCTCAGAACACTTTGCCTCTAGGTATGGATTTAATTAGGATTACATCCATAATAAAAGATTTTTCATTGTGGTACGTGATGTTTCCGATATATTAATGTGAATACTGGCTGTTCTGGACGCCATGAAACCTTCGGTTGCAGATAACCGAACTCTTTGTTCTTTGGCGATTGTAGAGGCAGCCAGTCTAAGAGCACCGAGGGCTTCTTCTCTGCTAGCCTCTCTCTGAGTGTTAGGAACAGAGTAACGAGGCATACGAAGTTCTGTCTCGGAGTCTAAATTCAAACAGGCAGGAAGGACAAACACACCCACAAATTCTCGTCTGGTGGTTGTCAACTTTAATGCATTAAAGAGTAGTAGAGGTCACTTGCCCAGTGATGCAGGGAGTGCAGCACTTCAAGCTTGCCGGGGAGGCCTCTGTGAGCAGGTGACATCTGAGCTGAGTCGCTTGTGCCTTCGTTTCCTAATATGGCAAATTTGACCGTGCGCTTGCTTTAAAGCCGGAGGGCCCCCTGACAGCGCCAGTCCCACGCCATGAGAGCCGCTCGTGGTGCATCTCAGCCGGTCCTTGGTTTCAGCGTGTGCATCGCCAGCAGGCTGATGGAAAAAGATGATGTCACTCTGTTTTGCTGTAGCAACTCTGAGTCACATGTGTCAGACTATTGGCCCAGAACTAGTTAGGAACGTTATAAAAATGGTACCCTTATTAACATCTTTCCTGTGGTTTTGACGTTTTAGAAACAAAGAGTTGCCCAGCACTGCCTGCTCGGGCTAGCTCATTTTCCAAAGCACTTACACCTCCATGTCTGGGGCCTTGTTCTAGCATGAACACGCAGTTGGCACCGGCCACGAGAACCGCAGAGCTGCACTGAGCAGAGAATGTTCCCTGCTCAGCCCACGGGACTCGCTGCATTCTCCCTTCCATGTACATAATAGGAGTTTCTCTGGGGAGTTTTGGGAGGCTGGGTAGCCTGCATTTAGACTCCATTTATGGAAGATTTCAGTGGATTCAAAACTAGCTTTGCTCTCCACTGTGTTATCAAAGGCACCCAGATGATGAGGTCTCGTTATATTTCCCTGCTTCTGTGTCACATTACTCTGTCCAGAGACTGTTTTTTCCTCACCAAGCCTTCCGCAGGCTTAATTTGGCATCACTTCCAGTAGCTTCAGCCAGAACCAGGGGCCATCGCAGCCCTGTGGGGCACAGTCCTGGACTGTCCTGGGCCAGTGAGCTCGGGGGACTGTCCCTGCCTCTCTCTGTTTTCCCCAGGGCAGTGGACCATCCACTGTCTCTGTATCACTTTTTCTGTCCTAATTATTCATTGTATGATCTTGAGTAAACCAGGGAGATTTTCATGAGCTGCCAGTTAACTATATTTTTCCCCATAATTATCAGAAGAGTTTAGATATAAATATGAAATTAAGGCTGCAAAAAAGGCCAGCAACCCTGCGGGGGCTGCTGGAAGCCTGCAGTCCTCCCGCCCCAGGCCAGCAGAGGAGGGCGGGCGGCTCGCTGTTGCTGGCGCTTCCCTGGCTCTCGGGCCACCACGCGTCCTGTTGAGAGCTGGTCCTAGACGCTCTAGCAGCTGATGTTGGGCCGCTGTTCATCCCACTTGGGGTGCGCAGGATACGTCCCCAGAGCTCAAATGACTCTATGACCCAGCCAAGGCCCCAGAAGTGCTGGGTTTGCATTGGTCCAGGTGCCTATGTCCATTGATTCTGAATGTGGAGCCACTTGTCCTGTACATCCTTGTGGGGTGTGTTTCCCGCATAACCCTGACAAAGGGCCGGGTGACACCCAGTTCTTTTTTTTTGAGACAGAGTCTCACTCTGTTGCCCAGGCTATAGTGCCTTGGCGTCAGCCTAGCTCACACCAACCTCAAACTCCTGGGCTCAAGCAATCCTTCTGCCTCAGCCTCTGGAGTAGCCGGGACTACAGGCATGCGCCACCATGCCCGGCTAATTTTTTATGTATATTTTTAGTTGGCCAATTGATTTCTTTCCATTTTTAGTAGAGACAGGGTCTTGTTCTTGCTCAGGCTGGTTTCGAACTCCTGACCTTGAGCAATCCTCCCGCCTCGGCCTCCCAGAGTGCTAGGATTATAGGCATGAGCCACCGCGACCAGCCGACATCCAGTTATTAATAAACCCACCTCCTAAGGTAGGGTAGGGCAGGTAGAGAGCCCTGTGTTCCTCCCTCTTTCAAGGGAGGGAGCAGCCTCTGGGTGCCTCAAAGGTTATTTACACGCCTAAGGAGCATAAAGGTGTGTGTGTGTGTGCACCCATGTGTGTGTTTTATTTTGGTTTAGTTTTGGCATCTCTTCACTGAGCAGGCATAGGGAAATCTCACAAGATTAATCTTTAGAATCTTCCACTCCAACTCCCTGGACTAAATATGAAGCCCATTGTATGACATGTGCCTAGAGCAGATGCTGTTCTCTGTCCCTTTTGAAGTCACACTGCGGTCGCTTGTCCCTGATGAAGGAAAGCCATGGTTCTGAATGACCACTGCCACAAAATGGGCCTTATATTAACATAAAGCCAAGATGTTCTGAGATAGTGCTGTTGTCCAAAATTCAGTCTTATTCTCCAGCATTTTAGTTTGCAAATGTGCTCATTGTTGTTATAGGGATATAGTTAGGACTCCTGATAAATACATAGGGCTGAGCACATGCAGTATGGAATAAGGGTCGTTATCAGTGGGAATGTGTTCTTCCAGCTCAGGCTGATCATTCCTTGGCACCTAAATTTACAGGAAGTGGAAAAAGTGCTCCTGGCAGGAGGGATAGGATATTCGAGGGCCAGGAAGTGAGACAGAGCATGGACCATTAAAGGAACTGAAAAAAATTCGTGTGGCTGGTGCTCAGAGAGGAGAGAGGAGCAAAGTGAAGATGGAGAGACAGGGAGGATCTAGCCCCTACAGGGCTTTGTGATGCATATTAAGAATTTGGACTTTATTCTAACAGCAATAGGAAATCATGAAAGTGTTTTAAGTAGATAGATGACCTCACTGGACATTCGCTTTAGAAAGGTCACGATGGCTGCAGTATGGGCAGTGGATTGGAGGGTGGCAGGCTGCACGCCCAGGAGGCCACTTAGGAAGCTTTGGCAGATGGCAGAAGGTGGTAGCCAGCCCCAGAGAGGGGTGCATGAGTGAGCAGAGGCATTTGTCAATATAAAGCGACTGTACTCACCCTAAAGGATTTGGGGAGCAGAGGAGTTGTAGCCATCGCTGGATGAGTGGTGATTCTGGAAAGCAGGTGGAATGTTTTGTTCCACAGGGCTGTGCTAGCGCGAAGGGCAGCCAGGACTGTCACTAAACAGATGCCAGTGCCCACATCATCATAAACACTAAGGAAGAGGGGACAATAGAATATCTGGGAAGCATGAAATCACATAGATTAAAAAAGACAGTATCAAAGAAAAGCCCGGAGTATTTTGATAATAAGACCACAATGACGTAAAGACACTCTGCAAACCTCTGCTTCGAGTTGGACCAGTTCGATCACCTGGGACAATTATAACATCAAGGGCGCTTATGACGGAGTGAGTCAGGCAGAATGTGGAGCTATAACAGCGATTGCATTTTGGAATTGGTTGCTCTGTCAGTGCTGTATGCCTTGAGCTCTTATCCCAGAAATCCCATGTTAAATCAAATGCCTTTATTAGATTCGATTTTGACATGCCTGCACATTTTGGGTGTTCAATAGATGTTGCTGAATTAAATTCAATTTGATAACAAAAAAGGACCTTACAATTCAAATCAGACAGAGCAAATCCTTTTTGATGTGTTTATTTGAGCATGATGCTTTCTGCCGTCCGGCACTCAGCGGCAAGTCTCAGATCTATTTTCGCCAACTTCATTTCTGCTCGGAGCCCATTCTCACCTATGAAGCAAGTTCATTACTTGAAGAACTAAGTGTCTAGTATGGGCATCAATCAATTCCAACTGCAAACATACAATGAATTTTATTTTGTAATATATCAAAACATACTTTTAACTTTTGTGGCACATGCTTGTATTTGTGGATTCACACGTACAGAGTTGGAAAATTCTAACTTATGCATAGGCTCTTTTGGACACGTTACTACAAATGAATAATGTTTGGAGATAAGTAAATTAAAACAATTTTTGTAAACATTTCTTTGAATATTTTTACTTGTAAAATAATGTATAAAATATTATGTAGTATACTGGTGTTGTAGTATGTACATAAAATCCTCTATGTGCTGCAAACAAAATGCTTGTTAATAAATAAGTAGATATCAATTTCTAGTTTTCATAGAATGGCCCCAAACAAAATTCTTTAAAAGGATTTTCTCTGCTTGGGCTACATTTTCTCCTAGAGTTTGGCGTGTGCTCTTTTCCTTACGTAGTTAATCCTCTACAATATAAATATTTCTCTCTCTCTGTGAGTAGGTGGTTTTCTCTTAAGTTACTTCCTCCTCTCTGGTCCTTGCTGGTTATTCAAAAAATTCTAAATTTGGAAGGGACCTTTGTGGTAACCTATTCCAAGCCTTCAGGGTTTAAATAATGATAAGACGTATATAGGTCACAGCTAGTTAGTGGCAAAGGACCAGTTGTCCTGACACGTGGTCCTTGACATCTGTTTCAGTTATATGTATCATGTTGTCTTCTCAACGATACTTTATAAAAGGCTCATCTCTTGGGCATTTTAAACATGCTACTATTAATTCAAAATACTCTTTGCAAGACACATTTGCATGATCCAGAGTGAAGCAAATCCAGGGCTATTCACTTAGGTCACCTGAGATGTGGGAGACGTCTGGCTTCTCTATAAGTAATATGATCTGAACTTAACTTGGTATTTTGTCCACCAGCTAAATGTGACTATATCTTTTAGTTTAGACGTGCTCTGAAGATAAAATATTTGATAGGGTAGCTTGTTTACTGGTTACATTTTGTGTAGTCTAAAATGCAAACCATACATGATTTTATACAATTTAAATGAAAACTCCCTAAGGAAGACTGCTTTTGAGAACATGGGTTGGACTATTTTAAAAATAATAGATCTAAAACATGTTTTCATATTATTTATACTTACGGATTTACTTAAGCTGCTTGAAACTCTCGAAGCCATCTAAGAGTTGGAAGTAGAAGAATAGATCTCTATCAGAGACTAGAATAAATAGAACCGCTCTCTCTTGGCCATTTAGTGTGTATCACCACCAGTACATAGGGTATGTAGACTTAGGGTCATTGTAGCCTAAGACTATGTTGCCATGAATCTATTATACATTTGGATACTTCTTTTGGCCTGTTAAACACGTTATTATTTCAGTGAAACCACTCATTCTCACCCCTCCTTCCCACTTCCAATGAACCAGATAGTTCTTTGGTATGAAGGTCTAAAATTATGTGATTATAGTAGGTCAGGGTGAGAAATTGGAACAATAATACAAAACAATTAAGCAAGCACGGAGTGGAAGTTAATTCAAGCAATTTTTTGGGGGGCGTGCTATTTACATTGGGTAGGTTCCAAAATCACTGGACAGTTTTTTGATGTTATGATTGACTGTGGCAAAGCTTTAAAAGCTTTCAAGTTTTTTTTTTTACTTGTAGATGGGATATATTATGATTAAAACATACTGATTAAAGTATAAAGAACATTACTGTTACCTCTGAAATTTCTTATGTCTTTCTCTAATCCTATAACCTTCTTTTGTCTTTGAGAGACACCATCTTAGATTTTGTGTTTTCCTTTCCTTTATAGCTTTATCGCATATACTTAATCATTTTGCATGTTTTCAAACTTTGTATGGAATTTTGCTATGTGTCTTCTCTCATGACTTCTTTTTTCAATATTATATTCCAGTGATTCCCCATGTTATAACTTGTAGCTGTAATTTGTTGATTTTCAATGCTAATTATATTCTATTAATATGCCATCATTTCTAATATTTATTTTACTGAGAAGCATTTCAGTTGCTTCCACTATTCATAACTAACAGTGCTGCTATGAACACTTTCTGGTTGTTGCCTGTTTATAGGAATTTAATTTTGACTTGGTTTGCTAGTATCTTAAGGAATGTTCCCATTTGTATTCATGAGCGTATTTGCTATGTAATTTTTCTATTTTTTAGTGGTGTTTTCAAATTTTACAATCAAGGTTATATTCTTGCTTCATAAAATGAGTTAGAATGTGTTCCCTCCTCTCTCCTCTTTTTTCCCTTTCTATAATCTGGAATAGTTTGTGTAAGATTTGAATGATTTGAATTTTTAATATTTGGTAGAGCTTGATAGTAAAACCATCGTAGCTTGCTGTTCCTTTTGAAAGAAGATTTTAAGCTACTAACTTAGATTTTTAAATTGTTACAGGATTATTCGGTTTTTCTATTTCTTAAGTCAGTTTTAGTAGGTTACAAATTTCTAGAAATTTGTCCATTTTGCTTATGTTCTAAAATTTAGTGGCATAAAGTTATATATAATATCCTCTTATTTTTTAAGGATATAGTCATGGTGCCCCCTGTAATCTTTGTAGCATCTATGGTTGTTTCCTCTTTATTTCTAAGATTACTTGTTTCTGTCGCTGCTCTTGTTTTCTTAGTCATTCTTACTAGAAGTTTGTCAATTTTGTCAACTTTTTCTGAAAAACCAAATTTGGACTTGACAGATTATTATATATTTGTTTTCTATTATGTTAATTTCTGATGTTATTAAAACTGCCTTTCTTTTATTTCCTTGGGCTTTATTTTGCTGGGTTTGTTTTCTTATTTTTTCAGGTAGATGCTTAGTTCATTATGATGGTTTTTAAAATGCTTGCAGACTCTTTGACACTCTTTCCTTTAAAAAATGGAGCCTAGTTTTCCTCCGCTTGAATGTCAACCAGACATAGTGACTTAATTCTTATGAACAGAATGTGGCGGAAGTGATCACATGTGACTTCCAAGAATAGGTCACAAAAAGAATAACTTCTGCCTGACTTTCTCCCTCTTGGATCACTCGCTTGAGAGAGCCTCGCCATCATCATGTGAGAACACATGAGCAGCCCAAGTAGAGAGGTATTGAGTTTTCCTGCCAATAGCCAGCATGAACTTGCCAGCCATGTGAGTAAGCTACCTTGGAAGTGGATGCTTCTGTTCTGGCCAGCCCTCAGACGATCCCAGTTTTGGCCAACATGTGACTGCACCTCACGGCAGACCTCAAGCCAGAAACACCCAGCCAAACTGCTTTTGGATCACTGACCCACAGAACTACGAGAGAAAATAAATATCTGTCATTTCAAGCCACTAACTTTTGGGATAATTTGTTTTATAGCACAAGAAAAGTATATATTCGTCCATTAATAAGCATTTAAATACTATAAATTTCCCCCTATATACTGTTTTAACTGAATCCCAGAAGTTGGGATAGGCAGTGTCTTTTATCATTCAGATTTAAATATCTTCTACTTTTCATTAGTATTTTTTAAAATTTATAAGTTAGTTAGAATTCTGTTTCTTAGTTTCCAAATATATATTGTATGTTTATTATAAACTTCTAGCTTAATTGCATTTTGGACAGAAAATATGGTCTGTATGATACCGTCCTTTAAAACTTATCACACCTTGCTTTATGGTCCTGTGCATGGTTGATTTTTGTAAAAGCTTGAAAGCAATATATATTCTACAGCTCTTTATGTCCATTAGCTTGTGTGTCAATTGCATTGATGACACAATTGACACACAAGCTAATGTGTGCCAGTTATCTTAACTAATTATTATTTTTTTGCTATGCTACATTTATCAGTTATTGAGAGAGGTATGTTCAAATCTGCTGCTATGATGGTAGATTTGTTTTATTGTTTACATTATCATTGTTGAGTTATATATTTTGAGAGAGAAATATATACACAAATATATACACATATACATACATATATATGCACAATGTTATACACAATGTTACCAGCTGGATATGTTTAGAATTATTATATCTTCCCAGTGGACTGAGTATTTTATCATTATGAAATGACCCATTTTATCTCTATTAATGTTATTTGCCTTAAAGTCTATTTTATATGATAGTAATGTAGCTATACCAGCTTTTTCTTGGTGCTTGCATGAAATATCTATTTAATAAAAATACCTGACAGTCTTTTAGATGAGCATTTAGTTTATTTACATATATTATAATAACTTATATTTTTGGTTGTAAATTTACTGTCTTATTTTGTGTTTTCTATATGTCCTGTCTTTTCTGTTTCTTTTTCTCTACTTGCGTGCCCCTTTCTGGATTATTATTGCTCTACAATAAAAACATGTGTATTCTATTTTTATTTTGTTAGTGGTTACCATAGAAATTTTAGCCGCAGAACCAAACTTATCAAAGCCAAAAAGTAATCAATATCCTTAACTTTCTTGCAAAAAATGCAGAGAACATAGAATGCTTTAACTTCTTTAACCTCCCTCCCCAATATAGACTGTTGTAGACTTGAATTTTAATTATATCCTTTTAATTTTAACCCCTTGTTATATTATTATTGCTATTTTATACAGTTTTAATGTTTACTGTATTTTTACCACTGTAGGGGAGGAAAAACTTTTATACTCTACCCTCTCAGGTTCTATAGCGAGGATCTGCTAAAAGACAGATTAATAGGAGAAAAGCATACATACAAATTTTACTTTATGTTAATATTTTTACATGGCACAAGGGGCTTTACAAAAAAGAAGGTAAAACCCCAAAGGCGTTAGATTTGGGGGCTTATATACCATTTTAACAAAGGTGATAGTTTGTGGAGAAGTGACTAGACAAAGGAAAGAAGTTAGGGTTTCTAGGAATGCTAAATTGTAGGAAAATGACTAGGAATTTTATGGGGACTCTGAAATGGAAAATATGGGTTATTTTAGTAAGGTGTGTTTGTACAGACTCATCTTGGCGTGAAAACCTGGGGAGAAGAATATTCTCTTCTTCTTGGAACCAGGAGAGCACCTTTCTCATGGAAAATTTACACCTTGCTTTTTTTTTAAGCAGAAAGAGCAAGGGCAGAGAGCCCTTCTGGTATCTGCTGTTTCTCAACCGCCTTCAACGCAAAATAACCAATATTCGAAAGCAGCATATTTTGAGGTGGCAGGTTCTGATCCCCTTCACTGCTTTCTCTGCTCACAGTTTCTTATTGCATCTCAGACTTTCCATCTGGAAACATTCTCCCTCTGGCTGAAGTACATCTTGTAGAATTTTGCAAAAGTTGGGTTTGTTCAAGGTACATTTTCTCAGTTTTTGTTTATCTCAATGTGACTTTATCTCATTCTTGTTCTTAGATATTTTCACTGAATATGAAATTTGGGGGTGGCAATTATTTTCCTATTGGACCACATTGAACATTTTGTTCCATGATCCTTCTGGCTTCTATTACTGAAATTGAGAAATTTGCTATCAGCCTAATTGTTGTTCCTTTGAAGGTAATTTGATTTCTTTCCCGCCTCATTTTTTAAAAAACATTTTTGTCTGCAGTTTCACAAGACTGTGTCTTAGTTGTGGGCTTCCTATTTATTTATACTGCTTGAAATTTATTAGTCTTTCTGAATCTTTGGGTTATTGTTTGATCAGTTTTGGAAAATTCTCACCCATTATTTTTTCTTCTCCTTCATTCTCTGTCTCTTCTTTGGGTAATCTGATTAGATGTGCATTAGACATTTTTATTCCATCTTCCTCATCTCTTAAACTTTATATTTTCCATATTTTTTCTCTTTTTCTCTCTGAATAGTTTCTATACTCTGTCATTCAGTTCTCTACTTCTATCTTATTCCATATTTAATGTTATTAATCTTATCCATTGAGTTTTGATTTTAATTTTTATATTTTTCATTTCTAATACTTACTTTGGTTCTTTTTCTAATCTGAATAGTACTTAAAATAATCTCTTACTTTTTACTCATGTTTTCAGTTCCTTTTTAATATTTATTTATTTAGAGACAGAGGCTCACTCTGTTCCCCAGGCTAGTGTGCCATGGCATCAGCCTACCTCATAGCAACCTCAAACTCCTGGGCTCAAGCAATCCTTCTGCTTCAGCCTCCCGAGTAGCTGGGACTACAGACAGGCGTGCACCACCATGCCCAGCTAATTTTTTCTATATGTTTTTAGTTGGCCAATTAATTTCTTTGTATTTTTAGTAGAGACAGGGTCTTGCTGTTGCTTGGGCTAATTTCGAACTCCTGACCTTGAGCAATCCTCCTGCCTCAGTCTCCCAGAGTGTTAGGATTACAGGTGTGAGCCACCGCGCCCGGCCAATTTTTAAACATGTTAAACAATATTTTAAATTCTGCATTTGCTAATTCCAGTACCTGGGATCTTTGTGGGTTATATTCTGCTCTCTGCGATTTGTGCTAGCTCTTACTCATGGTACTTTATTAACTTGTGTACTTTGTGGGTTTTTTTTTTTTTTTTTTTTTGAGACAGAGTCACGCTTTGTTGCCCAGGCTAGAGTGAGTGCCATGGCGTCAGCCTAGCTCACAGCAACCTCAAACTCTGGGGCTCAAGCAATCCTGCTGTCTCAGCCTCCTGAGTAGCTGGGACTACAGGCATGCACCACCATGCCTGGCTAATTTTTTCTATATATATATTAGTTGGCCAATTACTTTCTTTCTATTTTATAGTAGAGACGGGGTCTTGCTCTTGCTCAGGCTGGTTTCGAACTCCTGACCTCGAGCAATCCGCCCACCTTGACCTCCCAGAGTGCTGGGATTACAGGCGTGAGCCACCGCGCCCGGCCTACTTTGTGTTTTTTGATGATGAGCTTATATTTCATTGAGGCCAATAGAAGGTAAATTCCTTCAGAAAGGATTTGTGTTTCCTTTTACCAGATGCTTGAGGGCACTACCAGATATTTGGACTGCCCAGTTAATGTGTATTTAGGCCATAAATGTTATGGGGATATGCTTCTGATTATGGTTTCTCAAGGGAAATAGTTATCTCTTTCATTCAATGCTTAGGTTTGAGTCAGGCAATTTTCCTTGTAATGGTCTAAGACCATTTGTATGTGGATAGTTTCTGCAATTTAATTTGGCACATTATATGGATTGGGCCTTTGATTCTGGTACTCAGCATCCTGAGAGGCTATAAAAAGGGTAGTGTAAGATCATTAGGTTCTATTAATGCTTTTGCAGAGGAAGCTGGTTTCAAGGCTTGGCTTACATTTTTGGGTTTTATGTTAGTTTGCTAGGGCTGCTGTAATGAGTCACTTGGTGACTTAAACATCAGAAACTTACTGTCTCACAGTTCTGGAGGCTAGAAGTCCAAAATCAAGATGTTGGCAGGGGCATCTCTTTCTGATGGCAGTGAGAGAAAGATCTGTTCTAGGCTTCTCTGCTTGGCCTAGAGAAGCATCCCTCTGGTCTCTGCCTTCATCTCCACATGGCATTTTCCTTACGTATGCACCTGTGTCCAAATTTCCCCTTTTTATAAGGACACCAGTCATACTGGATTAGGGGCTTACCCAACGCAGAATGATCTCATCTTAACTAATTACATCTCCAACGACCTTTCTGAGGCTCTGGGGATCAGCGCTTCAACATATGAACTTGGGGGTATTCAGTTCACCCATAACAGGTTCCCTACTTCATTGCCAGTAGACTGAGGAATTCAAAAGTGGTTTTTAAAGTGTAATTTATCCAGTATGTGTTTTCTGCAGTGAGAGGATTGGCTGGGGATTAGTGCATACCATATTGCTGGGCACCCATAGACAAAAACCCACATGGTATTGACAAGTTCACTGTCACGAAGAGCAGTTTTACAAAGGCCGCTTCCATCTTTGAAGCGGCCATTCATTTCATAGCCTCGTTATATAGCCCTAAAGGGTCTGCAGCGGCACATTTGCTACCTGGGTCTTGGGGAAAAGACTCGAAAGCTAATCCTGACGTTCAGAACATTTTCAAGTTGTACAGCCACTGAGGGGTTCAGTCAACTCGGTGTTGAATACTCTCTGCAACTGCAGCTCATATCAACCCTGACGGCAATAATAATGAAACCTCAGTCATCGAGATTAAGTTATACCCTGTACGCTGTGTGTTAAATGATAAAGAAATGTGGAATACATTTTAGGAAGCTTTCCATCAAAAAATAGTTTAAATCTTTCCTGTATACAAAGAGTTAACTCTCAGCTCTGAAAACTGTGCTTCATTAAAAGAACTTAGGCACTTAGGGTTATCTGTAGGCAAATATTTTTAGTATTATTTTTCAAAACATGATCTATCAACCACTTGCTTTTGAATACCTTGGTGTGGGGTCAGGGTGGAGGTGAAGAGACTTCTGAAATCTCAGCTTCCTTGGCTTTGTTCCAAACTCACTGAATTGGAATCTCTGAAGAAAGAAGCCTAGAAATCATTATTTTATTTTATTTCATTTTAATATGCAAATATATCTTTATGATAATTTATTTCAAAATAATCCAAGGGGAAGAAGAAATGAGCGCAGGTACAGATGAAGCAAGACTACTCATGAGTAGATCTTATCACAGCTAGGAATAGGAAGATGGGAATTATACTATTCTATTTTTTGATATTGAAATTTTCTTTTTAATTTTTAATTATTATGGGTATATAATAGTTGTATATAAACTTTATAGGATACATGTGATATTTTGATACAGGCATACAATGTGAATTAATCAAATCAGGATAATTGGGGTATCCAACACCTCAGGCTTTTATCATTGCTTTGTGTTAGAAACACTCTAGGCCGGGCGCGGTGGCTCACACCTATAATCCTAGCACTCTGGGAGGCCGAGGCAGGCGGATTGCTCGAGGTCAGCAGTTCGAAACCAGCCTGAGCAAGAGCGAGACCCCGTCTCTACTATAAATAGAAAGAAATTAATTGGCCAACTAATATATATAGAAAAAATTAGCCGGGCATGGTGGCACATGCCTGTAGTCCCAGCTACTTGGGAGGCTGAGGCAGCAGGATTGCTTGAGCCCAGGAGGTTGAGGTTGCTGTGAGCTAGGCTGACGCCATGGCACTCACTCTAGCCTGGGCAACAAAGCGAGACTCTGTCTCAAGAAAAAAAAAACAAAAACACTCTAATTCCACTCCTGTAGGTATTTTTTTTTTTTTTTTTGAGACAGAGTCTTGCTTTGTCACCCAGGCTAAAGTGAGTGCATGGCATCTGCCTAGCTCACAGCAACCTCAAACTCCTGGGCTCAAGCAATCCTCCTGCCTCAGCCTCCCGAGTAGCTGGGACTACAGGCATGTGCCACCATGCCCGGCTAATTTTTTCTATATGTATTAGTTGGTCAATTAATTTCTTTCTATTTATAGTAGAGATGGGGTCTCGCTCTTGCTCAGGCTGGTTTCGAACTCCTGACCTTGAGCAATCCACCCACCTCGGCCTCCCAGAGTGCTAGGATTACAGGCGTGAGCCACTGCGCCCGGCCTCCTGTAGGTATTTTAAAGTATACCTTAACTCTGAGGCCACAACCCCTTGGTCTGCGGCCTGTTAGGAACTGGCTGCATCACTGCCTGAGTGCCACCTCCCCCGCCTTCCATGGAGAAATTGTCTTGCATGAAACTTAGGAACCAGCCGCACAGCATGGGTGAGCAGTGGGTGAGCAAGTGACGCTTCCTCTGTGTCTATAGCTACTCCCATCACTGGCATCACCGCCTGAGGCTCTGTCTCCCCCACCCTGTCCGTGGAAAAATTGTCTTCCATGAAACCAGTTCCTGGTGGCAAAAAGGCTGAGGACCACTGCCTTAACTTATTGTTAATTATAGTCACTTTGTTGTGCTATCAAATATTGTTCATTCTATCTAACTATCTAACTATATTTTTGTACCCATTAACCATCCCCCTTTATCCCCCCTCCCTATGACCCTTCCTGACCTCTGGTAACCATCATTCTACTCTCTGTCTCCATGAAATCAATCGTTTTCAATATTTAGCTCCTACATAGGAGTGAGAACATGCGAGATTTGTCTTTCTGTGCTTGGCTTATTTCATTTAACATAATGTTCTCCACTTCCATCCATGGTGTTGCAAATGGCAGGACAGAAATCTGTGTTTTAAGTAGTATCCCTTCAAAGTTAGAGAGTGGTTGTTGCCTAGGGTCTTCCTCTCAAAGGAAGCTATTTTGCTTTAAGCAACTTAATCTTTACTTTTATTAAATTATACTACTAGTAAGGAGTTATGATTTTTATTAAATGAAATTGGTGTTTGAAATGAAATTGGTGCTTGAAGTGATATTCAATAATAGAATTAAAAAGTAGTGGATAGAAAAAAGAAGTAGTAAATGGCCACAATGTGCTAAGCAATTATAAAATAAAATTAAATATACTATTTTAGTTATGGTACCATAACTGGGCTCTTCATAGGGTTTCTTTTTTGAAAATAATCTTGAATCTAATAGCAAGTACAACTGAGATGTATTTTCTTTACTGAGTTCTGCAGTGTGACCCTTTTTCTTTTATACTGTTATATGATTTGATGTGAAAGCTCACTCTGACTGGCTGCACCTTGCATATATATGTATGGACGATCCCCTCTGGTAAGATAAGAAAAACCTCTCTTCCCTTCCGCTTTTGTCCTCTACTTCTGTCCAGTTGACTGTCTACCACCTCTAACTCAAGACAGCCAAAACACCCCAGGAGGTAAGCAATCCCCCTCAAAGTTACATAGTCTACTCCCTTGCTAGAGCCAGCATTAGAATGCCCTGGAGGGCCTGTTGAGGCACAGGCTGCTGGCCCCACCCCCACAGTTTGTGACTCAGCAGGTCTGGATTGGGTTCTAAGAATTTGCATTTCTGACACGTTCTCAGGTGATGCTGACGCTGAGGCACACTTGTGAAACCACTGAATTAACTCCTCTAACCCTCACAGCAATCCTGTGATGTTGGCACTGTGGTTGTCATCGTCCCCATGTCATAGAGGGGTTTTTGGAGGCACCTGGTGATTGGCGCAGATGGCTGGGGATTGGTGCAAGATTTTAAAGCCAGCAGGTCTGACTCCAAGCCCATACTCTACCCCCCTATACCATTTGGCTTCTCAGTCAGCAGGCACTTATTAAACACCTACTGTATTTTACTAGTTCCTATAAAAAAAATCTACTCCAATTCTTTATTCAGGAGCAGATGATTTGCAGTCCGTCACTTCTCGCTGAAGTTGGCGTGGGTGATTTCTTAATATCGATTTGAGAGGGAAGCGAGTCGCTGTGCGTCTGTTGGAATTCACGTGACAGTTGAGATACAGAAGTGAAGTCTTCTCTCTGCTTTTAAACATGAAATTGTGCCTTAACCCAAATGGCTGTTCCTGTGGTGAACTGTGTGCTGCACAAATGTTCTCCAAAGCTAGAATTTTCTTGGCTTGTGCAAATAGACAGCTGAGAATAATTTTGTGGAGTATGTTGCAGGGGTGGGGCTGTAAAATTCACGGTACTTATGTATTACCAGTTCTTTATGTCTTAAATCCTTAGCCTTTTAGTTTTTTCCTTTCAGCATTTTCTTCTGTTAACTGGATTCCCAGAATGGCTATTGCTGGGGGACAGGGAGGGGAGTCCTGACTTGACCTGATTTTAAAACATTTTTTTTTTTTTATTTTCTTGTGGAGACCACAAATCATGCTTCAAGTCACCAACATCTGGTCCCTGGTGAGACATTCCAATTTAAGGGGCTGAGGAAAAAAGGTGAAAAGAGAAGGAAGTTGGCGAGGGGCAATGACAGCATAACACCCACTTTCACATCTTCCTAGGCTAAGCCCCTCCCTGCCAACTTCCTTTCCTGTGGGAGATGAGGGCAGTACCAGCTAAGAAAGGAACTAAGACTTCTCTTCACTTGTACTTCTCTGTTCCTTCCCCAGCTTTCCACAGAAACTAGAGGACTATATAGATTGGCCAGTCAGCTAGATTGGTGATTACCATTTTATTCTAGTTTTGTGCATGTATGGCAGGAATCCATGACACTTTAAGGGACAGGGTAGACAAAATTTGGAACAAAAGAACTTTATTAAGGGTGTATTGTATTCAGAACATTGTCTTAGATGCTGGGGGGAGGGCGGTGCAAAACAAACCCTAAACATGGCCATTGCTGATAAACAAGACTCAGTTTGTAAGGCTAGCGTGTTCAACCCACAGTGGAGAGGTTCTGGAATTGTTTTCTCCTAACTTGCAAGAGTAGGTGGAATAAAAGAACTGGAATGTGGACCAGGGACATCATTTCACCTCATTCCATCTCACTTCAAGTGAGCTCTTGCCCAGTCCCCAAGCGGTTCTGTTCAATAAAGCGCGGTGAGTCAGTCCAGATGTGCTCCTAGCAGGTATCTCAGCCGTGTCCTTTCATTCCTAAATGCCCTGCCAGGAGGATAGTAGCTGAAGGTCCCCTTCTTTTTTCTTCCCTAAGCTTTATGACATCAGATTAGATATTTTCAAGTTGAGGATCAAAAGCCTTTCCACAAACTCATAGATTCTTTTTGGTAATAGTAATGAATCATCCTTGCTGAGAACATAAGTAGTTCGCCTCTTTCTACCATTTCTTGTCAGAAGAAGCTTAGCAAACGCAGAGTGAACTGTCTTTCCTGTCACCGAATGCCCTAGTCACAAGCCACAAAATTTTGCAACAAGGATATTCGTTAAGGGTATGCAATATGAGAGCTGGGCCACTTTTGATCTGTGTAGTGTGTTGGGGGCCATTTTGTGTGTGTGTGTGTGTGTGTGTGTGTGTGTGTGTGTGTGATGGGGGTACACTTCAGTTTCCTGGCTGGCCTTGCCAATGTCATTGCGTGAGTCCAGGTGCTGCGCTGCATATCTTTTGTGCAGATGCAAATCATCATATTTAGTGTTTGCCTTTAAAATGAATCAAGTTGCCCACAGGTGTGCTGATAAATGAACAACAGCAGAAGGGAAAAGAAATGTCGGATTTCATTTGGTTGAAAGAAGCACAAAACTTCCATTATTTCTTCCCTAGATACCTTGAAAGCTAAAAGCTTTCTAGGATTGCTAGGTGAAGTTCTAAATATCATTTATTTCAAGATAGATTGAGTGACATTTATGGTTGGGTTTGGTTATGATGGAGGATGATGAAATTCCCAGCACGGATGAGTGAGTTGCCAGTGGTCCAACATGTTTGCATCCCTGGTTTCGCCTCTGATGTTTCGTTCTGCATTTGGTGGTTTTAAATGAACACAGTATTGCTCTGTTCATACCATTTATCCTTTACCAGGTCAGGAATATAAGAAGCTTATGATCAAATTAAGATGTCACTGGAAATGTGAATTTCATAACTGAAGAAAAGGGAGCAGATTTGAAATTGAAATATTATAATAGGGAACTGAGAATTTCGTTAAATGGATTGTTACGCATTATAATCTTAATAGTTATATTTCTTGTTTTAATTTTCTTCCAAAGAACATATCCTAGAATTTTAACTCCATTTTTACTGACCTTTTTCTTCCTTCTGCCCTTAGAACTAAACCCTGGGCCGGTAACTCACTTTGGGACTCCTTAGTTTCATTTTCTAAAGGCCTTAGGTTAAATGTCTTTTCCACTAGAAAGCCTTCCTTAATCTATCAGGGCTGGATGAAAGCTCCTTTGAGTTCCTTCTTTCTGTCTGTCTGGGCATCAGTCCTTCCTTCTTTCCTCCTTGCTCTTTCCCTGCATCACAGCACTAATGACATCACACCATCACTGACTGTTTATCTGACTTCTGAAACTGGAAGCTCCTAGAGGCCGGGGCCTTTGTCCTTCTACTATTGCATCCCAGCCCTTACCACTAGACCTGGGTGAGGGGAGCACACACTCAAGTTTCTTTTTTTTTAACTGAATGAATGAGTAGGAAATAGGTGATTATTTGAAGAAGTATCTGGAAATTATAAGGATAGTTAATAGAGCAATCCAGATTATTTGGGAAAAGGACTATTTTTCTTATATTAACAGCAAAGGCAGTTTCTTTGGAAGTCTCAGCTTTCTTCCTGGACTACCCATGCAGTTATTTGCTCGTTTTTAATTTTTCCAAAGGTACATCAACTTTACAAGTTTTCTTTCTTTCTTTTTTTTTTTTTCTTTTGAGATAGAGTCTCATTCTATCACCCAGGCTAGAATGCAAGGGGGTCAGCCTAGCTCACTGAAGCCTCAAGGGATCTTCCAGCCTCAGCCTCCTCAGTAGCTGGTACTACAGGCCCGTGCCATCAAGCCTGGCTAATTTTTTCTATTTTTTGTAAGGGGGGGGGTCCTCATTCTTGCTCAGGCTGGTCTCAAACTCCTGAGCTCAAGTGATCCTCCCGCCTCCGCCCCTCAGAGTGCTAGGATTACAGACAGGAGCCACCACGCCCAGCCTCTTTACAGTCACCTTGGTGACTGTAACTTCCCCTCACTTTGGAATAAGTGACTTCACAGAAGAAAAACCCAAACAACCTTTCTTTACCTTCTACAGACTTTTCCTTTCACTTTGGAGTGGCTTCTGAAACCTTTCCTATTCACGAAGCCTTACTGGAATAATGGCAGGGAAGATAATAGCTTCCTCCAATTCCACCTTATTGAAATGTGCAATTCATACCTATTCACAGACAAAAATAATGCATCTGTAAAATGTTTATTGATTATTATATAGCTCCCGGAGGAAGAAAACAGAAACGAAATGGTTTGTACATTATAGCTTGTCAGAAATACGATTGCCAATTAAAATGACAAAATACTAGCTAACACTGCTAATATTTACTGAGCACCTACTCTATTCCAAGTACTGTGCTAAGGCTGACAACAATCCGTTTGGTTAAATAGTGTTATCATCTTTAAGAAATCGTGGCTTAGGCAGGTAAAGGAACTTGCCTAGATAGAAGTAGACAGTTATCAAAGTACTAGGCTCAGAATTCAATCCTGAATGTTTGACTCTGAAACTCAAACTTCTAACTGCTATGTTAAAGAGCCTGGCACCTGAAGAATTATTTTTTGTTTTTCCTGCCACGTTTTAAGAGGGCTTTTAGGAAATAATAATACTAGTGATCAATTATTGAGTGCCAGGTAGTATAATGGGTGCTTGATATATGCTCTTTCAACCCCTATGACAATACTAAGGAGAAATAATTTTATCCCCATTTCACAGATGAAACTGAGGCTCATGGAAATTAAGACACTTGTTTCAGTCCACAAAGCTGTTAGATAGCTAAGCCTGATTCACACTTAGATCTCTGCTCTTGCTACTGTAATGTACTAGAGTATGTGTAGTGTGTGAATAGTAAGGGGTCTGGAAACTCAGTTATATGACTGAGAAAACTTAGCCTGACAATGACTAAAGGGAGGAAAAAAATCTTTAGATACCTCCTGTCACATAGAAGAAGGATAAGACATGTTTTGTTTTTCTCCAAAAGGTAAAAGTGGCTCTTGTAAATATAGGCAATCTAGACCCTGAAATTATAATTGCAGTTGCTTGCTTCTAGAAATTTTATTTAATGAAAAGTAGAAATTGAATCTATAACTCAAAATTGGTAAAAACCAGATTTGAACTCAGTTAAAGCTCCCAGGTGGCATCTATTAGACGCATCTTCTAAATATGCCATTTCACTTTTGTTGTATTAGAAGGAACAACACTTCCAGAATGCCAGAGGTGAAGCCTCCTGTCAGTTCTGTATCTGCCGGAATGAAAACAAAAATCTTATCATCCTTTTGTTTTGCCCTTCTAAAAATAAAGTGTCAGTTGTGTCAGAGGAAGGTTAGGTCAACTGATGGTCTGGGACAGGGGAGTAGGCTTAGTGTTCAAAGACCGCATAAAGCAGGGAACGTTGGACAAGTCACAAATAATACCCACCACATCCTGTGGTGGGAGACAATGAACTGCTGAACAGGAGGTTCTTGGAGCTCCTGCGAAGAGGCGTGGAATGTCAAACTAAAGAAACCCGGTGAGAGCTGGCGTGTGTGGTGGCACGCGCCCCTGGTGCCTGGGACTTGGGGGTCTGAGGCAGGATCACATAAGCCCAGGATCAAAGTGCTGCCATGCGCTTTCGTCAGGCCTGTGAAGAGCGACTCCACGCCAACACAGCGAGACCCCCATTTCAAAAAAAAAAAAAAAAAAGTAAATAAATACGGTGACAGGTGGCGCATTGACTAGGAAGGTAACCTGAGGAGGATCAAGACATCCAGTGTTAGTTGGTCACTTCCGGTCATGGTGCAGCAGCTGGTGTTCTGGGCAGAGGGAATGTTTAGAGATAAACAAGGGAAGGCCGGGTAGCTCACTCCTATAATCCTAGCACTCTGGGAGGCTGAAGTGGGCGGATCACTCAAGGTCAGGAGTTTGAAACCAGCCTGAGCAAGAGTGAGAGACCCCATCTCTACCAAAAATAGAAAGAAATTAATTGACCAAAAATGTGTAGAAAAAATGAGCCGGGCATGGTGTTGCATGCTTGTAGTCCCAGCTACTTGGGAGGCTGAGGCAGGAGGATTGCTTGAGCCCAGGAGTTTGAGGTTGCTGTGAGCTAGGCTGACGCCAAAGCACTCACTCTAGCCTGGGCAACAGAGTGAGACTCTGTCTCAAAAAAAAAAAAAAAAACAAAACAAAAAAAAAAAACAAGGGGAGGTCTGTGGGTGCCAAGGAAGGTGTGTTGGCAACTTTCTAATATGTACTTCAGCATGGTCTAATGTTGACTTTTTGCAAGGAAAAGACCAGGTGAATCTTATTGTCATTTCTTCTCTCTGAATTGCAGAATAACTGGGTGCCCCTGAACCTGTGGAGAAAAGCACAGAAAATTTGTTTTTCTTTCATGTAAAAAGACATGGGGGCACTTTGGTTTCTAATGGTACCATAAGACTGCACAGAATCAGTCACAGAGGTGCTAGGAAAGGTGGCTTTCTGAAGCATACTAATTCCACTTCAGAACAAAGAACAAGGCTAAGTATGAAGAACTGGTATCCTCCCTCCCTCCCTCCCTCCCTCCCTCCCTCCCTCCCTCCCTCCCTCCCTCCCTCCCTCCCTCCCTCCCTCCCTCCCTCCCTCCCTCCCTCCCTTCCTTCCTTCCTTCCTTCCTTCCTTCCTTCCTTCCTTCCTTCCTTCCTTCTTTCCTTCTTTTCTTCCTTCTGCCAACTAATACTTACTGAATGCCTTTTGTATGCCAAGCACTTGTACACTTGCTAGGAATCCGTGGTGTACATAACAGATATGATCCCTGCCTTCTTGGAAGTTACAAACTAGTAATAATAATAAAGAAAAAAATAATTATGAATTGAGATATGTAGGTTAAAGATGCAACGAGAAATTGTAACAGAGAGACTCCATTTAGATTGGTTTAAGGAAAGGATTCTGTGAAGGAGTAACATGGCAAACTAGCCGTAAAGAACATATGGTCCGGAGCAAGAGCTGGCAAAAACTATGGTCTAGAGACCAGATCTGTCTGGCACCTGTTTTGTGTGGATCTCAGCCACGCCGGTTGCCTGTGTATTCTTGGGCTGCTTTTGCAGAGTGGCAGAGTTGACTAGTTTCAACAGTGACCGTATGGCTTACAAAGCCTAAAATATTTACTACTTTGCCTTTTACAGAAAAAGATTGCTGACCCCTGGTCTAGAAAATACTGGAAAATAAGAGCTACAATATTCAGCTTGGTCCATGCATTTTCCGGCAGCCATAGACTGCAAGACTGAAATGTTTGAGGGCATGAGTTACTTGGATGAGGTAGTATATGTCTCTCCATGAAGTAGACTTTAAGCAGGCAAGAAGTTTTCTCTGAATTTTGAGATTGCCTATTTCAAATGGATTTTGTATTTGTGGAGAGAGGTGTTATGGTGTTATGGTTATAAGCTTTGCATTTGGAATTCTATTTTAGAAGACTATTTTGAATTCAAATCTTGGCTTTACCACTTAGGAGCTATGTTACTCTCCAGGTTCCTCATAAGTAAGACAGAAGTACTTACACTATCATACATTATTTTTGAGATATAAAACTATTTTCATAAAATGACACATCAACTTTTGTAATGCCATCCCATAAACAAAGTTCATATTATAGTTTTTGTTTTATTTTCTATCCTAATACAACAACTTCTTTTCACAATGTCTGAGGATAAATAAAAGTGGTGACTTCTTAGTCACAATTTTACCCTCTTTTGAAGCTGATTTTGTAATATTTTGAAATGTTTTTGCATGTTTATAAAATTAGTTCTTTTTTAACTCTGGAAGTTTATAGTGTTTGCCTACTATGTCTGCTTCCTTTTTCCCCCAGTGCTCTATTTAGGGGTTGTGTACTTCTTACTGAACTCCCACCCTTACCCCACTGCCTGTAGCTTTGCATATCCTTAAATGCCCATTAATGCAAACCTTCCTTCCCACCACTCCCTCAGTCTACAGCTCTGGCCTGCATTAATCCTATAGCTGTAATCCAACCCCACCTAGCACCATAGTTCCCGAGTTCATTTTCAGCTAGTTCATGAGAGGGTCTGTTCTTCCAACCTCTTCTTCTTTTCCCTCTCATTGAGGTCTACTATCTTTGCATTGACCTGACCACTCCCCCCACCTCCTCCCTGTAGTCCATTCTTCCCTGAAGTTCTGGCTCTGGTTCCACTTTCCTATGGCCCTGACTTGCAGGAGTGCTTGGGGGCCAAGCCAGCTGCCTGCACACACCCTCCTCAGCGGTGCCCTTTCCTGCTCCAGACCTCAGTTCCCTGCAGAGCAATAGAGTTTGCACCACGCTGTCCATGAAACTGGCACCCAGCCCTTCCCTGAAAATGCCTCTTTGGTGGCCAGCAGTCACTTACAGAAATTGGGTGAACATTGCAGAGCGTACCAGCAACGTATAGCAGGTGGCCTTGCTCACATACCAGGGCGACGAATTCGCAGCACCATGGAAATAAGCACTGGCCTAGTTGCCTAGTCAAGAAAAAAACAAATCAGAACTCGCAAAACAGAAATGAGGTTGTGGGATACACTCTGCTTCTGCTTTCGGATCCTTTTTGGCTTGTTTCCATAGGCTACGTGGTTAAGGGGGAACACAGACCAAACTCGTGTTCTCTGAGCTCAGTGACACAGGAAGCAGAGGCATCGAATGATGATGCCAGAGCTGGAAAGTACCGTAGAGACCTCGTGCTCTACGGCCATAACTTGAATGATAAGGACACAGGGAGGTTGAGTGACTTACCCAGGATCACGTGGAGGAAGAGCGGCTTTGATAAACGTGGGTAGCCTGAGCATGTATTTGCAGGCAGCAGAGAATTTAATGAGCCACATATTTAATTTCTTGAGTCAAATATTGTTTTCCCTTTTTGTGTTTTATTTAAAAGTCTCATACACACAGAAAATTTTATAGAAATGCATAAATTGTATCATATTGTAAATGTTAGGCTTTTTTTTTCTCTCACTCTCTCCTTCCATTCTTTTAATTCCTCCATAAACAATATTAAAAACCCTGTATGTGTCTTTCCATATTTTTCTTTGTATATATACATGCATTACAGGGGGTTTTGGTCACTTTTTTTTTTTTTTAAGGGACCATGTAATAGATACTTTTCTGCATTTTTAAAAAAATTCAACAGGGCCTCATGGAAATCCCTTCAAGTCAATTGACATAGTACTAATTAATTTATTAGCATATTTGTTTGTTTGTTTGTTTTTTCCTGAGACAGGGTCTTGCTCGGTTACCAAGGCTAGAGTACAGTGGTGTCCATAGCTCACTGTGGCCTCCAAGTCCTGGGCTCAAGCCATCCTCCTACCTTAGCTTCCTGAGTTGCTGGGACTGCAGGCATGTGCCACCACGCCCAGCTCATTTTTTAATTTTTTGTAGAAATGGGGTCTTACTATTGCCCGGGTTGGTCTTGAACTCCTGGGCTCAAACAATCCTCCTGCCTCGGCCTCCCAGAGTGCTGGGATTATAGGTGTGAGCCACCGTGACTGGCCCATGTTCTGTGGTTTGTACCTTACATTATTCAACCATTCTCTTACTGACAGCCTTCCCTTTGTTTCCGGGTTGGCCACTGTAATCCATGAGTAAGTAAGTATGCCTGTACTTCTCCTTGTACTTATCCTCATATTCTCATTTCTGTGAGGCAGAGTCCAGGAAGTTGGGTTGCTCGGTAAATGTATTATTTTTTTCTTTATTTCCAGGCTTCCTTTTCTTGGTAGTTAAATGTATTTTAACTTAATAGATGCTGCCAGATTAATTTTCAGCTGGGCTATAACATTTTACTTTTCTACAGCGTATGAGAGTACTCTTTTCCCTGCATCCCTGACAGCAGCAGGCTTCTTAGCGCCTTTTTTGTTTTGTTTTGACAAGCTGATGGACAAGAAACAAACCTCCTTTTTATTCTGAGTGACCTTTCCCTGACTGCCCGTGAGTCTGAGGGTCTTATCTGGTACTTGTCAGCCACTTTGATTTACTTCTGTGTGAAAAGTCCACCAGTGTTCATTGCCATTTTCATTTTCATTCATTCTTTCTCTTGTTCTTTCTTTTTGTTTTGTTATTTTCTTGTAAGAATGCTATGAAAATTTAGATATTAATATCTAATATATTAATTTTTATATCTCCATTAGAAACACTTTTCTCAAATTCATCATTTATCTGTCATTAACTATGTCATTATTAACCTTTAATGATGATATTTTTGCCATGCAAAGGTGTCTAATTTTTATATGGCCAAATATGTCCATATTTGTTTTTTTTTTTTGTTTTTTTTTTTTTAGACAGAGTCTCACTTTGTTGTCCAGGCTAGAGTGAGTGCTGTGGCGTCAGCCTAGCTCACAGCAACCTCAAACTCCTGGGCTCGAGTGATCCTTCTGCCTCAGCCTCCCAAGTAGCTGGGACTACAGGCATGCGCCACCATGCCCGGCTAATTTTTTATATATATATCAGTTGGCCAATTAATTTCTTTGTATTTATAGTAGAGACAGGGTCTCACTCTTGCTCAGGCTGGTTTTGAACTCCTGACCTTGAGCAATCCGCCCGCCTCAGCCTCCCAAGAGCTAGGATTACAGGCGTGAGCCACCGCACCCGGCCATATTTGTTTTTATGGCTTTTGGATTTCCTAGCTGGGCTAAGAAGATTTCCTTTAACCCTAGATTATATATATAATTCCCTCAATTGTTCTTGAAGTTTTGATATTGATATATTTTTAACATTTAAATCTCCAGTTTGCGTGGGAATCATGTTTACATATGACGTATGTCAGTAGTCTAACATTTTTCTTTTAAATGGATGACCATTTGTGCCGGCACCATTTGTTAAATAATCTAACCTTCCCACTGAATTAAGCTACTATCTTTGCCATATATTAAAATTATATGTATGTGTGTGTGTGTATGTGTGTGTGTGTATATATATATATGTATATGTATATATATTTGTCTCCTGTGGTTATCTAGATATTTTCTTTTCCATTGATTCATTTTTTTATTCCCATGTCAATGCAATTTTGATTTGATTACAGTAGATTTTTGTTGTATATTCTTAAACACAAGAAAATTTTCCACTTAGAATTCATTCATACACTTTTCTTGACCATTTTTAGGCATATAATTCTTATTTGGGAACTTACATTCATTGTAGCTAATTATCTCCCAATGCCTGCTGGGATTCTAATTACAATTACATTAATTTTTAAGTTATTTTAGACAATATTATTAAATTATTACATGTGATATCCAATGGAGATATCTTAAAAATTCATTTTAAAAACCAAACTCACACTCATGGGGACAAACCAAACGCTGTGAGACTGCGCATTCCCTGTGTACTGAGCTCAAGGCTGCAGTTGGGACGCTGAGCGGAGGTCACTGGTGGCTGTAGAGAACCCGCCGAGTGGCAGCTCTGTCCTCAGTCCTTTGCTCATGTTGTGTCACCTCGCACAATAGCGTCTTGGTCATGGTTAGGAAGCGCCTCGCGGACTCTAGAACCCGCTGCCTTGCACTGTGTTAGAAGTCTTTATAACCACTTTATCTTGTATCTGCACCTACTATAAATTAACAACTCTTTGTACAGGTGGGTTTGAATTATTTCATAGCTTGGGTGTTTAAAAACAGGAAATGCTGTTTGATGAGGACATCGTACGTGCGCTGTGTGGTTTGTCTCTGTGCTTGGGGTCATGCTCTTTCCTTTGCCTTGAACACCGGCCCCCTGCCACAATTCAACCCCCCCATGTCTCCTTAGCTCCCTGATCCATGAACACGTGCGTACCCCAAACCAGACTCGCACGGCCCTTTCTTTCTCTAATAGCATTTATCACACTTGTATTACAGATAATTATGCACTCTTCTCCAAGCACATATTCTTTTTCACCCTCCTTGTGGTTGTTCAGGATGCTGGGGGTCATCTGGTGAGCAGATGGTGGGTTTATCATTATTTCCCACACAAACTTTATGCCCGTGAACCAAACCTGGTTCTCTTGTGTATGGAGAATCTATGTCAATCAGTTATCACTTTTTTCCTAGTTAAAAATTTTTCCCGTGTTTTGAATATACCATATTTGTTGCTATTTTCCTACATGTACACAGTGAGATTTTTTGAAGTTTGCCAGAATGAATTTTTCATTAAATGAAAAATATTTTTAGAGCCCCTAGTATGTGTCAGTCACCATAATAAACATTGCGGAGAAAATGGCAATCAAAAACAGACCCAAATGAATAGGATTGCCATTTTAAAAAAAGGAAGTTGTATCAGTTTTCTTCAGATAGCATGTAGACACAATATTTTAAAATCTAAAGCCATGAGATCTAACTTTTAAAACAGGTAAAGATGTCAAACAGGAGCCTAAAATGGATTTAATATCTATATATTAATATATCTGATATCTATATTTAAATTGAGAAGCGAGCATAACTGAACATTCCAGACTTGCAGACTCAGTATTCATAGCTAGAAAGAAGAACATGGGAATATGTCAGAAGTAATCAGTACCTCCAACCCTTTATACTAAATAATAACTCACTTTTTGAAGACTGAATGCTACCAGTATAATTCATTTGCTTTCTTTTATATTGTAATAAAATAAAGGTGTATTTTTAATTTAGACATTTAACTTTGTCTTGCCGAATGTACTTACTAGTCAACTAGAAACATGAGTCTAGACTCTAGATGAATACTTCTATACTAATTTGATCTAAATTAGAAACTGATAATCACTGATCAGATCTACATTCATTTATTCAGTAAATATTTATTGAGTATATAGTATGTGCCGAGCACTGTTCTAGACACTCAGGATACAGCAATGAGCAAACCAGATTTCTGTTTTTGTGACATCTCTGGTGAGCAGATGGGGGGTTTATCATTATTTCCCACACAAATTTCATGCCCCTGAACCAAATCTGGTTCTCTTGTATATGGAGAATCTATGTCAATCAGTTATCACTTTTTTCCTAGTTAAAATTTTTTCCTGTGTTTTGAATATACCATATTTGTTGCTATTTTCCTACATGTACACAATGAGATTTTTTTGAAGTTCTAGATTCTTTTATGTTCTAGGCAGGGACCAATGGCAGTAACAGGAAATAAACCATAAACATAATAAATAAGCAAATTTAAATAAGCAAGTTATGTAATATGATAGAATGTGATAAGTGCTGTTGAAGAATAGTAGAGTAGATTAAGAGGGTCCAGGAGGGTGGGGACTGGAGGGGTAAGTGTCAAATTAGTGGTATTAAATACGCATGGAATGAGGCCTGGTGCCGTGGCTCACGCCTGTAATCCTAGCACTCTGGGAGGCCAAGGCAAGCGGATCATTTGAGTTCAGGAGTTCGAGACCAGCCTGAGCAAGAGTGAGACCCTGTCTCAACTAAAAATAGAAAGAAATTAGCTGGACAACTAAAAATATATAGAAAATATTAGCCTGGGCATGGTGGCACATAACTATAGTCCCAGCTACTCAGGAGGCTGAAGCAATAGGATTGCTTGAGCCCAGGAGTTTGAGGTTGCTGTGAGCTATGATGATGCCACGGCACTCTAGCCAGGGCAACAGAATGAGACTCTGTCTCAAAATAAATAAATATGCACAGAATGAAATAGGGAGATCTATTCCCAGCCTAAAACTTAAGAGAAGTGTGGAGATATAGAGTACTATCAGAGAAGATTTTTTTAAAAATGTAAGCATGGGGTTAGGTTACTCAGCTTGAAAGAAAAGTTCTGGGAAGACACAGTAATGATTTTCTAATGTTATGTTCAACTGTACCGAAAATGCTCTCAATGGGAACATAAGAAATGTATGTTGCACATGCCTGATCGTGAGAACTTCCTGATCATGAGAACTCTTGTGTTCTAACATGTAAAAGACTGAACAATCTATATGGAAAGATTGAGGCAATGTCTTCTGAATAACTTACACTTCATTAACTTTAATCTGTAAACCTACACTATTTAATAAATGTTAGCTTTTACTATCATTAATGATAATAGGTCTAGAAGAATGTATATGCTGTTACAGCTATTTAGTAATAAATACTGCCCTATTTGTAGGGAAATGGACTGGACATTAAAAGCACATATGTTTCTATGACTCCATCATATCTTAATCACAAAAATACCATTTTTTGTGGAGGCCAGTCACAGTGGTTTGTGCCTGTAATCCTAGCACTTTGGGAGAACAAGGTAGAAGAATTGCTTGAGGACAGGAGTTTTGAGACTAGCCTGGACAACATATCAAGATCCCTATCTCTAAAAAAATAAAAATTAGCTGGAGGTGGTGGTGCGGGCCTGTAGTCCCAACAACTCAGGAAGCTGAGGTCAGAGGCTTGCTTGAGTCCAGGACTTTGAGGTTGCTGTGAGCTATGATGACACCATTGCACTCTAGCCCGACAACAGAGTGAGTCTCTGTCTCCAAAAACAACAAAATACCATTAGGAACTGTGAATGCCCAAGAGGCATTAACTTACTTATAACTAACACACCATCATAGAAAATGTATACACGTACACACACACACTCACGTCTTCAAAGCTTTGACACTTTCAACACAAGAATTGAGGTTTTGTTTTTATTTCCTCTTTTTCTGTTTTACCGTAAAGGAATTAGATCACTGGACCAATGCATTCAAATAGTTCCATGGAGTGAGTTAATTACATCATATGATTCAAGTCTGTGGCCACTATTGAGACTGTCTACAGTAGGAACAGGGCACCTAAACCCATCAAACATTTTAGCTGATTTTTCTTTTTGGTGCAGGGAAGGAGCAGGGTGAACAATTTGTTGCTATAAATATAGCAGATTGTTGTAAGGCTGTATCCTGTTTGGAAATGATCTCATCTAATAACTCCATTGCTGATTAGCAGTTTTCTACCACCCTGAGCAGGAGTATCATGCTATGGCCTTGTAGTCAGAGAGCCCTCAAAGTTAAAGCCGCAAAGGTTCCTCACTGCCCATAATGTAGGGTTCAACATATAATTGTCAAGAGTCTTAAACTTGAACTCAAAGTAATCCACAAAGGGACTTGTTGCAAGTTATCTAATTTCTTATTTTTTGTACATTACTTTGATCCTGGGGTTGTTCTATTAGATGAACTGTGCTATGTGTCTGATGATGACTTAGAGAAAAAGTCACCTTTCTTCCTTCTTTATTGATTTAGGACAGATCCCCTTTGTAGTGACGGTGTTTGAACACAGACAAGTGTGTGATGGCATGCTCTATTTCATCGCCTGTCTCCTCTGCTCCACCTCAGATAGACAACACGCCTATTCACCCAGGAGCGTCTGGAGCTGCTCCATCCAAAATGGTAGCCACTAGCCCCGTGTGGCCACTGATCATGTAAAATATGCTGAGTCCAAACTGAAATGTGTTGGCTGGGCGCGGTGGCTCACGCCTGTAATCTTAGCACTCTGGGAGGCCGAGGTGGGAGGATTGCTCAAGGTCAGAAATTTGAGACCAGCCTGAGCAAGAGCGAGACCCCGCCTCTACTAAAAATAGAAAGTAATTAATTGGAGAACTAAAAATATATAGAAAAAATTAGGCGGGCATGGTGGCGCATGCCTGTAGTCCCAGCTACTCGGGAGGCTGAGGCAGGAGGATCACCTGAGCCAAGGAGTTTGAGGTTGCTGTGAGCTAGTCTGACACCACAGCACTCTAGCCCAGGCAACCGAGTGAGACTCTGTCTCAAAAAAAAAAAAAAAACCGGAACAAAAAACTGAAATGTGTTGTAAGTGTAAAAGGCACACCAGATTTTGAAGACTTAGCATGAAAAAAAGAATGTAAAACATCTCATTAATATTTTTATATTGATTACATATTTCAAATACTTGGGATTATATAAAATAGATTATTAAAAATATTATCTAGGCCAGGTGTGGTGACTCAGGCCTGTAATCCTAGCACTCTTGGAGGCCGAGGCAGACATATTGCTCGAGATCAGGAGTTCGAAACCAGCCTGAGGGAGACCCCATCTCTACTAAAAATAGAAAGAAATTAGTTGACCAACTAAAAATATATATACAAAAAATTAGCCGGGCAAGGTGGTGCATGCCTGTAGTCCCAGCTACTCGGGAGGCTGAGGCAGAAGGATTGCTTGAGCCCAGGAGATTGAGGTTGCTGTGAGCTAGGCTGATGCCATGGCACTCACTCTAGCCTGGGCAACAAAGTGAGACAAGTGAGACTCTATCTCAAAAAAAAAAAATATATATATATATATATATATAAAATCTGTTTTTTATTTTTTGATGTGGCTACTATAAAATTTAAAATTGCATATGTGGCTTTCATCGTATTTCTATTGGATAGCACTGGTCTAGAGTCTCCCATTTCCCCTTCTGTTTTCCTGGGATTAGTCCTTTAAAACCCAATATTGATTACTTTCTGCAGCCTAGAGAATGGTATGCATTTGTGTGTGTGGTCTGTGTATCTTGTCATAGACCATGAAGTGGCAGACTTGAATATTTTCACTATTTTATCAGGTCATTTAATGAGATAGCCCGTGTGGTGAACCCAGCAGAAATAACCATGAAATGAACTGTTGTTCAGGGAAGTGGAAGGAGAAATGAGGAGAGCACAGAGACACTAGAAAAACTCTGTCCAGTAGAAATGTAATGAAAGTCACCTGTCATTTGATATTTGCAGTAGCTACACTGATGACTTTGCAGCTCAGAGAAAGATGAGTGTCTGGGAGAGAGAGAGAAAGAGAGGGAGATAAAGAGAGAAGGAGGGAGGGAGGGAGAGAGAGAAAGTTTAGTGGAAATAAAAGGATAAGGTGGCCTTGAAGCTGGAACTTTATGTCCCTAAGTTGGAATACTATTATGGAAACCAAATATTAATAACACTAACGGTGCTTTAAGTTCTCACAGAATTATGCTATTTCATAGCTTAAAAAGGAGACATGACTGTCGGCCTCTCATTTGAAATGAGAAATTAGGCCCAGGAAAGCAAAGGAACTCACCTCGGGTCCCACAGCAGAAGTGTAGAAGTAGAAATAGCACCAGTTTTAATTCTTACTAGACACTGAGCTGTGGCCCACAGATACTGTGATAAACATGACACGACAGTCCCTGTCCTCAAGGACACTAAAATGTAGTGGGACACAAGTTTATCTTGTTGTGTCACGATGACATCCCCTCCTTTTGACACGTGTGCACCTGTACTCTCCCCGAAGTGCTCCAGGATGTAAGGAGTTTCCTCCATTCACGAAAAGCAAAACGTTTGAAGAGTCAGCAGGGACCTCTTGCGGGTCACCCACACCGAGCAGTATCTTTAGGGAAAGGGAGAAAAGAACGACGTCTTCAGCTGAAACCGCACTGGACGCTGCGTGGTGGGCGGAGTGAGGAGCCGGGCTTGAGCGTGGCCGGTCGGGGGAGAGAGGGGCTGGGCGGGGGCGACTCCGCTCACTGCAGTTACTGATTTTACGAGCGCCGCACTGTGGGCTGAGCGTCGGGACGGCGGCACGTGCTGGCACTGGGCAGCTGCTGGCACTGCTGGGGACCCTCTGAGATTCTAAGACGCAAACTGCCCAGGACTGTCTTGACTCTGAAGAGGCAAATACTGCCGATGGTCAACAGAGGATTAGTTAAAAAAAAAAAAAAAAAGTCATTAGATCAGCAGGTATCTTCCTAAGGATAATTAATAGTCTTAACATTTCGTAAACTTTGAGCCACAAAATCCCTCACTCTTCATTTCTTATGCATGCCCTTTCAATCATTGCTCACGTGGGTGCACATTTTACATTGATTAATAGGATGTATATGTAATTTTATAATCTGTTCTTTGCAATTAAAAATGATCCCCAGACTACTTTTCCATAATGTGTCTAAGTCATCATAATTGTTATTTTAGTGACTGCAAAATATTCCAATCAGTAATCCTATCTTGTTTTGCTTAAACTTGTTGTTAGCCAAGTTATTGAACAAGATGCCCCTTGAAATTTCCTGAAAATAACTGTGAGTGCTTAGAGTTTTCACAATAAAATCACGCATTTACCCTAAGTGTAAATGCTGCACGGGGCCCCGGTGAGACAGCACGTGCTCATGCGCAGAGGCCCAGGCCTCCCCCGCCCACAGGCACAGTGCTCTCCCAGTGTTGTTCAGCTCAGAGCAGTTGCGCAAACTTGGTGCACATCGCAGGCTAAGCTAGCCCAGAAATTAAGGAGAACTCTGTTGGCAGCACTGCTCCTTCCTGTAATAGGTCAGGAATATGGACACTATATTTATTAGTACACGACTGCTGAAGTTCCCATTAAAGAAAAAATGATCTGGTGCCTAAGAACCTGAGGATTAAATTGTATATTGCCCCTCCCCCCCCCAAACCTAAGGAAATTAGCCTGTGTTCTCACCTTCCGAATGAAGGCAGTGTGATGGGTTTCCAGGAGCCGGTGGTTGCCATCCCTACCTTTTAGGAAGAAAAATGGAGCATGAGTCAATTTAGTTTTTTAGGTCTTTGGGAAAAGGTTACAAATAAGGAAACTGAGATATGTTTTCCTAGGTAAGAGTAGACTGTTGTAGTTAGAAGTTTTGAGTAACGTTGAGTCCTTTTTGATAGGATTAGAAATTACATTCCACCTATAATTCTTATTCTTATTTGATGACCTGATCAAATGAGTTAATTATTCACATGAGCTTGGGAAATGACATAAACTTCTTTGATTTCAGTTTTTTCCATTTTGTACCAGGAATGATTACCTCTGGCTTACTTGTCTCATGAGATTGCTGTGAGAATCAAATGAGATGTTATAAACTGTAAAATCCTCTGACAAATTCAAGGTAGATGCTATTATGTTTATATTAATCATTGGTAATGATGAGTAAAATATCCCTGGAGAGCATCATCAGACAGTGCTGTACTCTGTGGGTTTGTCGGCGAAGCTATGATGAAGTGATGCCAATTAATGCCGTCGATTCCAGCGATTTGTTTCCTAGTGTAAACCTGGCCAAGTCATTTCCCTGCCTGCCTTTACTTGCAGAAAGTTTGCTCTCATGGACTTTGGCAAGAGTAAGGGGTCCTGATTTCACAAGATGAAGGTTATCCATAGAATTGGTCAAGAAGAATTTCCCTAATATTTTTGTGTGCTACGGTGACAAATTATACCAAGACCCAGCTGTTAACAGCCATTTCTGGGACTAAGAGAAAGTATCATCAAAAATGAAGGACAAGTCTACAACTAGAGGAGCACCTTCTCTATTTACTTGAAAACCCAAGCTTGCTTTAAATTGTGTCCAGCTTGTGTGGTGAATTTTTGCCTGTGGAGAGCAAGCCACACAGCTCCCCACAATGTCACCAGGAGGCACATGACCCAGTTTCTGTGGTCTGCACTGAAACGTTACCCGAGTGTGTGCATTGCCACAACTGCCTGTAAAACATTATGTGTTGGGCACTTTTTAAATTCACATTTTAAAGAGGAAATTAGATCGTTTTCATTTGTTTTGCTTAGGTTTGGGTGTGTAATTTTTTTTTTCCTGAGATCATTTGCGACAGCATTTCCACAAATAGTTACCAGGGGATTGGGGGACAGTTCTGCACTGACTGTCTTAAAATACGAATCTACCCCTATACAGCCATATATATTTGTGCTGGACAGATAGGAAACAATTGACTGTGTAATTGTTCTCTTGGCCCAACTCTGCCCAGGTAGCTGAGGCACCCAGGGTGATAGATTAACTCTTTTGGACCCATGGAAATCATGCTCTGTGAATCACATCTTCAGGGCACAGTGTATTTTGATGGGATTCAGAAAGAAAGATTCTCTCTTCCCTTATGGGGGTCTGATGACACCATCCTTGCTTTTTGGGAGAGACTGGAGCATGGGCCATTTTTATTTTTTTAAGGCTTTGAATAAAACTTCAGGTGAAGGGAACTGAGATCATTCATGCTAGAGAAAGGAAGGTTATCACATACAAGACATAATCCACACATCAACTGAGTACTGAAAAAGGGAAAATGAGATCAACCAGGGTTCCAACCTGTTTGGTCTCATTTTCAACCAGAGGATTTGCGTCTAAACAATGACAACTGCTCCTGAAAGCAGTGGGAGGGGGACTCCCATGGAACACCTGGAGTTCCAGGTGTTTGGAGTGGTGTCTTTATGACCCTGCCCGGAGTATTATCTCCTTGTCCACATATTTCTTATAAAGCTTCATTGTAGGACCATATTTAATCATCACTTGGATTAAGTATGAGGGTGCATGTGTGTTAAGTGGGTGAACAGTTGACAGACAGTGTCCCCATTCTTAACCTATGAGTGAGGGGACAAAGCTATCAAGACCCTCAGCATTCAAGAGTCATGGTCTTCTACCACATCTTTTTCCTCTGTGTAAATTTTTTTTCTCAAATGTGATTCGTAAACCACCTGCAGTAGGATCCCCTGAAGAGCTTGTTTAAATGCAGATTCCTGAATCCAATTCCAGACCCGCTAAATTCAGAATCTTTAAGGCAAGATCAAGAATGGATTTTTTAATAAGCAGCACGGGTGACTCTGATGTTGGAGAACCACTCCCCTGAAGCTGGGTAGAGGAGTGGTCCTCAGAGTGCCGTCCTGGACCTGCGCTTTAGCACCACCTGGGAGCTTGTTAGAAATGCAAATTCTTCGTGGTACTCGGGAGTCTGACAAGCACTGGGAGAGAGCACAACAGTTGCTTTCAGTAGCTCTTTACAACAGTGGGCAGGAACTCATTAAGACAACGTAACCCATCGCAACACTTGGGCGTCTTTTGTAAATAAACATGAAGTTTCAGATTGGAAGGAACTGTATAGGAGATTTAATCCAGCATTCCTTCTAGTGTGTTAATCCCTTCCTTTTTCCTCTCTCCCTCCCTCCTTTCTTTCCTTCTTCAAATATTTAATAAATCCATGTACTAGGGATTGGGGATGCCACAGTGAATACGAACAGTAGCCCCCTGTCCTTTTGGAGCTTAGAGTCTGGGGGAAGATGCATCTCCCATGATCACACTAATAACTAAAATTATAATTGTGGTAAGTGCCGTGGGAGGGGAGGCATGTGGTGCCATGAGAGTATGTAATAGAGGGATTTGGGCAAGTCTGGACACCTTCTAGAAGGTAACTCAGCCCTGATGGAGCACTTGCTCTCTAGGGGAACTTTTGACATCCTCTTGGCCCCTATTGAACTCTAAGATAAGCCTAAATGTTAGAAATTTTTTCCTTATAGTGAATCAAAATCTGCCACACTGTAGCCTGCACAATCCTGGCTGTAGCATCTGAATCCACATAGAACAGATCAAGTCCTTTTTTATATTACTCATCTTCACATAGATAAAACCCCCTCTTTTCATGGTTTTTTCTTTCCAAGGCTGTGAGGTTCATCATTCACTTGATCTTCTTCAGAAGTACTTCACTTTTTTCCTTTATTTTAAAAATGTTTGTAAAATATTCTGGTGCTCAGCACGAGCTACAGGTTTGGAATGATAAGCTCAGAGGAGCATAGCTCAGAATCCACACGTGACCCTCCTTGACCTTGTTATACTCCACATTTCCGAGGCCCCAACTTACCTGCTTTGTTAAGTGAAACACCAGGATTTTGGGGGTGGTGGTGGTAACTTTAGTCAGTCTATCTATTTATCAATCTTTTTTTTGCATGCCTATTATGTATCAGGCTCACATCATATACTTTTGTGGTTGTGCTTTTGGACTTATGTGCTAGATGAATTTATCCATATTATGCTTCGTTTTGGATGCTGATTCTGTTACCCACTAGTCTGTTAGGAACTTGAAGTTAAAAGCCATATTTTGTTTTTTCAGCTTTGTCTCCTAGGGCCTAACTCAGTGCTTGGCCTATAGTAGGTAAATAAAATTTAACAACTATTATATATATATATATGTATATATACACACACACACACACACACACACACACACCCATACAAGCAAACACATTCTTTTCCAAGTAATTGAAAATATTTTGAGGGCAGTACTCTGAAGATTTCTTCTGTGATGCTAATAACCACAGTCCTTTAACCAGCACCTATCATTTAGATTTTTTAACTATTTATGCTTATTTGCATTATCAGCCAATCTAAACTTCTTTAATGTGTCAATCAAAATCATGCAAGACATGATTTAATCATTGCCTTGCTAAAATCTGCATACAGGATGTCTATAACATCCTTCTAATCTACCAATCTAGTGTGTCTATCTAAAGGAAATGAGGTTAGTCTGTCTTGTTCTACTAATCACCACTTCCTTTCTTCTGTTGACGGTCTTTTAATATTTATTGACAAGTCAAGAATTCATGAGCTTCACTGCTTTTAGCTGGAGAGGCACATAGTATTTCTCTGTGTGGTTAAAAAATTTTCTCAAAACAATGTCTTCATCAGAAACACCTTTCTTCTATTTGTTTGAGTGGTTTTCGATCCGCTGAGTGAGTCTTTGTATCTGTGTTTTCACCTAGAGAGCAACACCACTGTCACTCATCCTTGGTTTCTGCATCTGTGGTGTACATTTTCATTTGGGGGGGGCAGATTTCTCCTCTCTTCCTGGTACGTCTGTGCTCACTAACACAATATGATTTGGTCAGTAGATTATTATCTTAGTCTAAGAGTTTACTAAATATAGTTCAGGGGCCCTGGTAGTTTTACCAGTTTCTTCTAAGTACCTGGGGCTAGTTCCTATAAGAGTTATCATTTATAATACAGAATAAATATTTGCTTAGGTTGGTCATGTATAAATATGTTTTTAAATAAAAATTAAAGCTCTATTACCACCTCATTTGAATGGACACCATTCACTGTTTCCAGTGAGGGAGTTTTCTTTTGTTTTATGTTTTTTGTTCATGTTCTGTCTGGCCCTCAGTCTGTCTGTTCACTTGTAAAATGAGGGGTTTGGACTAGATGATCCCTAATCTATGGTCAAACTCTGGAATTACATGATTCTCATGAGGAGGAAAGTCCCTTTTAAAATAACTTTAAAATTAAACCACGAGACACACACACACACACACACACACACACACACACACACACACACACACGAGTGCCTGTACAACTGGTGAAATCTGAATAAGAAGGTTGTACCACATCAGTGTTGATTTCATGTTTGTGACTTTATACTATAGTGTTGCAGAATGTTCCTTTTGGGGGAAACAGGGTGAAGGGTATATGGGATCTCTCTCTATTTTTTTTCTTACAACAGTATGTGACTCTAAAATTATTTCAAAATAAAAAGTTTTAAAACACTAAACCGTGGAGTGTTATAACAGGACTTTGGAGGTGTGAGCCTTGCTGGACCACACGCTAGCTTAAAGAAGCTATTTAACCCACCTGAAATTTAGTGTTCTGTCCTCTGTAAAGTGGGGATATTAATTCCCACCTGATGTTGGAAAGATTATAAGACACAGTGTGTGTAAACATCTCCCAAGGTTCATACTCCATGGTAGGGACTCAGAAAATGTTGGCTACCTTCCTCTGGGCCCCTTCTCCTTCGTTCTAAAAGACACAAGGCAGACAGGCTCCCTGCAGCTCCCTGGGAAAGGAGCCTGCGGACTGAAGCTGGAGACAGCTCAGACCTGCACCTCGGTACGATGGGCCCCTCGTGCAGCAGCGCCGTGAGTAATGCTGTTACATAACTCTCACAAACCCCCGGGCAGATCAGCTAACAAGGCTTGGCGCAGTTTGAGGATAAAATAAAATAACAAGGCAGGCTCCAAACTCAGCCTGAGTCGGGGAGTCCCGGCACAGCAGCCAGAGTCAAAACCCAGGATGACTCCACGGGCCTCGGCGCTTCAGTGCCGAAGTTGACTCAGATTTGTTAAAAATCTGTGTAACTGGAAAAAAACAAAAGCGATTTCTTTCTGGCTTGTCCTCTGAATAACTGTCCCCGAGAGGCCTGGAGAATTTTTCCTTCCTCTGCAAGATCCTTAATTATGCCTCCCAAATATGAGTTTTCCATGCAGCTGCACGGATGAGGAAGTCGGGAGAGACTGAAGAGAATAGTGCTTTCCTAGACGTTTCTTGGTCCTGAGGATGTGATTGTTGAATGCACGGCCAAGATGCGGCTCCCACATGTCTCCTAAAATGCTTCGGGTTTCCCAGGGCTCTTTCCTTGCCCCTGAGCTGGTGGATGTTTTAATCAGGGATTTGGCCAGAAGCGCAGAAGGCAAGCTCACCAAATCTCCAAAGGACACTGAGGTGAAAGGGAGTTGGAGACAGAGTTACAATTTTAAAATGATTTTGGCAGGCTTCGGGACCCTGAGCGGATCACAGTACGTTGTCATTTAATTGGCATAATGTTAAACTACGTCCTTCAAAGTCAAAAGCAGAAGTGCAGGTTAGGAGAGGCTTAGGTTGGCAAGAGTTGTATATGAAAAAGATACAGGGATTTTATTTGGCTACAAGGAAGATATGAGTCGACAGTATGACAACGTGGTTATATTAAAAAACAGGGTAGAGTTGGCCGGGCGCTGTGGCTCACGCCTGTAATCCTAGCTCTTGGGAGGCCGAGGCGGGTGGATTGCTCAAGGTCAGGAGTTCAAAACCAGCCTGAGCAAGAGCGAGACCCCGTCTCTACTATAAATAGAAAGAAATTAATTGGCCAACTGATATATATATAAAAAATTAGCCGGGCATAGTGGCGCATGCCTGTAGTCCCAGCTACTCGGGAGGCTGAGGCAGAAGGATCACTGCAGCCCAGGAGTTTGAGGTTGCTGTGAGCTAGGCTGACGCCACGGCACTCACTCTAGCCTGGACAACAAAGCGAGACTCTGTCTCAAAAAAAAAAAAAAAAAAAAAAAACAGGGTAGAGCTGTAGTCCCCAACCTCCGGGCCACAGATTGGTACCAGTCCGTGGCTTGTTAGAAAGTGGGCCACACAGGACATGAAAAAAAAAAAAATGAAAAAAAAAAAAGAAAGTGGGCCACACAGCAGGAGGCGAGCAGTGGGGTGAGGGAAGCTTCCTCTGTATTTAGAGGTGAGGGAAGCTTCGTCTCTATTTACAGCCGCTCCCCGTGGCTGGCACCACCGCCTGAGCCCCACCTCCTGTGAGATCAGCCGCTGTCTCCCAACACCCCCACATGGGACCGTCTAGTTGCAGGAAAACAAGCTCAGGGCTCCCACTGATCCTGCATTGTGGTGAGATGTATAATTATTTCGTTATATATTACAATGTAATGATAATAGAAATAAAGTGCACAAGAAATGTAATGCGCTTGAATCATCCCGAAGCCATCCCCACAGCCCCGTCTGTAGAAAAATTGTCTTCCATGAAACCGGTCCCTGGTGTCAAAAGGTTGGGGACCGCTGGGTTGGAGATCAGAAAAAGAAGTCTCTTTCTGCTTTATGTGATTTACTCTCGTCAGACGATGCCAGGGTATTGTACTCAGTTGTAGGGGCAAGTTTAAGAAAGATACTCATAAATTAGAATGGATCACTGAGGGGAGGAAGGAAAAGGGAGGGCAGAATTAAAAAGATCCAAAAGATAAGTTGTTTAAAGAACGGTTGAAGGAAAATAAGGGTATTCAGGTGATTGCTGTTTTTTCGAGCTACCATATGGAAAAGGAGTAAACTTGTCTATTTTGCTCTGAAAAGGAGAAATGAGATTAATGAGAGAGAGAGAGTTCATGGAAACATATTTTGGCTCAATAGAAGGAAAATTTAGAGCAGTTCAGTGATGGAAAGAACTATCGCATTAAATTGCGAGCTTCCTGTCGCTGGAGATATTCAAGCTGGGGCTGCACAACGGTCTCCCTGGGACTCTGAGGGACCCCAACGTGGATCGGAGCGAGAGCTTTGGCTGGTGACCTTTGCGATCCCTTCCAGGTCTCATAGTCTGTGATTTAAGTGAGCGTGAGTGCCAAGGCCGCTCACGGCAGGCCGGAGCCAAACTCTCAGCTCTTGGCTCCGACGCTCACCAGCTGTGTGACCTTCAGCTAAGAAGTTAACCATTTCTTGCTGCAGTTTCCTCGTCTATGAAATGAGGAGCTGAATTCACTAATGTCGAGCCGCACACCAGTCTCCTCGGGCGTCCCCGTATTCCATGCCGGAAACACAGAGTTCGGGCTGACATCAGCCTTTTTTAAAAGTCTGCTTGCAAGAAGGCTTAAAAGCCAAAAGCTATTGTTGATTCTGGGGGCCACTGAGCTAAGCTCGGTTTGCGTGTTGGCAGGAGAGCCAGCGACTGTGGCCCTGGAGTCTGTTCTCATGAGATCCGTGGCAGGAAGTTGATCAAGTGTCTGATAATCTGGGTTCCCTCAGACACCTGTACACGCTGGCTGGGTTCAGCGACGCCTTTGCAAACAACTTAGAAGAAATGAAGGTCATATTACCATTGCAGCATAATTCTGTCTTTCACAAAGCAAACTTTTGTGCTTTATTTGCTTAATGTTCTGGCAATTGCTTTTGAGCTTCGCTGACAATCGTGAGAACAAATGTCCATAAAGCAGCTTACTGTATGGGGACTCTGTTCTAGAAATATTGTATAAGCTAATTTATTTAATCAGTTTATAAGCTGCAAATCTAATGATGAAAATCTAAAGCTGAAAATCTAATGATGAATCAGTAGATGAGATCACTTTTCCCCTATGGAAAGGGAGTAGTTAAAATCTAGTTTAAGTTTTTCTTAGTGGTAAAGAGTCCAGAATTCAGATCCATGCTCTCATTCTCTGAGTCTTCATTGTTCGAAGACTATAATGTCTTGGTGGTTCATTCGATTACTAATACTTTTCTTCTCTGCCTAGATGAAGGCGCCTCACTTCCACTGCCAGTGCCCTCTAGCTCTTCTCCTATTCCCTCCTTGACTGCTCAGTGATGCTCACATCATTGTCTCCAAGTTCCCTTTCCTCAGTTATTTTTTTCCAAGGATCTTTGAAAATGCAACCATCCATGTGTGTGTCATCGTTTGCTTAGATAGAGATGTAGAAGTTAACAGACAGGATTTCAAACACTTTCTCCTGAGGTCAGCAGGGGAAGAAGTAAATACATGTATGTTTCTTGTAAGGACATGAGGAATTTAAAACTTCATTCCCTGGCTTGAGGGTCTGGCCGTATTTACTCTATCCAAATACAGTACCACATTTTCTTCCATCTCTTTGTTTTCTTAGGATTTAAATGAAAACAGCTGTTAAAAATAAGAGCACATGAGTCAATCTTGAATCCCAATGTAGTGATTGCAGTTTCCATCTCGGTAAAGTCGTCTCAGTGCACCGAGCCCCGTAGCACAATCTCCTTGGGGCAAGAACACTACCAACGGCATTGTCAATTTTATAGCAGGACCTTAATTTTTGTTTTCCAAACCTCTAAGATTAAACACTAAATCAGTTGCAAAGCCAAAAAATAAATAAATAAATAAATAAATAACAAGGGAAAAATACTTCAATTTAAAAACTGGATTCTTGGGATGTGCCCTTTTTCCGAGATGGATTTTGACCAACTCCCTATGTTGATATTAGAAATGTCAGTTATTGTCCTACATTTTTGAAAGTGGGGTTTTCTGGGCTCCATGGTATCCTCACTGTGAAGAACTGTGCTTGAACTCTTGTAGAAGCTGTGCCTTGAATTGTATTTTCTCTTTTCCAAGTTCCTAAGGCTTATGAACTAGTAAGCCAATCTCAAAAGAGTCATCCACAATCTATTAATCGATTATCATCTTTCAGAGCAGGTTGATCCTCATTTAGTTCTATCGAGTCCCACATCAACCATTTAGTCCTTGACCGAGGAATCCCACTGCGTGAAGCTGGGATGGCCCCTCCTTCTCCCTGCGCCCTGCTCCCGAGAATCAGCCGCGTCAACGGACTGATCTAACGTGGCCCTGTGCGTGCAGACTGCGTGGAGAGCTCTGGGCCTATGGAGAGAGAGGCAGGAAACTGGGACCTTCACTCACTTCACTTTTCCTACTTTATTTCCCCTTGATTTCTATATTGTTTAATTAGATTATTTCTAAAGTTCATTTCTACACTAAGATTTCCATAATTCTGTTGCCACTATTTCCCCCAGGAGCCTAATTTATGTGTTAGAAATGAAGACACTGCATGCGTTGTGTGACTGATGGAATTCTGAGAAGGCCATTCAGCCCCAGCTCCCTCCACCACACCTGAAACCCCACCATTAGAAATTCATTTCTTGTGGCAGGATATTACCTCTCAGATTCTTTTTACTATTATTTTTGTTTTTATTTCAGAGGGTACAAATGCTTTGGCTACATAAATTGCCTTTGCACTGCCCCAGTCAGAGCTACATGCGTGCCCATCCCCCAGACAATATGCACTGCCCTTGTTAGGTGTGAGTTTATCTGTCCCCTCTGCCTCTGCCCTACCTTCCCAACACCGATGAATGTCACTTCCCTATGTGTGCCTAAGTTTTGATCAATGAGTATCAATTTAATGGTGAGTACATGTGGTGCTCGTTTTTCCATTCTTGTGATACTTCACTTAGAAGAATGGGCTCCAGCTCCAACCAGGATAATACAGGAGTTATTAGTTCACCATTTTTTATGGCTGAGTAGAACTCCATGGTATACCAATACCACATTTTATTAATCCACTCATGGATTGATGGGCACTTGGGTTGTTTCCATTCCTTTGCAGTTGTGAATTGTGCTGCTGTAAACATTCGAGTGCAGATGTCTTTATTTTATAGTGTCTTTTTTTTCCTTTGGGGAGATGCCTAGTAGTGGTATGGCTGGATCAAATGGTAGTTCTGCTTTTAGTTCTTTGTACCTCTCAGATATGACACCTTTTAAAATCCAGTATGTCCGGAAGGGCAAACCCATAAAACTAGTATGGGAAGCAGTGTAGTTGGTAGTGGTTAGCAGGAGGCCCTGAATCAGACTAGCTGAATTCACATCCTGGCTCTGCCTCTCACAAGCTGTATGACCTTAGGCAATTCATTCATCTGTCTTTGCCTCCTCTTCTCATCTGTAAAATGGGGATGATGATAATACTCTCCTCAGGGTTTTGTGAGGTTTCGGTGAAATATGTGAAGTGCTGAGATGAACAGTATTCTGCTCAAAGCATTAGCAATTATTGGCTTTAATTTGCATAAATTTGCATATTATATTGATGTCCTTTTGACACAAAGCCGATATTAAGTCACAAAGAAATTAGAGTTTTGTTTGAGAAACTGGGAGAGGATGCTTTGAACACAAGAGGTGCTGTTAAGGGGTGGCCTACATGAGTGAGGTGTTAGAGTTGGTAGCAGAAAGTCACCAGGTGCCTGGGGCTGGGTAGGAAAGCATTAGTTAGAGAAAGAAAGGAGATAGACCTGCTGCTAGTCCTAGCCAGTATGCTCAGTAAGTGGCAGAATTAATCAGCTAGGACAGCAAACAAGTAATATGATGATGTACACTTGCCAGTGAACTTTGAATTCAGTACTCGCTTGACTTTTTCTATGTCTCATAATCCCATGCCTTCAACATTGCACTTGAAGAACCATGGAAAAATGTAAAATGAAGTGTCTTACTTTGCTAAATCCCCCTTCATCTTTCCTTCAGATTACATGAAGCAGACGACATTTGAAGCCCAAGCCTTCTTGGAAGCCGTGCAATTCTTCCGACAGGAGAAGGGTCACTATGGCGCGTGGGAAATGATCACGGGGGATGAAATCCAGGTAACGGCAGGGCTCGGAATTTTGGATCTTGTCTCTGTCCGAGTGGTAGGAGGTCAGGGTCCTTTTAATAAATGATCAAGTAAAAAAAAGTTACAAGAATAGAAGATGTGGTTCCAAAGGCCATCCCTCTCATTGTCTAGAAGCATTGCTCAGCAAGCTAACATTAGGCACCCGCGACAAAGACAACCAAACTAGGCGCTAAATAGGGCAGCCAAAAACACTGCAACGGCCGTGGAAAGAGCAGCTTCTACCATTTTTATAAAAAGAATTATTCTTTCCAATGATCTTATGCTTTTGATCTTATCTTAGACTAAAAACAAATGTGAATGGTGAGGTATGGTGCAAAGCGTGTGGTGGGGCTTTATGGTCAGCAGACTTGGACTTAAATCTTGTCAAATCATTTAACCTCTTTTAGTCTCAGATGACCCCTCTAAAATAATAGCAGTAATAATATTTACCTTGCAGGGTTATGAACATTAGATGAGATGCAATTGTCTTTATCTACTGAATGCTATGGAAATGAAGTAATGAATAGAATCAAATTTTAAAAGTGTTAGATAGTTTTCTAAATGTTCTACTTAGCTTTTAGTTTTCTGTCCTCTGGGGTACATTATAATTTCCCGTTATCCTGCTTAAACACCAGTCATGGCCTAAACACCTCAATGGGCTCGGTCCCGGGGACAGCCATACAGATCTCCAAAGGACACTGTGTTTTATCCTGTGACCATGGCCTCCTGGGTGACACCAATCACAGGGCTGATTCAGCCGAGAAGAGGCTGGGTATGGGCCTTATTTAATTAGAGGAACACAGTGTCCAAGAATGTGATTCTTTTTTTTTTTTTTTTTTGCCACGTCTCTAGGGTACGTCTTTTGGGGGCTGGGAAATTTGCTGTTAGGGAAAAATATTTGGAAGATGCAAGATGGTCCCTTGTCTCTGTATGGTCATTAAACATCTAAAGCCAAAAACATTTTCTTATGATGATGGAGCTGTTCTTTACTGTTTTACCATATGCAGACATATGTTTACCATCATAATCTTCTCCTTTTGTTGGTAGATTCTAAACTACTCTTTTCCCAATCTGAGACTTATTTCAGAACTTTAACCAATTCTTGGTTTCTGATATTTTGGGGAAGCACATTCATTTAGAAATCTGAGAGGACTGAAGACTTGTTATATTTATGCCAAAAAGAAAAACAAAACCATAAGAAGAGGAGGCTAAAGCACTGGACGCTGATTGGCCTGCCACGTAAACCAACATACTTCATGCACACACCAGTGTTCAGATGCCTTTTTCTGACACTTTTTAATGTTCAAATCCTAACTCTGTTTGTTTTCCCAATCTTATGAGATGGGGAGGGCAGTTACTATTATTTCCATTTTGTAAATGAGAAAACTGAGGGAGCCATAGGACAGTTAGGTGACTTAACTGGTTTTATTCATTCAACAACTATTTGCTGAGTGCCTGCTGTATGCCAGGCGCTTTGCTGGGGGCTAGTGATCCAGAGATGGACCAGACAGAAGGGTCCCCGCCCTGTGGAGGAGGTTGACGGTTTCCGGGGCACATGCTAAGTGGATAAATGGCAAAGAGGATGGTGGCTTCTGTCTCCTGCCCAGCAAAGATCAGCGCCAGCCATGGGAAGATGCTTAGTGACACATTGATTCTGCTCCTTCAGCTCAGCTGTGCCACTTGCTACATTTTTTTCTTTCACTTGCAATCTTACATCAGATCCCATTCCTTCATGAGAACATTGAAAACAGGTACTTGATAAATCCTCTCTGGGAGTTGAGTATTTAGTTCGTTGTGCTTTGTTTACTTTGTGATTTTTGCTGTAGGCTGCATGTGCTAAGTGCTATTAGGTATAAGAGAACTAAACGACTCATCATCCCTTGCCATTGAGGTGGGGCAAGACAGACATAGAAAGCACCAGAAGACAAGGCAGCGTGTGTGTGTGTGTGTGTGTGTGTGTGTGTGTGTGAGAGTACGTCGGTCTGGACGTGTATCCACGTCATAAAGCATCAGTGCAAAGCGGTCAGAGAAAGGCCCTAATTCTGCAGTATAAACAAATATTGTTAAGTGGGAAAACAAAACAAAAATCAGAAAAGAGATCAGCAAAAGCTGGAATTATGAAGTGATCCCATGAGAAGTTTTGCTCCCCTAGGAATTTGATCATCTTTGGTGAAATCACAGACTCACAAAATGTGAGTGCTGGGTTATTTGTCCAAAACCCTCCAGGTGAGAGAAAGGACATTCAGAGAGGTTGGAAGTCACAAAGCCAGTCTGTGACACAAATGCATTTTGCACTAGCTTGGAGAAGCTGGTAAAAAGAAATGGTTTCCAAAAACTTTCCCATGTGGGTCCAGGTAAAGATTAAGGTTTGCTGTAAGTTCTGATACATGGAGCTTAACAGTAAAGCAGTATCCACTCTAAGACTTAGAAAAAAGAGGCCAGGAGCCCAGTAAAGCTACCAAGTAATTAAAGAAAATGGTGTGGCATAACTGAGTTTGAGAAAATGACATCTTTTGTTTAAAGCACTGGAATTTATTTGCATTTTTTCTTCCTGTCTGCTAAGAACTTAATCATAACACCGTCCTAACCCCCTCCACCCCAGGGGCCTGTATTCAGAAGGTTTTCGCCCTTGTTGCAGCACTATCTGCACAGTAGTGACTCACACAGCAAGTGTGGCGGGCCTCATGGCAGCGGTTGTTTTAGGCAAGCGTCCAGGCAAAGCACATGTCTCAGAATAACTTGCCTGACAGACTGCTAAGGTGAAAATATTTGTACACCAGTAAAAACATCAACATATTTTCTACTTGTCAATATAAACGTATCAAATGAGATCATGAGGGAAGGTGCTTTGCAAAATGTTTTTTTTTATTTTTAACAGCTTTATTGAGATATAATTTCTATAATACCTCTAAAAAACTACACATGTGTAATGTATACAATTTGATGAGATTGGACATATGCATACACCCGTGATAACTATCACCACAATCGAGGTAGTAAACATATCTATCACCTTCTAAAGTTTCCTTGTGTCCCTTTGTGTGTTCTGTTTTATAGTAAAAACAATTGACATGAGATCTACCCTCCTAACAAATTTTTAAGTGCACAATACTGCATTGTTAACTATAGAAACTATGTTGTACAGCAGATCTCTAGAATTTATTCGTCAAGCATAACTGAAACTTTATACCAGTGGAGTAACAACTCCACATTTACCCATTCCCTGCCCCAGCCCCAGCCCCGAGCATTGTCCACTGGTCTACTCATCCATTTAGCAAGCCGGCAGGGTTGGTGTCTCTGTCCCTATTTCCCAAAGCCCCCTGTCTTGCCCCCTTTTCACTAAGACTTTGTGGCTGCCTCCCTCCCATGCCCCAGTTGGACGGGTGGGCTGGCTCAGAGCACCCTAGGCCATCTTGGTTCAGTCCTCCTAGATGTGTGTTGTGGCTCAGAAAATGATACCACAAAGTATGGCGCCTTGGTGCGCTGAGTGCTCTGAGCTAAAGAACTAAAGAGACCCGTGAAGCAGCCTCAGAAGTGGAGTCTCTGTCTGACCTCCTGCCTTCCTGTCTCTCTCCGCTCTCTCTCTCTCTCTCTCTCTCTCAAAGGTGCCTTGTAAATGTAAAGCACCTACAGTGACTTGGTACATTTGTTATTTGTCTTTAAATCAGCCATGGGGGCCAGAGAACCGCTGGCAGTTCCCACGCAGCAGAGCGGCCCAAGACAAGAAACCGTCCGTGTGTTGCAGGCCTCATCCCTGCGTTCCAGAGTTGTCTGTCATTGAACGAGGTTGGGTGTGACCCCTGTAAATGGACTCTGTCCCCGCACGGCCACTCAGTACCACAAGGGGGGGCAGCAGCCTGGCCGGACGGTGAGGCCGCCTCAGGAAGGGGGCTCTCCCAGGCTCACCCTCCTCTTGGCCGCCACATCTGAAAAGAAACTCTGGCGCGGCCTTCGGGGAAGAGCCCAGTTTGTTAGTCTTGATCAACCTAATGACACGTTTGGCTTCCTATACGTGTGATAGGATTTAAAAATCTCCACATCCCAGTGGTTAAACTTATACGACACCTCTTTTTTTTTTTTTTCTCAAACAAAGTGATATTTTTAGGTTCCTTAGGGTGAAACTCAGTGGATCCTGTTCTGAGGGGAGGAGGTGAGGAAACTCCTTCAATGTCATGCTTTGTTAGATTAGCTGCTTTCCCTAGGAGAGCCCGAGAGCTTAGGACCCTGCTCGTGCAGAGCTGACCAAGGCAGGGCTTCCCAGAGTGGGCTCCGGGCCTGTGAGGGACCTCACAGAGTCAGGGTGGAGTGAGGTGGGGCCGAAGGTTAGAGGGCAAGGGTGACAGTGTTGGGATGAGACGCAGCTGGGGGTCAGCGCCCAGAGGTCCTGCCTGCCCCGTGTCTAAGCCTCGGCCTTCTTCCCACCGGACCCTTGCAGCCGTCCCCAACCTCTTCTTTTTTCTCCAGACACAACTCCTTTCCAATTCCCTAAGTTGTAAAACAGAACCAAATTTCTTGGAACGCTGTGTGGGAAAGACTACAAGAAAACTATAAGCCCACCCAAATGGAATGTTCTTTCTCTCTGGCTCTGCGTATAACATTTTCATCTTTTCAAACCCATTTCACACTTATGCTCAAATTCAAACCAAACTCTGCAAAAGGATAAATCAGGACAATTATTGTGATTCTTGAGCTAAATATTTTCCACCCATTGATTTGGAGTTCTGGCGTCAGTCTCCTTCTGTCGTGGCTCGCTCTCTGCACGCCACACTTTGGGCAGATGTGTTCCAAACAAGAGCTTATCCCACTGAGCAGGACGGGGTCTGTGGATTGTTAATTACCTACTGGATCTAATTGTTAGGCCTGCTCACTTCCATGGAGTTTTATTTGCACATGTCAAGTTCGTCTTGCATAGCTCAGAAACGGGTGACTCGTCCCTGGCCTGCCCCAGAGCGTGGCAAAGACAGGCGGAAACATCCCGCCAGTGAATTACCAGGGCTAGTGGAAATGCCGTCCCCGTTATAACCTGTGCCACGCCAGGCAGATGCACGGCGCAGATGACAGCAGCCCCACTGCGGCCCCGACCCGAGCAGCCTCCTCGCCCAGGGACTGGACGGCTCGTCCACCCCACCCTGGGAGGGTCCTGCTTGGTTGGGCTGGGGCCTCACACCCTGCTGCAGCGCAGCCCTGGCGAAAGGCAAGATCCAGTGAGCTCATGCGTATTTCCACCAGCATGAGGCTGACCAGTGACCTCAGAGAAAATCTTCCTCAATTCCCAAAGCGTACTTTGAATTTTTATGAGAAGTGAGAAGGAGGAGGTCAATTATTTCGAACAAATATTATTTCAAACTCGTTGAACAGATGTCTTGAGCAATTCTCTACTTTTCTGCCTGCTCCCATTCCTAAAACTGCGCTTGCCCTTTTGTAAATCCTAGTCTGAACCTCCTAGCAAAGGCTGAGCTGTGGGACTCCTGGTCTTTTTAAGTCACCGTGAACAGCAGAGCTTTCACAGTTCAGAGCCAGGGGTACAAAAGGGAGGGCGAGTGCCACACGGTCATTGGAGCAAGTGGATGTATAGAATGCTGCTCAGGCTCGTGAGAAACATTTTAATTGATCTAAGCAAAATCTGGGGAGAGATTTGGGAACAAATTTTTAAAAAGCACCTGAAAATGTCAGACACCCCCCATATTCTGCTCAGCCCCCACATGTCCAGTTGTTCTGAAGTATTGGTTACTCCCTTCTTTCTCTTTTTCTTCTTTCAAACTGTATTTAGCTTTTTTTTTTTTTTTTGAGACAGAGTCTCACTTTGTTGCCCAGGCTAGAGTGAGTGCCGTGGCGTCAGCCTAGCTCACAGCAACCTCAAACTCCTGGGCTCAAGCGATCCTACTGCCTCAGCCTCCCAAGTAGCTGGGACTACAGGCATGTGCCACCATGCCCAGCTAGTTTTTTGTATATATATTTTTAGTTGGTCAATTAATTTATTTCTATTTTTAGTAGAGACGGGGTCTCGCTCAGGATGGTTTCGAACTCTCAACCTCGAGCAATCCGCCCGCCTCGGCCTCCCAGAGTGCTAGGATTACAGGCGTGAGCCACCGCGCCCGGCCTGTATTTAGCTTTTTGAAAGATGCTTTTTACAAACAGTCATGGTATTTTAGGCAGGACCTGGACAGACGGTTGTCGATAGTATGCAACAAACTTTCCAGCTCCCTTCTTCAATGGACCTCCCAGGTTGGAAAGCCACAGAAAACCCAACGAAGTCTTCATTTGATTCCCCTCTTGACTAGAGTGAGGGCTGCCACTTCACGTGTAGCATGCTGTTGGACAGCTTTTCATGAGCTGGCCCCGACATTCAGGAAATGAAATGAAAATGGCAGAATTATCAGTCTGCAGACACACAACCTAAAACGAGGACTGCTGCTCTCCTGAGGGCTGCCGTCGTTATGGCATGACTGGAGGGTCCAGACTGCCGGCCACACTGCTCCCCAGGGTAGGCGGGCGGGCCAGGTCCCAACAGGTGTCCGAGTTTGAAGGAATTAAGTGTTTGCTGACGGAGAAGAGGGAGGAGAGGACATAAAAACAAATCTCAGTCTTTCCACACCGAAAGGCGTTTGTGCCCAAGTGGCTGCATACGTCGACCTCAGGGAATCCTTCCTCCTGGGAATGAAGAGGAAGTTTCTCAAAACTAGAAGGGAAAGGGGTTTGCCCCCCTATCAGTCCAGCTTCAGACACATTCTGTTAGTGACATATGCCCCTTCCTCAAATGGCAGCAATGAAATGTTCCGTGTGCTAACAAGATAGCTTTAAAAAAATTATAGAGCAAAATTCTGCATTTTTATAAAACTCAATTAAAAATAGTATTTCAGGCTCATGCCTGTAATCCTAGCACTCTGGGAGGCTGAGGCTGGCAGATCACTCAAGGTCAGGAGTTCGAGACCAGCCTCAGCAAGAGTGAGACCCTGTCTCTACTAAAAATAGAAAGAAATTCATTGGCCAACTAAAAATATATAGAAAAAATTAGCCAAAAAATTAGCGCACGCCTGTAGTCCCAGCTACCCGAGAGGCTGAGACAGAAGGATCCATTGAGCCCAGGAGTTTGAGGTTGCTGTGAGCTTGGCTGACGCCATCGCACTCTAGCCTGGGCAACAGAGTGAGACTCTGTCTCAAAAAAAAATAAAATAAAAATAGTATTTCAAACCATACGGTCACCAGAAGCGCACAGTAAGCAAAAAGGCACCCACCTCACTTGGCGCTGCAGCACCTTCAGCTTTCTGTGCCGGGCAGTGCGGGGTTTTCTCAGCTCTCCTCCACGCTGCTCCTCCCAACTTTTTGCAAACATCGAAGTGGATGGAAGGGGGCTCAGGGACAGTAGTGACAAAGAGCATGAAGACTCTTAGATCATGAGGGGACTTGAGGAGGATGGATGACAGTCCCAGAGGATACAGACTAGGACTGGGGCCGCCAAAACCAAGCGTGACACTCCATTCGCAGTTTTGCTACTGACATTTCCCCTGTTGTCCTTATTGCACTAGATCCTTTTAGCTGGAATAGGAGGAAGGGTAAATTTGAGGAGTTTGTTCTTTACATTGGGAAAACGGCAAGGGGACGATGTCCTCAGACATGCCTGCTTCTCGTGGGTGTGTGAGGATGTCTACCCTCTAACATTTGTCTCGGTGGAGACTTCTGTGGCCGCAGACCTGGGTTAACGATGAGCCCGCAGAGTTCACTCAGCCCGGGGCGGGACGTCTGGGGTGGACCCGACGTTGGGATCCCGGGATCCACCGCCCCTGGGGCTGTCTTCGCGCCGCAGGTGCTGAGCAACCTGGTGATGGAGGAGCTCCTGCCCACGCTTCAGACGGACCTGCTGCCCAAAATGAGGGGGAAGAAGAACGACAGAAAGAGGACCTGGCTCTGTGTAAGTGACGATCGTGTGCTGCAGCCGGGCTGCTCACAACGAACGTCCCCTTCCCTTTTCTTTTAGGGCATTTGTTGTTGTTCCTAGTGATTCCTTCCCCGGGTGGAGGAACACCTACCTCGGGCCTGCCCCGTCTCACTTCTGTGATAAGTCATTCAAACAGACTCAAACTTTGAAAGAAAAACGAGGGCGCATGTGCAGTGTTGTTTATGTTATGACAGTCTGTGACCAGGGCCCCTCCCTCTGCTTGACCCCGTCGGCACGGATGTTTGACAGAGCCAGATTTATGTGTCGTTTTCCCCGCGCAGCTCCTCGAGGAGGCCTACAACCTGGTGCAGCAGCAGGTGTCGGAGGGATTAAGTGCCTTGAAGGAAGAATGCAGGGCTCTGACAAAGGGCCTGGAAGGCACGATCCGTTCAGACATGGATCAGATCGTGAACTCAAAGAACTTCTTAATTGGAAAGATCAAAGGTCAGTAGAGATGATCCGTGCTCCTGCTAATCGAAGCAGCTGCGCACTTAGGGACCCAGCGCATGGCAGAATGCGCTGTTTTGGGGAGAATTAAACTGAGGAAATTGGGAGGAGGTAGTCACAGCTGTGACAGGTGCATGCTCTTGGGGGCCTGGACTGTCTCTTGGAAGCTTCACGGACACAAGGCAGAGGAAACTTTGCCTCTTGCCTTGTAGTGGTGCCTGTGTGTTCTGATGCTGCCTGCATCGCCCTCACCCCACTATAGCTCCCCATACTCTGAATTCTAATGGCTTCTGCCCCGCCTCTGCTCTGCTGCAAGCTCTCAAAGAGCAAAGCCCTGTTGCCCTGGTTTACTCTAGCATACCCGGGCCTAGTACCGTGCCTGGCACATACAGACTGTCAGTGAATGCTTGTATCAATGGATAAATGGATTTTCCTTTGATAGGAAAGCCTATAAGTTTGACTTAGAACCACTAAATCTGGATTTATAGCCCTAATTCCAACATTAGCCAGTTACATGTACTTGGGGAGGTTACTTGACTTCCATTTGCCTCAGTTTTCTCTGAAATCAGAGGGCCCACAAGAGTAGGATTGGCAAACTGCAGCCCTTGGGCCAAACCTGGCCCACTGCTTGTGTTTGTATGTAATGTTTTATTGCAGCACAGGCATGCTCATTCATTTACGTATCGCCTATGGCTGCTTTTGTGCTACAGCAGCAGAATTGAGTAGTTGGAACCAACACCTTATAGATTGCAAAGTCACAAATATACACTATCTGACCCTGGACAGATAAAGCAGTTTGTCTGTTCCCAGACAGTAGGCCTTAGACAGCGCTCAGGAATCCTATAGGATAATGTTCTATGGTTCTCGATTCTGTCTGGGGCCCCCACAACTCAACAAACTCACCACACCTGAAGTCACTCGCAGGGAGAGCATGCAGGCCCATCTGTGATTGTTTATCAGCAGTCTTCTTAGATGGTCAGGTCATCCACTCACTTGCTCACACACTCACTCATTTGACCATTAAAAAATATTTACCGAGTGCTTCCTTCCCAAGCAAGGCAGTGGAGCTTTTGTAGGGGACAAAAAGTTCCCGAACGCATGAGGCTGAGCATCTGAGAGGGGACTGTCTGCTTGGTGCATTATCCTCTGCAACCCAGAGAACTCACACTCCAGCCCAGCTTGCTCCAGGGCTCCTAGAGCAAGCAGGTCCTGCCGAGAGGAGATGAGAGGAGGCACCGCTGCAGCAAGGGTGGTGTGTCTGTGCACACGATGCTTTCCAAAGCCAGACAGAAACTCACTTCAGAGTGTTCTGTGTTTGCTGCGGTCCTGTCTTGTTCCTCCATGAGCACGACTGATCTAGAGTTGACTATAGAAACACTCTGTACAACTTAAAACTGCCAACGTCCAGCTCCTGTGCCAAAATTTCTGTTATCTGGGGCTAAGCCAGGCCTAACCGCGACCGTTCTCATGGCCTGAATTAAACTGCTCTCTCTTCCCTAAATCTCTGTGGCTCTGATATATCCACACAGGATTGGGGAAAGACTGCACCCTGGACTATTACTATTATTTGTTTTTCAAAAGAAGCCTTGAAAGGTAGTAATGATCAGGTCGTTTTAAAATGAAATATCAGGAGCGCATTTTACCCAGGCCTCTGGTTCTCTAACTTTAAAACAAAAAGGTGTACTTCAAGCTGTGTTGATAAAAGGCTCTGGATTTCAAAAATACTTGTGGAGTATTAAATGGTGATGTCTCCATTTCCTCTCATGTGACTCTTTGAAGTAAAGTGCCTGAGCTCTAGTGCTGCTCCACAATTATTTATTCATTCAATGAGCATTTATTCTGCTTCTGCTGACTACAAGGGCTGGGAGGATTCAAAGAAGACAACGTGATTTTACAAGTAGTAGAGGATATGAGGCATGTCACAGATGCTGGGACAGAAGGAAAAATAGGGCAAACGCCCTAGGAGAGGCAGGAGCAAAGAGCACGGTGGCTCCCAGTCTGGACACGGATCCAACTTCAACCTCAGAAAACTGCGTGGGCTCCTCGTAATGAAAGTGCTGCTTTAGCGTTGGGCAATTGGAAACAATGGCAATGGCAGCAGGTACAGCAAGAGCTAACAGTTAGAGTCCTTCTGGAGTGCCACTTCCAGAGTTCTAAGCTCTCTGAACATAGTAAACTCATTTATTCCTCACCATAATCCCAAGAAGAGATTGCTGTTATATGTCCATTTTACAGACACGGGGACGGAGGCAGAGGTTCAGTAACGTGCCCAAGATTCCAAAGCTCGTGTGTGGCAGAGTCAGGCTCCCGACCCAGCCCCTCTGGCCCCAGCTTTTCAGGCGTCCTCACTCGGTTCAAGGGCTTCCGACAGCTGCCTTCACGTCAGTAAGGTTTAGGAACCCGTGAGTCGCAACACCATATTCATCACAATGACATCTCTGCATACTTGAAAAATAGCAGAGCATGTAAGAATGGGACGTGAGATTTACTCAGCCCATAAGGAAACACCTGCAGGCCACAGCTCAGGAAGCCACGGGTGGCTCCGGGGTATTGGGCTGTCCTGAGTGGGTGGAATTTGAGCCAGGCCTTGACGAGAGGAGTAGGATGTTTATGAGCAGAGGTGGAGGAAGGAAGGCGCAGGTGAAACACTGAATAAAGGCGCAGAGAGGGGGCTGGAGCGCCGTGTAAACAGGCTGGGAGGGAGGACGGACAGAGAGGAATGTTCTCTCCCACGGCCCTCCCCACTCCTGTACCCGCCTCGGCCCCACCCAGCAGGTGAAATTGGCCGCTGCTGCCCCGTCTTTACATTACCCATGTTCAGCCTTGCTCTGCAATTTCAATTAGATGCTTCTCAAATAATTCCTCTCTCAAAGTCAATGAACTAGTAATTCATTTATCCTCTGGGCAAACAATTTTGCATTTTGGTATTAAGCAAGGCATTTTTAGAAGAGTCATAGATTGTTTCATATTTAAATCATACAATTGAAAAAGGGTTTTTTTCCTACTAATTCTATGACCTGTTACAATGTTTTACAACCCTAATTATTTATGACTTATTTTTTTTTTTTTTTTTTTGAGACAGAGTCTCACTTTGTTGCCCAGGCTAGAGTGAGTGCCGTGGCGTCAGCCTGGCTCACAGCAACCTCAATCTCCGAGGCTCAGTGATCCTACTGCCTCAGCCTCCCGAGTAGTTGGGACTACAGGCATGCGCCACCATGCCCGGCTAATTTTTTGTATATATATTTTTAGTTGGTCAATTAATTTATTTCTATTTTTGGTAGAGACGGGGTCTCGCTCAGGCTGGTTTTGAACTCCTGACCTTGAGCAATCCGCCCGCCTCGGCCTCCCAAAGTGCTAGGATTACAGGCGTGAGCCACCACGCCCGGCCTATTTATGACTTATTTATAATATTAATAGTATTAGTCATTTCAGATTCTCAGAATAAGAGGCTACAATCTGATCCTTTATAACTCTGTGAAATATTCCTGCCAATTGAAATAAGGTTGTGGCCGTTCCTTGCGCTGTAAGCGTGTCGTTTGCCAATAAGAACTCGGGAAGCACACTCGTAGTCCTACTTCTGCAAGTTAGGACGTGGCCTCGGTCCAGTCGTCTGACATCGCCAGGCCTCCCTTTTTCTTTTTCCCATTTGTACAATGAGAGGCTTGGCTGCCGGCTCAGGGTTGCACTTCCCTTTTCAGTTCCGTGACTGACAGGGCTGTGTGACCTGCCTGGATCCGGAGCGAGCTCGGCCTCTCCCAGCCCAGGCTGCCCCGCACAGCGCCCTTCCAAACCCCGCAACGACGAGAACGACCTGGGCGCTGGGAACAAGGCAGATTCTCATGTCCCACCCAGACGGACAGGGCCTGCGCCTTTGCTCTGCGCCTCCTCTCCTAAATCAACGGCAGTATTTGCCTCTGGGGAGCGGAGTTATGGTGACAGTTTTTCACCCCTTTTTATGATTTTCTGTACTCTTTACATTTTTGTCACTAAACATGTCATTCTTATCAGAAAAAAAATATTGTTTTTGTTTTGTTTTGTTTTCATTGGGAATGGGGATGGGAGTTGGGTGGCAAACCGAGTAGAATTTGGTTCCATTTGCCCAAGAAAAGAATGTACTTGAGTTTGTAAAAAATCTTTTGATGGGGAGAGCGGGATGGAATTATATTGACTGATAAACTCTTAGAGAAAGAAATTAAAACTTAAGAAGTTATGTTTTTAGAAGACAAACTGCACATATTCGATGATGGTGACGGGCAGCAGATGGGCGGGTCACCAGCCTTTTCTTCTTTGTATCAGACATTGCATAATGTTCAGAGGGACCAACAGAAAATGCATTTTATCCCAGGGCAAAGGAAAGCTTGGGCAGAGGACAGATTCTGTTTGCTTCAATTCTCAAAGCGCCCAGTGGTTTTCCTTTCCGGTGAATGCGGGCGCAGGGCTCCTCGTGCCGGTGTGTCTTGCCCGCTTAAGCTTGCCTTGGCTGTTAAATGGCTCCATGGGGCACGATCCAGTCCTGGCCTGACTCCAGGGCCTCTGAACCCAATTTTGTCCTAAGTCCCCATTGTTTGGCTGTTTCCTACCTCAGCGATGGTGGCGCAGCCAGCAGAGAAGAGCTGCGTGGAGAGCGTGCAGCCGTTCCTGGCGTCCATTCTGGAGGAGCTCATGGGACCAGTGAGCTCGGGGTTCAGGGAGGTACGCGCACTCTTTGAGAAAGAAGTGGATGAACTCAGCCAGAGCTTCCAGACCAGCAAAGACAGAGTCCAGCTAAAGGAGGTAGGACACAGAGCCGAGGAGTGCCTGGGCTGCCTTTTCCATGGGGCTTCATCTGCCATTTTCCCCTTCCTCCCTCCCTTCCTTCCATTCATCCAGACTTTCCCTCTACTCACCTAGCCTTTCTTCCATCCATCCGGCTACCGCACTTACCCATCCATTCATCTATCCATCCGCCTGATTTTCTTTATTGATGGTTTTCAAATTATAAAGATAATAACATATTTGCACAAGTGAAACAATATACTGAAATATACATATGAAGGCAAAATTAATCACCACCAGTGATACCCACTAACCCCAGTCCACCCCCAACTCCTAGGCCACCTCCCTTCCTAACCCCATGAATTAGCTAATACAGATAGCTTGGTATGTGTTTTCCTATGCTTTTTCTTTGCTCATGAAAGACATAAGCATATGTCCGCATTTAGAGAACTTTGTTTGGTTGGTTTGTTTTCAGAAATAGAGAGTCATGACATAGACCAATGTGTCTCCAAGTGTGGTCCCCGGACCAGCAACATCATCAGCACCTGGGTATTAAAAATGCAAATTCTCAGGCCTCACCACACATCTGCTGAATCAGAAACTCTGGGGGTTGGGGCCCAGAAGTCTGTTTTAACAAAACCTCCAGAGGATTTGGTTCACCCTAAAGTTTGAGAATCACTGACAAAGACATAATGAGGCAGCTAGGTTTTACACTTCACATATGATGAACATCCCTACAAGTGACTTGATAAAACCACATACTTCTGCTTCTTTTCCTTTCTTATTTTTTTATGTATTTATACGCATATGAAATTGTACATAGACAGGACTCTTTTATAACAGCTTTGAGGTTTCTTATTGCAGCCTGTTTTTTTTTTAACTTGCCTTTACTCCCCCTCCTTCCCTGAAGCTACACACCTGCCCTCAAGTAATCAGTGTTAACAACTTAGCACATGTCATCCTATACCTTTCCCCATGCTTATATGACATATAAAACACACATTTATTGGCTATTTTTTTAGATTGTTTGGTTTAAGAAAAATAGGATTATATGCTATGATCTGCTCTGCTTATCAGTTTTCTCATTTAAAAATATCTCATGAAACTGTTTCCAAGGCAACTGTTCCAGCTCTAAATCATTCTTTGTAATGACTGCATAATATTTCATATGTGGACGCACCACGATTTATTCAGTCCTCCCCAATATTGCTGGCACCAGGAACAAAGCTGCAGTAAACAACCTTGTACATATATTCTGATACCCTGATGCTATTATTTCTATGAGATACATTCCTAGCACAGGATGGCGAGGTTGGAAGGCATATTTCTTATGTTAGCAAATGTTTCCATTGCATTTCAAAGAAAGATTTAAATTTTACATTTCCACTATTTGTGTACGGCAGGGACTTCCTCCTCCATATTCCCATCAGCCATCGGTGCCATCACTTGTTTAAACTTTTGCCAACCTGATAGGAGCAAAGTGGTAACCCATTTTTCCTTTCCCTGCTTCACTGATATTTTTTTAAAAAATAGATACATTCCATATTGTGTGAGGAGGGGCAAGCTTGGCAGTGTGCTTTCTATTATAAATTCCACGTCAGTGGACCTCTCCATAACTCACGTCTCGAAGGAGGTGATATTGTCCCTTTAAAGCATGATGAGAATGGGCCCTGTTTTAAAACACGAATTTTAAAATTCCTGTTTAGAGAAATCTAGATTTATCTCTTTCTGTGAGCTGAAAGTCAGACAGGGCATCCTATATTATTCCTACTCGCCCTTTCTTACACCACCTTTTCCCCTAGAGCCTCTGTTTTCAGCACCTTTCTTTCTGTCTTCTTCCTCCCCACTCATTCTCCTGTTTACTTGAAACCTCCAGTATTCACTTTACAAAATTATTTTAAAAGCAGCTTGGAAAATAGAAGGTACTCTGTTGCAGCAACATTCATAGTGTAAGAGGGCGTTGATAACGCTGAGGGCGTGAGCAGACGTGATCTGACGAGGGAAGCCCCGTGGCCTCATAGATTAACTTATCACTTGTGTAAACCGGAGTTAGGAGGGACCCCAGTGTTTAAAACTGGATACCCCTCCCGGGTCAGGCTCTTCCAATCCTACTCCTCATCCACTGGCAGCATGGAGCAACCTACAGCACAGGGAATCCCTGCGGGCCTTGGCAGAGCCACACAGAATTGTGGAAACGTTGGCTTCCCTCCTAGTGTCCAGGAGTCCAGGGAACAGCCCAGCTTCTCTGGGGTTTCCTGAGAGGGGTGTCACTCATTAAAGAAGGCTTCATAGGCTTGTGGCCCAGGAGCAACTGTGTGTCAAGAGCCTGCCTGGCTGGGGCTTAAGTCCGGAAGTGGGATCTTAGCATCCACTGAGGGCTGGAACTGCACTGGGTGCGCCCCTGGGTCTGCTCATCGTCCGGTTGGTCCTTTTGCTGGTCTTTGTCCTAGCAACAGAGCTGCCCCGGGGACCCACCGCTTTTGAGGGAAATAAGACAATTGAAGATGTCACATATGTAATGATCTAAGCAGCGATTCACTTTACTAATGTACATTGGATTGTTTAGAATGCATGCGATATGTATGAAATATCACTCCTGAGTCTGGAGGTGTTTCATTTTTCCCTTCACTCAAATGCAGAATCTAGACCGGCTTATGAATCTTCCACTGGATTCTGTGAAGATGGAACCTTGTTATATTAAAGTCGACCTGCTTCAGGAGCGCCTGCAGGATCTCAAGAGCCGCTTCCGGTTCCCCCACGTTGACCTGGTGGTGCAGAGAACACAGAACTACATGCAAGAGGTGGGAGTGCAGGGGCATCCTTGGGGGATGGGGGTGGAGAGAGAGCAGAGAAATAAGTGCTGGCCGATGGGACAGGAGTGCTAGTGTAGCTCAGGGAAATAGGTCACATTTCTCTAGCCATCATGTCAAGAGAGGACACGTTCTGTCTCTCCAGCTGACTTCATCTTCCTCCCACGTTCATGAACATCACAGGGAAACAAAGTAGCATCAATTGATAATTGCTTGGTTTGTGAAATCAGTAACCTTGGCTACCCATTAGAATCATCTGGGGAGCTTTTAAGAAATACTGATGTAGCCGGGCGCAGTGGCTCACGCCTGTAATCCTAGCACTCTGGGAGACCGAGGTGGGCAGATTGCTCGAGGTCAGGAGTTTGAAACCAGCCTGAGCGAGACCCCGTCTCTACTATAAAATAGAAAGAAATTAATTGGCCAACTAATATATATAGAGAAAAAATTAGCCAGGCATAGTAGCACATGCCTGTAGTCCCAGCTACTCAGGAGGCTGAGGCAGTAGGATTGCTTTTGAGCCCAGGAGTTTGAGGTTGCTGTGAGCTAGGCTAATGCCATGGCACTCACTCTAGCCTGGGAAACAAAGCAAGACTCTGTCTCAAAAAAAAAAAAAAGAAAAGAAAAGAAAAGAAATACTGATGTCTAGGCCCCATCCCCAGTGAGTCTGATTATACATAGCATATATATTTTGGTACTTTTAAAAGAACTTCCCCACTCCCATTCTTACTGCTTCCAATTTTCAGCCAGGATTGAGAACCACTGTCTTAAATCAATTCCCCAACATAATTTAGAGTAAACCAGTCAGTCAATCACAGCTTCATATTTGAATTTCTTGAGTCAGAGAACCATTTCCCCAACAACAGGAATGAATAGCACAGATGCCTGCCATATTGCATGTAGGGTTTCCCAGATGAAGAAAGTGTAATCATTGCGGCTATAAGGACGTAATTCCATTTCACATTGTGCCGGATCCCATTTCAGGGAGCTTGAGTGAGACGCATTCTTAGATAAATTCACCGCAGTGTTGAAGTGCTGTGATAAGGGTGTGTATTGGATGCTTTAGGATCACAGGCTTGGAGAAGAAAGGAGCATTTTTTTCCTTAAAAGTTATGGGCAGGTTTAAGCAATACATTTTATCTAACCCTTGAGTTGTGAAGGATTAAAGAGGAACAAGGAACAAAATTGGGCAACAGTTGAACAGAAGTCCCTTTGGTAATACTGGGCCCTGGCGAAGCGGATACAGGCGAAAGTGCAGAGACCAAGATGTCAGAACCACTTCCGTTTTCTGACCCACAAGTGTCTGAGCCACGGTCTCCACGGAGCCCTCACCCGCCTCCCTTCCCAGACTTGCAGACAGGGAGAGACGTGAGCTGCGGACGAGACGCGGAAGGAGAGAGGGGCTGCGGAGTGGCTCACGTCTACCTACAGGGGGAGAATGCTCCCACCTCAGCTCGTGAATCCATCAACAAGATAGCATTCTTGGCGGCTAGTAGGGAGTGGAGGAAGGAGAATGACCGCAGGAGATGACGGACTTCTCAGACCCACGATCTTGGGTTTTCCAGTTCAGAGATGACGGAGAGGGGATGGGCAGAAGATACACGTATGCGTGCATGCATACACATATACACGCGTGTGTGTTTCCCAGCCTCTTACCGTGTCCGCAGCTGTCTTTTTCACCGTTCAGGTAGTGGGACCACATTGCCCTGGGTCACCCCAGAGGAGTGCCTGAGGCGACTCTTCTCGGATGGCTCCTACCCGCCCTGCCCTCCAAGCCGGGTCAGACACGCCCGAGGACGGCGAGCCCAGCCTCTGACTGTGTCTGTTTCTGTGCTGCTTTTGGTTTCCAGCTGATGGAGAACGCAGCGTTCACTTTCGAGCAGCTGCTTGCCCCGCATCTCCAAGGAGAGGATTCCAAAGCCGCAGCCGCCATCGAGAAGGTTAAGCTCCGAGTCTTAAAGGTAAAACTGGTCTCTCGTTTGTGGGAAGCAGCAAACGAGAACGTGACCCCTGTTTCTTTTGTTAAGAGGAAAATACCACGTTCTCTCCTTCACTCTAATCTTTCCTCCTCTCCTCCAAAGTACCAGGGACTGTCTCCTCACTGGCAGCAAGTTCCTCAAACATGACTTCCGTGCCTGTTCTGCCATCTAGTGGCTACTTAAGGTCACAGCATCATTACCCGCAGATAGAAGGGCTGCGTCCCAGCTTACTTGGAACGTGACATTTATTGGCTGTCCACTGTAAGCATTGTGGGTATTGCATGGGATATAAAAATAGTCCAGGCATAACCTCTTTCTTCAAAGAGTTTACAGGATAGTAAAATCCATTAAATTGGCCGTTTTTAAGAAAAATCAAAACCTCATGGCAAAGGAAATATTTCAAGGAAAAGATAACTGCCATGTGAGATTGTTTTAAATGTATTTCAGCATATGCATATACCAAAATGATTTTAATAATAGGAGCTCACATATATGTGGTATATTTTAAAGCTTTTATAACCTACTTTGTTTCATTTGATTCTCACAAGAACTTACGAGATAATTAGAATATGTCCCCGTTGTACAGATGAAGAAACTGACTCTGTTAAAGCTAATTTGACTTACTTAAGCTAAGCAGGATAGTGAATGGTGAGCTTAAAGCTAAATTATCCTTATACCTAGTCTACTAATATATTACTACCTCCTACTTCCCCTCAACAATGCTTTGGAACAGAAGGTCCAAGTCCCACAGAGCCTAGGAATGGTTCCTGCATTTTGGACATGTCTGGAAATTCTAGCAACCAAATCCTTGAGATTAAAAGCAATATTGATCATGGTAACACAAATAATGATGAACTTGCAATTGAATTGAAAGAAAAGGTAATATCAGTGTCAAGTGCTTCAGCAGACAGAAGGAGAAGAAAGCAAGCAAGTAGAAAGGCGTTTAAATATTAGGACCTCAGGTTCGAAAGGGAGTTAGCATGCCTCTAGTTCAACTTCATATCCAGTGTTAAGAATGTGCCCCCCAGGGGGCAGTCCCACCAGCACTTGGCCTCCTCGACTGTCAGGATGCTTTCTTCCTCCCAGGACAGCTCATTTCATCTCTGGACACTTTTGACTGCAAGAACATGTTTCCCTATGTTAGACCAAAGTTCTCACCACTGGTAATTCCAGTTCTGCCCTCTTTGTTCATAACTTCCTTCCACGTGGCAGCATTTGGTTGTTTGAATAGAGTTATAATTTTACTCCAACTTATTACCTCCTGTATAAATGCTTTCATCTCTTTAACCATTCTTCATTTAGCCTGACCATCCTGCTCACCTGCCTGTGACTACCCTCCAGTTCGTCGGTGATTGCCTTGGGGTGACATCTAAAATTAAACCCTGGTCTCCAAGGTTGGATGTTTAATGCAGAGCAGAGAGAATCATCATCTTTCTTGTTCTAGATCTTTGGTTAACATGTCACAGTGTTAATGGAGCTATGAGGCAGGCCTCTCTTTCTTTATGGAAATCATTACGACCCACCAACCCAGCTTTTGGCATGTAGAGTAATAGATGATCCTGGCTCCTATGGACCCACCCGGGACAGGAGTGATGAAGTACAAACTCACCCCCTCCAGGTCTAGCCCCAACTTCTTTGTAATACAGAAGAAGTCACTACTCTGTTTCTATCTTGCCTCAGTTTCCATATCTGTAAGAGGAGAGGATGAGAGGGGTCGTTATCAGTCATACCCAGCCTGGAGCGTGAGGGAATTACAAGGTCTCAGAAAGATCTCTGAGACCTTGGCAATACAAACGTTTTCAGAAATTAGGGGAAGGAAGAAAGATGAAGCGGGTGGCTGAATTTTTTGTTTAAGTGAAAGCTAACAGATTGTAATGTTGCTATTTAACATATGTTTCTGTATTGACAGCAATATGATTATGACAGCAGCACCATCCGGAAGAAGATATTTCAAGAGGCGCTGGTTCAAATCACACTTCCCACCGTGCAGAAGGCACTGGCATCCACGTGCAAACCAGTAAGGGGACAGGATCCTCCAAAGAGCACCTGCTCTTATTGCCTCTGAAGTTCAAAGTTCTTTTGTGGTGGTGCACGTGCAAAAACAGCCTAGATGAGGGGGTGGTTGGCAAACTTTTTTTGTAAATGGTCAGATAGTAAAATATTTTAACCTTCATCGGCCATACTATTTCTGTTGCAACTATTCATCTCTGCTTTTGTAGAGCAAAAACAGCTATCGATGATATATAAACAGACTATATTTACAAAAACAAAAAGCTAGCTGGATTTGCCGACCCCTGGATTAGATAAAAATCTCAAAGGGTATGATCTGAATTTGAGCCAAGCTAAGGGTTGACACAGAACTCTTAAGGATATCAGGTGTTCCTCATTGTGTAACAGCGTGACTCATAGGTCCAACATGTCTTCTGAAACTTGACCGTTACATCCTGAAAAGATTGTAAGATGATTACAGAAGGACATTTGTTCTGTTAAACCCAGTAATGTTTGTTTAATGAAATCAATGAAACCATTCAAAGCTTCCACCAACATCAGGCATCCGGTGATGGCCATGATTACGAAGGTGCGCCTCAGTCTGCAGAGCAGAGTGATGGGCAAGCAGAGTCTGAAAATAGCCTGTGAGGAGGTTAAGTAACCGACCCAAAGTCAGAGGGCTGGAAACCACCAGAGTCTGAACCCAGTTCACACTCACCTATGACATGGTGGACGCCCAGTAAATGGAATCAACTCCTGCCACTACTGTCATCATCATTAGTATTACTACTACTTCTACATTTCAAAAATGATCTATGAGCCTGGACATTGCAAGGCCTGCTCCCTCTTGGAACAAATGATAAAAAGGTTTTTAGAATTTATAAAGGGCTTTTTAGCAGCTTGGAGAGTCTCCTAGCCCTGGAACATTAAAATCCTTCACTTGAGTTATTTTACTGCAGAAATGTCTTTGGTCACTTTTATAGTCTGTAAATGCTGTTTTTCTTCAGACACTCATCAGCATATCTAGTGTTTGGCATTTATTTCTTGGGGCATATTTCTTTAATAGAAAAGGATCTGAATAAGCCGGGGGAGTAAGGCATCTGTCCATGGGACCGTCTGTTGGCCTCATGTAGAAGACCAGTTCAGCAGCTCAAATGGGGACAGGTCCACCTTTACAGGTGTCTGCACGCAGATGTTCTACCTAGGATTTTTGTCTTTTTCAAAACCCAAAGGCAGTTTTGGGGCCTCAGAATCATCTCCTCCCAGATGAGGAGAAGGGTACAGAGGATTCTCCTTCTCATCGGCTCCCCTCTTTCCAAGCATCAGCAGAGTGAGTTGTTTCCTGTCTGTAAGAGGCTCCTGTCATTTCTTAATCAAGAGAGACTGGTTTCAAAGGAGCCCATGATCCAGAGTTTCTAGTAATGAAGGATATTGTATCAGTGTCAAGACCTTTTTAAACATCTGGATTTATAGAATAGTTAAATTAGGGGATTATGTCCTTCACAGAAGGAGCCTTTATTTTGCTAAGATATGTTTCCCTTGGTTAATTTGCATCTTCCTAGATCTGTGGTACTCAATCCTAGCGATCTACTAGAATTGTCTGGGGAGCTTTAAAAAAAATGCTGACTCCCCAAGACCCACCCTTAGGAATGCTAATTTAATTGGCCCAGGGAATGAACTATATGGCACAGTTCAATCAATTCAATATCGAAGACCTGTTTTGCACAGTTGGGCACATCGCAGCAGTATAAATGTCCCTAGAAGTTATTCTTTTCCATAGAATTATTTAGCTGGTGGAAATGTTAAAGGTTCTCTGTTTCTTTACTCAGCAAAGATGTAGTAAATATGCATCAGATATGATCCAGGCCTTGCGCCAGGCCAACGTCCCTGCGGTCCTGGAGTTCACAGGGTAGAGGCAGGAGACAGGCAGACAGGCTGCCGAGTGAGGGGTACAGCAGGAGCCTTATGGGGAGGAGTTCCAGGGACAGTGCCAAACTCTGCTCATGGGGTCAGAGAGGACTTCCCGGAGTCATGCTTTCCTCCAGCCCTGAGGGATGAGTGACAATCAGGAGAATAAGGAGAGGAAGACCATGAGCCTGTGCCCTGCGTTTAGCAGAGGAGGAGACAGCAGGGCAGGGCAGTTATGTGGCCACCCAGTGTCCCACGGCTAGGCCAGGGAGCGTCCAGTCCCCTGGGCAGTGCTCTTTCCACATCCGTGTGTCAGTCTTGTCTTCTAGACCCTCCAGGGGTCATTGCAACTCATGTCTCTTCAATCCTTTGACTTTCTTTGTGGGTGGGTAGAAAGGGGCCCCATTATTGCCTGCTGTGATCTGGTCCTGGCACAGCACCCCAAGTCCTAGCACTGAGAGGTGTCTGAATGTGGTGGCTTCTGAGTACCTGCAGTAAAGGCATCAAATCCCGCTGCTGAGTCCCTGATTCTCTAAGAGCCACCTGTGGGGAGCCATCCCCCAGGACCATCGGGTACAACGATTACTAAATCAATCCCTGGGATATGATTTGGCACATTTTGATCTCTGCCCCGTCCTCCTGCTGATAATAAGCAAACCATTTGGAAACCCTTGGAGCACAGGGCGGGTAAGGGATTTTGCATCATGCCTGGGCTGTGTTAGAGGGACTCAAAGAGGAGTGTCAGGGCCGGTTGGAGGGAAAGAGAAGCGTGTTCCTGAAGAGTCCTTGACTAGAGAGTCTCCCAACCTGAAATGGGGCCCCATTCTAATAAACAGACATCTCCTCTATGACCCAGCAAACTCATTTGCAGATATATACCCAAGAGAGGTCCTTCAATCCACAAAACAATACGTACAAGAATGTCCAGTGCAGTTACATTCATAAAGGTCAAAAAGTGGAAAAATCTCAATTTTCATTGATAGGAATATGGATAAGCAATTTTAGTTTATCCATAAAATGAATGCCATTGATTAATATAAAGGAATAAGCTACTAACACGTGCAGCAACATGGATGAATCTCAAAAACAGACACAAAAGAATACATGATTTCATTTATATAAAGTCCAAGAACAAGCAAATCTAATCTATCATGCTAGATATCAGACCAGTGCTTTTATCTTGGGGAAGCCTGGAAGGGGGAATGGAGGAGCTTTGTGTGTGTGGGGGGGGGTGATGGAATGTTCTATCTTGATCTGGGTTATGGTTACCTGGATATATTTATGTATTTTAAAGTTGAGCTATACTTTTAAAATCTGTACCTTTTACTGTATGTAAGATACCTTAATAAAGTACTGTTAGTATAAAAAGAAAAAAGGAAGAAGAAAACACTTTGGTAATGAGGGAAAAAAGGAGGCTTCAAAGCCACTGATGAGGAAAGCCACTTGAGATGATCAAAAATCTTTGCTGTCTTCCCCCATGAACAGCAACGGATGTGTGTGTCCAGTACGAGGAAAGGGAAGGGAACTGCCAAAGGATCATGCCACCCACTATCGTGGACTGTTACTAGAAATGGCGAGGTCACACATGGTGCCCAGCGTAGTGAATTAGATGGAAGGGAACCCAATAAAATACTGCTGAATTAAGTTGTTATTTAAACATCTTTTGCCTTTGGGCCAGCCTCAACCTCCTCCCACGCACCCCAAGAAGGGCATCCTGAGTGGGAGCCACCCTTTCCAGCTCTCCTCTAAGAAGGGGCATCTCAGCCTTTTCCTCTTTATCTTCTCTCACTCTCAGGAGCTTCAGAAATACGAGCAGTTCATCTTTGCGGATCACACCAACATGATCCACGTGGAAAATGTCTATGAGGAGATTTTACACCAGATCCTCCTTGATGAAACCCTGAAAGGTAAGGAAGGTCACCTGGTGCCGGGAGGAACTCCCCGCAGAGGGGGGTGCTCCCAAAGTAGGACTCGTAAGGCCAGTGGAACTGAGTGGGCGAGGTGGGGGACCCCCGGGAGTGGGGGGAGGGCAGGAAGGACACTCACCCTGCCTGTGCATTCACGACGCGCACGCACTGTGCTGGCCCTTTGGGTGTTTATTTTCTCTTTTGGTACAAATATGAACTCTGTGAGATGGGAATTTTCAGCTTCGTTTTGCAGATGAGAATACTGAGGCTTAGTGAGATTAATCCTTGGGTGCGTCATGACAAAAGAAAAAGGGCTCTTCTCAGGCACAGGCTCACGACCCCTCCCAGAGCCAACAGGAGGGGACTCCAGCAGCGAGGCTTCTGCCCTGTGCCCTCGGCACCTTCCTGGCCTCCCTCTAGCCAGGCAGAGAAGGGCACAGGGCGATGGCACGGTACCCTGCACGCCTGGTTAGGACTCGAGCATCTGATGTCCTGTGGAATCAGGCCTCGCCTGGGATTGCAGTGTGGATAGGGAACTTTTATAAAAACATGCTGGAGAGGGCCACCATCAAACTGTGCACCTAAAACAGGAGTAAACTCCATTGGAAGGTCTTGAGTAGGCGTCCTCAAACTACGGCCCGAGGGCCACATGCGGCCTGCGGGTGTTTTTGCAGCCACTGCCTGTCCTGCTTAGCAGCCCACTCATCCGGGGCCCATAGTGCACATGTGTGGAATGTGCCCCGCACTCTCCAACAGCCCTCCAACGGTCTGAGGGACAGTGAACTGGCCCCCTGTTTAGAAAGTTTGGGACCCCTAGTCTTGAGTATCACAAAAACCCCTCTACAAAGAAAACTAACCGAGAACAAGCCCCCAGGCCACAGTAGCTCATCACGGGGGATCCAATGAGAAGGAATGTGAAGGTGTCAGCACAGTGTCAGCATCAAGGAAGGGCTGGGTCCAGCCCACTGCCAGCCCGCCACTGCCAGCCCACCTTTGGGTTTAGAAATAGACTCCTATGTCTATGGCCGTAGCAGCCTGAACCTGCCCCATCTCGTCTGATCTCAGAAGCTAGGCAGGGTCAGGCCTGCTCAGTACTTGGCTGGGAGAAAAAGACAGCTTTCCTAGACACTTCACTGTGTCAGAAAATTATCTCAGTATACAGATTTTCTTAGAGAAGAAAACTCTACTGCTAGCTGCTGAAACATTATGCTGAAAACACAAATCTATGTGGTCTTTGGTCTGAATGCCACCCCCTTGGATGTGACATTACTGGGCATTACAACCCCTGCACAGGCATACGCAGAAGCCTGTGGTAAAAAACGTCAGCTGCTGTTACTGTTTTCGCTTCCCTCGAGACCTTGGAGACTGAGCTTGGTACACAGAGATCTCCATTTGGGACACTTCAGGTCCACACGGCCCCCCATGTGCCTGCTCGTTGCTGGGTGCACATTACACATTCAGGTCACACTGTGGGAAGAAGAGAAGTGGAAGGTCTGCCCCCGCCCCAGAGGAGTTTCAGTCCGGTTGACAAACTGGCGCCACATATATTAGCAGCTAATAAAATGTGCTAGGGCCTCCTTGGGTGATACAGATGATGCGATTGTAGGCCAGGAGTGCCTTGAACGCAAAGGCCGTGTGTTGTTCATCTCTGGATTCCCAGTGCCCGTCCCATGTTAGCTGCCCAGCAAATATTTGCTGTTTGAATAAGCGAATGGATGAACACTACAGAGGCGCAGGGTTTGGAAAGAGTTCAGGGTCTTCTGGTCTTCAGGGAAGGCTGCCTGGAAGAGGGTGGTATTTGAAATTGAGAAATGAGGTTAGCCAGAGAGGCTGAGAGGGGGCTTTGTGGCTTCTCAATAAAACCAGAAAATCCAGGCCTGGCCAGGGTTAGGGTGTTAATGCCACGTTTTGTTTTCTGTGGTCTTTCAGTGATAAAGGAAGCTGCGAGCCTGAAGAAACACAACTTATTTGAAGACAACATGGCCCTGCCCAGTGAGAGCGTGTCCAGCTTAACAGATCTGAAAGTCCCCACGGGGTCCGGCCAGGCCAGCCCTGCCAGGGGGGCCTCTGCCGTCCCGCCGGGCGTGCTGGGCGGCGAGGCCCTGAGTAGCGAGGTCTTCCAGGAGGCGGAGGAGAAGGAGCCGGGGGCCCCGGGCGCGCCGGCCACGGGGGAAGGCCCTCCGCCCGGTGGGGCCGGGCAGGTGACTATCTCCAGCACGGGCGGTCCCGTTGGGACTCGTGTGGCCGCAGAGGACACCGCGGGGCTCCCGGGCGCTGGCCCCTCAGAGCTGGAGTCCCGAGGGGCCCTGGAGGCCGAAGGGCGCGAGTCGGGCCCTGCCTCAGGCTCCCTGCAGGAGCTCAGGAAGCTGTTGACGGAGACGGTGGAGGTGCCCGCGGAATCTGTCCTAGCAACTGACGAAGATACGAACGAGGAGCCCCTCGGTCCCCAAGAAAATGAGAAAGGAGCGGCGGAAACCCAAGTCTACACTGAGGCCCGTCAGGCGGCGGCCTCCCCTCAGGACGACCGCGAAGACGCGGAAGCCAGCGAGAGGGAGGCGCGTCCTCCTGCGGAGGCCGAGGCCCCTGGCGGCGGGCTGGGGGGCTCCGCAGAGGGTCGCGGCCCCCTCGCCCCGCCGGCCTGCGCGGGGCTCCCCGAGGGTGGCCGCTGCCCAGGCCCCACGGAGGAGCCCGCAGGGGAGGCGTCCACACTGGCCGCCCCGGGGGCGGGAGAGGCCGAGAGTGCCGCTGCGGGAGAGGCCACGCTGCAGGAAGGTCGCGCGTTGGGTTCGGGCCCCGCCAGCCCCGGGGGCTGCCCGGCGGCGTCTGAGGGACGGGCACGGGCGGGCGGGGAAGGCAGCCCTGGCCCGGCCGCCGCGGGCGCCAGCACAGAGGCGACCCCTGCCGCCCGCGCCCACGAGTGCCAGTGGGTGGTGGAGGACGCCCCCTACGCCGCCGCCCTCGAGTCTCCGGACGGGGATGGGAAGGAGGGAGCAGGCGCTCAGGAGAGCTCCCCAGAGCAGCCCTCCGAGTAGCGAAAGGGACGTTTGGCAGAAGTCTTTCTTTGGCAAAGCCAATCAAAGGGTTACAGTGATGGCCACACTTAGGGGTTGCGTGTGAGTTGTTACCAAAAATTAAAAAAAAAAGATGTATTAATTATTTCCTTAATTTGAAAACTAAAAGCAGAGGAAATGCACGCAGGGCGAGGCAAACCTTTGTGGAATCGAACTGTCCTACCATGCATTGTTGCTTGAGTGTTTCAACAGGAATTACAAAGGCAACGTCCAGCTTGGGCTGAGGGAGCTTGGGGTGTCTGAGGGGGAGTGGTACCGCAGTGAAGACTGAGAAAGCAGTAAGAGCACGGTTTTCGATACACTCTGCACATTTCCGTGGTGCAATATTCTTATGCACTTTAAGGCTTTTTAATTTCGTATATGAATACAAATGTATACTGCAACTCTAGCTGCACCATCTACTATGCCAACTTCACCGTCTCTTAAGAACTCAGCATTTGTCCGCAGCCAGGCTGCACGAAAGAGGAGTTCATGAGCAGTCACCCCTGCCGGGCACAGCCACACAGGGCCAAGTGTGCCCCACAGATCCAGTGAAAAGCTGAACAGAAATGGAGGGAGGAAGGTGTGGGCTGTGGGATTGTCTGGCTTGTTACTAATCCTGCTATCACTTTCTTATTAATTAATCTTGTTGATTCTTAGGAATTAATCACCTTTTAAGAAAATTCAGATGAGGCAAGAAAATCTCACTGGTGTGTGTGAGACTGACAGCATTCCAAATTAGCCTTCCACTGTTAAGCAAAGGGCTTAACTAAGTTGTCAGGCTTAAAACCTGCCAGTTAAACAAACATTGTTTGAACAGCCACTGCATGCCACGTACTGTATTGGGCTTAGGAATTAAAAAAAAAAAAGATAAGGTGCTTGTTCTAGTGCGCATTAAAAGGCCCCAGGGAATTTGATCTAAAAGAGGAAACATGCTAATTTTCAAACTATGACAGCTTTCTCTCTTTCCATTCAAACAGTCCTGATTCCTTCCCAGAAGGGAATGAAATGAATAAATAAGTAAATGGATTATGACAAAGCCAAGGTATATACCATCAAGTTCCAAAATTGTTACCAAAAGTAGAAATCATTTGTTTGGTCATTCAGCAAGTTAATTGAGTCCCTGTTAGGTACCAATCTCTAGGGATACCATAGCGAGAAAGACTCTGTTCTTTCCCCCTGGAACTTACATGCTAATGGAAATAGACACAAATACATCTTCCAAATTGATCATGACCTATAACCATTAATGTTAAAGACGAAATGGACTTACTTGTAGAAGATGAAGAAGAGTGTTCTATTTATTATGCTTCAGAAAAATACCAGATTATTTCCCCAAATTTTCAGTCCCAGGTACTGCATCTTGAAGTTTCTTTCCACAGATATTAATATTACATCCCAACATATTGTCCTAAGAGTTTGTTTTTATCATCACCGTCCAGTAAGTTTATATCAGTGCTTTAGAGAATTTGCCCCATAATTCAACCATTGAACAAGGAATTATAATATTGTCCTCCCCACCCCATGAAGAATTTTTTGGATTTCTAGGTGATAAGTAATGAATAACATCAGGCCAGGTGCCGCGGTGGCTCACGCATGTAATCCTAGCACTTGGAGGGTGAGGCGGGCAGATTGCTCAAGGTCAGGAGTTCAAAACCAGCTTGAGCAAGAGCGAGACCCTGTCTCTACTATAAATAGAAAGAAATTAATTGGCCAACTAATATATATAGAAAAAATTAGCTGGGCATGGTGGCACATGCCTGTAGTCTCAGCTATTCGGGAAGCTGAGGCAGGAGGATCACTTGAGCCCAGGAGTTTGAGGTTGCTGTGAGCTAGGCTGACACCACGGCACTCACTCCAGCCTGGGCAACAAAGCGAGACTCTGTCTCAAAAAAGAAAAAAAAAAGTAATGAATAACAATCAGTGTCCATATGCTCACATATTGAATTGCTATATGTTTTCTTGGGGTGTTTGGATCCTCAGGTCTAGGAGGGATCCCATTGTTGGTAAAGAAGGTAGAGGCCGCTTCTCCCTCGGTCCCTGCATCACCCTGGGCCTCACTCCTATCCTGGCATTTAGCACGGGGCATTGAAATTATGTTTACCTCCTGTCTCTCCCAGAGGCTCCTGTCTTCAAGGACAGAAACTCGGGTTTAGTCATCATGTGCGCTTCCTGCTAGTAACCCGCAGCTTTGAATAATGGCTTCCTACCTCCTCAAGACTTTAATATCCCCGGCACCTAGCACAGGAGCGCTCAGGAAACATGGGAACTCCACACCCGGCACGCCGCTGTGCTGGGACGACTTGGGGCTTGCTGCCAGGCAGGGAGACAGACGGTTTTTAATAGAACTTTCTGCTCCTGTTGAGTCTTAAGTCCAAAGTCCAAGGAGCAGGCGGCCAGTTGCGCTGCCCAGTAGGGCAGGGAGCCAGAGGAGCAGCGCCTGGCCCTGCAAAGACTGCCCCTCTCTCCAGGGCACAGGCCCAGCCCAGGCTGGCCCCACCTGGAGCTTCCCAGCTTCCTCCCTTTGCTCACCTCAGGGCTTCTTGCACCCCCTGGAAGCTGAGAGATGTTTTTTTCAACCCTAAAAGAAAGTGCATTTCACTGCATTGAATGGATGAACATCAGCGCCCTTCCTTCATTCACCCTGGGGGCCAGAGAGCACTGGGCACTGAGTGGCAGGACATACTCAAACAATTTTTCTGGATATATTTCACAAAAGACAAGTTCTCTAGAATAAGCAAGACGATTGTTTCATTTGAAGATGGAACAGGAAACTAAAGTGCTAAAATATTCTGTATTCATTTTAACATATTGAATGGAATGACTTCCTATTACAATGAGTTTATCTTGCTTTTTGTACAGACTTGTAGGTGCTGCTTCAGTGATTTCCAGATTGGAGCAAGGTTATTGTGATCTAAATGAGCAGCACGAAAAACTTCCATGTGCTGCTCTGGGGATCTCTCCTGTGGGCAAAGACATTAGAAATGCATGAAACCTTAAGACATGGCTTTTGGCTAAAACTTAATGACTTTAAACTAGTTATGTTACTGTTGACCTTTCACAAAGAAAGAATATTTTCCTTGAAAAAAAAAATGAGCTCACTTTTCCTTTGTAGCTTGGAACAGAGACAGTAGTGCCTTGCATTATGCAGTGTAAACTCTCTTTTCAAAAAAAAAAAAAAAAGGGTTTTGGAGACTACAAAAATAAGACTCTAATTTTTCCAAAAGCTTTCTGACCTTATGCATTTTATTATAAAGCTTCTCGAGTCTGATGTTGTAATCATTCATATCAGAGCTAGTGATTTCGAAGGGTTTCACAATTCTCCCAGACAAAAGTGATTTTAATGCATTTTAACAAGTGCTAAGTGATATGTGCTTCACAGCAGTGTCAATATGGGGAAGAGAAGGACATCTCTGACTTAAACATAAGTTGGCAACATATGCCTTCTTATTTTACTATAAACACACAGCCTTCCATAGTCTGCAACTTCAAGAAAAGAAATCTACACTGTGGCTTGATTTTTCTGGTCACTATATAAAGTAAATACTTAAAACACTTTGTAACCACGTATTTACTTTGCCAAGTGCCTATATTCTAATAAAATATTTGTCCTCGAAGAGCTGTCCAGATGTCATTTATTTGGAATAGGGCTGGTTTCATCTTTTAAGCAAATGTCATACTTAAGCTGGGAGGAACAGCCCTCAGAAATGAAAAGGTGAGTCACTCTTGGTGTTGTTATGGAATTTTTACTTTTCTGTTGTCAGGAAGGAATCTACAGGGAAGCCACTTAATGTCAGGTGTAATTACGCTTTGATAATGCATATGCTTATTTCTCTTAGGAATTGGATCACATCCCTAATACAGCACTGGGCAATTACTCTTGACATAACTGAACCGCTATTCAAACTTAAATTTATTTTCAGTGGGTAGCATTGAGCAAAACATTCATTCTTTCTGTAATCATATAATAAATAAAACAGTATTTATTCACCATATCCATAGTTGCTCATTTCCCCGTGAATTTATTCATCCAAAAATAATGACCGTGTATCTGTTACATGCAGGCACTCCAGTGGGTCGTAGAGAGACAGCAGTGAGCACAGTAGACATGGCCCCTAACATCAGCAAACGCAAATTGTCAGGGTGTGCATGGCCAGGGAGAGCCAAACCCTGTCTATCAGCTCAGCTCTAACTCCATCTACACCAACAGCTTCAGGCAAGAGAGGAAGAAATGTTGGGGAAATCAAGTCCAGCAGTGATGGGGACACTCAGTATGGCATAAACTTTCTCCTTGTCCTCTGTCTATACCAGACTTCCAGTATGCAATAATCAATCCATTTTAACAAGTGCAGAGTTTTTTCTTAGACTATATATTTATTGGATGTGGCTTGGGCAGGACTGATGGAGGCCCTGGGAGTGGTCAGCTAAAGCTATCGTCTCCTCAGACACCCTGGGAGTTGCCCCTGCTTGAACATGGCTGAATCTTTGCCATATTCTTTCCTTTGCCTAAAATATCTGGCTCTCCCTTCTCCATCTGGCCCATTCCCACTTTTCCTGTAAGAGTCAGGAAAAGTCAGGATAATCCCCACCCTGCCCCCACAGCCGATAATACCTTTCTGAACTCTCACCCTAATTCACTTGCCCGCTGCTGGTCATCCTCTCTCACTCCAATGCAGCCATCTCCCTTCCCTGTGCCCTTGGGGCAGGTACCTTGCCTTGTACCCTTGCATATAGCAGTACATGCTGAATGCATTGAATGACTATCACCCGTCCCAGATGTAGGAGACAAGTGGGTATAGCTGGTGATCCCTTAGCGTACCAAAAGTGTCTGGATCTGGTGGCTTTACTCACCCTCAGCCTACTGAGATAATTCTGCTTTAGTGATGAAACTTGACCGTGTGTTTTTGTACACCCACACCTCTGGGAGGGAGCTCCAGAGTTAAGTTACTCCCAAATCAAGCTACCTACTAGGAATCACCTCCTGGTTTTCAGGTCAGTAGCCTCTACTGGATTCTCCTAAGGTCTCTGCAATGTAAACAATGCAAAACAGTTAAGAAATTCATCCCTGAATTGCACCCAAGTCTGCAAAACACTGCTAAGCAAATGCCCAAGAGTTCATGGACAGCATCTGCCTCTGGCAAGCTGTCTTGTGGTTGGGCAGGGAGCAAGAAAAAGATGTAATCCCTGCTTCTTAGGGAGCTCTGTCCAGTTGGGAAGACTGAGAAGCAAATTGTTCTGCACAAAAAGGAAGAAGGAGGCCAGGTGCGGTGGCTCATGCCTGTAATCCTAGCACTCAGGGAGGCTGAGGGGGGGCGGATTGTTTGAGCTCAGGAGTTCGAGACCAGCCTGAGCAAGAGTGAGACCTGTCTCTACTAAAAATAGAAAGAAATTAATTGGCCAACTAAAAATATATAGAAAAAATATTAGCCGGCATGGTGGTGCATGCCTGTAGTCCCAATTACTTGGGAGGCTGAGGCAGGAGGGTCACTTGAGCCCAGGTGTTTGAGGTTGCTGTGAGCTAGGCTGACACCATAGCACTGTAGCCCAGGTGACAGAGTGAGACTCTGTCTCAAAAAAATAATAAAAAATAAAAAAAGACCAGGCGCGGTGGCTCACACCTGTAATCCTAGCTCTGTGGGAGGCCGAGGCGGGCAGATTGCTCGAGGTCAGGAGTTCAAAACCAGCTTGAGCAAGAGCAAGACCCTGTCTCTACTATTAATAGAAAGAAATTAATTGGCCAACTAATATATATGGAAAAAATTAGCCGGGCATGGTGGCGCATGCCTGTAATCCCAGCTAATCAGGAGGCTGAGGCAGAAGGATTGCTTGAGCCAAGAAGTTTGAGGTTGCTGTGAGCTAGGCTGACGCCACGGCACTCACTCTAGCCTAGGCAACAAAGCGAGACTCTGTCTCAAAAAAATAAATAAATAAAAAAAGAGGAAGAAGGCTTCTGGCAACACAAAGAAAGGCAATTAATTACTGACTCTACCCAAGAAATTTCAGGTTTTGCTGTTGAACCTACTAAGCCTTTATTTCTTGCGTCTTTTATTTCCCCTCTTCCATGAACTAAAATCCAAAATCTAGCTGCTCACCCTGAGGAAAACTTTACCAAGACCCCTTTATGCCAGCCCCTACATGCTCTTCCCAGGAATCCGGGTCCTTTTCTGCCGGATGCCGTTTTAGACGTGCAGACTCAGTCGTTGCTCCCGCTTGGGTCGCTACACCAGGCAGTATGCATACATCGTAGCAATCACTCTCTGTGTTAGCATTTCTAAGCGGGTGGGACAGGACACAGTCAGAATAGGAAAGTGGATTATGTGTTGAGGAACTCCTACAAGACAGTAAGGTGACTTCGAGGCTAAGAGGTGGATTTTCCTGGTACGACTTCAACTCCCACATCCCTCTGCCTCTGCAGTTTGTGCTGCTGCCCGAACCATGTGGGGACAAGGTTTTCTGTACATTGGTTTGAGAAAGATCATGTGGGAGAAAAGGAAGGTGTGTTTATTTCTGTGTATTGGAGAATTCAAGTATTGAACACTTACATTTTCACTTCAGGCCTGAGAATAGATGATGATTTCCATGGACTGTTATTCAGTCAGGATTCATTCATGGATTAAGTCTTTCAAAAAATATTTACTGGGCCGGGTGTGGTGGCTCACATCTGTAATTCTTGAGAGGACAAGGTGGGAGGATTGTTTGAGGACAGGAGTTAGAGACTGGGCAACATAGTGAGATCCTGTCTCTACATTAAAAAAAAAATTAAATATTTATTGATATCTACTAAGGTGTTGCAGATTCTGTGAGGTCCTGGGAATAGAACAGCAAACAAAACAATCAGCCCTGGCCCTCACTGCATTCAGACTTGTGGGTTTTCTTTTCTGCACTGAAAATTTCAATTATTCCACTTAAGGGAGATACTCTTAATATAAATGAGCTTCTGTACTTTCACATTGCATTTCGAAATTCTTCACTAAGTTCCCTTATAAACTTGGTTTACTTTCTTTGAGATCCTGTATGAAAAAGTTGTATGGCTGCCAACTCATTGTGTTACCTCTTGGGCTGATCGCTTCACCTTTGTAAGAATTTGTCTGTTTATAAAAGGGGATAATGACACCCACATGACAAGATTATTGTGAGTATCTAAAAGAGATAATGTATAATAGACATTGAAGCACAGATGAATATAATGAGGCTCAGAAAAGTTAAGCAACTTTCTGAAGGTTACAGAGCTAGTAACTAGTTGAACCAAGTATATCATTTAGCAATTGCTCCAAAACAAAACCACTCCAAAACTTAGTACCTTACCACAATAAGCTCAGAAGACTACAGGTCAGATATCAGGAAGATGGTTCTTCTGATGTTGGTGGCTCTGTCAACATGTTTGGGAGGTAGCTGGCTGCATGTTGGTCTGGCTTTGACACATCTGGGCCTACTATTTCAGGGGCTGTCTGAAGTTTGAGCAGGCCAGTCCAGGCTTATTCTTTTGATAGAAACAAAGTTCTGGGAGCTGGGGGTGGGCATGGGAGTGGCAGGGAGGGTGGATTAAGGGATGGAGAAGAAGCAAAAGGCTTTTTGAGACCTGTCCTCAGGACTAGTGCACTGTCACTTCCTCTATATTCCATCGGCCAAAACAAGTCACAAGGCTGACCAGGTTTCAATGGATGGGAAGAGCTGCAAAGTCATTGTACACTGGGCATGCATTCAGGGAAGCCATTAACTGGGGCTACCAAAGCAATCGGTCTACCTGACCAGGATGCAAAGGACTCCTGTTTGACTCTAAAACCCATAATCTTGTTTCCATATTACACTATTAGGCTATTAAGTATGAAATGTCCGATTTCCTTGTATGCTAAGTTTGACAGTTGATATCTCTGACATTTCACTTTGACACTTCTTGTTTATGTTTATTGTGAAGATACATCCTCAGCCTAGCAAACGCACCTTTTGGCTTGTGATTATCCTTCAAATACTTTTTTGAGTAATTTTTGTGAAACCATGGATAAATGAAAAATTCGTGTTATTTTCGAATATGAGTTCCGTTGGGGAACCAACACAGCTCAGACAGCTCGAAATATCAACAAAGTGTTTGGGAAGGATGTGGCTAATGAATGCACAGTACGTTGATAGTTTAAGAAGTTTCCATTCTGGTGATTTTAATCTTGAAAATGAGTCACGTGAGTAACCTGAGACCAAGGTGGATAATGACGAGCTGAAAGCTATAGTGGAAGCGAATCCATCTCAACCTATGCATGAATTAGCAGCAAGGTTTGACATTACTATTCCAACAATATTGGATCACTTGAAACAAACGGGCAAGGTAAAGAAACTGGATAGATGGGTTCCACATGAATTAAATGAGCGTCAGAAGAGAAATCGTCTTGCAGCTTGCCTTTCTTTGCTGTCACAACGTAAAGGCGAACCATTTCTGTGCACTATTGTTACATGTGATGAAAAATGGACTCTTTTTGACAATCACAAGTGTTCAGCACAATGATTGGATAAAGATGAAGTGCGAAAACACAGTCCAAAACTGAATACTCATCACAAAATACTAATGGTGTCTGGTGGTCCAGCACTGGTCCATTGCAGCTTCATGAAACCTGGTCAGTCCTTTACAGAAGATGCCTACTGCAACCAGTTGAATGAAATGGTGAGGATGCTGTGATTAAGCAGCCAAGATTGCTCAATAGACATGTGCCAATCCTCTCACAAGACCATGCTCAAACACATGATGCATAAACAACGCTGCTCAAACTACAGAAGCTGGACATGGAAACTCTGTCATTCATCCTATTCCCCAAACCTTGCACCAACTGACTACCACTTATTCCAGGCTTTGGGCCACTTCTTGGAATGAAGAATATTCAATTCTCAACAAGCTATGGAAAATGACTTTCACGATTGCATCACCACTGGCTCTCCAGGCTTCTGAATAAAAGGTTTTGAGTCTTATAACAATTTTATTCTGCATCTTGTAGTATGCTGTCTTACCAAGAATGTTCTTTTCTTTCTGTCTGCCCAACACAGAGGACCACATCAGCACTCACATTCTGCTCTCAACATCATTTTAAGCCTCCTTTCCATGAGTTTATTTGGCTATTACAGCAGAAAATATTGATTTTGGCATTTAACTACGTATCATTGAGAAATTTTTAGTGATTTCATATGTGTTTTGACTCATAACCAGATGGTAAGCTTTTGGAAGAGACAGATTTTTTCCTGCATGTCTAGACACTCAATATATTCATAAACTCTTAGGGTTGGTAGATACCCTAAATTTGCAGATATTGCCCTTCTATTCTCCCCTCTTTCTCTACTACCATCTCCAACCATAATTTCCATCCCATGGGTCCGATTCTGTCCATCATGGCTATATACAACATTCTGAACTCTTTTCCTCAAGATAGCTTTCCAACATCTCCAAACAACTGAAATCCCTTTCCAGGTGAAATATTACCAAATCCTTCTCTTTTATGTGGTATGGCTTTGAGTTCCTATGTTGAATCTTTTTACAAACTAATTCCTTGTGTTTTCTTTTAAGCAGTTTCCTCAAAATACCCCTCCTTTCCCTCAGTAGTCTGTACCTCACAGTTGATACCTTTTCTCTTGAAGATCTTCTCTACCCAAACCCAAACCAGAGTAGGCACCTTTTGTTCACTTCTTTCCTTTCTTGTTATCTTCAAAGGAAAGAAAGGAACAATTATTTTTTTCATGGTAAAGCTTTTGTTCCCAAGCACTACTGGAAGATAAATGAGATGAAAATAATAAAAAATCTAGAAGTCATAAAAAATGAGAAGTTCTTATATTTAAGTTTCCAGGTCTACCATTTTGACTTCTTTTGAGGAGATAAAAGGAAGACTTGCTTGTTGTCAGTCCGTTAATTATTTGTAAAAGTGGGGCTCACCAATGTTCCCTCTCTACTCTGACCCCAACTTGTAGAACACTGTATCTTCAAGAAAACACCTCTTCCCAGAGTGCAATTTGGACAAAACAAGTGTTTCAATGGCTAACTGTTATCTATAAGGGCTTCCAGACTGCAAGACATCTCCACCAAATTTGTCTTACCTAGGAACAAAGTCCTTTTGATGTTGTATTATTTCTCTTAGAGGCCTCTTTGTTGTCTTCTGGGCATTTATTAATCAAATATTTTCACCAAAACCAAAATAGATATATAAAACAAGAACTCAAAAAAGGTCAAGGCTAGAAACAAGGATTTGGGTGTTAATGGCATATAGTTGGTAGTGGGAGTAGATAGAATATCTCCCTTGTAGAATCTATAGAAAAGAGAGCTAGGAAACTTGGGGCACATCTGTATTTACGGAGCAGGAGGAGAAAAAGTCGTGCTCAGAAAAGGAGTGAAAAACAAAGTAAGAGTGTAATAATGAGAAACCAAGAAGACAACTTGGAGAAGGAAGTGGTCAATGTGTCAAATGCTGCAGAGAGGTCAAGTAGGATAAGGCATGAAATGTGTCCATTGGCTTACAAAAAAGTCTTCAGTACTCTGGTAAGACAGAAACCAGATTGCAACAAGAGGTAAAGATAGACACACTCCAGTTTGTCTTTGTCTGCCTTAGAGTGTGCTACACCAAACTGAATCTGATATTCTAAGTGTGGTCTGACTGGTGGAATAAAGAGAGATCATCTCCAATTTGACCAATCCACTTCGTGTGTCTACAAGGATAGCTTCAGGACACATGAAAGTTTTAGGGGTTGTGTTTTTGTTTTTGTCTTTGGCAGCTCCACTTATTGCATCATTCCAATGACTCATGTGAAACGCCATCTGCTCAAACCTTATGTCATTTCCATTTGAAGCAGCGGTAATACATACTTCCCATTCTGTGCTTGTGTAGTTGAGTTTTAAAACTAAGTTCAGAATTCCATTCAGCTACAATTTATGTTGTTTGTTTCAGTTTTTTGTTCCAGCCTATCTTCTCTGTCCTAATTCTGTCATCCAACATATTAGTTATTCTCCTGGCTCTATGTCATCCATAAATTTGATTTACACACCATCAGTGTTTCCATTCAAGTAATCAATAATGTCAAGTCCCACACATTCAGGCAAGAGTTGGGTAAAAACTGGAAGATAGGGCTGGATCTAAAGCCAACAACAATTGTCAAAATGCTGACACTAGCAGATCCAAAGCCAAGGAAGTTAGCGAGTTTGGTAGTAAGAGCTGTTCAAGAAAGGGTGGGCAATGCATAAGGAATAGTGCAGAAGCCAGGAACTGAGTCAAATCACAAGCTAGATGAGCAAATTTAATAAAAAGGACAAATCTGGAAGCTAGAGAAATCAAAGGAACATCTGAAATCACAATAGACTGAATGGAGGAAATGCATGTATAGATAATAACTTCTGGACTTTCCAGTAGCTTTTATTTCCTCTCCTTCATGGGCAAGGGTATCTATCCTTCAAAATTACAAAGGTTTTTAATAAATAAAAACCTGATATAAGACATGTCTTACAGCTCTTTCCTAAGAAACTTCTCTCATATGGAACTTTTTTGGGTTGGCCAGGTAACTAACTAATAATTCACCTAACCACTATCATCTACTTCATTCATATTTTCTTCCTGTCTCCAAGGCAATGAGATTTTATATGAACAGTAGTGGGGAATCTTAGTTCACTTTGCAGTTGCTATAACAGAATACCAGAGAGTAGGTAATTTATGAAGAAAAGAGATTTCTTTAGCTCAGGGCTCTGTGGGCTGGGAAGTCCAAAATGGGCAACCATATATGGTGAGGGCCTCAAGCTGCTTCATAGCAGCGTGGAAAAGTGGAAGGGAAAGTGGGTGTGTGTGTAGAAAAGGAGATCAAACATGAGAGGAAGCCTCACTTTACAACAACTTGCCCTTGTGGGAAGTAATCCAGTCCTGCAAGAGCAAGAACTCACTCATTCCCATGAGAGGGCGTTACTCTATGCGTGAGTATCTTAGTCCATATGTGTTACTATAGAGAATACCTGAGGCTGGGTAACTCTTAAAGGAAAGAGGTTTATTTTGCTCATGGTTCTACAGACTGGATGAGAAGCATGGCACCAATGTCTACTTCTAGGGAGGGCTTCAGGCTGTTTCCACTCACGGTGGAAGGGGAAGGGGATCCTTGTGTGCAGAAATCACATGGTGAGAAAGAAGAAGCAATAGAGAGAAGTGGAGGTTCCAGGCTGAACAGCTGAAAAGCAACCACTTCTCATGGGAACTAAGAGCGAGAACTCACTCACTCCTGTGAGAATGGTACCAAGACATTCATGAGGGATCCAGCCCCATGATCCAAATACTTCCCACTAGGGTCCCACCTCCAACACTGGGGATCAGATTTCAAAATGAGACTTGGTGAGGCCAAACAAACCATATCCAACCATAGCAATGAGGTGTCCACCCCATGACCCCAACACCTCCCCAGAGGCCCTACCTCCCAAAACTGTTGCATTGAGGACCAGGCTTACAGCACATGAATTTTTGAGGGACACACTCAAACGATAGCAGGAGGAAACAGAAGAGCATGACTTTTCACTGGGGTTCCAATGTTGCAATGTTGTGTTCCATAATTTTATTTTCTATCCTGGAATTTCATCAAGGATTAGCATCAAAATTATTTTTAACATATATGAGCATAGCTAAAATAAACACAAAATTGAGTGCTGGTGAGGACGCTACTGGGACTCTCATACACTGCGTGTGGAAATGCAAAATGGCATGGCCGCTTTGGAAAACAATTTTCCAGTTTCTTATAAAGTTAAACATACTCTGACCCTATGACCCAGTAATACCACCCCTAGGTGTTTACCGAAGAGAAATGAAAACTTTTGTTTACACAAAAACCTGTACTCAAATGTCTATAGTTGCTGTTTTTAGAATTGTCAAAAACTAGAAACAACCCAAATGTCCTTAAGCTGGTGAATGGATAAAGAAACTGAGGTACATCCATATGATGAAACACTACTTAATGGTGGGGGAGGGGTGGCAAGGGCAATATATATAAACTTGACTATATTTGTACCCTCATAATATGATGAAATTTAAAAAATTATAATAATAATAATAATAAAAATACTACCCAATGATAAAAAGGAATGCTCTACTGATATGTACAATGACATCGGTGAATATCAAAATGATTAGGCAGACTGAAAAAAGCCAGATAAAAAAGGCTACATACTATATAATTCCATTTCTATGACATTCTGGGAAAGGAAAATGAAAAAGCCAGATAAAAAAAGGCTACATACTATATGATTCCTTTTCTATGACATTCTGGGAAAGGAAAAACTATAGGGACAAAAAAATAGGTAATTGTCACCACCATTTGGGGAGGGGGGAAGGGCTGACTTTGAAGTGTCAAGTGAGGGAATTTGGGGTGTGAAGAAACTGTTCTATATCTTATGGTCGTTGCTCCATGACCTTATGCATTTGTCAATGCTCACAAAACCAGACACTAAAATGGATAAGCTGTACAGAAGAGTACATTTTACTTATATGCAAATTATACCTCAATAAACCCGACTAAGAATGTATATTGTCTTAAATGGCCCAGAATTGTAACACCAAAGGAATTAAATATATTATGAAACATTTATACAATAAAGCATTACACAGCTGTCTTGAACCTTGTCATACTTTTTGTCCACTCAGCAGCTTATGAACAGCCTTCCTGTGTGTGGGAAATTTCTCACCTTATCAGCCTACCTGTTCCTAAATTAGAAATCACCAACTTACTTTTCCACTCTCCCTGCAGCTAAGGCCCCCTCTTATAAGATTTCAATCCAAATGACTGATAAGAAGAAGGAGGCGTCCGCTATGGCTCACGCCTGTAATCCTAGCACTCTGGGAGGCTGAGGCGCTCAAGGTCAGGAGTTCGAGACGAGCCTGAGCAAGAGCAAGACCCTGTTTCTACTAAAAATAGAAATAAATTAATTGGCCAGCTAAAAATATATAGAAAAAATTAGCCAGGCATGGTGGCGCATGGCTGTAGTCCCAGCTACTCAGGAGGCTGAGGCAGGAGGATTGCTTGAACCCAGGAGTTTGAGGTTGCTGTGAGCTAGGCTGACACCTAGCTAGGCACTCTAGCCTAGGCAAGAAAGTGAGACTCTGTCTCAAAAAAAATTAAATTAAATTAAATTTTTAAAAAAATCACAAGAAGATGAAATACATATGCATAGGCAAAAAAATCCTAGAAGAAAATTTGCTGAAATGGTAAGAGTTGCTTGGGCCAGTGAGATTTTAAGTGGCTATTATTGTCTTCTGCATCTGCCACCCTGCCCTCCGTGATCCACAATGAAAATGTATTACTATCAAAATCAGAAAAACATGAATGTTTAAAAATATTTTAATTTGAATTTCATTTGGTCCTCTGTTTTCTCAAAATCCCATAAGTTAAGGGATTTTTTTGGAGTGCATTTATTCCTATCCTTGGGCCCTTTAACAAATAACTGGGAGTGACATATAAGCAAAAGGAAAGAAATCATCAGAATGTTTTGCCAGGTTAAAATTGGCTCCCTAAAATAACCATTTGCCAGGTATTGTTCTGAAGGACTCTGCTGCCCTGCTAAGTCCTGACCTTGACTCAAATCGTCACTAGAATTCCACAGTGATGCCCTGGCAGCTGCTAGGCCACTTGGCTGGCACTTTCCTCCCCCTACGGGAAGCCAGGCACCTGGGCACAGCAAGATGTGACAGCCTGTCCAGGTGGAAGCTGGGACCTCGCAGGTTATATTTGCAGCTGTGTGGTTCTGAGGAATCGCCCGAGAGGTTCAACATGAGAGACAACTCAAGTTATTTAAGCCCATTTCCACTTGCTCGATATGCCTCAAGAAATTACGAATACAAAAGAGATCACACTCATTAAAGCACAACATGACATGCTGTGAAAAATACACCATATGGTTCTTTGAAGTCTGAAAAGCCTACCAAGTTTTAAATTTTTCATCTGAATATCCTTTGATGTATGAATGTGTTCTTTTTAATTTAATTTTGCACAATAGTGGTTTCTAGATCAAAACCACAGGTAGAAATTTTCTCTCAGTAGGGAGAAATGACCTGAAGATAAATTTGCTAGTCTCCTTTAAGGAGAGATTAAACACATGGACACAAAGCATTTTAAATACATCTCTATGAACAAGACAATTTTACAATTACTCTTTATTTTTTTTTTTTTTTTTTTTTTGAGACAGAGTCTCGCTTGTTGCCCAGGCTAGAGTGAGTGCCGTGGCGTCAGCCTAGCTCACAGCAACCTCAAACTCCTGGCTCAAGCAATCCTGCTGCCTCAGCCTCCCAAGTAGCTGGGACTACAGGCATGCGCCACCATGCCCGGCTAATTTTATATATATATTAGTTGGCCAATTAATTTCTTTCTATTTATAGTAGAGACGGGGTCTCGCTCTTGCTCAGGCTGGTTTTGAACTCCTGACCTCGAGCAATCCGCCCGCCTCAGCCTCCCAGAGTGCTATACAATTACTCTTTAAAGTTTAGTAAATTGGCTGGGCATGGTGGCTCATACCTGGAATTCTAGCACTGTGGGAGGCCAAGGCCAGAGGATTGCTTGAGGCCAGGAGTTTGAGATCAGCCTGAGCAATAGAGTGAGACCCTTTCTCTACAAAAAATAAAAACTTAGGCAGAGTGGTGGCACGACCTTGTAGTCCCCGTTACTAGGGAGGCTGAGGCAGGAGGATCACTGGAGCACAGAAGTTTGGATTGCAGCTATGATGATGCCACTGCACTCTAGTCCCCAGACAACAGAGTGAGACTCTGTCTCAAACACAAAACAAAACAAATAGTAAAGTTTAGTAAACCCACAGAAATTGGAGAGACATATTTTTAAATGAAATATTTTTTCCTCTTAGTTGTATGATAGTTATCATGGGAGCAACAACTTTGTTCCTCTTCATTAAAACTGGTGACCCTTTACATTATAAATTATACATAGCTGCTATCAAGAATCTATTTTGAAAAATATTAGTTCAGAATCAACAATGTTGTAGTAAAATCCTTGACAATCAGGATGATGCATTTCATTTTGTTTTTTATCTCTTGCTATCTAAACTAAGTAATGAACTTACATGTGAAGATGTAAAGTTTGCTTTCTTCTCTTTTATTGTCTGCTTGGACCTTTGAGATTTGTTTCTCTAGGCCTTTGAGATTTGTTTCCCAGTACTTTTTTCTCTGTTGTATTTCAGGTGCATCAATAAGCTGTTAGCTACCAAGTGCTAATCTTCCTATGTCAGTCAATGCTATTTTGGATGCAAGTAACAAAACTCTACTTAAAATAGCTTATGCAAAAAGAGGAGAGTTTATTTTATGGTTATAGAAGTATCTCATGAAAACTAAAGGACCCCAAATCCATCGGGACATAATTTCTCCATCTTTCACTATGTCTGAGGCTGCCTGGTCTCCTATTTCTGTTTCTCTCTGAACATCTGCTCCATTCTCATCCCTCTGCAGTGTGTTACAGCCTTGTCTACCTTTCTGTACATAAAGAGGACTGTAAGCCGGGCGCGGTGGCTCACGCCTGTAATCCTAGCACTCTGGGAGGCTGAGGTGGGCGGATTGCTCGAGCCCAGGAGTTCAAAACCAGCCTGAGCAAGAGCGAGACCCCGTGTCTACTATAAATAGAAAGAAATTAATTGGCCAACTAATATATACAAAAAATCAGCTGGGCATGGTGGCGCATGCCTGTAGTCCCAGCTACTCGGGAGGCTGAGGCAGTAGGATTGCTTGAGCCCAGGAGTTTGAGGTTGCTGTGAGCTAGGCTGACGCCACGGCACTCACTCTAGCCTGGGCAACAAGCGAGACTCTGTCTCAAAAAAAAAAGAGGACTGTGACCACACCATAGCCATTGCATTTATTTATCCTTATTTCTCGAAACTAGCGAACACTAATCATTTAATTTCTGAATCTCTGTTCAAAATTCCTGGTCAGGTCAGGTGCAGTGGCTCACGCCTGTATTCCTAGCTCTGGGAGGGCAAGGCGGGAGGATTGCTCAAGCTCAGGAGTTCGAGACCAGCCTGAGCAAGAGCGAGACCCGGTCTTTATTAAAAATAGAAAAAATTAGACACTCAACTAAAAATGAAACAAAAAATTAGCCGGGCATGGTGGCGCATGCCTGTAGTCCCAGCTACTTGGGAGACTGAGGCAGGAGGATCACTTGAGCCCAGGAGTTTGAGGTTGCTGTGAGCTAGGCTGACGCCACGGCACCCACTCTAGCCTGGGCAACAAAGCGAGACTCTGTCTCAAAAAAAAAAAAAAATTCTTGGTTAGGTATTTATCCCTGGTCCAAATCAGCTATAGCCAGGGGGTGCGGTGACACAGTACACTTTTGGCCCAGTGTTGCCCACTTGTTTGAGCACATGACATTACCCACAGTCCTTAGCTCTGGTGGTGGGGGCTGAGGGTGTGTTGTAGGACACGTCCATTATAGCCTTGAGTTCCTCAAGATACCATTTTAGGATCTTCTGATCTAATTTACTACTTTAATTTTAGGGATAACCAAACTTAGACCCAACGAGGCAAAATAATTTGCTTAAATTACCAAGATAGTGGCTGAATATAGATTATGAATTAGGGCTGGGAAACTTGACATTTTATATCTTCAATCCAACCTGGATACCTTAGAAGAAGTATAATGGCTACCTGGCCCAAAACACAGCCCCAAATCAAGGTGTCAGCTGGGCCATGTTCCCTCTGAATGCTCTAGGGGCAAATCCTTCCTTGTCATTTCCAGCTTCTGGTGGTTTTAGCCATTCCTTGGCTTGTGACTGAATAACTCCAATATCGGCCTTAGTCTTCATGTGGCCTTCTGGTCTGGGTCCGTCTTCGATTATGGGGAGGTAAATCTTTTGGGGGGCTACCATTCAAACCATTGCAAAGGCCTTATGGAGTATCATAAGGTACTTAAAGCATCAAGAGGATGGCAAGAGGGAAGGGATAAAACAGTAATGATTTGGGATTTTTCTTCTCAGAAATGAGGGATGCAGGAATGGAAAAGAAAAAGTATTTGTATTTCAACAAAATATGGCATTCTATTATAGTTTCCAGGATGTAAAATTTACATTCCTAGATATTCCTTGGTTCATTCATCTAACACTTTCTAACAAATATTGGATTAACTAAAGAAAAGTGATGAGTGAGCAAAACTTGGGAAGAATAATATCAAACATAAAAACTAAAAATTGAGAGATAATATTGTCCTAATGGGGCAGGGCGCAGTGGCTCATGCCTGTAATCCTAGCACTCTGGGAGGCTGAGGCGGGAGGATCGCTCAAGGTCAGGAGCTCGAGACCAGTCTGAGCAAGAGTGAGACCCTGTCACTACTGAAAATACAAAGAAATTCATTGGCCAACTAAAAATATAGAAGAAATTAGCTGGGCATGATGGCGCATGCCTGTAGTCCCAGCTACTAGGGTAGCTGAGGCAGAAGGATCGTTTGAGCCCCGGAGTTTGAGGTTACTGTGAACTAGGCTGACACCATAGCACTCTAGCTCTGGCAACAGAGCGAGACTCTGTCTCAAAAATGTATATATATTGCCCTAATGGCGTCAGTCACCTGCAGAGTTAATGATCTGAAGGAGAGGGAATTAGTAGAGTGAGTATCTTGGGTAAGAGCATTCTAGGCAGAGGAAAAACCTAGAACTAAGTCCCGAAGGCAGAATTGTCCTTGGTATGTTCAAGGCACAGAAGGGAGGCCATGGGGTTAAAATGTATAAGCAGGAGGCTGGGCGCGGTGGCTCACACCTGTAATCCTAGCACTCTGGGAGGCCAAGGCAGTCGGATCACTTGAGGTCAGGAGTTCGAAACCAGCCTGAGCAAGAGTGAGACACTGTCTCTACTAAAAATAGAAACAAATTAATTGGCCAATTAAAAATATATAGAAAAATTAGCCAGGCCTGGTGGCGCATGCCTATAGTCAGTCACAGCTACTTGGGAGGCTGAGGCAGAAGGATCACTTGGGCCCAGGAGTTCAAGGTTGCTGGGAGCTAGGCTGATGCCTCGGCACTCTAGCCCGGGCAACAGAGTGAGACTCTGTCTCAAAAAAAATAAAAATGTATAAGGAGGAGATGCAGGACAAAATCCAGAGAGATAACAGACCAGGAGGTTAATTATGAAAAAGTGAAAATGTAGTTTGTCATTTCACTTGTGCACTAATCTTAGAATGAACCAAGAAATGAATCAAGTTATCTAAGTTATCTACTGCTGCATACCAAACCACCCAAGAACTTGACAGCTTAAAATAACAAATCTTTATTTCTCATAATCCTGGGTCAACTATGTGGTTGCAATTTGCTGGCAGCTTAACTGAGGTTGGAGTCTCTCTGAAGGCCTCCCTTACAAACCTAGGGTGTGGGTGTTGGTTTGGGGCTGGACCATGTTTCCAAGTGGTCACTCATCATCCAGTAGACTAGCTTAGGCTTCTTTGACCACAACAGGAGCATTTCAAGAGGCCAAAAGTGAAAGCTGAAAGGAATCTTGAAGTCAAAGCTCTTGAAACTTTCACATTGTCACTTCCATCACATCCTATCTGCCAAAGCAAATCATGAGACCAGGCCAGATTCAAATGGTGAGGATGAATCTCCACTTTCTGATGGGAGAAATGAAAAATACTGGGACCATAATTTCCCAACCTGTCACAAGTGTGCTGCTTTTTTGTGTGTAAAGACCATTCCTGACAAGAAATTGGTAGTATGGTAAGAGACAATTCACATCATAGGAATTCTGCCTCACAATCATAAAAATCATTTTTTAAAGGGCTTCTTCGTTAGCTTGTATGCCTAATGTTAAAAAAAAAGAAAAAAAAAATAAAAAAAAAATAAATAAAGGGCTTCTTCAATTTTCCCATGGTGTTTCCCAATCCTTTGATATTTAAATCACTCTCTTCTCTTCCAAAGAACCTATTGTGTCCTAAAGACAATGGTGTTACACAAAAGTGCTGTTTGAGTGCAGACTAACTTTTTTAGAGGTCAGTTCATTAGTGAATATTTTCATCTCATAATGACTCTTGCTTTCTTCCACAAACTTGTATTTGCAGAGATTTGGAGAAAGAACATTGTGATAAAAAAAAAAACTATTGACAAATGAGAATGTGCCACATATTAAGAGGGGGCAGGGATTATTCTCTTTGTCCTGGGGAGGAGCAGACCTGAGCTGGGGAAGATGGAAGCAGTTGACAGCTGTTGACCTTGCACTTTGAAAATGGAGTTAAACAGAAAGACTCAGATCACAAGGATTTATTTTAATGATGCTAGAGGAAAAAAATCTTAGAAGAAGTTGAAAGTACAAAGGCCAAATTTCTTCCCAGTGTGGGCAAGGGCTTTCTGATAGTTAGAATTGTCCACAAATGGAAGGGATCATCATGTAGAGTAGTAAGACGTCCACCACTAGAAGTTGTTCAACCCAAGGCCCATGCCCCTGGGACTGTCAGTGATTCTGCATCGATTTGGAGTGTGAGGGGACTTCGAGTGGAGAAGCTGTTGGTTTAAAACTCTATAACCTTTGGATCATGGAATAGGTCAATTAAGGTGGGAAAAAGAGATTGTCTATCCTTTCTCTTATGTAGCTAAGTTGGCACTGTCCAATAGAAATGAGTCACAATGTAATTTAAAATTTTCTAATAGGCACATTAAAAGAAGTGAAAGTAAACAGGTGAAATTAGTACTCACAGTATGTTTTATTTAACCCAATAGACCTAAAATAGTATCATTTAAATATGTGATCAATGTTAAAAATCATTGTTTTCATAACAAATTTTTGAAATTCAGTATCTTAGAAAAAAATGTACAAGTCTATTTATACTTCTGAATTAACCACATTTCAAGGGCTCAATAGCTACATATGGCCAGTGGCTGCCATATTAGACAGCACAGTTCTAGAACACGCCATTAATAAAGTCTCTAACAAAATTTCTGCAAGTAAAAACAAAATTTGATAAAGATTTGATAAATGCATGAAAATGGTTTCTTAAATCCAGATTCCCAGGTATCCTGGAGGAATAGAAGTGATGCAGAAACACTTCTACTTAACTGATATACATTCTTTCATAGTTTTCTGCTTTCTCAACAAAACCCCATATTAAATAAATTAAATAATTTTGCAAACCACTAAATTTTCTTACCAACTTCTAATAGGCTCTACCTTTCCAAAAGTAAGTAGAATAGTAAATAAAAGCCCTCTAGTACTTTTATGCCAATCTCATTATATTTCATTATTTTATTTTATTATTTTATTCCAGGAGCTCCGGCAGTTACCAATGTTATAGCTTTCGCTGTTTACTAGTTGTGTCTCATCACCTTGGGATTTAAGTACTATCAAGGGAAGCTGCCTGGCAGCATTTTCAGTAACAAATAATTTCTATGCATCTTTTACAGAGGAGAAAAAATAAGGACAGTCACAAAGATAAACTGGGTTACTTTGGCAATTGTAAAATTTCCCTAAGGCTCAGTCAAAATAACGAGGTTTTTAAATACCTCTCCAAAAAGACCCTGTTATTTATTTACAGTATTAAGGGATTCAATAGACAAACTACAGTTAATAAGCAAAATTAAAAGTAAAATGGATACGATTTTCCATATTAATCCATTTCAGAAATCTATAAACATATCAGAAATTCATATTCACGTTTTCACTGTGAGTATAATCATGACGGTAAAGACACCAAAGCAAAGGTGTGGCACTGATGACCAAATACATCCCCAGATTTGTTATCTTCTTCTCCTTTCTGGTTATAGAATTTCTGACTTTAAACCGGGAAGGTGGCGGCCTACTTAGAGCTGCCTTCCTTGCAGCTAGGCGCCACCAGTGGATGAACTCCTTTCCAATAAGATATGAGCCAAGAATGCGGTTGAATGTCCTGGTCACATCAATCATGAAGGCAGCTGCTTGCCTTCCTCCACTTTCTCTTTCCACCTTCAGGTAGGCTGGAAGGGTTATGTGATGCTGGCGAACCAGTGACTACCACGGAAATGTCCATTAGCGCACAGAATAGCAGCCCGAATTTCTGAATGACTGCGGGGGAGAGTTGCGCACCAGCCCTGAATCACCCACCTGTTTCTGAATATTGTCTGGAGAGAAATATCTTGTATCTTGTAAAAACCATTGTATTTGGAGTGTCTTTCTTCCAGCACATTGGTTTATATCATAACTAATAGCATCATTTTTTTTTTTTTTTCCTGAGACAGAGTCTCACTCTGTTGCCCCACCTAGAGTGCCGTGGCGTCAGCCTAGCTCACAGCAACCTCAAGCTCTTGGGCTCAAGCGATCCTCCTGCCTCAGCCTCCCCAGTAGCTGGGACTACAGGCATGCGCCACCATGCCCGGCTAATTTTTTCTATATATTTTTAGTTGGCCAATTAATTTCTTTCTATTTTTGGTAGAGACGGGGTCTCACCCTTGCTCAGGCTGGTCTCGAACTCCTGAGCTCAAACGATCTGCCCGCCTCAGCCTCCCAGAGTGCTAGCATTACAGGCGTGAGCCACCGCACCTGGCCAAGAATTAACTTTAATCAGAGAATTCCAGGTTGTTTACCTGGCCTTGCTGGCCTCTTCAATTGTGCTCTGGTCATTCTGTCATTGCTGCCAATCACTGTTGAGGGCCCCCTGCTGATAAGGCCTCAGGCAGTGTCAGAAGAGGCAAGGAAAGATGGAAGGCTGAAGCTTAACCTTGGTGCAGAAGCTCCAGCAAACAGTAAACATCAGAGAACGGGCCATGAAAAAACAATGAAACGATAGTCTCTGACTGGCGTAAGTACAGCGTAGACCACCAGTCATGGGACGATGCGTGACAGAAGGCTGCCTTCGCGTCACACAATACTCTTCTTAGTTCTGAAGGCCTGCTCTCTGCTGGGTCACAGGGCTGCGTGTCTGGGCCATGGTGAATGCTCAGACGAGAAAAGGCCAGCATTTCACAGCCCACACCCATCCACAGATAGCTGTGTTTATCATTTTAGGAAAAGGTCATGGCAGCAGTAAAGGATTTTGGATTTGCCTGAAAGGAATGCTCTTTGAGTGAATTTGTGCTGCCTCCAAGAGAAGTGCTTTTCAGCTAGTTCCCACAATTGACTGGCAAATCTAATTCTACACCAAAGGCTTTATTTTGATAATACACCTCAACGTAGTAAAATTTGGGTACAAAACTTTTTTCCCCTTGGGTGTTCCAGGGTAAGTATAATATAAATGGAAATGGACACCAAATTTAGTCAATATGAATGTTCTTGGGCAAACATTGTTGAAAATATAGCTCAATTTCAATATTGATTTTTATCTTCTTCCTATAATCTTCATCACATGTATAATAGATTATTGTAATCTGTCCAATTTTTTAGTGACTCATTATTACATCTTTCTTAATAATGGAGAAGACTTGTATTTCATGTTAACAGAATTTTCTTTGCCTAAATTTTGGCCACCCAATTATAATGTTTTCCCCCCTTATATCCTTATATTCAAAATAGTGTGATGAGACAGGAGGAGGCCAGGCCAGGAACGCTGGCTCTAGCTTGTTCGTACATCTGATAGACTCTGACATAATTGGAGGAGGAAGGTCCTTGGACTTCGGAAGCAATGTAGTATAGTTTAAGTGATCGTATTATTTAGTATTTAAATTGAGATATTTTTGAAAACGAAACGGGGCACTGATCAGATAGGATATCTTGACAATGATGTAAATCAAGATTGTCACAGACAAACCAGAATTTATGGTCATCCTAATATGGTAGAGACGGTCTGGACTTATAACCAGACTTTACTACCATTTCCCCGCTTTTTGACTTGCGGAAAGTGATATAACCTCTCTGTGAACTTCATTTACGACATCTGTAAAACAAGGATATAATTCTCCCATGGGGAGAGGGGAGAAAGCACCTGATATATAGAATATCCTTCATAAATACTATAACCATGATGATGCTTTCTGCAAATATACCTCAAAATTTTTCAACACGGATTGTATATATCATGTATGGATTAGGTTAAGTTACACGGAAGGTGCAGTTAGATGCCCTAATCAGAAATTCATATTCTTTGTTTTTTTTTTGAGACAGAGTCTCACTGTGTCACCCAGGCTGGAATGCAGTGGTGCAATCATAGCTCACTGTAGCCTCAAACTTCTGGGCTCAAGCGATCTTCCTGCCTCAGCCTCCCAAAGTGCTGGGGTTACAGGTGTGAGCCACCTTGCCTGGCCCAGAAATTCATATTCCAAGATGGCAGCTGGTGGTCTCATCAGGCAGAGCCCTACAGAGGTGGGTACTATAAGTACATCTCTCAATCTTGTTTTTATTAATACCAAAGATTATTCGATTTAGTATAACAAATGTCAAAAGTGAGTTTTCATGTTGAAATTAGTGATTTGTTAATCATCATAACAGATGTTACACATAGACTCTCATTGATAGAATAGTGATTTCCAAGATATGTGGTCTGGCTAAAATATTTTAGAGGCACTCCCATCCTTGCATGAACAAGTTGTAAGAAGCTAGACTATTAGGGATGGTGTGTGGGTTGAAGGACTTCCAGTTGCCCGATGCCTATTGTAACAGTGACAGAATCCTGGGTCTGGAATATGGTTTATCCGTTTCCAATGAGACTTTCATGCAAGGTCATGATTGCAGAACCTAAAAGAACAGAGACAGACTTCATCAAGCTCACAGAACAAGTATACTATCTTGCTAACAAATGTTTGTTTAATAAATATCTGTTTGTGTAACGGAAATTGGCATGAGACTTGGTTTAATTGTTAACTGGTTATGAGGTAGTTGGTGAATAATTTTCACCCCCACTTCTACAATGTGGCTGCTATGACTATCTAGTATTAATAAAAATAAGCCAGTAGTTTTGCATGATTGAACTGTTCATAACAGTTATTTCTCCTTTTTAGAGCACTAATCTCATTCAACATCTAGAAACTCTGCCTGATTCTCTTGGCCATATGAATTGAGGAAAACAAAACAAAAAACTGAGTCTTAGAGAAATAGACTTGCACAGATTGGTAAATAGCAGATCTAGGTATAGAACCCAAGTCATCTGTTTTGTTTTGTTTTTTTCCCTCTGTCCCCTTCTGTTTGACTGATTCTAAGTTCAATGCTCAAGAGTAGGCACAAAGCAAACGTGTACGCGTGTATGTGCACGTGCAGGATGAAGAGGAATAGGAAGGAAAGGGGTGTGAGGTAACACAGAAAAAAAAAAACATTAAATATTTGAGTTGGGGGGAGGCCTTGGGAACCCAGAGATTGGGCTAAAAGAAGCTCCCAAAGCCCCAAAAGAAGGGCAAAGAAGGCTCTAAAGATAATATTTGCTTAAGACCTAGTTCTGTAAATAACATAAAATCTATTAATCATTAGCAGTGGACTAACAATGGTACATTTCCATGCACAATGCAAGTGTGCTTGCCTGCCTCATTGGCTGGTGCCGAGAAAAATATGACGATCTTCAAGAGGGCAATAGTATCTAATACCCCACCTCTCAAAGTTTTAAGTATGATTATGTATATTTGGAGGTTATGTACTGATTTTAAAATATCACAGAGATTGATCTGCAAAGAAACTAAGAACTATTCTATTTTCCATCCCTGACAAATCTTCCCTACTCCTGGCTTATCATCTAAAATGCTAAAAGCCCTATTTGTAAAAAACAAACAAACAATCCTAACAAAAAGTCCCAAACTTTCAATATATTTGGAGAAGAAACAGAAATAAAGAACTATATCCTTGGCCAACCCCAGTGGCTCATGCCTATAATCCTAGCACTCTGGGAGGCAGAGGCGTGAGGATCACTCAAGGTCAGGAGTTCGAAACCAGCCTGAGCAAGAGTGAGACCCCGTCTCTACTGAAAATAGAAAGAAATTAATTGGACAACGAAAAATAGAAAAAATTAGCCAGGCATGGTAGGGCATGCCTGTAGTCCCAGCTACTCGGGAGCCTGAGGCAGAAGGATCGCTGGAGAGTAGGAGTTTGAGGTTGCTGTGAGCTAGGCTGACATCACAGCACTCTAGCCTGGGGAACAGAGTGAGATTCTGTCTCAAAACAACAACAGCAACAACAATAACAAAAATGATATCCTTACAACCTCAACCTGGAGAAGGCAAGGAAATGTTTAATTTCAAGTATTTAAGGACTGTCAGCATTTATTTCAATAGAAAGTACATCTCTGAGGTTAACAAATGATGGGGTCAGACAAATTTGGATCATTCTGTCTAATAATTATGGGATGGGGAAACAAAGCCTGAAAAGATAATACTAGGGGTGTGTATACACATACATAAACACACAATATATGTATATTGTATACATGTGTATCTATAGATCTATAGACATATATACATAACATATATACATCTATACACACAAAGGGGGCTCTTAGAAGTAAGAATGTGGGCTTTGGATTACAATTCTAGGAAGAATGTTCAATTTGGATAATAAGAAACATTAGGATCACTATAGAAAGAGCTTATATTTAATTCTTAAGTGCCCAAATGCTGGGATTATCTTTCTAGTGCTTTTTGACATGATCGTCTTTCACTTTGATCCTCAGTTTCATATATAATTAGACAATCTGTAAAACTGACTATCTTTCTAAATCCCATGGAGGTTAAAGGTAAAATGAGCTTTTGTAAAACCCAAATAAAACTGAGGAAAGTCAGACAAACAAAAAAGCTGAAAACAGTTTCTGACAATTTATCCCACAATCTTTATCATTTCAAATTTCTTACAGATGAGGCCAGTTTTTTTTTTGTTTGTTTGTTTTTTTTTGAGACAGAATCTCACTCTCTTGCCCCGGCTAGAGTGCCGTGGTGTCAGCCTCGCTCACAGCAACCTCAAACTCCTGGGCTCAAGCGATCCATCTGCCTCAGCCTCCCAAGTAGCTGGGACTACAGGCCTGACCACCATGCCTGGCTAATTTTTTCTATATATATATTTAGTTGGCCAATTACTTTATTTCTATTTTTAATAGAGGCGGGGTTTTACTCTTGCTCAGGCTGGCTTCGAACTCCTGACCTTGAGCGATTCTCCTGCCTCAGCCTCCCAGAGTGCTAGGAGTACGGGGTTAAGCCACCGCGCACGGCCAGATGAGGCGAGTTTTAATTTTAAGAGGAGAGAAAAGTACCTTGTGTTTGTGTGCATGTTCACTCTAATGTAGGGAAGAGGTTCTATAGCTCATACACGGTTTGCATGCAGAAACTGCACCTGAATTCAGTGGTCTCTTGAGGTGCAGGTCCAGGAGGGCTATATTTTTGGATGGGGCAGCCGGAAGTTACCAAGCACAGAAGTGGACAAGATTTGGAGCTGAGAATAAAACCAGGGCCATGGGTGCTGTGGTGCTGCTGCATTCATCCTTGAATCCTACTCTTGACAATGGCAACTATTCCTTTTTACCCCATAATAATGACAATATCAATAGTTACTATTTATTGAGCTCTTTCAAACTATACTAAATATTTTGCACATATCTCCTTATCTTCACATCATCCCTAGAGAAGGAAGGCATTAGAACGATTAAACCATTTAATCCTCCTAAAAACCCTGTGAGGTAGGTACCATTCTTATTCTCACTTTACAAATGAGGAAACTAAGGCACAAAGAAATTTAGTAATTTGCTTAAGGAAACATGGCTAACAAGCAGCAGAGCTGGCTCCGAGCCATTGTTCTTTGCCTCTGATACCTGTGTGGAATGTTGTTGCACAGTGCCAACTTAAAACCTTGTAGCTGTCTACGGCCATAGCACCCTGAACGTGCCCAATCTCTGTTCTCGGAAGCTAAGCAGGGTCGGGCCTGGTTAATTCTTGGATGGGAGACCACCTGGCAAAACCAGGTGCAGTAGTCTTTAGCGCTCTGGGAGGCTGAGGTGGGCAGGTTGTTTGAGCTCAGGGGTTCAAGACCAGCCTGAGCAAGAGCGAGACTCTGTCTCCACTAAAAATGGAAAGAAATTAGCTGGACAACTAAATATATATATATATATATATATATATATATATATATATATATATATATTTATATAAAATTAGCCGGGCATGGTGGCACATGCCTGTAGTCCCAGCTACTCGGGAGGCTGAGGCAGGAGGATCCCTTGAGCCAAAGAGTTTGAGGTTGCTGTGAGCTAGGGTGATGCCAGAGCAACAGAGTGAGACTCTGTTTCCATAAATAAATAAATAAGTAAATAAAACCTTGTAGCTATACTATACTGATAAGTTGATGGTGCAAAATGGGGATTTACGACAGGGATCTGAGGCAGAATGTACTTGCTCAAGAGCCACGTGACTTGGCTTTGCTTCTGATACATGAGATGAATGGAAAAGGGCTACTAAATAAGAGACGCCTAAACAAAAACAAACAAAATCCCAGCAGCACTTGGGCATAAAAACAAACAAACAAAGAAAAGAGACCCACCACAGGAGTGAGATTGAAACATGATACGGGAGCACACTCTCTAGCCTGAGAAAGCTGGTACTGCTGCCAATGAGGGGAATGAGATCATAATCTGACAGGGAAGTGATATCTGAAAATCTCAAAGCATGACTGAGAGGTGGAAAAAGCCCTGGGGACATCTTTAGGGCTAGAGAATCATTTCTACTCATTCTCTTTCTTGGAATTTGGGTCAGTCAGTCGGACACCCATGCAGGGAGTCAGTCCACAACATTCCCTGAGTACCTTTTTCATGAAGCACTCTTTCTAAGGCCACAGAGCCCCTAGTTGTGAATGTGGAATAAGTACTGTCTTTATTTAATGTTTGCCAGATTGGGTTCTTAAGAAGAAAAGTATTTTGCAGATTCCATATGGTATCAAATAATAGGAAAAGTGATTTGAAGAATGGCAAAATCACCACTCCCAAATTCCACACTAGAGGTTTAAGAGTAATTAGATCTGTAGTACTAAAGAATTCAAGTCATTTAAGGACAACTGCTGTTCTGTTGACCAGTCTTACACAGTTGGTCCCAACCTCCTGGGACTATTTCTGAGTCATAATACGAAAGTGGCGCCTCTCCTTGTGTTTGTGAATCCATATGGTTTACCCAGGGCTGCTATCCCTCCCTAAGTTCTGACACATCCAGGCAGGAAAGTGACCACACATATTTACACAAGCTACAAGGCTGTGCAAACAAACCCTTAACTGGTTAAAGGGCATTTTATAAATGTTTTTTATTTCTTATAATTTTTAATGATCTTTATACATCTAAAATCTGTTCTATATTCTTTAGAAGTTCTTATCCTTATTTTCGATAAGTACTTTCCACCAGCGTTTTTCCCCCTGTGCAATACCAAGCTCTCTCAATTAACTCCTATGTCCTTTTTATTACTGAGGGTATAGGTATTTCAAATAATAAATGTAAATTTTTCCTAGTGTCTATAAGCCACCAATTAGCTAATAATTTCTATTATTTTCATTAAGGCATTAAAAACAGGTTCTCTTTTGAAATGCACTTTGTGAGCATACTATTCTTTTACTTCCATGGGTTCTACCTTAGATATAATAAGTTTCAAAACTTTTGAGGCCACATCAGCTTTTCTACTTAGGGTGTTGCAGAGCTCAGATAAAAAATGGACTCAACCATTGGTTAGGAATTGAATTTAAGTAAGGGGAGAAAAAGATGCTTATTATTTAACAAGTCCACAAAAAATGTGTTCTGGTTTCTCACTATACCCTTTAAAAATGCAGTGTTAACTTGAAAACAAATAAATATGCCAGAAAATGGAAAACATTCAAAGCAAGTATTAGTTTTTTAGTATGCTGTTTCTTTATGATAGTTAATAGTTAATTTTGACTTCTTATAAAGATTTGAAACACCAGGAAGGAAAAGAAAACTGAGTTATTGCCAATAATCCACTCCAAATAATTGACTTGACTACATTTCTATATAACTGAAGGTCACTATTTTTCAATTTCCTTTGTTCTTAGTTTTCAAATAATGGATGATTAGTGTTTGACCTTCAGCTTGTCATGTTCTCCATGCCAGAGCCAAGATTAACTCATAGGTATTTATTTATTTAGCTAACTTCATCATTAAGGCTGCCAAAGAGGATCCAGGATGGAACTAATGTAAGATTGCAGGTCCGTAAAAAGGATAAAATTAAACATTGTACAGAAATGACCTCATGTGTTTTCACAGCATCCATGTAAATAGATAAAAGGATTATATTATTCCCACTGTATAGATAAGGGTACTGAAGGAATAAGGAAACAAGTATATTCAACATTTATTCAGCATCTATAGCAGAAGAGGTGCAGCTTTGGAATATACCTATGCTATGGTTTGAGTGTGTCCCCCAGAATTTATGTGTTGTTAATTTGGTCCCTGGTGTGGTGGTATTGAGGGTGGGACCTTTAAGAGGTTAGTAGGTCATTAAGAGGCCACTCTCCCAGGTCTGGGTGGAATTCTTACTAGAGTGAGTTCTCACTCAAGATTGGATTATTTATCTGGAGAGTGGGTCGTTATGATGCAAGGTCGCCCCTTGTATTTTGCCTCTTTCACATGTGCTTGCTTCTCCACCATGCTATGACACAGCACGAGACCATCACCAGAGCTGACCAGATACTGGTGCCATACTCTTGGACATTCCAGCCTCTAAAACTATAAGAAATAAACTTCTTTATAAATTACTCAGTCTTGAGTATTTAGTTATAGCAACAGAAAACATACAAAGACAATCTAAACATAAGCTAAAGTCAATATCCATCAAGTGGTCAAAATCTAGTGGACAAGCAGATAATGAAAAATGCAATAATAAAGACACAGAATGAAATGGAGGAATAGGAGAGAGGGTAACTTCTGTTGACTGGAAGATTTTGGACGGGTTTTGTGGAGACGGAATCTGAACCAAGCCTTAATAGGTAGTGAGTATTCTACAAAGATGGTGGGGTAGCAGAAGAAAACGTATGAACAAAGGCACAGAATGAGAATTTATTTAGTTCTCACATAGGATTTGAGGGCAGGGCAGGGCAGAATAGAAGAGAGAGAGGAAGTGTCCAGATCTGGAGTTTGCAGATATCTTTGATACCAATTCTGATAGTCATGTAGAGGAAGGAGTAGGGTAGCAGGGAAATCACCCTAGAAGGCCATCGCAATGGTTCAGGAAAGAGGTACTGAAGGCTTGACCAGAGCAGAAGTAGGAGTAGAAGGAAAAGTAATGATTTTAAAGAGAACAGAGGTGGAATGTACATATTAATAATCTGGCAACTGATTGGACACAAACCATGAATAAAAAAGATGAAGTGAAGATAATTCTGATGCATTAATTTGAATCAGAGAACACAGTACACTTGGGCCAGACATATGTAAAATTTTACTAGGGAGGAGGTCAAAATGTGGGTCTAATGATGAGGACAGATAGTGATTTAGAAATCAACCATAGAGATATGATCCATATGAGAAGAAATCACCAAGAATAATTACAGTACAAGAGAGAAAAAGGAAAAAAAGAAAACCTTAAGGAAACACCTGCATTTTAATAGAGTGGAAAGGAGGAGTGAAAGAAGAAGGGTTATTGATGCAGCCCAATGGTCAGTCAGAGGGGTAAGAGGATAAGAGAATTGGAGGTAAGGTGATAGAAGTCATGGAAGAAAAGTTCCCAGAAAGAGAGCTGAATGCTGCTGAGGGGTAAGTAAGCGATTTATTGTGGCCATAGAGGTTACATCCAAGCTCCTAACCTCCGTACCTACCTATTGAATTATCACACAGGAAAACCAATGTGGTTTTTCAAGAGAAAAACCATCGGTTTTTGCCGATGGACTGGGACTCAGTCATCAAAACTCATTGCAAATTCCGATCTCCTTCATGAAACGTTCTTTGCAGCCCACAGAACTCTCCTCACATTGAGCTTTTAAGATACCTATAATTAACAGGCCTCACATGCTCTCCTTCATCCTTGCAGTACAGCGCAGCGGTTAAATGCAAGGGCTTCCGCAGACGCCGGCTGGAGTCTAATCCAGCGGTGTGCCGAGGGCTTGTTAACTGTCTCCAAGCCTTGGCTTCCTTGTCTGCAAAAGGGGGATGGTGCTACTTGCTCATTAGAGTTGATAAACCCTCAGCACAACGCCATCTAAGGCTCAGTTCATGTTGCTGTTAGTGTGTTTTGTAATTTCCCCGAGGGCAGAGGACTACTCCAACACTATTCCCCAAGGCAAGCAGCTCCGACTTGGGGACAGGCGCCTCAGTCAGCCAGCCCTCGGGGAAACGTCCTTCGCAGGAAGGGGGATAAATAGCTGGCAGTTCTCCCGGGACTCGGCAGCTCACCGAGGGAGGGTAGGCTGCAGGGCACCGGGGAGCGGGAGCCCGGCAACCGCCCGTGACCCTCGGAGGACCACACGTCCCAGGGTGCAGCGCGCCTACCGGGCAGCTCTATAGCGAGGAGGTTCCGCGTTGGCCGGCGGGAGCGCCGGGAGGGAGCGGTGCACCCTGGGACTGGTAGTCCTCAGGTGGCCACCCCGCGGATCGGAGGAGGGTGGAAGCGAGAGATCCCTCCCCAGTCCCGCCTTTTGTCCACGTCTCACTTCTCCTGGCCAATGCCCTCTCCTGTCGCCGCAGCCAACCCCTCTCCGACGTGATCCCCATTGGTCCTGAGGCTCGAGGACTGCGGCCCTACCCGGAAGTAGCGTTGGGGGAGGCGGTTTCCTAGACTACGACACCGGAAAGCTGGGGGAGGTGCTCCCGGCCTTTGAGGGCGGAGGGCGGTGGCAGCGCTGGCGCTGGGGACGGGCTCGGTGGCTCCGGGAAATAGTTTGGCGCCGGCGGCTGCCCGCGTTACTCCACATCCCGCCCTCGGCACGGCCAGCAGCCCCCTCGCCACCGGCGTCCGGCAATGTGGCCCACCGACCGGGCGTAGCAGCTGCGCGTGCGCGGAACCGGGGGGCCATGAGCGAAGCCGGCGGCTGCCGGGGCTGTGGGTCCCCGGTCCCCCAGCGAACGCCATGGAGCCTGGTGGCGGCGACGACCGCGCTCTGCCTGGTGTCGGCCACGTCCGTGTGGACGGCGGGGGCCGAGCCCATGAGTAGGGAGGAGAAACAGAAGCTTGGGTAAGGGCGCTTGGCAGCCTGGGGTGGGTTTCCCGGTGAGGCTTGACCACGGGCGAGGTGGCTGTCATTACGACCCGGGCGCGCACTGGCCTCTCCTGTCGCGGCTGTTGCCGCGCGAGAACCCTGGAAGGGTGGACAGGGGCTGGGAAGGTGGAGGCCGCGGCTCGCGACGTGACCCCAAGGGCCTGTCGGGTTGTCGCCTGGGCGGTCGGTGTCATGTGCGGGCCCCTGAGCCCAGCCGCGGTGTGTCAACGCGGCTGCCATGCCATGTCAGTGGCCCGCGAAGGGGGCTACATCCCGGGTCGCTGCGCGCGAGAGTCCTGTGGTTGCCTTTTGATGGAGGGGTGCTTAGATTTCTCGCAAAAGAGAGCGCTCCGCTGGGAAAATGTTGCCAGTCTCACAGTAAAGAAATGTGTTTACACCTGTTACGGAAAAGGGGGCGTTCATTGGAACTTAAACTTCTCACGTTTTACTGTTTCCTTGGAGTGTTTTCTTGCACTGCTCTTTCATAACAGGACAGAATAATTGGTGTTATTCAAATCCCCAGTGAAGTATACCTACTCACTTTACTCAGCAGTTTTATCAATCTTGAAAGTGTCATCAAATAATCAGTCATATTTACAAAGTCTAATTCAGTGAATAATACTAATATACTCTAGGTCCCACAAGTGAATAAGAAAAAAGCCAAGAACCAGTAGAAAATGGGCACAGGACATGAGCAGTTAAGTTAGAAGAGGAAAATGCAAATTGTAGGTAAACATGAAAAGTTACTCAACCTCATAAATATAAGAGATGCAGATAAAAAAGTGAGAGAGCCCACCAGATTAGTAAATACAATACACAGCAATACAGTACTGGGTAGTTGAGGTGTGAAAAAAAACTTGATAGGACTGTGAATTTAGTAACTTATTGGCAGTATGTCCTAAAATTGAGATTTTGCATACTTCTTTGATTCATCAGTTTCATGTCTGGGAATCTATCTCACAGAAATAAAAGCACTATTTATGTAGAGATAGGTGTACAAGGATGTGCATTTTGAAAGAACTATTCCTTGGAGGCAAGTGGTTGAACCTAGTGCTTCTGTATTATGGAATAGTATTCAGACAAGAAGGAGGAGGTATGTCATTGGAAGGCAATCCAGAATATATTCCCAGACCAAAAAAAAAAGTTGTAGAATAACATGTATAGTACTATCCCATATTTTTTTAAATGAAAAAAATTTTCTAAGTTTGGAAAAAAGTGGAAAGGTGATTATTGCATGGGGATAGGATGGAGGGGCAGCAGAACCATCTTTTAAACCAGGCGTCCTCAAACTATGGCTCATGGGCCACATGTGGGTGTTTTTGCCTGTTTGTTTTTTTACTTCAAAATAAGATTATGCGCAGTGTGCATTGGAATTTGTTCATAGTTTTTTTAAAACTATAGTCCGGCCCTCCAACGGTCTGAGGGACAGTGAACTGGCCCCCCGTTTAAAAAGTTTGAGGACCCCTGGTTTAAACCATAATTACTTTATATAGTATATATATAGCATATATATACTTAATATACTATTTAAATCATTGTAACAGTGTTATATTTCTAAATAGCAATAAAGTACATTTAATGGAAAAAAGTTGAAGTATCAACTATCAAAACAAAATTACCAGTGAACTCTAATAAGTATCTTAAATTTTTTCTCTTTATGAATTTAATATATCATTGATAACTTTTACTGAATACCCCACTCTGTGGGCACTTTACATATGTTACTTCTGTAATCCTCTCTATGTCTTAATGAGCTGGATGTGATCTCATTTTGCAAATGAGGAGGAAATTGAGACTCAAGGTTGACTTGTTCAAGGTTGCAGAGCTTCTAATTGGTAGAGCCAGTATTCCAACCCAGGTCTGTCTGACCCCAGAGCCCATGCTCTTTCCACTGTGCTGCACTTTTCATAAGAGTTGGAAGAGAAGTATCAAGTCTGTTAAGGACCACAAGTATTTTATTTGACTACCACTCTCTTTTGTTCCTTCTTAATTAAAAATTTTTATTTGAAAAGGTCATTGGATACATCATTTTTGACCATAATTAATTGATTTTTTTTTTTTTTTTAGACAGGGGCTCACTCTGTTCCTCATGCCAGAGTGCAGTGGCATCATCATAGCTTACTGTATCCTCCAACTCCAGGGCTCAGGCAATCTTCCTGCCTCAGCCTCCTGAGTAGCTGGGACTACAGGATGCACCACTAAGCCCTGCTAATTTTTCTGTTTTTTGTAGAAACAGAGTCTCGCTCTTGCTCAGGCTGGTCTTGAACTCCTGAGCTCAAGCAATGCTCCTGCCTCAGCCTCCCAAAGTGCTGGGCTTACAGGCGTGAGCCACTGTACTGGGCTCAAAATTAATTTTTAACTGGAAAAGTCCAACTAAATTGACTTGAGATTTCAGCTCAAAATTTGAAATCATTTATGAAATTGAAATTATAATTATTTAGGCTTGTTAATTTAGATTTTTCTAGTCTAGAGTAAGGGTAGAGGAAGAGTCTAGAGCTATAAATCACAAATACACAATTACATGATGGCTTTCTTCTAGGAATTTTCAGAAAACGGAATTCTGATTCATTCAGTTTGCTTGTGTGTTTTTTAAAACCTCAAATAATGATTTGTGATAAAAAGCAGAAGATGCCCCACCGCTTTTCCTACCTGGGTGAGGTGGCTCACACCTGTAATACTAGCACAAACCAAACAAAAGATAAAGATTGGAATTGTCACCATTAGTAAGCAGTTGCTCAATTGCTTGCAATTTATAGTTTGTAGCATTATTTACCTGGTCATATATGTTCTTATCCTTCATGGAATATATTGTTTTTTGGTTTTCTAAATGTTACAGCAGGAAATTTTGTTAATGTTATCTTTTCATTAAAAAAAAAAATATAAGTCCAGTTTCTGTAGCACATTAACAGGTGATGTAATGAGAAAAAGCTGACTTACATAAATTACTTAAAATGAAGAAAGACATAATTTTTGGACTGTGGATCTAATTTCCAATACATTTTTATCCATTTGAATAGATATAAAACGTTATAGAAATTAACATTTTTTCTGTTATAATAATTATTGTACCATTCTGTATTTAAATATGATTTTGTTAGGACTTATATGTGTAAGTCAGAGCAACTGGATATTAAATATCTCCATTTCAAAGTATGTGCTGTGAAATTTGCTGATTGCATTCTGCATGAATGTAAGGATTGGAAAATGGTATGTTCTTCTTGTGTGCAATCATAATTTACTCATAATCTTGAAAACAAATGCTCGCAAGTTGGGGTAGCAAGTTAAAGCTTATGTCACCTGTAACACACATGTCTAGGCATTACCATTGTTAATTACAGGAATGTCTACTTCTTGGTAATAATTTTGTATTCTGTTTCAGGGAAGGAAAAAAGAGCTTTCATATTCCCTTTATTGATCATTGCTTGAAAGGGACATTTTAAACTTTTTTTTTTGCTTATGTATCTAATTTATCAGCTGCTATATACTATCTAGAGGGATTCTTTAAGATAGTTTATAATTTTCTGAGGGCATTTGATCTATAGTCTGATTATATATATATATAAACTTATATAGAATATTTAAGCTAACTGATGGTAAGATGTGTTTAATAACTAGATGTTTTTAGATGGTTATTCATAAAAAGTTGTCAAGACTGAATTTATTCAGTTCACAAGTTTGATTTGTACAATTTATTCAGTTCACAAGTTTGAGTTGTACTTGATTTTGCTGGTCATTATAGCCAAGATTGAAAATTAGGTTTTTTTCCATCTGCTGGCTGTATTATTATCAGTATTTCATCATCCATGATAGAATTTTTTTTTTTTTTTTTTTTTTTGAGACAGGGTTTAGCTCTGTTGCCCAGGTTAGAGTACAGTCGCATCATTATTGCTCACTGCAACCTCAAACTCCTGGGCTCAAGTGATCCTTCTGCCTCAGCCTCCCACATAGGTGGGACTATAGGTGTGCACCACCACAACCAGCTGATTTTTCTATTTTTTGTCTCACTGTGTTGCTCAGGCTTGTCTCACACTCCTGGGCTCAAATGATCCTCCCTCCTTGGCCTCCCAAAGTGCTAGTATTACAGGCATGAGTCACTCCACCTGACCCATGATTACAATTTTTAAAGTGACAATTGGCAGTGTAACAGGAGGCAAAAGAAAAATATAGCCAGTCATTGTCTTTAAAACATTTAAAAATTCTTGGCATTAACAATTGGAACTTTGGGAAAAGAAGAGTTAAAAAAAGATTGTTAAGGTATTTTTTCTTTGCTAATTATTTGGCCTTATCTAGCCATAACATTAACGTTTGTACTTTTTCCTATAGTCCTCAAGCCTCCAAACTTGAGTGTTTAAATTGCAAGATTGATTCCATGGTCCCAACCTCCAAGATTTTGATTTGATTCAGTAATTCTGATGTGGTGATCAGAAACCTCCATTGTTTCTTTTGTTTTTTTTAGAGAGGGAGGTTTAGTTCTCTTGCCCAGGCTGGAGTATAGTGGCACAATCATAGCTTATTATAACCTTTGAACTCCTGGGCTCAAGCAATCCTTTTGCCTCAGCCTCTGCAGTTGCAGGGATTATAGGCATGAACCACCAGGTGCCCAGCAGAAGTCTGCGTTTTAAACAGCTGTCTTGGAGATTTTGAGAAACAGAGTTAGCCAAAACACATAAATCTCTTTTTGAGCATTAGTTTCTCATTTGGAGGTGAATACTCCGTACTTGATTTTTGACAGTTTTTAAGAGTAACATAGTAAAAATGTATATTTTGAAAATGTGACAAGCATTAATAAATATGCACTTAAACTAGGCATTAGTGGTTTTATTCAATTTAAGGGGAATGACAGAGGCTTCATAAAGTGTTGTTATTTCATGTCAGTACACGTACCCACCCACCCCTCTCTGTAGAACTTAGGGGTAGGCAATAATGATTCCTTTTGGGGCCTATCCAGCAATATTTCTCCCTTCAAGATGTATATGTTAAATAATTGTGTTAAGAGGTAATTGTTTTTCAGCATCAGATTTCCTTCTCTGATCATAGCATGTATCCTTCATCAGTTTTCTTAGGAAAAATTAGATAAAATTTACATGAATCACTATCACTAGGAATAATTGAAGTTTGATTCAGCTCTGTGTGTGGGTTCAAGAAAACTTATCTACTAACTGGTATATTTTCTGATTCTGTGTCCCTAACTAAATTTTTCTTTTGTTTTTTATTGGTATATTTTTATGAGGGAGAATTAACTTTTTCAAAGACAATAAATAGAATATACTTAACTTTTTTCCATTTCTGCTCTTTTAAAATTAGGAATCAAGTACTGGAAATGTTTGATCATGCTTATGGTAACTATATGGTAAGTAGAAAGCTTATCCTTACATACCATTTATGTGAGCTGGTCATTATCTGAGCACAATCAACTGGGAATTTTGAAACCCATATTACTAGCACAAATTTTAAAAGGAAGGTTTTAAAAAGCAAGTCAAACATAGGCTAATAATATTTCTGGTAGTGGTTCTTTGAGAGCCACTTTATTAAATAGGTAAGAATAAATTGAAATTAGGTTATAAAACTATGTATTTAAACAGTTTCCTTGGGCACCATCAATACTGTTCATTAGTGCTTTATATAGCTAGATATTTTGAATATAAACATGAAAAAGATGTTATCTCTGGCCTTAAAGGAATTTACTATATTAATTTTTAAAAACTAGTTATAATATTACTTTATATACTCTATGAAGAAAACCATTGCTTAAAAGAGATAAACAATCACTTAGCCTCTGTCCAAAGTATATCCTTATAGACTCTGAATTGGATATATTTTGCTTTCTAGTATGCTTTTTTGCTTTCTAGTATGCCGATCCATATCGTTTTAAAATGTTTTAGCGCTCATGTAAAATGAAATAGCCGTTTCAGTTGTACAAGATGAAAAGTTCTAGAGATCTGTTTCACAACAATGTAGATGAAATAGCAAATTTTAGAATTCAAAAGAAAGTTTTGTATATAAATTTGTGTGATTTTGGAAAGCTTAAGCAAATTATCCTTAGAATTATCTCTTATAACCTTGTTTTTACTTTTTAAAATATGTCAGCAGATTTTCTTTTAAGATTACAGCCTATAAAATGTATTTGGGAAAAGCCTGGCAGAGAATTGACTTTAATTCTGCTTTAAATATTTTTCAACTGATTCTGTGAATCCATTTTTCATTATATATTAACCAAATATCTTCATATGTTAGCATTAATTGTTATTTATGGACATATAAATATATATGTTATACATTCTTATATTTTTAAACATATTTCTCATCAAGCCATGATTTTTGGGAAAAAGTAAAAAAATAATAAAAAAAGTAAAAAGAATAAAAAATTAAAAAAATAGACAAAAAAAATTTAAACATATTTTGATAATCCTTGTTCCTTTTTAAATTATGCATTTGGAAAAAGTTCTTAATAGATGTTTTATGATAATTTTTGGAATATAAACATATCAAAAATACAGTTTTAAATTCATGTCTCAAGACCTCAGTCATTCCCTTAATATTTATTTATTTTTTTTATTAATTTTTTTTTTCACCCAGTGGCAACTCTTAATATTTCTTTCAAAATCATTTATCCCTTCCCTGGTTAATTCAGATTGGGCAAAGCATAATTTAACAAATCTAGGCTGATAATTTTGAGATGGCCAGGTGGATGCATGCTATACCCTCAACCCTTAGCTGTCTCATAAATGCATGCTTTTGATTCCAAAGTTGAACAAAATAGTATAAATCTGGATGAATTCATTATCTCACTATGACTAGGAGCCTCTGTTTATAAAGCATAGTATCTTTAATATCTTGTCCCTTTTGGGTGAAATGGTAGAAAGTTATATCAATACATTTTTTTCCAATTACAGACTACACTTAATTAATGGATTTGTGACAGAGCAGGTACTGAGGGCAGCTCTCAGAGGACTTTCTGACCCAGTTCCTATTGGGACCTAAGTGTGTAACTTTCTGCTACAACTAACTACTTACAACATCTAAGAGAGAGGGATTTCATGGCCCCAAACTGGAAACTCCTAGAAGTAACATCCTCTTCCATATTTCCAGTGACACCATGCCATCTTTAGTCCATTGCAATACATATTTTATTTTTTTTGAGACAGGGTCTCACTCTTGTTGCCCCAGCTAGAGTGCTGTGGCATCAGCCTAGCTCACAGCAACCTCAGACTCCTAGGCTCAAGTGATCCTACTGCCTCAGTCTCCTGAGTAGCTGGGACTTTAGGCATGCACCACCATGCCCAGCTAATTTTTTCTATATATTTTTAGTTGGCGAATTAATTACTTTCTATTTTTAGTGGAGATGGGGTCTCACTCTTGCTCAGGCTGGTCTCGAACTCCTGAGCTCAAACGATCTGCCCGTCCACCTCAGCCTCCCAGAGGGCTAGGATTACAGGTGTGAGCCACCTCGCCTGGCTGATATTTTAAACTGTTCAACTATTTTACAACATGAGTGACTCTTGCAGTGTACTTATTCCATGCTCAATCTGTATGAGATCTATAACCTAACATTTACTCTAGAATTTACATTTCCCCTTCTCAAGTTCTCAACTAATATGACACAGTTTTCAAATATTTAAGAGAATCTAGGTGCCTTATATTTGTTATTTGAAGTCAGTTGAAATTTTTTTCATGTTACTATACTCAGAAACACTATTAGCTTGCCGTTGAGTAAAAGTGTGTAAGTTTTGGAGTTAGGTTTGGGTTAGTTGGGTTTGAGTTCAAATCCTGTCTCAGCTGTATATTAGCTTGGAACCTAAACAGATCATTTAACCCCTCTGAGTGGCGGCGTCTTATGTAAATAGGAATAATTGCAAAGAGCTATTGTAGACTGTAGATTTTTGAGAACAGGGCCAATTCTTTATTTTTAATTTTAAAAAAATTTATCTTTTATATGTCTTATGCCTAGCATTGTGCCTCATACATAAATGCTTATTAAATGTTTTTTTTTAAAGAACTGAATTGAATAGTTATAAAGGTGAAATCAGTTTTTTTACATTTGGTTATTGTGATATATCTTTGCCTTTTAAACTCAAAGAAATAATTTAATAGACTTCATTAAAAATATAAGTTCATGGCTGGGTGTGGTGGCTCACGCCTGTAATCCTAGCATTCTGGAAGGCTGAGGCGGGAGGATTGCTCAAGATCAGGAGTTTGAGACCAGCCTGATCAAGAGTGAGATCCCATCTCTACTAAAAATAGAAATAAATTAGTTGGACAACTAAAAATATATATAAAATTAGCCGAGCATGATGGCGCATGCCTATAGTCCGAGCTACTCGGAAGGCTGAGGCAGGAGGATTAATCACTTGAGCCCAGGAGTTTGAGGTTGCTGTGAGCTAGGCTGATGCCACAGCACTCTAGCCCAGGCAACAGAGTGAGACTCTGTCTCAAAAAATTTATAAGTTCATGGTGAATTTTGTAGTCTATAAATCTGTTTACTTTGTTGTAGTTATTTGCTCAAAGTGCTAAAATGTAATATGCCTGGTACAAGGTGGGCTTTTATTAAATATTGCAAGCTTTTCCTCATTTCTCACTAATTCTTTCTAATATTATGGTCCAGTCTGTTCTGCAATTAGAATAATTCCTTTAACTTTTTGGTTTCCAGGAGAACAGTGGTATTTTCCAGAGACAGGCAATATGATATAATTAAGAGCAAGAACTCTGGACTTGGAACAGGACGTGAGGTGGTTCTGCTCCCTACCAGCTGGGTTACAAGGGGAAAGTTACATACTCTCCCTGAGCCTGTTACCTCATCTCTGTAAAATGGAGACAATGGTTTGCTTGCCTCACAATGTTGTTATAAGGATTAAACAAATGAATATAATTAAAGTGCTTAGAAGTAGTGCCTGGCAATTGGGAAGTGCTATGTAAGAGTTTGCTACTGACTACTGCTAATAATAACTACTACTATCATCATTATTTATTCTTTGCCTGAGATTGAAATTTCCCTCCTAAGATTCATTTAAGCTTTAACTCAGAACTTGTTGCCCAGATTATACATAGAACTTTCTTAAAGCACACATATTCTTTCCTGTTCTTGGCATGTACCCTTTGAACTTATCTTTCTTTCTATTAATGAAGTAGAAGGTTCTATTAATGCTATTTCTTAATAAAAAATGCCCTGCCTGCTTTAGGTAGATTACTATATCTCTGCCAGGGATTTTCTGATTTTATCACTTGTTGGCATAACTATTAACATTATAATTACTGTGTTTGACATATCTCTAACCCCAGTCAGGCTGCAGTTTACTCACACTGAATTGCACGAATGACTTTCGCTTTTCCCCAAATAACATGAAATTTGATGTTTATTTTGGCAGTTCTTGTGTGACCTTATTTTAACCCCAGACCACAGTCACCTTAGGGCTTCTGTTAGCATGTTTTGAATATTTGTGTTGAGTTCAGTTTGCAGATTAATTTAGATGAGAAAATGACATGTATTTGGGCCATCCAAACACAGGGCCTTTTGGGATCTGAACTCTTTGATATATTTGTCTCCCAGTGTTTTTCTTGTTTACCTTAGACAACTAAACTATAATAGGCAAAAACTCTACCTAAACATTACAAAAAGCTTGAAAAGAGTTGATAAGCAAATTTCCTTTCACTAGTAGAATCATACCTAATAACCACTTTTAAGCTTGATTTTATGAAAGAAACAGGTTAGTCTTCATTAAAAGCAAACTGTTTTAAAATGTAACTTCCTGTGGATTTCTAGATTTATGTACCTTTTTTTTTTTTTACAATGCTTTTCTCCCCCTAATATATTTTTTTAAATTATTGTGGTAAAAGATACATAATATAAAATTTACCATTTTAACCATTTTAAATGTATAGTTTTGTGGCATTAAATATTTTAACGTTGAGCATTCATCTACAGAACTTTACATCTTCCCTGTCTGAAACTCTGTACCCATTATTTCTTTTTAATAGTTCATTCATCAAAAAGAGTAATTCTTTACACAAATTACTTTAGAAATAGTACTGATAGGTATGGGGGAGATAGAAATTTATTGACCTCTTTTTGTGTAGACAGTTATGAGATTTATCATGTATCAGTCATTGTTCCTTGGTCTCTACCTTTAGAATATTCTAAAACCCTACCAGGATTACACAAGAAATTCTATAGTGTTCTTTCATAGTGTTTTGTAATCACATTCTGATACTCTACATAGGATTTCTTTTTTTGAGACAGAGTCTCACTCTATTGCCTGGGCTAGAGTGCCATGGCGTCAGCCTAGCTCACAGCAACCTCAAACTCCTGGGCTCAAGCAATCCTTCTGCCTCGGCCTCCCAAGTAGCTGGGACTATACAGGCATGTGCCACCATGTGTGGCTAATTTTTTCTCTATATTTTTAGTTAGCCAATTAATTTCTTTCTATTTATAGTAGAGATAGGGTCTTGCTCTTGCTTAGGCTGGTTTCCAACTCCTGACCTTGAGCAATCCTCCCGCCTTGGCCACCTCGCCCAGCCTCTACATAGGATTTTAACTCTGGAACCATGTCTTTCTGTTTAATTAACCTTTTTTTAGGTACAATTTACAGAGAGTAAAATTCCAATTTTAAGTGCACAATTCTGAGTTTTGATGATCATTTACAGTTGTTTAACCACCACCACAATCATGACATAGAACATTTCCATCACCCTGAATATTTACTTCATGTTTATTTGCAATAAATTCCTTCTTCCCACCTCTGACCCCCAGCAATTTTGATCTGCTTTTTGTCGCTATGGTTTTCCCTCTCCTATGATTTCCTACTCATGGCGTCAGAGAGTACATAGTCTTTTGATTCAGGTTCTTTGATCTAGCATGATGTTTTTGAGATTTATCCATGTTGGTGGAGATATATCATCTCCTGTTTATTACTCAATATTGACTTGATAGAACACAATTTCTTTATCCATTTACCAGCTGATAAATATTTGACTTGTTTTTGGTCTTTGCCTATTACTGTATTAATAAAGCTACTATGAACCTGTGAGTGCAAGTTTTTATGTGGGCATGTATTTTCATATATTTCCTAACTAGGAATGGGATTACTAGGTGATATGTTAAGTATAAATTTAACCTAATAAGAAACTACCAAACTTTTCTAAAATGGCTTTAGCATTTTGCGTTCCCCATCAGCAGTGGGTTTCAGTTATTTCACATCCTCTTAAACACCTGGTATTTTCAAGTCTTACTAATTTTAGCCATTCTAGTGGATGTGTTGTAGTATTGCATTATGATTTTAATTTGATTTTTCCTGATGACTAATGATGTCAAAAGTCTTCCAATGTTTTTATTTGCTATTCTTATATCTTTTTTGGTGAAGCATCTGTTCAAATCTTTCATCCATTTTAAAATCAGATAATTTGTCCTGTTATTATTACTGAGTTAAGAAAGTTGTAATATTTTCTGGATATTAGTCCATTATCAAATGTATTTTACATATATTTTCTCCCAGTTCTTGCTTTGCCTTTTAATTTTCTTAACAGTGACTTGAAGCACAAACATTTTAAGTTGTGATCAAGTCCAATTTATTATTTTTCTTTTATAATTCATGCCTTTTATAGCCTACCTGAAAAGTATTTACCTAACCCAAGGTCACAAAGTTTTTCTTGTTTTCTTCTAGATGTTTTATAATTTTATCATGTTCATTTCTGTGACACATTTTGAGTTAGTTTTTATATATGGTATGAGGTGAAGGTGGGTTTATATATAATGTGGATATCCAATTATTCCAGCACCATTTCTTGAAAAGAATATTTCTCCATTGAATTATTTTGACACCTGTGTAAAGAAAATCAGTTGACCATATATACATGGGTCTATTTTTAAAGTCTGTTTTGTTCTGTTACTCTAACCATCTACCCTTACACCAATATCACATTGTCTTGATTGTTATAGCTTTATAGTAAGTCTTGAACTTCAGCGGTGTCAGTCTTTCAGCTTGGTTCTTTTTCAAAATTGTTTTGGCTCTCCTAGGTCCTTTATATTTCCATGTAAATTTTAGAATCACATCGTCAATTTCTACAAAGTCTTTCAAAATCATATTGAATCCATAGATCTGTTTTGGGAGAATTTTTACTTTTTAACAATATTGAGTCTTCCAATCCATGAATAAGGCATCTCTGTTCATTTATTTAGACCTTATTTAATATCTTGGCAATGTTTTATAGTTTTTTATGTATAGGTCTTTGCACAACTTTTGTTAAGTTTATTCATAAATATTTTATATTTTTGATGCTATTGTAAATTGTTTTTCACATTTTAATTTCTAATTGTTCATTGGTATTATACAGAAACACAATAATTTTTAATCCTGCAACCATGTTAAACTCACTTGTTATTTCTAGTAGGCTTTTTTGTAGATTCCTTAGGATTTTCCATGTGGTAAATCATGTCACGTGCAAACAAAGAAATCTTTACTTCTTTCCAATCTATATGCCATTTATTTCTTCCTTTTGTTTTATTGCAAAGGCTAGGACTTCTAGTGGTATGTTGAAAAAGAAGTGCTGAGATCCTTGCCTTGTTCCTAATTTTAGGTAGAAAATAGTCTTTAACTATAGAGTGTGAGGGTAGCTGTTGGTTTTTCATAGATGCCTTTTATCAGGTTAAGTTCCCTTCTGTTCCTAGTTTGCTGGGAATTTTCATCATGAAAGAGTGTTGAATTTTGTCAGATGCTTTTTCTGCATCAATTGCTATGATCATTTAAAAAAATAGTAGCAAGACTTTATTTCATTGTAACATTGTTATTTATTATAATTTGTTACTTCATATAACATTATTTCATAAGTTAGCATTATTTTATTGTTAACCAAAACCAAATGAAGATATTTTGGAAAATTTGGAAACTTTTGTTCTCATCTGACTTTGAGTACAAACTTAAAGTATATTAATCTGTAGTGATTAATTTAAAATCTTACAAGAGAACTCCATTTTTGTTACTTTTTTCTCCTCAGTACTTAGAAACATTTCATAAGATACGATACCTAAAAGGACAATAAATGTTTAATGTAGGATATTATTCTAATACCTTAATAGTGTAGATAAATAGACTCCTAAACACCTGAAAAATGGTTGATAAGTTACTATAAATTGATGAAAAAAAGGGAGTAGAAAAATTTGGTGTGGGGCATGAAAAGAGATCTGATAAATTGTGCAAGTTCAATCAGTGATTAGTATATACTATCAATATGGGATAGATGGCTTATCAGATATTATCAGATATCATTTAATTTTTTTTTTTTCGTGAAACAGAGTCTCACTCTGTTATCCAGGCTAGAGTGCTGTGGCGTCAGCCTAGCTCACAGCAACCTCAGACTCCTGGGTTCAAGCAATCCTGCTGTTTCAGCTTCCTGAGTAGCTGGTACTACAGGCATGCTAAATTTTTCTATATACTTTTAGTTGTTTGGCTAATTTCTTTCTATTTTTAGTAGAGATGGGGTCTCCGTCTTGCTCAGGCTGGTCTTGAACTTCTGAGCTCAAACAGTCCCCTCGCCTCAGCCTCCCAGAGTGCTAGCATTACAGGTGTGAGCCACTGTGCCCGGCCTATTATTTAGTTTTTATTTTAGGAAAGAATATCTTACCTGTCTCAAGGAGTAAGGTGTTTAACAATAGGGATCTGAAATAAAACATTTAAAAATGCATACAACTTAATGAAAACTAAGAATATTTGATGTTTCTAATAACTCACTTTTACAATTAATGATTTTTTAAAATTATTATGTTTAGTAGCATAAAAATCTTCTCCCTTTACCTCATTTTGGAATTGGCTTTACTAAAATGTCTATTTTTGACGCTGCTTTGACTTCAGTATTTTAGAGCAGAGTTCTATCACCTCAAAGCCCTAGTTAATTTAGAGTCTGATATAGAGAGTCTGTTACGTTTTGTTTTAATTTATTTTATTTTTGCACTTTGCTTGTAGCTAGGCACATGTTCTACTTATGTAGGCTTCTTTTTATCATCTGAGTTTTACTTCTGAGTGGCAATTATTAGGTGTTTTTCATGGCTCTGAGTCATATCAATATGAATTACTTATCCCTCATTCTGGCAGTACGTTATAAAGAGCAGGTATTACTGTACATCAAATAACCAGGATGTTGGAAGCCTAATAAGGCTGTTTATTTGCCACGTATGCATTGCTCTGGATTTGTGCACGCCATCTGTAGTTTACTTTGTGGTTAGCCCAAAGAGAAGTCTGTGGTTGTATTTTTATCCTTAATCTTGAAACAAAGGGACAAAGTATTTTTACACCTGGTTCAAAACTCCCTTATTTGATTATTCTGGTTTGCAGTTGCTATTAGTATTTTTATTATCTAGATAAGTTCATGATTTGAATTTTATATTTAATTTGAGGTTTGACTTCATATTTAATTTCAGACAGAGGTGTGTGTGTCTGTGTGTGTGTTTTGCAAAACCCTAAAAATAGTGGTATGAAGTTTCTAAGCAGTAGTTTAACATAGTAAGGAACTCTTTACAACCAAATTAATATTTGAATAATCTTTTGCAGAGTATCTTTCAAAATACATTAGCAACTTAAAAAAATTTTATTTTTCTTGACTTCTAAGTATTGTTTATATGTGTTAAATATGAAATTATACAGCAATGTGCATTCTGGGAAATCAGTTCTGTGGGAATTGACACACAAAAAAGTAGTTAGGAATTTTACATGTGAAAAGACATGTAATAACAGGAATTTATGCTGAAAAATTATATGAAATATATATATATTTTTATTTCCATGTCTTTAGATATATGAATATTAAAATTACAAAGTATTGGATTCAGAATTTAGTAGCTGTATGTGAGTTCTAATTATATCAAAATATTTGTTGCCTAGAATCTTCTACTCAGGGAATGAATCATTATAGATCACTCAGTTTTTCTGAATATTAATCCCTGAAGAGTTGCAGTCTTCTATGCTTTTTGTATTCTTTAGCCTGCTTTAAAAGTTTTGTTTCTTTTTTTTTTCTTTGTCTTCTTTTTTTCTTTTGTTTTCTTTTTTTGGTCTTTCCTTTTCTGTTGACCATATGTTTATTAATAGTATTTCTGGTCTCTAGTTTATTTTTCTGCTACTAATGTGCTTTGAGTCTGGAATCTAAATAATTAAATTGATTGAGAGGTAATAGAAGAGAATTGGACATGGAATCAGTAATATTTTTGCTCAACTTCATGAATTGAGTCATTTGGGCATTCAGGTAATAGGAACAAGTCATATAATAATACAATGTACAGAAGATCAGACTAGTCTTAGAAACTTTGCCATAGCAATACTTAACAAATGTAAGAAGGGTGTGGATCTGTCTCTTCAAATTTCTGAAGGGAAGAAAGTATATCTCAAGCATTTTATAATCATTCGAATTGGTTTTCAAGTAAGGCAAGAGACAGCCTAACCCAGGAATATTAGAGAAGTACAATACCTATGATATTCTTTTAAGACAAATAAACAATACACTATCTGAGGACGTTAGACAGTCAAGAGATGAATCAAAATAAAAACCGAGGAATAAAGAAGTCTTAGAAAAATGCTGTGTGTCAGCTCCACTTAAGTAGAATTCTAACACTGACAACTCTGGGAATTATGGTTCCAGATCAGAATGCAGATGTTATAAATCTTCAAAAATCTTTGCGAAACATTAAAAATTTTCTTTCTGATGGTATACATATATAGAGAAATGGAAAAATAGCAAAACTAATAGTATATTACAATTCAAAATGTTAGAAGCATTGAAATTTAAAGTATTTTTTATTTCTTTGCAAAAAACTCATTAAGAGTAGTTTGAACAGTGCTTGCCTTGATTGCTGCTTTCTCATTGTATAACTTAAGATATGGAATAGACATCTTTTTTATACTTAGTGAATTGTCATATTCCTTTCAAAATCTGGATCAACTTCAAACATTTTATCCTTTGCTCTTTCTGCCATCATGAAATATCTCTGGGAATTTCTTTAATGGGAAGAGTTTTGCAGGTATTACTTCCTCTGTGACATCTTCATCTTTTATGTCACAACTACTTTCTTAATTTTCAATAATTTGGCCTTCACTAAATTTCTCTTGCTGGATATCTAGAGTCTCTTGAATGTAGGCAGTGTTAACATTCCCATGGTCAGCTATTTCTTCTATAGCCCCAATTTATGTTCAATTGGAGTTTCGCTTCCAGAGTTACTACTTTACTTTTTTTTTCTTTCTTCTTCATCTTCTTTTTTTTCTTTTTGCTGAACTTTCATCTTTATTGGCTAATTCCCTTTTGATTATCCATTTTTGTAAACTTATGTAAGATTATCACTGGGTTACAAGGAGGAAACACAACTACACGTTTGCTGTCTGTGCATGCACTTAGTAACGTAAAAGTGATCATTTCACTGACTTGGAAAGAAGTAATGTGACTGATCACTGATCATAATGACCATATTATTGACATAGTGATTTGTGGACTGAAGAGCTAGCATCAAAGTTTGTATTTTGTGTAATTAAAGTAAATATGTCATGGTAACTAAAATTTGAACCTTGGCATTGGGTGTGTTTATTTAACTAAATTGTAATTACAGTGACTGAAACTTGTGCCTAGCAAGACCATACAAAATGAGGCTGCCTATAACATAACTGTCAAAAACCTAAATTGAGTGGGAAAAAGTATGAGTATATTAATATTATTCTCAGCAGAGAGTTAACAAATATTGGCTAAAATTGAAACATGTAGTTAACACAATCATATTTTATTAATTTTAGAGGAATCTTTCAGGGACTGTCCCTTGGTGAAGGAAATATAAAGTTCAGCAGATGTTTCTTGTTTCTCTTCTTTTCTGTTAAGACTCACAGCCAGTAGGTGGAAATGTTCCAGTCCAGTTTCACAGAAGCAATCACCCAACTCACAGAGGGTAGTTCTGGCTGATGGCCATGTACGCAGGGCCACCAGCATCAACTTCCATACCTTTTGGGCATTAATATAACTCCCACTAAAGTCTGTCTTTATTCCTAATACCCATGTTGTGGTCAGTGCAGCTTTATTTTCTATACTCCACTGTTCACTTTTGGTATTTGAAAACTTCATTTCATATTCTCAAACTCAACTATGTATTATCAATTATTTTTGAAAATTTATTTAGCATTTGTGTTTATAGTGAGCAGGAATGAAGAGTCCTGCATGTACTTTATCCAGACTGGAAATGATCCATTATAGTCATGTTTTAAAAAAATCCCAGTAACATAAACTATAAAGCACCTATTAATAAATATTGAGAAATATGTGAGAACTGTAGGAAGAAACTGAATTTATGTAAGAAGCTCTGAATTAATACAGTGATATACTATATTTCTAACAGAAAGACTCAATTGGTAAAGATATCAATTCTCACCAAATTAGATTTTTCCAATTAAAATTTCAATAGAACTTTAAGGAAATTTTAGAGTTATCCAGAAGAGTAAGTTTGAGAAAGCATGATGCAAAGATAGAATAATTAATATAATGGTTTTGGAGTAGGAAATAGGCAAATAGGTCTGTAGAACAGAATAAAAACTACAGGCATGTTTGTTTTTGGAACTAATAAAGCTAATATTTCAAGCCATTGGGAAAAGGATGGATTGTTTAAAAAGTGGCATTTAGAAAATTGACTATTTGAAGGGAACAAATACAGTTACATTTCTGTTTCACATTATAAATAAAAATAGATTGCAGATGGAGTAAATATCTAAACGTAAAAAAATTTGTAAGAGTACTATTTTCAGAGGCTCAGGGCATCCTTTTAAAGTATGCCTGAAATCCAGAAACTATAAAGGAAGAGACTGATAGATTTAACTACATATTTAAAGCTTAAGGTAGAAAGCACCATAAACAAGGTTATAAGTCAGACAAAAGACAGAGGAAAATATTTACTGTATGTAACAAACATAATGTGTAAGGAATCTCTTTTGGCCAAAAAAAAACCCCCAAAAAACAAAAGAAAAACAACCAATAGAAAAATGGACAAAAGGTATAAACATTTCAAAAAATACAATGGCTAATACAAAAAGATGTTTACCCATATTAGAAATGAAACTTGTGGTACCATTTTGCCAGGAGATTGGCAAATGTAAACCTCTTATGTTAGTGAGAATATAATTAAGAGTGTAAATTGGTATGCTCAGTTTGGTTTGTGTTTATATAAAAAATTAATTGTTCATACCCTTGACCTACTGGGTCTGTTTTTAGGTAAATAATCCATAGATATACTAGCATATGTACAAAAGCTGTTTATGTACATGGGTTTTTATTTTAGCATTGTTTATATAGTGAAAAATTGAAATCAACTTACATGTTCATCAGTAGAGGAATAAACACATTCTAGCATGTCTGTATTTTGGAATACTGTGAGGAGCAAGTACTGTTACGTGTATAGGTTCTGGGTACCTGGCTTTCTATTCTGGATTCATCATTTACTAGCTACATGATCTAGGCTTACTTAATTTGTCTGGGTTTCAGTTTTCTCATCTGTAAAGTGGAGATAATTTTGTTGTGATAATTAAATTAACAAGTATATAGAATAGTGCTTAGGCTATAAGTACTCAAATATTAGCTAGTATTAAATTATTACTGTGCTGTTGTTAGAAAGAATAAAGTATATCTTAACATTGTAGCATGGGGAAAGAACTCATTATTTAAATAAACAAGTTTTAGAGCAATCTGTGCATATGGCATAAATACCTGTTTATAAATATAATTTTAAAGCAATATATGTGCATGTATTTGAGTGTATATGGATAAATCTGGAAGGGAGTGAGATTGGGGAAGGGCAAGTGGATTATCAGTTTTGCAAAGAAATATTTTTTTGTATTTGACTTCTTTTAAAGCATGTATTACATTTGTAATTTTTTTCTTAAAAGATTCCACAGATTGTAAATTTAGTACAACTTTTTATACCTTTTTTTCCAATTGTGATCAGGTCATATTCTCTAAATGATAAGTGCTTTCTTTTCTTTTCCTTAGTGACTTATTAAGGTTTTGCTTGCAGGAACATGCTTACCCAGCTGATGAACTCATGCCTTTAACCTGTAGAGGTCGAGTTAGAGGCCAGGAGCCAAGTCGGGGTGATGTTGATGATGCCTTGGGAAAGTGAGTATTAACACAAGGCATGGCAGGGCATCTCAGAGTTCCCAAATCTTAGACTTCATAGAGGCAGTTTATGTATAGTAGTATTTCCGGGGATTGGCTAAATTTTCAAGACTGCTTTAGGTATTACATTAAGCTCCTGTATTCCCTTCTGTAATCTTTTATAAAAAATTAAGCAATTTACCTCTTAAATCAGAGAAAAGTTAGTTGTTTTTAAAGCTGGATGCAATTTTTAAAATGTATATAACTTCCATGTAACTTTAAAAATATATATGAAGTTATTTAAATGTTATAGGGTACCAATACTTTAATATTTTTATTTGTTTTAAATAGTGCTAGTGAATGTTTCTCTGCATCTTGAAAGATATGTAGCTACATTGAAGGAAAATCTAATGTTCAGACTTTTAAGTTTCTTTCAGTGCTTTATAGGTTACATTGTACTGTAGATACATGAAAGTACTAGTTAATAGAAACTACCAGTTAGTAGGGTGCAGATAAGTTTACTTGTATGTTCATGGATAAAATATTTAGAATTCTAATGTTTTACATCTTTGTATACTTGTTTCTTAGATTTTCCCTGACACTGATTGATTCTTTGGACACTCTTGTGGTAGGTTTGATTCTTCTTGGGTTTACTTATTTTAGAAGTTTTTATAATATGCATACTTGTATTATGAATATAATTATAACACAGTAAGTATGAAATAGAAGCCTTTTATGATGTTCAGATCTTTGCTTCTAATTAAATCTTTCACACTATTGAGTTGATGATGTCAAGTGAATGTCAAGTGGAATTATGTAGAAAAATGGAGATACCCAAATATTATAATTTATGGGAATTTCAGTTTATGTGCTGGCACCTTAATCAGGAAGGATTTTTTCCACTTTGGATAAGGAGGTTGAAGCTATTGAAAATAATTTTAGAAAATTCCATGATGTTGTTCTATAATGACATGCTGCAGTGATACTGAAATTATTAAATTAGCATCTTTATATGCTATGTTCATAAAAATTTATTTTTCCCAGTGGAGATTTTTAGTACCAAGTGATTACTTCTTAGCTCTCGTTTTCAATCTTATGTGATATAATCATTTTAATTAATTGTGGTTCAGCCCCTTTTGTGATGGCAAAGGGGAAAAACTGGGTTCCAGATATCATGATTTTAGTTTTACATTTTTATAATACACTTAAGGGAAATACTATTTTGTATTATCCCTTTTTAGAATCTTAAAGTGTACTAACTTGCTTTTAGCAGCTCATTCTGAGAATATTTCTCCATGGTAGAAAAACACTTCATTTCATAATTCTCTTCTCCTAGGTATTAAATAAAACTAAAGAATTTGAAGATGCGGTGAGAAAAGTTTTAAGAGATGTTAATTTAGATAACGATGTAGTTGTATCAGTCTTTGAAACAAACATCAGAGTTCTTGGGTAAGTACGTAAGACACTAAAGCTATAATTTTAATAACAGGAAAGCTTAGGGTGTACATATTTCTTGATGGTAATAAAGCAGGAAGTTTCTCATATTTAAAAGATACAAATTAAGGGTATTGTGAAACACAGGCTATGGTGGGGAAACCTTGCATTTTAACAGTTACAGACAGTAGCAGGCTTTGGAAATAGCTGTAGACTCAAATCAAAGGTAATTCTTGTGTATTGTTAACAAGGGACTGTAGGTTGAACATTTGTCATAATTGGCTACATCACAGGTATTACGCTAGCTCACATACCAGTAGTTTGCTAAACTTAGCCAAGGACCTCTTCAAAGAAGCCAAATGAAACTGAATTTATAGGATTGCCAACTGAATTTATAGGATTACCAATTTATAGGATTATCAACTAAACAGTTCACAATGTTTCTGGGACATTTAAACATATGAAATTATAGGATTTATTCAGGTTTTAGCATTATTAAAGTTTATAGTTAATGATTACTTTTGTGTTACTGTAACTTGTTTCCTTTTGTCAGAGTGAGTCTACTCTTCAATTAAATGCAAAAATAGTTATGTTGCCGGGCGTGGTGGCTCACGCCTGTAATCCTAGCACTTTGGAAGGCCGAGGCGGGCGGATTGCTCAAGGTCAGGAGTTCGAAACCAGCCTGAGCGAGACCCCGTCTCTACCAAAAATAGAAATAAATTAATTGACCAACTAAAAATATATATACAAAAAATTAGCCAGGCATGGTGGCGCATACCTGTAGTCCCAGCTACTCGGGAGGCTGAGGCAGTAGGATCGCTGAGCCCCGGAGATTGAGGTTGCTGTGAGCCAGGCTGACACCACGGCACTCACTCTAGCCTGGGCAACAAAGTGAGACTCTGTCTCAAAAAAAAAAAAAAAATAGTTATGTAGCTTTTCAGTTTATTACAATTTAATGTAGCATGAGGTGTTTTTTAGTTTTAAATGTTATACTAACAGAGTTAAAGATGATTTCATAGTGATATAATTAGATTTTTAAATTTGAAATTTGTGAAATTTGTTAAAATAAATGTATGTCTAGGATGTTCTTTGTTTTAAGAACATTTAAGATATTTAAGAATGTTGGACACTTTACAACCAGTAGAAGTTGGGCTTATTAAATTATTTTTTAAAATTTATGTTGGCTATGTGGTTGTAATAGTTTGCAGTAAAAGGGTAGCCAGTGTTAATAATTAAATTTTTCTGTAGTCTTTCCTTAGGTATGCTAACTTGTTGATAACAGAATACCCACACCTTTTTAGGTGGTGACTGTAAGATGTGGGTAATGTTTCATCTCTGTGATCATAGGGGTCTTCTGGGTGGACACTCCCTGGCAATCATGCTGAAAGAAAAAGGTGAATACATGCAGTGGTACAATGATGAACTTCTTCAAATGGCAAAGCAATTAGGTTACAGACTTTTACCAGCTTTCAACACTACCAGTGGCCTTCCTTACCCAAGAGTAAGTAATTAAAAAAAATATGGTAGTCTTTATGTACTTCCTTTTCTGTTTTACAAAATGAATTTTTGTAATCGGAGCTATTGTTCCTCTCCTGCTTGAGGCTGGAAAAATGCTTCAAAGCTATGTAACAAATTTATATTGACTTTTCATTTAACTTAAATTTGAGTGATATGAGAATTAGATTAGAAGAAACAGATACTAGACTGGAACTTTGGCACAGAGTTATTTGTGCAGAAGATATAGCTGAAGCAGTGAGAGTAGGTAGGTGTTAACTCTTGAAAGGAAAAGATATAGAGAGACCACAGGACAGAGGGGGGATATGAGGGAGGAAGAAGTAGAGCCAGAGAGAAGGAGAATATTGAAATTTAGGAGGAGAACCATAATGTAGTGCATAGTACTACCATGTTTCCCCGAAAATAAGACCTACCCATAAAATAAGCCCTAGCAGGATTTCTAAGCATTTGCACATTATAAGCCCTACCCCGAAAATAAGACTTAGTGATGAGCGTGGCTATGCAGCGCATCTGCACAACCCATGCAGCCCTTCTCATGTGCCCCATCGTGACAGCTACTATCCCAGAGGTGACAGGAAAGGTGCGGGCAGCCCCACCAACAAGGTGGGCTCCCTCTGTCAGGTCTCCGCTATCCTGTGCATGCTGCAGCTGAGGCTTTGAGGGGAAAATAACACCTCCCCCAAAAATAAGCCCTAGGGTGTCTTCTTGAGGAAAAATAAATATAAGACCCCATGGGGAAACATGATATAAAATCTAAAAAAAGGGAACCTCAAAAGGAAGAGATATTCTAGAAAACTTTAGGAGAACTGGGTACAAACAGAGCCTTGAACAATGTAGTTATTGTGGTAAAATAAAGGGGAAAAGGGATTCAAAATAGTTGAAAAGTAAGTAGGTATGGACCACTTATTTTGAGGTTTCTTCTCTGTTGGCAGTTAAAGGAGTGGTGGCTGCGGTCAGCCAACTGAGTGAGTACTACTACTTTTTCTCCCAAGAAAATTTTGTATTTAAAGAGGAGGGAAACAGCCAATGCAAATGGAAAGAGCTCTTCTCTTGTGATTTCTTTCTTTATTAATTCATTCTTTATTAACACTATTACTTTCTCCCTCTTAAGTAAGTCAGGCACCTCAGTCATTTCTAAGCTCTATCAATTTTTTTCTTTCTTAACACTGCTATGCTATTTGAGGTGGATACAGTTTTATTCCAAAACTACTGTAAATACCTACCTTACTCTTTTCTCTTTGGTTAATGCTTCAGAACACTTGAAAACTTAATATTACTAAAACATAATTTTCATCAAATTATCTTTAAACGTTTTATTGACTCTCCCTCTTTTATTAAGTGTCCTTTAACTTTCAGAATTCTTTATAGTTTGGCAGTAGACTTTTCTAACATTCTCTCCTACCTCCATATTCCAGAGAAGTCATTGTTTCATTCCATTTCAGACAAAACAATCTCTAGTCCCCAGAACCCATAGGGTTTTTTTTTGTTTTTTTTTTTTGTCCTAACTCATTCCATGCCTTTAGGCCTACCATCTCTATTATCTGGTATAACTTCTTTACCAATATAACTCAGATCAAATAAGACTCATTTCCTCTATCAAGAGTGATCTTTGGCTGGAGATACAGCATGACATAGGGTAGTACTTTTTAAACTAGATGTTCCAGCCCACTGATTTATCCATCAATTTAGTAGACTTTTTTTAAAAATTGTTTTTATTTTTTTAAGTCAGCGTCTCAATCTTTTCCCAGGGCTAGAGTGAGTACCGTGGTGTCAGCCTAGCTCACAACAACCTCAAACTCCTGGGCTCAAGTGATCCTCCTGCTTCAGCCTCCCAAGTAGTTGGGACCACAGGTGCTCACTACCATGCCAGCTAATTTTTGTTTCTGTTTTTAGTTGCCCGGCTACTTTTTTCTATTAATTTTTTTATGATTTTTTTTTTTAAGTAGAGATGGGGTCTTGCTCTTGCTCAAGCTGGTCTCAAACTCCTGACCTCAAGCCATCCTCTCACCTCTGCCTCCCAGAGCCACTTTGTCCAGCCAGTGTAGTGGATTATGACCAGTACTTTTTTTGTAATGAAACAGACTAGAATTACTCTCTTATTTCAGTTTCTAGTTTTTGATATTTTAAATAGCTCTCCTAAGAACATTCTTATACACGTCTTCTTATACATTTTTTTTTTTTTTTTTGAGACAGAGTCTCACTTTGTTTCCCAGGCTAGAGTGAGTGCCGTGGCGTCAGCCTAGCTCACAGCAACCTCAAACTCCTGGGCTCAAGCGATCCTTCTGCCTCAGCTTCCCGAGTAGCTGGGACTACAGGCATGCGCCACCATGCCCGGCTAATCTTTTCTATATATATTATTTGGCCAATTAATTTCTTTCTATTTTATAGTAGAGATGGGGTCTCGCTGTTGCTCAGGCTGGTTTCGAACTCCTGACCTCGAGCAATCCGCCCGCCTTGGCCTCCCAGAGTGCTAGGATTACAGGCGTGAGCCACCGCACCCGGCCTACATTTTTAAATTTCTTCTTTAGGATACATTACTAGCTGAGGAAATAGTAAGACATGGAGTAGAGAATGCTTTTTAAGACTTTGGATATTCACTGCTCAGTTGTTTTCCAGAAAGATTCTACTTCTACACAACCTCCAACTCCTGGGCTCAAGCAATCCTGCTGCCTCAGCTTCCTGAGTAACTGGGACTACAAGCATGCGGCACCATGCCCGGCTAATTTTTTCTATATATACTAGTTGGCTAATTAATTTCTTTCTATTTATAGTACAGACAGGGTCTTGCTCTTGCTCAGGCTGGTTTCGAACTCCTGACCTCAAGCAGCCCACCTCGGCCTCCCAGAGTGCTATGATTACAGGCATGAGCCACTGCGCCTGGCCTGTTGATTATTTTTGAAATAGAAGATACTGTGAGCACTGTAGTAAAAGAAACTTAAATTATTTTCTTATCCTCTGAAGTGTCAAGAAGATTTTTAAAAATTATTTTTTAGAGGAGGACCACAGAGGAAAATAACTGCCTTCTCAGCCTTTCTTACATACACTTAGTAAATACTGCTTTTGCCCATTAAAATTTGTGTAATCAGTCTCTCTTAGATGTACATACATAATTGATAGTATTTGCATTAATGGTTTTAACTCAGAAGAATTTACTGGGCAGAAATGCTGTTTTAAGAGTTAATGGTCATTTTTAAACTCACATGTAAACCTTAGAGCTAGTCCACACTTTGTAATACTGTTTCTTCAAAATTAATTAAAAACAACTTTCCAGCTTTTCAGATAAGACCCTTGCTAAGGTTGAGTAGATGATTATATCTATCAAATATAAGATTAATGGGAATTCTGTTATGATTTATGCATATTTTAAGAATTTTCCAGTGTAGCAAATAGATAATGTAGATAAGTTTAATGTAGGCAATTTACACGTTTTAGTTTTCTATAAAAAAGGGCCCTTTTGAAAACCACTTTATGACTTTCAGGAACACAGGATCAGGAGGAACCAGGTTCAAAATTCTTCTAAGTACAAAACCTTTATTATACTTTTCATGTCTTTTTGTCTTAAGCCTTTCAAGTAAGCAGAGCAATATGCTTGTTGTTTCTAACTTCTGCAGTAATAAATATGTGCTGCTGCCAGTGCCCTGTCTACACGCAATCATTTTAGACCTGGTCAGGAGGACAGGAACCTGTCTACCAACCTCTAGATTAAATGTCTACAGGAGATTGCCCCAAAACCAAAAAACACCACTGAATCCTTCTTCCCTTTCTTGTGGAAATGGCAGTGCCCCCTGGAGGCAGCTGAAATGCATCTTAGTTTTGCATTAAAAAGTTGTTTAATACCACTTATCTTTTTTTTCCTTTTTATCCTGAAATGCTCCAAAATAATACCAATTATCTGCAGCACACAAGATTGAAATGATCTGACAGTATAGTGTGTTAAGAGTTAGTTATTTTATATAGTTTGTAGCAATCACTTTGGCATATGATTCAATATACAAACATTTTAAATATTTTTAATGTACTAAAACTGTAATGATTCAAAATATTTCCATTTTTTTAAGGGAAAAGATACTTAAATGGGATACAAATGTTTACTCTCTTCTGTCTTGCTTTTGCTTTCTTATGGCTACTCCCTGGACTTTTGCTATTCTTAGGTCTCAACTACTCCCAGTGATATTTCCTTTTCTGAATTTTAGATATTAGCATTTGTATTTGTTTGGTACTTATTTATGATTTTCCATTATGAACTATTCTTTCTATTTACATATCTGTCTTATTTGCTCTTTCTCAATTTTAAGCTTCTTGAGGGCAAGAATCTATTTCTTTGTATCTTACCATAATATCTACCACATGGTAGGTAATTAATAAATAAATACTGATTAGTTGATTTTGGTAATTAATAGAACTAACCAGAAAATATTTTTCACATTGACTCTTATTGGAAATATTTATAAAAACTATTATTACACCTTACCTTAGTGTAATTAATATAATTAAACTTTATTTTGTTGTTGAGGATTGCTTCATTTTACATTCATTATTCTTAGTATCAGTTTTCAATTTTAGGTCTGTAGATTGGGATATAGGCAGCATAAGATAGGGATATAGGCTGGAGAAACTTCTTTTCATTCTTGTTCGTGGTACACAACTACCTAAAACTAGTTCATCTAACAGAAGTACAAATGGTAGCGATAATTATAAATTTGGATGGGGATGGAGGAGTACTGCCAGACCAGCAACACATGGAAATACCTCAAGTGACATTCTAGGAAGTAACATAAGTGGCAGTGCTGAGGATGACATATAGTGATCAATTCCCCATGTCTCACCTACTTTTCACTTTTGTTGTTTGTTGTTGAGGGGGTGTTTGTTTAGAAATGCCTAGAATCTGTTGATTAGACACTGTTAAGGGAGTAGGCCTACCCAGCAACTGATTTCTGCAGATAAGTTGAAATATAAATTTATTGGAGCTTATCTTTATAAGAATTTGAATAATGACTAAGCTAAGAACATAGTCGTGATGTTTTATATTTGATTTTGTTTATTATTAGCAAAATCTTTGGCATGTGCCTCCTTTTTTGTTATTTAGTTGGATTGCTGAAAAACACTATAGTTTTAAACAGTTTCTGATCAGTTTGAGTCTAGTTAATCCAGGTTATGTATTGTAATATTATTTGGTTGTATTTGAATTACAAAAGAAATACCACTTTGAAAAAATTTTCCTGCTGTTGTTAGGCCTCCCAGGAAGGCAATATACTGTATATTTTAAAACTTAAAAAACTGGTAAACAAAGTTTTGATCTCCTTTCATACTATGGCAATCAGTGTTTTTTCTATGAAGAACTATTAAATATATAATACAGTACTGTTTTGTTCACAAATTTTAAATTAAACATAATTTCAAGGTGGGTTTACTTCCCTTATTCTTATACTTAGTAGGTCAAACTGTCCAGAGAACAAAATTATTGTAGAAGATATTTTCTCTGTATAATTGTTATAATGATACTGAGCTTTGATATCATAGAGAAAGTAACTAAATAAAAACTTATTTATTCCATGAGTATTATGTGCTTAGAATATATTTCCCTAGATGTTAACTGGTAAGTCATAAAGATTATTAGATTGAATTTCAGTGTTTTATGAACTGTTTTTATGACTTTATAAAAAGTCTTGATTGAAGATAGTTTCTTATCAGGAAGTCATTATTTCTTGATACTTGCTAATGATAATCTTCTAATTGTATTTAGATTAATTTAAAGTTTGGCATCAGAAAACCAGAAGCTCGGACAGGAACTGAGACAGATACCTGTACAGCTTGTGCAGGTACCTTGATCCTTGAGTTTGCAGCTTTAAGTCGATTCACAGGAGCAACAATATTTGAGGTTGGATTTTTATGGTCTTTGATCTTCTGGGTATTGGGCGTAACTAACTTTATGTCTGTTCTTCATTGTTTAAGTTTTAGGATTATCAGTTGGAGAATTCCTGTTATTTTAGTGAACTTTTTGTCTAAATTTCATTACATAGTTTTTGTTTGTTGAAAACATGAAAGTCATTGTGAAGTAGCTATGTTAAATCCAACTTTGCATTATGTTCACAAACTATAAAGTAAATTTTAGGTTTTTTTCTTTTCTTTTTTTTTTTTTGAGACAGAGTCTCACTTTGTTGCCCAGGCTAGAGTGAGTACCGTGGCATCAGCCTAGCTCACAACAACCTCAAACTCCCGGGCTCAAGCAATCCTACTGCCTTAGCCTCCCAAGTAGCTGGGACTACAGACATGCGCCACCATGCCCAGCTAATTTTTTTTCTATATATATTAGTTGGCCAATTCATTTCTTTCTACTTTTAGTAGAGATGCTCTTGCTCAGGCTGGTTTCGAACTCCTGACCTCGAGCAATCCGCCCACCTCGGCCTCCCCAAGTGCTAGGATTACAGGTGTGAGCCACAGCTCCTGGCCTAGGGTTTTTTCTTACAAGATTTTTTTAGCTGTATTACTTAAATGAGTTTGGATGGCTCCTTGATATTGTAAATGTCTTATATGAAATACTGTGTCCCTGTGTTTTATTTGATAGACTTCCAGATGGAAGCTATAGACACTGGATATGACTATAAAGAGAACAAGTTAAATAGTATTTGTGTGTATGTATGTCTGTATGTTCAGATGTCCTGAGGACAAATTTATCACGTTTGTTTGGTTAATCTTTTAAACTTAAATTCTCTATACCTTGTTGACTAATATTTTCCCTTCGTTGAAAAGTGTAGACACTTTAGCATATTTTCTAACTTAATATGAACTACAAACTCTGAGATATTGATGCAGTTACAGGTGAGAAAAATAAGGCTCAAAGGGGATAAGAGACCTGCAGAGCTGGGAGGTGAATGAGTGGAATTAGGGTTGGAATCCATGTCTTTCTGAATTCAAAGCCCATACTCTTTCCATTGGGCTATTTTGTGTTTATGAGTAAATCTGTTGAAAATCATGATTTTTTTTTTTTTACTTTTTGAATATAAAGTAATTTATTGTCAGAGAAGCAACCTGATGTGGTTGACAGAGTGTCAGTCTAATATAGGGTTGGCTAACTGTAGTCTGTGAGTCTAGTCCAGCTACTGCCTGTTTTTTGAAAATAAAGTTGTATTGGAACACAGCCATGCTCAATTGTTTATTTCTGTCTGTGGCTGCTTTTGTGCCACAGCGACAGGGTTGAGTAATTGTGACAGTGATTATATGAGCCATAATGCCTAAAATATTTGCTATCTGGTCCATGTCAGAAAAAATTTGCTGACCTTTGGTCTAATATAGACATAGATCTGAATTCTTATGTTTGTTGTCCTAAAATTTAATTTTAAACTTCAGTTAAATTTCTAATTTCACTGGGCCTATTTTCATAGATATAAAATACAAGTAGGAGATATGAAATTTTCTGGCTTTGAAATTCCACCATTTAATTAAAGTTGTAACCTGTTTTGTTTACAAAGAAATTAGCCTAAATAGGTTGAGTCAAGAATTAAAACTATTTTATATTCTATTGTTAAATCTACAAAGTGACAAATTGATTTAAAGATTTTTTTTTCACAGAAGTATTCCTGCAGTGCTAAATAGATTCACGCTGTGAAATTAATTTAGGAACTCAGCTTTACATGCCCTTTGCTTTTATATTTTGTAGCATCTTTTAGTCCAAAGCCAATAATTTGATTAAGAACTCATTTTCATTCAGTATCCAGTTGATAAAAATAAAGGAGAAAAAGAAAAAAATGGTGTCATAAGGTTATAAGTTTGGTATTATCAAATAGATATTCAGTAGCTTAATTGATTCACTAACTTTTCACTAACTTGCAAACTTGAATACCATTTAAAAAGGAAAATCTGAGATGACTGTTTGAAAGATAGCATACCAACTTTGAAATTCTCTTCCAATTTATTAAATAAGAGTATCTAAGGAAGTTTTCACTTTGCATTTAAGTGATGGAAATTATTTTAATAAATATATCTAATTATGTCAGTAGTTGATATAATTTAATAATACATATATGTACTGCAAGAGTAGATGAAATGAATGGTCTCAAAGTGAGACTTCCACTAGATAGCATTTTCAGAGTCATTCTTAACTATATACTAATTGGCTGAAAAAGAGCCAAGATTTGACTTTTTAAGGAACTTCATACTATAAATGATTATCTTAATTTTACTTAGTTCTTAAAATATCCTATGGGCCTTTGATTTTTGTCTGTTTTTACTTGTCAAAGACATGCAGTTTTTCAAATATGCATTTCTTTTTTTTATTATAGGAATACGCAAGAAAAGCTCTTGATTTTCTCTGGGAAAAAAGACAACGAAGTAGTAATTTAGTGGGTGTGACTATAAATATTCATACTGGAGACTGGGTACGAAAAGGTAAGTTTAGCTTTTTAAATCAAGTCTTTATATCCTCAAAATGGTTTGAAAAGAAAGGATTTTCATTTGTTAAAATAATCTTTGGGATAGTATAAAGCATAATTTCTCACAAGATTGCTGGAATTTTAATTAATTTAGCCATATTTTTTGGGAGCGGTACCAAATACACCATACTGATTCTAGATGATTTAGTGTTCTATTTTTTAATAGATATAGCATTATAGGTATAGGGTATAGATGAAACACTAGGATTGATTTCTTTGAGGACTAGCAGATCAGAGTACCAAGAACATCACACATCAATGTGTAGTTTAGTGGGAATCTGCATTTAATAATATCATCAATCCTTATGTTTTTTTCCATATCTCCAGAAATAGAGAGTATAGCCTAGTAACTAAGAGCATAGACTCTGGAATCATATTGTTGGAATTCAAGCTATTTGATCTTGGGCAGATTATTTAACTTCTCTGTGCCTCTCTATCCATATCTGTAAAATGGGGATATTAATAGTACTTACTTCATAGAGTTCTGTATGAGGATTAAATGAATTAACCAATGTAAAGTACTTAGAACAGTGTCTGGCATATACTACACTTACTATGAAGTAAGTACTCACTAATGCGATATTAGTCTGATTAATAATTTTACATCTGGCAATCTAGCCCGAGAAAATAAGACAAAATACAGAAAATTATTTGTTCCCAAAGATGTTCACATAGTTATTTATAATAGTGGAAAACTGGGAAACAGTCTAAGTCACCATCAATAAAATAATAGCTAAGAAAATTATTTTACACAAATGTTGTAATATTAAGTTATTAAAATGAATCAGGAGCATAGAAGGAACATGTAACAATGTTATATGAAAAATAGGATACAGAATTATATAAAGAATATGAAAAAAGAAAAAAAAGAATATGATTTTATCTTTATAAAACAGTCCCATAAACAAGCATAGAAAAATGGAAATATATTAGAATCTTCACTGAGAGTCTGTTATACATTTCTCTATTTTCCAAAAGGTTTATCTTATTTATATATAAAGTATAACTGCCTATGTTTAAATAAATAAAAATTATAAAATAATTAGTTTGAGCATATTAAAATAAAATTATTGCCTCCATGCAGTATTATATAAAATTTTTCTAAATTTTGTCTGAAGGGTTTCTGAAACAGATCTGAATCCTGGCTTCAGAATTCTGTGATTTTTCTTTTTCTTTTTTTTTAAACCTACTTCAGACCTCGGGTGCAAATTAATCATAATTAATTTTGAATTAATTGTGATTCTTGTATTATGACAGGATACTCATCATTAGTCCAGGCATGACCCATTTTATTTAGTTATTTTTAATAATGTATGTAATATACACCCACAAATGGACCATCCATTACAACAACAACATACTGCTTCTGTATATGGTCCTTGGAATACTGTGCCTTTGTCTCCTCCCAGCTGAAGTAACCATCATTCTTCTGCTGATCATTCCCTTGCTTTCCTTTTAATAAAGTTTTATTGCATCTATATGTATTCCTGAGAAAGTATATTTTTTGTTTTGTTTTAAACTTTATAAAAGGATATTATGTCATATGTACCCTTTGGAGACTTTTTAAAAAAAACTTAATATTATACAGCAAGTCCTCACTTAATGTTGTGATAGGTTCTTGGAAACTGCGTCTTCAAGTGGAGCAGTGCACAGCAGGACCTTGAATAATGTTGTTTCGTTATAACGTTAATGGGAAAAAAATTGGTTTCATTATATGTTGTTTCACTTAAAATCACTGTTTCCAAGAATCTAATTATCACATTAAGTGAGGACTTACTATATTGCTAAAACTCATATATATTGTTGTATGAAGTTGTAATTCTTTTTTAACTGCTGTATGATATTTTATTAGATGAGTAAATCACAGTTTATGGGCATTTAAGTTGTTTGCAGCGTTTTGTTATTGTGAACGGTAGTTCCATGATTATTTTTGTAGTTGCTACTGTCATACATGTGTAAGACTTTCATCTTGGCTATACCTAGGAGTGGAATTTTTAGATTATAGGGTAAGTTGATGTTCAGCTTCAGGAGATAATGTCAAATTGTTTTCCAAAGTTGTTTTACCATTATGTACTTTGAGCAGCAATGTGTAAGAGATCCTGTGGATTGGCATCCTTTGCAACACTTGGTATTATCCTATTTTCAAAACTTTTGCTAATCACATGGGTATACAAGTGATATCCTATTTTGGTTTGATTTACATTTCCTTGATCAGTAATGATGTTTTGGATGTCTTTTTTTTGGGAGGACAGAGTCTCACTCTGTTGCCTGGGCTAGAGTGCCGTGGCGTCAGCCTATTTCACAGCAACCTCAAACTCCTGAGCTCAAGCAATCCTCCTGCCTCAGCCTCCCGAGTAGTTGGGACTACAAGCATGCGTCACCATGCCTGGCTAATTTTTTCTATATATTTTTAATTGGCCAATTCATTTTGTTCTATTTTTAGTAGAGACAGGATCTCGCTCTTGCTCAGGATGGTTTCAAACTCCTAACCTTGAGCGATCCGCCCGCCTTGGCCTCCCAGAGTGCTAGGATTACAGGCGTGAGCCACCGCGCATGGCTGCATGTCTTTAATATTTATTGGCCATATGTGTTTCCTTTTTTTTTTTTAATTGGATTTTCTTTTTTTTTTTACCTATTTTTTATTGGGTTACTTGTGCATTTACTTAAAAAAATTACTTATAAAAATTCTTTATATATTCTTGATGCTAATTCTTTGTCAGTTATGTGTATTGGATATATCTTCTTCCAGTTTTATTTGTCCTTTCACTTTAAGTTCTCTTTAACTTTTATTTATTTTTTATTTTTTTGAGACAGAGTCTCACTTTGTTGCCCGAGCTAGAGTGGTGTCAGCCTAGCTCACAGCAACCTCAAACTCTTGGGCTCAAGCAATCCTTCTGCCTCAGCCTCCCAAGTAGCTGGGACCACAGTCATATGCCACCATGCCCAGCTAACTTTTTCTATATATATTTGTAGTTGGCCAATTAATTTCTTTCTATTTTTAGTAGAGACAGGGTCTCGCTCTTGCTCAGGCTGGTTTCGAACTCCTGACCTTGAGTGATTCACCCGTCTTGGCCTCCCAGAGTGCTAGGATTACAGGTGTGAGCCACTGCGCCTGGCCTTTAATTTTTAATGTAGTTAAATTTATCAGTCATCTGTGAATAATAATTTTTTTGGCTTATTTAAGAATATCTTCTTAATCAGAGGTCTAAAATGTATTCACTTTGATATTAAGAGTTTCAAAGTTTTATTATTGATACTGAATTTCATGCACCATCTGGAGTTGATTTATGTGTATAATGTGAGGTAAAAGTGGTTCTCACAGATTTCTCCTTTCTTTGAGTTTTTGGCAGCACTTTACAAATATGTGGGGATATATAAAATTCTTATTATAACATTTATAATTCAATGGTCTATATCTGCAGTCCCCAACCCCCAGGCTGTGGACTGGTGCTGGTCTGTGCCTTGTTAGGAACCAGACCGCAAAGGAGGAGGCAAGCTAGCAAAGCTTCATCTGTAGTTACAGCCGCTCCTCATCGCTGGCATTGCTGCGGAAGCTCCACCTCCTGTCAGATCAGCAGCATCATTAGATTTTCACAGGAGCGCGAGCCCTACTGTAAACTTCGAGGAATCTAGGTTGCACGCTCCTTATGAGAATCTAATGCCTGATGATCTGAGGCGGAGCTGAGGTGGTGGTGCTAGTGCTGGGGAGCGGCTGCAAATACAGATTATCATTAGCAGAGAGGTTTGACTGCACAATAAATGTGATTTCTTGAATCATCCCCAAACCATCCCCCCGCTCTGGTCCATGGAAAAATTGTCTTCCACAAAACTGGTTCCTGGTGCCAAAAAGGTTAGGGAGTGCTGATATATGATATCTCATATGCTCATATGATATATGAGATATTTATGATCTGTGTGATATCTATCCTTTGAAATGTATTGGAGTGTTCTTTTTGGCCTAGAACATGGTCAGTTTTTGTAAATGTTCCATATGTGCTTAAAAATATATGTATTTTCTAATTGTTGAATATAGAATTCTGTAAATGTCAATTTGCTCAGTTGTTAATAATTGTATGTAGATCCTGCTGATTTTATGTTTGCTTGCCCTATCAAGAGTTAAGAAAAGTACATGAGATTTCCAGCAATGCTTATGATCTTATTAATCTCTCCCTATAGTTCTGTTTTTGCTTTATGTATTCTATTGTATATATGGGGTTATTTTATTGGGTACATTCATTTAAAACTGCTATCTCTTCTTAGTTGAACCTTTTGTCATTATGTAGGGACCCCCTTAACAGTAGTCTTTGTCTTAAAATATATTTTATCTGATAGTAATAGAGCTATAACAGCTTTATCTTGCTTAGTATTTGCCTGATAAGTCTTTTTTTTTCCCAGAGTGTTAGGATTACAGGTATGAGCCACCACACCCGGCCGAAACAGGACTTTTTAAAAAGAAAAATAATGTTCTGGAATAAAAGTTTATCATAAGAAGAAAAAATATTAGAACGGACAAATCAAGAATTTAAAATTAGCCTAATATACATATTAAAGAGACAAGAAAGGTATTAGCAATAAAAAAGAGAAGAAAAAATTTAAAAATCAAGCAGCTATACACAGAATTAAAAATATAACAGTCAAAATAACATAATAGATGGATTGTATAACAGAAAGAATATAGTTGAGGAACAAATTAGCAAATTAGAAGACAATGTGTAGTAACCCCTTAGAAGGAAAAAAGGCAGGCAAAAAAAAGAATACATAAAAGAAGAGCTAAGATATAGGGGGGATAGAAATAGAAGTGATAGTGATTTATCTCTCTTTGCAAAAAGAGATAAAAAACAAAAGGATAAAATATCTAAAAAAATCCATTTTTAGCAATTAAAAACATTTTTATATTGAAAGAGTCCACAGAATATCACAAGGAAAGATTAAAAAAAAAAAACCCTACATCTAAAATTAGGTGACAGTTCAAAAGTTTTTCATTGTGTTTAATGTCCATGGTTTTCCAGAAAGAAAGAGTAGATTACATATAAGGCCATAAAAATCAGAATGACATCATACTTTTTAACAGAACATAAGAAGAACACATAAAGAGTATTTTCGAAAACTTGAAGGCTAGTAACTTACACCAAAAATTACACATAGCTAAACTATCTCTCAAATATTAAAGAACAATAAAACTCTTGTTAGGTACATACAGCCTCGGAAGCTATAAAAATGTACTGAAAATAGTTGGATGAAATATTTAAATAAAAAGAGCAAAAAACCCAGGATTTGTTATCTTTAAATAGATGGGGGGCAGGGAAGAGAGAGAGAGAAAGAGAGTCAGAGAGACAGAAAGAGAGAGATCACTAAGACCAAAAGAAAAAAGAGGAAATATAGTCATAATCAATAAGAACTAAATATCAACATAATATCAACATAACAGGAAGGAAGGCTGGGACAAGTGGACATAAAGGGATGAAAGGACATAATAAAGTTCATGTCATTAGGAAACAGATATAGGTATCAATTAAAAACACAACCAAAAAGAAACAAAAAAGGTAGAGCACACTAAAATAACAATTAAGATAGAATAAGTCCAAATATATTAAAAATATAAATAGATGTAAATGGATTAAACTCACCAATTAAAAGACAAAGACTAAAAAATGGATTATACAAAACTGTAAATTTTGTAAAAGATAAACTTATAGTACGAGCACCTACAAAGATTGAAAGTAAAAGGATTAAAAGCGACTTGTCGTCCGGGCATGGTGGCTCACGCCTATAATCCTAGCACCTTGAGAGGCTGAGGTGGGAAGATCGCTCAAGGTCAGGAGTTTGAAACCAGCCTGAGCAAGAGTGAGACCCGTCTCTGCTAAAAATAGAAAGAAATTAATTGGCCAACTAAAAATATATAGAAAAACTGAGCCAGGCATGGTGGCGCGTGCCTGTAATCCCAGCTACTGGGGAAGCTGAGGCAGTAGGATGGCTGGAGCCCAGGAGTTTGAGGTTGCTGTGAGCTAGGCTGACGCCATGGCACCCTAGTCCAGGCAGTGGAGTGAGACTCTGTCTCAAAATAAAAATAAAATAAATAAAAGTCCTGTTTCTTCAGTGTCTTGTTTTTTGTTCTGTGAGTTCTTGTTTCCTTGTCTCCTACTTTGTGAGACGGTCCATTCTAATCTCTATCAGCCCTGATGATTTCAGTGTTGAATTAAAAAAAAAATTTAAGCCGGGCGCGGTGGCTCACACCTGTAATTCTAGCACTCTGGGAGGCTGAGGCGGGCGGATTGCTCAAGGTCGGGAGTTCGAAACCAGCCTGAGCAAGACCCCGTCTCTACCAAAAATAGAAAGAAATTAATTGACCAACTAAAAATATATATACAAAAAATTAGCCGGGCATGGTGGCACATGCCTGTAGTCCCAGCTACTTGGGAGGCTGAGGCAGTAGGATTGCTGAGCCCAGGAGTTTGAGGTTGCTGTGAGCGAGGCTGATGCCACGGCACTCACTCTAGCCTGGGCAACAAAGTGAGACTCTGTCTCAAAAAAAAAAAAAAAATTGAAAATACTGATGCCTGGACTCCTAGAAATTCTGATGCCCTTGGTGTAGGGATTTCTAAGATTGTAATTATAATTTAGATTTATAATTCACCAAGTCTAGGAATTAGGAGGAGAAAAAAATCTTGATCTTGAACAAGGACAGGGTAAAAGCTGCATACATGCCAAACAATTAGTTAACAAAGTAGTTTTAAAGTTTGTCCCCACCTCATATTTGTTCAGTTCCTTACACAGGTTTCTGTGCTGCCCAGATTTTTCTCCTGAGGATACTTGGGGCAGAGGTCTGCAGTGTAGGAGGAGACTTTATGTCTTAAGGTGGTGGCAGGAGAGAAGCAGGAGCAAAGCTCTAGCAGTTTCCTCATTTATCCTTTCATAGCCATGCCTGGCTGCCTTCTGCTCCAGGTCAAAGCTATCCCCTTTCCCTCCCTCCCTCTTCCACAGAGATTTCTTACAGGTTTTTTTTTTCCTTGTTATTTTCTTTCTTTAGTTCTGTGATGATCTTGGAGGAAGAAGCCAGCAAGTATGTTAGTTTCAGCAGTTAGAACTGGCACCTCCAAATAATAGTAGTCTTGTTTTTGTATCTTTTATGACTCTAAAAATTAGTACCTTACTGATTAAGGGTTCAATCAAGAAATTGCATAATGGCACCCTCTAGTGCTTGTTCATTGAAGTTCCTCACTTAGAGCATTTACTTTTTTTTTTTTTTTTTTTGAGACAGAGTCTCGCTTTCTTGCCTAGGCTGGAGTGAGTGCGGTGGTGTCAGCCTAGCTCACAGCAACCTCAAACTCCTGGGCTCAAGCGATCCTCCTGCCTCAGCCTCCCGAGTAGCTGGGACTACAGGCACGAGCCACCATGCCCGGCTGATTTATATATATATATATATTAGTTGGCCAATTAATTTCTTTCTATTTTTTTTTTTTTATGGTAGAGACAGGGTCTCGCTCAGGCTGGTTTTGAACTCCTGACCTTGAGCAATCCTTCCGCCTCGGCCTCCCAGAGTGCTAGGATTACAGGCGTGAGCCACCGCGCCCAGCCATACTTTTAAAAAAATCTGAAAACTGGATAGTATCTCTTGCTTTTAAATAAGTGCTCTGTAACCAATTTTGCAAAGATTTATTTTAATCAGAAAATATTAACAAGGAATCCATTATTCATACAGTAGGGTTAATATTTCTATAAATGTATAATTTTTACTTTAAATAGTTTCGTATTTAGACTAATTTTTCATTGTACTATACCCTCACTTGTACGTTATAAAAATTTTTTTTTTTTTTTTTTTTGAGACAGAGTCTCGCTTTCTTGCCTAGGCTAGAGTGAGTGCCGTGGCGTCAGCCTAGCTCACAGCAACCTCAAACTCCTGGGCTCAAGCAATCCTCCTGCCTCAGCCTCCCGAGTAGCTGGGACTACAGGCACGAGCCACCATGCCCGGCTGATTTTTATATTATATATATTAGTTGGCCCATTAATTTCTTTCTATTTTTATGGTAGAGACGGGGTCTCGCTCAGGCTGGTTTTGAACTCCTGACCTTGAGCAATCCGCCCGCCTCGGCCTCCCAGAGTGCTAGGATTACAGGCGTGAGCCACCGCGCCCGGCCTATAAAAATTTTTAATGCTTGTTTATTGAAAAATCACATTTGTATGTTTTTCCACAGATAGTGGAGTTGGAGCAGGGATCGATTCATATTATGAATATCTATTGAAAGCCTATGTCTTGCTTGGAGATTACAGTTTTCTGGAAAGATTTAATACAGTAAGTTGATCCAATTTTGCATTTTATAGCCAATTTCATTTGAGTCCTTATTTTGATAGAAACTCAGTTACCTGTGTGACATTCTAAAAATAATTTGTTTTTAAATGTGTAGTGGTTTCGTGTCAGTATTCCCTGATGATCTTGAACAAGGACAGGGTAAAAGCTGCATACATGCCAAACAATTAGTTAACAAAGTAGTTTTATTTTCATCTTTTATCAGAAAATTTCCAAGTATACCAATGAGTGATAAATGGATTTGATGTTGTATAAGGAAGAGAATTATTGGAATAAGTTACTAGTTAGCTTTCTCTTTTAGATTCTAATTTTTTTTGAGATCTTAAAAGTTTGGATTAGTCTTTGATCACACCATGAATACAGTGCTTTGAAGACTTGGAGAAACAAGTGAATATTCATTCAAATGCAGGTCTGCAAGTCTTAAGACTGGATCAAAACCATAGGCATATTTTTGGGGGAGAGAGGGAGGATTATTGAACCCAGTTGGATCACCTTTGTAATTGAAGCAAACTGAAATTAATATAGCACACTCATCAGTTATATCACTGTATTCTTTTAAAATTAATTTATCGTTTCTTTGCTCACCCTTTAGTTCACCCTTGTTACATATGTGAGACATTATGATATAGTGGTCAAAAGTATGGAAGATGTCCTGGTTTAAATCCCAGTTGTACCACTGCTGGTTTTGTGATATGGTGGTACTAATACTATTTATAGGGTTATTAGGAGGATTAAATGAGTTTATGCATATGAAGTGATTAGAATAGTGGCTTCATCTATGGCAGGTACTCAATAATGGTGATTAAATAATAGGCAAGTTAGCAAAAAATAAACTAGTAGAAGTTTTAATAATAAAAAACATTTATTCAAATAAAAAACAGAGAGCAGACCATAAAAGTGACAACAGTGATTAGATGTGTTAGTTTAAATAGTAGAGCACTAGAATGTTTTTTTTTTTTTTTTTTTTTTTTTGAAATAGGGTCTTGCTATGTTTGTCCAGATTGGTCTTGAATTCCTGGGCTCAAATGATCCTCTTGCGTAGCTGGGATTATAGGCTCATACCACTGTACTTATCTAGAGCACCAGAATATTATGTTAGCTGAGAAAGGACCAAACTTCCTAGACATAGGCAAAAACTAGTTCTGTAATATAGAAGCCTGTAACTATATTCCAAGGGGATCTAAGAACATCAGTGGGCCATAAAGGTATCAGATTGACTTTCCTCAGAAGGTCCCATATTAGATAGAGTCCTCAATATTCTACATCTGAGTTACAGGACATAAAGGAGTATATATATTTAGATTTATATATTTTAGAAGATATATATATTTTAGAAGATTTCCATCCAAAATAATTTAAATATTTACATAGTTAATTGATAGTGTATTTATGTATAAATTCTGGTTTAATTTCTTTACAGTGCTATTTAATGTGTTTAGTACATCTCTTTTCATCTACTTTCATGAACACATATTGTGATCTTTTAGCACTACGATGCCATAATGAGGTACATTAGCCAGCCACCTCTTCTCCTTGATGTCCATATCCACAAACCAATGCTGAATGCTCGAACTTGGATGGATGCTTTGCTTGCCTTTTTTCCAGGTTTACAGGTATAAACAACTCTATTTTTTTAATAGGAAAGTAAAATGATTTTAATTAAGTGCATTTGTGATCTCTAAAATTGAATTACCAAAACATAGTCACATTCCAAAATTGTATTAATGTACATTTTTCTGTTTATATAATGATTATAGATAAAAATCAGCTGATATTTTATTAGATAATTTTGTTGTTGTTGACTTCTAGGTTTTAAAGGGGGATATTAGACCTGCTATTGAAACTCATGAGATGTTATATCAGGTGATTAAAAAACACAATTTTCTACCAGAGGTAAGCAAGTAATCTTTGGAATTCTAATTTTATATATATGTATATACTATAACGTGTTCATTTAAAGGTAGAAAATGATATCTTTAAAGCTTGTTTGTTCTTTTATTTTTTCCTAGTTAAATAGTTTATTTATTTTTTTATTTTAGCGTATTATGGGGGTACAAGTGTTAAGGTTACATATATTGCCCATGCCCCCCCCTAATTATTTTTTATTTATATAGTACTTACATGTTTTTGCTTTTTTTGTGTATTAAGAGAAGTGTAGTTTAGGGTAATGCTGACATTTTATTTTATGTAAAAAAAATTTCCAACTTCCTGTTTCTCAATCCTTTCTAACCCATGCCATTGTAATATTGTCCCATTTTAACTTTTATATATACCTACCAGCTAGAAAGATCTTGTCACTTTTTATTTTCTGAAGCTTGTGTTATGAAAACTAGATTCATTAAATATACTTTTGCTGGTCACACATGCTCCCTGGAAATTTGGAGAATGCCAACCTTTCCTCATGCTAATTGAGAATTACTCTTCCTGGTTTTTATACATTATATAGGTAGTAAATATTCTTGCTAGCTTGATATGATAAGATTTTAATAGCATACTTTTTGGCTTTCCAGAAATGTACCATTAAAAATTTCCAAATGTGTGTATGGCCTTGTTCTGTCCCTGCTTATTGGCTCCCCTCTGTGAGATATCTAAGCATTCCACCAACTAGAATGCTTCCTAAAGTGTTTGTTTTGGAAAGTATAGTTTTATTAGCCTTCAGGTCAGTAGGACTGTGCATTGTAGAAAATTCATATCCATACAGAATAAACTGAGGTTTCAACTAAATACATCTATCACAAATAAAGTGCTTATTTGGTTCCCATGAACGTTTTTGTTTTTATTTTTATCTTCTTTTAAAAACCAATTGGTTCTGTTATTGAATAAATTTCAAATGGACTAATTTTATTTATTTTTAAACAATGCCCTGTCTCATTCTGCAAAGGATTTGAGATTGTTTGAAAACATATGCTCAAATAGAAATATGCATACTTGAAAATTGCTAAGAAAGTAGATTTTAGTGTTCTCAGCACACAAAAAAAGTATGTGGGATGATGCATATGTTAATTAGTTTGATTTAGCCATTCTGTTGTGTATACGCATATCAAAATATGTTGTATACCATAAATAAATGTAATTTTTATCTGTCAATTTAAAACATTTAAACAGAAATATGAAAACTAGGGAAGTAATAATTAAGAGGAAAAAGTAGGCCATGCGCGGTGACTCATGCCTGTAATCCTAGCACTCTTGGAGGCCGAGGCAGGTGGATCTTTTGAGCTCAGGAGTTCAAGACCAGCCTGAGCGAGAGCAAGATACCCGTCTCTACTAAAAATAGAAATTAGCTGGACAACTAAAAATAGGTATAGAAAAAATTAGCTGGGCATGGTGGCACATGCCTGTAGTCCCAGCTACTTGGGAGGCTGAGGCAGAAGGATTGCTTGAGCCCAGGAGTTTGAGGTTGCTATGAGCTAGGCTGACACCATGGCACTCTACTCAGGGCGACAGGGTGAGACTCTGTCTCAAAAGAAAAAAAAAAAAAGAGGTCCCCACGCAGTGGCTCATGCCTGTAATCCTAGCTCTCTGGGAGGCCGAGCCGGGCGGATCGTTTGAGCTCAGGAGTTGGAAACCAACCTGAGCAAGAGCGAGACCCCGTCTCTGCTATAAATAGAAAGAAATTAATTGGCCAGCTAATATATATAGAAAAAATTAGCCGAGCATGGGGGCGCATGCCTGTAGTCCCAGCTACTCGAGAGGCTGAGGCAGAAGGATTGCTTGAGCCCAGGAGTCTGAAGTTGCTGTGAGCTAGGCTGACACCATGGCACTGTAGCCGGGGCAACAGAGTGAGACTCTGTCTCAAAAAAAAAAAAAGAGGAAAAAGTAGAGAGAAGGAAGAAAAAGAAAACATAATTATATAGATAATCAGGACCCATTCGTGGCATTACTGAGTTTCATTAGTTTATTACTGAGTTTGCAAATAGCCAAAATATTTATTTAAGGCAGTACAGGCTGGGCGCGTTGGCTCATGCCTGTAATCCTAGCACTTTGGGAGGCCAAGGCGGGCAGATCACTCAAGGTCAAGAGTTCGAAACCAGCCTGAGCAAGAGGGAGACCTCCATCTCTACTAAAAATAGAAATAAATTAATTGGGCAGCTAAAAATATATATAGAAAAAAAAAATTAGCCTGGCATGGTGGTGCATGCCTGTAGTCCCAGCTACTCGGGAGGCTGAGGCAGAAGGATTGCTTGAGCCCAGGAGTTTGAGGTTGCTGTGAGCTAGGCTGATGCCACGGCACTCTAGCCTGGGCAACAGAGTGAGACTCTGTCTCAAAAAAAAAAAGAAAATAAAAAGCAGTCCATTCAATTGGTAAAAATAGCAGCCTTTGTAAAATGAATTGTGATTTTAAGCAATGAAAATTGATGTTCTATTGATGAAAATATGTCATGATTGATACTCTAATTCTATTCTATTGCTTTATAACCTATTTATGAGTTAATATGTACTACTATGTATTTTAGAACTATTTGTTTATTTAACCATATTTTTAATGCATATTTGTATGTTGTTTTATTCAGGCATTTACTACAGATTTCAGGGTACATTGGGCTCAACATCCTTTAAGGCCAGAATTTGCAGAAAGTACCTACTTCCTATATAAAGTAAGATAATTTACCTCTTTTTGCTTTTTAGCCCCCATTCTCTGTGAATGGGGGCTAAAAAGGGGTTTCAAAGTCTTCTTTTAATATTATAATGGTTGGATATATCATACTTCTTATTCATCTAGTTTATAGAGTTATTGAAAGATGCAAGGATTGACATGTAAGTTTATGCCTTTTAAAAATATATAAGCATTTTCTTAAAGAGAAATTTTATGTTCTAGAGATGCTTTCTAAAGCATTTCTCTTGCCTCTCTTCAATCAGGTAACCTCTGGACATTAAAAATTTAATCTAAAGGCAAAGATAACATGGTTGTACAACTTTTCAATTGTAAGTTTAAGAAATTCTGTAAAGCAGGTCCGTGGCTTATTTTCAGAGCTCAGTTCTAAGTAACGTGTGCTCCAGTGCCTGATATAGTGCCTGGCACGTAGTAGGTACTCAATAAATATTTGATAAAGTGAATGAGTATGTGGTAATATATAAGCCATGTATGTGTATACATTTATTCTCCTTTTTATTAGGCTACAGGAGATCCTTACTACCTTGAAGTAGGGAAAACGCTTATTGAAAATTTAAATAAATATGCTAGAGTGCCTTGCGGATTTGCTGCCATGAAGGATGTTCGTACTGGAAGTCATGAGGACAGGTAAAACAATTGCTAACCTTCCCTTTCCTCAGGGTAATTCTGACACAACACAAAATACAACTGCTAGTTAGAATTCAGATAAGTTTAATTCTTTTGCAAAGGGTATTTGAGGACACAAACCTTAGTTCATTGCTTTTATTTTTTAAAACTCTCTTGAATACAGTTTTAAATTGTTTGAAAAGTTTGTATTTTTATCTTAGTGCCTGGCGTATTGTGGGTGTTCAAATGACTTTTAAATAGATGAATGAATGAATGATTGTTAAGTATCAGAACCTTGGTATTAGGAGTATTTGAAATGTTTTTCCCCCCTTTGTTAATTTTTTTTATATTATGTAAGATTATCAAGGTGATGATGGAGTGATCTGGATTAAGAGTTGTGCCTAATCAAGATTTCCTCAAAAGCTGTGTGTACTCTTATTCTGTGGCTGATTTGAAGGGGTGGGGAAGACAAGTGTTAGTTTCTGTTTCATTGGATACTGGATGGATGTGGATGGCATGAAGTACTCAAAACTATAAAAAGCACTCTTTCGTCAATGTGATATTCACAAACATTCCAGTTATTCCAAGACTGCTTATCTGGTTGTCACATCTCTAAATGAATGCTAAAGCTTGTTTATTCATTTGGTTAGCGATGTTCATTCCACAAATATTTACTAAGGCTTTTTATGTGCCAGGGTTATTCCTAGTTTTTGAGGATTAAAGATGTGAAGACATGTCCTTTCTGTCATTGAATCACTGAAGACAGGACAGATAAACAGACTTTTAAAACATAGTATAAGTGCTATGAAACACATTAAAGGGGGCATGAAACACATGTTGGGACATGATAGTCACTGAAAGGTTCCTGGAGAATCCTGTGTCCTGAAGGATGAGCAAGAATTAGAAGAAGAAAGAAGTTGCAGGCAGAAGGACCACAGACATGAGAGACACAGCACTCATTATGTACTCAGAGGGTTGTCCCTTAGTCCTTTACTCAGAGTATTTGGGTAATAATTAATTAGTCTTGGAACCTCTGTCCCTTACCGCTGCTGATGAGAAATGGATAGGTTTCTGGAAGCAGGCATACAGGTAACAGCAAGAAATGAAAGCAGATACACGTTGTATTTGTGACATTTATTGACTGTTTTCTGTACTCCAGACACCCTTCTAAGCATTTTATATGCTTTAACTCATTTGATCCTTGCAGCAACCCTCAGAAGTGTAATTCTATTATGATCTTCATTTTAAAGACGAAGAAACCAAGGCAAAGAGAAGTTAGGGAACTTGCCCAAGGTCACCTAAGGTTAGTAAGGTTAAGTTAGAATTCAGATCAAGGCAGATTGACTCTTGACGACTGTGTTACACTGGCAATTTATTCAAAGGACAATACTTAAGCACCTACTATGTGCCAGGCACTGCACTTAGGTGTGAGGATGGAAAGATAAAATAGAACTAGTCCCTCCCTCCTATGACTTATTAATGAATAAGATAGGTCTGTAAAGAAATAATCACAACCATGTGTTACGTTCCATAGTGGAAAAGAGGCAACAGGTTGAGGAATTACAGAGGAAGACACGATTTACTGTGTTTAGGGAGTTCCATTTTCCTTCCTTCCTTCCCTTTCTAACCTTCCTTCCTTCCCTCCCTCCCTCCATCTCCCAGGCTGGAGTACGGTGGCACAATTATAGCTCATTGCACCCTTGAACTCCTGGGCTCAAGCAATCCTTGCACCTTATTCTCCCAAGTAGCTGGGACCACAGGCATGCACCGCTACACCTGGGTTAATTTTTCTACTTTTTGTAGAGACAGGGTCTCGCTGTGTTGCCCATTCTTGTCTCAAACTCCTGGCTTCAAGCAAGTCTCCTGCCTCAGCCTCCCAAAGTGCTGGGATTACAGACGTGAGCCACCACACCCAGCCAAGTTACATTTTTTAGAGTTTAACATCCATTCCCCCCCACCATCAAATATTTCTTTTATGACATTGTTTCTGGACCTCTTGCCACTGCCTTTGCCCTATTCTGATTGTATTCAGGTATACAGAATCCCTCTTAAAATACAATGTCCAGACTTAACCATACTCTAAGGATATGCCCAGCACAATAGCACTGTAACTATCTGGAGTCTAACAAGGGATCACTGATTTTCTGAGGGCCTGGGAAGTTTACACCCTCTATCTAATCGAAGACCACTGCTTCATCAACTCACTGTTCCTCATTGGGGCCATTGTACCTCTGAGATGTGTTTAGCCTGTCAAAAAGTTGAGAACTACAAATCTTTATTATACTGTGTTACTAGGTGTGCTTCAGATTTTTTAGTAGCTTTATTATGTTCAACTCACAGTGAGCTTGTGATCAGCTAGCCTCAAATACTTATATAGCCTGTTGACAAATGGGTGTTTTCTGCCCTGCCCTTGAACAGCTGAGTTTGATTTTTTAGTGTAAACTTAGAACTTTATACTTAACCTAGAAAAATTTCATTTTGTTGTTTTTGTTTCAGTTTCTAGACCAAAAAGAGAGGTTGAATCTAATTTCAGTCATCTATTAGCTAAACTACTAGTTTTCCATTACCTACAGTTTGGATAAGCAAAAATTTTTTCATCCAAATTGTTGGGAAGAATTTTGGTTGGACTGTGACCAGTGCCATATGGCACTTGAGAGCTTTCAGTTACCGCCTCTTTGCATTTGGTTGCTTATTCATTCCTCTGTGGATCTGCCAGCGCTGTCCTCCAGCTCACCAGCACACACGTGCGTGTGCACACAGTTTTAAAATTGAAATATCTGTTTTCCTAATAACAGATGATTACTAAAAAGAATTTAGATGGCAAAAAGACTATGAAAATCTCTCCTAAGACACTCTCCCCTACTTGCCTAAGATCATCACTGTTAACAATTTGATAATCTTCAGGACATTTTTAATGCCTGTATGTTTGTATTTATATATATACGTAAGGCCTTTAAAATACAAATTAGATTATATGACATAATACTCAGCTTTACCCAGTTCATATTGCAGTGGTCTTACCAGGTCTTTTTCTTTTCTAAATGTTTACAAATCATCTGTTTCCTAATCAATTCTAGCATTTGCCAATTATAAATCATCCTGCTCAACAGTCTACAGTTCTCCATATGGCATTTGCTCATGTAATAACTGTCAGTCCTTTAGAAAACGTTAAATTATAAGTGTATTGCAGATTGACAGGAAAGTGTTTATTCTAAAAAGATTGAGACCTCAAATGGCCAAAAAGTTTTGAAGCATTACACATGAGTTTTTGTTCCAAAATAAAAAGTTATTTATATGTAGTATTTATATGTTTATATGCCAGCTACTTTGCTAAATAATTGACATTTAGTACTTCATTTAGTCTTTACACCAATGTCATGAGTGTATTATTATGTTCCTTTTACAGAAGTTAAGTGAAGCTCACAGTCTTTATATAATATTCCCATGGTCACAGAGTTAATGGAAGATCTGTTTCCAAAGCCCATATTCTTCCACTGTGTTCCACTACCTCTCCAGCTCATTCTTTAGTAATGCTATTTAAACTTGCATTCAATTGAGTAAATGTTTATTGAGTGCCTACTATGTGTCAGGAATTGTACTTGGCCAGAGGTGTGAAACTATTCACCCTGTCCAGTAAACTAAAAGTTATTTATTACTGCCAAAACCCAGGGTACTTTGGGAGGTAGTAAATTAAATTTGATGTTACTATAACTCCATCTACCAGCTGTGCTCTTATTCTGACACTTTGAATTTTATTTAAACTTTTCTTTAAAAAGTTATTAAAACAATAATATTAAATCATTTATAAAGGCACATATATTTTTACTCTATATCTCCACATTCCCTTCTTGACAGGTATAGAAATATTTACAGTATTATAATCATAGCCCATGTGACCTCGTGTTGTGCTTTTTTTCATGTAACTTTTTTTTTTTCCATTTAAAAAGTTTGAGGATCATTTAACTTTTTGTAAATGATTACCTTTAAAGCCTTCTTGTTTATCATTTAAATGGCTACATAAAATAAACTCCATCAGAATTGTATGTCTTTATCCAGTTCTGTTAATATTAGTTGAAGATTCTTATGTGGTTCTCGCTAATAAAATTCATCTGGGTTATTTTCCTGCTATTGATTCTCTGGATAAGAAATAGAGAACTTTTCCTTATTGGAAGACCTATAGAAAAATCTTGTCTACATTATTGACAAGATTTAGTGTACTGGTGTGTTAGGCAGCTACTCTGGTCTTTTTCATTAATGTGGAATTTACTTGAAGTCAAGATTATTCTGCTACTGGGAAATTGATATCCTCTGCAGATCATTGAACATCTAAATTAGTATAGACAGGGTTATTGACCTTGACTATTATGGCTCTCAGATAGTTGGCATTTAGATATTTTATGTTCTTATATTTATTTGTGACTTTTCATTTTAGAATGGATTCTTTTTTCTTGGCTGAAATGTTTAAATATCTTTACCTATTATTTGCTGATAAAGAAGATATTATTTTTGACATAGAAGATTACATTTTTACAACAGAAGCTCATCTGTTACCTCTTTGGCTCTCTACTACAAATCAAAACATCTCTAAGAAGAATACAGTGAGTTTTTGAGTTAGATGTCTTATTCTCTTTTTTACTTTCATTTGTTTGTTTTCTAGTGAAAAGTAATCTATGACTAGAATTCAATAAATACATGTATGGTAGGAGGAAAAGTACATACAACGTTTCCTTATTTTGTTTTTATTGCATTCTGTATACACTTAGACTTCATTAAATGTCTCCTTTTAAAAAATCATATTCAGTAAAATAATTATTTTTATTTACATAAAATTTTTTTATATTGTAGACCTCAGAATATACAGAACTGGATGACAGTAATTTTGATTGGACTTGTCCAAATACTCAGATTCTCTTCCCTAATGACCCATTGTATGCTCAGAGCATTCGTGAACCCTTGAAAAATGTGGTGGATAAGAGCTGTCCTAGAGGCATCATCAGAGTGTAAGATGTATTATTTTTTATTTGTTAATATCAAAGTTAATTCTTAGTAAATGACAGAGAACTTAAGGAACATATAACAACACCCGAGAAGACATTCACTTAGACCAGAAATATTGAGGTATGTAGTTATCATTGATTAAAATTAAAATTTTTTTGTAAAGTTAGATAGTAAAGCTCATTTTGCAGTAATGTCTTTTTTATTATTATGGAAGTTTTCAATCTCTCTTTGATTTAATGAACTAAGTAATAAGTGGGTAGTATATAACAGTTTTTAACTTCTGTAGCTCATTTTTACACATAACAGTTTCATCAAATATTTCCATGTCTTAAATACGTAGAAAGTATTTTTCCTTATGTCTGTAGTTTCTGTATCATGAAAAACAGGGATTTTTTTCTTTGATTTTTATTTTTTGAGGGAGTACTTATTCTTGCTTTTTAAATAAAAAATATTTTTGGCTTAATGAGTTCATTTTCTTCCAAATTACATTAGAAAGGCCATTGCAGGAAAATTTTAAAATATATATTTTTTATGTGAGCATTATCATTTATTGATATAAGTATTATTTTGCTTTTAAAATATTGGGAGAAACATCTTGTTTTTAGAGGGAAACATCAGTAGTTATAAATGCCCAAGCACATCTATTCTGTACCTTCAAATAGTTACAATGCTGTTGGCTCATATTACCTTGTATAGACAATATACATGCTTTTGTAACTGGAAAATATGCTATTTGAAAGCTATGCCAATTATTAATAACCTAAATTATATGTAGGAAAATAACTGTTTCCAGTTATTACAGTTTTATTTGTTCTAAAACTAGCAATTTTGTACATATTTAACATTATTTTTAATTGGCTTGTGTTTTTTGCTAATTCTGACTTGTAGTTTTTTAAGCCTTGCCTATAATTACTTTTAGCAGAGAGGAGAGTTTCAGGAGTGGAGCTAAACCACCTCTGAGAGCCAGAGATTTCATGGCCACTAACCCTGAGCATTTAGAAATCCTGAAGAAGATGGGGGTGAGTTTGATTCACCTCAAAGATGGGCGAGTCCAGTTGGTCCAACATGCAATCCAAGTAAGACATTGCTGTACTAATTAGATACCATCTCTTCTCTGCTTTCTTTGGTCTCATTAGCTTTAATAAGATAATGACATTTGACTTTTTAAAAACTTTTAAATACATTTTTTCAGGTTAAGAGAATCAGAATTTTAGGACTTGGAAGTATCTTGGAAAGTCATCTAATTCAACTTCTTTCTAGTACAAATCAATTAACTAAGTTAGAGATAGGTTGAGAAATTTGCTTAAGTTAATATACTCAAATGTAGGACTCAAATCTAAATTTTCTGTTTCTCAGTCCATTGTCTTTCCACTATTACTTTTATTTAGAACATAACTTTAAGAGCTAATAATTAGTTTTACTATTTACATCTGTTTTATATTTTAGTTTCTAAAGAGCCATTGAATCTTAGGCATTTTATTAAGGCATTTTATTTGTGCCTTGGAAAGATAATTTTGGGGGACATTTTTATTGATTTTTATTTTAAAAGTTTTTATAACATGAAGTCTTTAAATTATTTACCTTATTAGCATAGCGATTCTCAAAAAACCACATAGTTTGCTGAATAATTTCTACCAAAAACCATATTCAGGTATCCCATAGCCACGGCATGCCTTCACATTTTCATCTCATCCGGGCTTTTGCCACATCCATCCTTCCTTAAGGAGTATTCTTCTTTCTTCCTTATGTTTTACTCACTGTCACTTCCTGGTAGTGGGAGTGACATCTCTTTTAAGACATTGCTTTTACTTAGACCACCAGTAGTGACATAATGGCTATCAAGTGGCCTCCTAATCCTATAGAATTTAACTTTTCTGTAACTTTTGACTGACCCCTTCTTAAAACATTTTCCTTTCTTGGCTTCCAGGATATTTCAGCAGCATAGTTCTTTTTATACTTCTCTGTTCATTGTTTTGTAGATTCCTTTGTAGCTGTCCTTTCTTGGTACAAACACTCTGTGTGGGCACTTTTCCAAGAATCTAGATGATATTCTTTTCTCTGTATGCTCTTCAACAGTCTTGCCTATTTCCACAAGCTCAGCTATCATCTTTGTACATATGACTTCTTAGATATATATAAGTAACCCTGATTCCTAACTTTAATCTTAAACTCAGCTTTGATCTACCTGTTATGCATTTCTACATATCAGTCTGTCCAAACTTGAATTATCTCTTCATTCTATTACTCTCCTCCTGCCTGTACCTCAACCCATCTTTCCTCCTTTTGTTCTCTGTGCAGGTAAACTCTATCATCATTCTCTAAGTAATCAAAGCTGGAAATTTCAGCATAGGCTTTAACTCCTGTCTCCCAATTCCTCACTGTCTTCCTCCATCCTCCAACTCTTATCATGTCCTGTTGGTTTTTCCAGTAAAGTGTCAAGAATCTGTCTTCTTTTTTCAGTTATACTCAGTCATTCTTCAACTTTTCCTCTGTTAAGACTCAAACTCAAATCATTCTAAATCTTTCCCAGATACAGCAAAACCAATTGTTCCCTTGTCTGTATTCCTATTCCACTTTCCCATTTGGGAAATTTTATCATAGCTAATTTTACATGTTTCTCCTCTAGACACAGACTTGTTAACGACTGTCTCTCCAGTGCCTTGGCAAGTGCTGGGATAGAATAAGTACTTGATACATATATTTTAAATCAAATTGTATCTGGTTGTTAGTTCTCCATTTCAAGTAGGGGAAGTATGGGTCAGGTATGAGGTTTACTTCTTCACAAGGGAAGACAGTGGGAAAAGCAAGCAAAGCTAGCATTAGATAGAAGTCCAGTTCTCACTGCATCAAAAGTGATTTATAGAGTAGTGAGAGTGACATTAATAAAAATTACAGATAAATGATTTTCAGAAAATATTTCTGCAAGTAATATTTTTGAGGACAAATAAACCATAAATACTTGGTGCCCTAAAGTGAAAGGAGAAATTTTAGAGTGGGAGACTATAGACAGTGCTTTTGTATTTAGAAAATCAGAAAAGTTGGTGGAATTTTCCAGAAAGGAAGGATAAAATGGATCTGTTTCTTTCATAGGCTGCTAGTTCAATTGATGCTGAAGATGGGTTGAGGTTCATGCAGGAGATGATTGAATTGTCAAGTCAGCAACAAAAAGAACAGCAGCTACCTCCACGAGCTGTACAAATTGTTTCCCACCCATTTTTTGGCAGGGTAGTATTGACTGCTGGACCAGCTCAGTTTGGGCCGGATCTGTCTAAACATAAAGAGGTAATGTAAATTTAAAATATGCTTGTTGAAATTGAATTTAAAACATTAAGTATTATCTAATTTTTTAGTCTCTAGTAGTTTTAATTTGTTTTACAAACTTCAGTATTCAGTCTCTCAGATTTGAGTCATAATTTATATAAAATGCCTATAGAATTTTAATTAAAATTTTGTTCAGATTATATCCAATTTCTTGGTTTCTTCTCTAATTTAGCACCTATAATTTATCTAAAATGGTTTTCAAACTTTCTAACAACCACTAGAAACTTTTTTGGACAAAAATCTAACCCAGGAGCTTAATGTAGAAAAACATCTAAAAGCAGTAGTTCTCTGGCTCAAGTGGCTATAGAGATAGCCTGGGACCCTGAAGTTCCACTGAGCAAACTTTGAAGAACACTAGGCTGGTAGGTCCTCTTAGTTATAATGTGGGAAACAAAGACCTGCATAGCTCAACAATTTGCAGGTACATCTGACTAATTGATTGAAGAGCTGGGACCACAGCCCAAGTAGCCTAACAATCTAAAGCCAGTGTTCTTTCCATTCTATTACTCCGAATTTAGACTTTTGTCTAATGTGTATTTTAAACTATGTAAAAGGTTTATACATTGATTCATTCAGGAACTATATATCGAGTGCCTACTGTATTCCAGGTACCACTTGATATATGTCAGTTTACAAAACCAATGAAGATCCCTGCCCTCAGTTTACATTCTAAGGGAGTAAAGTATATTAATATGTCTTTATATTAACAACTTTAAAAACAATCAATTCTCTGGTGGATTTAATTTTTCTAGGAGAAAGAACTGCTTGCAGATTCATATAGACTAAATGTATTTTTTTTTCTCTCTTTCAAAAAGTTTTCTAGGTACGAATGATAGTTTAAAAATGGTTCCCAGCTGTTGTAAATGTAGTGAGTGAATCCGCTTATAGGTCCTGACTTTACACTTACTAACACTGTATCTTTGAGCAAATTATGTGACCTGAGTCTCAGTTTCCCCATATGTTAATGGAAATACTATTATATGTATTATTTTGCTCAGAGGCATTATGAAGATCAGATTTAGTAATTAACGTAAAAATGCCTTATAAACTGCAAAGCACAATAGAAATACTGGTTGGGTACGGTGATATGCAAAATGTTTAAAACAAAATTGTATGCTAACTATATATTAATGTTATAATTAGAAAAAAATGATTCTCTGCTACTTCTCGGGGGAAAAAAAAAAAAGAAAAAAATGAGTTCTAGTTGTCTTAAAGCTCTAAATACTGAGGGATGATGACTAGATTGCAATTTGAGAAGATTAAAGTATTTAAGTTACTTTTATTTCTGACAGACAAGAGGATTTGTTGCAAGCAGTAAACCATACAATGGTTGTTCAGAGCTTACTAACCCTGAAGCAGTGGTGGGAAAAATCGCTCTGATAAAAAGAGGACAGTGCATGTTTGCAGAAAAGGCACGTAACATCCAGAATGCTGGAGCCATTGGTGGCATTGTCATTGGTAAGTAATCCTCCATGTCACTGTTGATTAGGAGGAAATAATTTTTAGGATTTTTCTTTTTTTTCCTAAAATTTTATCAAAGAATTTGTCGTCATTTTTGCTTCAGCTAGACAACATAAAGGATAGGTAATCCAGTACTCTTAATAATTTCTATATATCTTATATCTCTTTTGAAAGCTTAGATTTGAGGGTTTTTTTTTTTGTTTTTTTTTGAGACAGAATCTCGCTTTGTTGCCCAAGCTAGAGTGAGTGCTGTGGCGTCAGCCTAGCTCACAGCAACTTCAGACTCCTGGGTTCAAGCAATCCTTCTGCCTCAGCCTCCGAGTAGCTGGGACTACAGGCATGCGCCACCATGCCTGGCTAATTTTTTCTATATATATTAGTTGGCCAATTAATTTCTTTCTATTTATAGTAGAGACGGGGTCTCGCTCTTGCTCAAGCTAGTTTCGAACTCCTGACCTCGAGCAATCCGCCCGCCTTGGCCTCCTAGAGTGCTAGGATTACAGGCGTGAGCCACCGAGCCCAGCCAGATTTGAGTTTCTGTATATTAATGTCTGTGAAAATACTAAGAGTCAAGTATAGTGGGATAGGAGTGAGTGATAAAAGCACCGAGTACCACAGATAAGAACATGTGCCCATGAGATCCAAAACCCCTCAAGGGCAAGAATTACACTGTGTCCCCTCCATTGGGGAGCCGTTGAAAATTTCCATTCCTCTACATTCCTCTGCCTGCTTTGGAGTCAGACACATGAGGGTACAGTTCCTGGCTCGACCACAAAATTGCAGTGTAACCTTGGCCTAACTTCAGTTTTTTAATCTGATTCTTTAGTAGAATATTTTTTGAGCTTCAGTGGAAGTGGTAATAAATATCTTTTAGGTGGTTATAAAGTTTAAAGATAATATATATAAAATTCTTGACATAATAGCGAGGGTAGGTATCAGTACATACTATAACAGTATTTACAGTATTGCTAGCAGATTTTTATCCCCTTGGGTCTTTTTCCACTGAAATTACGTATTGCCAACTTTATATCATTTTACTCATATATTTCGACTGGTGGGTTATACTTCATAGAAAATCAGTTATATTATGACAAGCAGGCCATTACTATCGGGAAGTATAAATTTTAATTCCGTCAACTGGTAAAAAACAGTAACAATCGTTAGATAGACGTTTGTAATGGATGGATGTTTTGATGTTTGCTGTATTCGTTTTCTGGCTAGATGACAATGAGGGGAGCAGCAGTGATACTGCCCCTCTGTTCCAGATGGCAGGCGATGGGAAGGAGACAGATGACATCAAGATCCCCATGCTGTTCTTATTCAGCAAAGAAGGAAGCATCATTCTGGATGCCATCCGGGAATATGAGGAGGTAGAAGTGCTCCTTTCTGATAAAGCAAAAGATCGAGGTAAGGGTAAAGAACCATTTGTTTTTTTATACAGCTTAGCATTAATTTTGCTAGTTTGATAACAAAAATGAGTCACAAAAAACCCCTTTTTTTGGTTCGCCAATAAAGCAAGTAAAATTTTTAAAAGATGATATCATTCTAACTCTAGGAAAAAGAAGAAGAAAATGATTTCAAAATATATTTTTATTTTTGGAAATAAAGAGTAGTAAAACATTTATTTTGCTTTGTTTGCTGAGTTAAGATGTATTTAGAATTCTATTTTTATATGTAATTTACAATTTTTGCCATGATTCTGTTTAGTTGATAAAAAAATACAAGGGACTACACCAAGAAAGCCATTTTAACATCCAGAAATATTCACCATTTTATGTCCTTGATAGGACATTGTATGTTTCCTTTATAAGGATTGTGAAGAGATTGTGTGGAATGTTGTATACAATATGATAGTAGTTGGTCTCATCAGGCCACCAATAATCAAATGACCACTGTCTTGATGAAGGCAGTAGAAATCTAGCAGCTTCTCCCTGCTGAGATCTAAGTTTATTACATGGATATTTATAAGTTACAAGAGTCACAAATGGCTGTTTCTGAAGAACAAGATAGCATGCCTTAATTCAAGAGAGTAGGCCGGGCGCTGTGGCTCACGCCTGTAATCCTAGCTCTTGGGAGGCCGAGGCGGGCGGATTGCTCGAGGTCAGGAGTTCAAAACCAGCCTGAGCGAGACCCCGTCTCTACTATAAATAGAAAGAAATTAATTGGCCAACTGATATATATATATAAAAAAATTAGCCGGGCATGGTGGCGCATGCCTGTAGTCCCAGCTACCCGGGAGGCTGAGGCAGAAGGATCACTCGAGCCCAGGAGTTTGAGGTTGCTGTGAGCTAGGCTGACGCCACGGCACTCACTCTAGCCTGGGCAACAAAGTGAGACTCTGTCTCAAAAAAAAAAATAAATAAATAAAAAAAAATAATAATAATAATAAAAAAAAAATAAAAATAAAAAATAAAAATAAAAAAATAAAAAAAAAAATTCAAGAGAGTAATATCCTCTGTAGGCCACAACGTTTGTTGGTAATTTGAAGCTCTTTGAAACCCAGATTGCTATATCAATGGAAGGTCTTACTAGTACTCTTTTATAGTTTCATACCCAGAGATAGTAGAGAAGTGAGATACAGTGAGCCATCAGACATAGGCTATGACCCTGCTTGTGGTAGACATCTTTCTTATCTGCTGGAGTATAGAGAATGCTATACTCCTCCCATTCCCGCTGAATGGATGAAGTTGTGTAATTTGTATAGTATTGTTGTATCTCCCCTTGGGTATTTGATAGATCTGTAGGAAACTGATCCAATTTAGTGTAACTTCCAAATGGGACATCATTTCAAAAAAGTTTTGTAATAATCTAATGCTAGCCTAATCAGTGTTTTGTCTTACCACCTTGTATTGCTTTATTCTTTTTTGAATTCTTTGAAATACCAACTATTTAAGAGCAATGGAGTGCATAGACTGTATGTATTTAAGGATGTATAGATGAAAACAGAACCAAATACAGAGGTTTTCTAATCTTCTTAAATCCTTCTCTAAACAATTTTTTTTTCCTGGGCCCTTTTTCTAAACTCAGATCTTCTTTCCTACATTAGACACACCAAACATAGGCAAATTATTATTCCATGTAACTCTTTAATGCCTTTGCTTTTTTCCCCCCTATTTTGTGCTACCACTGGAATTTCAGCAGCAATATTAAAAGGTAAAATGATTCCAAGCTACATTATTAATAGTAGTAAGTATCTTGCATTAATAAGCCTTAAATTACATATGTGTATATATGTGTGTGCATATACACATACATATATAATTTTGTTTCAGTGGATGCCATGAAATAACTGGTTTAATTAATTAGATTATTTTCATGTCTAGTCAGCTGTCCTATAATAATAATTCTTTTTTGATCCTGTCATAACAAATTTTATTAATTATACTTCCCATATAATAGATGAACTCACCAGTCCATGTCCATGTAAGAGTCACTCTAACAAAAGCATTGTTGTGTTGGCATTTATTACTTTCAGTAGATTTTTATATGAATACAATATAAAATATTTAAAATACTGACTTCTTTTAAAAGCTCATATGTGTGTGGGGTGGATAGGGTTAAGGCCACAAGATTATGGTAAAGCATGTGTTTCCCATACCAGAGAAAGGGTATGAGAAATAATCAGTTGTATTAGGAAAAACAATTCTTGGGGAACAATATTCCCTTAAGGACTTTGCAATAAAAGGGCATTATTTAAATGATATTTTTAAAAAGTTTTCACAGTCCATAAATTTATTGAACTATGTTTTTGTTACAGAGTGATGTTTTGATAAAAGGTCTTAGACCTCTTTTTGTGTAGTAGCTCTTTTGAGAACTATACAGCTATATTAACTAAATCAGCAACAGGTTATAGTATAATTGTTAATATTTATCAATGTAACAAAAGTAAGTGACAATATTTTTATGAAACCAACTATTTTATTCTTTAGGATAATATCCTAAGAAGCTAAGATCCATAGTGGTTATCATTAATTTGTCCAATACCGTTACCCTATTCTTCAGTGTGTCAGTATCAGCTCATGTACTTGTTGAAAGTGTAGGCTCCTGAATTTACTTCACAATATTGAACCAGACTCACTAAAGGCAGGGGGTCAGAATCTGAAATGTTAAACAAGCATCCCACATGATTGGGATGTAGCCGATTCCTCAGATACTCATTGAGAAACACTGAACAAGACCCAGATGGCATTCATTTTCTGTCTGCCAGCTGTGTATCTGGCCACATTGTACCATCTTGGGTACTAGTTAGGATTATATAAGTATACCAAGTAATAACAATCCTTAAAATTACACCAATGAAATGTCCTCCAGATTGCCCTTTCTAAAAATCTCATTCCATAAATAGGTATTTTTCCTTATAAAGTTACACAGTGCTGATTGAGTAGTCCTTTCCACATATCAATGCAGAAAATAGAAGTCCCAAACAAGCCCTCACTGCCATCTTCTTATTCTGATGATAAGTCCCAGACATTAAGATATACATATCTGAAAGCAAAAATTTTCTGATATCTTAGAACACATTCTTCTTCAGAATCATTAGTGTTTTATCAGGTGGAGATGTTGCTTACTCTAGTCAAATCAGTGACACTGCTGAAAGTTATCCACAGTCTGTTATTGAATAGAACTTTCAATATCATGTCTCTCAGTGTGTTTCATCTTTCCAAAATTTACTTAATTATTCCAAACCTGTGTCCACAAACAAAAGGCAATGTGTTGTTACCTTTAGATCCAAATTGAAGCAGTTTACACTTAAGAATCAATTTCCTTTTCTCAATAGTATTTCTCAAGGGGAAAAAACATCAACATTTTTAACTTCCAATACATTTCCATGCTTTCTTGTGGGTAATAGCCAAATGTTTTCAGGGCTTTTCCTGTGCCTGCCTGGTAAAGAGGCAGCAGACAGAGAAAGTGGGGGAAAGAAAAAAAAAGGTCCCACTCTTTGAACAGCTCCTGATTTAAGTGAGGCAGTGTCATTTTCCTAAGATTAGCCCCCACTGAACTTGATTGGGGTGAATCTGTTCTGGAGCTGAACTGTAGAACTTAGGTTGCTGTTGGAAAGAATTCCAAGGAGAAAAATTGAGTACATTTGCAGATGGACTCTTTGCCTAAAGGGGAACATCTGAAACATTCTTGTAAGAAAAACTGATAATTACCTACCCTCCTTTCTCCAACCAAAGCATGTTTTCTCAAGCATGTTTGTATTTGCACATCTCTTCCCTCTTTCTAGAAATGCCTTATCAATCCCTATCCCCACACCCATTGCCCTTTTCCTCTCTGAGAACATTTTAGTCATCCTAAATATCAAATGCTGCTTTCTTTATGAATTTTTCTCTTATTCTCCTAGGCAAAATTTAAGGGTGTCTTTTAAATATAGTTCTATGATATTTATATTGTATTATACAATTGTTTACCTACTTCTCATCTCTATATTCCTTGTTTTCAGTAAACACTGAATGTACAGATGAATGAGCAAATGAGTGGTTATAGAACATCCCATCTCTAAGTCTTTGCCAAGGTTCCCTTCTTCTTTTATTATTAAAACTTACTAATTTTCTTTTCTTTGTATCTTGAGATTTTCTCCTTTCTTTGCATCCTGTGTTTCTGATACACCATTTCTCAATTTAATGTTGTAGTCATTATGCTCTTAAGACTATGACCTCACATACTGGTAAAAACAGGCACCTTAGGATGAATATTTGTAGCCATGTGGTAGACTATAACTCCTTTTTATCTTTTTGTACACCCACCTCTAACTGCTGTTTTTACTTTCCTGATTGTTGCCTTTATTTCTTGTTCTGTAGTTCCTTAGCTTGTGATAACCAAAGTATTTTCTTCTACTGGTGTCCTCTTCAAAATCCTTCTCTCTCTACTCTCTTCTCTTTCTCTGTTTCTCTCTTTATATATATAACATATAATATATATATATATATATATGCATTTGAATTTAGTTGACCCCTAGTGACTTTCCTATAGTGCAGGGGTCCCCAACCTATGGTGAGTTGTAGAATTATTTCATTATATATTACAGTGTAATAACAATAGAAATAAAGTACACAGTAAATGCAATGCACTTCAATCATCTTGAAACCATCTCCCATCCCCCACCCACCCCGCCTGGTCCGTGGAAAAATTGTCTTCCATGAAAACAGTACCTGGTGCAAAAAGCTTGTGGACCACTGCTATAGTGCCTCATAGAATGATTATTGCTAAAAACTTAATGTTTTTAATTAAAAAAATAAACATAACCAATTAAATAATTCAGGGATGTATTAAAAGTTTTAAAGTAATCTCTCATCTTCCTGAGATAACTAGCCAATGTTAACATTGGTATGTAATCTCTTATATTTCCCTTTGTGCTTTATACATTTCCAAATTACAGATTACTTTTTTCTTTTCATAGTAATTGGATATACTATATATATCACTCAGCAACTTGCCTTTTACAGTTAAACCTATATTAAGAACATTCCTTGAAGCTAGTAGGATAGTGTAACTTATTCTTTTAAAAGCTGCATTACCATAATTTATTTAACCATTTCACTATTAGGCATCCAAATTATTTCCAGGATTTTTTGTTTTCTCACTATATACAATGGTGTGGGAAACATTCCTGTACATGTTTTCGTACATATGGATACATTTATAGAATTTGGAGATTTACTAAAATGGAATGCTGGCAAAAAGGATATGGGTCTTTTTAATTTTAATAGATATCACAAGTTGTATTCCAAAAAAGGTTATAGCAATTCACATCTCTTCCAGCAAGATATGAAAGTACATATTTCTCCCCAGTTTTAGTCAGCATATTTTCCTTTTATAGGTATTTTTTATTTGCTTTTTCTCTTTTTTGGATAGCCTATTCATATGCTTTTCCCTCTTTAAATAATACTGCTGTGTTTTTTCTAGATAATTTATAGAACTTTTCTATTTATGTGTGTGTGGGTTCATTTCTTTTCCTATATTTACACACACACATATAAATAGAGGTCCTATATAATCTAGAAAAGACATGCGCATATAGAGAGACAAAGATACACACACACACACACACACACACACACACACACACAATTTCCCCAGCATAACATCTTTTGACTTTGTTTTTATAATTTTCTTCTAAAATTTTTATGTAATCAAAAATATAAATTCCTTTAAGGCTCTGGGTTTCTAAAGATCACTTTACCCTATTTTCACATAATATTTTCCTAAGTTTTCTTCTGGAATTTTTACCATTTTTTGGTCTTTAATTCATATAGAATTTTTTTTATTTTTTTGAGACAGAATCTCACTTTGTTGCCCAGGCTAGAATGCCATGGCGTCAGCCTCACTCACAGCAACCTCAAACTCCTATGCTCAAGCAATCCTTCTACCTCAGCCTTCTGAGTAGCTGGGACTATAGGCATGCGTCACCACGCCCGGCTAATTTTTTCTATATATTTGTAGGTAGCCAATTAATTTCTTTGTATTTTTAGTAGAGACGAGGTCTCACTCTTGCCCAGGCTGGTTTCGAACTCCTGACCTTGAGAGATCCTCCCAGAGGATCCTCCCCGAGTGCTAGGATTATAGGCGTGAGCCACTGCTCCCGGCCTAGAATTTTTTTTAATATAAATTAGGAGTCTAGCTTTATTTCAGTTGAGTTGTCAGTTATTAAACATCATTTATTAAGCAAATCATCTGTTTGTCCTTGAATTAAACTACCATCTTTGCTATATATCATATATTCTTACATAGTTGGATCTATTTCTGGATTAACAAGAAACAGGTCCACTAATCTATTAGTTTATTCCTGTGCCAGCAATAAAACAATGTGCTGTTTTGAATGAGTTTTATTATCTGATACGGCAATTCTCCCCTCACTGGCTCTTTTTAAAATTTCTTGACTTCTTGTTGGCATATGTTCTTCCATAGGAAATTTCAATTGTGTCTGGTTCCAAAATGAAAACCAAAAGAAGTAAAAATGGGATTCATTTTGGAATTATATAATTGCATACTTCACATATAAAGTAGGAAAATGTTGTTAAATTTTAAGACTTTTCCATCCAAGAATATACCTGTAAATTTAATCAGATCTTGTTTTATGTTTTCGTTATGATTTTGTAGCAATATGGATCTTGTACCTTTCATAATAAATTTAATTCTGTGTTTTATAGCTTTTATTTTGATTATGAAAAGGCTTAATGATTTCATTTTTAGCCAGTTATTACTACTACAGAAAAGTTATTGGTATTTGGATACTTATTTTTACTCTCCTTACCAAATTTTTGTATTCATTTCAATAGCATTTTTTTTATTACAGTTGCTTTGACAGTATATAATCAGGATCTGAAAATGGAGATAATTTTATCTTTTCTTTTCCTATATTTATACTGATTATTCTACTTCCTTCTCCTATTGTATTAGCTAGATTTCCAAAATAAGATTGTATATGTAACCCTAGGGGAGTTTTTAGTCACAAACACAATCTTTAATTACTAAACAGAACAATCTTACACCTTTTCCTATCCTTTTAAATTGGAATAATACAATCTAGAAAGAAACTTGAAGGTCTTTCTTTTTGTTCTCCCTTGAACTTAGGATAACCTAGCATAAATAAACTCTAAGAAACGAGATCCTTGCTTTCTTTGGGCTCCACCATGGTTTCCCTAATTGCCTAATTCAATTGTACCTTTTCCATGGCTAGAAGACAGAATGCGTGGGCACTCCTCAACCTCTTCCCCCTCCAAAAAAACCTAAGAACATAAATTTATCTAGGCAAGTAATTGCGCCTAATCAGGGTGAATATATATGCATGGTAGGGTAATAAAGGGGTGATCCCTTTCCTCCCCATTGTAAAAGGTCATGACTGACACCCCTAGAAAAAAAGGTTAATTGAAAAGAATAATAAATGTATTACCTGCACATGTGTGCACAGGAGCCAGAGGGAATAATGAACCCAAAAAGGGGGTTGAGGCTTAAATGCCCTCCTCCTAGGGGAGAGGGAGATGAGGGAATGAATAGGCCCCAGCGCTCAGGTGGTGATTAGTAAATGATTCTCTTTGCATATTGTCTAGATAAAGTCCCCCAGTTAGTATCTTGGCACTGCCCTTAGAAGAACAGAAGAAAAATCTGTCTGGGCTTGGTGAGGACTCTTAGTCTCTTCTGTTCTCTTCCCTCGAGGCTAATCTTTCCTGGATAGTTGGGAGGGATTCTGAAGACACTTGCATTTGTTTTGGAAAGGAGCTTTCTTAGATAAGAAAATTGCAGAGAGAGTCCCTGAGGGTACTTCAGCAAGGAAGATAAAAGGGAGAGAAGGCAGGGGAAAGGTCAGAGAGAGACTTGGTTCTGAGGCTTATCTCTGAAGTCTTTCCATTTTCAAAGCATTCAGCATGCCAGAGCCCCATATTTTGGGGAATTGTTTTCTGTGCCCCAACATTACCCACCTATACCTTCTTATACGTCCACATTTCCTTCCGTTTTTCTGTTTTTTCCAATTAGTCCACCTTCCATCCCTTCTTTGACTCATTAATTCTATTTATTCTTTAAATCTCAGCTTAAGTGTCCCTTTCTGGAGGAACTCACTAGTCCTCTTACAGTGGCCTCCATATTTTTGGGTTCTGCATCTGTGGATTCAGCCAACCACAGATGGAAAATATTCAAGACAAAAAAAGAGTCTGGACTGAGCATGTACAGACTTTTTTCTTGTTATTCTCTAAACAATGCAGTATAACAACTATTTCCATAGCATTTCCATTGTATTAGTATTACAAGTAATGTGGAGAGTAATCTAGAGATGGTTTATAGTATAAGGGAGGATATGTGTGGGTTATATGAAAATACTGTGTCATTTTTATATACGGGACATGAGCATGCTTGGATTTTGGTATCTATGGAAAGTCCTGGAACCAATCCTCCACACATATGGAGGGGTGACTGTACCATAGGCTTTCCTAACACACATATCTTTCTTTCATAATGTGTCACAGTTGGAGTTTTCCATTTATTTTCTCTGATTATTTGTAAATATCTTTTCCCCCAGTTGGACTATCAGATCCATAAGGGAAGGTATATAGTATTTGATTTTGCTCCTCATTTTATCCCTAGCACCATGCAGAATGGACACTGGGGAGTGAGGCTGAGAGGACGTAGCATGTGGGCGTTGATGCTCATTAGGAACCCTAAGTAAAATGCCACTAGTGGCTTCATAATGTATTCTTTACAAGAAGTTTAACTTTTCAGTCTTCCAGTGGGTTTTAGAATGATTATACCTTATAATTCATATACCTACAATAGAATTTTGTAAATAATCCCAGTTCTTTGTGAAAATATTTTTATTTGATCAGTCAAATTAATCATTCAAAACCTTGTGCTAGCTGCATCTTTATGGCTTACTGAGTAGGAATTGCACTTTTCAAAGGAATGTTATTTTAAAACATAGCAACATAGCAAACATAGCATAGTTATATGCTGTTTAAAATTTTTTCTATTTGGTATGTTCTCATGGGCAAGCTTTCCTGAATTTAGGCACCTAATAGATTGTAGCCATTTGTTGCAAATTTATATGCATTTTAATATTATTAGTTATTATATTTCTTGGCTTACTAATATGCATTCAAGTCAGTCTTATCAGTTATTTTCATGCCTCTTGACTTTTTATTTTTTTCATTTTTATTGTAAAAACCAATATGCTTTGCAAAGTGTAATAGTAAATTTTTTGAGAGGCTAAGTAGAATGAAATGTGTTTCTTTCTTATACAGATTCAGAAATGGAAAATGAAGACCAACCATCTCCTGAAAATGATTCTCAGAATCAGGGTGCTGAACGGATGACGTCAAGTTCTCATGAGGTTGATTTGGTTGATCAAGAGTCTTCTGAGGAAAGTTCTCTAAACTCTCACCCAGAATCATTATCTCCAGCAGATACGGACAATGCTGCAAGCCCTTCCCCTTCTGAACAGACTTCTACTCCCACAGAAAACCCTGAGACAACAAGTCATGATGGTGAATGTATAGATTTAGATAACCAACTTCAAGAACAATCAGACACTGAGGAAGATGCCAGTCCTAATGTTAGCTGGGGTAAAAAGGGCCAGCCTATAGACTCCATATTAGCAGACTGGAATGAAGATATAGAAGCATTTGAAATGATGGAGAAGGATGAGCTGTGACCCACTAAAGAATCTGGTGGTAGGTATTTAAAAAGAAAAGGTAAACTGTGGTTAATAGACACCCTAATACTAAGCAGGCTCTCTAATGGGAGACTTTAAGTATGGTGATGAACAACCACGTTCTGACTGGCATAGTTAGTTGTTATAGGAATCTGGAACATGTTGTGTTAAAATTGACCTTGTTTAAAACTGTATCAAAAATGGAAATTCACAATTCCCCCCTCAAATGATAGCATTACACACCCTGCAACACCTTAGGCCAGGGAAAGATTCCTGGGCATTCTTGGGAACCAGATTTCTGCATTCTCTGCATAGACAAAGACAAATTCAGTTAATAGTGCAGTGGGGAGTAGGAGTTTGGATAACTTTCTAATTAAAGGAAGTTCAGCTGTCTTGGTTTTGGGATAAGAGGCTCTTTGGGAGGACACATGTGGATATTGTGGCATTCTGGTTATGCTGCCTTCACAGAGATACTCTGAGTGGCCTAAGTGGTGAAGCAAATACATTGACGGCGAAAACAGGTTTTGCACATCACTTTCACTTGTTTCATTTAGTGACAAATGATTGAGATAACTTGATTTTTTTTTTCCTTCTTAATGTCCTTTTCATTTAAACCAAAGGTGAAGCCAGTGTACTTTCTCAATGAGTTCTGTGCATAAAGACTAATCAGTGGGACCAGGTAAAAAGGTCATATAATATTTGGTTGGTTACTTAATCCTTTGAGAAATGGAGCAGTGGAGAAACTATAATGTTGCAATATGAACTTCCCCTTGGGCCTTCCATAGGGAAAGCTCTGACTACTCTGAAATGGAACTTAGCATTACATCCCTGTAGGGTAGATCATGAATCTTTTCCAGTTCATTTCACTTCGAGGTGGTTACCTCTAGCCATCAGCCTTACTCCATCCCACATTTGGTATGCAATTTGAGCCACAGGGCCCGTATCGTCAACAGCTGAATACATTTTTCTTCCATTTTTCTATCTTATGGAGCCATGATATAACTGTGGTAGGGGTCGGTCTAAAGTTCCTGGGGTAACTACTGTTTTTTTCTTTGAAGCTTTGCTTTCTAAAGTTGCACCTAAGGAGTCTGTCACATTTTCTGTTGAATCATGGTTTTTGGTTTTTGTGTTTTTTTAAACAAATATTCCTTCTGATATGGACTTGAAAATTAGTCTATGGTGACCTGTATAAAAAAATGTACATAGTAGCAACTACATATAGCCATATAGCTTATTAATGAAAAATATTTTTCCTCCCCCCCCCCTTTTTTTTTTTTTTTTGGTTTTTGGTGGCAGTCTGGAGCTGGCCACATTTAAGTTTTAAAAATTTTGTTGTTGATATCTATAGACAGCCCTGTAATTGAAATCATGGCTTTACTCATTTTATTTATTTTTATAGGTTACCTGAATCAGTTCTAAAGGAATATTTGAGAGACTTAATTTCCTTTCTCTTTACCATGACATTACATAATAACCTTTTCCTAAAATACAGTTTTGAGATACTGATGAACTTAAACTATAAATGGAGCTGTTAAAGACAGCAGTGCTGTATTGTAGTTATGTATATTCATGTACAGTACGTCTTAGATCCCAGGTAGACATATTCGTTCATAAAGGGATAAATACCTGCTTTCAGAAATTCCAGCTAAACATAATTGGGTCAGTGAGTAATAAAACTAATACAGAACTCAGTTTGGGGAGGGGGAAAAAAAAGAGTAGTACACAAGATCTTTCTTTATTGGCTCTTACTTAAGCCTGAAACCAAAATGGGTATTTTTAGTCTCTGTGCATGTGAAATTTGGTGTAAGATGATAGAACTATAATACATACTGTATACAGAAGGGTAGACATAGTGTTTTGTTCATCTTAATTGCAAAGCTGCCAAAATAGCTAAAGCTTAATTACTTGACTTGCCTTGATTTATAGGACTGGGGCTTGCAGAACAGGAGCAGATGTTCCTCTAAGACTTTGATTATAGAAGCCTTATCTACACTGATTTGATTTTGTATTTGTAGCTCAAAGCGATTGTTATCTAAATCCAATTTTTCTAAGTTATCAAAACAACCTAATTTATTTTCCAACAAGGAGAACTTGATGGCATGAAGGATTTGTGTGACCCTAGGAAAAGCCAGCCTACTGCCAAGCTCCCTTCCTTTGACCACTAGGGGGAGCTGTTGCCTCTCATTGGAGTTCAGAAGTAAATTGTTCACTTGTTTAGAAAACTAAATCCTTAAAAAAAAAAAAGAAAAAAATTTAACCAATTATACTTAACAACTAAAGGAATACCCAGAATTAATACTCAAAAAGAATTATACTCAATTTTCCCCTAGTTAACAAAAGAGGATATAATGTTCAGTTTCAAAACTTCAACATTGCAATTGACTCCACATTCATTTACTTATTTAACGTACTGCCACAAAGTTATTTTTTCAGTTCATAAAAAAACGCTGACAGCATTAGTCTTGTTTTGTTTTATGTTTTGTATTTTAAATACCTTTTATAGACATTTTATTTACTTGCTAAAGATTCAGGGGCTTCTATGAGGCCCTGAATTAGAAACATCTGGTCTACCTCAGTTAAACGTTGACTGCTTAGAAATAGAGCTGAAGAGATCACCACAGCCATAAAGTTGTCTGACTAAGAAGGATTTATACAATGTTTACAAACCTGGAATCAAGTGAGGATTTTATTTGAAGGTTATAAAAGTTAGATATTAGATAAGTATTTAATTCAGGTATTTTCGAGTTTTAAAACTTGTTTACCTACTAAAAATAGAATAGCGATAGTTTTTTCTGCTTATAAAAGTCCATTGAAATGATATGCCCTAATTTGCAGTACTTTTCCCATAAAGTTTTAAGTGTGAAAGATTTATAATTTACTAGATATGTTTTGGATGGGATATTTTGTTGGGTAGGTTTTCTTTTTTATTAACTTGTAAGAGGCTTCCAAAAAGAGTATAATTGTTTCAGAATAAGTTATTTTTTGGCATTATACTTTTCCCTTTTTCTTTACGGTATTAGAGAATAAAATGAAGAATTGTGCACTCCCTGATTTTAACTTCACTAGTACAATTATTCTCTCAACAAGTTTTTTTAATTTAAATTACCACCACACAACCCTTTTTATAGTAAAGCCAGCATTTGTTCTCTCAGCAAACCCCATGCCAAATTCATCCTAAAGAAAGCTCAGCATAAGTAATTCAAATAGTGCTTATAATTTGGGGGAGGGGTGTAGAATTTAGTAAATATTCCAACTGGTCGTTTTATGCACAAGGCTTCAGTCAGAACATAGACAAAAAAACATTCTGTGAATGAAATATTGTATGTTCAGATTTTATAAAAGACATTTTTAAAAGCCCAATTTACAGCCGTATATTTTCTTATGATGTAATTTATGAAAAAGATGTCTGTACTAACAGGTGCTGTAACACTACTGTTGTGGGATTTTATTGTTTGGTGATAAATGTATACAATATTTCTAAGGGAAACTATTGTACTGTGATGTAAAAGTCTGGGCAAAATGTATATAATCCTGTATATAATTGTGTATTTGATTATAATTACTGATTGTAAAGATTTAATAAAATATGTAAATATTCTGGTGTAGTTTTAATTTGAATTTTTAGAATCACTGTGTATATCTTTATACTTTAATGTCTTAAAATTTTTTTACCACTTTGTTTTCCTTTTTTTTTTAACCTTTCATTTTACTTTGGGCAGTGAATTTGGGAACATCTTAGGGTTTAGAAATTCAGGCTTGTGGACTATAGTAAGGATTTTGAACTTTGTTTTAAGGATAATGAGAAATCACTGAAGAATTTTAAACAAGTCTGTGGAATGCCGAAATGTACTAAATGAAGAGAAATCTAGAATTGTGTATAAAGTATGAGATATATACGTAGATTGACTCATTTATTCAACAGTGACTTACGGAGTAAGTGCCTTCTACGTGCCAGATGCTATCACAGGACCTAAGGTTGTAGCAGTGGACAAAACATAGTAAAGAAGTTAGAAAATAAAGAGGAAAATAAATAGGACAAAGAATTTATGAAGAAAAACAATTATGGCAAGGGGTGAAAGTGATGAAAATCATCCTGGAGTGAGGCTCTATTTTAAATAGCCAAAACATTAACAGTGGTTATCTTGGATTAAAAGCAATTGCAATTTTCTTATATATTTCTGTGCTTTCATAATTTATAAAATAAGCATTATGATTTTAAAAATAAGTGTAGGTCAGTTAACGAATAAAAAAGAAAAAGAAAAATATTGCCAGGTGGGGCATGGCGGTATGGCCCTCTAGTCTCAGCTACTTGGGAGGCTGAGGTGGGAGTATCCCTTGCCCAGGAGTTCAAGACCAGCCTGGGCAGCATAGTGAGACCCCATCTCAAAAACAAAAATCACGCCAGAACCTCCCATCTTGGGTTTCTGCACAATTCAGCCAGTCCCATACATACCGCACACCTACCGCGGATGTCAGCAGCATTTGGCTGGGATTCAAAGCCTTGGGAGGAAATGAGCTTTACCAGGAAAAATGTGTGGAATAGGGAAAAAGGATCTGTAGCCCTAAGATTCCTAGCAGTTAAGGGCAGCAGAGGAGGAAGGACTTGTATGGATGGGAATGGAAAGGAGCAGTTGGAGAGTTAGGAGGAAGACAAGGCCAGTTAGATGGGCCTGGGATTTGAACCTACATTAATTTGATATCTACTACACAGGCAAACTCCTAACTATGCACAATAATCCATTGGAGCCAAATGTAACATGGCTGCCATAGAGGCTGATTCAGAGACCTTAGAAGGTTCAACTGCCAACCTGCCAGATACCGAGGGGATCTGGGAATTGAGGATGTTTAGCATTTACCCAAAGGGGTGGGACTAGGGGAACGAACTGAGTGAAGATTCCAGGCCTTATGGTCTCTGAGTCAGAGGATATTTATCAGAACCCATTCAAAATGGTAGACAGGAGAGAGAGGTCTCCTTGTTTTCAAGGCAACTACCAGTGTCTCCGATCTTTGGCTCAAACATTTCATCATCTCCACTCAGAATGGTCAGACATAGACATCCATAAACCGCACAAGAGACCCACTTGCAGTGTGCCCTTCCAGCTCATCGCTGGCCTAGGATCCCCTTGAAGAAAGGGAAAATGCAGCCTATTCTCTTTTGTCTCACCTCTGCCAGTAGCTGGCTCTTGAAAGGCACTCCTTAAGTAAGCCCTTGTGGCGCGAATTGAATGAAATGCCTGGTTTAGGAATGAATATTTTTTGTCTGTTCCTCAAATCACATTTATCCTGAAAGGGCTAGGATTTATAGTGACTGAGAAATGTTAAAGAAACGATGGACCAGCTTTGAAGACAGTTGGGCAAAGGTAATACTGAAAATATTGTTTGTTGACAAGAGATAGTGAAGAGAGCACAATGCATGTAAGGGTGGCAGAACTTTAGAGACAAAAGATTTTTGTGATTATCACATCATTGATTCTCCTTATTGGCCAGAAAAGAAGACAGAAGGCAGAGGGGGGAAGTGCCTGGAGCAAGGTCACACATGTGCAGAATGACTGTGTCCTTAGGAAGCCTGAAGGTTCTGGTCCATCTGCTTCTAAGTCATCCTCACGCCTTGCAGCCTTGGTTCCTCCATTCCTCTGCGAGTTAACATTCAGCCAGAGAGAGAATTACTAACCTCAGAGCTGCCCCTGAGACGCCTTTGCAAAACTCCAGGGTTCCACTGAACACAGTTTAAAAACACTTGACTTAGGTAATTGATTGTTCCTTGTTTAAACTTACAGCACGTTCGAGCAAACACGGTCTTTTAATTCCCTGAAAACTGGCTATTCTCATTGGCAGCATTTATTCTTCTCTTCCTTTCCTGATGAATAAACCCATTAATAAAAGAATACATTCTGTACTTTCTTTTGTGCTGTTATTCATCTGGGTTACCGTGTGTGGGTGTGGGCAGAGCTCAAAATAGTGAGACCAAGAGGTAGATCCTTTGCTGGATGGACCCTCTCATGGGGCTCAAACCCACAGGTTCTCAAGCTTTGAGGTGATGGCAGAAATGATTCTCTTTAGACCCGAATCACTGATTCTGACCTTCTAAATTTGAAATTCTGAGTAAGAGAGAGAGCTGCAGGGAAGAATGGTAATCTGTTTATCTCTGTATTGGCAAGGCAATCGTGGAACATTGTAGATTCACCAAGTGAGAGATCTCATTTTAAGCCAGTATTTTCTAAATCTCTTTGAAACTCTCTCCTACCTTGTAATAGCAGTGCTCATTTATTGGGTGTTTACATTTATTGGCTGCTTAGAACTTACAAAAAGATATGAGACTGATACCTTTGTTGTTCCCATTTTACTGATGAGAAAACTGGGTCTTAGCAGTTGGAGTTCTTAACTGCAACTGCAAAGAAACACACTCTGGCTAAATTAAGCGTGTGGAGGTGGGGGGGGGGGATTGGAAACAGAGAGAAGTCTCTTAGGAGGGAGGGTCCTAGCAGTGGCACCAAAGGTCTGGGAGAGGACTGGCAATATTATGCTTAATGCAGAAGTTAAGGGTACAGACCCTGGAGTTAGACTGCTGAGGTTAGCATTCCAGCTCTAGCCCTTACTCTATATAACCTTGAACATGAGTCTCTCCGTTTCCTCATCTGCAGAGTGAGGATACCATTAGAACCTGTCTCAAAGGATGGCTGTGTTCAAAACAGTTGGCTCATCGCACACTCACTGTGAGAACTCAACACAATCCTGCAAAGCACTGTATGGACATGTGCTTTGAAGTCCCTTCCTGCTACTCCTTTCTCTCCAGATTGCTGTCCTAGAGCTCCCCCTACCAGTTCTAACTGTGTCAATCAGTTCTGTGTCACCGCTAGTGGCTGCTTTGGCTGGGTGATCTATCTTTGGATTTCTGATAGGTCCAGGTAGAGATGCAGGGAGCATATCCCGCCAGCTGAAACAAACCTCATTGTTTCGATCTCTCAAAAGACAATAGAAAAAGATGGCTTGAAATAGTAAGCTTTCAGAAGCCAGGTGTTGGGGGCGAAACAATAAAGGAATGGCCTGCATTGTTTATATAGATCTGTGTGACTGCAGACCGGAGTAATAAATTGCATCTCAGCATGAAACGAAGTGCACACGAGGGAGGGCACGTCTGCAAGACACCAGCCTTTGTCCTCGGAGTTACTAGCCCTAGAGCCCAGGAGCGGTCCGGCCCAGCAGGTCGCTGGCTCGCTCTGCCGTGCAGTACCTAAAGCGGCCTCCTGATGGCGCTGGCACAGTGACCAAGGCCACAGCCCGGGCGGCCGTGCAAAGAGTCTCCACCACGCAGAATGCGTGCCCCGGAGAGTGTCGCGCACCCAATGCCTGAGGCTGCAAAGTGCCTGTGTCTTCGAACAATCTCCAACACCAGAAAAAGAGCTTAAAGTTGTCAAAGAAGATTATGGGAACAGAGGAGTAAAGGACTTTTTTGTACATGCTTATCTTTTTAAAAATTTTTTATTTCAGCATATTACGGGGATACAAATGTTTAGGTTACATCGATTGCCTTTGCCCCACCCGAGTCAGGGCTTCAAGCGTGTCCATCCCCAGACGGTGCCCACCGCACCCATTAGGTGTGAATATGCCCATCCCCTCCTCCCCCTCCCACCTGCCTGACACCCGATGGATGTCACTACTATATGTGCATTTAAGTGTTGGTCAGTTAATATCAATTTGCTGAGTACATGTGGTGCTTGTTTATCCATTCTTGGGACACTTCACTTAGTGGAATGGGTTGCAGCTCTAGCCAGGAAAATACAAGAGGTGCTAGATCACCATTGGAGACCTTGAATAGAAGCAAAACAATTATTCCAACAAAGCGCTGGCTTCACAAGATAAACAGCTGCTTTCCTGGGAATTTCACCATGAAAAATGGACACTGTGCAACTCACCTCCCTGGAAAAAGTGGGGGAAGGCATCTTCTTGGCATAGCCTCGGACCACACCGAGCCTTCTGGATTCAGAGTGGGACATCGTTTTTCCTTGGTTCTTGAGAACTGCATCTTTTTGTTGTTGTTTCTCCCCCCAACCCCCTCCCCACCACCACATTTTCTCTTTCATGTGCAAGAACCAAAACTCCTGAAGCCTCTAGTTCCCAGACCTTGTTTAGGAAGTTTTTGATCTTATAAATGCAAACTATAAATAAAAGTTTTTGATCTTATAAATCTTACTTGCTGTGTGACCCTAGCAAGTTACCTGACTTCTCTGAGACCTGGTTTTCTCCTCTACAGAATAGTAGCTTTGTCTGCTCACAATGCTTTCCTCCACTTCTCTGTCAGTGGGCCCACCCTGCCCACCATGGGAATGGCACTGTGGACATCAAGGCTGTCAGAGACAGGCTTGCTCTGCCAGCCTGCCTGGCGGCGTGGGGCAGGCTCACTGCCTGCGTTCTGCCGGGCAGGGGCACATGTCCTGCACTTTTGAGTTGGAGCTTCCAATTGGAGGCAGAATCACACAGAATCTGTTCACGTGGGAGCGGCGGTAGCCACTGCACTCAGTCTGCAGAGACAGTGAAGAAGTCTGGGTCTAGGCATGCGGGGGGAGTAGTGACGCAGGGAAGTCTGTTCTCTGTGTGTGTCTCTGTGTGTGTGTCACACGTGTTTCCTACGCCACATGGCTCCATAGACAGGTCCTCCTTAAGCTAACACTCTGGCTTGCCTCTCCACCCCCCAGTTAGTTGCCTGGTTGGTGAGTTGGGAGCCGGCCTACCTGTCTGGGAGAACGCACTTCCTGTCTCCTGGCTGAGTGGTGCAGGAGTCTCAGCCTGCGCGGGTGGGGGTGGGGTGGGGTGGGGGTAGGGGGTGGGGGGCGTTGGGGGGAGGGGAGGGTGACAGGGAAGCCTGGGTTTTCTTGCTCGGCCAGTCCCTAGGGGGGGTGGGAGGTAAGTGCTTTATTCCCGTATCAGTCCATAAATTCATCTGCTTTTCCAAAACTTCAATTTATTTCAGAATGAAACTTTAGGTGACCATCTTTAATAGAGAACTGGTCTTTGTAACTTGAAGCACAGGATAATCATTTTGGGAAATATGGTGCTACGCTATGTGGCCTGTGGGTTTTGTTTTTGTTTTGTTTTTAGCGGTGATAGCCAATTATTGTCCTGTGGTATATATGTATATATTAAGTCCCTTTATGTGCAACAAATATCTTTTTCAATTTATTTCTCACATAAAAACAGTGCCCTTCAATGTAGCAGTATGTAACAATAATTTAAAATTTTTTCATACCTTGATTCTACTGTTAAAAATTTATCCTAAGGAAATCGTCAGAGATGGCATCCATACTTATGTGCAAAATGCTTATTGCAGCATTATCCATAATAACAAAAAATCGAAACAACCAATACATATAACATATACATATAAAGGATTAGTCTACTGAATTATGATGCCTACATATAACACAATACTAGTCAGCTATTGAAAACATATTTTTGAAGATTATTTTCTCATGTGGGAAGATGTACATAATATGATGGTAAGTTTAAAAAACTAAAACTACTGTTTAAACATAATGATTATACTTTTGTTCAAAAATATGGATTAGAAAAAGATAGTTGGAAGGAAATATACCAAAATGTTAACAGTGATTATCTCTAGGTAGATACCATTAGGGATGAATTATTCTTCATGTACTTTGCCAGGGCTCTACATTGTTCACAAGGAATGTTTAATTTTTGTTTTTTGTTTTCCCTTTGGACTCCAGACACACTCAGAACTGAATTAATCATAATTCTTAGCTCAATAAACAGTCTCCTCATTGGTCCATGTACAGCCATTATTTGTTTGTTTATTACAATGTAATAAGTACTCATAAACCTGCTGCTTAATGGGAAAGCTGGGACTTACACAAAAGTCTACATCTAGCTCTGAATTCTCCCCTAGCCCACTCACCACTTTTCTTTACCCAAGATAAACACCATCCCAAATCTCATCATTCCTTTGTTTTCCTTTTAATGAAGTTGTATCTAATTGATATATAAAACTAAAAAGCATGTATTTTTTATTTTGATGGTTTTAGCTTTTTAAAGAAGTAGCATGCTATATATTATCTTCTGGGACTCAGTTTTTTCACTTGATATTGTGTTGCTAAGGTTCATCCCAATTGATGCATGCAACTGTAACTCATTTATTCTGATGTCTATATAATATTCCATTTTATATGTTACCATTCATTCTGTATTTAGGCCATTTACAGGCTTTTCCTGTTAAAACAATGCTGCTGTAAACATCCTTATACATGTCTCCCAGTGCCCCTGTGTAATAATTTCTCTTGGATATGAAAATGTAAATGTAAATGTAAATGCTTGTTATAGGGTATGTGAAAGTTTAAAGACAGGGTCATTTGTATGTCTTCTTTTGAGAAATGTCAATTCAGATCCTTTGCCCATTTTTAAATCAGGTTGTTTGTTTTCTTGATATTGAGCTGTTTGAGTTCCTTATATATTTTGGATGTTAACACCTTATCAGATGTATGGTTTGCAAATACTTTCTTTTAAATTGACATATAATAATTGTACATATTTATGGGGTACACTGTGATATTTTGATACATATGATGTATAGTGATCAGAGCAATCAGTATATTCATAATCTCAAACATTTATTATTTCTTTGTGTTAGGAACATTCAATATCCTCTTTCTAGCTATTTGAAACTATATATGATTGTTAACGGTAGTGGTATAGAACACTAGAACTTATTCCTTCTATCTAGCTATAATTTCGTGTCCTTTAAAAATCCTTCCCTACCCCCTACTTCCTCCCACTCTTCATGGTCTCTAGAATTTTATTCTTTTTTTTTTTTTTTAATTTTTTTTGAGACAGAGTCTCACTCTGTTGCCTGGGCTAGAGTGCCATGACATCAGCCTGGCTCACAGCAACCTCAAACTCCTGGGCTCAATCGATCCTCCTGCCTCAGCCTCCCAAGTGGCTGGGACTACAGGCATACACCACCATGCCTGGCTTATTTGTTCTATATATTTTTAGTTGGCTAATTAATTTATTTCTATTTTTAGTAGAGACGGGGTCTTGCTTTTGTTCAGGCTGGTCTCGAACTCCTGACTTTGAGCAATCCTTCTGCCTTGGCTTCCCAGAGATCCCTAGTATTTTTTATTCTACTTTTTATTTGATAGATCATTTTTCTCTAGCTTCCACATGTGAGTGAAAACAAGTGGTGTTTAATTTTTGTTACTGGTTTATTTCACTTAACCTAATGTCCTCCAGTTCCATCCATGTTGCTGTGAATGACAGAATTTCATTCTTTTTTGTGGCTGAATAGTATCTATGTGTGTTTGTGTGTGTGAATACCACATTTTTGTGTATATATATCACATTTTTTTTGAGACAGGGTCTCATTTTGTTGTCCAGGCTACAGTGCAGTACAACCTCAAACCCCTTAGCTCAAGCAATCTTCCTGCCTTAGCCTCCTGAGTAGCAGAGACTATGGGTGAACACCCCATGCCTGGCTAATTTTTTTATTTTTATTTTTTGTAGAGACAGGGTCTCTCTATTGCCCTGGATGGTCTTGAACTTGTGGTCTCAGGTGATCTTCCTGTCTTGGCCTCCTAGAAGGCTAAGATTACAAGTATGAGTCACTGTGTCTGGCCCCACATTTTCTTTATCCATTCATTAGTTGTTCAACTCCTAGATTAATTCCATATCTTGGGTATTGTGAGTAGTACTACAATACATGGGAGTGCACATGTCTTTTTGATATGCTGATTTCCTTTCCTTTGGATAAATGGCCAGTAGTGGGGTTGCTGGATCATATGGTAGTTCTATTTGTAGTTTTTTGAGGAACCTCCATACTGTTCTTTATAGTGGCTATAGTATTTACATTCCCACCAACAGTATATAAGGGTTCCTTTTAGTCTGCATTTATTTTTTGTCTTTTTGATAATAGACATTCTAACTGGGTTGAAATGATATCTCATTGTGGTTTTGGTTTGCATTTCCCTGATGATTAGTGATGTTGAGCACTTTTTCATATATTCGTTGGCTATTTTGTATGTTTTCTTTTGAGAAATGTGTGTTCAGATCATTTGTCTATTTTTCAACTGGATTGTTACTTTGCTGTTGAGATAGTTGAGTTATTTCTATACCCTAGATATTAATCCCCTTTGGATGAATAGTTTGCAAATATTTTCTCCCATTCTGTTGGTTGTCTTTTCACTCTGTTGATTGTTTCCTTTGATGTGCATAAGATTTTTAGTTTGATATAATTTTATTTGCTTAACTTTGCTTTTGTTGCCTGTGCTTTTGAGGGCTTATTCATAAAATATTTTCCCAGACCAATGTCTTGAAGTGTTTCTCCTATGTTTCCTTCTAGTAGTTTCATAGTTTCAGGTGTTAAATTTAGGTCTTTCATCCATTTTCAGTTGACTTTTGTATAGAGTGAGAGGTGGGAGTCTAATTTTATTCTTCTGCTTATGGATATCCAATTTTCCCAGCATTCTTTATTGAAGAGAGTGTTCTTTCCCTAGTGAGTGTTATTGGCACCTTTGTCAAAAATCATTGCTTCCACCACTGGGACCTAAAGACTGACTCAGTTGGCATAAAATCACAGATTTCCTTGGTAGTACACAGGTACTGACCTGTGTACTACCTAAGAAATCACACAAAAATCACAATACTGCAGGCACCAAAATCAAAACCAAAGTGTCCTATTCAACCAACAATGTATATACATCTTCAGGAAAAAAATTTTCCCCTTCAAAAGCAAATTTAAAAAATCAGAACAAGTGACTGCTACATCGGGTGTGCAGATATCAACAGAAGGACACAAGAGACATGATAAGCAAGGAAAATGACACCACCAAAACCACAAGAAATATCCAGCAATGGATCTCAATAAAAAGAAACTTCATAATGCCAGAGAAAGAGTTCCAAATATTCATTCTAAAGTAGCTCAATGAGATGCAAAAGAAATCTGAAAACCACCACAAAGAAATCAGAAAATCAATTCAGGATATGAATGAGAAATTTACCAAGGAGACAGATATCTTAAAAAAAATGCTTGAGCTGAAAAACTCATTGAAGGAAATACAAAACACAATTAAAACCTTTAAGAATAGATAAGACCAAGCAGAAGAAAGAATCTCAGACCTCAAAACAGGTCTTTTAAAAGAATCCAGTCAGACAAAAATAAGAAACAAAGAATAAAAAAATAATGAGCAAATACTTCAAGACCTCTGGAATTACATAAAGTGACCAAATTTAGGAATTATCAGTATTCCTAAGAAGGAAGACAGATACAAAAATTTAAAAATGTACTTAAGGAAATAATCAATGAAAACTTCTCAGGACTAGCAAGAGAGTTAGACATTCAGATACAGGAGGCCAAACTCTCCCCAGGCAAAGGCATTGCAAAAAAAACTTTGTCATGACATATTATAATCAGAATGACTAAAGTTTAAGTGAAAGAAAGAGTTTTAAAATTATCAAGAGAAAAGTAGTCACCTATAAAGGAAACCCCACCAGGCTAACAGCAGACCTATCAGCAGAAATCTTTCAGGCTAGAAGATGATGGAATGGCATTTTCAAAGTTCTGTGAGAAAAAAACCTGCTCACCAAGAATTTTATATCCTGCCAGAATATGCCTCCTAAATGAAAGCGAAAGAAAGTCTTTCCCAGACAAGTAAACTCCAAGAGAATTCATCACCACGAGAGCAGCCCCACAGGAAATGCTCAAAGGAGTCTTAAACATGAAAACAAAAGGTCATTATTCACCATCATGAAAACTCATGCAAATGTAAAACTCACAGGTCTTATAAAACAGTCACACAAAGAAGAAAGAGAAAGGTATTAAATAGCAACAAGACAGAAGTTCAGTACCCCTTTATGATAAAAATCCTCAAAAAACTCAGCAGAGAAAGAACATACTTCAAAGTGATAAAAACAATATATGACAAACCCATAGCCAACATCATACTGAATGGGGAAAAGTTGAAACCATTCCCCCTAAAAACTGAACAAGACAAGCCCACTTTCCTCATTTCTATTCAATATGGTACTGGAAGTCCTAGCCAGAACAAACCAGCAAGAGAAAAAAATAAAGGGCATCTATATTGAAAAAGAGGAGGTCAAATTATCTCTGTTTGTTAATGATATAATTTTATACCTAGAAAACCCTAAGGGCTCCTCCAAAAGACTCTTAGATTTGATAAATGAATTCAGCAAAGTCTCAGGTTATAAAATCAATGTGCAAATTTCAATAGCATTTCTATACACCAACAATAACCAAGCTGTCAACCAAATCAAGAACTCAATCCCATTTATAATAACTGCAAAACAAACAAACAAACAAACAAAAACCCCCAAAAAACTAGGAATAAATTTAATCAAGGAGGTGGAAGATCTCAGCAAGTAGAACTAAAAATCACCAATGAAAGAAATCATAAATGACACAAACAAATGGACAAAACATCCCATGCTCATGGATTGGAAGAATCAATATTATTAAAATGACCATACTACCCAAAGCAATCTATAGATTCAGTGCAACACCTATCAAAATACCGATGTCATTTTTCACAGAATTAGAAAAAATAATTCTAAAATTCATATAGAACCAAAAAAGAGCCTGAGTAGCTAAAGGAAAAAGAACATAACTGGAGTCATTATATTACCTGACTTCAAATTATACTATAAGGCTATAATCAAAATAACATGTTACTGACATAGATCAATGGAACCAAATAGAGAACCTAGAAATAAAACCATGTACCTACAACCAACTGATCTTTGATAAACTAGACAAAAACATACACTGGGAAAGGACACACTATTCAAGACATGGTACTGGGAAAATTGAATAGTGATACGCAGAAGAGTGAAACTGGATTCCTATCTCTTACCATATATAAAAATTAACTCAAGATGGATTAAAAACTTAAGTGTAAGACCCAAAACAATAAAAATTATAGAATAAAACCTAGGAGAAACTCTTTTGGACATTGGCCTACGCAAAGAATTTATGAGTATTACCCCAAAAGCAAATGCAATAAAAACAAAAATAGACAAATGGGACTTAAGTAAACTAAAAGGCTTCTGCATAGCAAAAGAAATACTCAAAAGAATAAATAGACAACCTATAGAATGGGAGAAAATATTTGTAAACTATGTGTCTGACAAAGGACTAATATCCAGAATCTACAAGGAACTCATACAATTCAGCAAGAAAAAACGCCAAACAAGGCCGGGCGCGGTGGCTCACGCCTGTAATCCTAGCTCTTGGGAGGCCGAGGCGGGCGGATTGCTCAAGGTCAGGAGTTCAAAACCAGCCTGAGCAAGAGCGAGACCCTGTCTCTACTATAAATAGAAAGAAATTAATTGGCCAACTGATATATATATAAAAAATTAGCTGGGCATGGTGGCTCATGCCTGTAGTCCCAGCTACTCGGGAGGCTGAGGCAGAAGGATCGCTCAAGCCCAGGAGTTTGAGGTTGCTGTGAGCTAGGCTGACGCCACGGCACTCACTCTAGCCTGGACAACAAAGCGAGACTCTGTCTCAACAAAAAAAAAATAAAAATAAAAAAATAAAAAACACCAAACAACCCCATTAAAAAGTGGGCAAATGACACAAACAGGCATTTTTTAAAAGAAGATATACAAATGACCAACAAACATATGAAAAAATGCACAACATCACTAATCATCATGGAAATGCAAATTAAAACCACAATGAGGTACCATCTTATTCCATTTAGAATGGCCATTATGAAAAAGCCAAACAACAATGGATGTTGGATGGATACAGTGAATAGAGAATGCTTATACACCGCTGATGGGAATGTAAATTAGTACAGTCTCTATGGAGATTAACATGGAGATTTCTTAAAGAATGAAAAACAGATCTACCATTCAATCCTGCAATTCCACTATTGGCTATCTACCCAGAGGAAATGAAATGATTATATCAAAAAGATACCTATGCTTGTGTGCTTATTGAAGCATAATTCACAGTCACAACAACATGGAATCAACCTAAATGCCCATCAACTGATGAGTGGATAAAGAATGTGGGGTTGGCGTTTGTGTATACACACACACACACACACACACACACACACATACTATAGTACTTACTCAGCAACAAGAAAGAATGAAATAATGTCTTTTGAAGCAACATGGATGGAACTAGAAGGCATTATTCTAAGTGAACTAACTCAGGAACAGAAAAATAAATGCCACATTTTGTCACTTAGAAGTGGGAGCTAAACTATGGCTACAGAAGGACACATAGCACAGTGATATAATGGACTTTAGAGACTCAAAAGTGATATAATGGACTTTGGGAGTGAGTGAGGGACAACAAATTACCTGTGAGGTACAATGTACACACTGGGGTGCTGGGTACACCAAGAGCCCAGACTTCACCACTATACAATACATACATGTAGCACAATTCAACCTGTACCCTCTAAATTTATTAAAATTTTTAAAAAGGAAAGAAAAGAATGAAAACAAAACAAAACAAAATTTGAAGTGATGGATATATTAAGTCACTTGATTTAATCATTGCACACTGTATACACTGGATACAGTGAATAGAGAATGCTTATACACTGCTGATGGGAATGCAAATTAGTACAGTCTCTATGGAGATTAACATGGAGATTTCTTAAAGAATGAAAAGCAGATCTACCACACATAGGTACAATGTGTGTAAGATCACATTGTACCCCATAAATATATACAATTATAATTTATCAATTAACAATCAAAAAGATAGTATCAAACTGCATTCCCATCAGCAATGCATAAGACCCTACGGATGCATATTCTTACCATCATGTTGTATTTTCAGATGTATTACTTTTATATTTATATTGAGGAAAAGAAGAATGTTCCTCAAAGCAAACAACAACAAAAGCAAAACTGCCTCACCCTCCTTTCCCCTAAATGCTGGGAAAGATTTGGGACACAGGAAGCGATATATAAAAAACTATTTGTCCACCAACAGCTTCTCAGATCTCTCCAGTTCTAGAAGGCCTGTCCTAGCAATGAAGTGGAAACAGTGTGGGGGTGTGAGAAGGTAGGGAAACTGCAGAATTTTGTGTCATGGGGCCTCTTTCCAGCAGATGGTAAAATTATACTGCTGGTCTGAATTAGAAATACCTCTCTCTCTCCCCCTTCCCCCAACCTCCTGAGATACAAACACTGGACCAGCCAGATTTTTATTCTCTGCAAGATGTGCCCAAGCTACTCTCTCTGCAAGTATCTGACAGCTGACCTGCTTATCTAGTGTTTTCTTTTTTCTTAACTAAAGGTAAGAAGCCACTAGTTGCACTGAGGGGGGTTGGGTGGGGGTCCCTGTACAAGCACTACAGAGAAAAAGAAATGAAAAGTCCTAGGGGTTGGAAAGCCTACTTCAATAACAGTACCTTGCTTGCCTCTTGTTTCAAAATCGAATCCTAGCTTTTATCACTTAGCAGTAGCCTCGGCTGTGCTACAGCTCACCAGATGGACATGAGAATGTGTGATTTTGCCCATCGATTCTGAGAAAGGAGGCAGCTTATTTTAAAATATACAGAAAAACAAGACAGAGCTGATAAGCTTGAGGGCCAAATTGACTCTCGGCCCAGCTCCGGATTTACAGTCAGCCTAGACGGAGGCCCCCGAGGCTGAGCTCCAGGTAAGTCAGTCCTTCATGGACAGTGGTTTCCAAAGTAGGATTAGCAGAGATCTCTCAGGGCTCCGGAGAAAGCAGGAGAGTGAGGGAGGCAGCTAACATTCCACCCTATTTTAGCCAGAAATAGAGTAGCTTCCAAATAGTCTTTTTGACATATTTGGTTTCCAAATCAATTTTCTTTTGAAGAAAAAAAAAAAAAAACAACTATCTTAAAGAAAGTTTGGAAGCCAGTAATAGTACCTGTGACCTTAATGGAAGAAAGGACAAAAGAGAGATAGATCTGGAATAACCTTTGGGACAGCAGAGTTGAGTAGAATGAGGTTAGATGTGGATTCTGCAATGCCAAGAGCAGGTCCACATGTTTTCAAAACCAACCGAACGGGCAGGAATGCTTGCATCTTCTCATAAAAATTAAGGAGCCAAAGTCAAGACTTGCTCCGATATGATGTAAGAGTAATGAGCAGGAGGACGCTGCATGTGGTACATAGTGTTAAAAAAGGTTTGACTGATAAGCAAAAAAGGTTTGGTGGTCTGGTGAACTTCTTATGTTGCCCATAGTTCCAAGAATCTTAAAAAAGGTTTGATTGAAAGAAAAAGGAGGATGGAGGGAAACATCATGTGGGCAGGTCTCTTTGCAAAATAGTTTTAAGACTTTTCCAAAAAAATAAGCCCCCCCCCCCACACACACTACACGTAGGAAATTCTCATGTTTTTCACCAGAGAGCGTAATTCATGAAGAAACATTCAGAATAATAGTTAGCAAACAGTTATCTCATCTACAGAAAAATTCTAACCGTGATGCTGGCACCATGCTTATACAGTCTGCAGAACCGTGAGCCAAATAAAGGTCTTTTCTTTATAAATTACCCAGTCTCAGGCATTCCTCTATAAGAGCACAAAATGGAATTACACACCGGGAACATATCACATTTTAAATGGTGTGTAATTCCATTTTGTGCTGCTACAGAGGAATGCCTGAGACTGGGTAATCTATAAAGAAAAGACCTTTCTTTGGCTCACAGTTCTGCAGACCGTATAAGCATGGTGCCAGCATCTGCTTCTGGCGAGGGCTTCAGGAAGCTTCTAATCAAGGCGGAAGGTGAAGGGGGAGCAGGTGGATAGCCTGGCCTAGAATGGTGTCCAAGGTGCACTGACAACTCAGGCAAAGTCGCCCTGGAGACTTCAGCCTGGCCCTTACCAGGAAGGAAATGAGCACAGCATTTAGGTAGTACATTTGGTAAACTGATAGGGCAATAATTTGGAGGAGGTAGACTACTGCACTCATTGCACTTTCTAATGAATTCCAGTTGGTAATCAAGTTGCATTGGACCCTGTCAAGTCAGAGCAGACCCCAAACAGCCCTTTGGGGAAGAAGTCTTTATTAGGTGACTAAAAATGTTTTTGAAGTTCTAAACTATATTAAATAAGAAGACATGACCAGAATCCAATCAGAGAGAAGCCTGTGATCTGCAAGTTTTAAGACATTTAGCTGTCAAAATTGTCAGAATATAAATGGAGTCACTATAGTTAAAAACAAAAACAAAAAACAAACAAACAAAAAAACTCCAATAAAACACAACCTGACAAATAGATCTGGCAGAAGCTATGAAGAGAGGATTATCACACTCGTATGCCTGATAATGAAAATTATCACAGAAGACTGCAAAAGCCACCATGTTGCATAAAGGCCATTGCAAATTTACACAAAAAAATACATCGGCAAGGATATCTGCCCAACAACTGCCTGTCCCACTTTGAACTGGTGTTATCCTTATTATTGATCTTTGTAGCCAAGGATAATTATCTCAAAACAATTATGTAGTCCTTTTAATTTTTCCTTTAAAATCTTTTGTCTTCCTTTACCTCTCCAAATACACATGCATATTCCTATTGCAATGCTTTACTCCAGAATAAATATCTTTTTCTTTTAGAGAGCCTCTCTCTGTTTGTTATTCAGGTTGACATAAATGGTGTCAGAAATGGGACCTGAAGAAATATCACTATCAGATATAGAAATATCACATCAGCGATTCTTGGAACTAGGGTATGGGCAACATAAGAAGTTCACCAAACCACCTGATGTCATGACCACAGACATTCAAACCTCAAACCATGAGGAGAAGTTAACATTTTCACACCGCAGACAGCTTTCCCAAAAAGGTCAAACATGACTCTATATCATGTGACTTTTACCTTTCTTAATTCTTATCTTTCTCACGTGGCAAGATAACGATGTAATTGAAATTTCACAATCAGTAGCTTCTGCTAGTAACTCGACAGAACCGGACTTAAGAGATACTTTAATAGCCATTGGTCAAAAAATAAAATAGGCCACTTGGTTACATCAGTCCTCACTTAAGTACCTAAGGTCACTCGATTTATTCAACTGGTTGTCTTTAAGCCTCGGTTCATGGCTCAAATCTATTATGCAAATTGGGATTGTTGTATTACTACTAAATTTTTGCTCAATATTTTTCCTTCTTAAACTTTGTATCTGTTACTTGTTAAAATTTTTGCAATTCCTAATAGAATAATGCTGGCCCAGTACTTTGAGATGTTAGCAAAAGACTATGGAACAGTTAAAGTTGAACCTAATAATGGACTCCTGGTATACTTAATCTGAGAACCACTGCCTTCGAACCTCCCTTGTTGCTCAAACATGGCTTAAAGGGTTTTAAAACTAATTCTCAGCCACCATTCGCTCCTCCCCATGTGAGATGAGACCAGGAACCAGGACAGGTCCATCCGGGCACCAAGGTACATCAAAACTCCCCATGTGTCTATGAGTCCGAGCCAGGGACTTCTCTAGGTCCTGGGGAAACATCAATGAACAAAGTTCCAGCCCTTGTGGAACCTCCCTTCTAATTTTAATCATCAATTTGCTGATAGAAGCTAGAGAGAAGCAGATTATCTCTTGAGAGACCAGCAATGATGCTTTAAAATGCCTTCATTCAGCAAAAAGTCACCCAGAAGACTAAACAGTGTCTTTTGTACCTCATCTCAACCACTCAATCCCACCAGTCCAGCTGTGGACACAAATAGTTCCAGCACACCTACAATAAGAGTTAGGAGGAAGGGGACATTTTATTGGGATGGTGTGTGATAAACATGAGCTGAAATCTTGGTCTGATTGCTCTCGCTCTAACTAGAAGAAGGAATAAGGAAGGGTATGCTTTGGGAACCTAAAAAGGAAAACCAGGGGAGTTTTTGTTTATACTTCTAAAACAGAAATAACTGGATTAGGGGATGAGACTATAGGAGATGGGAAGACTTGTCACTTGGAGTGACAATGACTTATTAGTATAAGTGAATGGAAGGTTCAGGGCTGGAGAGATATTCTTGGCCAAGAGAGAGTCTTAGGACAGAGTTGAATGGATGGATACAGAAGTCTCTCTTGCCATGGGAGGCAGGTGGCAGGGACCAGAGTCATAGGGTCCATGTGCCAGAATGGTTCTCCAATCACTGGTCCACCTTCTTTATCTGACCTTGTCAGTTACATCTGAGAGCCCCCACCCTCCACCGGCCTTGTGCCAGGGACAGGCTATATTCGTTCTCTTGTCCGTCTTCACTCTGTTAACACATTACTACTTCTGTGTCCTCTGCCCTTGCGGTTTGAGTTCTCTGACAGCAGAAGCAAGGACGGGGTTTGGTCTTCAAGATGCTTATTAGAGATCACACCAGTGAAAGGAAGTAAAGAAAGAGGGTAGGGCGTGGGAAGAACTTCAGTGCAGCCCCATACCGCCTCTGCCAACCAGGTGGAGAATCTCTGGACACAGTATTGTCCTCCAAGTGTCCTGTGTCACCTGGGCTGGGATTTTATAAACTGCTTCACCCAGTCCCCATATGAGAGCTGCCCAGGAAAGGGTGGCCTGGGCAAGGAGGCTGTCTGCAGCTGAGGCAGGTCCTCTGCCAACAGGCGGAAGCTGGGGGCTAACTGCATCCCCAGGGCAGGTTTCCTACTCCTCCCCAGGGAGGGAGCAGCGTTCTTACTTACCCTCAGCATGGCTGCTCTTAAGAGGAACGTTATGAAGAACTGGGGACACAAAAACAGATATAGGACACAGCAGAGAATGTGTTATAACTGATCTTAGGTGTGAGTACTCTCAGAGTGCACGGGTCCAGGTGGGCCTGTGCTTGGTCTGTTACCCCCACGGCATGCCTTCCTGTCCCGACCCAGCTGCCCGAGGCCAGGAGAGAGAAAAATGCTCTCGGCCACAGATCAGCTCAAGGTGGCTCCCCAGGCTCCATTTCTTGTCCTAGGATCTGTACCTTCCCAGCAATATTCAAAGTGGAATACCTGCCCCCTCATGGGGAATGCCATTTGACACTCACAGGGCAGAGGGGAGAGGGACAGCCACCTCACACTAGTTTCTCATCAGGAGATTCTGAGTGGGTTAATCTTCCAAAATAGTCTAGGCTGAGCTGCCCTAGGCAAGTTTTTTTTTTTTTTTTTTTCTCTTTGTTTTTCTGTATCATACTTGCAATTTGGCCCTACAGCCCCTCTGCCTCCCAGCTGTCTGCGTCTCATAAACGATGCTTTAAAAATCCTCATCAGTTTTTGACAGGGTGCTTTCAAAATGCATTCAGAAAAGGGAACCATTTCTCCTATTTGTCTCTTTCCCTACTTCCCCACTATGAAACAAACACATAATGCCCCAGAGAGAAGAGCACATGACCAAGTCTGCAAAAACCTGAGCTCTGTCACATGCAAACACACACACGTTTGTGTTGCTCTGAAGAACATTTAGCATCTTAGGCAAAAATATTTCCTTTAGGATAGGGATTGTAAGGCTGGTGGCGGGGGTCCTCCTCCCCTCCCTAGATAAAAAAGAAAAGGCTCACAAGACCAGACCCCCCAAGGACAACTGCCAGGCCCCACTGAAAAACAAACATCTGGATGTCCACCCAGATAAGAAAGTTTTTGGTTCCTGGATTCTGCAAATACCGCCTGCCCCTCCTATTTCTCAATGACCACCAAAAGTCAACCCAGCTCTTCCTGCCAAAAGTTCCCAGCCCACCCCAAACAGTATAAAGGCCTACACCCCCTCCAAATAGACCCAACTTCTCAGCCCCCTCACCTTGGGACCTGCGAACCTCGTCCGAGAGTGCCCAATAAAGCCATGGTTTGTTTGGCCCCACTCTCTCTCTGTTTCTTCTGCTGTCGGAAAACTTTACAGGAATAACTTCACTATTTTCTCTGAGTGACTTCTATGAAACCACAGGGTTTAGTCACCTGGTTTTCTCAGACCAAAAGGGTAGTCTAATCAAAAGTGAATTTGAATTTCAATCTTTTCAGGAAAAAGTGGCTTACATTTTAAAATCACTATTTTCTCCAGCTTTTATTTAATAAATTTAAAAAGCAAATTAGGGAGCAAATTCTAGCTACAGAAAGCCATAAAAGAGACAAATAACTTTTAAAATAAGAAAAAAAAATCCTATGAATAAATTGAGAATAACCTGTGAGAAAGCTTTAAAAAGTTTAAAACAAGAAAATTATACTCTGTGGAAAGCAATATGGAGATACCTTAAAGCGATACAAGTGAATCTACCATTTGATCCAGCAATCCCATTGCTGGGCATCTACCCAAATGATCCAGTGACACTCTACAAAAAAGACACCTGCACTCGAATGTTTATAGCAGCACAATTCATAATTGCAAGGCTGTGGAAACAGCCCAAGTGCCCATCAATCCAAGAATGGATTAATAAAATGTGGTATATGTACACCATGGAGTACTATTCAGCTCTAAGAAACAATGGTGATATAGCACACCTTATATTTTCCTGGTTAGAGCTGGAACCCATACTACTAAGTGAAGTATCCCAAGAATGGAAAAACAAGCACCAGATATATTCTCCAGCAAACTGGTATTAACTGAGTAGCACCTAAGTGGACACATAGGTGCTACAGTAATAGGGTATTGGGCAGGTGGGAGGGGGGAGGGGGCGGGTATATACATACATAGTGAGTGAGATGTGCACCATCTGGGGGATGGTCATGATGGAGACTCAGACTTTTGGGGGGAGGGGGGGAAATGGGCATTTATTGAAACCTTAAAATCTGTACCCCCATAATATGCCAAAATAAAAAAAAAACAATTAAAAAAAAAAAAGAGAGAAAGAAAATTATATTAAATAGTACCATACCAATAAATATTATTGCAAAAATTTTGAAGAAAGAATGAGCAAATAGGACAATGTATCACAAGAATGATAATATTTGACCAAGGATGGCTTATTCTAAAAATATGAGAATGATTCAATATCAATAAATCTATCAATGTAATTTAATTATATCAATATATCAAAGCACATTATTAGTAAAAAAAACTCTAAGTAAAAATATAAATAGAAGTATGTAAATATGATAAAGTTTAACAAATATCAATAGCAAACATCATTATAAATAATGAAATGAGAATATCATTTTCATTAAAATCAAGAACAGAAAAGACATGCTCATTATCACCATCATTCAACATTAGTTTGAAGTTATAATAAATGCAAGAAAACAATACATCGAAACATTTTATTATAAATATTTGAAAAGAAGAGGTGAAATGTATCACCCTTTAGTAGTACAATTTTGTACTTGGAAAATCCAAGAAATATCATAATATTAGAACTAATTAAAAATTTTGTGGAATATAAATATAGACAAGAAAGCCATAGGAGCCATTTGAAAGAAACTATAATATTTTATCAAGTAATCTAAAGCAAGATCAGAAAAACAATCAAAAGATATAGGTTGGAAGGGAAAACTTCACACCATAAAAATGTCATTTTCCTCAATAGTGTAATTATGAGGAAAATTATTCAGTAATAGTATACTATATTACTACATATATTGAGTATATATACTCAATAGTACAATTATACATAATAATGTATAATTAATGAAATTCTCATTAGAATTTAAGTAGAGTTTTTGTTTAATTGGATACATAGTTTCAAGATTATATGCCCAATAATAGACATAAAATGATGAGGAAAGAGTAGTGAAGGAGAACTTTCCTGCCAAAAAATAAATCATCTGCTAATGCCACTGTAATTCAAACAGTACAATGTGGCATAGAGAATTTTAGAAAAATCAATAAAATCCCTGGAACAGCATAAAGAACCCAGAAATAGATCTCAATACACATAACAATATAATATACTACATGAAAAAAGGCAAATTTTACTCTAGCAGGGAAAGGAGAGTTAATATACTATAATAAATGGTACCAGCACTTGGAAGAAAGTAAGTTGGACCCTTATCTCATATCACATTAAAAAATAAAGTTCTGATTGATTAAAGCCCCAATGAAAAAATTTTAAAAAGAAATTTAGGTGCACACACAAACACACCTATGAAAAAAAGTGTGTTCTCTCTCTCTCTACATATATATATATTAATATATAGAAAGACATTGACACACAAAATTTAAAAACTTTCACATGGTAAGACATAAAGTCAAGAAACAAATAATAAATTCAGGAAAAAGTATTTGTAATAAAGATTATAGGTAAAGAATTTATAGTTACTATCTATATATCAAAGAGTTCTTTAAATTGAGAATCAAAAGTAGAAAAGTGAGTAAAATATGCAAAAAGCAGGTAATAGGAAGCATTCCAAAATATCCACAATCGAGTGAAAACACTGTGTACCCAGGAGTCTCGTGTAGTACTTGGAGCAAGCTCTTGTAGAGGCAGACTGCCTGGTGGTGTGACGTTGGCCAAGTTCTGGAACATTCCTGTGCCTCAGTTTTGTCATCTTACAAATGAGGATAATCATAATATGTGTCTCACAGGACCCCTGTAAGGATTGAGAGCTATTATATGTAAAGTGCTCCATATAGAGTCTGGGTGCAAACTAAGCCCCACACAGAGCAAATCATTATGTAAGTGCTTGCTAATGTCAAGAATCAGGGAGATGCAAATTAGAGTGACAGTGCAGTGGCACTCCTCACCCATCAGGTTGGCAAACATTAAAAGAGCAATTACACTGCTGGTGCGGATCCATGAAAAAGAGTCATTGCTAGCGAAAACATGGAATGTCACAGCATTACTGGAGTGCAATCTGGCAATATTTCTTAGCATTTTAAATCGAAGAATGCTTTGACTCATCAGTTCAACTTCTGGAAGCCTATTCTGTAGAAATAAAGCCACCAGTACAAGGATATTCACTGCATATTCTTGTTGTGGTAGAAAACAACAGAAAACAAACTGAGAACTTATAACGGGGAATGAGTAAAAATATGGCATATTCCTAAACTTTTATTAATAATATTGGGTGATCTTTAAATAGAGCTTTACCAGGTGACTGGGAGACATTTTCACAATTTGTCTTTTCTTTTCTTTTCTTTTAATTTTATCTTTTTTGAGACAGGGTCTCACTCTGTTGCCCAGGCAACAGGGTCTCACTCTGTTGCCTAGAGTACAGGGGCGTCATCATAGCTCACTACAGCCTCAAACTCCTGGGCTCAAACGATCCCATTGTTTGGGAGGCTGAAGCAGGAGGATGGCTTGAGCCCAGGAGTTCAAGACCAGCCTGAGCAAGAATGAGATGCCTCTTCTCTACAAAAAAATAGAAAAATTAGCTGGGCTTGGTGACACATACCTATTGTCCCAGCTACTCCAGAGGCTGAGGCAGGAGGATTGCTCGAGCCCAGGAGTTTGAGGTTGCAGTGAGCTATGATGATGCCACTGCAGTCTAGCCTGGGCAAGAGAGCAAAGTGTGTGTGTGTGTGTGTGTGTGTGTGTGTGTATTATAGGCCGAGTGCGGTAGCTCAGGCCTGTAATCCTAGCACTCTGGGAGGCCGAGGCGGGAGGATTACTTGAGGTCAGGAGTTCGAGACCAGCCTGAGCAAGAGCAAGACCCTGGCTCTACTATAAATAGAAATAAATTAATTGGCCAACTAATATATATAGAAAAAATTAGCTGGGCATGGTGGCACATGCCTGTAGTCCCAACTACTTGGGAGGCTGAGGCAGGAGGATCACTTGAGCCCAAGAGTTTGAGGTTGCTGTGAGCTAGGCTGACACCACTGCACTCTAGCCTGGGCAACAAAGCGAGACTCTGTCTCAAAAAAAAAAGTTAAAAAAAATTATATGCATAGCATATAAATATGCCTATATAGTCATACACATAGCTATAAATGTTTATATGTTATATAACAATTGTTATAATTATATATCATCTAATTTATATAATATATAATGTACAATGTTTATACATAATAGGCCTAGTATATAAACATTTACATAGCAAATAAATATACATAGCATATGTATATATGTATATAAATATGTAAATATACATAGCAGCACTCTTTCAGATCTAATGCTAATTAAAAGACAAAATACTTTTTAATAAACAAGTAAAATAATGGACTTTATATAATTTTCAAAGGGCTTGTCCTCATAAGGTGAAGTATAGTGTAAAATAGGACATGAAATGCCATGGGGGCAAAATAAGCAAGTTATGAAACAGCAGAATAACTTTGCAATTCTTTTCAGAGAGCTCCGTTTTGAGCACAGTCTGTTTCCTGAACAGTTTACAAATGGAACTTTTCTATTTTGGCAATGGCTGTTGAAGTCCACTCAAACAGGTGCTACTTAAACCCTTCCTGGGTTTATGTAAAATGAAGAGCAGCTACATTTTCTCCCCTGTGCTAATGCCCATAAAATGGAAAGAAACAAAAATTATGAATGAAATTTTATTAACCAGGACATTTTAGAAATGCAGAATCTGGACTTTTTATTTTCACACCATAAGTCAAATAAAATGCAGCAAACCATTGTTTCCAACTCATGCTGCCATCGTTCTGTACCGTTGGGGCCACATCTTGCCCTGGGAAGGGCTACTTCAATGGTAACACTTCTGAGGAATCCCAGTTACTGCTGAGAAGGAGTCTCAGAACTTCCTTCAAGGTGAAGTCAGTGCCCAATCGGAATTAGAGATCTTCTTAGAGAAGAAAACAATCATTAGAAAGTTTCATCATGCACACTCCACATTGGACCCTCAGCTTCATTGCATCATTAAAGATACAATTCTTTAAAAATCAAGAATGCTGTATAGATGGGAGCTTGTTTGAACTAGCTGAGAGGGAGAGTTATGACTTGGGTAAAGGTTCAGGAGGAAAATAAACAAACAGAGTGGAAGAATGTGGGGAGTGATTATTCTTCATGACATAAATTTATGTTATTTATTATGTGCAGAAGACAGGAAGGTGTTTTCTGGGCTGAGATGACCCTATCTCATCAGTTATCAGCCTCAGGAGTAAAAAAGGAACATTCTACCCAGGAAGAGGGCTACTCTGGATAGATCAGGACAATTTCTATTCCCTGAGGAATTGTGTCTTAGGACTGTCTGTATGGGATTCGCCATATTGGAATTCCGCTCTTTCTAATGAATTTCTTCTAAGAGTCTCCCTTTGTCTCGTACTCTGTTTTTAATTTGACCACCAGCCTTTGGCATTGAATGAAAAGCTCCAGACTCTTTCAGCCAGAGGGCTGCTGCATAAAAGAACAAACCATTTATTTGTTTTTAATTTATGTCCCTTCCCAACCCAAACACTAGATTGAAATGACATTAAAAGTATCAATCTGAAGAGGAGAAAGAGAGGATTCAGGGATTTGTTCCATTACTCCAAAGTATTAAGAGCAGGCAGGACTATGGGCAACAAGTCCTGAGCAGATAATCACGTGATTAAAAATTTGGGGGTTAGACTTCTAGTTTTATCTGGTTTTAATTTATCATAGTAATAGCTAATATGGGGATGCTAAGTTACAATTTACAAGTTGTTTTAGCATGCAGTGATCACCTAATTCGATCCCCATAGCAGCATAAAGATACAGATGCTATCATTATCTCCATTTTACAGCTAAGACCAAGGCTCCAGGACAATAAATGATATTACTCAGTTTTACCAGTTAACCACAGGCAGATTTTGTTTGTTTGTTTGTTTGTTTGTTTCAGAGGCAGATCTTGAAATTAAACTTAGGCATTCTCACTTAAAATTCCTTGTTCTTCTGGTTGCCTTTGAAAGGAAGATCTAAAACCATGGAACCCTGACCTAGAAGGGATCTTAGAGGCCTTGTGGGCCAGCATTTGCCTAGTTTTGCAAGACATTGACACATTTCAACAACACAAAGTTTGGGCAATGCCAGATTATAGGATATCAATTGGATTGCTTGACCACAGAATGTCCCAGAATTATTATTATGCTAATATATATTGGGGGCTTTTCTGTCTGATTTTATTTGGCTATGGATTTCTTTTAGGGGAGCATCTAAGAACCACATCCTTTACTACACTAATGGATCTTGGTGCCTTTTCTGATCATATCTACCATGGACTTCTTTTAGGGGAGCATTTATGTAGGAACCACATCCTTGGCTCCCAGGCCACTGAGACAACTTTGTAGTCTTTTATGCAAGTCCCAGAGCTAGAAGAACTACTAGGGCAACACAATGGTTTTAGACAAAACTATGTGAAGTAGTGGGAGTTCCTCCTGGCTCTGGGGTCCCCTCCTGGTTAATGCTGCTTGTCATCCCAGGGTGCCCCAATCAACATGAGCTACCACACGGTGGTCCCTGCTGGAGGCCTCACCCAGGCCTCCCAGGCTTCCTCACTCCACACCCACTTTCATCTCAGTCCCCAGTACTCCAGGCTCCATGGTGAGGGGTTTTGGAGGCCAGACTCTGGATGGCCTAGGTTTAGATCCTGACTCCCCGACTCACTGTCTGTGTGACCCAGTGTCTGTGTGTGTCCATCTCCCCATCTGCAAAATAGGGCTAATCACAGTACCATCTCACAGGGTATTGCAAAGATTAAATAAGGTCATGCATGTAAAGCACTCAACCCATTGTCTGCTTCCCAGTAAGTGTTTAAAAAGCTCATACTATTGTTATTGCCATCTTAATTTGGACACTGGGTAAGTATTGCTAAAAAAAATATGTAGGCCATCTTCCATTCACTCCTCCAGATATGCCAAGCAGACACAACCCCAGCAGGATTGCCATTATGGAGTGGTGCTTTGAGGTCATGCCTGTCATGTGTTCACAGGATGCTATAGGCTTTATAAAAATAGTGATTGTAACTCCCATGTGGATTGACAGACTCAGGAACTTGTTAATGCAATCAATTTATAGATCCTCCACATTCTATCCCTGCATGAAATTGTATTATAAGAAATCAAAATACCTGGAATGTGTTATCTCATACTCATCAGAGAGTCTTCATAATTACAGGGGTCTCCTTTTAAAACAGTGTTTCTGTGGCTTCTAAAAATCTTGTTTGAAAATGTGTCCTCGATTCATAATGCAGTGAATATATATTTAGTGCCTGCTAGATACTAAGTGCTAATAATCTAGGGTCTGGGAGAAGAGCAAGGTACAAAACAGACAAAATCCCTGCCCTCATGAAGTTTATAGCATAGCAAGGGAGACAGACAAGTAGCAAGCAAACAAGTTAGTAACCTGCTTGGCCGGGGGTCGGAGGCCTTGGGCAGTAAGTGCAATGGGGAGAAATAAAGGAAGGTGTTGCTAGGAGGGGGTACTGGGGGAGAGGAGGCATCTGGGAGAGAGGAGGCAGGATGGCTGCTCTGAGGGGATGCTTGAGTGCAGAGGCAAATGTTGAGAAGCTCTGCAGAACATTCTAGAACATGGACAAGTCCTGTGGCGGGAGTGAGTGTGGCTTATTTGAGAAACAACAAAATGACGCTCTAGGATTTCAGTCTAATGGTTCCCATAACAAAGCACATTTACATTACAGAGTATCAGGAAAACTTTGTCTCTGCAGACCAATTTGTGTTCTTTTTGGTGAGAAAGTAAAAACCATGTAGCCTACAACGTCTCTCTTTTGGCTTGGCCTTCTAGAAAGCTCAGAGCCACGTTCTGTGCCCACTGACTGTGGATAATCAGGGGTCTGGGATCAGCTGCCTACTCTACTTCTTTATAGAGTAAGTTGTAAAATAAGTTCTTATTTGTCCCAGACTTTCGCTGTGTAAGCTATATTGTCACCCATGTGCTGCCTCGAGTTGACTTGAAAGCGGTAGAAGAATTAAGCTTTACATTGTCATTCAACGGATTTGCCGTTAGAAAGAAGGAAGTTGTAACAAGTGGCAGATTTCACTGCCTCGTTGGTTCACTGCACAGACGTTTATTAGGTGCCCACAGATTCCAGGCACTGGGTGACGGTTCCTGCCCTCACATTCTAGGGTGCAGAACTAATTACAGATGTCAGATGTAAACTGGCACAAGATGAGAGCCCGATGAGAGTGACATCTGGCCTGGGAAGATTTTTCTGGAGGATGAGGGGACTGACACATGGAGTCCCCTCCTGTCCTCACGGTAGGAGAAAGGCCACATCAGCCCCCAGCCTGGCCCCCATCCGAGGAGGGTGGTGAGGGCCTAGCCAGCCAGCCGGCCCCACCTTCCAGAATCAATCCCAGCTCCAAGGCACCAGGGTCTGAGGCAAGAGCTTTCCTGACAGAAAGAAAAATAGATTAAAAATGTCTCAGCCCACATGTCCTATTTTTAATTGATCTGCACACAGACTCTTCAATCATGGTATTAATATTTAATTGTCCTGTCAGGTCAGATCCTTCCCAGTCAGATGGTTAAAAATGGCTTGGGACAGAGGAGAAAATGAGGTGTGGGTGGGTGTGAGGTGAGGAAAATGACGTACTTGCTGAGGAGGGATCAGGATCTGAAGGACCAGGATGGAACAGGCAGACCCTGGCCCTAGGGTCCTGGGAGAGAGAACATCTCATTTGCTTTCTCTCTGTCCCTTCATTCCACGTGTGTGGAAGCACAACAGTATTTTTCCAAAAAGCCATTAAAGGAACCATGTAAACGCGTAGACAACACCAGGCCTGTGTAGAAAAGGAGGTGTTTTTTCAATGAGCAGCCAGGGGAAACTCTGGAGAAGGGTCCAGAGCACGAGGCGGCTGTGGCCTGGGTTCTCTGAGCTTGTGAGGGGCCACCTGGTGTCTGACTCCGGCCCCAGCCCGGCCTGCCCAGGTGGAGCCAGATTTACACGCATGTTCCTTCCAGAAGCCGTGCTTGTCTGGGCTGTCCCAGCGTCATGGCAGCACAGAAAAATGGCTCGGGGACTATTTCAGTACAGAGCGCTCTCAGAGACAGTGAATAAATGTCTCGATGTGACTCATTCAAAGAGGCTATTAATAGCCAGGAGACGAGAGAGATGGGAGAATTGAATTTCATTCAGTTCCAGCCTTTTGCTTTATTTATTCCTCCTTTTTAAAAAACAGACTTCCAGAGGTAACATTTGTCTTGTCAGGTTTGAGTGGCGTGAGGAGGAAGGGCTTGTCTGCCCAGCCCAGCTGCCACCTTCTCCGCTTCTCCCAGGGCCCCAAGGCGGAAAAGCGGCAATGCCCGCTCGGAGGCTCAGGACATGCACCTTTCTGTTCATCGCCAACACCCTCGCTGGACAGAAAGCCTCAGGTGTCCAGGCAGTCACAGGAAGTCACGTTGAGGTGATGTCTCATTTTCACCGCACTCTGACTTAGAGTCCTGTTCAATACCCCTGTCACCTCTGTGTGTCTTCTTGGTTTGGGGCAGTAGTTCTCAGTGGGGACACATGTGCCCCAAGAGGGACTTTGGGGACGTGGGTGTATTTGGTCGTCTTAATGGTTGGGTTGGCATGGTCTCGGCATTGAAAGGGAAAAGGCAGAAATCCTTGCTACTCTGCAATGCCCTGGGTGACAGCCCCCAAGGCAGAACCACCTCTGTCCCCACGACCTCGGGTGCCCCCTGTGCATTCTTGAATGGAGGACACGTTTGGAATGATCCCAGCCTAAAAGTGACCTCCATTTTACTCGTGCCCAGGGCATATTTGTTACATGTTTTTAAATACATGACGTTTCCCAGGAATGTAACTATTGTGAGGATCAAGGAAAGACTAGATTTTGTGTTGCTCACCTTTTGGAAAAATCTCATCTGTGATGGCAATGTCACCTGTGGTATCTGAATTACCAAAATCACACATGCCTGTGCTACTCTGCATTCCAGCTCTCAGATTTGTGGCACTTTTGTTTCTTCACACGAGCATCTGACTACTTCATGCCGGCCTCTAATTTACTCGCCCCAAAACGTTACATATTGAAACACATATATGATGTCACCATAAGCGACTTTTATTTCTCTACCATATCTTGATTAGGATATTGTACTGATTTTTAAAACTGTATGTATAAGTGGGCAATATTTTTATGATTTAATTTCAGGAATGTAAAAGGGACATACAGAATATTTGTTAGGAAGCGAGGTAGTGGGAATGTTCCAGGTCCTATACCAGGACTGAGATAACTGGTGTGGATTTTAAAATAGCACAAACTCCTGAGAGAAGAGCCAGGCAGGAGGTCCATCAGCAACTGGACTCCCTGAGCCATGCTCTGCTCAGAGGCTCCACTGCCTCAAATAAGCCTCAGTGCAGTTTTGAAAATGTAATTGTTGGCAAGAATCAGGCAGATCATGGAAAAGAGTGAAGGGTCAGAAAGCAACAGTGCAAGGGCTGTGCAGGGACACCAGCCCTCAGACTCACAGGGCACGGCAGGGTCTGTGACAACCTGCGCCCCCTGACTGTAGTCCTGCGGAATTGCAGGCTCAGTGGCGCTAGAGCTTCCATTTTTTTCAATGGAAGCTGGAAATCTGTCATGTTGACAACTGCATTAGTTGGGATAAGACGAGGCTGCTCTGCCAATGATACAATGGCTTAAGGGACCAGGACGTTGATTTCTTTGGCATGTCGTGGTTACAGTATGAAAGGTCATGGTTAAGCCTGGGTAGCCATCTGTCTGGGCATCCGTAAGGGGAAGGGGGAGAGGGAAGAGGATGTAGGGGGAGCACACGTAGCATTATTAAGGCCCAGCCTTGGAAGCTGCCTGCCTCAGCTTCACGCATGTCCTATAACTGGTGAGTGAATGTCGTCCTGAGCTGGGCAGCCACTGCCTGGTACGGCTCCGATGGTCTCGGCCAGAGCACCTCATTCAAACCTTCAACATGCACCACGCGGACCAATCCTTTGCTGACCATGCTGACTTGGCTCAAGCGCTGCTGGTCCTGCTCTGCTGGAACCTATGATTTGGTTGGAGATTTCAGTTCTGCACATGGAGACATGACTCAGAACAGAGGAGCGAGGAGGAAGGCGCCGGGCAGGGTGTCTCAGTTGGTGGCAGTGTGGTTTGCTCAGAGAAGCACTCCAAGGAGCCACAGCTTTGAGAGTAAGGGTGTAGACTTTGAATGCAGACACAGGGGTTTTCATTCAGGTTAGCTGTCTGTCCCCCTCCAGGAAACCTCTCCTGATCAATCCCTCCCAGGTCGGCTCAGGTGCTTCTGTTGTCGCTTCTAAAACACCCCTGAGTGCCCCCCCAGCACGGCATTCCTCCCACCCCCTGTGCTGGCTGCCTGTGCTGTCTTCCCACCTGTGTACACCACAGTTACATTTCGTTCACCATTGTATCCTCAGGGTCTCTCAGAGTAATTGGTATAAGGTAGGTACTCAACAAATACTTGATGAATGAATGAAAGAATCCTATGAATAGTAGAAAATTAAAGGTGTTTTTGAGTCAGTGCCAGGCATGACCACAGAGCTTTGTTAGGAAGATGAATCTGGTTCTCATATTCGGGAAGGAGGAAAAAATCAGACAGGGTTGCCTGTGAAGTTCCCTGTGAGTGAGGGAGGAGAGAGCCCCTGGGAAGGGGGTGCTCAGAAAGGCTGATGGATTGGGGGTGTTGGGGTGGGGAGTGAAGAATTGGAGGCCCCCCTGGCTCTGAGGTGTTTCGGGCCACATCTAGGTGAGTGCTAATAGAGTCAGCCAGAGCACCAGTCACCAAGAGGAGCCTTGCACGGAGGAGACAGCCATGAACAGCTAACCCTGGGGGGGTTCTACGTGCCACTAATTGAATTAAAATAGAAATTCTAGGAGGGTCTTCCTGGATGAGGGAGCATTTATCTTGGACCTGGAGGCACAGGGAAAATGAGTGTTCTAGAAAAGCATGTCAGCTTCATTAATTTGCCAAGAATGTAGTGAGAGTACAATAAATATTTTTATGAGCAAAAGGATACATGCAGTAATGACTGGCTGGCTATTGTTTGTACTAGACTTTCAGGGAAAATGATTGGGAAGACGATCGAGGCTCTTCTCAAGCTAGGAAGAGTTTGATTGCTATGACAGATCTTGGCCTCTTGAGCCCATCAAAGAGAGCTGTGATCTCTGAGGAAGAGGTTTCCTCTGGGCAACGGTGGGGAAGGAGCTCAGGGAGAAGTTGGGTCACCCCTCACCCTAGCCCAAGATCTAGGGAGTATTAAGCATGTCGTGCACCTGGAGCCCAGGTTCCAGCCAACTGTGGCCCTTGCCAGTCACATCAGCCAGACTGTGAAGACCTCCTCAGCCCCAGGGGCCAGTAGGCAGTGCCAACTTCTGCTGTGACATCCTTGCAGTTGTGACAGACAGACACAGGTCTTCTCTTGCGTGCAGGTGAGTGGGGCTGCACGTGGCGCGCCTCAGACAAAACCGAGGCACCTGAGGGGAGGCAGGCTCCACAGCTGGACGCAGAACACAGGCTTGGCTGGTAGAGGGTCCCTCAGGGAGTCAAACACTTAGATTATTAGGCTGGGTTAAGGCAAGGGCTTCCTTTGCAAACAGCATAGGTGCCTGGAAGTCACAGTGCCAATTCAAGGTCCTTGTTGGGGGCAAGATTGACAAGCTCAGCATGGCCAGAGGCCAGGGTCACAAGGTTACCAACAGGCTTTGGGAGCTGGGGGTGAGGAAGGGTTGGGGCTGGATTTGGTGTCTGGGAGAAGAAGGCTTTGGATGTGGCTGGAGGTGTAGGGAAGACAGAGGATGGTTGTATTGAAGGGAACTAGACTGGAAATCAGAAGACTTGGATTTTAAGTTTGAGTTTTACCAACTAGCTGTTGACCATGAGTATGTCATTTCCTTCTTCGTGCCCTCTTTTCTGCATCCGTCCTGATTCTGGCCAGGACTGTAGGGGGTACAAGGGCAGATGGACTTTGATTGGTTCTGCTGGGATCACATGCCCATCTCAGGCCAATCAAAGTCTTTTTTTGGGATTTTCATATGGTTGCTTCCAAAGCTGCCTGGGGCCATGCAAGCCCATTTCCCTGGCTGCAAAGAGGCAGCTATTTGAAGTAGGAGAGAATGAGGATATTCTAGAAGGAAGAAAACCTAAGATTAGAGAGAGATAAGTGAAAGATAGATATAATTAGATAGATACATACAGACTTTCATATGTAGAAACACAGACAAACAGAAAACCTAGCTCCTACACCTGCTGGATCTTTTGCTTGAGCTAATTTGAATTTTCTGCTAACAAAAAAGTTACTATTAATATAGTAGAAATATGAAGGCCTTGTGACTTTATTAATGATCTAAAGCAGAAAATTGGTGGTAGAAGGGAAAGAAGTGAGAGAAGGTAGGTTGTCTTTTGCTACTTTCTTGTAAAACTTCAGTTAAACTCTCATATTCAGATGAAAATACTGGGCCATTTCCAACAAGTCATTGTTCTCCAAAAGCTCCGCACTTTTACCTGCCTTTGCAAATGTCATCCTCTCTGCTCTTGGCATCTCCTGCCCCTTTCTTTTCATGTCCCTTGTCTGGTTAATTCCTATTCAAACTTCAAAACTTTGTCCTGCCCTGCTCTCATTCATTGATTCTTTTTTTTAGCAAGAACTCATTGAGCCAAGTGCTGTGCTAGGAGCTGGGAAATGGCAAGGAAGATGACATTCATTTACTCATTCAACAGATACTGCTTAATTGCCTGCTGTGGGCCAGTCGCAGCATTATGTGGACAAATCCAGTGGAGAGTGAGCAAGACAAGGTCCTTGCCCTCATGGAGCTTATTCTATTGGGAGACGAAAAGTAGAATTCATTTAGGAGATGTGGACTCCTGCAGCTATCTTGATCCTCCCCAATAGCTAATTCTTACCTGCACTCCCTACTAGACTGCGAGGAAAGTGAGCAGAGAGACTGTGTCCTCCTCTCCTGTCTCCGCATGTGGCACAGGCCCAAGGACACCCTGCTCGGTCTGAGCCCAGCGGTGTGCCATTGCTCATGGAGGATGCTGCCAGTTTGGCAGGGAGGAGGGACTGTGCTTCCCCCAGGCCTGGTGGACACCTCTTCAGTAGTGGGTGGGAAGAGGAATTTAATGGGATTTTATTTATTTATTTATTTATTTATTTATTTATTTATTTATTTATTTATTTTTGAGACAGAGTCTTGCTTGTTGCCCAGGCTAGAGTGAGTGCTGTGGCGTCAGCCTAGCTCACAGCAACCTCAAACTCCTGGGCTTGAGCGATCCTTCTGCCTCAGCCTCCCGAGTAGCTGGGACTACAGGCATGCGCCACCATGCCCGGCTAATTTTATATATATATATTATTTGGCCAATTAATTTCTTTCTATTTATAGTAGAGATGGGGTCTTGCTCTTGCTCAGGCTGGTTTCGAACTCCTGACCTCGAGCAATCCACCCGCCTCGGCCTCCCAGAGTGCTAGGATTGCAGGCGTGAGCCGCCGCGCCCGGCCCTTAATGGGATTTTAAAGAAGACAATAAAGGAGATCCAAAGACATGGCCATATGGACTTCAGCGTTTTATGAGGAAGTCAGCCCAGCCCCAGAAAGCAGCGGGTTATACTTTGAAGAGAAGCCAAGTGAGTGCAGTTTCCACCGAAAGCTGTTTGGTGGGATCCGTGGGCAAGGCTGTGACAGTTGGTGCCACTTCATGAGGCTGCTGTGCACTCTTCCAGCTTAGGGTGGGGAAGGTCAGGGGACCGGGCAGGTGGGCTCCGGGCCAGGCAAACGCTGGAGGCCCTGGGAGGGGAGGCCCCGGTGCTGAGACGGGACCCAGGCGCCTATGGCTGGGAGATGTCCGGTGCCCTTAGAATCAGAGCTGAAGGGACTGTGGAGTTCATTTTAGTTAGATGGGAAAACTGAGTCCCAGAGAGGGCAGGTGGCCAGCCCAAGGTCAAACAGCAAGGTGACGGTAACGCCAGGAGTCAGCCCCGATTTCTCTGGACTCAGCAGCAAGTTGAGGACATGGAAACATGGCCGCCACTCTGCCCTGAGGAGATACCTTTTAGGATCGGTATCTGGCCTCCCTTCCCTTTTCTCTTGCTCCCTCCTCACCAAGATGAACTGAACACCTGTGTGCTCCAGGGACTGGCACAGGTGCTGAGGAGAGAGACGCCGGGCACGGCTGGCGCCCAGAGGAGCCCCCGGCTGCGGGGGAGCAGGACACGAGGACGCGGGGACCCGCAGCTGCAGCTGGGCGGGCGGGCAGGGCGCGCGAGGAGCTGGCAGTGCGCAGGGCCTCACCCGGCTGGGCCTGGGGCTCCGGGGACCCCTTCCGAGGACGGGGTGCCTGCGCCCTGAGGGATGGGAGGGCTGCAGGCACGCGACAGGCGTTAGGTGAGGGAGATGCCAGCGAGACCATTTCAGACACGTGGCTGGTGACGGGCGAAGGGCGGATCTGAGGGAGCGGAGGCTGCGGGGGACATGCCGGAAGGCGGTGAGCCAAGAAGAGGCCGCGAGGGCTGCAAGTGGCGGATGGAGTCGCCGTCAGAGGCACGTGTGGGGCGGAGGAGGAGGAGCCAGGCCCAGACCTGCCCACACGCAGGGCGTCTCCACACAGACAGCCTCTGGCCCCTCACACCCCAAAGCCCCCTCGATTCTCCACAGCACGGCCTTCCCCTCTTCTGGTTTCCGTCAGTGGTCCCCCACTGTCTCTTCCCTCAAGTTCCATGTTCGGCTTTTTTCCTCCCCTCGTTGCCAGGGCCACTCGTCCTTACCGTGGCTGAGCGGGTGACCTCGCTCAGGGCGGCCCAACTCGCCAGGCTCTTCCTGAGACTGAATTTAGAAAGCACGGTTAGGCCGGGTGCGGTGGCTCACGCCTGTAACCCTAGCACTCTGGGAGGCCGAGGCGGGAGGATCGCTCAAGGTCAGGAGTTCGAAACCAGCCTGAGCAAGAGCGAGACTTTGTTGACTGTCTCTACTATAAATAGAAAGAAATTAATTGTCCAACTAAAAATATATAGAAAAAAAATTTAGCCGGGCATGGTGGCGCATGCCTGTAGTCCCTGCTACTCGGGAGGCTGAGGCAGGAGGATGCTTGAGCCCAGGAGTTTGAAGTTGCTGTGAAATAGGCTGATGCCACTGCACTCTAGCCTGGGCAACAGAGTGAGACTGTCTCAAAAAAAAAAGTACCTTTAGTCACTTCCCTGAGAGCGGCTGCTTCCCACCCTGACCAATTGAATCATCTAAAACTTAGTTAAGCCTAAAAAGCATTTACCAGAAATTCACTATGAGCAGGTGGTCCGTTTCTGCCTTCTGGAAAACGCCCAGACTACAAAGGGGCCTTCTCACTTCTGAACTGGAAGACTCTCAGCCCCTGGTTGCTTTCTTTTCCTGGCTTTGGTGCATGGAATGGAAAAAGAAATTCAAATCTAATTTCAAAAACAAAATAAATGAACAACAGAAGCCCCTTAATTATTTGTTCTAATAGGCCAGAGGTCAGCATGATCTAGAATCTGGTGATAAGTCCGTCTCAGAGGAGAAAAATTAAAGATTTTACTTTTGGCTTTTTTGTAGGTGCTCAATAAATATTTGTGGACTGGATGAACAGCAGGCTAACAAAGCATTCCTTGCACAGGTCCTGTAAGACCTGCCTGACAATAGGGCCTGAAGCCATCCCTTGTCACCCTCAGTGCCTGTCACTGGGCCCAGCGCTCACAGAACTCAGGGCATGGTGGCTGGGTGAGCTATTAGTTCTTATAATCACATTAGCTGTTTATAAAAATCAACGATATTTCCTTGTCCTGAAAAATAGCTGGATATTTAAAGTAGGTCTGTCTTGCATCCTGAAATCTTATTGCTCTAATTATTCAAATCAATTCAACATTTACTAAGAGCAGTGCAGGCTGTTGGAGGGTGAGAAGGAGCCAGTTCTGATTCCCGAAGATCAGAATCTCAGTGGTGGAGGGTTTGGGGAGGGGCGAGAGGAAGGTAGTGGTGGGAGCTCTGGGTGTGGGACAGGCCTGTGTCCCGCCCCCGGTCGCCCCCCACCGCCACCCCCTCCAGCCCTGGAGTAGCTGCTGACACTGTCAGAACTTTGGGCCTCTTCTCCGGCCTATCGGAGTGTTGGGAGGGCTGTGTTGCTAATAGTTTGTGGGGCTGACACGACAAAATACCACAGAGTGAGTGGCTTAAGCAAGAGAAATTTATTTTCTTACACTTTTGGAGGGCAGAAGTCCAAACTGAAGGTGTTGGCAGGATTGGTTTCCTCCGAGGCCTTTGTCCTTGGCTTGCAGTTTGGCTGTCCTCTCACTGAGTCCTCACGTGGTCTTTCCCCAGCGTGCCCCTGGGGTGTCTTTGTGTGCCCCAATCTCTTCTTTTCCGGACACCAGGCAGACTCAGTCAGGCCCATCCTAACAAGCTCATTTTTATCATTTGAAAGGTCCTGCTCTCCATATTTTAAGGTTAGGGTTAGGGGTTCAACACATGCATTTTGGGAGGTCACAACTTGACCTACAACGAAGACCAAATAAAATCATGTGCAAAATGTCTAGTACGATGCTTGCCTGGTACATAGTCATTTGAATTTCCCTCCTCCTTCCTCCTAGTGGAATAACAAAAATGCCAAATAACCATTTTTAGGTAGAGTAAATGTAAAATTTGGCCTCTCTGGGTATAAATTGTCATTTAATATGAATATTGGGGATCAAAATTAATGAGTTTCTATTAACTATGCTTATTTGGAGATTCTGGTTTTAAAGTTAGATTTATCAAGATATAATTACATACCATAAAATTCACCCTTTTAATGTGCTCAGCTTGCTCAAGGAGTTTTAACACATGTATATAGTCGTGAAACCACTGCCACAATCAAGATTGGGAACATTTCTATCATTCCAAAAAGTGCGTGCCCTCATGCTCCCCTTTGCAAGTCCTTCCCCACTCTAAGCCTTTTGCAACCACTGACCTGTTTTCTGTCCTTAGAGTTCTGACTTTTCCATTATGTTATATACATGGAGTCGGGTGGTGCATGGTCATTTGACATCCGCTTCTTGCACTTCGAATAATACTTGTGAGATTCCTCGGCGTTGCTGCACCTATGAGTAGTTGTCCCTTTTATCATTTTGTTACCGAGTAGCTTTACATTCTGTGGATATACCATAATTTGTTAAACCATTTGCAAAATATGAAAGTTCCAATTGCTCCACTTGGTATTTTTAGTCTTTTTTAGTTTTAGCCATTTTAGTGAGTATGTATTTCATTGTGGTTTTAGTTGTATTTTGCTAATGGCTAATGATTTTTTCTTTTTTTTTTTTTTGAGACAGAGTTTCACTGTATTGCCCAGGCTAGAGTGCCGTGGCATCAGCCTACCTCACAGCAACCTCAAACTCCTGGGCTCAAGCGATCCTGCTGCCTCAGCCTCCCGAGTAGCTGGGACTACAGGCATGCGCCACCATACCTGGCTAATTTTTTCTCTATATATTTTTAGCTGGCCAATTAATTTCTTTTTATTTTAGTAGAGACAGGGTCTCGCTCTTGCTCAGGCTGTTTTTGAACTCCTGACCTTGAGCGATCTGTCTGCCTTGGCCTCCCGGAGTGCTAGGATTACAGGAGTGAACCACCACGCCGGCCTAATGGCTAATGATGTTGAGCATACTTACCCAATATGTACATACGTACATCTGTAATGGATATATGCTTTGCACATGTTACAGTCTGTGCTTTGACTTTTCATTTTTCTTAACACTGTCTTTTGAAGAGCAGAAGTTTTAAATTTTGATAAAGTCGAATTTGCCCATTTTTCCTTTTATGATTCATGATTTTTGTGTTCTATCTAAAAATCTTTATTTAATATTAGTTAACAAAAGTTTTATCTTCTACTTTTCTTCTAGCAGTTTTATATTTTAGTTTTTACATTTAGTACTATGATTCATTTTAAGTTAATTTTGTGTGTGGTTTGAGGTAAGAGTTAAGGTTCATTTTATGCATACGAATGTCTAATTTCACCAGCACAATTTATTAAAAAGACCATCCTTTCCTCCATTGAATTACCCTGACACCTTTGTTTAATATCAATTGACCACATATGTGGGGGCCTATTTCTAGATTATTATTTTGTTCCATTAATCCTCCTCTACTCTAATATCACATTTTCCTTATTGGTGTAGCTTTATAGTAAGTCTTCAGATCAGGTAGTGCTAGTCTTCCAAATTTGTTCTTCCTTCTCAACATTGGCTTTGCTATCCTAGATCCTTTCTGCATAAATTTTAGAATCAGTTTGCCAATTTCCACACAAAAGCAGATTAGGATTTTAATTAGGATTCTTGTTACCTTAAAAAAAATCATTCTGATAAATTAGATGAACATCATTCCTAGAATTGTGGATAATCTTTGAAACAAACTTTAGGTATTTTAGTAAACTGGTCAGTTTTTAATTAGGTTCAATGTTTACACACCTGTGATTCACACCTTCTTTCCTGATCCAAGGCTGCAATGAAATGAAGCCTCGTTTTTTGGTGATGAAAACACCTGGAATGTACCCATGGCTCCAGGGGCCCTTTTGTCCCAAGAGGAAAGCCAGATTTGTCCCTCAGGTGACCTCTGTCTACAGCTGTGACGGGTAGGCACGGCCTACCAACCCAGACCCGAGAGAAGCTGCTGGAAGCTTCCCAAACAGCCACTCTCGTCCAGAGCAAAGCTCCTCTGGTTTGGGAAAAGTGGTCTCACTCACAGCACAAGAGCACCACAGGCCCCAGGAGGAGAGTATTCTGGGAAGAGGTTGAGGGCAGAGGCACAATATTCTGGAAGCTTTGCCACCACTGGTGTGGGGTCTTCCCGATGGAACACGCAGAGCAGGGGCGGGATTGCCACGCAGCCTGGTCCCCTGGGCTGCTCTCAGGACTCTGGCCTTTCAGCGAAGAACTGCCACCACTGTGGACTGCGAGCAGGTTCTAAATAGACCAGTCATCTTTCCCTTTTAGCACAGAAGGGTCTCACAGCTCCAAATACCACCACGGGCCTGAATGTTTCAAGTGCAAACATTCCCCAAACCACAGCCCTCGGGTGAGAGGAAGAGCTGGCCAAGGGCTTTGGAGGAAAAACAACCACCCACCCACCAGCCTGGAAACCACTGGGTGCACAGGAGGCTGGGTCATCTCGCTCACAGGACTTGTACCCGGCAGAATTAATCTGATAAAGTCACATTCCCAGCCAGCGCCTGCCCCCACCTTCCCTCTGCTCCAGGAAACGACACCAGCCCAGGAGGTGTGGGGAGAGCTCCCAGGGGGCACCCGTCCTGGCAGGTTGGCAGGGTGAACTGAGCTTGCAGAACATTCAGGGCAGTGCTGGCTCTGAGGGTAGTGGGATGCCAGCCTTCCCTGTCCTTTAGTCCAATGCGACACGCAGCAATTGTAAACAAATTCAGCGACAACACAGGAACCAGTCCTTGGCAAACAAACAAGGGTCCTTTGACAGAAGGCAGGAGTCTGCCGGGAGTTGTGGGAGGCCTCGGGCTGATAGGCCTGGGTGGTGCCGTGACTGTCACGGGAACGGTCTCTCGGGAATGGTCTGGGGGCAGGTGGGCAGAACGCGGGAGCGTCCTTGGGATGACCAGTGCAGACTGTCTCCACACCAGTCAGCTGGTGAGCAGAAAAGCTCCAGAGTGCGGCCAGGCATGCTGGCTCACGCCTGTAATCCTAGCACTCTGGGAGGCTGAGGCAGGAGGATCACTCGAGGTCAGGAGTTCAAGACCAGCCTGAGCAAGAGCGAGACCCTGTCTCTACTGAAAATAGAAATTAGCTGGACAACTAAAAATATATAGAAAAAATTAGCCGGGCATGGTGGCGCATGTCTGTCATCCCAGCTACTCGGGAGGCTGAGGCAGGAGGATTGCTTGAGCCCAGGAGTTTGACGTTGCAGTGAGCTAGGCTGACACCATGGCACTCTAGCCCAGGCAACAGAGTGAGACTCTGTCTCAAAAAAAGGAAAAAAAGCTCAAGAAGTGAGTAGACAGCTTGGGAAGGCAGTGAGGAAGAAAGAAAGGGAGGAAGGAAGGAAATCAAGGAATCCCCAAGTGGTAGCTGCTGGGAGGGAAGGGTGGCCTGGGCCCCACCCAGGCTGCAGGGACTGGCTGGATCCGCTCACATGCCTCTCAGCAGGGTGTGTCCCCTCATGAGGGGTTGTTGGTGGGATTCACTCCAGGAGGGACAACTTCATGACAACTTTTCAGTTGAAGGAAGGGAGCTTCAGGACCTACTGGAAGGAAGGTGGAGAAGGTGGCTCAGTGGTGGCCCTGGCAAAGAGTGTGACCAAAGTGTGATGACGATGGCACGATGACCCTCGGCACATATGTGAGTGGCACTGCAGTGGAAGAATTATGGACCAGGCCTCTAGGGCAGATGGACCTGAGTTAGCATCACGGCTCTACCGTTTACTGCTGTGTGACCTTGGGCAAGTTACTCAATCTCTCTGAGACTCAGTTTCCCCAAATGAAAATAAGTGATCAGCACCTATTTATAAGGGGTTATCAATAGGGTTCCAGGAGGGAACACTTAAGATGCTGCACAGATGCTGTTTATATTTTGGCGGCTCTTCAAGCTTTTTCCTTCTAATTGCATGTTGGGGGGTGGGGGAGAGGTGTTTGGGGCCCCTCTGTAGCCTGTAGCAGGAGCCAGAGGGGGCAGGGGACATCAGAGTCCCACTGTCTTGGCAGAGACACAAATACCAGGCATAATTGCGAGGATCAAAGAGGATTTAGGGTGACTTAATTTAAAGCTTCCCTTTTTCCTTTTTTGGGCAAAGCCTGGGAGTAGGGGCTGGGAACTAAAACAGACGGAGCCTTGTTAGTGACTTGAATTTTCACTTGCAGAGCGAGGGAGCCTTGGGAAGGGTTTCTCCTTCATGTATTCCTCCCATCTCGGGCCATCGGACCCGCTCTTTAAATCTAAACCCCATTTGTATTCTGGTCTGGTCATGGGAGACTTGCATCCCTGTGGTCCCCAGCCGGGGATGGGACTCGCGGGAACTGTCCAGGGGATCTTCGGCTGACACAAAGTGCTCTGGGGAAATCCGCGACACCCCTGCCAGCATCGTCACCCCCAGCTGCCCCTGGGGAGAAGGATGGTGGCAGTGGCGGATCGTCCTTTACGACTGCTCTTTGCCGGATCTTCCCCGTGTTCCCTGCATGGGAGGCTCTCATCCCTGATAGGATGACGCAGCGTCAGGTCAGTGACCAAGTGCCCAGCACAGCAACGACCAGAGGACCAGAGCTCTGCAACAGTTGGATCCAGTGCTTGAAATTCCACCGAGAGCCTGGGCGCTCACATGCCTTGGGCTCTCCCAGCCCCGTGGAGTGTGTGTTCACACTCCTGCACCCTACATTTGGCAGCTCCTCGGGGACAGGGCTGGGGCTGCTCAGCCGTGTTTGCTAGTGCCCAGCTCAGTGGCGGGCAGGGTGGACCAGGGGTTCTTGAACCCTCCTCTCCCTTTGCAGTCACCCGAGGGGACACTGGAAACGCCAGCGCTCAGCCCCAGCCCCAGAGGTTCGGACTCAGCCGCCCCGAGGTCTGGGCGCTGGTGCTCTGAGCAGCTCCCCAGGCCATTCTGCTCCCCGGGGGCCATCCGGGTGGAGACCCCCAGAGAGACCACCGAGGAACCCGCAGCTGTGCCCAGGTGGCACCTTCTAAATAGATTTATTTCTTCTTCTAAATTTATTTATTTATTTATTTGTTTGGGGGCGGGGGAGCAGACTCTCACCCCCCACCCCCACTCCTAGCATTTATCCACAGTTAATTCCGTTTGTTCGAGCCGTGACACTCCTGGAGAAGCAAGTTCTGGAAGGAGAGCTGCTGGCAGGCATCTCTCCCCTGGCGTGTTGGAACTGGGCGGAGAAACTCTGAGCCTTACGGAATCCCTCCCTCGACAGCAGGGTGCTCTCGCCTCTTCCCCACGTCCTCCTGCGGTTTCCAGACTGCAGGCCCTGCTCCCCGAACTTGGCACCTGGCAGAATCACTCAGTCTGGAAGTTGCAAATCAGATGTCTCAAAGGGTCGGATGTGAGAGTCAGCATGCATATGTGTGTGTGTGTGCACATGTATTATATAAATACATCCCCCGGGTGATTCTTCTTATGCATTTGCAGGTGTGACCCCCTGTGCCACGTCACGCCAGCTGCTCAGTCCACGTTGGCCAAGTTCTGGGGACTGCTCTGCCCTGAGGACTCCCGTTGTGGGCAAGTCCGAGGGGCCCTGTGTGTGGGTCCAGGTGGGCCATGCAGCCCTGGGGGACAGGCATGTGGACAGGCGTTTTATGCCACATTTCCACACAGCCAAGAAGACTGGATAGAGCCTCATCCGGGACACAGATGGGTGAATCTGACCCCAGAGCATTAGTCGAGGTCCATTTCCATGCCCAGCTCACCAGAGCTGTGGGACTGCAAAAGATGGCACAGCCTGGGGACTCCAGGGGATCTGTCATCTATGTGGGAAGACTAGAGACAAGGACATAGAAATATGAGACGAAGCACAGAGTTGAAAAGCCATCAGAGCTCTGAGGGGAGTGACGTCGCTCCCTGGCATGGCGTCACTGTTCTCCCCTGTGGCTGACTACGGTCCCTGAACTGAAACCAGCTGCACTTAGACACCCACGTGGAGTTGCTCCTAGACCATTCTCCGTCCCTTTAAACATGCTAAAATATTACAAGCACACAGGAGAGTGGAGAGAGTATCGTCCAAGTATGCAACTGCTTTATTTCTCCATATTTGTTTCAGCTGATCTTTGAAAAGACTAGAACATTGTTAGCCCTTACCTGTGCCATTCGGCCCCTTGCCCGGCTCTCCTGAATTGGTGTTCCTCTTCCCCACGCACGTTTTCATACTAAACACGGCGTGTCCACACGCATGGCATGTGATATGGTTTTGCAAGCCTTCAGACTTTATGGAAGTGGTGTCACTGTATCCTTTGCATATTTTTCATTCACTATTTGCTGTATTGTTGTGTTTGTGGTTTAGTCACGTTGACACATGGACCTCAGTAGTTTATTTATCCTTTTTTTTTTTTGATGCACATAATGCCACAGCATTATTCATAATGTGCATTCTGGTTCTGTGTCCTTCCGCACAAGTACTGCACTCTCGGCTCAGCTCCGGACCTGCCGCCCACCTGGACGGGGCCCCGAGTGGGGTCACCGTCCCCACTTGGCGAGTCAGGGAGTGTGTGACTCGGCTGGTCTCCAGGCCCCACCTTGCACTTGGAGACCGAGTCTTACTCCAGAACTCTCCCTGGCTCAAGCCTTGTCAGGGACTCCTACCCCGCCTTCCCCCACACCCGCCCCCTCTGGAGGGAATGTTCTTTGGCAGGAGAGACTGGCCTGGGTTGGGCTGTGGGGTGAGGAGGCCGATTTAACTGGACTTCAAAGGAAGCTCCGTTCCTGGTGCGGGTAGGGAGGGGAGGGGGCTTTCCTGGGGAGGGGCAGCTGGGGCCAGTGCGGGCAAACGAATGTGGCAGTGTCGGGCGGGGACCAGGCAGAGAGCAGGCCAGGGGCCGGGAGCCGAGTTCTGCTGGAAAGGGGGTGGTTGGATTGGTACCATGACGTGGGGTGAGGACGCTAAAGCTTTATCTCCCCCACCAGATCACTGCCTTTGGGCAGTGCGAGTGGCAGGGGTGACGGTGGCTGGGAGACCCTCGGGGAGCAGAAGCCCCCCTCCCCCCACCCCCAGGGAGCAATCCCAGCTCCAGTCCGCGCTTCTACGCCACTCACGCCTGGGCTTCTGTGTGGTCCGCGCCCTCACTCTCTCCACCCACCGCGCCCACGCTGTGGCACTGGGCTTCCCCTCCCCCGCCCGTCACACCCACTTCCCACTGCCTGCTGCAAGCAGGGCAGCCCAGGCAGCTGGCCTCGGGCTGCCGTCCAGCTATTACCAGTGAAGCGGGAGCGGACGCGCCGGCAGGAGCTCGGGGAGCCGGTGGCCTCTGGGGCTCCGCTCCTCCTTGGCGTGCGGTTAGAGGCAGCCCCCAAGTCAATCAGGGGTTCGGGAGAGCAGCGTGTGCACACACGCGTGTGCGTGCATGAACGAGACGTGGCGAGAGGCGGGCGCCGTTAGCCTTTCGAGCTTGGCTGGCCTTTGTGATTTCGAGTGAGGCTGTGCTGGGAGGAACAGGTTTGTTGTTTCTGAAAGAACAAGCCTGGGTCCAGGGTTTACTTCTGCGTGTCTGACAGCTTGTAAAACTCAGCAGCAAATCCACACTTCCAGCTCTGCGGCTTGGAGGGAAAAGCCTGGGAACAGTTATCAGCTCCTTCCCCGTGGCTGGCGGAACCCTCCCTCCCTCCCTCTGGCCACACCGTTAGGAGTTAGGAAGTCGTGAGGACAGCCTGCCCCCCAGTCACGGGCGGAGGGCAGAAGCTGGCCGGGGTGAACAGGGTGGCCGGGCAGGCAGAGCGAGGGGAAAGTGTCTGTGGCTTCCTGCTCTGACCAAGCGCCCGGGAACGGGTGTGCGTTTCTCTTCAGTGAATCCTGGAAGGCCAGAGCAGAATCCACTGTTTTCAGCCTCCAAAACGTGCCAGAGACTCAGAGAGCTCGGAGTGGGGCATGCGAGACGGTCAGGCCCAGGCCTCTTTCTCCGTCCTGCCCGCCTGGCCTCTGACTTTGGAGCGGGGAGTTCCTTACATCCTCACTTCCGGTGTGGCGACCCCAGTGCCCAGCATTCCCTGTGCAATGAACATGCACCGGCTGCAGGAGTAGAGTGAATAAGCAAAAAGAGGAGTCTTCGTGAGACAGGCGGCTGTTTATTCAGCACTTACTAAGGGATCCCCTCAAATCAGACCCATGAGAAAACTTTTGCTTCTAGTTGGCTCAGGCTCAGAAAGGTCAAGTCACTTGTTCAAGCCCTCACAGAGAGGACCGCGTGTGCGTGCAGATGCGCACGTCTGTGCGTGGGGCGGGCGTGCGCAGGAGGAAAGGTTCATGGCAGCAGTTTGTGCCATTGCCTGTTCTCGCAACTTCTGTGCCATTCGCAACTTTTGTGCCCTGGGGCAGCACGGGGCAGTTGGAGGAGACGAAAACAAGGTTGGGGACCTTCCTTCCAAATAGGATCCTGACGTAGCACGTATCTTCTAAAAACAGAAGAACATACGCGCATAGAAAGGAGAAGCCCTTACGCACACGGAGTGGGGAAGAAGGCAGAAGAGAGGAGGGACAAGGACCTCAGCAGGGTCTTTTGCAGACATTTATTAACAGTCTCCCTGGGATACAGAAAAGAAGAAAGACAAAAAAAAAAAAAAAAAAAAAGAGAACAAAGCCAGGCCAACTGTTAAAAATTATTTAATAGAAAGTCCAATGTCAAAATGTAACAATAAACAAAAATACACATGTATAAATATGTATATATAATTAGACCTGTACACTTTCTCAGATCCTTTGCAAAACGGAACAGAATCACCATTAACATCTTGGTGGTCAAATCAAAAATAGTATTCAAGCGACACGGGCCCACGGTGCTGTGGGGAGCGGCACTGCCGAAGCACTTTGAGGGTTCAAAGAATTCCAATCAGGAGAGAGCTGCGACATCACCAGTGTCCTTTCCTGGAGACCCAGAGAGGGAGGATGAACAACCCCTGCTCTGCACAGCATGCTGAGCTTTGCTGAGCACCTGCAGCCACTACTGTCTAGGGACAGCTCTCCTATCAGGGTTTCGAATCATTTAAATTTATGCTGTTAGTGAGTTTGTGTTTTTTTGCCTCATCTCCCAGATTAGAAGTTCCTGGGGAGTCTGCCTTCCCGCAGGCGGAGGGCCGCACAGTGGTTTGGGATGCCAGTAGGGTGCGCCGATTTGCACTAAAGCAGTGGTGTTCAAAGTGGGGTGCGCACTTACCAGGAGGTACTCATGGTCCCCCTCTGGGGTTCTGAGAGAAAATGCCAGAACCTCTGTTTATAATATTTTGCATCTCATCCATTTAAAATTTCTATGCTGCGTACTTTTTATAATGTGCCTAACATGTTAGTACAAAAGTAAAGGACTATATGCTTTAAACAAATGAATAAACATACAGGGGGTGCATCTCACAAAGTTGTGCTGGCAGGCATGTGTGACCGAGACAGATGGTGCCCACCCCGTTACAGGGTTCGTGTGCAGACAGCGTGGTCGGGGAGGCCGCCCTTCTGGGCTGCCGGGCTCACCTGAGGAAGCCTTCGCAGGTGTTCAGAAGAGCGATGCCCCAGGACACCTCCTGCACCCGATTGAGAGCTTATGCCTTGTAATCCTGCTACTAGGTTTTCTTTGAATATAAGGCCATGTTCCTAAATCAAATGCAAATATCCTTGGGAAGAACAAATACGCAGACATTGGCGACTGGCTGGAGGCATTTCGATCCCTTCCTGGCAATGAGGTGGAGAAGAGTGGGGAGTGGGCCAGGGCGGAAAATGGGGAGCGGGCGCCCTAAGGCCAACTTGGCCTCTTTTCCATGACCACACAGCCCCCAGGGGTCCTTCCAGGGCTCTAATTTTAAAGTGAGTGAGTTAGAGGCCAAAGGTTCTGTTATTTTCCAGCATCAGGATCGCCACTGGCCAAATGCTGATCTAGACACCTAGGCCCGTGGAATATTCAAGTGGGAGCCACTAGGCACAGAATTAGAAATTCCTCGTTCAAGAGCCAGAGGACTATCTGGGAAAAGAGTGGGTGTCTGAGCTAAGATCTTTCCAAGGGTCCAGAAGGCTGGCGTTGCTGTCAAGTATGCTGGGCTGCCCCTAGCAGGGCAAGTGTGAGGGTCTTGCAAAAGAAGTCAGCCCCAAGGAGTGGCAGGGGCCATCTGGGATCCCCAAGCAGAGGGCCAGAGCCACTCAGCTAGGAAAACTGCCTTCAGCCCCCAATCCCTCCAACCTCTCAGGGGAACTGTCTTCTGTTTGAGCTTTTACTTGAGCTTCTGGAAACCATGTTGGTTTACAGCTGCTATTTTGATGCATCTAATGCTTTTTCTTCCTCCAAAAATTTTTCTAATTATTTTTTTGGGGGTGTGGGTGGGGAGAAAGAAAAAACACAATACTCTGAACTCTGAATAGGTTCTTTGGAAAACCTGAAAGGCACTGCAAATTGTCTCCACTGTGGGATGCTGCTGGTCTCTGAGCCTCCCTGACTCACCTGCAGAGCTCCCAGCTCCGGTAGCCCCGGCCCCACCGGGCCCTCCCCAGCTGTCTAGGCTTGTGGGCATTTTCCATTTGCGCACAGTGCATCTGTGTTTTTAAATTTTTAAAAAATATCCCCTTTCTTTGGCAGGACTCAGACGTGCACTTGAGACTTAGCAGAAGCGTGGCCACCAGGTGTATGGGACCCCTAATCCAGGGGAAGGCTGTCCAAGAACAGCTGCCTGTGGCCAGGATCACACACTACACAGGGAAGCTCTCTGCTGCTTCCCGTACGTTTATTTTAGGGTGCGCTCTCACCCCTGGGTCTAGGCCAGCCTCGTCCCAGGAGGTATTTTTACCCTTGGTGGCTCTAAAGACAGGTCAGGATGACCCAGAGCTGTCCCCTTTATGTCTCCAAACCAGATCCAGCCCAGGTTAAAGCCCCTGAATTCAAATCGCTGTTGGCGAGAGCAGGAGGAGTCCAGGCAGAGTGGGGACAGGGGACCCGCTGGGATGAACCAGGCCAGCAAGCAGCTGTGCATTTCCACAGCGAGGCGCGGAGCCCTGGCCCTGATCACGACTACTCACCCCCCTGGCAGTGGGGGGCAGAGGGTAGAGCACCACCTAAGCCTCTTATTTATGCTCTGAACCCCAGCACAGCCCTGGGAGCCATATGGGGCTGGCCCAGCTGACTGTCTTGTCGCTATCCCTTGCTCTTCCTGCCTCCCTCCTCAACTGCTCCAGTCTCTCTACTGCACGCAGGCCCTGGCTGGCCCACACTGACCCTCTTCTGGGGCTCTTTGCAATGCTCCTCATCAGTCCCTGGACAAGCTTGGGCTTTGATGTCACCTCTTTCAGCCCGATTCCCTCAGCTGGGCCGGCTGCTACCATGAGATGCTCCCACAGCACCCAGTCCTTTTCTCTACCGGGCCACTTCCACGCTTCCTCCCCCAGGACCGACAGGTCCTTGAGGGTGGGAGCTGGTTTGGTTCAGTTGTGAGTTGCTGACAATCAGCTCAGTGCCCGGACTGTACCAGGGGCTCCATAAATAATCTGCTCCATGAATGAGTCCTCAAGACTGGTACAGGCAATGCTAGACATGCTACACCTGGGTCAACCTACATGAAGGGACTCCCAGTTCCACACACTGCTGTCAGGGCGTCCCAGGGGAGCTGCTGGAATGCCAGAGTCAAGACCGCACGGATGAGAGGGAGAGTGGGCGAGAACGCTGTGGCTGTGTCATACGGAGCTGGCCCAGGCCCACATCCTCAGGGACGTGTCCTCTATGCGCTTGGGGCTGGAAGGGTGCAGCCAGGACACCCAGGCTACAGGCCCAGTGAGTGACACAGAGGCAGCAGGGCGGGCATCCTGGTTTAGGGGGGCGCAGGTGAGCCCACCAGCAGAACTCAGTCTTCTTGTTGGAGTCAAATTCAAACTTTTGCAAGAGTGATCACTAGTTCTTCCTGTTTTGGTATTTCTGCAGTTATACTAATACTTTCCTAGACATTATCTGAGATTACTGAAAGGCAAAACACAGCTCTTTCTTGAAGTATTTCAACAATAAAGTATATTTTCTTTATCTACGTATCTTTGCATGCGTGTGTGTTAAGAAAATGGATCCAAATTTAGATGCCTAATAAGGCAGCTGCCTGGTTCTGGTCCAGGAGAAGAGATAGTGATTTTTATGAATTTGCATCTTGCTTTGGATAGAAAAGCTGGCTTGAAATCTATTACGAAACTCCCCTTGCTCATCTGCCTGTCAAGACAGAACAGTCCCTGAAGGTCTGGACTGAAAATCCAGGAAACCCAGAGTTATTCTCTCACTCTGAGTCAATGCCACGTGGCCCCCTCAGGTTCTGAAGTTATTTCCAACCCTAGCGACCCTAGGGCATCTCTGGCTGAGTTTAGGATGTTCTTTTTACTGCCTCTAAGTCTTAATCAAGTTCAAAGCCTTGGGCTAAAAATAACCTCTGGGAAGAGAAGAAGGGAGAATTCAGGGCAGAGAGGGCAGAAAATATCAGAATGGGGCTTTCAGTTTTGAGGTGAATCTCCTGCATAAAAGCAATTTTTCTGGTTTCCAAGAGATAAGAACCATTTCCCACATCATCTTGGAGGAGTATGACAGCTGCCAGGTTAGCAAGAAGCAGGATCTTGGGGACAGATTTTAAAGGAAAACTGGCCACATCACCCCCTTTACACACAGGAGCTCTTTTGATTTTTTCAAGCTAAGTAAGGGTGGGGGTGGATGCCTTCTGGCCGCACCTTTCACAATTTCAATGGCTTTAGAGGATGTGCCCTAAGATGCAGTGAGAGGAACTCTGGAGAGTTCTTGGGCTCTTCTGACTTTGGACCAAGTTATTTAAATGACTAACTAAGTCATTATATGGCTAACTCAAATAGTTACAGTCTTGAAAGAGATTCACATCTAGTTTCAGTGCTTAAACTAGCCTGGAAGATACAGGTCTCCAGCCCAGAGATCAAGAAGAGACATCAAAACCTAGCCCACGAGAAGGATGGCAATGCAAGCCAATGGTCTGTCCAGGCATTGTCTTTCCTCCCTGGTTGGAGAACAGATTCTCCCAAGCCCCTCTGAAGGTTAAGGCTTTTAACCTTAAAAAGATGCAGCCAGTGATGAATCTATAAGACTTGGGAACTCAGGAAATAAATCATAGCACTCAGAAAAGACTGTTCTAGTTGCATCTGCCGTCTAACTGCACAAGTACCAGGGTCCTTTTCCAGATGCCGGGAGGGCTCCAGGAGGAGAGACGCACCTGAATTCCCAAAGCCTTTTCCTTCTGGGCACTGGCGTCCTCCTGCTAGCCAGTAGCCTCTCCTGGCTTGTGTGCAGCCAGGACAATGTGTGTGCAGCCAGGGAAGGCCAGGACAATGTGTGTGCAGCCAGGGAAGGCCAGGACAATGTGTGTGCAGCCAAGGAAGGCCAGGACAATGTGTGTGCAGCCAGGGAAGGCCAGGACAATGCTCCCCAGGAGGAAATCAAACTGGAGATGAGCCAAAGAGAGATTCTGGAAGGCAGAGGCCCCCATGGGGTTGTTTTCACAGTGTTGCAAAGGGTGCAGTCATGATACAAAACATTGGAAAATACTTGAATGATACCTTTCCTTCTTTCAACGCGGCTAGATGCATTCTACACTCAACATGTATCACTTAGAACACGGGGGCAATAAATCCACTTCATGGATCGTTGTGAGGGTTACACAAAACAATTATAAAATGCCTAGCACAGTCTCTGGCACAGAGTGAGTGTAAATAACACACATTTGCTCCTTTTTCCTCTTCTCCCAAGATTAGATTACATCCCAGAAAAGGTACAAGGGTCTCCTGAGAAACATGGCATGGATTGCGAGTCCCAAGGTTTGTCACGAAGGTAAATATATTCACCCACTCTCCCCGTTTTGCACCGTAGCTTTTCCATCCCTTTCCAGAGACATACAGAAAAGTGGCTGCTGAAAAACATGTCCATTCACTGGCAAAAGGCGACTCACAGCTCTCATCTGTGAGGTTCCGGGAGGTTTCCTACTGCCACATCTGCAGTGGGAAAGCCACTGTCCCCAGGCTCCACGCAGGGACATCGAGAGGCCAAAGCTTCTGCCTCCCGCCAACTTTTGGTGATGCCAGAATGTGCCTGTCCCCAACCCACGCCATGCCTTATTTATTTATTTGCTGGGGTTTTAAACGACTTAACAAAAAGACCAATTTCTGAGAGGTACAAAGAAATAAAGCTCTTGAGGGTGCCCTCGAGGGGGCAGAGTGTGGAAGGCAGATTTTATGTAAAATCACAGAGTGTAATCTCAGGGGAGGTGAGAGGAAGAGGAAGAGGATCTTAGATACCAATTGCTTAGCCTTCCTTAAAGAACATATCAGAGTCCAAGAACCCAAGAAGATGTTTCTTCCTACAAAAACCAACATATTCTGCCATTTTTTAAAAAAAGATGAGTAGAGATGGAACACTCTGTTGAATTCTTGCCCAAAGTCTAAGCAGGACTCGTAATCAATGTGCCAACCTGCGTCACAGGCTACTGAGGTAAAATTCATAGGAGGTATGACTCTGTTTCTAGGAGGCTTATGGGAGAATCTGGCCCTAAGAGAAAAAAGGGATGAGGCCGGGAGGAGGACAAAGTTGTAACGCCAAGTGGGACGACATCAGATGGGACTGAGAAGGGGGCTCCTGGTGGCTTCTAGTGCTGCCTGAGCCCCTGACACAGAGGCGTGTCCTTGTCTTACAGTGTGGTGAGGATGGTGCCAGCGCAGGGGAGTAAGAACCAAGGCTACTCCTGCGTCAGGCCATTTCTTATCTGAGTCATCAAAGCCCAGGCTCAGATCGCGGGCCCTGTAGACGGGGACAGACCTGTCTCCCAGCAGGCTGTGTGCGTGTGGCTGCTGCTGTGTCTGAGGGCCGACCTGGCTTTCTCATCTCTGCACTTTGTACCTTCTGTGTCCCTAAATAGACCACTCCATGCTCACGGTTCAAGCCTGGGGCTAGGAGGCATCACCAAGGTAAAGCCTCTCTCTTTTAAGGCTCTCTGCCTGTAACAAACACGTATTCAGTTGTGAGAACAGCACTCCATGATTCTGAATCTCTGCCAACCAAAAGGAAGCTGGGCATACACTGACGGACTTTTACAACTCTGCAGCTCAGAGTACATAAGGCGTGTGTGGCTCAGCTGGAAATCCTGCTGACGGCCTTGCGCTGCCCACCGGCCACCAGGCAGCGGGACTTCCAGTTGCTCCTGGGCACAGCCAGCCCATCAACCCTCTCTGCTAAATGCTCTCAGTGTCCTTCTCTTTCTTTTCCTACCTCTACCCACCAGGCCACTTCCTTGCCCCCCTCCTTCCCCCTCCCTGAGCCCTGCAGAGATAACTAGCAGGATCCACCAGCAGGGACATTGGATTATTTCTTTCACTGAATCTGAGGCAATCTACTTAATGTTCAGATACACGGGGGGGAGGGGGGAGGCAAAATATTTTTGCTTTAGATCCTTTCAGAAGGTATAAAAAAGATAAAGTACAAACACAAATCACTTGACAATTTTATGATTAAAACCAACAAATGGAAAACAGAGTTTTGAGTGTTGTTAACATAACCAAGCATTTCATGCCAACCCACTCAACCACCCCATTTTTCGGATCTATTTCTAGATGTACCAAATGTGTGTGAAGATGAAGTCACTTGTGCACATCAAAAATGTACCCAGGGTTAAACACGGGAGACAGAGCTCCAGGTGAAGAGCTACCAGTTCATGGGAACGACACTTCCGGTTTTATTAAACACTCAAAAGTCAGGTTCCCAAGAAACACTTGGTTCTATGTACACGTGGAACATGTCAAAATGTTAAACATGACTGCGAGAAACACGGGATGAGCATGTTTCCTGTTCGGTAGGAGGGTGGTGATTTTCCGGGAAGACACTGTCTGAGACACCAAGTAGAGGAATCAGATGGAAGACGCTCAGCATTTGCCTCATTCCTGCTTGATAAGAACAAGAAATGCTGGAAAAAGTCATCCCTAAAACAGTGAACAAAGTTCCCAGTGACCAAGTTTGAGGTGGGGCTTAGCAGTTCGTTTACAGTTGTGGAAAACTATTTTGGTCACTTGGCCAAAAACCATAGAAGGGGAGGGAACCTAAAACCCTAGGCGACTTGACTCCCCCTGCATTTTTCTGCTTCAAGCAGGATAAAAAGCCTAAAATTTTGGCTGCATCTCTATTTATGTAACAACCACAGCTGCTCCCCAAAATAGCTGCTGCTGGCTCAAAGAATTAAGGGATTTTTGTTGCTAATATTTGAGTCCATTTTCTACAGCACTTGACTGAGTTTCCTGCCCTTTGCGTTTGCTGCCCCAGGTCTAGAAGGAGACAGGGAATCTCACCATGAACCCATCAGTGGTGACATCAATTATGTGGATAGGTTTTAAAGTCAGGGCTCATCTTCTCAGCAAGGACAAATTCACAGGGAACATCTTAACTACCCTTTGCAGGGTGGCAGTGTGGCTGACACCAAGGCCCTTCGGATTCACAACCACAAAGGAGAGACACACACAGTGAGTGCTCCTGCGTTTCCGTGGGACCAACCCAGCCCCCGACTGCTGGCATGGCATTTAACAGGGTGCCCTCCCCTGAAAGTAACAAAGAGAACCCCCGTCAAAGCTATCAAACACGTTAAAAAAATACAAAAGTTATTTTCTCCTTTTGATTGCTATTTACTTGTGACAATATTTGTTAAAAATATTACTTCTGTCTTTGAGAAGAGATCATTCTCTTCATATAATATGGAAAAATAAACTCTACTGAACACACAGTCATCATTCCCCACCACTGCCAGGGGTTTTGGCTTTCTCATCTCCAAACATCATCACCAGTGTAAATGTACCATGCTTCCGAGTAGCCAAACACTTCTCAGGTATTATCCAGGGCTGGATGTAAGAGAAAAAGGAAGTGGCAAGGCTCGTGGAGCATTTTGAAGGGGGAGGATTACGAAATAAGATGGTCTATTTGCTCATGAAATGAAAGGTAACAGGGTGGTTTCAAGGCCCTCCTAAAAAGTCATGGGATGTCCCTTCACCTCTCGGGACCACTTAGGACCCTGCTCACGTTTGGTCGATTGTTGGTGGAAGTGGAGGGAGCCGGTTAGGCCAATTATCAGTGTCGCTGCAAAGGAGGGCTCGACCTCCACACCCAGGGATCATCTTAAAACACTGAGCTGGATGAATGGGAGAAGACAAGGATACATAAAAACAGTAAAATGTTTATTTTCTTAGAAAAAAAAGTGAGGAAGAGGGATTCAAAATGATTATGATCACACTTCCATCTGCATCTGAGCAAAAGCCAATGTTGCAAGCTGAATCCTTGATTAAGATACCTATTAAATGAAACAACCTGCCACTTGCTCCTATGTCACTTCCGGGAGTCATATCACAACATGCTTTTAATTGCTAACAGCCTCTCTACTTCTTCCAAGCAGAGAACCAAGGCTTGCCATAGCAACCATCCCATCTCCAAAGCTCAACATTGCCAGTGAGAAGCAAGGCTCAGGCCGTCTCTGCACTGCTTGGGAGAGACGGGGAGGAAGGAGAGAGGGCAGGAGATGCTTGTCTTAGAAGCAGAACCGGTCTAGAAGAGAAGTTTGATATGTGAGTTCACCACTACCTCATCTTATAGAAAATAGGTTGGAGAACATCTGTAAAACCAACAGTATCTTTTAAGGTGAAACTGCAGAATTTTGCTGCATACCTGGACACGAGAGAAGTGAAAAGTTGCAACAAGTTTTAACTAGCAGCAACAAAGAAAGTTCGATAACAGTTTTTTGTTTTTAGCAATATTCCTTTGCAAGTTCATTAAGAAACACTGTAATTGAATGGGGCATACGGTATGGAACGATCTTCTTTTTGCTGTGCTGTTTGTTGAAGAGAACCGACCTTTGCAAAGATTTCAACTGGGGTGTAACCTATTTACACAGTAGTAGCTCCTGGTTCGTGTGGTAGAATCGGTGCTATGTGATATCCTCTTCTTCCGAACAGTAATCCCGACCCTTGGAGGAAAAAAAAAGAATACATGAGTGAGAAATTCAAAGCAGAGCCTGAAACACTTACTTGTAATCAGTTTTCACTCTGTATATGTCTCCTTGCAAGAGAATCCAGCCTTTATCAATGACCACTAGGCACAAGATAGGTAGGTGATAAATACATCTTGGCTGATTTATGGGCTATATGTATCTCAAGGCATGAAAGTTTCACCAAGCTCCAAATAAGCCCTTACTTTATACATTGGTAAGAACTTATGCTTTAATAGCTATATAAAAGACGCAGCCTTTGACCAAGAAATTGCCAAATGAACAATCCATTCAGGAGACCAATTTCTCATCAGGAAGAATGAAATTTCAGCAGCTCATATTTTACAGCTACCGCCCCATGTTTGGAACTTAAGATTTTCCCAAGGAAGATCATATAATCCAGAGATGTCTTAGTTTTAATTCACTCCACAATGGATTACAAAACAACAAACAGGGATTCTTTAAATATGTCTAACACATCTGGGACTATGCTTGGTATGTGTGTAATGCACAAGAAAGGCTGATGCTTTTGGTTCATTTGCTAACAAAACAGGTTAAGGACTATATAGAATATATAGACTATATAGAATAGACTATAGAATGGTTATATAGGCTTAAGGACTATATAGAATGGTTACTTTTGAATATATTTTATCCTCTCTCCACTAGGGCTGTATGAAAACACAGTTGGGACTGGGCTTTAAGACTCCACATCTGACCTACCCAGGTTGTCTTGGTCAAAACCTGTGGCTTTCTTGGTCTATAATCCATGGCAGACAGCCGGGACAAAAGCACTTACTCTCAATGTCATAGATAAGGGCTTTATAAAAAGTCCTTATCAAGTGTTAATTGTTATTATTTACATCCTTCAAATTTTTCATTTTATTTATTTTTTTGCTGATTTTATTTACTTTTTATTCTTTTTTTTCATAATGAAGCACTTCTGTAGAAATTTTTCATTTTAAATGCCACACTACATGCTCTAATTTTGAGTGAAAATATTCTTTTAAAAACAGAAATTTCTAAATAACTGGAATTTATTCCTAAAAGTGCCAGTACTTACAGGCAATAATAATTTTGCATATAACTATTTCTCAAATGTATTACATGTTTTCTTTGTCACATTATCTGTATATTGAAAATATTTCACATTATCCTAATATTATGTTATTAAGTATGAAATGTCTGATTTCCTTAAGTACAGGTTTGACAGTTGTTATCTCTGACATTTCACTTTGATACTTCTTGTTTTATTTTTATTGTGAAGGTACATCCGCAGTCTTCCAAATGCATGTTTTGGTTTGTGATTATCTTTCACATTTTTTTAGAGCAAGTTTTGCAAAACCATAGGTAAGTCAAAATTTGTGTTATTTTCTAATATGAGTTCTGTCGTGGAACCAGTGCAGCACAGACAGCTCGAAATATCGACAAAGTGTTTGGGAAGGACGTGGCTAATGAATGCACAGTACTTCGATGGTTTGAGAAGTTCCATTCTGGTCATTTTCATCTTGAAAATGAGCCACGTGGACAACCAGGTGGATAATGATGACCTGAAAGCTGGACTGGAAGCAAATCCATCTCAACCTATGTGTGAATTAGCAGCAAGGATTGACATTACTATTCCAACAATATTGGACCATTTGAAACAAGTCAGCAAGGTAAAGAAACTGGACAGATGGGTTCCACATGAATTAAATGAGCACCAGAAGAGAAATTATCTTGAAGCGTGCCCTTCTTTGCTGTTAAATGCCCTACTTTGCTGTCATAACATAAAGGCAAACCATTTCTACACCGTTATTGTTCCGTCTGATGAAAAATGGATTCTTTTTTATTTTATTTTTTCACAATATTACAGTGGTGTAAATGTTTTGGTTACATTGATTACTTTTGTACTGCTTGAGTCAAAGTCAGTAGTGTGCGCATCACCAAATAGTGTACATTGTACCTGTTAGGTATGATTTCACCCACTGCCTCCTCCCCCCTCCTACCTGCACGATTCCATTGAGTTTTGCTTCCATCTGTGCACATAAGTGCTGATCCACTAGTTCCAATTTAATGGTGAGTACATGTGGGCTTTGTTTTTCCATTCTTGTGATACTTCACTTAGGAGGATGGTCTCCAGTTCCATCCAGATTGTTGCAAAAGGTATTAATTCATTTTTTATGGCTGAGTAGTACTCCATGGTATAACATATACCACATTTTATTAATCCACTCATGAACTGATGGACACTTGGGTTGATTCCACATCTTTGCGATTACGAATTGTGCTGCAATAAACATTCTAGTGCAAGTGTCTTTTTACAAAATGACTCTTTTTCCTTTTTGTAAATACCTAGTAGTGGGATTGCTGGATCAAATGGTAGGTCTACTTTTAGTTCTTTGAGGAATCTTCATACAATTTTTAATAGGGGTTGCACTAGTTTGCAGTCCCACCAACAGTGTATAAGTGTTCCTCTCTGCATCCACACCAACAACTATTGTTTTTCGACTTTTTGATAAAAACCATTCTCTCACTGGGGTTAGGGGATATCTCATTGTGGTTTTGATTTGCATTTCTCTGATGATTAGTGACCTTGAGCATTTTATCATATGTTTATTGGCCATTAGTCTATCTTCTTTTGAAAAGCTTCTGTTCGGGTCTTTTGGCTACTTTTTAATGGGGTTGTGTGATTTTTTTCTTGCTAATTTGCTTGAGTTCTTTATAGATTTTAGTTATTAGCAAATATTTTCTCCCATTCTGTAGGTTGTCAATTTGCTCTGTTGATTATTTCCTTGGCTGAGCAGAAGTCTTTTAATTTAATGAAGTCCCATTTATTTATTTTTGTTGTTGCTGTGATTGCCCTTGTGATCCTCTTCATAAATTCGTTGCCTAGGCCAACACCCAGACAAGTTTTCCCAACATTTTCTTCTTGAATTCTTATGGTTTCATGTCTTAGATTTAGGTCTGTTATCCATCTTGAATTAATTTTTGTGAAAGATCTATGCAAAAAGAACTATGAATCACTGAGGAAGGAAATTGCAGATGATATAAACAAATGGAAAAACATGTCATGCTCATGGATTGGCAGAATTAACATTGTTAAATGTCCATACTACCCAAAGTGATTTACAGATTCAATGTAATCCCTATCAAAATGCCAATGTCAGTTTTAATAGATCTAGAAAAAATAATTCTATGCTTCATTTGGAACCAGAAAAGAGCCTGAATAGCAAAAGCAACCCTAAGGAAAAGGAACAAATCTGGAGGCATCACTTTCCCAGACTTTAAGCTATACTACAAGGCTATAGTAACCAAAATAGCATGTTACTGGCACAAAAATAAAGACATAGACCAATGGTACAGAACAGAGAACCCAGATATAAAACCATCCATATACTGACATCTGATCTTTGACAAAGTAGACAGCAATATACACTGGGGAAAAGAATCCTTATTCAATAAATGGTGCTGGAAAAACTGGATAGCCACATGTAGAAGATTGAAAAAGGATCCATATCTCTCACTACTCATGAAAAATGGATTCTTTCTGACAATCACAAGCATTGGGCACAATGGTTGGATAAAGATAAAGTGCCAAAACACAGTCCAAAACTGAATATTCATCAAGTAAAGCTAATGGTGTCTATTTGGTGGTCCAGTGCTGGTATTATCCAAGGCAGCTTCATGAAATCTGGTCAATCCATTACAGCGGATGTCTGTTGCAACCAGTTAGATGAAATGATGAGGACTGTTGTCATTAAGCAGCTGAGACTGCTCAGTAGAGATGGGCCAATCTTCTTGCAAGATAATGCTCAACCACATGATGACAAACAACGCTGCTCAAACTATAGACACCGGACTTGGAAACTCTGTGTCATCAACTGTATTCACCAGACCTTGCACCAACTGACTAACACTTCTTCTGGGCTTTGGACCACTTATTGCAAGGAAAACTAGTCAATTCTCAACAAGCTATGGGAAACGCCTTTGGCGATTTCATCGCCACTTGCTCTCCAGGATTCTTTGCTGCCGGAATAAACACACTATTGTTAAGATAGCAAAACTGTGTTGATAGTTTAGGTGCATACTTTGATTAGTTGTACTGCTTCATATTTGAGATATAATAAACTACACTTTTGATTCAAAATTGGACATTTTATATTTAATGATCTAATATTTAAGTGTCATCATAATGAATTATTGTGTCATGCGGCTGGGTGCTAATCTTGGCTCTGTAACTTCCTGGCTCTGGGATCTTGATCAAGTTACCTCTCTATGCCTCAGTTTTTTCATCCATAAAATGAAGATAACTACAGTACCTACTTCACAGGGCTATTGAAGATTAAATGAGTTAATAGCAATAAAGTGATTAAATGGTACCCAGAGTATATTTTATACACATATATGTGTGCATGGACATGAGTGTGCTTGACAAATAAAAAGTACTGCCCCATGATGAAGTCTTCAGGCCTGTGGAAGCATAAAGGGTCACCTATTCCCACGCTAAATGGCCCCTGACTGCTTGTTCTCTTAGAATGTGATTCACTACTTACCATGTCTTGGTTTCTTCCACAGTCAGATTGCTCACTTCCAGCCCTGGACTGAATCTGGTGTCATCTCTAGGCTTGTTTTACTTGCTGTATATGACCTTGCCTGATCAGAGAAGCTGGTTGACCAATATTTCTGATAATAGGAGGGCACACTTAGTGACCGTCCCCAGCAACAGATGCTATCCCTAGCCTTGGCCAGACCATTCAGGAAACACTCTCTGTGCCACATGCTAGAGAGCTAGAAAGACCTCGAAGTCCCTGACCATTGTTTATTCCCCAATGTGGGAAACAGGACACACGCAAACATATCAACACGATGCTGCAGATGTCAACTGATGCTCTCCACGTGTCCCCAACTCACGAGATCCAGAGAGTAGCTTTGCAAACGGACGCTGGGCCTTCAGCTGGAAAGGAAAGGCAGTGCTCGTGGAGTTTCCACGGAGGTTTTACTAGGAAAGGAACGAGGCCATTCCCAGTGTATGTATGTACACACACACTGTTTGATATCGGGAAGATTACAGGTCTTTGATTTCCTGGGGCTAACCATGATCTCCATCCCATAGGATTATGATCAGGATTAAACAGAAAAAAGCACACTGTCTGACAGGTAGTCAATAAAGGTTAGCTGCGCGTATTACTACTATTTCTATTATTACTATTATCGTAATTGCTGTTATTATAAACCTTACATTCGTTCGGTCTCCTGGCAGGGGAATAGGGATGGTCTTTCTTGTGGCTGACAGGTGAGTGAGGACTGTGGCCATAGCTGTCATCTGACAGGCGTCAGAGAACCCTTCCTTCTACCTCAGCCTCGCACCTCAGACAGGCCGGAACCCACGTACACAGATAAAGCTTCTATGGCAGAAACAGAAGTCCCTTCACTTCCTATGTCAAAATGAGGCCTCAAATCACATCAAAGGCTCGGCCAGCCAATGTGAGGGTCAGAGGGCACCTCATCCATGAGGAAGGGCTTGGAATGACAGAGAGATACACACAGACACCCGGGAACTGGTATACTCGTTGATAAAGTGATGTCTCTAATTCTGTGAATGAGTTACACAGAGTTTTGCAGCAGAAGGGCCATTTCAGACTATAAGAAAGGATCCCCCATCCCACCATTTTTTTCCCTCAAATCTTTGTCGTTTATTCTGCCTAGTAGGCATACCCAAGAGCCATGTGCTGAGTCCTGTCTCGACAGGCTGATGGAAGGTTCCCTGGGCCCAAGGCACATGACCACCTGGGCTGTGCTCTGCAGACAGATGGCAGCATGGGCCGGGGAGAGGACCTGAGCCCTGGGCAGAGCCCCCGGCACGAGGGGAACGGACAGCTGAGGAAGCAGCTACGATTCAGGGGCAGGGGGGAGTGAGGGGCCTCCAAGGGCCAAAGTTGGGTGTTTTAAGGGGAGAGGCCTTTCTGCCCAGCCCCCCTGTCCCCTCACAGCCACACCAGGCTGTGGGTAGAGGTAAAGCCGCCATTGCCCAATGGGGTGCTATATTTTTCTGGAGGTTCCTTTCTTTTTGCTACTGTGGCTAACATTTTGACCAACATGGGAACAAGAGGCTGATACAATCTGGAAGAGAAATCACTTGTTGGATGAATGCAGAAGTCACTCACTGGGAGTCCCTTCTTTTTGGAGAGAGTTGTTTGGAGCTTTAGAAATGAGATGGAAGGGAGTGAGGGAGTGCTCTTGCAACAGGCAAGAGCGGAACTGGGAGAGGCTGCCAGCCCCAGGACGGAGCTGGGAGCTGTGTGCAACAGGGCCAGGGCCGTGTTCAGTGGGGTCGAGGGTAGGAGGTGGAAAGGCCACTGGGCCCAGTCTCCACCAAAGGTGGTAGAACTGGGGCAGAGGCGACTGGCCACTTGCCCAGGGGACAGAACTCAGGTGCCCAGGCAGAACTGCACCCTCCACCCCAGCAGTCTCAGCTGGCCTAGCTGCACAGAAGCCGTGGCCAGGGAGGCAGGGCTACTGCTGGGATGTCACGGTGAGTGTCCAGTCTAAGAAAGCCACAGCGCCCTGCAGGCAGAGCCAGGTCCTGTGGGCAGCCGTGCCAAGCTGTGTTTTCACACAATCCCTGGTCGCCTCACCTCTGCATGCCTCCTGGCAGTGCTCCTGGGCCCCCACCCTGCCTTTTGAGAGACAAAGCTATATAAAACCTCTGCACAAACACAAGACTCTGCAACTTTGATTTCTCAAATATTTACTACTCTGAAATTAAACTTACTATGAGAAAGAGGAAGAAAACTGCATTTGCAGATATTAATTTCATTTACTTCTCATATCAGTTCTGCAGGGTGAAAGTGGAGCCCTGTTGCTTGCGGGGAAATCTCAGAGAAGCCCCAAACCACAGGGCTGGCCCTTGCCTTCTCGTAGTGACTTGACAACTAAATTCAAATTCAATTCAGTTTCATCTTTGTTATCATCACCTGTCAGCATCTTTGAGAAGCAAATATTTTGGTAACAGAAAACTTCTAAATCAAGACACATCCAAACGAAGACATGGTCACAGACATATGGCCATCTAGTGCGGCTCTAAGAAAGGGGACTTGAGGCCGGGCGCTGTGGCTCACGCCTGTAATCCTAGCTCTTGGGAGGCCGAGGCGGGCGGATTGCTCAAGGTCAGGAGTTCAAAACCAGCCTGAGCAAGAGCGAGACCCTGTCTCTACTATAAATAGAAAGAAATCAATTGGCCAACTGATATATATATATAAAAATTAGCCGGGCATGGTGGCACATGCCTGTAGTCCCAGCTACTCGGGAGGCTGAGGCAGAAGGATCACTCGAGCCCAGGAGTTTGAGGTTGCTGTGAGCTAGGCTGACGCCACGGCACTCACTCTAGCCTGGACAACAAAGTGAGACTCTGTCTCAAAAAAAAAAAAAAAAAAAAAAAAAAAAAAAAAAAAAAAAAAAAAGAAAGGGGACTTGAGAATGGCGGTGACCAGAGGCTGGGAAGGGTGACAGGGGGAAGAAGACAGGTTGGTTAATGGGCATAAACATTCAGTTAGATAGAAGCAGTAAGCTCCAGTGTTACGTAGCACAGTTGGGGGACTGCAGTTACCAACAAGGTATTGTATATTTCAAAATAGCTAGAAGAGAAGATTTGAAATGTTCAACACAAAGAAATGATAAATGTTTGAGCTGCTGGATATTCTAATTACCCTCATTTGATCATTACGTATTGTGTGCATGTATCAAGATATTACATGTGCCACATAAATTCATATAATTATTATGTATCGATTTTAAAATAACTAACTAAATAAAAGGGATCGGAGAGAACTGTTATTGGAGGGGCCCCATGTCAGCCCCACAGGGGCTCCATCTGCACCTTGGCCCCCCGCAGGCCAGGGCAGGGAGCTTGCTTCTGTAACATGACTTCATGTCTCATTTAATTTTTAAAGAAGTGTGCTAAAAAGAGAATCTTAACACAGTCAGCTGTCAGAAGGCAGGAAATGGGACCGAGGCGGGTTCAGGAGCTACACAGCAATTCTCTTAGCTGATGTGTGCCCTTCCCCCTTCAGAGGACCCAAAATGGAAGTCTTTGTAAAGATTCTTTGCTCACTTAGAATGGGGGACTGTTCGTCACAATTCCACCCTTGTGCAAAGACGAACTGAAGGCTTCAGAGAGCAAGACCCCCACGAGGCCCCACCAAGTTGGAAGAATGGAAACTCCTAGCGATGCTGGCAAGGAAGGGCTGTTTGAAAGAACCATCAGGGCGTCCGGGTGTAGACTCAGAAAGTCCCAAGGGGATTTTGCCTACCCAAATTTTTCTGACCATGCCCTACTCTGTGTATAGGCTTCTGTATCTTCTTCCATTATCTATATGATTATTTTCCTGGAAACTTGAAGCTTAGGTCAACTAAGAATATACATTTCTAAGGTTCTAGAGTAAGGATTTTTTTGTTTGAAGTGTCTAGGCTAAGAATTAGAGATATTAAGGAGTGGTAAAGGAAAAGACATTATCCTAGTTTTAAATTCTGCTAGTTTAAAGAGAACAGCTCAAAGTGTGACTTCAAATAAAGAAACTGTTCCTCCAACGTGCCTAAAGTTCTCTTTCTCCATGGGTTTAAAACAGACGAATAGTCTGGGACTGGCTAGCCAGCTTCAGGTGTGATTTTATTACAGAAGTCTATCACATTTCTGTAGACATGTGTGTATTCAGCCCAATATACATACACTTTGAATGTCTGTTTCCCCATCTGTAAAGTGGAGGCAGTAAGACTTGCAGAATTGTTATGGGAATTATAAGTAATACACATGAAATGTTTGGCAAAGCCAGGCACATGGTAGATACTTAAAAAATTATTGCTTTTAAGATGACATTGAAAAATAGGCCAAGTGATCCAACAGTTAATAAAGCTGTTTAGGTGAGGAATTGGGCCTATGTCTGGATCAGTCAGTTACATTCAGATCCTCACGTAAGCCAAGCACCATGGGGACCATGGGGGCCCAGGGTGTCTGTTCTTCCTCCTTCCTGGCCAGCTCCATGGCCCCCAATCCCCCCCATCCATTGCTTCCCATTTCCCAGATCTCTGCCTAAAGGCCACCTCATTGCCTTCCTTGAACACTCTATAGAAACTAGCACTTCTCACTCTGCTTCATTTTAATTATATTCCTTATATTGATCCATTTCTCTACTATCTTCCCCCTGAATAGAAGCTCCGAGTAGGCAGAAACTTATTCTTCTGCATTCCCAGGACTTAGAGTAGTGTAGGCCACATGTTAGATACTTAATAAATATTTGTTGACCAAATGAATAGATTAAAAAAATGTAGAGAATTCTAAAACTTTGGAGTTGGGAGGGGAACTAGAGTTTTTCCTATCTAACCCCCCATCTAATGCAGGATGGACCTCTACTGACCACATTCTGGACAGAGCCTTCTCTTTCCTGCTAGAACATGTCAGATATTTTCCAAGACCATGAAAACTTTAAAACAGCAGAGCCTACACCCTGCCAGAGGATGTCTTTCCAGACTAACAGCACAGCTGGTTTCATTACCTGCTAATAAGGATTCCCTCCCTTGGATGTGCATCAGTTCTCCCACGTTCTTTTTAATATAGACCCATCAAAAAAAAAAAAATCACCAGCACAGAATAAGATATCCCAGAAATACACCTTAAGATATGTAAGAATTAAGTATCCAACAAAGGATATCACAGAAACAACAGGTTCCAGGATAACGTGTTAAATCTAATTAACAATAATATATCAGAACATAATACTGAACTTTCATCAAAGCCTCGGAGGAGACAGCCCTTTAAGCCTTAAAGGAATGTGAAAAGATTGCAAAGAAAAATATTAACATATTTGGACACGTAAAAAACGAACCTTTGCATGTCAAAAAATGATAATAAAATGAAGCCAAATAAAAAGACAAAACTCACACTGGGAAAAATACCAGCAGCATACAACATGTAAATGGTGAGAGCAATAAAAGAAGCTCAGACAAATAAACAAAATGAGCAGCAAGAGAATCCCAATGAAAAAGAAAATGCACTACTGAAAACACATTTAAAACAAAATAAAATCAGGAAACACACAAACAGAAAAATGATCTGTTTCTAGTAACCAAACAGTAAGAAATAAAATTATTAGAAATTTAAAAATAGTGATACCCAATTTTGCAGAGTGTAGAATGAAATGCAACTCTTGTACATTGCTGGCAGCCCGTGCAAAATGGTATGGCTGCTTCAAAAAGCAATTTGGCAACATGTATTAAGAGTCATAAAAAGATCTGTATCATAGAAATCAGATTTGAAGATAAAACCCCAAGTATACATATATATTTAAAATATGTGTACTGGTTCCCCGAGGCTGGAGGTGAGAAGGGGGATTTATTGTAAGCAGGCAGAGAAATCTTACTGAGGTGATGGGAACGTTCTAAAACTGGAGCATGGTGATGGTTGCACGATTTAGTCAACTTACTAAAAAATCTTTGAATTGTGCATGTAAAATGAGTAAGCTTTATGGTGTGTAAACTATACTTCCATAAAGTTGTTAAAAATATATGTACAAATGTTTACACTGCAAGGTTTTTATCAGGCATGAGAAAAAAAAAATCAATCTAAAATCCCAAACAGAAAATGGTTACTAAGGGGTGGTTCATGCACCCTCTACTACCAAACAAGCAAATACGACCCGACAGGACAAAGCACCCATTGTGTCCCAAACAGGCGGGTCCTCCTTGTGCCCCACAGCGTTCACACATGTGCTGCTCTCTTCCTGGGCACCCCCTCCCCAGCCTGCTTAGTCTTTAAGATCTGGCTCCAATATCAAATGTCCAAGTGGGATTTCCCACTGTAGCTTTAGGGAGCTCAGTCTCTGCCCCTCTCATGGTCTGCCCATCACACCACCATGTTGTTTGGCAATTCTGGGCGACATGTTTGCCTTCCTTACTCGAGGGGCAGAGAATGTTTTTGTTCACCTTTGTCTTTGGCCACCTACTGGAATCCTTGTGCGGCCCCCATCACAGGGGTTAGGAACACTCTGACTTTGGGGGGAGGCTGCACTGGGGGGAGGGGGCCGGGCGCAGGCTGTTGAGTGGTGTCACACAGGAAGTGTCCCTGTACTTTGATACGGGAAGGATGCTGTCAATATTTTGCAGACCACGATGGCAGATGAAGTCCTTTTTTTTTTTTGAGACAAAGTCTCGCTTTGTTGCCTAGGCTAGAGTGAGTGCTGTGGCGTCTGCCTAGCTCACAGCAACCTCAAACTCCTAGGCTCAAGCGATCCTCCTGCCTCAGCCTCCCGAGTAGCTGGGACTACAGGCATGCGCCACCATGCCCGGCTAATTTTTTCTATATATATTAGTTGGCCAATTAATTTCTTTATATTTATAGTAGAGACAGGGTCTTGCTCTTGCTCAGGCTGGTTTCGAACTCCTGACCTCGAGCAATCCGCCCGCCTCGGCCTCCCAGAGAGCTAGGATGACAGGCGGGAGCCACCGCGCCCGGCCCGAAGTCTTTTTTTAACACAACTGATAGTGAGTTTTGAGGCAAAACTATCAGCAGAGAAGAGGGCACAGGCCCTGTTACAAGAACAGCCTGGAACTTAGGAGAGGAGAAACAGGACTGGAAGCAGGAGGAACAGATGGTGATAGTAGTATCCCACTGTCCATTAATCATCGTTTTTATTAATATTTATTTAAGTACAGTTGTCCCCACATATCTGCAGGGGATTCTATCCCAGACCGCCAGCGATGCCTGAACCCATAAACAGTACTGAATCCCATATATACTGCTTTTTCCTAGACATACATACCTTTGATAAAGTTCAATTTATATCTTAGGCACAGTAGGAGATTAACAAGAATAACTAATAATAAAATATAACAATTATAATAATATATTGTAATAAAAGTTATGTGAGTGTGTTCTCGCTCCCTCAGGATTCCTACTGTACTGTTCTCAGCCTTCTTGCTAACTGTGGGAAACTGAAGACAAGCAGAAACTGAAGCAACCCGCAGACAAGCAGGGACGGCTGTCGCACCTATGTCAACCACATAGGGAATCATGTCCCGTTCCGTAGTGTTCCCTCAGGCTCCTTCGCCTCCATCTCTGGCTGTCATCACAACGTTCTGAGGTGAAGTACCTCACACGTGTGGCAATGGACTCAGGTAATTAAATATTCCAGTCAAAACTCTCATGTTTGGAGATGGTAAAGATGACGTTTTTTTAATGAAGGCTAAGACACAAGTTTGTTTTCATGAGGCTCACTTCTGTCTGGAAGTGTGAGTTGTTACACTTGTCATAAATCAGGCTCTTGTTGTTTGTTGAATGGCTGAATGACCAACTGACTAATTCATCTTCCTCCCCTTTCCTTGTTGGATACACTGGGAAACTCTTAGTTTCCGGCCTGTGCATTATTTTTGTTCTCCTATTTCTCATCGGCTTCTTTCACGTAACCCCTCTTCCTCCTCTCCCTTCCTAGCTGTGGGCCTCCGCAGTCTCAGTTTCTTGACTTACTGTTATTCTTCCTTGACAGCCTTTTACCTCGTACTGTCGGACTCAACTGCTTTCTTTCTTGGTTGCAAAGAGCATGCTGATCAATGAAGCACGAGTGCCCCATCTGGGTTTTGGTGCATAAATTCAGCGGGCATCTCTTTTCTCTGTCCGCCTAACACCTTTTCTCCAAGACGTTCTCTCCATGTATCACCATCCAGAAACAAGCTCAGATATCCAAGTTTCTATGACAATCTGGACATTTCAGCTCTGTCCCTGAGCCAGGGCTGCAGGGACAGGATAGCCACGTCCTATGGCTTGAGTATACATGAACGACCAGCTGGACAGAATCTAGAACAAACACAACAGGGAGGAGGCTGGAAAAGTGGGAGACAGGAGGTCCCCAGGGTTGCTGGGCTCAAACCTCCTCTGGCAGGGCCACACGGCTGGAAGCAGCCGCTCTCCCTCCTGTCCCCAGGGCTGGACGAGTCAGAGCCTCTTCAATCCTGGAGCGCTTTTCAGCAGCGTTTTCGTTTATAGTCCAACAACAATTTATAAGAACAGTTTTAAATGCCAAAGAAATGCTGAAGAAAAGCAAAAATAATTAGCTGTGCTGTTAACGTCTCCTCCCCCGGCTTACTTCATTAGAAAAATCAATCGAGGCATTAATGGCCGTCTCCGTCTCTAATGAGCTTTATTCTAATTAGACTCGCACGCTATTATTTCAGCTGGAAAAAGATCTCGCTTGTAATGAGCAGTAGAGTGTGACAGCTTCTGACTGTTTCTATGACCATATATAGGAGTGATGGCTGTGATAATAACAGCCGAGACAACAATCCCAGTGTACTGGGCTTTTCATTTCCAAGAGAGAATAAGTATTAACTAAACAGCTTAAAAAACCCCATGAAGTGTTTATTATACCTGAATCCCCTTTCTAGCAACAGTGAGGAGGATATTTTAGAAGGCTTATGGCACCTGTTTCTCTAGCTTCATCTGAGGTTGGCACTCTGGGGACTTCAATGATGTTCTTTCCCCACTAGGAGGCGAGCAAGAGTGGGGCTGAAGAAACACAACCATAACGTGGGATGTCCGTGTTCTCTTGGCCATATTGAACTGATGTCCGAGAGCAGGAGTTGGCAAACTTCCTCTGAGAAAGGCCAGATAGTAAATATTTTAGGCCTTGCATTCCATATGGTCTCTGTTGCAACGCCACTCTGCCATTGTAAGCATGAAAGTAGCCGCAGAGAAAAGTGAATGAATGGTTATGGCTGAATTCCAATAAAACTTCATTTGTGGACACTGAAATTTGAATTCCGTACAATTTTTCACATGTCACAAAACAGTCTTCTTTTGGTTTAGTTTTTTTACCAACCATTTAAACATGTAAAAATCATTCTTGTCTTGTGGGCCAGACTTGGCCTAGTTGGCTAGTTCGCCAACCCCTGTCCCAGAAAATAGAGTTACCATTAGTAGAACCACAGGCTAACACTGTTTAACGGGTTTGCCCTCTTCTTAAGAACTCAAATAGAAAAGAGAATTTCCACTTTGAGAGCTATTTCTCTCCAGAATTCTCCTGTGAAATGTCATTTCATAAAATTGTTCTTATTTTACAAACAAGAAATCAAAATCAAATTTAAAAATTCATCTCCAACCTCATCTCCCCAATAAATCACAGCTTTCAAGTTTCATTTGAATCTCTGTCCATATGCAGGTCATTTTTATATAGTTTCAATCCTATTGTAGACACAATTTTTAATTTTGCTTTTTAACTTAATATTATCCTATAAAATCTTTCCCTGTTGTGACTGCTTTCTTATAATGACAAATAGATGCACTATAAGTGTTGTAGAATTCTTTCTGGAAGATTTCCAGGCTATTTGATGGACTATTTGATGGATTCAAAGAGATGTCTTAATTAGTGTATTCTTAAGTGAGTGTTAGTGTTAAAATTCAAATACCACTACCATGTCATCAAGCCAGGCAATGTGGGAAAATCCACTTGGCAGACTGGGGCTTCTTGGGTCTCCTCTAGGATTCACTTCCTTTTGGACAGTTTTAGGAAATCTGGGATTTTAATAAGATGCACCTTCCAAACAAACTCTTTAGAGCTCATTGTCTTGAAGTAATTGCTTATACACTAGAATTTATACTGAACACGGATGGAGGCTTGGAGAGACTGGTCACACACCTCTGTCACTTACATTGTTAACGGAGAATTGTCAGAAGGAGACAGACCCAGCAGGTCCCCATCGGTCCCTCTGGATGGTGGCTGGCCCAGGGCTTCCCCTCTCACTGTTCCATGGGCTGGGCCCATAGGGAGGGACAGGTGAGTGACATACTTCCTTCCTCCCCGCCAGGGGGAGTGGCACTGTTTGATGGACCTGGGGCTCACCTTCCCTTCCTTTCTCAGAATAGGAAGCACATGCATTTGGCCAGGAAGGGACTGCAGCTATGGATAGGAGGTCCCTGTCTGTAGAAGGCAGAGGACAATGGACTAGTCAGATGCTGGGGAGACAGGCCCCAGTGCAGGGAAGAGTGAGAATCCTGGGTCCAGCGTTGGGGAGAACACTTTGGCTCCCCCCTCTTCCAGGGCACGGCTAGGGGGGCCACCCTGCATGCACCCCAGAAGAGGAAGACAAGCAGAGCCCATGGGGCTTCGCCATGGACCCTGAGGCTTCCGCTGGCGTGGATAACCCAACATGTTTCCCGGGAGTGAGCACTTTGGGAAGGTAACAATTGAGTGAGGCTCAGAGGACACATGACAGGTCAGACTGGCAGAACTGACTGAATTTGCAGACTATCCAGCTGAATGGGCTATGAAGCACTGGTTAAATTAAGGGTTGTCATACATTTGACCAATTGGCCAATAAGCCTAGCAATTAATAGAGGTCAGGCAATTCAATGGCATCTCCAGCCATGACTGTCAAAACCTACAGTAATAGGGTATTGGGCAGGTGGGAGGGGGGAGGGGGGCGGGTATATACATACATAATGAGTGAGATGTGCACCATCTGGGGGATGGTCATGATGGAGACTCAGACTTTTGGGGGGAGGGGGGGAAATGGGCATTTATTGAAACCTTAAAATCTGTACCCCCATAATATGCCGGAAAAAAAAACAAAAACAAAAAAACATGGAAATAGGTGTGGTTTCAAATGAAATTCAAATCAGGAGATTTCAGGTGACTTAGAGCATGGCCCATTGCCTATTTTAGTGTTTCCTGAAGGTTTTCATCCACCCAAGTGCACATGCTGGGACGCAGGGAAAGGTGTGAGCACGACCAGTCATTGCTGTGTAATTTTCTTTTTTTCCCCCATTTGAAATTTTGTCATAAACATATTGCTGTTTTCATAGACATCCTGTGATTTTGAGACATTCAAAATATGCAGAAAAGTATAAAGAATGTAAGAAACACTATATATCCTCACCATCCAGACATAAGAACTTGCAATATTTTGTAACATCTGCTGCTAGAAATAAAATTACCACCCATCCCCCCCCCATCCCAGGCACAGCAATGGTCATGGTTTTGGTGTGTTCACATATTTGGTATCATTTTAGATTCTTTAATATTCATATCATGTTGGTACTATATCAAATATACTACACTTTTTAATGTACAGATGAATGTTTAAATATATAATGGATATAAATACATGCCATTTATAAATATATCATGTAAAAACATACCACACTGTGTGTGTGTGCGTGCACATACATCTGTTATGTGTCTGTCAGTGCCTGGTACATAGCTGGTGCTTCGTAAATGTCTACTGCATGTCCATCTATAAATACTGTATGGTACTTTCGTGTTTTAAATTTATATGGTACCATACAATTTTTATCATTCTGCATATTCCTCTGTTCATTTAATATTATGATTTGAAATCTATAATTGCAACTACATATATGCCTGGCTCATTTCTTTTAACTGCTGCATAATATTGCACTGTAGGAATATAGAGGATTTTATTTATTCATTCTTCCACTGGAGGACACTTGGGTTGCTTCTAGTGTTTTGGCTGTTGAATACAGAATGCTGCAGTGAACTTTATTGTACACATGTACACAAGGATACAGAACCAGAAGTTAAACTGATGGTTCTTATTGGTTTGTATCAATAGTACTTCTTTATATATTCTGGCCACAAATCCTTTTCATGTTTTAAGTGCTGCAAATATATTCCAGACTAGTTCTGGATCTGCACCTGGGACTTATTCCGCTCCTTAATAAGGTGGATACTGACTTATGATACTCACCTGGCTCCTTGTGCAGATTTTCAATTTGTGAAGAACCCAGAAGAGAGGCAAGGCATGAGTAAGCATCTCTAACCCTCCAACAATCAATTTTGAGAATATGAGCTTAAAATATTTTGATATTCTTTTCTGGATCTACTTAGAAAAGTGGAATTAAAGTGAGGGAAGGTAACAAATGTCAGCTCCGAGAACGATTTCCCCAAGAATGGAGGAGATTGTGCCTCCACTCAGTCGAATTTTAAAGGGAGGAATAAAGTCACAGAAGTCACAAGATACTTCAGAATAAATTTTCAAGAAATGCATAAAACATAATATGCTTCGTAATTCCTTCCCAACTGATATAAATGGGCATGTTTCATTCTCTACTATGGAGGGTTCTGTTTAGTGGGAGATGAAAAAAGTTGGGGGTAAATTGGATAAAATACTCTCTAAGTTCTCTTCCAATGCAAAATGTTATGCTTCTAGATTTGAAGCACCCTAAAGGCAAGCACCCCATTTTTAATTCCTTGTTATGCATCTCTCATGGCCCTGGCTCATTTCTGAGATCAGCGAAGACGTTCAGCTCCAGCTTATTAAGTGAACTGAAAAAGTCAGTTTTATCATTCCTATGATTTTGTGGAGGGTCTCCTTTCCTAATTCTTGTTGTTGTTACAAGCATTTCATGGTGGGTACTAATGAATATTTTTAAAAAGGCTTACGAAAGCAAGTTTTTAAAAAACCTCATAAGAATTAAAAAAGAATAAAACTTCCAAAAAGAAAAACATATATATAGGTACTCAGCTGTACCCATGCCACTGACCCATTGACTCATTCTGTGATTATAGCTCAAAAGCTAGCACAGGTTATTTAATGGCTCTATAATGTTCACAAGAATCCAGCTGCTGAACATGTTCATACCACATAGGAGGGAGGTGGACCATTGCATTAGAAAGTGCCCTATTCTAATATTCTATTTACAAGGAGGCACTTGTACCAAGGAATGCACTTGCTCAAGCAAGATCCAAGTTGATAAGTTCTGCATTTTCAGTTTTAGTCTAAGCTTCTCCAAAATCCTCCCTGTGTAAATAGCCTTGATGGTATGGATACAGGCAACTTCAACCAAAGCAAAAGCTACCAATTACGGAGCATGTACAACAACATATCAAACACTCTACTAGAGACTCTGTGTCTATTTTCTTCAATTCCCCAGACAAGTCAGTATTCTTACCCAGATTTTACTGGTGAGGAAACTGAAGATCAGAGTTTAACAACCAGCCTGAGGTCACACAGTTGCTATTAGAGCCAGTCCTGGGCCCTGGCCTAGTTATGAAGCACAGCGTCTTTCTCCTGCGCTGTGCTGTTTCCCGCCCTAGACCTGCCGATCCGGCTGTCTGGTGCTGCACCTGCTATAAACCTGCTATGCTGCTCCAAGTTGTTAAAAGCACCTCCTATCATGCCGAGTCTCCTGATCTAGGAGTCTTTCTGATCACATCTCCTGCCTCTGTATGCTTTGTCTCTGTTTGAAGCCCACTGGTCTTATCTGCACCATGCACTCCACTCCTTCAATAAGTTTCTTAAGCATCTGTTTTGTCCCGGCCTTATGCTAGGTTTTGATGAGACAAAGACAAATGAGACCCAATTCTTATGCTTAGGAGCGGTCAGTATAATGCTTTGAGTCCTTTTAGATATTCTTAAATAATAAAGCAACAGTTACCAAGGCTGGCACCCTCTCTCTCCCAGAGTGCCATCTGCAGGGCTGGAGCAACACCCATGGCTGCCAAACCCAAAGAGCGGGAAGGACATGGGGAGGAAGGGAAATGGATAGCTAAAGAAGAAGACAAAGGAGAAGCCGGATGGGGACAAGTCAGGGGACTGAGACACACTAATATCCCTGTCTCTGCTGCCCTGAGTGACCTTGGGTTACTTGTCCAAATACCTGCACCCTTGGCAAAATGCCACCACTCACTGACTGTGCTCCACACTGCTGTTGCATTCAGAGCACTGGCCACTATGCCTCACTCGTAGAAATGGCATGCTTTCTATTTGCATTCATGACTCTATCACTCCGGAACCTGAACTCTCCTCTTCTTGTTGCTCTCTAAAGAACCAGCTGACAGACTCTCAAGAATTTGCTGAAAATCAAGCCCTCCAGAAAAAAGAAAGTGAGCAGAGGCTGAATGGGTCGCATTTCTTTTTGGCTTGTTGCTTGATTCATTTTCCTTGACCGCGTCACCTACTACCGTTAGCTGGATGGCAGCGCAAGGACCCTAAAGCCCAGAGTGGATGCTCCATTGTCAGCGGTTCCTACTTTGTCACGGTAAGAAGTCATCTGCATAAAGCTGTGCAGTAGTGATAAAAACAAAACAGGGCTGAGTCACACGTTTGCCCTTGGTAATTATGGCTTTAATTTGGCTGGCAAATGAGGAAAGGTACACACTGCAAAGAGAGAAGGCAAGGCGATGAAGAGAGAGAGGAGACACAAAGAATGGTGTGGTTATTAGCAAAAGTAAGGCTATACTATGTTTACTATGGAGCAAGAAATTGTTTCATGCAATGAGAATGGCAGCTCTGCTCACTTCCAAAGTATACACGACAGCAAGAGCATCTCTCTGCCAGTGCTGAGGGCTTTGGTTGTTACGAACATGACAACCTGCTGGATAGGAGGAACATGACGAGACTTCCTCTGCATGCAGGGGGCAGGCCCTGTGACATTCTTTAGGGTTTGATAGAACCATCCCAGGTTTTCTCATCACTGGCAGGCGCTGAGGAGGACTGTAAGCACACGGCCCAAAAGTAAAACCCGTCACATCAACTGCATCTGCCAAACACTGCATCTGATTCCACGGCAACGCCAAGGGTGAACGGGCTACTACAGCAATTGTTTAGACCCAGAACCGAAAATCACAGTTCGTAACTATGCACAAGTCATTCTCGTCACCGGCTGAAAAGCAAATGCCTTCTGATCTTGACACCGAGTAATTACCATGGGTCATGCTGAGCTGATGTATTATTAAGAGAAAATCAGGCTACTTCAGGAACCCAAATATTTTCTGAGTGTAAATTGTTGTTTAATACATTAGAGGTCTACAGATAAAACGGTAGAAAGCTGATCTTTTAAAATCAACTGTTTTTAAGTTCACATATTGCTCTTTTTCACATGTTTCCTAAAAATGTCACGTTGAATAATTCTAATCAACAGAGCCAGAGTCTCAAGATCACACAGGAATATGCAAGATACAGCAGGCATGCTGATGGCTCACCTTCATGAGTACTATGAACTGTGTTTTTTTTTTTTTTTTTTGAGACAGAGTCTCACTTTGTTGCCCGGGCTAGAGTGAGTGCCGTGGCGTCAGCCTAGCTCACAGCAACCTCAAACTCCTGGGCTCGAGTGATCCTTCTGCCTCAGCCTCCCGGGTAGCTGGGACTACAGGCATGCGCCACCATGCCCGGCTAATTTTATATATATATATCAGTTGGCCAATTAATTTCTTTCTATTTATAGTAGAGACGGGGTCTCGCTCAGGCTGGTTTTGAACTCCTGACCTCGAGCAATCCGCCCGCCTCGGCCTCCCAAGAGCTAGGATTACAGGCGTGAGCCACAGCGCCCGGCCTGAACTGTGTTTTTAAGGAGAGGAAGAAGGGAGGGAACAAAGAAAGGAAGGGGAATGGGTTTGTGTAGACTCATCCACACTCAGTTTCCTAATCCTCTTGAAGTCAGCAACGCATATGCATAAGGTCACTAGCTGGGCTCATACATGCTCATGGGTACAGCTGGGCCCCAAATCTGAGGGAAGCACGCCAATGAAATGCACCATCAAGAAATGAACACGTTCTTTGCCTGCGATCCATGGCCAGGCTCCATGGAGTTATAAAATCCTGGAATTTATACTTAGAAGTTTGTGTATGTGATATTATGTGCAATTTTATAGGGAGAGTCTTTATAACTTTTAGAAGATTCCAAAGAGATGCCAAGGCCCAACAGAGTTTAAGAAGCCTTGCATTAGGAAAACTAGCCAGATACAAATGGCCTTGTACTGTGAGACATTCTTTATTTAATATTCAGGGTTCTCTCTTAGAGAGCAAAAGACTCCTAGGTCATTAGCTGGGGTCTTATGTCCTCCTAAAGTAAAATTTAAGTTCCTGTTTTTGCCTGTAGAAGGTGCTATTATTGCAGATACTTTAAAAATGTATTTACTTTTCCTGCTTCTTACAAATAAACTGCAATGCAAGGTGGAAAGCATGTCTTAAAATCTGATGGTACCTGTATTTGGTACTATACTCAGAAACTTCCCCACAGGCCAACTTTTAATCCAGATACTTTCTTCCCTAGATACAGTGAAACACTAGAGTTTAAAATCACAATCTTGCTCTGCAGCAAATGCTCATTTTCTTAAAGCTGCAAAGTTAGGCAAATGCCAACACTTCAAACAGGGTTACAGGTTCCAATGGAATTACGGTTAGATGGCAGGGGGATAAATAATGAGGCAGAAATAAACGAGGCGGCTCCCATTGGTTCATAGTATTTTTACTCTTCGAAAGGAAAAGCAAAAGTAAATCAAACAGAGATCATAAGCTCCTTTAAACTTTCATTGCTCTCCCGACAACATCTCTCTTGCTCACCTCCAGATGTAGCAGGTGCCGTGCTCTCCCACGTGCCAGCACAGGGACATGATGCCACGTGCCCCAGGAGCTGTCACAACTGCCTAGTTAACAGACCTGAAGTTCCAACACCCAAACCAACTCGGGAGGCAAATAAATGCTTGTGTTCAGCACAGGAGAACCTGATTCTTGGCAACAGCAGGGCGGGGTGGGGCGGGGACGGTGGTGATAGATGAGGAACTCCTCGATCAGTAGTATAATCACATGCTCAGAAAATTCACTTTCAAAATTAAATTTGTCAAGGCAAGGGACTGTTTCCTATTATTTTTGTATCCCATATTTCCTACCTAGTTTTGTATCCTGAGTAACTAGCATAATGCCTGGGACTCAGTAGGTGGTAAATTATTATTATTTTCTTTAGATTGCATTTTTGCTACTTGCTTTTTTGAGGTCACCATGAAATTTTTAGAAAACCACCTGTTTGACTGTGATGCAAAGGTAAACCGCAGCTCTGCACTGGGATAATCTTTGAATTCGAATAGTCCAAAATAAATCCAAATTAAGCTTTACTATAAATATTAAACTACTTAACAGCCCTAGTTTCAGTATACTAATGGGGCTTTTACATCTATTTTAAGGAAGACAGAGCATAAATTCTTTAGGTAAATTAGGTTAGAAGGCAAATTCAAACCAGGCCCTACAGACATCCAATAAATGCAAAGGGTGTGTCAAGGAAGGGCAGGTTTACATCTTCACAAGGTTCAGGCAATTTTGCTTCTCATCAATTTAAGGGGAAAAAAAAGAGGAATTCCTGGACATTTCTGGGAGAGGTAAAATCTTAAAACTCAAGACCTATAAGCATGACACAATCTCTCAGCATGAAGCTCTAGGTGAGTTTAATGTTATTTTTTTCTTTTCCAATCAACCCTCTAAAACCTAACAATACATTTGAGTTGTATTTATGGCTGTCCTCATGCTGGGCCTCATGCCTGGACCAAAGGAATATTTAGCAATGGTAAATGCCCAGGAAAACACTTTGGAAGAATCCAACTTTCAATTTTGGTTATATAAACTATGGTGAACATCACATTAAGCAAACATACATTAAGAAGGAACATTTTAATTTTTGGAGGCTTAATGTTTAAATGACACATAGGATAGCACAGTCAAGATATTCAGAAGGATGAACTTTAGTTAAGAAAGAAGAAACTGGAAAGCATGGCTGAAAGAGGATAAAAAATTGCCCAAAGGAATCTACTACTGGGTACATGTCAGGGATTATATAAGAGCTCTTCTCTTCTTGAATATAAATGTATTCAATAGTGGGAACACTGTTTATGTCGAATCTACAAATGCTCCTTTGTCCAAGGAAGTTTCCATCTAATAAATGATCAAGTTATAAACTTTGTTTCTGTTGTGCTAAGCACATCTCATACTCTACACCTTGGATGAAAAAAGGGAAAGGGGCTATCAGATTTAAGGTAGGAGCAATGAACTTCAGTTCTGAGTAGAAGGAGGCACAATTTCAATTACAGAAATACACTGGAGAGAGACTGGATCATCTCAAATGCCTTGCCAGGGTTTGTAAATATTATTTAAAAAGATAACTTAAAATTCACATTTCAACTTTTACAGTGTACCCCTAAATACTAAGCAGATATTTTTATTGCCAAAAAGCTAATGGGAGGGAAAATCCAAAGAAGGAGAGAAAGAAAAGATTTTCGCCATTACAGTGGGAAGAAAATACAGGTTGAATATCCCTTATCAAAATGCCTGGGGTCAGAAGTGTTTCAGATTTCCGATGTTTTCAGATTTTGGAATATCTGTATTACATACTTACCAGTTGAGCTGCCCTAGTCTGAACATCCAAAATCAAAAATGCTCCAGTGACCCCTTCCCTATGAGCATCACGTCAGCACTCAAAGAGTTGCTTATTTTGGAGGATTCTGGATTTCAAATTAGGGATACTCAGCCTGTATTCCTTTCTATGCCTCTCTTTACTAAAACAAAACGTTATCGACAAGTTAAACAGCTTTTGAATCAAAATGTGAAACTTGGTAACTGCTCCTAAGTGAAATTTCCAACCTAAAAAGTCTCTCCTAAGTCAAAATTTCACTGAAAACCAAAAAAATTATTATACTTTAAATAAGCATTTATTTGCGCGCAGCCAGGGAACACTATAAACTATCATTTTAATTCATCACCCATCTCTATTTTTCACGTCAGTGCTGTTTGCTGGTCTTATAATAGTGCCTTAGAAGATTATACAATTGTTCTTTCAGGGTCCACCTCAAGTGGGATCTGCTGCTAAAACACTCACAAATTTATGGCCTCTTTCTTTATCTTCCATTGACTGATGTGTATCATAACCTAAGAAGCCATGAAGAAATGCTCAGATAAAAGAGCTACAGAAAGTAAAAAAGAAATAAAAATTAAAACTAAAAAGATTTTAAAGGTAAAATCGGCTTGTGATGACTTAATCATAGTGTGACATACTCTGAATTCAGGATTTTACTCTTCTTTAGAATATGGAAATTATAATATTCAGATTTATAACTTTATAATTAAAATTCACCCCTTTGCAGGATGAATTTAAATTCTACAAGTATGTAATCCCTTAATTATCACCATATGTCATTCTTCAATGGGTTGATTAGCATGTGGCACTCTGAGAACAAAACTGTGGGTTCAAGTTTCCACACAGAGCAGCTTTGTCTATCTTACTGTCAATAGAGAAATCCACACACTACTAGAGAAGCAACTTGGAGATACCGCTTTGGAGTCAGAATTCCAACTTGTCCACTATTATCCTTGCAAATCTGGGTCAGTTACTCAAGCATTCTGAGCCCGAGTTTGCTTGTCTGTACCATGCAGATAATTCACAGGCATCACCCGGAGGTAAGTATTAACTGAAGTCGGTGCAAGGTGTTTGTAAATTACTGACAGCAGGGCCACGCGTGTAGCAGGCCCTTGACAGGTCTGGGCAGGTATTAAGGGCTGCCCTGCAGTCTGAGGTCAGAGCAGGGCACGAGACGCAGAATGATTTGCAGAGCTGAGAAAGAGCTGTCTAGGCACAGGCTGCTTCTCAGTCTCCCTCTGACTTTACACGCTGTAACATGCGAGGGCAGCCGGGATCCTGGGAGGCTCTGGTCTATATTAAACATTCTCACACATGCTTTTTTTTTTTTTTTTTGCAAAGGAGGTGACTTTTGTTTTAATCCCTTCCAAAAATAGCCTTCCAACCTAGAAATGTGAATATTGTTGCCTTAAAATAGGAAGCCGTTAGCATATTGCCCTTGGAACATGGAGTGAATTGATTTCACTTCTTACCTTTTCGATTTTTTCATCCAGCATTCTGAAGAATTCTTGTTGGCTTTCAGAGATGTGCATGCTGAAAGACAAAGAAGCAGTTGAGTGCATAACTCAGCGCTTTCTTAAACCTGGCTCCCTCATATGAAAAATGCTGAGTCTCTAAACTTTGGGGCAGACATTTATTTACTGCCGATTTTTCCACTGAAATGCTCTGAAGTTATATTAAGGATAAACGTCATCACAGTAATCCTGCAAACGTGTTTCATAACAGTCTATTAGAGCCGATGACTTAAGGAACACAATTTCCTTTCAGTGTACAGGTGCAATTTACAGTGATGGGACTGGGAGCTGCATGCCAAATTTTTCTTCAGATATTCATTTGTGATTTAAAAAAAAAAAAAAAAAAGCATGGGCAAGCAGCATATGGCACATTTCAACCGTGCGTGTAACATAAAACCGAAAACGCGTCCTCGTTATTGTATGGAAATGTGTATTTTACAAAGGTTGTCAGCATGGGCATGGTACGCAGCTGGCTGTCCAGGTGCGGGCTGGTGGCAAACAGGCTGGCATTGCCCCCGAACGCTTTCTGCACCGGCAGCAGCAAATGCACCTGTCTGGAACTGAAATCCCACTGGAATGAGGGAGCACGTCAGGAAACGTGTCTGGGGAGCACCTGCCCTGTCTTTCTGCTTGTCCTGTGCCACCGCCAGCCTGCTGGGGAGAGGGCTGGCGTGGTTGGTGGGGGCGAAACATAAGAAGGGAAAGAAGGCAGAGACCAATCACAGATGGGACGGGCATGGGGCAGTATGGGCCCCAGTAGTGACACAGTCTCACGACGGTCGTTTCTACCCAGCAAACAGCGTGGGTGCTCCAAGGAGGGCAAGCCTGATGAGCGAGAGACACCACACAGGGCTTCTTTCTGTCAGTGCCCACTGGCTATTTCTGCGGGTGGGGTTGGAGGACGGCTCTGGAATGGCTTCAAGTCTCAGTGTGATGAGACCATGTGACAACCCCTTAGCCAGACGCCTCATGCTTTAAGGGCCCCCAGGGAGGGGCACGAGTGACCTGAAACCTTTCAGTCTTCCCGTGACAGATAGAGGAGGTTCTCCCTGTGTATACAACCAAAATTTCAAATCTATGAGCACAATGACATCATCAGCTCTGAGAGAAAAAAACCCATGAAGTAAATATCTGATACCACTAATCAGCTTTCACAGCTAACAAAGCACTTTCACACATGCCGTGCTATTTTGCTGTCCTCTATATGATCACTTAAAGAAGGAAAACACTCTGTTTTAAAAACAGGCCCTCATTTATGGCAGGTTGGGAGGGCAAGGCAGACCTGGGATGACTGAATACATTAAACTCTCTCTTCTCTGCGGAATGCTGGACAGAAAATCCATTTTGCAAAGCTGAGTTTTCCCAGATTCCTCATGGTTTTACTTACTTGGGCACCAAAACATTTTTTATTTGAGCCACTTGGGATTCAAATCTTTCTAAACTGCATACTCTTATGATAGAGGAGCTTTCACCAACATTATTTAAAACTTTCACTTCATAACTAGGGGCCATTCCCACGATCTTAGATTGCAATGTTCTTCTGTAGTACTGTGACAGCCAGCGCCACGAAGACGGGCAGGGCTGGCGCTCTCTGAGCCAAATGTCCTCAATCCAGAGCCCGCGGTTGAAGCTTCTCTCTCATCTCTCCTCGCCAGAGTGGCCTCAGTCCTCTGCCAGCTCTCTTCCCAGTTGCTGCTTCTATGTCATGCTTGGGAATAGCAGAGCCAGCACGTCGTTAGCGCCGTGCCTAAAGTTAGCACGCAGACTCCGAGGAGAGCCTGTGGGTGCAGATCGTGAACACGCTGCCACCCGTTTCTGCTGCTCACGCACCTTTCGGGCGTCTTCCCTGTTCTCGGCCAAGCTCTCAACAGATGGGGGTCCCGGACAGCTCTAGCTCCCGGACAGGAAAGGCATGAAGATACATAGATACCTTAATATAGACAACTAGATAGATACACTGTGTGTATATGTAGTTGCCCTAGACTATCCATTAATTCAGTGGCAAAATGCTCACTGCTTACATTCATGCAATTCATGACCCCTCAAGAGGCGGCACGGTTTGTTGGCCTGGGTGACATGCAGGGCCTCAGAGTCCTCACCTGTAGAGCCAGCGGGCTGCCCTCTGCGGTCCCTTCTGCCGCCAGCAGGCTATGGTTGATATTAACTACCTTGACTCTTTTATTTAAATGCCGTAACATGAAAACAGCAATGTTTGGTCAGTGCTCACACATATGCACATTAGAGGGACAGGAGGTAAAGTTTGAAGTATTAGTAAGAGCAACTCTGCACACGTGTCTGCATCTCTGTGATCAAGAGTGCACGTACTGCAGGCTCGGGGGCCTGTCGGGAGCTTGAGACCAAGAGTGACGGCCAGGGGCCAGGATGCATATAAGGCGAAGCAAGCACAGAGCTCCTGTGGTTCCAGGTTTGCACTGCCCCATGACACAGAAATGCTGCCTGCTGTTTCTGCCTCTCAGAGCGTCAGAACAGCCCTGCCTGCCCTTGCTGCCTTTCATAACCCTCCGAGAAGTCACACCCCAGCCTGGGCCATTCTCTTGCCATCTTGAAAGGCAGTCCACGCATGGATTGTGTTAGATGGAAAAAGACCGACTAGAAGGATGAGCTGCTCTGGTCGAAGCCTGATGCACAGGAAGTGCCTTCAGGGAATCTGTTGCCACCGGAAGTGTGGCAGCCGCGGCCAGGGGAGCAAGTGCCCTCGGGAGACGCCAGTCACCCGTGTGTCCTCTCAGGTCTGGGGTGATCTGAGAGCATGACACTCACTCCCGTTCCTCATGGGTTAGTTTCAGAGAGAAGCACAGAGATCTCTTCACCAGGAGCAGAGACAGGACCTTTCCTCTAAGGAAATAAATCACACCCCTCAGCTGATTCCCGCCTGGATGAGCCTGGACCCCTCTTCCCAGGTGGAACCCTATTGACACAGCGGCATCAATGGGAGCGTTTACCTTCAAAAGGACAAGCAGCACTGCGCAAAACTGTCCTCGGGTAATGGCTAGATTCTTAGATCTTTTCTGGGGCCCAATTTGGTGACTGTGGATGGGAGAGAGAGGAGGGCAGGCTCACTGGCTTTCTGTCTTTCCTCACGGTATTAGAAAGGGATCACGGAATGGTTTACCACTTAAGTTTATGAGGATGATTACCTGATGCTAAGACCCACTAGCATTCATTCAGGAAGGCCTGTACACTGGTGCCTAGCTTAATGAACGGAGCGCAGCAATTTCAGTTTTTCCTATTTCTCTCTAATAACTCAAACGCAGCCTTGGGAAACGGAATGTTCCACTGGAGCCCTTCTGCTGGCCTCTGGTTCGCGCTGGCAAAGCCCCCGTGAGCTGACCCTGCCCCGCAAACGCCACTCTTCCTGTGACCGCTCAGCTTTATGAGACCAGGGATGACGACACTATGGAATGTTAACGCAAAGCGAACCAATGAATGAACGGTGGGCAACACGGGCGTTAGAGCTAAAAGATACAGGCTTTCGCTTTTAGAGCCTTAAAAAAGAAATAAAGTTTCCAAATAATAAAAACCTAAGCACGAAAATAGGAGGAGGCAAAGTCCTAATTCCCTAATATTTTACCTATAAAGGATGGCAGAATATGCCACCCCCAAATCACTTTGGCATAAGGATTATTTTGAATTAAAGGCAACTGTAAAATAGCAGGAATAGGAAGGGCACTCTTGACCCTCTTTTTCTCCAGAAGGTGGGAGACACACCTCCTGTGTACGTGGTGCCCTGTCTACACCAGGAGGAAAGAGACGTTCTTAGCACCTGAGACAGGGAGTCGGAGCCAGAGGAATTCTGTGCGAACAGACCTTGTAATAACTCTCACCTTCCTTTGGTCTCCCCATATATTTTAGGTGGCTTTCCACAATTGTCTCTCTTTGTTCAACATGTTATAAAAGCATGTGGGTTTTGTCACTTCTTTGGGTCTTTTCCTGGGGGGCTCCCATGTACACGTCAAAGTCTGTATGCTTTTCTCCTGTTCATTTGTCTTAGGTCAATTTAATTCTCAGGCCTAGGCAGAAACCCCGAGAGGGCAGAGGTAAAGTTTTGCCTCCTTACACTTGCAAAAGTGAAATTCAGTTACCCAGTGGGTTCTTGGTAAACCTTGGCCTGGACACAGACCCCAGTTATTCTTTATGATCATTATTATTTTTCACTTGGACCTCGGGGGAAGTAGATTTATCCTAATCCTTATTTTGTGACAGACTCCTCCTAGTAGCTCACGCATAGCTTACTTTTATTTATTTCACTAATTATTTTGTTTTTTAAAAAACAGTATAATAAGCACCCATGAAATCAAATCAAAAGCAGGGCCTCTATGTGTGCCTTTAAAAAGCAGTTATTTATTTTGGGTGTTTTCAACTTTGTATTTTTTTAAGCACTAAGTGAGTTTTATTGAGGAGAGAAAGGTAGGATTATAGAGCAGGAACAAGATATAGGTTTACAGAGTTAGAGCAAGATACGTTCGCCACAGAACAACAAACAGGCTCCTTGTTGTACCAAAAAAAAAGCATGTTTTCAACTTCATAAAGAGTTCATCACACTCTTTGTAATCTTTCAGGACTTACTCTTTCCTTCTAATGTTATATTGCTAGTGCCTACCTGGCACTGTGCATTGCTGCCGTACACTTGTACAGACGGCTAACAACTATTCCACTGAGTGAATGTGGTGGAGTTCATTTACCCAAGCTCTTGTTAAAGGGCATTTGGGTTGTTAATTATTAAGACACTCTCATCAAGTGCCAGACAATGCGATAAGCACTGAGCACACATTATTGCATTTATTCCCCAGCTCTGTAAGGCAGGATTTTTTAACTTCCATTTTTCACTGAGCAAAATGAAACACAAAGACATTAGGTCACTTGCCTGAGATCACAATGCCAGCAGAATGTGCTCTACGTGTAGCATCTAATGACAGTGGATTATCTGCCTTTATGGTATGGGATTGTCCTTCTACTCATGGGGAAAAAAGAATTCTCATCTTATTTTATACCTCTGTATAGTAAGTGATGGTTGCCTTGGTCCTGTATGTCAGCAAGGAGGAAAAGCAAAATTCTTCTCCTGGCCCTCCAGAAAGATTTCTTAATTGAATTCCAAGCATCTAAGGTTCTGATTCACAGTTTAAAATAAACACACACACACACACACACACACACACACACACACACACACACACACACACACACACACACACAAGCAGGCATGCTGCTATGTGGAAAACAGAGAATCTTCTTCACAATTTTAATATAAACACATGACCCAATTGAATAAACTTCTCTGAAAGCTTCAGCCCATGCCAGTTAGTGAGGTGTGCTGCTTCTGGGTGTGCAAGTTAAGTGAGTATTTTTTCTTACAGAAAAGAAAAATTCTCCTCCATTTAATCTCCCCTTATAATTCACAGATAAGGGAAGCATTTAAACACAGCATATTTGACATGGCTTGGATGAAAAGGCAATTTGGCTGTACCAGGTATCTGTTGTCCCCAAAAGTAGATAAAGTGGATGAAAGTGACCAGCAGTGAAGAGGACTGGGAAGATTGTGGTAATAGCACAACACTGACCTAAGGGTGAAAAAATTGGACGCATCATTGCACTGACGTTGTAAATGGTAAGTGGATTTCAAAGTGTCCAGTTTTCTCTGAAAGTAGCAACTAAATCACTGAACCTATTACCTGCCCCTGCGGCGTCCTAACTGCCATGCCATAGAGACCATTCCACTGACACTGAGCCAGGCTAAAGTGATTATCAAGTAGGTTATTTTTGTCTCAGTTTTCTGGAAGAGCCAGAGATAACAAAACTTCTTATGCTTATGATTTTGACTTATGGGGCTATTAATACATATATGCAATAGTCCAATTTATTTTGGGGTGGGGGATGACAGTGTCAAAGGTACCAGCGTCATTGGTACCCTCAGAGAATTTGTGTGCATTTAGGTGGACGCCACAATAGAGCTTTGTGGCCCCTGGGATAACAGAGCCTCTGTGAAAAAAGGAAAGGATAACTTCAAATTCACACAAAGTACATTTTATTGTCAAGGTAGAGTCAGTCCTAGAACAAGCTAGAAAACTACTCATTATTGTTTTTAACTTTTTAAAATGCGTTCACTTTTTAAATAAAATGTTCACGGATGGTCATCTATTGGTAATCAGCTATGATATTTTTAAGTCCCTACTACAAGTGAGGAAATGCACTAGGTACTATATACATTCTCATGTGATACAAATCTTTTTTTGTCCAAGTTAAGAACTTTTTTATTTTTTCTTATTTTCTTTTAAACTTTCCAGTTGTAAAAAATGTAACACATAGAAAACATATAATGTTATTTGTACCTTTTTGAATAATGATAATAGAAGGAACGCATTTGTAATTACCACCCAGATTAAGAAATAGAGCCTCTGGTGTCATTATCTTCCATCTGGTCAGATAGAACCACTATTCTGAATTCAATGCTTTTTCATTTCCTTGCTTTCCTTTATTGTTTTACTGTTAACTTATGCACGACACATTGCCAGTTCTGCCTGCTGCTGCGCTTTATAGGAATGTAGGCACACAGACACTCACCCTGTGGCCTCACCGTCACATTCATGAGACCCCTCCCTCCTGACATGTGAAGCTATAGGGCACCCATTTTCACTGACCTGCAGCATTCCCATCATGGGAAGATGCCACAGCTTTGTCATCTATTATACTTTTTTTTTTTTTCTTTTAAACTGCCTGCACAAAGCACCTATTATACTTTTGATGGACATTTTTTGGGTTTTACTTTCAAGAGTGCTAAGAACGCATGTAAACAATGCTGCTAGGGACATTTCAAAAATATGTCTCCTGGTACAAACGTCACAAGAGTTTCTCAAGGGTATATGCCTGAGTGGACATGCTGGGATACAGTGTGCCTAGGTTCAGTTCTACTTGATAATGCAAGTTATTTTCCAAATTGTACCCGTTTATAGTCCCACCAGCAGCGGGTAAGAGTGTCTGTTGTTCCACATCCTGGTCAACCTTTTATGCTGTCAGAATTCTAAATCTCTGCTAGTCTGGTGGTGTGAAATGGCATTTTTTTCCATATATATTAGCCATTCATGTTTCCTCTTCAATCAAATAGGGGATTATATGTTTGGCCAGTTTTTCTATGGGTTCCCTTCTTTTACCTAGTGATTCATAGAATTACTTTATAAATGCTCAAAACCCAACTACTGTCAATTATATGTATTATAAATATCTTCCCCCATTTTATGGTCTTTTACTCTCTTATGGAGTTCTTAATTTTAAGCAGTCATATTAATTAATAATTTCCCTTAAGATCTGCATCCTTTGTGTCTTATTCAGAATTCTTCCCTACCCCATGGTCACAGTGACAGTCCTCATTTTCTTCTAATTGGCCTGCAGAGGCAGCTCTGCCATGTATTGCATCTGCCTTCTTTATTCTGTTGTTACACCAGGCCACACTGCCTCAATTACTAAATAAGTCTGCGTTATCTTGTAGGCAAAATGGAACCCACTCTGAAAACATTTTAACCTTTGAAAACAATACAATTGTCCCTCAGGATCGGTGGGGGACTGGTTCCTCGACACCCCTGCAGATACCAAAGTCTGCAGATGCTCAAGTCCCTGATATAAAATGGTGTAGTGTTTGCATATAACCCCCCCTACACACACACATCTGCCCCATGTACATAAAATAATTTCTAGATTACTTATAATAGCAATACAATGTCTACACACTGCTTCATTCATAGGGATTCAACATAGTACTGGGCATGTGGCAAATTCAAGTTTTGCTATTTGGAGCTTTGTGGAATTATTATTTTTTTCCTGAATATTTTTGATCCACAGTTGGTTGAACACACAGAGGCTGAATCCACGGATATATGGAGGGCTGACCGTACAAGGAAAACAGGAACTAGAACTTACTTTGCTCTGGGTTGATGAACTAATCCCGGAACCTCTTTATTAGTTTTAAGTCTTACATTTGAGCTGGCACTTTTTTCCTGAAACACATAAACACACACATGTAAAAGGCAAGATTAGAATCCACAATGAAATAATAGCATGAGTTTTCATCACAGAAATGTTAGATCTGTTTGGGGCCCTATAGCACAGCTGGTCACCTCACAAGGACGTGAGTCCTGGCAGAGAAGTTACACAGGACAGGTAGAACCTGTTAAACATTTGCACTTGGGACATTGTTATGAAAAGAGGAATCAGCTTTGTAACAGCTATGACTCTGTTTAGAAAACAATGTGTAGTTAATATTTAATTCTTTAACTCTAATAGTAACTCTAATCAAAGAACAGAGGATGTAGTGTCAAAAGGAGTAGCAGTAGTACAATTGCAGCCACTGTGTACTTGCCCAGGTTCAATGACTTCTGTGTATTTTATTTGTAAAAGACAAACTGTAGCGACTGAGACATAGTTTACTCAAGACCCTACCTGTGATAGGGACAGGAACATGACTAAAAATAATGACTATTTGCAGTCCACAATAAATACTGGGATTGAATTCCATTGGATTAATAAAATTCAATACTAGCCTGTATTCAAGAAACACTTCTTTCTGGCTTTTAGCCTGACCCAATTTCTTATTCCCAATATACTAGCCATGTGAGAAAAAAATACTCTCATGTCTTCAAATGCCAGTATATTTGTAAGGACACTATCCCCATACTACTAAGTGTTCTGTGTTTTCACAGCATTATCTTTAAAAAGATATTCAAGGCGCCTTACAATTTGCTCATAAAACATATCCCTAAACTGAAAGGGAAGATCCTTCTAAACCTATTTAATAGGTGACTATATACACTCAAGGAACTTGAGGTGTGGCCATGATTAAAGACCAAGTCTAAGGCAAGGAATAAAAACTGCTGTGGGCCAACCCAACATTCTCACCACAGCAGAGTGATGTGGGATGACACAGAAAACGGTCCCCACAGGAGCTCTTTTGAGTTCATATTTCTCCTAGGACAGCAGAAGCCATTTAAGTCAGTGAAACTACGATTTACATGCTCTGGTTGATCCTTATTAACTATCAAACCTCAGCTCATCTGCATTACATTAGTGCTCTAACAAACACAGTAATTTTGTTTGTGTTCTTCTAGGAAAAGGAACAATCATAATTCTCTTGCAGATTATTGTATCTTCCTTACCTTATACTAAACTTAAGAATGTTTTCATGAGCATTTAAGAAGTGTAAAATATATACTGTTTGGGCCGGGTGTGGTGGCTCAGGCCTGTAATCCTAGCATTCTGGGAGGCCGAGATGGGTGGATCATTTGAGCTCAGGAGTTCGAGACCAGCCTGAGCAGGAGCAAGACCCTGTTTCTACTAAAACTAGAAAGAAATTACTTGGACAACTAAAAATATATAGAAAAAATGAGCCAGGCATGGTGGCGCATGCCTATAGTCCCAGCTACTTGGGGAATTAAGGCACAATCACTTGAGCCCAGGAGTTTGAGGTTGCTGTGAGCTAGGCTGACGCCACGGCACTCTAGCCTGGACAACAGAAGTGAGACTCGGTCTCAAAAAAAAAATTATATATATATAATTTATATTTAATAAATCATATACATAAATTATATATAGATATATATTTACATATTTAATATAAAATATTTATTATATAAATATAATAAAACATACAAATATTAATATATTAAATATATAAATATTTAATATAAATAAATATATATTTTATATATATAAAATTTTTTTTTGAGACTGTTTTGTCTGCTAGTGAAGTCAGGGAATAGCAGACAAACCGTCTTATCTTTTACAAAGCAGGTGGGAGAAATTAGAAAACTTTAATGCGGCAGCTCCAGGAGGGCAGGGCCCACATCCTCTTTTTACCACGGGGTCCATGGGGCAAAGGGCTGGGCACTTCGTGGGAGGCACTTGGCAAATATTGGTGAATGAATAAATAATGTCAACAAGTGAATGGTTTCTCTTTGGAAGTTAGAGGTAAAAAGGGCACAAACGTAGTGTCTCTGCAGGATTGAAGATATAAAGTTCCTTCCAAGTTGGTCCTTTTCTACTTCAAACTTTATGTCTTCTTAGATTAAACACTGAGAATGGACATATATGATGTGACAAAACCTCATCCCTTTTCTCTATTCACATAATTTCCCAAACTCTTTGAGCTTAAAATGATAGACTATAATTTTAGGCATTTCTGAGGCAGGAAATTGATTTCTAATTCTATGAATACAAATGATAGACAATGGCAGGTTGTTTTTATTTAATTTATTAAACTGTACCCTTCGAAAGTATATTGCCTCACCAAATCTTTCTTAACCCATTCTTGTTTGCTAAGTAAAGAATGAATCCCCATACTTGGAATTTGGCCCTGTGAAAAAAAAAAAAAAAAAAGAATGAATCCCCAAACAACAGAGCCTCAGTGGACGGGCAGAAGAGAGGGAGGGAGCCCTTGGCAGTACATCACTCAGGTGTGGACTTCCGGCCAACAGTGAGGCCGAGGCAAAAGGAGCAAGAGCAGTTCAGATTTCCCAGTCTAAATACATAATTACAAAAATCTGTCTATCATGCGTTTATAATGTGTTTGTTCTTTTTTTATAAATTACCACTCACTAAGACCAATACCAACTCACTGATCACTTACTCTAAGTCATGCGCTATTCTAAGCAGTTTACATAAATTAATTCACTTTAATGTTCAAAAGTATCTATATATATTAACTCGCTTTTATGCCTATAATACCTCTGTGAGATAAGTACCATTTTTATCCCCATTTTATAGATGAGGAAGGAGAGGCAGAGGGAGGTGAAGTCCTTACCTGAGACCATTCAAGTAATAAGTGGTAACACTGGGATTTGAAACCAAGCAGTTTGGCTCCAAAGTCCATGTTATTAGCCTCTAGCCCAGCATTTCTCAGACTTTAGTATCACGACCTTTTTACCTATATTCTCCAAATTTTGGACTATTTCATTCTATAATATGAAGAAAACCACATTTGTTAAATTCACCATCCATCTTACCAGAAAACTCTTGACTGAAGCTATCAATCTCATGATGGGAGGTAAAACTTTTGCAGGATTCTAGTTTTTTGTGTAAAGCTTGAATTTTATCACTGGCAACAAATATTATTGTCTATTATTTCCCTAAAAGTAACAGGCTCCCTTCATTCTTTTTTTAAGAAAATGATTTGCCAAATACTACGCCTGACTATCTATAATATACCTGCCAGGTTTTTGGTTTTGTTTTTTCTTAAGTAGAGATAGTGTTCCATAAAAAACAACTGCTACTTCAGCTTGCAATTCGATCAGCTGCAGAAGTGCTTTTCCTTGTGATAACCGTTTTACTTGGGTGTGCAGAATAAATGCTTTATGTGGACTTCCCATTTCATCACATAGACGATTAAAAAGATATGCAACCCAGACACAAGATTTAATGAAATGAAATAATTTTCACTGCTTCATCAAGGGTCTTCGTAAGTGAAAATGGAATTTATTTTTCTACTATGAGTCCATAGTGGTAGAGAATTTGACAACTACCAGTAGGGTTTGATGCTAATGCCTTGATTTAGGCGAAGGCACAAGCAGTTTAACCTGCCGTTGCTCTTGCACCATCAGTGCAAATGTCAACACAGTGAAAAAGGCCAGTAGCTTCCTAGTATTTAATATGATTAGGAAAATGACTCCAAGAACTCCCTGAGGAGGTCTCAGGGACTTCCACGGGTCTGCAGACCACACTTTGACTATGGTGCCTGTCTTTCTTGCATGGAAAAGAACTATTGATTATTTAATTATGTCATATGCTATATTTAAAAACATATTTGACAGCCATTTATAGAGGTAAAGTTTACATTCTATCAAATTCCATTATATTAATAACTATATTATTAAATGATGTTAGTAAATATATAGAGCCATGCAATCATCACCACAAGCCAGTTTTAACATAGTGTCGTCCTAAAAAGTTTCCTTATAACCATTTGCAGTTAATCCCTGTTCTCATCTGTAGCCCTGGCAACCACAGATCTGCTTTCTGTCTCTAGAAATTTGCCTTTTCTAGACTCTTATAAGTAGAATCACATAATATGTAGCCTTTTGTGTCTGGCATTTTTCACTTGGCATAATGTTTTTAAGGTTCGTCCATGTTGTAGCATATAACAGTATTTCATTAATTTTCATTGCTAAATAATACCCCAATGCATGGATATACATTTTATTTATCCATTCACCACTTCATGGACATTCGCTTGTTTTTAGTTTGTGGCTATTATGAATAATGATGCTTTGAACATTCACATATAAGTCTTTTTGTGTGGACATATGTTTTTATGTCTCTTAGGCAGGTTCCTAGGAGTGGAATTGCTAGATTATATGATAACTTTAAGTTGCACTATTAAAGACATTGCAAATTGTTTTCCAAGGTGGCTGTGCTGTCTTGCATGGCAAATGCATGATGGTTCCAGTTCCTCCACATCCCCCCACCAACACTTGGTATTGTCTTTTTTTCAATTATTGCCATTCTAGTGGGTGTGTAGTGGTGTCTCATTGTGGGTTTCATTTATTTTAAAAACATAACTTTTTAAAGGCTTGTTTGTATTTATTTACTTATTTTTATTTCAGCATACCATGGGGGTATAAATGTTTAGGTTACGTATATTGCCTTTACAACACCCCAGTCAGAGCTTCAAGCATGTCATTCCCCAGATGGTGCACACTGCACCCATTAGCTGTGAATATATCCATCCCCTCCTCCCCCCTCCTACCTGCCAACACCCGATGAATGTTACTACTGTATGTGCATTTAAGTGTTGGTCCATTAAGTCAGTTAATACCAATTTGATGGCGAGTACATATGATGCTTGTTTTTCCATTCTTGTGATATTTCACTTAGTAGAATGAGCTTCAACTTTATCCAGTATAATACAAGAGGTGCTAGATGACCACTGTTTTTTGTGGCTCAGAAGAACTCCATGCTATATGCATATCACATTTCATTAATCCATTTATGTATTGATGGGCACTTGGGTTGTTTCCACATCTCTGCAATTGTGCTGCTATAAATATTCTAGTGCAGATGTATTTTTTATAGAATGTCTTTTGTTCCTTTGGGTAGATGCCCAGTAATGGGATTGCTGGATCAAATGATAGTTCTACTTGTAGCTCTTTGAGGTATCTCCATATTACTTCCCATAGAGGTTGTACTAGTTTATAGTCCCACCAGTAGTTTATGAGTGTTCCTATCTCTCTGCATCCATGCCAACATTTATTGTTTTGGGACTTTTTGATAAAGTCCATTCTCACTGGAGATAAATGCTATCTCATTGTAGTTTTGATTTGCATTTCCCTGATGATTAGAGATGTTTAGCATTTTTTCATATGTTTATTGGCCATTAGTTTATCTCCTTTTGAAAAGTTTCTGTTAAAGTCCTTTGCCCACTTTTTGATGGGGGTGTTTGATTTTTTCTTGCTGATTTTCCTGAGTTCTATATAGATTCTAGTTATCAGCCCTTTATCGGATGTGTAGCATGCAAATATCTTCTCCCATTCTGTAGGCTGTGTGTTTGCTCTCGTGATAGTTTCCTTGGCTGTGCAGAAGCTTTTAAATTTGATCAGGTCCCATCTATTTATTTTTATTGTTGCTGTGATTGCCTTTGGGGTCTTCTTCATAAATTCTTTGGCCTAAGGCTTGTTTTTATATTTCTCCATATTTCCCAGAAGGCTTCCCAAGTAAAATGAAAACATTTTACTTGGGCATAACTTATTGGTTGGCTGCTTTTGCATAAAGAAGTCAGTTTCATATTTGTTTATAAACATTTAACTTCTGCTTTGGGATTTGTTTGTTGAGGAAGGGGAGGTTTAAAGAAATTTTTCTACTTAAAGAAAAAGAGGAATAAGCAAACGACAGGGCTGGCGGAAGGGGGAGGGAGCGGGGAGGGCACTGGAGATGTGGGGTTCACTATTAGAAGCAGCTCGCATGGAGCAGACCCAACAGAGGGGGCTGGCAGCCAGGCGGCGTCTGGGGTGCCCCAGAAATAGGAAAAGAGAATTAAATTGGGAGATGATGGAAGAGGTAACTAAGATACTGTTTCCCTGAGCAAGAAAAAAACCTATTTTTAATGGTATTTGACTCTTGTAAACTAAGCACATTACCTAAAATAAACTGAGACCAACTGAGACTAAGATGAAGCCATTTGAAAGGGCCCTCGACAGGCAGTTTGCTTGTCATGACCTGTCCACACTTGCATCAGAACCATCTGGAATGCCTGTTAAAATGCAGACTCCCAGGCCCCACTCAAGACATCCTGAGAGCGAGTCTCTGTGACTGAAGCCCAGGAATCTAAATTTTAAACAGGATTCCTAGGTGATTCTTAGCTCAAAAAAGTTTGAGAACTTCTGTGTCAGAGAAAAGACACCTTCATCCTTCGTACTTCCCCCTTTGGCCTGCACAGGCCAGTTTCCAGCCTGAGCCCCGGGGCCCTGCAGAGCGGGCGTGGGGTCAGCCGCGACCCCCCCCAGACCAGCAGCCCTTTTCACTGTTTTATACTCAGGGACTCCATCAGTTGGAAAGTGTACCTATTTCTCAAAAATGTTTGCAAACTACTGTCAGGTAGTGACAGGTTTATTTAAACAGAAAATCAAAACTGTTTTTTCCTCTACTTGGAATAATTCTATTTCTTGATGAACACAACATACTTGTCAGTGTCTGGAGTAAACCTGTCATTCTCAGGTTCCCTGACGCTGAAGACGGTCAAACTGACTGTCTTTATGCTGCAAGCTCCCCAGTCCCTTGGTGGCACCTCCCTAAGGGAAGGTGAGAATGCCAAGAGGAACAGAGCCCTTCTTTAAAGCACTTCCTCAAACCTCACCTTCCCACCACTGAAGGAAGTGGCGTACATGTTCAGGATGCTGCTAGAAAGCACCATTTGCAAGTGATGGAACTTCTTTTCTCCTATCACTTCTTTGCCCCCTTTTTGTCCCACTTAGTCTGAGAGGACTGTGGCCTTTCCAAATTGGTTCTGGGTTGGTAATCTGGGGAGCAGTCTCATTTTCTTTTTTGGGGCCCAGCAGTGGAAAATTCTGTATTCTAGACAAATCCCAGGGGCCAGATGGATGCAGGAAGCTGGAGGCCTAGAGAAAAGTAGTGGAGATTAGAGTACTAGCTCCCAGGACCGCTGATGAGGGTCTCACACAGAGAGACGATACAAAAGTACTAAATAGGAACTTTAAAAGAGTTTGCCCTACACACAGACCAGGTCTGTAGGCATATACATTTGAAGCACTGCATTTTAGAAAGGACATGAAAACTAGGGAAAGAAAATACTTTGAAAACCATAATCAGGAGATTTCGGGGAGTGGGTACGCATACATTTTAAAAATAGGATCACATTTGGCTATAAAATAAATAGAGTAAATTTTAAAGCACCTAGTATTTTTGACAAAGTTGCTTCTCGAGGTAGATTGGAAACATCAAAAATAATCTTTAAAAAGTAAACAGAGTTGTAACCAACAAATTTAGAACAAAGTCATGAAGTCACTGAGTCAGTAATCAAACAAAACAAGCTATAATCTTATAAATTCCACTGGGAATTGAAGTTAAAGATGTCTCAAAAACATTTCTCCAAAATTTTTGAAATAATTATTTCATACACATGCAGAGAACCAACTAATTTGGAAGAACCATATTCAATTTTTGTCCAAGACGCTTGTATCAGTTAGGATAGCATAGGTTATGCTGTAGTAAAAAATAATCCCCAATGTCAGTAGTTTAATAAAACACAAGTTTATCTCTTGCACCTGCTACATGACCAGCACAGGCTGCAGGATAGCTCTGCTCAATGCGGTCACTCGGGTACTCAGACTAATGGAGGCCCCATGTCAACATGTGCTTTCATGACACCATGGCTGGAGCTGAGCAGAGGTTAAATGCTCATATTTACATGGCCAGAGCATGTCACAGGAACCATTCCTAAATTCAAGAGAGTCGAGAAAATACAATACTACTATGTTTGGAAGGAGGAGAACTGGAATATTTATGGATAGCCCTAATGACTACCATGATGCTAACTGAAACACATATCTGTATTCTTTTATTTATTTATTTATTTATATATAGGAATAAGAATGTCTCATGAGATGTATGTATTCTTGATCACAGAACTACCTAACATTCATCACAGAGATCTTCCCTTCTGCGGAGTCTGATATGCAACTTTGTCAAGTATCTTATTTGTACTCATATATGTGTGTTTCATAGGAATATGGAAAAAAACTTTATTGAAAGTTTAAACTGGGAAAAAATACCATTCAGAGTTTAGACTTCAAAACAAGCTATTAATAAAACTACTTGGTTAACTACTGCCGTGGAATAGCATTAGTAAATTATGCTAAATGCCACTTTGACACAGTAAAATAGAGACAAAATCTGTGCTTTTTACCCCAGAAAACTGCATATAGACACACACACACACCCCGCACCTTAATTTTTCCTTGTTTCTCTGCTCCAACCATCAAATAAGACAAAACACATGCAAATGGGAATCACCTTCATTGTGATCCATAATAACATGACCAAAGATCTTAGGGAGTCTATTAACTATGGCTGCTGTCTATTAACTATGCCTGCTATTAAATTAGGGAGTCTATTAACTATGCCTGCTGTCTGGTCCCTTAAATGCAATCTCCCCCTAGGAGACTGCATTTAAGAGATGGCTACCACAAAATAAACATGCTTTAAAACTAGGTTTTTCTGGTAGGAAAAAATATAGCTAGAAAAATCAAAGTATATTTGATCAAAGTTAGCAAAATGTCATAAAGAAATGTATCATCCATGTCTTTAATATTTTAACAAATAAAAACCCCATCATTTGTGCACAATTGCTAAACTTTTTCTAGGATGAACCAAAACCTTGACAGGTTTTTCCAAACCAAGTTGAGAAACTGCAAACATCAAAGCTAAAAACAAGAAGTTAAACAATCCAGTTAAAAGGCACGATTTTTTTTCTCACACTCATTGTGCTGTGTAAGCCAGTCAAAAATTAGAATCAGTCTCTAGCCTTCCTGAACAAGGTGAACACACCCACAATTCTCTTTAATTCCCAAACTGTCAATGCCCAGGAAATCTGCTGTATTAGTTTCCCATTGCTGCTATAACAAATGAACACAAATTTAGTGGCTTAAAACAACACAGATTTATTATCTTATACTTCTGGAGGTTAGAAGTCTAATTGGTCCATAGGGCTGCCTCCCTTCTGGAGGATATAAGAAAGAATGTTTCTTTGCCTCTTCTACCTTCCGGACATCACCTACATTCTACGGCCCCTTTCTCTATCTTCAAAGCCAGCAGAGTAGCTTCTTCTCTCCTCTCCAACCTCTGCTTCTGTCCTTAGATCTTCTTTTTCTAACTCTCATTCTCCTTCCTCTCTCTTATAAGGATCCCTGTGATTATATTGAGTCTATTCAAATGATTCAAGATAATGCCAAGATCCTGAATTTAATCACTTCTGCAAAATATCATTTTTACCATATTAGGTAACATGTTTACAGATTCTGTGGATTTGGACATGAGCATCTTTGGAGGAGATATTATTCAGCTTACCACTGTGTGTGCTCTGCCTCTGCAAAATTCATACCCACCCCACATGCAGAATACATTTGCCCCTTCCAACATCCCCCAAAAGTCTCAATCCATTATAGTATCAACTCAACTGTCAAATCCCATTTCAGTCTTCTCAGCTCAAAAGTCCCAAACCTTTTTATTTAAATCATCTAAATTAGATTATCAGTAAGGCTCTGGGTATAATCCATCCTGGGAGAGAATTTCTCTCCATCTGTGAACCTGCAGAACTAGAAAACAAGTTATCTGCCCCCCAAATACAATGGTGGACAGGCATAAAATAATAGCTATAGGCATTCCCACTTAAAGAAGGAGAAAATGGGAGGAAAAAAGAGTCACTAATTAATTCTGAGCAATTTCAAAATCTAACTGGGCAAATTAGGTTCTACGCCTGGGAGTAATCCTGTCTGAGTCAGGACTGTGCCTTCTGGGGCTAAGCTCTGTCCTTGTAGTCACTCTTCCTGCTTAAAAGGTAGCACATGTTCCCAGTTGAGTAGTTTTATTAGCTTGTTTCCTGCTTGTAGAATGTTGGGAATAGGACAACCCTCATTCATAGCACCTTCGCCGTCCCTTTCAGTTCAAACTGGCAGTGTTTCTGCTGGCATGACATCCTTGAGAACCTCATGGGTCTCCTGTATATAACATGGGAACTCATTAGACAGGTGGCTCCTCCACAGATCTTTCCTGGATATTCCATGTCTACCCCTGACTTCTGCTGAAGTGGTGAGAAAATTAATAAATCACATGTCTAATTTGTTCAAAGAGCCATCCTATGACTGAATACTCTGACCTTTTAATGTTTTCCAGGAACTAGCAATAGGCTGTCCAGCCATACCCTTGGCTTTCTTTCCAGAGCATGCTTTCCTGATAGTGAGTCTCCTAGTTTTAATGTCTTTTGCAATCTAGATTGGCTGGAAATTTCCTGAATCATCAAGTCTTGGTTCCTTTTTGCTTGAACAGTTCTTCCCTTGATTTATCTTTCCTCTCACATTTTACTATGAGCAGCAAGAAGAAACTAGCCTGTAATTTTCAACACTTTGAAATCTCAGTTAAATATCATTATTTTACAAGCTCTGCATTCCACATAGCCTATAGGACGTAATTCAGCTAAGGTTTTTGCTGCTATATAACAAGGACAAACTTTCCTCCAATTTTAGTTAACATGGTCCTCATTTCCTCCAGAACCCTCCCCAGTGTGCCTTTTAGGTCCATATTTCCATCAACAGTCTGTTTATGACACAATTTAGGTTTTCCCTAAGACAATATAGGTTTTCTCTACCACACCATTCACTTTCCTCTCAGCCCTCATCGGGAGATTCTTTAACATCTAAATTTTCACTGTCTATTCAAGATAATCTAGGCTTTCTCTGTCACATTGCACAAAACTATTCCACTCTCTGCCCACTGCCCAATTCCAAAGCCAATCCCTCATCTGTAGGTATTTATTACAGCAGTACTGTATTTCAAGGTACCAAAATATGTATTGGTTTCATATTTTCCTATTGCTGCTTCATAAAGTACCACGGAAGTATGGCCAAAACATAAACTTGCGGATCACAAGTGTAAAATTGCTCTGAGGACTATGTTCCCCTGGGTGCTCATGGCTCCTTGCTCCGTCTTCAACGTTAGCATCTTTGCCTCTCTCCTTTCTGACCTCTGCTTACATCTTCTTATATTTTCTTTATTAAACTCTGATCATCCTGCCTCCTTGTTATAAGAATACTTGCGATTGTTCTCCAGGGATTAGGGGGCTGGGACTGGGTAGACTCACAACTGAGGGACTCGGTGGGCATTGTAGAGTGAAGGGGCACGCCTCTAACCCTTGCAAGGGAGAGGCAAAGATATAAAATGTAACCAAAATGTTTGTACTCTCATAATTTCCTGAAATAAAAATAAAATTAAATTAAATTAAAAAAAAAAGAATACTTGTGATTATATTGGCCCTTTGGGATAATCCAAGATCCATTCAAGATCATTAAGCATTAATTCAATCATTAATTAACTTAATAATTAATTAATCAATTTAACCATCAATCATTAATTTAATCACGCCCGAAAAGTGATGTAAGGTAACATGTAAGGTAACATAGTCACAGATTTTGGGGATTAGGATGTGGACATCGTGGGGGAGGGAGCGGCATTATTCAGCCTGCCACCCCTGCAGAACTCACTCCTCTCAAACCAAAGCAATACTGGAACCAGGTCGATGGTTTCGGGTCCATGGATCACAATGAAAAGTATATGGGGACAGATACACGGATGAACAAGTCCTAGTGGAAAACCATGGTGGAGAAACCGAATAGTCCATTCCACTAAATCACTATCTAATGGTACTTATTACCACAGTGCCAGCCTATTCTATGGACACAGGGTCCTAGTCACTAAAACAAACAGGAAAATAAACATATGTTTTAAAAAGATAGAGGCATATGTAGTGGAAGCCCCTGGAATAAAACGTGAACCAGAGGAGGAGGTTAGGGAAGCTTCTGGAAGGGGTGGGTCTCAAAGGGGGACGCGTGTGTACACTGGCAGGGAAAGACGAGAGCGTGGTCTGTGCTGAGAACCATCCGGAGTTCCAGGCAGCAAGACAGAGAGCGCGTGGGGACCAGGGCGCGGCCGTGCAGGGGCAGGGGCTGGGCCAGGAGGTGGCTCATGCTCGAGGGGTTGAGGTTCCTCTGGAACAAGGGGGAGTCACTGAAAGAGTTTATGACGCTTCTGACAGAAATGTCCGAATTGTGTTTCAGAGATGGAAGCCGAGAGCAGTCCGGAAGCTGGGCCGGTGGATCGGAAGAGATTCCGTGAAGAGCTGAGCTGAGACGAGCGGGCACAGCAGATAAGGAGAGTGTGGGCTCAGGAGTCGGACCGCCTCTCCCCTGTCCACTTGCGTGACCGGGGGCAGCCCGGTGACCTCTGTGCTCAGCCTCCTCAGCTGGGACATGGAGATGTAAGTAGTGCCTGCCTCACTGGGTGGCCTGTTACACACGAAGCATGGGACAAATGTGGCTGATATTAATAAAACAGCTGCTCTGGGAATAGAGAAGAGGGAATGGACCGGAGAGGTGTCAAGAAAATGACGGGGTGCCTCCCACATGCTGGGCCCCTTGCTCCGCTCTGAGGGACACGACAGGAAAAAGGCAAACCAGATCCCCGCCTGCGTGGAGCAACTCGAATGTCAGAGAGCCACACGCAAACGCAAATGTTAAGGATGGGTAAGATTCGAGGTCAAGTAAATACATAGGGAGGACGGAAGAGGAAGACGCATGGTCAGGAATCACGGCCAGACTTCTGGCTTAGCTGACAGGGGACATGGTGGCGACTAAATGAGAAATAAGGGAGATTTAGGCTTACTGATTAAAAGGGTTAAATCTGGATAAAAACAAGTATTTTGTCTTCCTTGCTAAGAATGCCTAATAGACGGGTAGACATTCCAAGTAAAGACATTTTTTTTTCTGGGCAAACAAGGGAAAGGTGACATGGCTATTAATGCTAATAAAAATGCAGAGGTAATAAAACTCCAGGTAATAATAAGCTCCAGGGCTTGTATTTGGATGGCCTGAACAGTCAGAGGAGATTAGAAAAACAATGTCATCTTTCTGAGTGGAGACATTAGAACGCAATTATTTTTTCAGATAGTATTATTTATTTATCGCATAGTCCACGCACGTGGAGCTCAGTCACTATTCCTGTTGGAACGAGGCGCGTGAGCGGCGTGTGTGGGGTGGCAGAAAGGCACTGAGGGTGGGGGACGCATCTGTCTGATGGCCAGGGGACGGAGGGGTCGGGGCCCCCAGCGGGATGAGGAGGAGTCAGCTCGGCTTGTCGCTGGAGCGCAGCGTCCAGGGCAGGACGGGAGGAGAGATGAAGCTGAGCCGTGAGCCTTGCCTCATGCCCGCGGCCGGGGAAGGCAAATTAAGGATTTTGAGTTTCACACTAAGAGAAATGGAGAGCCTCTGAAGGGTTGTCAGCAGGGAGGTCACATGACCAGCTGTGAGCTGTGCAAAGATGGAGTCTGGCCGCAGCGTGAGTGGGAGCCAGGGGAGGCGGCTACTCAGGAGCCTGCCGCAGTGACCCGAGGGAGGAAAAGGACGGTGGTCTGTTCGTCTGAGTATTTCCATAGATTATGGCTGCACGCGGTTGGCCTGAGGCCAGGTGGTAATGGAGACCTGAGAGGACGCTGGATAGTAGAGTGAGAAGAAATTTCGGTTCTCCAGAAAGAAGTGCTGATGAGGAGAGGGGAGAGGAGTGGGAAGGGCCAGCAAGATAGTGGGAGGACTGAGTGCTTTGAGAACTGTTTGTTCTGTATCAGCGAGGACTCCCTCCCTTCAAAGTGACAGAAACCCAACTCCATTTACCTCAGGAGAAAGGGAATTTGTTGGCTTACTCAACAGGAGTGGGCACGACTGGATCCAGGCAGTCAGACAATGTCTTCTCTCTCTCTCTGACTCTCATCTGTGCTTGTCACCTTGGTTTCACTTTTTTCGTGACCCCTGGCAACCTCAGATTCATCCTTCAAAATCTGTAGCTCAAAAGGCAAGAGGGTCTTCCCCATCACTGCCAACTGCAAGCATCCAGGGAAGCGCTGATGAGCCACCGTTGGTCAGGAGCCCGCCACTGTGCTAAGTGGGGGTCTCTCAGCAGGGTGGGGCGCTTGCTGGGAGAAGAGGAGCCACAGCCACGGCAGCCTTTATTCATCTGCCTGTGAACTTTTTGTATTAATTGTTTTCTATTAATATACGTATTCATAAAATGTGTGGACTTTCTGTTGCATGTATTATGATTTCAAAAAAATTTATTTCACTCTGACTCCAGGGGGGAGAGGGGGCAAGGGCAATATACGTAACCTTAACATTTGTACCCCCATAATATGCTGAAATTAAAAAAAAGTTATTCATTGCAAAAAATAAATGAATAAATAAATAAATTTCATTCAGGGGAAAAAAAACCCCAAAACAAAACAATTTATTTCAACTTTTTATGTTTTCAAATACAGGGGATTTAAGTTTTTAACTGATGAAAAAAATTGCTTTCTTTTTTTCATTTATTATTTCTCCCAGTATTTCTGTGATTACTCCTGGCTCAAGCGGAACTTAGTTCCCTACTCATATGCTTTCTTCTATACCCTTCTGCAACCTCTTCTCGTCAGAAGTCAGAGTAATGAGGAGTTTTAACAGTGTCCCCAGTTCACTCTCCTGCCTTTTTAGCTAATACAAGTGTCAGTTCTGTTACGTTATATTTTACAATATGGAGTTAGTCACTAGATTTCTATACACAGTCTGGATGGTCAATAATCAAATCTAGCATTGTTCCACGACTGACGTTACCAGTCTAAGGCTGTTAGGAAAAGATGCCGCAGGTAGAATTTGGGCTGAAAATGCTGCTTAAAATTGAAATGTGGTACTCAAGCAATAAAGGGAAAAGCACTGTTCTTTTTTTCCTGTCTCCTTTTAGAGAAATGTGCTGCCTAAAATATCTTCATTCTAAACTTTGCAAACAGAATTGATCCTGAAATCCTTTAAAGAAGTGTGTTTAGCCACAAGTTTCTTCATTTGCTTATCTTTTCAGCCTTTTAGAAGCATTCTAGAAAAGCTTCCGTACTGTCTTGCCCTAAAAAATTTGGTACACAGTCCCCAAGACACCTGAGCCAAGCTGGAGCACCCACTGCTGAGGTGGGACAGAGAGGGGACTGGGTACCTCCCGCAGCCTGACACAAAGGCAGCTGTCAGGGAGAAGGGGTGGAAACCCTTCTCTCCAAGGTTCTTTACTTGGGGGCTTTCAGATTGGGAGTTCATTACAGACATGCTGGGCCTTGGTTTACTAAATTGGTCTTATGAAGAAAGGTTTCCGAATATTCCATATTCTCTCCATTCTAATCAATTTGATTTTCCCCTCATTCCTTGGCTCTCAACTTAAGTGAAAATCTTTTCTTACTTGAGTAAAAGGCAAAAGAACAAAAAACAATTAAAGAACATGATTATGGGCTTTAATAAACCATACATACCTGAACATAAAGCGATTCCTGTTTGTGCAAAGAGATCCTCAGAAAAGAGTCTTGGCAAGCTTATATATAATCCTTTAAGAATGTGGTTGAAACCTCAGGTGACTACTTATATTGTTTATTAATTCAGCTACATATATGTATTTAAAATCATACATTATGTAAAAACATCATGTTAATTTAGAAATACTACTTTTTTCCATGCTCAAATTTCATGGAACAATGTAAACTTTCCAGATGGACCTGACATCAGTGTTTTCACAATCACACAGAGTCACTGAGTGTTGGAGAACGTGACGCTTCCGAGGCATTTCATCGTCACGTCTAATTCGTTTGAAGTAAAATGCAGTTTGAATTTTTAATTCCAAGTCACCAACACTCCACATTGTTCACATTTTGTATTAGTGTTTCAAAGCAGCTGTTAAAAGGCTGCTTATGACGACACACAGAAATAACAATCAAATTAGAATGACTCCCCCCTCCCCCGTAGTAGAAACAAAACTGATTCAGACAGAAGACCTCTAGAAACATCCAAGGTGATCACGAACTAAACTCAGTGTTTTAAGTTAATATGTCTCCCCCAAACTTTGTGTTCAAAGCATTCGAGAGAGTACCCTGAACCATGAGACTTACACAATGGCATCTGCTTGTTTGAAGAACAATTTTTTTAAAAAACCTTGCTTATGGCCAGGCAAAGTGGCTCATGCTTGTAATCTTAGCACTCTAGGAGGCCGAGGTGGGAGGTTTGCTTGAGGTCAGGAGTTCAAGACCACCCTCAGTAAGAGTGAGACCCTGTCTCTCCTAAAACAATAGAAAAAAATCAGCCCGGCATGGTGGCGCATGCCTGTAGTCCCAGCTACTCAGGAGGCTGAGGCAGGAGGATTGTTTGAACCCAGGAGTTTGAGGTTGCTGTGAGCTAGGCTGATGCCACGGCACTCTAGTCCAGCAACAGAGCAAGACTCTGTCTCACAAAACAAACAAAAAAACCCTAAAACCCGCTTGTATTCTGGCTTATACCACAATGTAGTAGAAACTTTTACCAAGGATCATTTTAGACAATGATTTAAAAGGGTATCTTTTACCAAAATCCAAGTTTCCTGATAAAACTTACTAAAACATTAAAGACTTCATCCCATTTCTCAAAATTTCATTTCAGTGTATTACTGAAATGAAAGCTCACAAACGTGAGCGCTACATCTGTTGGCTAATAGCCATTTGTTAGAAAACATGGTCAGGACACCAAAACAAAACAAAACATAATAAAACAACACATGTACCAGTCCTGTATACCAGCCCACTTGCCTGTGTGCATGTTCTCTCCCTCTCTCTCCCTCTCTTTCTCCTCCCACCCTGCCCTCCTTCTTATATGTTATAGGAAATAAATTCCTAGAATACAGAGACAATCATGCTTAATTGTTTGTTACGTGAGGCCATATGTAAATTTTTAACTGAAGTTCCCATGATAATTTGACAATGGAGAAACATAACTTTTCATAATTTACGATTTATAGTCTCTCATAATTATAAAAACAACAACAATAAAATAATAACTCGACAGTACCCCTCCCAGGGGCCATACACCCCACTGAGGTCTGTGAGCATTACCTGAATTAATGCAGACGAAATGCCCACCTGGCACAAGCCCTACCATGTGGCAAGAGCCCAAATGATGCCAGCAATTACTATTATTGCTATTATTTCCATTAACTTTTTATCATTTAATCCTCACAACTATATGAGGTGGTTATTATCGTAGTTGAGGACATTAAGGAAAACATTAAGGAAACAGAAGCTCTGAGATATTTAATAAGTTACTGAAGGTCAAGAAGTGATTGGCCACAAAGAGATAAAAATTTCCATCACTTTCAATATTTTGCATTCTTCAAAAAGTCAAATATACATAAATTAAAGAGGATGGGGGAAAGAGAAGTTCAAACATTTTAAACCAATCCCTTTTGTTCCAATATATAAAAATGAGATAGTGGCCTAGAAGGGACACACATTTTTAAAGAAACAGGCAAGAACCCAGGAAATTGCCACCAGGGCCACTGCTGGGCAGTACCTGCCCCTTGCAGCCCAAAGCCAGTCGAGGCCAGGCAGGTAGTGCAAAGGGACAGAGTGCCCGGAGGAAGCAATCTGGAGTAGAGGGACCAGGTGTAACTGGCAAGACAAAGCCCTCTCCAGAGGCATTCAGGTTCCAATGTTTCTTAAAGCTTATTAAGGTTGGCCAAATAATGCATATATGCAGTGGTATGCTAGAAATGGTTCGTATGTGGGGAGTCAGTGGTTAGATACAGCCATGCATGCATAACAGTGTTTTGGAACAGACCACATCAGACGGTGGTCCCGTAAGATTATGATACCATATTGTCACTGTACCTTTTCTATGCTTAGATATTGCCTATAACACTCAGTGCATTAACATGCTATCATATATAGGTTTGTAGCCTAGGAGAACAGGCTACACCACATAGCCTAGATGTGTAGGGGGCTATATCACCTAAATTTGTGTAAGTCCCCTCTGTGATGTTCACACAACGATGAAATAGTCTCATGATGAATTTCTCAGAACACCTTTCCATTGTGAAGCCATGCATGCCTGCTATCCTCTGCCCTCATTGCTTCTGGCAAGACATTCTGCCTTAGCACTCTTGTGTTCTTTTCCTTTTCTTTCCTGCTCATTATGCTTTAATTCTGAGGACCATAGCAGGACAGAATATATTACCTCTAAAAATTATAAAAATTTGTATAGGCAAATCATTTTCTTAAGTTGATGGTAAAATGTTAAAATATTATTTTTCATATCATTTATAATCTTGTCACAATCCACTTAATGAAGTTTGGTTAGATTTCAGTGAAAATTATTTTCCAGAGTAGTTTTTTATGCTGTGGGATGGGGGTAACTTTGCTACAATTAGTATGTATGGTGCAGAATTTCATGCAAATGAGCTATGCCAGCAATAGAATAATCTAAACTTATTTAAGCAAAAATGAAAAAGGAAAAATGCATACATTTGCTATAGCTGAAATCATTATAGCCTCTAGGACTCACTTTTTTTTAATACTGATTTAAAAACAAAAAGAAAAAATAAAAATTGTACCTGAAAAAAATACATATAGATTTTGTTTAATATGGTATAAGACTTGTTTGCCATCTCTATCTAATTCCTTGTTGTATACTGATCTGGGTAGGGTGGCATTACATAATTAAGTGGCAGCTTTTCCCTCAAATAAATACCCTATGTGGTCACAAAGAAACTGCAGTCCCGGGAATGCTTTGGATGAACTAGACTGGAGTGTCACCATGCTGCCTTTTAAAAGACTGGGTTAAGGGGCCCTAAAGTCTTGGTTTCCCTAGGCTCAGGCTCAGGACCTATGGCTATGCCATGGTCCTCTTCACAATACAGTGACCTCCTGAACTGACAACTGGGAGACCCTTTTCTATCCCTAGCTCCCTGTCCTGACATTTCTGTCCCCAATCTCCAAAACAGTACCACCAGTCCACAACCAGTTTGTATCATCATAATGTCTTGTAGAAATTTTTATTCATTTATTTTTATTTTTTGTGGGGAGGGGTCTCACTATGTTGCCTGGGCTGGTCACAAACTCCTGGGCTCAAGTGATCCTCCCGTCTCAGCCTCCCAGGTAGCTGGGACGACAGGTGTGTGTGCCACCTCCCCCGGCAGAAAGTTTTTATTTTTTTCCCTTCAAATTAGGCAGTTGTCTATTTAGGTAATTTCATTTGAGAGGAGAACCCTGTAATCCAGAAATGAATTATCATTTCCTTGTTTAACCTTCCGAAGAAGAAAAAAGTCCAGCCTCAGGCAAAATGTGAGGCAAGTAACAGAATTCAGCAAATCTATATACATTGCAACCGTGATCTAGAAAGTTCACACCCTTCCATTTACTGACCACTGGGGATGGACGTGCGAGGCAGTGGCAGTGGGGACTGCCGCTTCCCCGCTCAAGTTAATGAGCGGCCATCTACTGTTCTTGGCACCTTCGCTTGCCTGTCACATGTCTATTTCTTCTCATCATTGTATGTGTCTCAACCGAATAGAAGGCAAGCCCCTTAAAGACAGTGATAGTGACTTCTCTATCTTTGCATATAGTAGGTAATTGTGGTAGGTACTCAAGAAAGGTTTGTTTGAGGAAGGAATGAATGAATATGTGTCCTCCTTTACTTGTGTCACATACAGACCAGCAACATTCACCCCGCTCGAAATGAAGCCGGGCACAGAAAGGGTAGGGAGGAATCCTAGGAATTTGGAGCTGAGACTTGAGGCTGGGGGCCATCAAAGGGAGAGTGATGCTTTTACAGTGGCCTTGACTAAAATTGCGATTGTAGCCCCCTGGGAGAAAAAAGCAGGAAACAGCAGTTATCTGAGTAAGCGGCAGGCCCCAACCTTTTGGGACCAGGGAAGACAATTTCATGGAAGACAATGTTTCCACAGACAAATTCTCATAAGGAGCGTGCAACCTAGACCCCTTGCATGCGCAGCTTACAGTAGGGTTCAAGTTCCTATGAGAATCTAACGCTGGCGCTGATCTGACAGGAGGTGGAGCTCGGGCTGCAATGTGAGCCACGGGGCTCACATGCTCCTTGCCCGCCATCACCTCCTGCTGTGCAGCCCGTTCCTAACAGGCCACGGACTGGGACCAGCCCACCGCCCAGGGTTTGGGGACTGCAGCAGGAGAGCATATGGACACCATCACTTTTAAGCCCAGTTAGAAGAACTTCAGTTTTTTGTGTTTTTTTTTAAATAGGCTTTAAGTTATTTCAAGGAGGAAAAAGAGCTTAACATGCATCATTTCACTTTAAATACTTCTGAAATATTTTCACCATAATAAGCCTTTTTGGTCATAATGGTAATAAATGTCAACAGTTACTCTTTCCTTTACAGTACCAATCGTGTCATGCACGACCTTCTACAAAATCCATAGCAACCCAGAGTAGTCAAATTCATGGAGGAAGCAAATAGAAGGGTGGCTGCCAGGGGCCGGGGGAGGGGAGGAATAGAGAGTTAGAGTTTCACGAGTACACAGTTTCAATTTTGTAAGAAAAAAGTTCTGGAAATGGATGGTGGCGATGGTTTCACAACAATATTGAACTGTACACTTAAAAAATGACTCACATGGTAAATTTTATGTTATGTACATTTTAGCACAAAAAAAGTACAACAAAAGTTGGAGGGAGTCCTTGTCCCTAGCCTGTCCTACATTTCTTTGAAAACATTTTTTGTTTGCTTCACCAAATCTATTAAATGTCCTCTCCTTATTTTTATATACTCCAATATCAGCATTAAACACAGAACAGATTTTTACACATAGAGCAGTTAAAATATTTACTTGTAAGTTTATAAATAATCTGCAGTCACAGGGAACAAGTGGGATGCCACATCATCGCTTGAACAACGGTGACCTGCAGGCTTGACTGCATTGGGGGAAAATGACAGATCCGGAGAGGTTTGATATGTGGGGCTTTAACAACGTCTAATTTCACACACGCTGAGCCTTTTAGATGCTTGTGGGCTTTGAGAACTCGGAGCAAACTAATTTTGTGACAGGAATATGGCAGTCGGCCTGTTTATAATGCTAATGCCAATCCACTTTACAGGGGAAAACCCCACATAATTTTCCAGGGAGAGGCAATAAAGTCAGACTAAAAACTGAAAGCAGCTGAAGGAAACGGGATGCGTGAAATGACTTCACCGGAGAAGGACCAAACAGAGCTCAGAAGAGAAGTGCATGGTGACCAGGGCTCTGGGGGTGGCCAGAGCTTCAAAAACTAGACGCTGCCACTTACTGTCTATGAATTTTGCAAGTAACTTAAATTCTGAGCCTGAGTTTCTTAATCTGTAAAACAAAGATAGCAGAATCTCTCTCCTAACATACTATTATTGCATTAAATGAGATTAAATAAGATAATACAAGCACCTGGAACATGGTAGATATTCTTAGATATTACTAATTATCCTCATGATGTATTACTCTGTTCTAAATTTATTACTAGTAGTAATAGTATCTACTTCTTCAAAGTAGTCAGGTCAACCTCAGAGTCTTGTCCTGAAACACTCTTCTGTTCTGACATCATGGGGTTTGAAAGCAAAGATGGCACCTTAAAGACAGTCTAGCCAAGCCCTTCATTTTACATCAGTGGTAACTAATGTCTAGAGAGATTAAAGGACTTGAAGGTCATAGTGTTAGTGGCAGAGTTTAAAGCCTGTGCTTTAAATCCAAGGATCCTTCCTTTTTACTGCGTGTGAAACTTCCGTGAGCAGCAGAATTACAAAACAGCTGAATATTCAAACTTCACCTTCTAATTCTGAACCGTGTGTCCTGTAAGAAGCAGGCGAAACGCCCAAAGGTGACTCTCTCTGTCCTGTGATGGTGGAATCAGCAGGGACTCCAGCTAGTGTGTGCGGAGGGCCAGCTACACCAGGTACAACTCAGGAGAAATCCAGGGGTACACTTGGAACATACTAGGAAAGAAGCAGCAATTGAATTCTGGAACACAAATAGACCTACCTTAGGAAGCCTGTACAACATAATCAGACCATGTGCCTTGCTGCACAGGCCACTAGGACTCACCCTCAGGAACACCCGGGTCCAGGGATCCCGGGCTGCCTGCTCCTAGGTTAGTGTGGGGCTCTGAGCACAGCTGACCTGAAGCTCAGCATACACAGATGGGGCGTGCAGACTGTGGGCTTCAGGGAGGCGATGGGTGTTTTCAGTGAAATCGTCTCCAAGGGCAGTGTGCTTGGGTCCATTTACTCGGGCTGGGAGGGACCCGCAGAGAAGGCACATCTCATTTCCAGCTTGGAGAATTTAAACCTTCTTGCCAGCGTTCTGGGAGCCCAACGGGGGAAGACGACCAAGGACCTTGGCAGTGGTCAGAACGCAGACTTTCACTGAACAGCCCTGATTTTGGTTTGGCTTCCTTGCCCTTCACGGTGCCTGGCTGCGAGGAATGTGGAAGGCGACGAAGGAGTCTGCTTTTGAAACTGACCTTCAATCGATGCAATTGTTTTTAGCTCCATCATCACCTCCGCTTCCAGAGATCCCTGGTGCTAGCAATTCCTGAGCCTTTTGTTCATCCCACAGTATAACTGGCTTTCTTCGGTTTGTTAACTCAGTTCCCTTTCTCTCTGCTTTCCAGCTTACAGAATGTTGATACTGTTGTCTCTTTTCTTAGTCTTCGAGGATTATTATTCTTCTGAAAAGCCCAACAGCTATGTTCCACCTGTTCTACTCAGGCTGGTCTAGGCACTTTGCATATATTTTCTAATTCTACAATTGTATGCAGTAGTTGCTATTATTATCCCTACACAGAAATGAGGAAACTGAGTTTCAGCAACTTGCGCAAGGTCTGTCAGAGGGTTTGAACTCAGGTCTTTCTGCTGTTGGAGCCCAAGCTGTAGATCATGATCACATCCAAGTGTCCATGGTGAAATAATGATGACAACAACTGCCAGTTGTCTCTGAGAATCCACTACGTGCACGTTAACTGCAACAGCTTTGTGAGATAGCTACTATTACTGGTAACCCATTTTACAGAGGAGGAAACCAAGTCACAGAGTGGTTAAAGAGCCTGCTCAAGATCACAAAGCCCAGAGTGTGGCCTCAAAGGCTACGTTCTCAACATTCCCCAAAGACAGTTACATCTGCTGTGTCCACCTTGGGGGTTTCTACAGTCTACTGTAGGAGTCCTTCCCCCAGCTTTGTTTCTTCTTTCATAGATGGCTTCCTCCAAAAGCAAACAGAAGTCTCCTTAAACTAGCCAACCAAAGCCGAGACAATGGGTGCCGGTCAGGTGGGAAGGGGGTGGTGGGGGTGGGTAAACTCACAATGAATAGATGCAGAGCGCACTGTATGGGGGACGGTCATGCTTGTAGCCCTGGCTTGGACGAGGCAAAGGAATTTTAGGTAACCAAAATATTTGTATCCCCATAATATTCTGAAATTAAAAATAATAAAAAATTTAAAACATTAAAAAAAAAAACCCAAGACAATGAATAGAGGATAGCCAGAGTTCAAGTAAAATCATTTTGAAAAATATTTTCACAAGAAATTATTTTGCTAGATCACACTATCCTCTGTTCATAGTTACCTTTAGACATCCAATTTAGGAATAACGTGAAGAAAGGACCCATATGACTAGACATGTAAAAAGCACGTACGTTTTAGAGGTAAAATGACAACTAGAATTTGCTTCCTAGTCAAACAGCCTATGCTAGGGGGTGCTGTTGAGCAATTTTAAGGTTTTTGTCCATTTGGTGTTTTTAGAATTATAGGCAGTGGTGCTTTGGGGTAGGGTAAGCTTGTAATTTTTAATTAAAATCTGTTTAACCTCAGCCCAGTAACTTTTAACCAACACAACATTTTACTGCATAAGAAATTTTAAAATAAGTTATATTCATTATATGTACAGTTAATTCCTATTCCTGCAGAAGCATTAATCACCCATTGTTTTCTTTTTGTACTTGCATGTCTGAGAACTTAATTAAAAGATAATCGAATGTAGGTGTTAAACCCAAAGAAAGTGGCAGTGTCTCTAGAACATTCTGATGATTTAAGGACTTGTGTCTCATGGCAGTTAATAGAATCTGTGATATATAGGAAGAACAAAATCAAATTAGTAGAACCAAAGCATTAGCAATCAGGAAATCTTAGTTCTAACTCCTCTGCTCCACAATTAAGCTAAGTGACTAAGTACTCATTAATAAACCAGGATGCAGGAATTACACAGGATCCAGAAGGTTAGAAAGCACAGCATAGCTTATGCTGAACTGACAACTTTGGTCATACAGGCTCAGTTGAAAATAGAAAACGTGATGTAGTTAAACACATAAAATCTTCTCTGAACATTCATGAGTGGTCTAAAAAATTATTTGCTGTAGAACTATGTTTTCTATAAAACTATTTCTAGTTTTATAGAAATAATTTTAGTAGTAAATGCTTAGATTTTTTTTTAAGGAATAGAGATTATTAACTCTAGCAGTTACACGTTTGGAACACTTTAATACTTGCTTCTCAAAAGGAAATGAACAAGAATCATTTGCAGGTGTTGAAAGGTGAAGAGTAGACAAATGGCACCTTTCCAAGATATCACTGTTATCTTAATTGTTCCTTCGCTGCTTCATACATCTCTTCTCCCATATGGGGGGAATGATTTGGAGTAGGAGGCAATGCCTTTACTCACTGCTCGGGTATTTTATACAGCTGTTAGCGCAGCGCTAGGCAACAGGAACTCAGGGAACACTTGTTGATCAATAAACTGTACAGATAGAAATGTGAGCTACTTTGTATGAAATTTATCGAAGTTTATGGGAGCATTCCTATGATACAGGGAGAGCTATTACTTTATAAATGAAGCTTAAAGGTAGAGGGGAACAGCCTAACACCATTTTGTTATAAGAAACATTTACCTCCTTGAAAATTACTAAGTCAAATACAATTTCTTTCTTTCCATTTTCAAGTCCAAGATAATTATTGCTTATGATTAGAAGATCTTACAGTCTTTGGAATACTTAGGCAAAGGAGCTTTTTCTGCTATACATGAAACCATGTGAGTTGCTCCATGTATTAGTTTTCTAGACCTGTTTAATTTGTTCCTGGAAATAGCTTATAGCAGCAGGACAACACAGCAAACTGCCTTTTTCAGCTGGCAACATTGAAACTACTATTTTTTTATATAGACTAAAAGAAAAAAACAAAACTTTTGGTGGGTAAAAAATGACTCTAGAAGATTAAAAAAAAGAAGAAGAAAAGAAAAACTATGGGGAAATAAGCCCCCAAAGGATCATATTTAAAGAAACCCTAAAAACATATCTATTCAATTAAGTCAGACTTTTAGATCCAAAAGTTACTTTTCAGGAACAACTTAAAAGATTTAGGTGAGAAAACACTTTGAGTGAGGCATTGAGGCTGAGGCACATGATCTGATTATGTCCTTTGACTCAGATTTATCGATCCTAAAATGCCAGAGTTTGGTTTCATCTTGTCATTGAATGTATGTTGTCATTCAGGTAATGTGTATTTGGATTATACCAGGCCAGGGGCCTGTAGCCCTTTGGCAAGCTGTCCCCAAACCTATCCCTGCAGCCATACGATCAGAGGGGAAGGGCTGTATACCAAGTGTCTTTTAGGAGGGCAGAGGGTTGGGTGAGAGAGCCAGCTTTGAAATACATAAACATTCTCACTCTGGCACTGATAGGCTTACCTTGGCGTAGGCAAACCTACTGCCCCCAAATTTATTCTAAATATGGCAAATGCTCATGCCAAGATGATCTCTGCTAAAATTGGATTATTCCATAAAGGCTGGAAATGTACCTCTACTCAATAAGATTTCTCATAGAGAACACAATAGCATTATAAACAAAAGCAATTAGGCGATACTTAACAGGATTAAGAAAATAAACTGTTCAAAAGGCCCTTAAGCACATCAGAGAGCATCGTTTACACATAGCTAACTGGAGCACTAATTGAACATAATTCCTACCTACTCATTACAATGGGCAATCTAAGAGCTGTCATTAGTCACCATCTTATTAATCTATGATCAGAAAAATCATTCGCGGTAAAGTTAACTTCACAGGGGCATCTTTGCCAGGGACAGTCACCATTTAGAGGTGGATCTAGAGCCAGGATCACGCCTGCCACATTGAAGCATTCTGGAGATCCTGCTCTTGGGGACTGGGGACTTGCTGGTCTGGAGTGTGTAGGGACAATGGCTGGCAGGAGGCTGACTGCCCATCCTCCCACAGGTACTCTTTATCTGCAGAAAAGACACCTAACAAGGATCCAGCTAATTAAATTTTCCAGGGAAGGTTGGCAGGAGGAGGGGTTACTGTAATACCTGAACTAAAAAAGTTTGAAGTTCCTTAAAGATACTCTGATTGGCCTTTTCTTCTGGCTCATATGAATCAGTGTGGTTTTCCTATCATTGAAGAGAAACATTACTAGAAATCCACACATCATCTTACTCATTCTAGTAGATTAGTGTAAAAGGTTTTCAATCTCTAGCAAAAATCTTACATTGTCCTTTCTTTGGTTCCTAGAAGTTCCAAATCTGAGTTATTCTCCAAAATAATCTAATATCTATTATGTACTAATGCGATAGGCACAGTGCTATTAAGTCTCTTAAGCAAACCTATCTTTCTCTTTTGGCCTCTTCAACTAAGCAGAAAATGTGACTAATCATGATTGTTTAATGCATGCCTACTCTGTGATGAGTACTTGCTAACTCTTTAAATAACCTGGCATTTTACTGATTGTCTGTCACAGCAAATACACACTGGGGACAGAATCTTTATCTACATTTTACAGATATGAAACATATGTTGGGCATGCTGGAAAAAGGCGTCTACAACTAGATAGATTGTTGCACTTGACCTCCAATCTCCCTTCTAAGGATTCCTAGGTGCTTTTACAACTAATGGCTTATGTATATTTTGGCTTTAGGATTCCTGGCATATCAAAAGGGTGTTTAAAACAATCCTAGCAACTACTCTAGAAAATAAAAAATATGCACAATTTTTCACCTTGCCAAGATTAAATGTTCTGAAACCCTTGGGTGAAGTTAGTTGTCATTATACAAATCAGGGCCTTAGAAATTATAAGAGTAACTTACGGATGAATATTAAAGATTTTATATTCTGTGACATACACAGTACAAGCTTCTTTCTGGTGAGTGGTGGAGGAGACGTGAAGAGGTAGCTGGTGAAAGTGGAAAACAGAAGCTCAGGTGACTTCTACTCTGTGGGTAAGGAACTAATGAGAAGTGATAAGGAAGAGGACTCAGAATATCATCTGCAGTAACTCAGCCCGCCGAGAGCTGCGCTTTGTAATACTAAACAGGTCAAGCAGGAGAATGTATATGAGACTTTGTATACAGTCACGCCCCGAATTCGTACTAAAACAAGGTGTATCTCATTGAAGCATCTTGAAGCCAACAACTGCATGTGGGTGAAGTTCCCCTGGAATTCCGCACTTCGCTTCTGCAGACCTGTGCCCAAATCAGAGTGATTTTATCGAGGACGCAAGGTGCCATCAGTTACATTCCACGGTGGTACTGCCAACCTGCTGGTGGTTAAAACCTGTTTATGTTAAAACGAAATTACTTTAGAAAAACTAACATATAATAAAAGGGCATCAAAATGAATCTAAATACTTCCTAAATGGAACTGAAAACTTGAAGGAAGTAATATTTGAGCTGGTTAATATTAATTATTAATTAATAATCGAGCTGCTCAGGCTAACTGAACACTAGGGTACCAGCAATGATCAATGCATGGCCCCATGCTGGTATTTGGGAGAGTCGGAGGCTGAGACTCAAGCGCTGGGAATCCCAACCTGGCGGAATCCTAACCACGCGTGCACCTCAATCAGCGAAAATTCATAAGTTGATGTAATGTTTGCCAGTGAGGAGAAACTACCTATTACTTGGAGCAAGATAAAAACCGATAGAAAAAAAAAAAAGTACTAGCAATTTCGGGAACAGAGTGGGAGGGGAAATGACATAAAGGTTAGTTAAGTCTTGTGATGCTCAGGCCGCTTTTGTCACAGAGTGACTCAGTTGGACAAAAAATAGAAATGGATTTTCTAAGCCAAGACATTCTCCCATTCATCTTTTCCTTTCTAAAATTACAGCCGCCCTCCTTGACAATAAAGATCATGTTTTTAAAACGCGAATGTGGCGTCTGTGTTTCTCCCTGGGCCTGGTCACACTATGCAAGTGTTGGCTTTCCACATTCGCTAAGCCTGGTTCTAGTTTCCCTTCCTTCACTCTTCCTCAGCACACGGGACAGTTCCAAAATGAACCATCACAACGTCAGGATTTTGCGGTTAAAGTCATGAAGTGACCACACAGACCCGGAAAAATAGTGAGCAGCAGTCACAGTGGTGGCCACGACAGTGGAAGGGCCTTTCTTTCCTGTTATGCTTTTCAGTAGTCACGGGACTGTCCCCTGATCCCCTTTCTCTGCGTTGGCCTGACTTCTGGCAGAGGCTCCTCGCTCCCTCCTCTGTCCAGGTCCAGAGAGACACCAGCCTTCTGGAACGAAGCCTCCGTGACCAGCAGGGCTCTGCGACTCTTCTCTGCCGTGCAAGCAAGACTGGGTTTGGAAATGCTTCGCGGACACTCAGGGGCACACGGGACAGGGGCCTGCCAGCAGCCACCGCAGCTCCTTCCAGTGAAGTCCAGAGCCTTAAATTGTACCAGTGCCGCGGACCTAGCCCCTCGGGTTATCCAAAACACACCTGCCTCGGTTTATTTGGCCAAGCAGCCAAATAAAACCCCGTGAGAGTCTACACTGTGGTGAACATGTGAGAGTCTACACATGAACGCATGTGTGTGTGTGTATATGTGTATGTGTGTGTATGTGTATATATGTATGTGTGTGTGTGTGTGTATGTGTGTGTATGTGTGTATGCGTATGTGTGTGTGTGTGTGTGTGTTCGGGTGGCGGGAGTGACTAGCGGAGAGAGCAACTGCTAATTAGGAAGACATTTCTCACAGATCTTTCTAGAGTACAGTTCAGGACAAAGAAGAAAGGAAGCGGCAGAGCTTTATCTCTCTGTGGCAGGAGCCCTAGCCTGGGGCGACAGTGAACTCTCCCCAGGGGTCCCTGGTGTCCAGATGGCCAGGAGGGCCAGTGTGCTGCTCCTCACCGAGAGATAATTTGCAAGAAGCACCACATGCGCCAGGGAAATGATTTTTTCTGCCAGAGGCTTGTTCAGCTAAGTCAGAAGAACGCCTCCAGGGCGGAGGGGAGGCTTCCTCACTTGCAGCTTCTGATCGTGGAGCTCCCCACCCCAACCCCAAACACCCTCTCCCCTTCATCTTACCCCCACAAGAGAGTAAAACCAGAGGGTGAGGTTTCACAAAAAGAAAAGAATCTGGAGCAAAAGGCGGCTCTGGACAGGAGTCTGGGATAGGAAGGTAAGCAGTGTTTGTGCATGTGTGTGCATGTGTGTGTGTGTGTTCGTGATATTCTCACGTGATAGCACACTGTCACAGAACCGTGGGCTCCAGTGAGGATTCTGCCACACTGACAGCAGCGGCATCTGGCTGCGGACTCACATCGGCGCCCCCGTTTGGGACCGGAGGGGGCCCACTGGTGCAGACATCAGCAGGTGCACACATCCGCAGGCTCGTAGGGGCCCTGCCTGGCATCCAGGGCTTCTTGGGAATCAGAGGTCCAGCAGCGACGCCACAGAAAGCTACGAGCAGGGCGGGCCGGGGTGGGGGCATGGTGGGGCCACCTGGTAATATTGGGACTCTGTTCAAAGTCACTCATCAGACACTTCCAGGAAATCCCAGGAATAGCTGGGAGACCCGAAAATGAGGCGGGGAGGGGCTGGTTCCACGCAGCAGATAGAGGCAGAAGCATTCATTCATTCCACACAGATGGAAATGAGGGCGAGTTAATGGGCCAGGAATTGTTCTAGGTGCTGTACTGGGAAAACCCCCACAAAATCCTGTGCCCTGACAGACCTTTCATCCCGGTGAAGGCAAAGGGCAATGAAAAATAAGCAAAGACATCAATAACATCAATCAGGTAGTGGAAAGTACTAAGAAGAAAATACAACAGGATGATAGAGAGTAGGAGTTGGAGACACACTGCTCTGGCTGGTCAAAGACTGTCTCTGGAATTAGAGAACTGTGTATATTGTTGTTACACGTACACACATACTTTTGAACTACAAAAAATAAAAAAAAGCTTTAAATTTTAATTTTAATTTTCAAGAATCTTCCATCCATCAAACTAAAAGAATCATATCATATTTCAGTAAGCTATTAATATAAGAAATTAAGGGACTGTCCACAATTTTTATTGTACTTAGATTTTATTCCATAAATTATGATACAAAGAAACTGGATCATAAACAAAAGTTTATAAATCTTTGTTATACAGACTTCCTTGAATTGGTGTTTGTTTTACTCATTGAATAAATGAATGAATGAGGCACTACAGCCCTGTAAACACATGGGTTCAAAACCATCACTTATTAACTTGACTTCTAAGCCTACTTTTGTAACATGGGAGTAAAATCCATAACCATAGGGTTGTAAAGATAAGGTAAGACAGTCCATTCAAAGTGGGTAGCACAGCGTCAAACAGTAAGCAGGCAGTGACTTTATTTTTGGTTTAAGAATAAATTTTAGTATACAATTTATATGAATTCTAAGCTAGTTTAAAAAATTCATTTAAAGAGTCCGTGAAATAACTTCTGTGTCTAGGATTATTAACAGCTATCTAGCAGATATTCTCAAGAAAAAAACCCAGAATTAATTTGTTTCCCTTGGATTTATGAATAAACAATGTTTAAAACGAAATGGTTTTTCCTAATGTAAAACAAGAAAATACACCTTCCTTCATCCTGATAATTTGTGAAAAGTCACACTCACATTGCATTAATAATCAAGGAGATCACCTCGTTGGACTTGAGTGCGCTCCATACATCTATACATGGACAAAGAGCATTTGCTGAGCACCTATTATGAGCACTAGATATGGACAAAGAGCTTGAGAGGGATTCTCTCCTTTAATCTTTTTTAACCAATATGCCAGGAACAAATGGAAACAACTTCATTCTTGAGCAGATATGTCTGTTCTTTAGGTCAAATGATAAAAATACGTATTTCACTTTGGTAGAAATCCCAAATAGGTTGTTGCTGTTGTTTTTCTGATAACCAAAGTAATATTTTCATTGTAGAAAATAAATTACCAAATGAGTGCCATTAAAATTTGGAATATTTCTTTTGTCAGTTTTTTTTCTCTCTCTCTCATAATTAAACATTCTTTGAACAAATGCTTTTTAGTGGCTTATACTATTTCATTACATGAAATAGTACAATTAATTACAATTAATGGATACACCATTAATTAACCACTAAGGTAATACTGGGATTTAGGTGATTCCCAGTTTTTCACCATTACAGTAACCATCTTTGTACATATATTTGACTTCCTTCTTCCTAGGAAAAGAATTAACAATTTGAACATGACCATCATTTTGGCTTGCAATATCTTCATTGAGAAAGGTTGTACCTATTTACATCCTTCAGTGGCAGTCTATGAGTCTCTGACTCAACTCTACCTTTGTCAGAATTGACAGTATGATTTTTAAAAACAAACAAAAAACCTCACAACCAAAATGTTGCCAATTTCTTAGACCCAAAAAAGGTACCTTATTATTTCTTAAATCTGTAGTTCTAAATTATGTCCTAATAAAGTTACTCTTCTACCCTCCTTCCATATATACTATTTTCTGTTTTTCTTCAAATTGTTTATCCATATCCTTTGCCCATTTAAAAACTGCATTGTTAGGGACATCCTTATTGTTTGGCTGAAACACTTTCTATGTTAAAGGTATTAATATTTTCTTCTGTAATATTTGTTGCAAATATTTTTCCTGGGTCATATTTATATTTGAAATGTTTACTGTATTTTTTGGTCTAAAAAGTTTCAAATTGGTGTATACTAGGCATGAGTCATCCATGAGTCATCTGTCCACGAGGAGCCCCTTTCTGTCTGATTCATATCTTTAAAGAACTCACTCCTGCCTAGAGGAGGCAATGGGCCCTCCCTCCTGCCAAACATGGTAGATTGGTACAAGGAGGCGCCAGGTTATGCAACTGAACTACACTAATGACAGGTCCAGCAAGACAAGATCTACAGATCCGGTGCTCAGATCCTAGTCCTTCCAGAATCTGGAGTTGCTTCTCTATCTCAGCCTTGGGAAAGTCCAGCACAATGACAGTCTTGCCTTGAGGTTAATCCAAGATCCCTTTACAGTAAACTCTCCATTTACCTGTGGTAATTTGAGGTGGTTTTGTTCCTCACACTCAGAACTATCTTTACTAAAACATGAGGAAATAAAATAATTCTTTTTCTTGTGGTCTCTTCCACTGCTTTCATATCTCAAAATTCCCTCTCCCAGTATTAGTTAAATACTCACCTATTTTTTTTTCACATAGATTTTTAAAAATATGATGTAAAAAACACATATAAGGCCAGGTGTGGTGGCTCATATCTGTAATCCTAGTACTCTGGGAGGCCGAGGCGGGAGGATAGCTTGAGCTCAGGAGTTTAAGATCAGCCTGAGCAAGAGTGAGAGCCTGTCTCTACTAAAAATGGAAAAATTAGCCAGATGTCCTGGCACAGGCCTGTAGTCCCAGCTACTCGGGAGGCTGAGGCAGGAGGATCGATTGAGCCTAGGAGTTTGAGGTTGCTGTGAGCTAGGCTGACGCCACGGCACTCTAGCCCAGGCAACACAGCAAGACCCTGTCTCGAAAAAATTAAATTAAATTAAAAAAATAAATAAATGCTCTCATTCATCTGAAGTTTATTTTGGTATGTGGTTTGCTCAATAATATACTTCTTCCCCATCGGTTTGCTATGTTCCAGTGATCATAAACTTGCATGTGTGTGTCTACGTGTTGTTTGTGTGTGCATTTCTGGGCTATTTATTTTGTTCCGTTTGATTCTTATTCCTGCAATAAACTGTTTTAAATATTGTAGCCTTATTATGTATTTTAATTTGAGACACCAAGTTTCCTTTCGTTGCTCTTTGAAAATTTTCTTAGCTATCTTCTCTACAACTATTCTGCTATCAGAAGACACCTTTTTTCCTTTCGCCATGCCACTGACTGGACTATCTCAACTTCTAGACATCCAGTTATGGTTTAACCAAGTCCAGTAAATCCATCTTTACAAAACTGGAATGGACTAAACTGTTCTGGATGGCCAGATATGCTGCTGTCCCACTTGTGTGGCAGCCCTGCCCCATCAAATTAAAAAGGCAGCAAAGAGAAATTTAGCAAATATACTGTGGATAGCATTATAATTTGCCTCTTTCTTTTGGTATGGGGTAAAGAAAACTGGGAAGTACACCAAATTAAAACAAATTCATTTACTTTCCTTCCAAAAGGTGTTTTTTTGTTTTTTGTTTTTGAGACAGAGTCTCACTCTGTTGCCCAGGCTAGAGTGCCCTGGCGTCAACCTAGCTCACAACAACCTCAAACTCCTGGGCTCAAGCGATCCTCCTGCCTCAGCCTCCCGAGTAGCTGGGACTACAGGCATGCGCCACCACGCCCAGCAAATTTTTTCTATATATTTTTAGTTGGCCAATTAATTTCTTTCTATTTTTAGCAGAGACGGGGGCTTACTCTTGCTCAGGCTGGTTTCAAACTCCTGACCTTGAGTGATCCTCCTGCCTCGGCCTCGCAGAGAGCTAGGATTACAAGCGTGAGCCACTACGCCCGGCCTCAAAATGGTTTTAAAAACAGACAATAACAACAAACTTTACAATCTCATCTAGTACTCTATGCTTCCCTTGATGTTTAAATCTTTTTTATTCTTAAACACATATAACATTTGTTTCTACAAAATAATACTTGGTAGTTACTAGGACTTTAAAGAAAAACATCTATAATAATCCCAACCAACCACTACATTTTGTCTTTTTAGACATAATGTTGAAGGCACTTTCTATACAGATGGTCCTCAACTTACAAGGCTCCATCCTAATAAAGCCATTGTTAAGTTGAAAAAATCATAAATTGAAAATACATTTAATATACCTAACCCGCCAAACATCATAGCTTATCCTAGCCTACCTTAAATGTGCTGAGAACACTTATATCAGCTTATAGTTAGGCAAAATCATCTAACACAAAGCCTATTTTATAAGAATGCTGAATATCTCTTGTAATTTATCTAATACTGGACTGAAAGCGGAAAAAAAAATGATTTCACATCATTATAAAGTCAAAAAGTCTTAAGTTGAATCATAAGTCAGGGATTATCTGTAGGTGATTAGGTATTTTCAGTGAAAATTAAAGCATTTATACATTAATCTAAGTCTAACACTATTTGTACACATAAAAATAAATAAGAAAATTCATCTTTCTGGGACTGTAGTGATGAATTTTTCATTAAAAAGAAAAGTGACAGACTAGGAAAAAAACATCTGCTACGAATGTTCTAGAACTGCCTGATTGTCAGTCCTTCCTTCCTTCCCCACTGCTCCACACCTGAATTTTTACACATCACAAAAGCAATCAAACAAAAAGAAAAAAACTCCACAAAGATGTTATCTCACAGGCAGAGAATGGGCAGGGATTGGAATGTAATTTCCTTAACAGAAAACTAGAGACTAAAATATTTTTAAATGCAAGAACTTAAAATGTAAAAATGTTAGTATATATGATACTTTCACTTTATATATTGAATACATATATTTAAATATAAATTTAGTATATTTTAAAACCCTGCTGCTGACAGAGAAAACAAATGCAAAGAAACAGATTTGAGGGTTGTAAGTAGTTTCTTAATGATTTTACTTCAATAATTTAAAAGCAAAGTGCTCTAAAGAAGGTCTCATACATTTTAGTACAACTAAATGTCATAAAGAGAGAGGATTAAATTCCTTGCCTAGGATTTTCACTTACTTCACCTAAATCATCATTATTATTAACCCATTTTGCAGATGAAAAAACTGAGCCTCAGATGTTACTATTCTATAGTTCCACAGTTAGGTGACTAAGCAGGATTTGAACCCATCACACTTGGAGTTCTTTATTTAGCCTTTTTGTGCCATGGACTGCTCTGACAGTCTGGTAAAGCCTATGTACCTCTTCTCAGAATAATGTTAAATTCTTAAAATAAATACATAGGATTAGAAAGAAAAAAATTATAATGACATAAGAGTTATTGAAATATTTTTAGGAAAAATTTTATAATATAGCAATATATGTTCTTTATTAAGATATTAAATGAGAGGACATACTAGTGAGTCTGATAACTATGGTAATTTTAAAGCAGTGGTGACTGATAACTAGAATCTATTTAGAACTCAGGAAAATCAGCAAGAAAAAATCAAACAACCCAATCAAAAAATGGGCAAAGGACATGAATAGAAACTTCTCAAAAGAAGACAGAATAATGGCCAACAAACATATGAAAAAATGTTCAACATCTCTAATCATCAGGGAAATGCAAATCAAAATCACAATGAGATATCACTTAACTCCAGTGAGAATGGCCTTTATCAAAAAGTCCCCAAACAACAAATGCTGGCATGGATGCGGAGAGATGGGAACACTCCTACACTGCTGGTGGGACTGCAAACTAGTTCAACCTCTGTGGAAAGCAATATGGAGATACCTTAAAGCGATACAAGTGAATCTACCATTTGATCCAGCAATCCCATTGCTGGGCATCTACCCAAAAGATCAAAAGTCACTTTATGAAAAAGACACCTGCACTCGAATGGTTATAGCAGCACAATTCACAATTGCAAAGCTGTGGAAACAACCCAAGTGCCCATCAGTTCATGAGTGGATTAATAAAATGTGGTATATGTATACCATGGAGTACTACTCAGCTTTAAGAAACAACGGTGATATAGCACCTCTTGTATATTCCTGGATAGAGCTGGAACCCATTCTACTAAGTGAAGTATCTCAAGAATAGAAAAACCAGCACCACATGTACTCACCAGCAAATTGGTATTAACAGATCAACACCTAAGTGGACGTATAGGAGTAACATTTATTGGGTGTCAGGAGGGTGGGAGGGGGAAGGTGGGGAGGGGTATATACAACCACAATGAGTAAGATGTGCAAGGTTTGGGGGATGGACACGCTTGAAGCTCTTACTCGAGGGGGGAGGGGAACATGGGCAATATATGTAAACTTAACACTTGTACCCCCATAATACGCTAAAATAAAAAAATAAAAAAGAAACAAAGAGTGGCGAGCATTAATATTTCAACAACTTTAACCTAGTAGGAAAACATCTGTGACTTCTATTGTTGAGAAGTCACAGGTACTGCTAGTACTATTGGTTCATTGCCTACATTCATAATTAGGGTGTCATTTGCCAATTATCTTATTTCCTTCTGCAAAGGAAGGTACTCTGAAATGTGTCCAAATCACAAGTCTAAATTTCAGTTAGAGGTTACTGAAAATAAAGATATAATTTTTTTTTTTTTTTGTCATTCAAGTTCATAGACTCTTTGAATTCTATCTACAGACCCCCTGGGGACTTCACACCTGGCCAAGAACTCAACATAGATTCCATGTCTACACTAGATAGACCCTTCGAATGAGTCTGTGACGAATATGAGTAAAAGGGACAGACAAATGAAAGTTCCCACTAAAACACCGAGCTGGGTCAGGCACTACTGGTTGATTGTTTACTTTTTCATTCAGGGCCAATGTAACTACGCCCCTCTCCCTAACTAGAGAGTGTGTGTGTGTTGAGGGGTTACTACACTTTCTGAAGGTGCCTTTATATACCTGCTGGACCAGGACTTGGTATCAGCCAGTGTGCTCATCCCAGAGCCTGCAGCCCGGTACCCCAGGAGGTGTCAGCCGGTCCTGGGGAAACAGACCCAGACACAAGGCCTCGCAGAGAGTAAAGGCCTTAGCTAGTCAGCAGCGGCCTTCTGCTGTGGGGAGGAGGCGCAGGGACAGCAAGGTGGGTGCTGATGGGACAGGACAGCAGCTGCAGCAGCAGCAGCAGCAGGAGGTATCTGTTTTCAGCACCTGACTTGTCCACCTTGGAGCATCACATTTCTAATGCCCTAGGTCAACGTTCCAGATTTTTATGAATGTCAAGCATCGGTTACTTGAGATTCTTGTCCGATATTTACAGAATATGCTGTCTTCCTAGAGCAGAGCATATTCATTTTGATTGGTTTCCTCCTAAGCGATGGGATATGTTCATTTAATCTATTCAATTTTTAAAATTAACTTAAGACAGCTAAAAATGTAAATACCCAAAATGCTGCCAAAATAAATCAGACAAAACACATTTGGCTTTATTCTGTCGACTTTGTATGTGGGACAGGACATTCCTGTGTTGTGTGCATGTGTGCAAGTGTGTGTGTGCACGTGTGTACGCTGTTTGGTGGGGAAGGGGACAGAGCTGCCTTATAATTTCCTAGATTTCCTCCTTGTGGTTCACAGAAACCGTGTTCCCAGCAGAAAACCCAAGAACTCGCCTTGAGCACAAATGTCATTTTCGCAAAGATAGAGAAAAAAAAATAAGTCTGCGTGTATCTTTAAATGGCAAGCAAGTAGGATCACGAACACAAATTTAAAGAAGCAAAGAACGATTATACTTAAAGACAAAAAAGGGAGCAGAATAATTCAGACCTTTATATAAATAACAACGATACTCCAGTTCAAGTTCCTTAGCCTGGCATTCAAGGCCATGCTCCACGCACTGCTGACTTGTGGGGGGTTGAGGAGGGGGCTGCCCTGTGTGCTTGGCCCCTTCTGGCTGCCCTGGCTTCACACCAACCAATTCTTGCCTCACTCTCCTTCTCCAGACTTAGTTCTTGGAATATTCTAGGCTCTGTCCTGCTTTGGTGATTCTTAACAGGCAATGTTCTCAGTCTGGAAGGCTCTCGGTTATCTTCCCTATCATCCCTCTCCCATCCTCCAGTTACGACCTGTTCACCCTTCAGCTTCCATTTCAGGCCTTTCTGATTCTCCAGATTAGCCCGATGCTCAGGGCCCCTGGTTGGGCAGATCGTGCTCTACATAGGGCTCTTCGTCAAGGCACGGGGAGGGGAAGGCTGCTCCACTGGCCACGTCCTGCGGCCTTGGTGCTGGGCCTTGTCCAGCTGGAGAAAGGGATTCCTTTGTGCGAAACAGGAAAGACTCCACTGGCTTGCTAGACTGTGCCCGCAGGTTTGCACAACCTAGGGGCTGCCTTTTATAATTTGTCCACCAAGAGTGGATGGCTTTTTCTACTTTACACAAAGGCCCTGTGTATATATCATGGACCCTACAAGTCTCCCTGCTTTCCACATGCAACTGGCCTTTTCTTTCTAGCACTTAAGTCTGTAGTCATTAATTTGGATGCTTAATGGCGTGGAATCAGATTTTCCCATTAGATGGTAAGACCCACTGGGGCAGGAACCACAGCTTTTTCCTCACTATTATATTAATATTTTCAGTCCTTAACACAGTGTCTGGCACAGAGTAGACGTTAAGCGTATATTTATGGAATTAATTGGTAAAGAGGAGAGCCATGGAGATGTTGTAATGAAAAAAATGACCAGACTTGGGGCACGGTGGAGGTGTCTAGCAGATCTACTTATGCTTACTGAATAAATGAGGATTCGACAGAAAGTAAGAAGCAGAAGTTGGCAGACCAAAAGACAGACTTCATACCTTCATATTTGAAGCAGAGTCTTCACTGAAGCATTCACCCTAGGGCTAGAAAGAAACATGCTGCTTCTAGAAGAAAGCGGAGTCAGCCAGAGCCTCCAGAGCCCGCTTGGGAATAAAGGGAGTTTTAGACAGGATAGCAAGCTGAGAGGGAATGTAAGTGAGACAAAAACCTAATGATTCATGAGACTCCAGGAAGACAAGGCATCTTGGAACTTGCAGAACTTGTTGCAACAGAAATTCTCGCCCTGCTGGCTGAAGACAAGGAGGCAGAAAGCCTCTGTGCGTGGCTCAGTCAGTACACGGCACAGCAGGAAAACCAGCTGCGAGGAACAGCTGAGGCTGGTGCAGGAGCAGCCGCAGCCCCAGCGACCCTGCCAGTCCTGGGACCGGGAAAAGAGAGATCTGTGTGGGGCAGGGCCGAGGGGGCATCGATGCAGACTTAGGTGCCCCAATTCTAAGTTTTTAAAAGCCCCTTACTAAGGAAAGGGAGGAAGGGAAAAAGATAAAAGGTAATCACTGGTGACAGCTTTTCATTCTAGGAAAAAATATATATGCCATTCAAGATGACATATATATCTTTTTCAAAATTTATATAAAATACATCCAGCTATATAGTATTCTCTATTTTAATTCTTTCTTTACTTGATAGTATATCTTGAAAAGATACTTTCATATCTGCACATACAGATCTCTTATTCATTTTAACAGCTGCAGCACATTCCACTGCGTGATGGACGTATCATTTAGCATGTAGATGGCCACTCAGCTTGGTGATAGAGCTCAGGTTTTGCTTGCTTTTAGGACAGCCACGTGGAGCAGGAAACCTCCAAGAGGGCCCCCCCAAGGACCCCAGCCTCTGTATTCACACCCTGTGTGATCCCTTCCCACACTGCACCCATGCCAGGGTTGGTCTATGTGACCGATCGTCTGTAACACAAATGATACGGTGTGTCACTTCCCAGATCAGGCTATGAAAGACTGCAGCTTCCCTCTGGGGTGCTCTCTTACTTGCTTGCTCTGTTTCTCTTGATTGATTTGCTCCGGGGGAAGCCGGCAGGCATGTCGTGAAGCCACTCAGGCTGCCATGGAAGGCCATGAGGTGAGGAACTAAGGCCTCCCGACAACCACACCAGTGAGCCTGGAAATGAATCCTCCAGCACCGTTTTAGCGTTGAGATGAATGTGGATCTGCTGAGAGCTCGACAGCAGCCCCATGAGGGACCCCGAGCCACAATCACCCAGCTAAACTGCTCCCATTCCTGGACTCAGAAACTGTGTAAGATAATAAACATTTGTTGTTTTAAGCTGGTAAGTTTTGTGGTCATTTGTTATGCAGCAATAGATAACAAATATACCACATATGGTAAGTTTTATCAGTGGACTACATAGATAAAAAAAGCCAATGCATTAAAAATTTTGAAAGACATTGCCAAACTGTCTACCAAAGAGATGGTACCAACAAAACATGAGAGTTCTGGTTTCCTCAAATCCTTACTAGCATCAGAAATGGTCAAACTTAAGCAATTTTGCTAAACTAATGGGTGAAAAATGGCATCTGTTTGCTCTTTGATTTGTATTTCTTTAATTTCAGAAGTTCTTTTGGACACATATCATGCATCATCAGAAATGCAGAAGAAAGGGTACATGGTAGAGTTCCAAAGGATTTGTTACAAAATGAGAGACTGTGGGGTACCATGCTTCAACCTGAAACCACTGCCTTATTATTTAAAATTTCCATTAAAAAGCAATTAATTTTATAAAAAGTAATAATCAAATAACCACTGAAGTTGAGTCTAGGAATAAAAGTAAGCATCTCATTTTGATTACTTTCTCACAAATGCACAGGATATTAAGTGACTTTAGTAAGAGGCATGACCTTGAACCTCAAGCTGTAAGCCCTAAATCAGAAATGATCTAAATCCAAATATTAATTCCCTTTAAGGTTGCTGAACCAGAGGTTTACTAATAAAAACAGAGTGAATGACTGGGATCAAATGGGAACTAAATGTCTGTATTTTCCAAAACTACTTAAATGAAACATCACTATGGTCTCAAATCAAATATGAACTCAACTGAGTCTTTATTTGGCTTCAGTTCCTGGTGAGAATAAATAGTTCTGGGAAAAAAACCCTTTTGTCTTTTATAAAAAGCTATAAAGAGGATTGGAACTCAGTGATGCTGGAGAGAAGCAAAAATACTACTCCTCACTAGAGAAAAGCATCTGAAATCATCATGGGTCTCCTGCCACCAGCAATCCCAAGTTCCTCAATAATGAAGACAAACATATATTAAATGTTTTTAAAATTAAACATCACTCTCGATGACATTTCACTAAATTATGAAATATATCTGTTTGTACTGCCAAAAGTCATAAAACATTTTTATAAAAATAAACCTACCTCTTGTAAGGATACAGTGGACCTATTGCATCAGGGAAATTCTAGAAAGTATTTCCTAAATATCTAGGGCCAAAAACCAAGACAAATTGGTTGCAGATGATATCAAATAATCGTTTTAATCACATAAATGAACAACTTGGAAGATCTTGTACTGTTATTAAAGTAACTAGTTAATTTCTCTATTAGTACATAACAGGGAAGTAACAATATAATTTAATTATCACGGTTACTTTCCCAGGCTACACTGGTCAGAGGAAGGAACATGAAAGAGTGTTGGCTCCCACCTCCAGGTGGACGCCATGCTCACAGTGCTCCAAGGTTTTAGGTGGGGGGACATTTTACTTGGCCATAGGCAGTGCCATCCCCTAAACCATTCCTCCCTGTTCACAGTCAAAGAGGGCTTTGGACGAGGACATAGGACCTTAACTCTTTCTTTCTTCCCTTAGGATACTGTGGCCATGGAGGAAGACAGTCTCTGGAGAAGCCAGAGAATGAGGAGCTCTGGGCCCATCAAAGTGAACTTGATGCCTTCTTTGCAAAGGTCTGCTGGAGCCTCAGGAAACATTAAGATGATCACCCCTATCTTGTCATTGGCACATGCTCCATACATAGTACATACTTCACAGAGATTTTCTAATAACTTACCTATGTTTAAGTGCTATTATTCTACTCACTACCTCCGCCAGTTCTCCACGTAGGAAGGATAAAGGATTCTCCTACGTGGAAGTTTCTGATCCAGTGGGTAACTCAGAATTCTGACTCAAAAAATAACAACATACTTTGCTAAAATATGCATTCCTTCCTCTGAATCATTATTGATCCTATAATTTAACCTCCTCGAGTGAATACTACTGTGAACTGTGATTGTCGGGTCATTCTAGCTACTGGAACCACACTGCTCGGGTTTGAATCTGGCTCTGCCCTTTCGTGGTGGCATGATCCCAGGCAAGTTATCTATGTGCTTAAAATTTCCTTATCTGTAAAGCAGAGATACTAAAAGCACCTTCTCTGTAGGGGGGTGGGTATTGGTGCTAAATGAGTCAAGATGTGCAAAGTGCTTAGAACTGTGCCTGACCCATAGTGTTTGCTATTAATGTTATTATATGAACTTCCCTGTCCTTCACCTCAGTACCCCCACATCTGGTAGGATCTTTAGGTGGGATCCTACAGAAGGGCTGGAGTTTCTGCTCAATCATTTAGGCAGCTCTAAGCGGCTAGGCTGATGATCCTCCCAACAAGTTGTGACAATAACTGACAAGTTAAAGATGACTGTACCCTGTAGGGAGGAGGAATTTGCCTGAAAGCAAAAACAAGAGCACAGTTCAGGCAATTAATCACTCTTCCATTCCTAGAATATTCAATGTCAGCAAATTCAGGAGTTCTGCACTTAAAAAATTGTCAGAGGCTAGCTGGCCAAGTTGACACAGCACACCTGCCTGAAGCCACGCCGAATGGTGTCACCTTCCCACTCAAGTTCAGATGGGTCTGACCGAGCAACGCTGCCCACCAGTCTGTGATCCTCCTGGTTTCCAGATTATTAAAGGAAGACGTACTCACTGGCACACTGCTCCCAGAAAGCCAACCAAGCAAATGAGCTTCCCATCAGGACTGCCAGGCCTGCTCTGCTTATCATGCAAAAGAAGAAAGCCAGGCCCCTGCTTTTAAAGTTTTAACTGGGGAGCACTATAAACAGTTCAGGCTCTCTGGGCTCTTACCATCAGCAGAGACCATGATGAGATCTCTATGTAAACATTTAAGGATCAGATATTTTTTTTCCTGTCATTTCTGCCAGTGTCTGAGCATAAGATTTACATCCATATTCTGTCACTTGAAGACATCCAGATAAGCCACTTGTAAACAGTCCTAACCCTGGACCTAAAGAAGAGGTGAGGTCATGGTTCTGTCTGCTGGGATGCAGATATGCAGTAGATCACTAACTCGGTCAAGCTGTTCCTTCCGACGATGGAAAGCGCCATCACTCAGGGTGAGGCCCAAAGGGATTCTTTGTAAGATGTTTACTTAAAATAAATAAATGAACAAACAAGTAAAAACTACTATTTCATAAGGGAAAAAACATCACGCACTGGCTATGTGTGAAAAAAAAGTGTAATTTATATCTCATCTGCATTACTACCTTTGCACTTGGATGAAATCAACAATGAACACGAGTAGTTCTGGGACCCCAGCCTTCTCCAAGGGGCAGATGTCACAGCGGATACAGATGAAAGCTCAGCAGCCAGACAATATGTCCTCAAACGCCAATCCCCTCACTCCCCAACTACATGGGCTTCAGTCATTTTCTTGGTTTCTCTATGCCCCAATTTTCTCAGTAAAAAGATGACTATTATGAAGATTTAATGAGGTAATTTATGTGGATCACTTAGATCCATCCACCTGGTGAACAGAAAGCTCACAACAAATCATTTATTATCATCATACTATTATCATTTATTCTTGGAATTGGCTTTCAAGTTAATGAAATCATTTTTTAAAGTTATTCTAAAATTGATAAGTATAGTTGGATAATTTCCTTAAATGGTTAAGAAATTATAAGAATTTGGAGAAAAAGCTGGTACGATGACGTTTACATTGTTCGTGGTGATACCACGTACAGGTTACAGATCAGAAAGTCACCATTTATGTCACAAATTGAAAGGCATCAGCACTCCAGATAGAACTTTTTAGCATAATAAACCTTTTCCAAAACTAGATTAGAAACTTCTATGGCCCCAAATATTTCTAAGCTCAAGGATATACCATGAGTCAGTCAATCTCTTTTAAAATCTTGGTACATCTTACAGCTTAAATCTTAGGATGAGAATTTAAGAATATGCATTTAATTGAAATATTACTACTAACTACTATGAGAAGATAATAACAACTAAATTGACCTAATAATTTGAACACTAGTTAATATTTGGGGAAAAGCTTTTAGAAGGAACAAAAAGATGCATGTATTATACACTGGATTTATCTGGCATTTATTAACAATGATGGATCTTTAAAGACTTCACTTTCACAAACAGAGTAGTAACTGACGCCCTATCACTCATTATCCATAGGTCAGGTATGTTTAGTTTTAGTTTGCACCAGCTAGGGGGTTATGTTGCAGTAATAAACATCCCCACTAGTCAGTGGCTTAAAACACAGATTTATTTCTCACTCATGCTGCATATGTTCCTTGCAGTTCAGCTGGCTTGCTGCTCCATGCCACGACCTTACTCAGGGGTGCAGACTGAAAGAGACCAGAGATCTGGAACTTTGTGGGTCATTCTGTGGGCCGAAGGGCATTTGTAGAATTCTGCACTGGCTCTTAAGGTTTCCCCTGAGAAGTGACACATATCACCTCCACTCACATTCCATTAGGAAAAGCAAGTCACATGGTCACACAGGGGCAGAGAAGTCCCCTTGGACCCAGAAGAAGATTTAGAATACTTGTTACCATCTCCAGGGATGATCACACCATGTAAAGGAGTTTTGCAGATCCTTTCACTTTAATTTAAAGGCTAAAACATGCAGCTGTGAAAAGTCCTGGACCTAACGACTTCACTGGTGACTTCTACCAAACATTTAAAGACCTAATTCCAATCATTCTCAAATTTTTCAAAAAATTGGAAGAAAAGGAAACCCTTCCTAACACATTCCATGAGGCCAGCATCATCCTGATACTGAAGTCAGGAAAAGATACTACAGAAAAGAAAATTACAGACCAATATCCCTTATGAACCTTGATGCAAAAATCCTCAAGAAAACACTAGCGAACGGAATTTAGCAGCATATTAAAAGAATTACATACCATGACCAAGTGGGATTTATTCCTGGGATGTCAAGATGGTTCAACCTATGAAAATTAATCAATGTAATATACTATATTAACAGAATGAAGAGCAAAAAAAAAAAAAAGCCCAAAGATTATTTCAATTGATGTGGGAAAAGCATATAAAATTCAATCCCCTTTCATGATACAAACACTCAACAAATTAGGAATAGAAGGAAACTACCTTAACATAATGAAAGCCACATATAAAAAATCCATAGCAAACATCTTACTCAATAGTGAAAGAGAAAGCTTTTCCTCTAAGATCAAGAATAAGGCAAGGATATCTGCTTTCACCACTTCTGTTCAACATGGTACTGGAAGTTCTAGCCAGAGAAATTATGCAAGAAAAAGAAATAAAAGGTATTTCACTTGGGAACAAAAAAGTAAATTTATCACTGTTTGCAGATGATATAATTGTGTATCTAGAACACCCTACCTTATTAGAACAAATAACTTACCACAAAGTTACAATAGTCAAAGCAGTGTGGTACTGGCATAAAGACAGTCATAGAGAACAATGGAATAGAATGAAGAGCCTAGAAACACACCTTTATGTATATGGTTATATGATTTTTGACAAGGCCGCCAAGATCATACAATGGAGAAAAGATAGTCTTTTCAACAAATGTTGCTGGGAAAACTGAACATCCATACGAAAGAGAATGAAGTTGCATTCTTACCTAACACCATATACAAAAATGACCTCAAAATGGACCAAAGTCCTAAATGTAAAACCCAAAAATAGTTTATAGATTTTAGGTTTTTCTACATAGAGTAAAGGGCAAGAACTTCATGACAATAGATTTCACAATGATTTCTTGCATATGACACCAAAGGCACAGGCAACAAAAGAAAGACAGACAAATTGGACTTCATCAAAATTAAAAAAATTGTCCATCAAAAGAAACTATAAATAGAGTAAAAAGGCAACCTACAAAATGAGAAAGAGTATTTGAAATCATAAAGGATTAATATCTAAAATATATAGAGAATCCCTAAAACTTAACAACAAAAAACAAACAATTAAATTAAAAAGTGGGCACAAGACTTGAACAGACATTTCTCCATAGAAGATCTATAAATGGTTAATAAGCACATGAAAGGATATTCAACATCACTAATCATTAAGGAAATACAAATCAAAACTATAACAAGATACCACCTCACACCCATTAGGATGGCTGCTATCAAAAAACTTAGAAAATAACAAGTGTTGGTAAGGATGGAGAGTAACTGGAATCCTTGCACACTTTTGGTAGGAATGCAAAAAATTACAGCCACTGTGGAAAACAGTATGGCAGTTCCTCAAAACATGAAAAATAGAAATTACCATGGATCCAGTGATTCCATTTCTGGGTATATAATCAAAGAATTGAAAGCAGAGTCTCAAAGAGACATCTGCACATCAATGTTCATAGTAGCATTATTCACGATAGCTAAAACATGATAGCAACCCAAGTTTGCATCAATGGATGAATGGATAGACAAAGTATGATATATACATATAATGGAATATTATCAGACTTAAAAAGGAAAGAAATCCTGATACATGTTATAACAGGGATGGCTGTTAAGGACATTATACTAAGTGAAATAAGCTAGTCTCAAAAAGACAACTATTAATATATTAGCGGTCTCCAATCTTTTTGTCACCAGGGACCGGTTTCACAGAAGACAATTTTTCCATGGATAGGGAGGAGAGAGGGATGGTTTTGGAATGATTCAAGTGCATTACATTTATTGTGCAGTCAAACCCAGCCACTCCCCAGCGCTGGCATTACTGCCTGAGCTACACCTCAGATCACCAGGCTTTAGATGCTCATGAGGGGCGAGCAATGTGGATCCTTGACACGTGCAGTGTACAGCAGGGTTTGAGCTCTTATGAGAATCTGATGCTGCCGCTGATCTGACAGGAGGCGGAGCTTATGCAGTGATGCCAGTGGTGGGGAGCGGCTGCAAATACAGACGAAGCTTCGCTTGCTCGCCCACCACTCAGCTCCTGCTAACAGGCCACGGACCGGAACCAGTCCATGGACCACGGGCTGGGGACTGCAGTATTATATGATTCCACTTATGTGGGCACTTAGAGTAGTCAAAATTATACAGACAGAAAGTAGACCGGCGGCTGCCAGGGCTCGGAGATAAGGGGGAATGAGGAGTTACTGTTTAATGGGCGCAGAATTTCAGCTTTGTCAGATGCAGAGTTCTGGAGACGGATGGTGGTGATGGTTGCAAAGCATTATGAATGTATTTAATATCACTGAACTGTACATTTAAAAAGCTATTAAGATGGTTAAGTTTTATGCTATGTGTATTTTACCAAAATAAAAAAAAATGCCAACATAACATACGCCTGTCTCTACAATGCCCTCTTGCTATCCATCCATATCTTGGGTTATGCAAAGGGGAGGGATTAGACATTTTTATTCAACAGAAACCAACTTTATCCTCCCTTTGATGCAAATCAAAACTTGGATGTGAAAATAGTAAAAAGAAATTATGATTGCAGTTAATTTGTTTCTTCTTGAGTTATAAGGTAAGTATAGGGAGGAACAAATAGGTTTCTTACTTGTTTTTTCTTTTGGAGGGAAAGTAATCTGTCTTTTCTCACACAAGGAATGCGCCCTATCAGGCTGTTCTCTAGTCTTGGCAATGTCACCCCCCTGGGCTTTCTTCCACCTACCCCCCTGGCACTACCACCTTCAAACCAGGTACCTGCAGAAGAGGGGGGATACTGTCTGAATTTTTTCCACAGGTTGATGGGCAATTGTAAAAGGAGCTTGTACTTACTATTATTTGTTTTCAAAATCAGAAAGGACCTCAGATGTCATGGCAGGAGCCTGCTGGTTGTCCTCAGATATCTACCCCTCCCCCACACACATGGCAGTTGTACATGACAACTCTAGGACATGACACGACAGCTACTTCCCACTTCTCTCCCAGCAAGGTGTGACCATGTGACCACATTCTGGCCAGCAGGGTGTGGAAGAAGATCCTGTGTCCCTTTTAGGCCAAGCCTTTGAAGGAGTGGGTGTATCTTGCCCTTGGCCCTTCCCTCCTCTCCCTGGCTGGTGTGTGCACAGGATGCCGGGTGCGGGGGCAACACTGTCACCACAGAGTGGGGGCTGAGTGATGAGCGTGGCAGAGCAACAAGACAGGAGCCCAAGTCCCTGAAACTATGGAGCTTCCATAGCAGCCCTGGGTTGTCTATGCTAGTGCCACACGTGGAAGAAATGAACGTTTATAATAAAGTATTAACTGTACCCTGGTCAGCTGTGTCAAATATTGCTTTAAGATGAAGAAACTGAGGCCAGAGAGATTAAAGGACATGACCAGAGCCACGTACAGCTGTCCCCTCCACAGACTGTACATTAAAATGATGGAAAATGATTTCTGGAGTGTCGTACAATTTCTTCTTTATTGATTTAATGTCATACTCGGCAGGGGTAACGAAGTAATGTAATGCTAAGAACTGCATCATTCCAAGTTTCTTAGGCTGATCAACATGTCCTATTAATAGAAATTATTTAATTGAGTGCAGATTGCCAGGATTCAAGGCTAAAGGGAAATTCTAAAAGTTTTAACTGAGGAAACAGCCGAACCGGGAGATATTCTAGAAGTGCATTTCTTAAAGTCCACAGGAAGACCATCGGCGAGCTGTACTGTATTCATGCTTCCTTCCGAGAAGGAAGAGTGAGCCCTGAGACACGACCGGAGCTCGGCTCTGCTGGTGACAGCACCGGCCTCAAGCAGACACACCAGAAACCACCGCGCAGCCCTGCTTCACTAGCACCAAGTCCACCCCTCGTGCTGCGTTTGCGCGAGTAACTTCCTCACAGGCAAGGAGAAAAAGGGCTCTCCACTCTCCTCTCCTGGTGTCCTCATTCGCTGTTTGAAAATGACATTCAACAGGAATTCTGCGTTTGACGTATTTGTGCGTCCGTTGCCACAAGGAGTTGCGAAACGGCTTGGCACCGTTTCAGAGGGTGAAAACATAAGACCTTACTGGTTTGAGCTTTGGACACAGTTTGTGGAAAACGACAATTCTTTCTCTCCTTTGGAACACACTTCAGAAGTATTTCTTTTAGGTGCTACTCAGTATTTCTTTTAGGTGCTTCCTGTTGAGAGGCCGATACGAAGTCACAGCATCACAGGACAACTAAGCCATCAGAGTGCAAAGCCGTTTGGTTCTGTGTCATGCACCCCTCTTTCCGAGGTCCCACTTAGCTGTCCCAAGTTGTTCTTGCTACTCGCAGAAATGACAGCTAGTGTGAACAGGGCTCACTTTCCTAAAACAGACTGCTGTTCTCTGCTTCCCTGACGTCGAGCTCTCAAAATCGTCAATGCCAATTGTTTCAAATCTGATGTCACATATTTGTTTTAAATATTATCAAGGGCTCCCTGTTGCCCTGAGAATGCCTGACATCCTAAGACCTCAAGTCCTGCTTCCCCAGATCCATGGCCCCTGTTGTTCCTCTTTGCCACGGCCACCTTGGACCACACTCTCCCACTGCTACAGAATTGCCCGTTCAGCTGTACTTTACTTATTCATGTATCCATGCCCCTGTCTACATCGTGAGCACCTCAAACGGAGGGCTCGTGTCCTAATTTTATTCCTAACATCTGGGCCGATTACTGGCACATGGAAGATGTTCGATACATGCTTGCTGAATGAGTGTGGGAATAGAAGGAAAAAGAGACAATCCTAAAGCACATAGTCTAAATCAAAAGCAAACACACACACACACACAACTAAACCTGTAAAGGAAAGCATGATTTATAACAGTGTCAAGGGGCAAAGCACTTATGCAGAAAAGCCAGATGAGCGGCAACTGATGTCTTCACACCTGGACTCAGAAGACCGGGACCGGAGTCTCAGCTCTACCACTTTGTCTCCTTAACTCTGGGCAATTTCCTTTTCTAAAATGAAAATCTAAATCCCACCTCATTCCCAAGTAAATCCCAGGTGATGGCTGGCAAGGAACACCCCTGTGAGCTTTTCTTTTCCCTTTCTGAATTTGTTTAAACAGAGACGCAAATGCCCAAAGTACCCAGCTCACAGTGTGCGAGTTCCAATGCGCTTAGGCCTTGAAAGTGCTCTGTAAACTGTGCAGTGACGAGCAAATGACAGGCACCGTTGTCACAGAAGGGAAGGAAAGACACTCTTCAGAGTCAGTACTGTGGGCCGGGCAAGCAGCAAAGAAAGAAAGCTGCAAAGAAAACCCAGAGACCCAGGACTGCCCTGGCCCACGCTCCCCCCGACAGAGCCCGCCCTACTCCCTGGCAGACGCACTTGGAACCACTCCAGCAGCTTTGCTCTCTGCCAACCAGCTTCAGTCCCCACCCCCTTTTGAGAGTCATGGACGGAGGACAAGTCCGGATTCGGCAGAGAAACAGACGCATACCGCGGCGGAGACGGCCCCTGCCCACCCAGCCCTGGCCAGGCCTCCTGAGGAGCCGGCCGGCCCACTCCACTGTCCTGAAGGGACTTTTATGGCGGGCTGTGCTGAGGGAGGTCCCAGAGTTGGGGGCATTTGTAATTATTTGACAGTGTATAACAGAACTAGTCACTTGAAATGAGGATTGCAATACACCGTAATTTGACTTTTTTCTTGTGTGAAAGAACCAACATCTAAAAAAAAAACCTGTTAAAACATTTATTTTATTTCTCAGTATCCAACCTGCCTAAGTTTTGGATCTACGGGAAGCATTAAACATGAGGATTATGGCTCCTTTAGTATTATGTTAAAGATTACCTTTATTCATTCATCCCTCAAATATTTATTCAGCACGCTGACCTGCTAGGCCGGCAGGCTAGGTACTAGGGAAACAGCTATTAACAATCAGCAGTGGCCTAGAGCAAATAAGACTTTAATTACGATTGTGATAAGGGTTAGGAAGGAGAAGTAGAGGGCTGCAGGGCTCTAGGGAAACCTGCTGTGGGGAGTGAGAGGGCGGTGGGAGGGGACCGCAGGGGTGCAGGCTCTCCCGGGAAGGGGCTTGGCTAGAGCCTGAGCCAGAGAGAAGGGAGAGAGCAGAGCCCAGAGGCAGGGAGAGGTCACTGCTGCTCAGGCTATGACCTGAGAGCAGCCGGAAGCCACTGTAGGAGGGGCTTTCTGCAAAAGAGCAACATGATTGGCTATATATTAAAAAAACAAAATAAAAACCAAAGACAACTTTAATACCCAGGATAGTGGTAAGAAGCATACAGACCCAGACAAGGTGAAAAGGGGGAGTCATCACGGTGGCATGACCTCTTCATTTGACAGAGAAGACACTGAGCCTCAGAAGTGGAGTGAATGGACCAAGACCACACACAGAGATACAAGCAGAGCCTCATCTTTTTTTTTTTCTTTTTCTGATTCTTGGTCCAGGGGTGGGTTTTTCCCCCCTACAATAAAAACTATAACTGTGAAATTGGAGTTAGAGCTCTCCCAATATTTGGCTCACAGCTACATAATCCTAGAACTGACTTTGCTTTCTTACCACTTGAACTTAATGATACTACTAATAGCAGCAGTCACTTATTAGGAGTCTGCCATGTGCCAGGCAACTTGTTAGGTGCTTTCCGTATCGAATCTCGCAACAATCTTGTAAGATAGCTATTATTTTCACTGTTTTACAGTTAAAATAAAATTGAGACTCAGAAATATTTTTTAAATTGCCCAAGGGCACCCAGGCTCGTAAGTGTGATCGGTATCTGCAGCCACTTCCCTCTGACTCCATGCTTGGCCAATATGCCTCGATGAATATAAATTCATCATTATCATACACTAAGTTCTGGGTTTCTGGAAAAAGTTAGAGCAGGAAGGGAGAGCTTTCTCTCCCTATATTAAAAAAAAAAATCTACATGAAATTGTCTGAAGAGTTACATTAATCAATCAAAAATATGTGGCCACAAAGAATAAGAGTTGAGAAAATTCAGAAGAAAATTATCTTTAAACTACTACACTAAGGGCACACAATTTAAAAAATACTCCTCCAAGCTGTTTCAGGAGTTAAACTGGCAGGAACCACATGGCTGGGACAAGACAAAAATATCCCCTTAAAATGGTCTGATCGACACTCTAAACTGCAGGAAGTGTACCGCTGATTCGTGAAAGGGTAGGGCAGTGGAGAAAAAAGAGATCACCTCTGATTGACCTGCTTTTGACTCTGAAAACTGGTGGAAATGGAATTTAAAGTCAGCTTCCATATGGTAAACACGCCAAAAATTGGCAAGGAAATATAAGAAAATAGGAGGAAAATATCTGACCCTAATGAGAAAGTTATGTAGCCCAAATGAAAAATAGAAAACTAGGATGATCTTATAAGCAATTATAACCCCCCCTGAAATAAACTTTGCACATCATGCAAAAAATTTTCAGGAAACAGCTGTTATGCATTCTTAAGGAGATAGAAATATTCCCGTTAAGAAACAAGAACAGACCAGGATACACTCGCTCTATGATGGAAGAAATCGGATGATCACTGTGTACAGTAAACATTAAAATGAACACTGCAGGAAATTGGGTTAGTGAATCAGAAATATTATGGAGGGTTGAAAAGAAGGTGAGAGAAGACGGCAGACACATAAAACAGAGCATGGAGATGTGACCTGCATCTCTCAGGGGAGAACAGCAAATAAAAGACAGAACATTTTCCAGAACTTAATGCCAAACCCAAATACAAAAAACCTGTGGAGTCGAGCCTGGAAATGCTCACTGTGTTCTATGTTGTATTTGCAGGCAGAAAAACACATGAAGGTGTATCTGTTTAAGGTAAACAAAAGCATTTTGAGTCTAAAACCAGATCACTTTCAGACAGGTGAAAATTAGTATAGTTTTAGCTTTTCCTACTGTAAAAGCTGAGTCTAGGAGAGGAAACAGGAGAATGAGAATATAAAGGCTGGAAACCCTGGGGGAGGGTGAAATCTACAAAAAATTTAAACAGCTGTGTGTCCTCCAAGGTGCTTCTGCAATACTATTTCCACAAAAATCAGAGACTGTTGCCCCGAATACCAGGGACAGAAGAAAAAGGGAACTCTTTTAATGGGAAGATACTGATGTTCAACAGGGTTTGGGCAACCATGGAATTTAATCTTCCGTTCAGCAATGAGTAAGCAAGATCTTCAGTTCAGGGGAGGACAGCTGCTGATTAGAAAGAGCCATAACAAAAAAAAAAGTCATAAATATTGATCTTGATGAATCTAATAGCTGATGAAATTATTGAAACAAAAGACATAATAGAGAAATACAAGGGAAGCTCAAAAGGAAAAAAAAAAGAATTTTAAGGCCCTGTAATTTAAGAAATTCATGAAGTATGGACAAGGGAGAGAGTAACAAAGGCAAAAGTCACAGAATAATCTATATTCTTAAAATGGAGTAAAATTACTTTGTCCAAAGAGGTACCTGTCATTGTTGTCACTATCACCTCCATCATCATCAAAGCTATCACCGATATAGCACTTACTATGAGGCGGGCACTATTTTTAAGTGTTGTAATCCTCAAAGTAAATCTGTGTGGTGGGTGCTATCGTTGTCTCCATTTCACAGATGAGGAAACTGAGACCCAGAGAGATAAAGCAACTTACTCAAGGCCCCGAACCAAATAGGTGGCATTCTAATCCAGCTGTTAACTGCTTCGCTCTCCTACCTCTCTATGACTACTTACGACTAGAAGAACAGAGCCTGTATGGGATGTGTTTTAAAATAACCACTATTATATTTAAGGTAATAATCCTAAAGCAACTACTATTGGCAAAGGACCTATTATTGCATTAAGCATTTTACAAACATCAGTTCATTTAATTCTAACAGCCTTGCAAGGTGTTACCTTCACCGTCATTGTCAAGGTGAAGAGGGTGAAGGTAAAGTTACCGTAAAGATTGGAAAGGCATTAAGAATTTTTGCCCAAGGTCACACAGCTAGTAAGTTGCCAAGACATGATCTGAACCAGGGTCTATTTGACTTAAAACCTAAGCTCCTTCTCTACTAAGCTAATTCCCATGTAGGGTCAGGATGTTTATACTCTGAATGGCATTAAAAGGTAAAAGGCTATCAAGGCCCACTTTATTTTTAAAAGGCACAGTGACTGCTTCTGTCAGGTTACCAGTGACCTCCCAGTAGCCAAATTCAAGAGTGCTTCCCCTGACAATCATCTGCTAGAGGTTTCCACTCCTTGCTGCCGCTGCTTCTTTTTCTTTTCTTTTCTTTTTTTTTAAAGAGAGGGGGTCTTGCTATATTGCCCAGGCTAGAGTACAGTAGCACAACTGTGACTCATTGTAACCTCCAACTACTGGGCACAAGCAATCCTCTTGCCTCAGCCTCCTGAGTAGCTGGGGCTATAGATGCATACCACCATGCCTGGGTAATTTTTTTTTATTTTTGTAGATGACAGAGTCTTGCTCTGTTGCCCAGGCTGGTCTTGAATTCCTGGCCTTGAGTGATCCTTCCACCTCCACCTCCTGAATTGTTGGGATTACAGGTGCAAACCACCACTCTGGCTCTCCTCAATTCTTTAAATTCCCTCCTCTCGATGCTATTCTGATTTTCCTCCTCCACGACTGCGTTTCCTTTCATGCCTCTTTACTGGGCTGCTCTGTTGTTGTCCGTCTCCTTACCTGGCAGTACTCCTATCTCTGGGCATGTGTTCCCCTGGTCATCCCATGATAATGATGACCGAATATTATACATCTCCAGATTTGTCTGATACACATACATACACACATACAAACATGTATATGTAACTCCGTAAGCACGCTCATACACACATATGTACATACAGAATCTATATATCTTTCAAAATATCTCAACAGCCGTTCCATTCAAAAAGTTTGTTTGTTCTTCCCTGCCCTCTATGTTTTTATTGTTTGTGGACACCTATCAAAGTTCTTATCATATGAAGCTGACATCGCTTATTTGCTTAAATTTCTCCCCCAATGGACTATAAAATCCTATATCTTTCACTTCACATCTATATGCAAAACATATAGTAGAGGGTCTGGTACAAAGTAGATACTAAAGAAATGTTTATTAATTGCATAATAAAAACAAGAGTAGAAAGAAAACATAAAAGAGGGTGCTAAATCAGGTGGCAATCTATTTTAAAGGATTTATAATAAAAAATGCAACAACAAGAAATTGGCCTTGAGGTATCATTTTCATTCTTAATGAAATCAGCAAGAGTTTTAAAAAATAAAATACTCATTGCTACTGAGGCTATCAATTCTGCCCCTTATCTCAGTGTTGAAATTGGCAGTCTCCATACACTGCTGGTGGAAGGCACTAGGCAATGCATGTTAAAAACAATAAAACTATTCATAACCACCAACCCAATGATCCCATTCTTGGAAGCTTATCTAAGGAAATAAATCAACAGAAGAGAATGGTTGTATTTGGGGATTTGCTTACAGAAGCATATGTACTATATAATAATGAGAAACAGGAAATAGACTAATACCCAACAGCTTGATAAAAGCTCAGGAAAATCAATTTGAAGCACTTTTTCACATCCATTAAAATTTAATATGATGACTATAAAGGAAAATGGAAAATGATATAATGCTAAGAAAAAACTGGAATGCAAAATGTATGCAGGCTATGATTGCAGTTCTGTAACACTTTTTACTTGTACCTGGGTGGAGATTTTCACAAAAATTCACAAAAATGAAAAATGTGTTGTGATGATCAGACTAGGTATGTCTTTTTAAATCAGATTTTAAGATGCAGCTGCTGTAATATGAAATGAGACACAGGTTAAATACCGGTTCTACACTTTATTACGTATACTACTTTAGGCAAGAAGACGCCCCTGAATTTAGCTTACTCATCTGTAAAATTGGAAAAATAAATTTCTATTGCTTAGAGTATTTCATAAATTAACATATGTAATGAACACTTACACAGCACTTACAATGTACCTGACACTGTTTTAAACACCTTACAAATATTAACTTGTTTAATCATCAAAATAACATTTTAGGATGATGCACAAACAGGTTCTGTAACCTAGAGTGACAACAGCAAGACAACTTTCCATAGCTTTTCAATGTCCATGGGATAAACTGTAGCAGGAACAGGAACTGCTAACATTTACTGTCAGCTAAGTGACAAGCATTGTGCTAAGTGCTTTCCATGAATTATCTTTTATATAATCCTTCGAACAAACCTGTTAGGTAGGTGCTATAAGCTATACTTTCCTCAGGCTCAGAGTGGTTAAGTAACACCCGAGAGAGACAGGGAGGGAGAGAGAGAGACAGACAGAGAGAGACAGAGAGAGACAGACAGACAGAGACACAGAGAGACAGAGAGAGAGAGAGAGACAGACAGAGACAGAGAGCGAGAGAGACAGAGAGAGAGACCAACATTTGAACCCGGGTCTGAGTTCACAGCCAGGTGCTTTGCCAGAGTGGGACAGTAGTATTCAAGTTCGTTAGGATGGTGTACAAAATCCTTCAGAACCCGGACCTTGCCCAGAGTCCCATCACTCCAGATCTGTAAGAGCGGTGGGTGGACACCATGATCTTTTAAGTCCCTGGCCTCTGCTCCTGCTGTTTGTCACCTGGTTTCTTTCAAAAATCCTATTCATCCCTCAAGCCTCTGCCTTCCCATACCTCCTACAACATAACTGTTCCCTTATCTGCTGCTCCTGTAGACAGTAATTTGTGCTTATAAGTCAGCAGGTAGAATATTATCTTTGTACTTCTTTGCCAGCCTGTTTCTTTCAGACTGTAAGTTTCACAGAGGCACGCTGCATGTTTCACACACTTTTGTATACTGCTGTATTCCTGGCTGTCAGCACAGTGTCCACACTTGATAAGGACCCAACAATTACATGTTAAATGAACCAACACTTCTAGCATGGATATATTCTCAGGAATCACTGGTCAACACTGGAGCATCATTTGCTATGTACAAAGGGTGAAGTACTATGAGCCATTATTTCTCTGTACTATTTTTTACAGAGCTTTGATGTTCAAGGTAGTTTAGTGAAATGAGAACATAAATGGGACCCCTCCACCAAGAAGGCTTCCCTGATGTACTAAGTTTGAGTTATGTGCACATAGTACCACATGTTAACTGTTAGGTCCATTAGCATCCTTCATGGAAACTGCTCACTGGCTTGCCTCTCCCTTCTAGACAGTGAGTTCCTTGAGGAAAAGACTATGGGTATTCCTCATATACCCCAAACCAAGGACAATAACATGCACATAATGGTGATGAATGAATACTTATTGCGTGAATGAGTGAGTGAATGAATGAATGAATGGGTTGAAACATTTTCTTTTCTTGGTTCTTGATAAGGTATTTCAATGTGTAGAGTGTTCTACTATATCGGACTTAAAAGACCTCTCAATTTCATGGCACTTTGAATTCTGTGTAAAAATTCAACTAACAATTTAAAAGATTAAACTACTGGTCTATCGACATTGAATCTTTCTGTACTCTCTTCAAAGATTGGGAAATTCCTGAGAGCTCTAACTTTATAAAGGATTTCTTTTTCCCTTTAAAAATAGAATACACCCCTTTGAGAAAGTAAAAATGTTTCCTATTTCTTAGAAAACACACAAAATAAAAAGATCCATTTGGTAAACATGTTCTCTCTCTTTATTCTCACGTCAGTTCGGTGCAGAGGAACTATTATTAGAAAGCTCAATTGATAAAGATGCCTTCAAAAACAGGAGATAAAATGTGGGATACTGGGTGTTCAAAGCTAATTTTAATTATACCGGCTACTGGGGTTACTGAGATATGCCAAACATTTAGCTAATTAGCAGGCTCTTGAGACAAGAGGGCCGCCTAGAGATAGACAGTTTTTCCTCATTAATGAGTGATAACAAATTCTAATTATGCATTTTCACTCTCTCTATACGTTTATTTGTTTTTTTCCCTCAGATTCTAATAACATGAACTAATTTAAACTTGAAAATTAGAAGTTAAGACTACAGATCTTCCACTTTAAACAGAATGATTCAACATCAACCACTATATTAGGAATCATTTTTAGAAGGATGAAAAATTGTTAATGTTGATCACAATGCTATATTTATAATTCTGCTCAAAGTCCTGAAATTGGAATTAGAGACTTGATTTTAAAAAATTCTATGGATGATGTTCCGAAAATAGTAAAACCTTAGTTAACAATCACTGAAGTGCCTGGAACCTTCTAGAAATGGGTGAGTTTTGAGGGCACATGACATTGATAGAAAATAGAGATGAGAGGATAACAGCTTTCTTCCATTAAGTGCTATTAACAGCTATCTACCACTATGTGCTGCACAATACTAGGTGTTTTTAAAAAAATTACCTAATGTATTCCTTAAAACAACCTGGAAAAATAAAAATCATTATTCCGATTTTATAGATGAGGAATTAAGGTTCATGGAGTTTGAATAAGATCACCCAGTTAGAAAGTATCACCCAGTTAGAAAGCTGGATTTAACACGAAAGCCTAGTTTTCTCAGGCTTATTATGTATGTCTGCCCCTATCTTAAATGACTTTATGAACAACATAATTGTTTTTGTTTCCCAGGATTAGATACACTTAGACTTTTGGGTATCTGGTCCTTACAAAGGTGTTTCCCTCAGAATACGAGTATGAGGCGGATGTGTTTCTTTGCTAGCTTTTCTTTTAGAACAGAAGTTAAATCCAAGGACACAGTCCAGGTTTCTGAAGCCAGTGGGATTTCTCATAATGCTTTTCACACGGTGGTCCCTACCCACCCAGACATTTGAACAGGTCGGTTGTTATAACAGATTGCCGTTCCAAGATGGCTGCCACAGTGTCTCCCATTCCCACATTCCTTTGTACTACAACCTTGCCACTCCCCTGTCAAGAGGTGGGGTCTATTTTTCCACCTCCTTGAATCTGGACAGGCTCTGTGACAATTAGAATAGGAAGAAGTGTCACTGCCTGTGTGAAGCCTATAGTCCCATGAGAAGTATGATCAGCCTCAGACCACCACGCTGAGAAGCCCAAGCTACGTGGAAAAGTCGTATGTGGACACTCATCCCCAACTGAGCTCACAGCCAACATCAAACTTTTTCCAGGGGATGTCAGAAGGCTAGCACAGAATCAGCCAGTTCTCCTCAGCTAATGGATCTATTGTTCAGTTTTTGATGTTTTTAACAATGACCTTAAGGCCAGGCAAGATACTGACTCATCAGGAAAAATCTGCTAATATTCAAGATTCTGCATTTACTAACAAGAAGGCAAATATATTTCAGAAAACATTGAACACTAAGGCAAGTATAAAGAAATCATGGTGCTTGATCAGCATACTCCATTCCCTGGACAATTTGGTTAACTCAAATTTTCTGTCATTAATTCTAACAATAAAATTTTAAAATGACTGTCATTTTCTAAATAATAGGAATAGTTTCACAATAGTACTTACACGGTATCTTTTAAAGAACTCTTAAAAAGCCATAGCACTTTGTCCACATAATGAATGTATTTACCTTGCTAGTTTATGAAGTCCTGAAATTATATTTCTTCAATCATTAATTTACCACTCCACCTATAGTAGAATGAAGTTTCCACTGGTTCTCAACTAAGACAGAAATTGGGCAACTGGACTTTCTCCCTCCTCTGACAGAGATGTCCATTCCAAGAAAAAAAAACTAACTTCTGATGTAGCACAAATGCTGCTGTTCTGCCCACCTGGAAATCCTTATGTTTTAAGTGCTTTTTGTATAATTTTTTCTCCCTGAGTTTTAAAATAATACATTTCATTAAGGGAGAAAGCTTTTTAAATGTAGAAAATAATTTTTTAAAAATGAATCTCCTATAACCCTGCTACCCAGAGATAACCTTTCATACCGTATCGGTCAGTCAGTATCAGCAAACTTATCTTACAGGTTATTCTACGGATGTCTTTCATGATCTCACTAAATTCCTGTGTATATCACAACCCTGATATGGTTTGTGCTTATACAATCAGAGCTCTAAGTCAGTCTTGCTTAATGCTGATATGGATAATTTCTTGGTTTAAAAACAAACACACACAAAACGCAAATGATGGGAAAGAAAAATGTCACCAAAGAAAAGGATAAAATTAAAACCAGTATTAATAGATAAAACTGGAAACTTATGATTCAAACACACTGAAATACAGTAGGAAGAGTACACCATATAAATTTTATGATAATTTGATGACAAATTAAGATGTTGCAGCTGGAAGTCAATTTTCCCTGGAAACCAATGTTATGACGATAATTACTATAATAACCAAAATTTATACAAAAATAAAAGAAAGGAGGTTTTAATAGCTAACTCTAAGTTTAAAATACAAGTTATTTTTCTGTTTTTTGTTTAGCCCTTCAGGCATGTTTATTTTTGTCTAAAAACAATGCAAAATATCACCATATTGCAAAAAAATTTGATGCAGAACAATCTTTCACTGTTTAAGGACTAAAATACCCATTCCTCCAACTCAGAAAATACTGTTATTTTAATGGGTAATTTCAATGTAATGATGGAAATTTTAAACTGATGGATTCTTTAAAAAGTAATTTTTGAGAATGTTTTCTATGATGAAGTGAATAAAACCAATAATACCCAGGTAATAATTTTAGTCTCAGTTCAATTCTGTCATCATTTACTAGACTACAAGCTACCCTGAGGTTCAAGCAGGAACCTTATCAATTTTTATGTTCCCAGCTGAGGGAAAATTGAGGAAGGATGTTCCTCTTTAGGAGTGTGAAACCTGTTGAATGACCCAAATCACCTAGCAGCCAGTGAAGCTGTACTGCCCAGCTGTATTTATAATATATGTCTAAGTCAACAATTTTGGAAGAACTGATGAATATTTCAAAACCATTAACAAGCAGTATCCCAGTTCTGTATTCTGATTGAATGGAAGGATGGTCGGATGGATGGCTGGATGATTGACTCTAGAAGAATATTTTAATCTGAAACAATTGCAACTAATGTCATGATTCCTCCCATTTCATGCAGTGGTTTTGTGGGGCATAATTTTGGCTCAAATTCCAATGCAGCATAACAATGGATGGGTCAACTTATCCGAATAAGGTCCAGGGAGGCTGCTACTTAGGAATTCTCCATGAAGCCAACCAGTTTTACAGTTTCATAGTTTTATAATCATATTTGAGAATGGACTTAACAAATTCTTTAGTCCTACTGTTTTTCTTCTGGATGCCAATGAAAGGAAAAATTTAAGATTCCAGCCAAAGAGAAATGTTAAGAAACACAATCTATTCATGTATTCTGCAAATATTTGTTAGGGCCTGGTCTATGTCAGGTCCCGAATAAAACAGACAAGGATCCCACCCTTATGGACCTTCATTCTACCTTGTAAACACATTTTAGAAAGTGCAAACTTTACTGTAGTGATCAAAGAAGGGCAAATCAAAACCAAAAGATACAAGTTGTTTACAAAAACCACCACAGCTTTTAAAATTACGCATAGTGGTAAAGGGTCAAGAGAAATGGGCACCCTCACACTTTGGTGGTGGGAAGACAAGTTGGTGTAAGATTTCTTTTTTGGGGGGAGGGTAGTCTGGCATAGGTATCAAAAAACCTCTGTCTCAGTAGTCCTAACAAATAGAGGTTTATCCTAAGGGAATGACTGGAGATACAAAGTGTTATGGACAATTGTTCATTAAAGTATTAGTTAAATTATGGTATATTCAAATGGGATTTCACAGTGTGTACAGCATAGGTCCTTTTCTAATACTTAAATTTCATAATTTCAAATACTTTTAGATTTATAGAATAGTTGTGAGGACAGTACAGAGAATTCCCACGTACCTCACACCCAGTTTCCTCTTTCATTAATATCTTACATTAGACTGTATGTACATTTGCCACGATTAATCACCACTGATGTGATACTCTTTTATCATAGTTTTTACTTAGTGTTCTTTTCTGTTCCAGGATCTCATCCAAGTTACCACATCCCATTTAGTTGCCAAGACTCCTTAGACTCCTTTTGACTGTGACAGTTTCTCAGATTTTCCTTGTTTTTGATGACCTTGATAGTTTATGGGAGTACCAGTCAGATATTTTATAGAACGTCCCTCCACTGGGTCCGTCTGATGTTTTTCTCATGATTATACTGAGGTTAGGAGTTCGGGGAGGAAGATCACAGAGATAAAATGCCATTGCCATCACATCATATCAAGGGTACGTGCTGCCAACATAACTTCTCATTATTGATGTTAATTGTTACCACCTGGCTTAGCTGGTGTTTGTCAGGTTTCTCCATTTAACATTATTCTTTTATCCTCATTTCCATACTGTACTCTTTGCAAGGAGACACTATGTGCAACCCACACTTGAGAAGTTACGTTCCACCTTCTCAAGGGCAGAAGAATATCTACATAAATAATTCGGAATTATTCTACATAGATTTGTCAGTTGTTCTCCATTTATTTATTAACTCATTCTTTTATATCATGGAATCATGGATACTTATTTTACGTTTTGGACTCATGGACTCATGGATACTTGTTTTAAATTTTGTATAAAGTATATACTTTGTATACTATACTGGATTTACAGGTTAATCTAACACTACACTATTCATTTTGTTGCTGAAATTGTTTTAGCTTTGGCCATTAGGAGCTTTTAATTGGCTCCTGTGTCCCTTTGACATGCAGACCTTGTCACTGTGCGTGTGTGTGTGTGTGTGTGTACTTCCTAATTTTATGACACTATAAGATGTACCAGGAGTCTGTTATATATTCCCCAGCCCTAAAATCAGATATTTCTCCAAGGATCCCCAGTTCCTTTTATTGGAGAATGCTACTTCTTAGAAACAAGATCCAGGTGCTGGGCATGCTTGTTGCTGCTGGGGCACCATTGCTTCTAGCCTTTCCCAACTGTGTATATATACATGTATCTACATGTTCACAAATATATGGACATGTATAAATACATATATGTACACATGTTCATGCATACACACATATACATGCCCACATAAATAAATGTGTGTTTACACATGTATATACACATATCTATCGGTATTTTTACATGTTTCCATCTATATCTACATTAGGCTAAACATCAGTTCATACTGACATCTCCAACTCTCATCTACTGCCACAGGATCATTCTAGCCACCCCTGGTGCATGTCTATAACCTCCCACTCGAATTGTGAGAAACCTTGCACCATGCACTGCTTAATCGTCTAGTTTGGTAACCATGAACGGTGTTTTCAGGATTGTTAACTCTTACCTCCACAGTAAGAATTCATGCAGTGCTTATACATAGGTGCTTTGACCTTTAGTCTCACAGTCTCCATTCATTTCCCCAACCTCCTTCAGTGGGGTTATTCCACATATTTGTACTGTTAGATTCTTTTGACACAGTCTGTGTTCTATCCTGGGATCCCCAGACCTGTTTTTTGGTTTTGTTTTAAATTTTACATGCATTAATGTTCATTCTCTGTGCGGTAAAGTTCGATGAGTTTTGACAGATGCACAGAATCAGGTACCTACCATTACAGCAGAAGAGCTTTACCACTCTAAAACATTCCCTGGCTTCACTTATGTGCCTCTCCTTTTTGCAGAAGCCCCTGGAAACCACTGACCTGTTTGCTGTCTCTATAGTTTTGCCTATTTTAGAATATCATGTAGGTAGAATCATACAGTGTGTACCTTTCATACTAGCTTCTCTCACATAGCAACATGCACTTAAGATTCATCTATTCTTTGTAGCTTGGTAGCTCATTCCTTTTTAACACAGAGTAATATTCTGTTGTACAGATGTACTACAGTTTATAGGACATCTTGGTTGCTTCCAGGTTTTAGTGAAGTTGTCATCAACATTCGCTTGAACGTTTTTGAACGGTCACTGTTTTCAAATCAGTTGGGAAAACACCCTAGAAGCACAATTTCTGGACATACGGCAAGACTAAGTTTACCTTCATAAGAAACTCACATCTATTTTTGTTTAGAAAAAAATTATATTTCTATTTCCGTTAGGCATAAAGGCATAAATGGTTGTTATGGGATTTATAATAAATTCTATTTATTTTCATTCACTTCTGTATTTCCCAACATATGTTTTAAAGTAATTCAAGCAAGTAGTATGTTTATAAACAGAGTTCATTTAAAAAGTATGATTAAGAGAATAACAGGAATAAACCAAAGCCAATAGCTACGCGTTGTTTACTTTGCTGGACAGCAATGTCCTGGCCGGCAGAGATTCTTTGCTATGAGCTTAAACATTATGTGTGTCAAGGCACCACCATGACGCATTTTACTAGAATGAGATCCTCCATTCTCTTTGTCTATAGCTGGTGTTCCCGGTCATTCCTTTTAGTTTCAGTGTGTCTCAGACTTGGGAGAAGTCAAGGAAGTCTGGTTAGCTTTTGCGACACCCAGAATCAAGTCAGTCTGCTGCACCTCAGTGTTGATAATAAACTTTCTACTTGTTTCTGAGACCGACCCCTATCACATATTCCAGTTCTAAACAACAGATTCTTGTCTAGTTTCTGGTCTAAGTGCACTCGACTATAAAAATCCATAATAGAAGTATTTGCTTAAAATTAAGCAATCCCACAAACTATCCAGTTCTGAGCAGAAGTTTGTCAGTAAATGAAAATCTGCAGTGTACCATCACACTCAGACATGAACCAAAAAACTAAGTCAACTCATTACGTTTTGGAAGATATTATCGTCATTATTGATTGTTTTACTTTTCAAAGAAAGAAGGAATTTGGCATCTGTTATTGTACAAAGCACCAAGTAAATAAATTAAGTCAGTCCTATTATGGACGTGAAGCAGGCAGTTACAAGCACATCCTCATATATCTATTATAATGTTGACAAGCTAAACAATGTCCTCATCCCTCCAAGGAAGATGTATGAATTTTTCATGCCTGGTTATTTATCTCTCTTTTCTGAATGACAGGTATAGAATGCATTTTCAGAATTACCGAGAACCTTTTTGTAAAAACAAAAATCACGAGGCCAGTAAATCCTGTACTTCTATTAATACTGGGTATTATTTGCTCACGAATGAAGTCCACAAGAAGAGATACTGAACCAGAGCCCAGACTCTTGGAAACATGGTTGCTTTTGATACTCTTACCTCCAGGGCTTAAATTTTTAATTTCAAGTGACACTACCTCACTGAGTTTGCCAACAGATGAGTGAAATTTTTATGCTTTGGTTTTATTTTTAGCATCACATAGGAGATAAGAGGCAAACCTGAACAACCAGCAGAAAAGATATACCACTGTGCTATTGTTCTAATAATGGTGGCCGAGCCTTAGGTGGGCCTCTCAGTTGTCACTCTTGTTCCCCGACTCAGCTGTTACAGATGGGCCACGTGCATAAAAAAATGCCCATGATTTAGCAAGATGAATAAACCCAATCTCTAAAATGACCACGTGGATCAAACAAAATCAACCTTTGAAGAGCGCTTCTTCACACTTAAATATCGGGGACCTACTCTTGGAGAAGAAGTCAGAAATCTAAATCTGCAGTATTGTTTGTGATTGCCATTATTTCCAAAAGTTAAACAGGGCAAGTTTCAGGGGATGAACTAGAAGCTATTCTTTACTGAGCAGGAGGAGGTCAAGAGTAAATATGTCCAACCACTTTTAGACCGCACCTCTCATCCAAGGAAAGCATGTTTAAAAGCAATCACATTTTGCAACAATACTGGGAAAAAGGAAGTCATTATCAACACCCTCAATCTTTAAATTAGGCCAGCAGTGGTCTGTTCTATTTATTCCGTAGTTATAAATGCTGCAAACTGGCTAAACAATGTGACTATTGGTAAACCAGAAATTGATGGGCTGACTGAAAAAAAAAATCTGAAGCATACCATCAAATCGCCAAATAAACACTCCCCAATGTATTCCATCAGCCTCCCAACCCACTCATTATGCATGCATCGTCTCCCTGCTCTAGCTGTTCCTTCTGCTTGAAATCCCTTTCCCAACTTCATCTGCCAGCGAAAACCTGGTCTCGTTCAAGGCTCTCTTGCCTTGTCAGCCCTCCCTGTGTTTCCTGAGGTGTCCCAGCAAGCGTCTGCCACTTTGTTCTTACTCTCTGGAAGACGTCTTTAGGGGCTCTACTGGAGACTTACACTGTGCTCATCTGTCCTCTTGAGCTTCCTGAGAGTCATAACTGTGCTTTGTCAAACCCTATGTCCCTTCGGTGCCCACACAATGTCTGTCAGTGAGCACTGAGCACACCGAAATAGGAATTGACTCAAGATATGTTATGCTGGGCCCTAACACCGAGTTTGCCTGCACAAGGTCAGCCAGGATTTTGCACAGGAAAGAGAAAAGGCCATTGAAACAGGGTTTTAGGCATATTCTGGTGTGCCTGCCTTTTTGGATGATTATAGTGGTTGCTTCAAACACCACCTTTGAGTCATTGATTTCTGTCTGTGTTGAGATGGTTTAATACCACCCTTTCTTCATGGGAAATTGAAGTGTGCTGTGATGATATGACTCTTTCTTTAAGGGAAGTAGCTATTTAACTCTTACTTAGAACCAGATGTATGGTGTGCCTTAGCTTTGTATCCACAATAAATAGCAACTAGAAGAAATGAATCCAGGTGTCCTTTTAACTGGCAATAACAATAATCATTGTTGGGCTTTATGTTTACAAAGCACTTTTGTGCACATTATTTTATTCTCACAACATTCTGTTCCTGAATCAGGAACTTTGCTTCTGTTCAACACTTGAAACTTGGAAGGCTGATTCAACAAATCCCCCATCCTTAGAGAATTAAACTCTACTCCTGTTCTACTCTAAAACAAATTACCACAGTGCCAGAATAATCTCTAAGACCTTGAATGTGCTTGGCTCAAGTAACATGAAAATGCTAGCTGGATAAAGGAAGTCTTCTAAGGTCGATGAAGAGGTACTATTCCTCCCTACTCTTCCTTCTATGCCATGACAAACACAATAGAAGAGAATGACGCTGCCCAAACCCTCGGCTCACAGGAACTGTCATTCCCTTAAGAAACTAAAATGTTCAGGTAGTTTGTACCTGGGATCCTGACACTATTCCTCTAATTATCTGGAAGAAATTCAGGCTGATGTCAACATTATATCATGCATAAGAGAACAAGCAAGGAGACTACTGAGTTAGAACCAGGGGATCTTTGGGGATGAGTCTGATGCTAAAATGCTGTTTATTAAGCTATTCTTGGAAAGGGTATATCTTGTCTAAATCATATTCCTAGAACCATTCTTTATCTTCACTTTGGTTCTGAGAACTCTTCACTTCTCTAGAGGTCCCCCAAACCAGGAAGTACCTCCCTCAAGTCTAGGTGGACACCCCCAACCCATCTCAGCCTCAGCCTGAGCTTAAATCCAACCTGCTCCTACAAGAGAGAGGGGAGGGGAGAAGAGGTGCTTTTTCTATTTATACCAGTTTTACTCTTGTCAATTTTTAAAGACTTATTCTCAAAAGTGCTAGAAATATTTAAATGGTCTAGAAAATTGGGACAAGTCAAAGTCATGGTCTTCTGCATTATTCGGTTTCTAAAAATAATTCCTTGACCTTGTATTTGAGGATGAGCATTCAAAGGTAAATAGTCATTTCTAAGATCATCAGGAACAATCTTTAAACAGAAAAGTTAGTTTGCTATTATATTAGGTGCTCTACAGAGTCACAGGAAAAGTAAACATGGTAGTGTCTGTTAGAAAGAAGAGTTCAAATTGACTCTTAAAGAGTTACTAATTATGAGAACATCTATATGGGAATGTATTCATCTGATTATAACAAACATTTTATTAGTGATTGAAAGTTTACATTTATTCACATGCCTTTTATTCCTCACAAGGTATACTCTAAAAATCAGAGTGATATGGTGACTTTGGTCTTGAGCACTTGGCTTTTCTGTTGACTTACAGTTACCAAATGGGATTGCAGAATATTCTCTGGTTTATGTTTCCAGTTGTCAATCAATCCAATGCTTTGGAGAACATGAGTCCCCTTCTGTTATCAACTTTATCAACCACAGCGCTGTCTGTGGGTCATGGTCCTTCCCCAGTTCTCCTCAGCAGGATGCCACTGCTCCAAAGACAGCTCTCTCAGGTTTCTGGAGCACGTCCTCTCATCAGAGATGTCTCCTAATTTTGAGTCTTCATTTCTGCAATCAGATGTCCTGGCATTCACTGGAAATTTAAGGTACTGGAGGTAGGTATGGAGGCTCTCACAAACTCAACATGCAGGAGGAGGATGTAGTCACGCCCTAAACTTGATTCCAGTCCCCTTTCCTGCTAAGGCACATTAGAACACTCTATATTTCTTTATTTTGTCATTTGATTGCACTCGGGAATTGGTGACCTAGACAAGAGTGTTTCAAATCAGCCTTCAACTCTATGAATAAGACTGAAACCAAAAGCTCAACCAACCATGAAAGGTGTCATCTAATAGAAAAGAATCTTCTCATTTATACAAAGATATCTGGAAAGAGGGAATCAAAAACCAATACAATACATACAAAGCTAGGAAATACAAACCAACCAACCAACCCACCATCAAAAGACTTAATCCTCTTAAGGGAAGATGGATTGAAAATGACAAATGTTAATTAAGGAAAACAAGATACTGTTTTATTGTATAGTAAGAAGGAGCATGTCAAAACAAAAACTGGAATGATACTCTGGCGAGGCCGATGCATCTGAATACTGCCTAGTCTGGAGTAATATACTTTTAAATTATTTATATGCAAAACTGTTAACCTACATGAAGGGAAGCCAGGTGATCCTTGAGTCTCCTTCTAACTGTATTCTAACATTCTTGATCTGTTAATCAGACTTCAGAGCATGACTGAAAACTGAGGATATTTAAGATAATGAGAAAATGACAGAATCCTTACAGATTCCCAACTAGTTAAAATTAGAGTTTTGTTACTATTATTCCCTTTTAAAAAATCAACGTTAAATCACACAAATAATATACTCATACTTTCTTTAAAAAAATTAAAAACATTAAGTTTAAGGATAAAAATCCCCTTTGACTACCATATCCACTTCTTCCTAATCTATTCCCACCTAACCCAAGTGCACTAATAAATGTAACATCAGAATAGCCAACAATGGTATTTTTAAGTCAGAAATTGTTCTAAAAGTTTAGTGGCATATCTTATTTAAATTTTGCAATTTCCCCCTAAAATGGGTTCAATTATTATCCCTATTTTGCAGAGCAGGAAATTGAGCTTTGGTGTGCTTAACTGTGCTTGGGTGTCTATTAACTCACATACCCACTGTTAGTAGTCTAGGACACATCCATCTAGCTTTTATCTATGAATCCCTGTACATAGACCGGTAGCCACAGAAAATGTAGTGCTGCTGTTTTGTTTTATTTAAAAATCTAAAATGGCATTGTACTATACATATCTATTCTACAATATGCATGGTTTTTCCATGACAATTCATATAATTTGGACCCATTCTTCTTAACTGCTGTCTTGTGTTATACAGCTGTACCATTCTCCTATTGCCAAGCAGGAAGGCTACTTTTAATTTTTCATGAATATAAACAATGCTGCAGTGAACATCTTCTGCAATTTTCCTCAGGCACATGGGCGAAAATGCTGGCACCTGGGTGTGCACATTTAATTTTTAAAAGATACTACTGTCTGTCCTAAGATGTTTACCACTAATAGGCAAATACCTATTTTCCTACAACCATGCCAAAATCTGATATTATCAGACTTCAAGCTTTTGTCATTCTAATGAATGAAAAATGGGATCATACTCTAATTTACATTTCCCTGATTACAACAAAAGTCATATTCTCCAACAGCATCCAGACCAGTACTTAAATAATACAATGGGTTAAAAAGGGTAACATAAAAATGTATTTATACATTAAGCCTATGACTTTATTTTAAAATACACTGATGTGCATTTCCTTTTCCATCTTTTGACACAGGAACAAGGCTTCTCCTTTGAGTAAGGAATCACGGACTAGGGCTCCACAGAAGTTTTCTTCACTAATCATATCCTCAATGCACATCTAAGATTCCCTGTTTTGTTTTTTTACATTAAGTAGGAATGTAAAGACTTTGTGAAATAATCTGAGTGCAGAACTTAATTTAATTTAACAGCAAGCTTTTAGTAATTTGCCTTCATCAAGACTTTGCAAAGCATTCAATTTAATTTTCACTGAAACAGCTCTTTCAACACCTGTGTTTCATTGGTTTACTTATTATTTAACTAAATTACATAATTATAATGACATTCAACCAGTATAGACCGGTTTCGGAACCAGCACACGGAAAGCACACAGTTAGGCGTGGAAGCAAATGCACAGAGGTGTTCTGCAGAGCGGCTCCCCAGCCATCGCCGGGCAGGCCTGGGATGCAGTCAGTGCCTTGCAGAGAGAGATTCACAGGGGATCCACTGTCCTGGTGATATGGAACATACTTTCACATGCTTACCATCCAGCATCCTCTACCGTGAGCCATCTGTTCATTTACCTGGTTCTCTAATGGATTATCTCTTTCTCAGTTCTATACAAGTGCTCTTTATCAATCCCAGATATTAATCCTTTTCCTAAATATTGTATCCCAGGCTACTCTTTTATTTATCTATTAACTACTTTTGTAGTTATTCTGTTTTACAAAAGTATTTAATTTTGATGTAATGAAAGAAACTTTTTTCTTCATAGCTTCTGCTTTCTATTATACACCTTTCTTAAGAAAGCCTCCCTTTGCTAAGATTCCAAGCATATTCTCCCACATTTTCATCTAATACTTGAATATTATTCCCCAAGTTTCAGATGAGGAGCTGGAAGTTCAGAAGTTTTAGCTATTTGGCCAAAATTATAAAGCTAGAAATGGTGAAGCTAGGACCCATATTGTTTGTTTGGTTGGTTGGGTTTTTTTTAATTGTTTTGTTTTGTTTTTGAGATAGTTCACTCTGTTATCCAGGCTAGAGTGTGGTGGCACAATTATACCTCAGAGAACTTCAGACTCCTGGGCTCAAGCGATCCTCCTGCTTCAGTCTCCCAAGTAGCTGGGAATACAGGTGGGCATCACCATGCCAGGCTAATTTTTCCATCTTTTATAGAGACAGGGTCTTGCTCTATTGCTCAGGCTGGTCTTGAACTCCTGGCCTCAAGTGATCCTCTTGCCTTGGTTTCCCAAAGTGCTAGGATTACAGGTATAAGCCACTGTGCCCAGCTCAAGACTTCTATTGATACTTATCTGTATATAATCTCCAAAACCAACATTGCTATTTCATGTCACCTTCCTTAAGAAGACATTAAAGTCTGAGAGAAGCCAAGTAGAATATACAAATGTTAAGCAGTGATGAAAACTGGGATAAATGTACAACTTTGTATTGTGAGTACATACATGATTGACATACAAATGATTCACACTAGCCTCAGAAAACCAACACTATCTCCTCATCGCCATAACCCTGCAGTCAAAGGGCTCCGGCGACTGGCGGTCTTAAGCATTTACTGAGCAACTACTGAGAGCTATGAACTGTTAGGTGCTAGACATTTAACTATAAACCAAAATGATAAAGTTTTTAGCCTCATGAGCTTACAGTCTAAAAGAGGAATGCTTATTAAGCAAATTATTCCTAAATAGTTATCCCCAAACAGTTGCGTTGAGTATATAAAGGAGGATACAAAAGTAATCAGAGCAAAGGGAGCACGAGCAGAGCTGGTGTGGTCTGCAGAGGCTTCCCCTTGGACAGTGACATTTACCGTGCAGTAGCAAGAATAAGTAAGAGTAAATCAGGCAAAAATGAGAGGGTGGCTCGTGGAGGGGGGAGTCATGTGCCTGGCTGGGAACGGCAAGTGTTAAGGGTTCTGAATAGGCACGTCCAGACCTTAAAAAAAGCTGCAGGACCACCAATAGCAAGGGACATTTTGGGCAAAGAGGGCAGGGGCAAGACAGAGACCAAAGCCTCACGTGGGTGCAGATCAGGCAGGCTCGGAGTCCCCAGATGCCTTCTGTGACCATTGTCTCTTCTCTTCCCTCTGGCTGCCTCGCTGGTTCCCAAGGATCAGCTATCAACTCAGTCCAAATGTACACCTCTAGGTCAACTACACTTGTTCATTCATGTGTTCATTCAAGTCAACAAAAATATACTGCACACCTGGTATGACTCAGCAGCACTATGTTCCTCACCTTCATTTCCATCCCTTCACTAGACTTCTCTACGTGGATGTGGATGTTCTCCAAGTTCCTAAAGCTTTGCTTGCTCAAAACCAACCTCTGCTGTCACACTGTACCTCGAACTGTGGTTATTTAGGTCACATGTCTTCTATCTGCTATCAGAACATGAGCTCCTGAGGGTGCGGCTTATGTCTGATGTGCCTCTGTGTACCCCAAAGTACACACTTGTCACTGCACTTGTTACACTGTTGTACGATTGGCTGCTTAACTTTCTTGTGCACTACACTATGAGCTTTTTAAGGATTGGCAGGAACAAATAATGAATGAATGGATGGATGCCTTGTGTTTTCATCAAACGCAGTCTTCTTACCTATTTCACAATTCCATTGAAGTCACTACTCATTCCTACCACCACCAACCCATCATCTTTCCAGGGGTTTGAAATCTTGGTATTACCGCTATCTTCTGATTTCTCTGCCTTCAAGCTGTCAAATCTTGTTGCTTCTATTTCTGCAACCTTACCCAGACCTTTCCTATTCTCCCTGCTAACACCTTGGTGCAGGTTCATTGCTTCTTGCAAAAACGATTATGACTGTTCTCCCACCATATCTCCTCATACTAATCCACATTACACCTGTTGTTGCCACATAAACTTTCCTGAATCATAATCCCATCCTGCTAATTCCTGGCTTAAAAACACTTGAAGCCTCCCTTTAATCCACTGCCTTAATTTCAGACTTCTCAGCTGGACATGAAGGCTCTACACATTACCCTGTCTATGTTTTAATTCTAATCTACCACTGCTTCCCTGCTGACACTTTCTCCACTTCCCTGCGACTCTCCAATCAAACAGGACTCTGTGCTTTTTATTAAATCTATCTTGTATTTTCCATCTGTTACTTCTGCCTAGGGCACTTGTCCTCATTCCATACTTTGGGGCCCATACTAACTAAACGTCAGCTTTTTCATGAAGTAGATCCTGATAACCCAACAGACATGATCTCTCCCTCTGAATATATACAGGACTTTTTATTTCTTCCTAGGACTTCAATTTCACTCTGTTTTATTTACAATCATTTGGTACTTATCTAGCCAACTACAATATAAGCTCCTTGAAATGAGGATTGGTGATTTCCTAATTTTTTTGTTACTCTGTAGGGTCTAGTACAAATGCCTTGCAAGAAGCAATCAATAAACATTTGTTGAATTGAACTCTTCTCTCAATGTTACTGTAAGCTCCTTGCTGACAGTGACTTTAAGATTGCTGTGTCTCTCAATACTTTGTAAGTGCTTTGTACATAATAGGTGCTCAAAATATACTTCCTTAAATAATTTCACGTCTCCATAGCAAAGTTTTTCAAAATACATGTAACACTGACATTCACACAAAGTATTCAGTTAGAAATCTCTCACCAATTAATGTAAATAAAAAATAAGAAAGAAACAGATTCTAATATTCTCTATTCTTTCCTTTTGTTTTATATGTTGATGCCTAACTCTTATATGTGCTTATCATGTGTTAGACACTGTACTCAAAGTCTTATAACCATCATCTCTTGTAATCCTCATGATAGTACCATGAGGTACTGTTTATTTCTTTAGTTGATGTGGGGAAGGTTTAGAGAAGTAAAGAACTTAATTTCATAGTGATCAAGTGGCAGCACTCAGATTGGAACCCAGGCAATTTCTGCCTCCAGAGCCAAAGTCTTCACCATCATGCCATACTGCATGTTTTCTGAGCCCTGTAATTCAACAGTTTGGGTTAAAAAAAAAAAAAACTTAAAAAAACCCTTTGACCTATATTTTAAAATCATTCTTTGAAATATATGAACTTCTTGACACTTAGATTATTTTAAAGGATTTTTTTTGTTGTTGTTAAATCTATTTTATCCACCTTCCAATGTAAGCTTCAAGTTTAGGAGGTTAGTAGTTTTTTTTCCCCAAAAAAAACATATTTAAACAACATATGCCTTTTGCAAGGCATCTGTATGGCAGTGGACAAGGTAAGTATCACATGTCTACATATGGTCAATACTTGATTAAGTAGCCCAAAGGGTGGAGTAGGGAATAAAGGCAACATACTAACGGATAACTGATGATCATTTAATTTTGGAAAATAGTCTGGATATTTCAGAATCAAAGATAACCATTTATTCTCCATTCCCCATGCAAACCTTTGCACAGTTGAAAACGCCCATTTTCAAGTGGATCCTGGGCCCTGTTTGGCTAGCAGAGTAAAGGGAGGAGGGATGGCATGGATAATGCACAAATAATTCAAAATGACCAGAAATTTCTCTTTTCAAATCCCCATTCAGTCTGTAGAGAAAGGTACTAGTGCTGACTCTGATCACAGTGTTCACATAGAACACACTAGCATCAAGTGGCACTTTAAGTACCCTGAGCAAAACTGAGAAAGAATAGGAAAAAAGTTGTGTTGGCCCTAAACATGATGAGGGAACATTGAGAAGAAACTCACAAGCTATAAGATAAAAGGTGTCACTTTCTTTAGGATTCCAGAGATACAAGTGTGTGAATCGGAGACGCATGCTAGATCCAAGGAGAAGCCACTGCCAGGCTGCCTACAAGTGATATTTTAAAATCCAAATCTCAGTTATGAAGCAAACTTTCATTATTTAGAATATTTTGGCTTCTTTAAAATGATCTAAAATACTTGTCACTACTTCGGTATTTCAAGTTACAAACTGTATGTTCAGAAAAGAATAAAGGAAGATAATTAGCCTCTAATATTCAAAGTGTGTAATGGAAAATGACAGCGTTCAATACTCATGAGCATTGGTTAACATTCTGCCAACTCCCTCTGCTGCGGCAGAAACCAAAAAAACAAAAACAAAGCACATAACAGAAAAATGAGTTTAAGTTGAATGAAAATATTTTATGACACTGCAGACTTCTTAAAAGATACATTCAATCATAAAAAAAAGCAAATATGGGCAATCCAAAAAATATATATAAACAAAATATATACAAAATATAAACAAAAACAACTTTGCTCCAATGCAACTGAATGAATGTATATTCTTAATTTGTAACCTCTTTTAAGAAATCATCTAATAAGATAACTAAATATTTTTATAGAGATGGAATATTAAGGTGGAATGTCTATACTGATTCTGACTCATATTAAAGAAAGGTTCCTAACTTCCTGTTTCAGATCATTACAATTCTCACATTAACTCAAAACATGCGATACCTTTAACATAGTGAATGTGAAGCACTGACTTTCTGGATAGAGATTTACCTTGAAAGTACATCATTTGCCTTTGAAAGGCAACTTCCCTGACACTACATGTCCAGCATAATGAAACTTAACCATTCACCCTGACCTAGATAAGAGTTAAAAGAGGTGGGGGGGGGGACTCCAAAATAATCCTTCTTTCATAAATCTCAATCCTACTTCATGATTTTCCCTTTAAATTTAGCTATTTTAAAACACTAATAATTTAGTATTTTCCCTGGAGCATTCCCTATCAAGATTAAAGAAGGGCTTATTCAGAGACAAACAGGATACAGGAGTGATGGTGCAGCTTCCAGGCAAGCTATAAATAGCTGCAGCATTTTCAAGAAATCCTGTGCCAGTGTGTGAGTTGCAGTTTAAACATGCAGCACAGATTTTATTACAATAGTGTCACCACAATTCATTGTTGAAGGAGAAATTCAATTCTTACCAAGTTTTCTTGGTTCTTGGCTGCTATTTTCTGTTCTTCTTCTGCCCCATTTTTCATGTATTTGACCTCTTCCACTGGTTTGATCCTATACTCATCTGAGTGCCAAAAAAAGAAAACACATTTTGTAATTTTTTCCACAATGGGAGAAAAGTGTCAGTTAGAAAAGTGCAATGGCATAACTTGTTAGACCCTTTCCCCTGTGGCCTTTACATGTGGTTCATTGAGAACAATCTAGAAGAAGCTTAACCAAGCATTTTGGATCTTTTTATGAGGCACTCTCCTCTGTCTACTGGAAAAAGCTCAGCACCAGAAATGCAGCTAATCAAAGTGTCACTGTCTGGTCCTTTCCCAGATAGCAAACAGGACAGTCCATCTCTAAAGGCTATGTGGAGACTATACACTTTGGGACATATCACATAATGGTCTAATACTATTGAAGAGAATATTCTTATTTTTTCCTCAAATGAACGTTAGTTCAAAATTCCTGTGGCAGCAATTTTCAGCAATACAGTCTATTCTTTGATTACTCTCTTTTGAAAAAAATACAGTACTATTTAAGACTAAAGAGTTATTAAAAATTGAAAGTTTTCTTTTTGTGATTCCTGTATTAAATTTGAACAGTCTGCAATTATTTATCATTAGATATGTTATATATATTTATTATATACATATATATACACACTTTAATCTCTGTGAAGTCACATACATAAGGACCCATACTATCTAGCAGATCTAATAGGGATGTTACTCAAGCATGGAGAGTACAGTGGGATATAGACGGGACCTAGACTTTGTAACAGTCAGAAAGAGCACATAAAGCCCAGTATCAATACACATCACAGGACAGACTCGGGCAGACCTGCAGCTAGAGTTCTTCTCCAGCACAGAGGTTTGGTGATGATGATGTAGACATTTTCATCAGATTTCTGTCAACAGGAAATGACTTGGGCACATTAAGGTCAAAATTAGGTGTGACTCTGAGTCATTTTTAATCCAATTTGTGGGGGAAAATCACAGAAATTATGAAATTAGAAAATGTCCTCAACCAACAAACTGATGATTGTCTAGCATATGGCATGGGGTGACGTCTAGCTATGATAGGCTACCTGAAAGACAGACATCTATCACTAAGAGAGTTTACATTTCAGCTCAGGAAGTTGAAATATGTTTTCTTATTTATTGTCTATGATTAATTGGGTGCCATGACTATATTATTATATAATTTCTTAGTATTTCTAATAGCACTGTCTAATGTAGTTTCAGGTTTCCTCATATTACCTTTTAACACACAACCCCCAAAGTTGTTTGTTGCAGTGATATTTCTCCAAGTAATTATACTGTTCAAATACTTCTCAAAATTACCATTCTTATGAATGTAATGCATTTGCATTTATCTGAATAAAGACTTCATTGTTCATGGCTAAGCCAACTGTTTTTGCCACTTGGCAATTCAGGGTAGTTATTGATTCTGCTTTTTCCTAAAGAAATTAGAAAGACAGTAATGAGTGAGCCCTTTAGGAATACCAAGCCCTAAACAAGTTAATCAAAGATTCTGATCCACAATTATAACACAAAAGAATTTCACATTCTAATTTGGTGTTCAGAAGAGAAAACAATGAAAGTAAATTCATAATACTGACATATTTGATTATAGATTATTTGCTCAGAAGTTAGAAAAACAATTATCAATTTAAAAAGAAAAGACTAACAAAGTATGCGTCCAATACAGTTATGCAGAGATAAAAATAAAGGTAAAAAATAAAAGTTAAAAATGGGCCTCCCTAATTTCAGTTTGGGACATTAATGTTTATAAATCATGGCTCACTAAGATAATTACTAACTTTAACTGAACTAAATTGTGATCTGAATTGCTTATGGTGAGTTTCTAATTATTTAAATACAAATAAACTGATATACACATATATGTGCACACACACTTATATTTATCACAATTCCAACTGATTCTATGATATTTGTCTATAGGACTCAAGCCCTCACATGTTAGGAGAGTGAAGAGCACATTCGGGGATGGAAGCAGAACCTTCCGGAAGACCCAGAGCCCTCTGCCCACTGCGTAGCAAAAGGTCTCTCCTGGAGAGGAGCCACCCTACCCTGCCCACCGTTCTCTCCCTTCAGCCAAGCCCCAGCCCATTGTAGACGCACCCAGAGCAGCCTTGCAACTTTCAGCCTTTGTTTTCCTATCCCTCCAGAGCATACGACTGAATTGATAATAGTAGACAAACTATTAATATTGTTCTGACATTTTTCTCCAGTGAAATGGAAATGCTACTGACTGCATGGCAGCCTTATTTCAAACGCAACCCCCACCAATTTATTCCGAAGACAGGTTTTAACACGTCATTAACAGCCCCGCTGGCTAGCCACATGGTGTTAGAGGAACACAATAAGGCTGGATACAAAGAAAGAAAAAACAAACAGCGAAGACGGCAAAGCCAGCCCTATCATTATTACTTACACAGCGCACTGCACAAGATCCATCATGGTCTAAAACAAAAGGCCGGTGAGGCTCTTAGATAAGCCACCATTTGTACAAAGCAAAGGCTTGAAAACAGTCTGTCAAATGTCTCGAAGGCTGGTGTCAGGCATGAAAACGTCCGTCTGGAAACAGACAACTCATCAACACAGGTGCCATGCATTCCCAAGGTGGCACTGCCGTGAGGGACCAGCCTACCTGGCCAACTGGCCTCTGCACAGGCCAAGGGGCACTGTGGGCTATGACAGTGAAACACTCACTGCCGAAATCCTGTTTTCCTTTTGTTGAAGGCAGGGGGAACTGACTGGGGACTCTGGGCCCCTTTATCAGAGCCCACGCGGGGGCCACAGGGCCAGCCACTGACACAAGCCACAGAGGGTCCTGGCGGCAGAACAACCTGCCGACGTGATTAAGAGCAGAGGAGGCGGGACCTGTCTCCCTCCGGCTCCCTCAACACCAGTTCACAATTTTTCTTTCCTTGCTTCCTTTTCTTGTCAGGTAACTTATTAAAATGCACATCAGGAAGAGCAGGCTCACTCCCTGTCCCCTCGTGTAAACGGCTACAGGCTGTGCCAGTCAAAATAGATCTGTAAAAGCAATGCCTTGGTGGTATTTTTAGCATTTTAGTCCTTGGATTACAACAGTCCCAGAGAGGGGCTGGGACTGTTTGGGGGCAGTCACTGATCAAAAGAAGACTGAGTAAGAAGGTGTCAAAGTAGGTTCAAATTGTTACCATTTTAGAAAACAACTGTAAGATCCCTTCTTACCTCAAAGAATAGCATTTTTAAGGCTCTTCTGCCTTCTTTCCTCCTTCCCCATCCAATACAGACATTTATGGTCATTTCTAACTTTTTAATCATCCTGACATTATAAACTCACTGCAGCACACACCTCCTTCTAGTTGATTCCTTTTAAAGTCGGTTCTATTAACTTTGTAGCAGATCTACCTACAAAGCTTGGGAGAAGTGGGATGGGGCCAGTGAGTTCTTGAAGGAGCCTCCATTGGTATGAAATGATGGGATAGCACAGAAAGCCAATCCCTTCATGCCCCACTAATGACTTTCAACTATTTGGAAATAGAAATTTGGAAAAGCCAAAGAGCTGCTTGGGAATTAAGTTATTGGTATTTTCTAACAACAAGTATACTTGAAAATACAAAAGAGCTCCCAACATTTGAATGGTTTGCATTTCAAAGTGCATTTCTGCACAGCATACATAAAAGAAGAAATGGTTTCATTTCCAGGCTACACCATGGAAATCAATTTAATTCAGTGTAGCTGAGCACTGTCGTTAAGAGCGCCAACACTTGGTACTAGGTCTTGGGAGGAGGTGGTCATGTGACCCAGGCAGGTCGAGAAGGAAAAAGGAAACATTGCTTCCTACTGGGGTAATAATTTAAACAGGCACAACCTCTTCTTCTAAATGCATCTTAAATTTCCATGGAACCCACACCTTAAGCCTCCAACGTGGTCTCTAGCCCTCCTAACTCTCCACCCAACTCCCACCTCTATTGTAGTGTTCTACTAAGGCATGTCTTAAAGACCATTTTTCTTTTCTTTTTCTTTTTTTCCTTTTTCTTTTCTTGAAACAGAGTCTTGCTCTCTTGCCCTGAGTAGAGTGCAGTGGTGTTATCAGAGCCCACAGCAACCTCAAACTCCTGGGCTCGAGCATCCTCCTGCTTTAGCCTCCTGAGTAGCTGGGACGACAGGTGAGCCCCATGGCACTCAGCTAAATTTTTCTACTGTTTTGTAGACCTGGGGTCTCGCTGTGTTGCTCAGGCTGGTCACCAACTCCTAACCTCAAACGATACTCCTGCCTTGGCCTCCCAAAGTGCTAGCATTCCAGGCGTGAACCAACGTGCCTGGCCAATAATATAATGTCAAACGCTGTTTCTCAACCTTACATCTTCTCAGACTTTCCTTCACACCCAATCAAAAGATAACGCTTATTAAATTAGGAATCTCTGATTGGTGCACTTCTAAGAAGTGCAACACAAAGAGAAAAGATTGAGGCTGGATGTGTGTTATGGATGGGAATGGGGTGAAGGGTCCACAGCTACATTTCGGAGCAGGGAAGTCATCACAGGGCAAGCCAGTCTTACCCGGCCTTTTTTTTTCTTTGGGGTTGCTGAGCTTTCTGGATCTGTGGGTTGCTACTTTTGACTAAACTTGGAAAATTTTCAGCTAATAGTCCTTCCTTCCACCCTCCCTTCACAAAAATTATAAATGGTAGAGCTAGAATGGGAACCCAGGAAGTCTGACTTCATAGTCCACATTCTTAACTATTACATCTTTGTGCTATGCTTTTGAACTCATCTTATCTCTCTTATCATACCTAACAGGTATTACTACAAAAATGTTTTTTCATTTTTGTAGCAATAGGTTGGTGCCTTATAAATATTTGGTGGATTGTGCAGAAATTTTTTTGCAGATGCATTAAAGAGCAGAGAACAGTGAAGTCTTCGATTCCTTCAGCATATCTAGCCCTGATTCACTTCTAAACTATACTCACCTGGAAAGCATTTACTCAGTACCATTTGAGTGCCTACTGTGTGCTCGGCCTGGTAATAAGCAATGCAGGAGATGTGGCAGGAGGCCAAGAAACAGTGCCCAAGGAGAGCCACCTGTCTCGAGGGGAGAACTATGCTCTAGGAACCCGTACTGTACCTGGAACACATTCCTCAGCACACACGGACCGACCATGTCACACTCTGCCGCAGTTCACCAGGGCTGACTCTAAATTTGCGACAATCTCATGCATGAAGCAGAGACTCAGTCAAAGGACCTCATATACCATCAACTCCCTGAGTCAGATAACTTTTTCATTGGTGACTTTTTCATTTTTGTAGCAATAGGTTAGTGCCTTATAAATATTGCTAAAAAAAACCTATATTTTAAAACCACATGTTGCTAAAAAACCAAATATTGCTAAAAAACCAATAAACCTATTGCTATAAAAATGAAAAAGTCACCATATGAAAAAGTTACCTGACTCGGTCAAAGGACTTCATATACCATCAACTCCCTAAGTCAGGTAGTCCCTCAACAATTATGACTGTATCCTCACTTGGAGAAAGTGATTCAGTCAGTTCCAACATTAAGCTATTATTAAGCAATTTCTGGGATAATTATAAACTGCCTATTCTAAATGTTTTTGAACATTTCTAAAAGAAGGCTTTGATACATTTAGCATAAAATATTCTCAGTTCTTTCCAGAATTTGTTTCAAATCAACCTAATAAAGGAAAACATTTCAAAATAAGACTGTTTGACACATTAAATTCTAATAACCTAAAAATATGAGTTGCTCACAAATAACAAGCAGGAAAATTATGTTTTTAAGACTTAAATTTGTGGAGACTAGATATAAGAAGTGTCTGGCCACTGGATCTCTAGTAGGGGTTGTATAAAACTGTACGTATTTATAGATGTGCCCTGTATGATACCTCATAATCCAAAATTATTAATGAAACTAAGAAAATAATTTTCACATGCCTTTTGTATTCTTATTCACCAGTGAAACCTAATGCTTGTTTACATTTAAACAAGAAATAAACAAAAACTAAAGATAAAAGGCCTTGTGGTGGTGCTTACTGTTGCCTGGATGGTTGGAATAATGGAGCTCCCTCCCAAAGTTGTGTTGAACTTCATTCCCATGGTGGTGGGATTGACAGACAGGGCCTTTTAGGAGGTGATTAAGTCATAGGGGCTCCACTTTCCTGAATGGGATTGGATGTGAGTGAACTCAGCCCTCTTCTTCTTCTACATTCTGCCACAGGAGGATATAGCAAGAAGGCCTCTCACAGAATCCCGAATGCCAGCATCTTGATCTTGGACCAACCTCAGAACTGTGAGAAATACACTTCTATTGTTTATAAATTACCCAGTCTGTGGGATTTTGTTATAGTGTTACAGCAGCACAAACACATCAAGACATTGGTGTAAGATGCATTCAATACATCCTCACTAATAAAGGGTATTATCACTTTTTAAAATATGCAATGAATGGAAGGGTGAAAATTGTATGTAATTTTTATTTTAGTTTGATGTTTTAACATTTACTAGTGGTACTAGATACTTTTCTCATGTGTGGATCATTCATTTGTACTGTGTGTGTGTGTGTCTCTGTGTGTGTGTGTGTATGTGTGTGAAGTGTCTCTTCTTATCCTTTGCTCTTTTTTCCTTATTGGAGTTGTGGCATTCCTCTTATTGACTGCAAAGATCTCTGTAAATTACACTACTTGATGGATGCACTTCTGGCCCAAATAAGTCCGAGAAAAATACCTCTTGATTTTGGTTCGGACATGAAGATGGAAGGAAATATCTGTTTTCTGGCCTTGAGCCAAGGGCTGGGCTACCCCCAGCTGTGGTTTCTGTGTTTTTCTTTAACAATATTCACTAAGCACCTACTATGTGCCAAAGACAATGCTCAGTGCTGGGGTCACGTCTAGGAAGAGGGAGCGGTCCCTGTTCTAAAGTTGCTGACAGCGACTGGGGGAGAACATAAGAAATAATGAAGTAGAGTATAGAGTGTTTACAGCCAGGAGAAGCACACGTGTGGGTGGTGGGTGTGAGAACAGAAAGGAGGGACCCCTAACCAAGGTTGGGGAGAGTCTTAGAGGATATGACATGTCTCGGCGGGGTCCTGAGGAACTCTGGTGTGTGACAGAAGGAAGGTTCAGGCAAGGAACAGTGAGTGCAAAGCCAGAGAGAGCAGGCACGCAGGATTCCAGGGGCACAGAGAGATGTAGAGAGGAGGCTGGCAGGGCCAGCCGCGGAAGGTCTCACGCAAGTCCTAGGAAAGAGCCAGGCTCCACTCTGAAGGTGATACGGACTGTCCTGCCAATGCCCAAGCACTGAAGCCACCATTCCAGGCTAGGCCTCTGTCCTTTGCACTGCCTTCAACCATCTCCTCCGGAGAGCCCCTAACCAGTTAGTCCAGGGCTTTCTGCCGCTCTCTGGAAGAAGGCCCAGCAAGGCGGAACCTGCGTTCTGAGACGGACCAGTCGGTCAGGGCAGGTGCAGACGAACACACGGAGAAGACCGGGAAGGAGCCAGAGAGAAGCCACAGGGCCCCGAAAGGGTGCAGTCTTTACCCTGGAGGCAGCTGGTGGACAGCTGGTGGGGTTGAGGCTTAAGATGCCACATCTACAACATCTGCCTTGTCTCCCCACTTCCTCCAGCAGACGTGCCTCCAACCGGGGCGTGGGAGGGTCCCTGCACCCAGGAGGGAGCAGCCGGGATGGGTCTGCGGGCTAACCTAGGGGAAGAAGAGAACGGCATGAATCCTGCTCCTGCTGCTCCTCCGACTGGCACTGAACGGAACGTCAGCGGAGCGCCACGGGCAGGGCACCGGCTTCCAAAGGCTTTGTCTCCCGCACTTGGCGGTGCGACTCCCCGCTGTGTGCTGCAGAGGGGGTACAGACCTCTCTGAATGAACGGAGCAGGCTGACATGTGACCCCACAGGATGACGCGGTCTCTCAGCATTCTCAGAGGCTCGCCCATATTTTTGAGAGGACAAGATGAGAGGAGTCCTCAGCTGCGAGGAGAAGAGGGTGACCTTAGGGTTCAGAGGTTCCACAGGAAGGATCAAAATGATAAAGCTTCTGTCACTCTGGCACCTTTGGTAATTAAGATGGGACCTGAAGGCCCCATTCCCGAATCATTTAATCATTTCAGAGGCCAGACAACACATTTCCTTCATTCATCTGGGGTTCATTATTCAGTGACCAAGGAACTATTATCTGGTCATTAAGGACCCCGGAACATTCATCTTGTGACAAGCTCCAACAAAAGACACACAACCAGATCCTGGCTTCCTCTAGGAAAGCATACTGCAAACAAGGCTTTTCATATGAGGAGGAGGCTTGATTTCTATACTACACAGTCATAATTCCCAATAATTCCCAATTATTCCTGTGTACTATGCAGTAATAATTCCAATAATCCCAGCTGCAATGAGTGGCTGAGCATTCTGAGCCGCTGGCAGAAAGGGAGGGCACGTGCCGGGGTTCCAACGCCGTTACCTAATTTCTCCAGAGCCCTGGTCTGCCTGTCCTTGTGGGGCAGGTTCTCCACCCGCCAGAACTGTGGGACTCTTGGAAAGTCTGACGTCAGCTCCCTCCTCTCTGCTGTTCCTAGCAGGGTTCCTCTCACCCTTGATAACCATCCAGGACGAAAGGCTGTCCAGCCGGCTGTCCTCTCAGCTGCTTTGATTTAATCCTCGTGTCAGCCCTGTGAGGCCAGAATCATAACCCCCTTTCATAACTGCAGAGAGACTAGTCCCTGGCTGCCAATCACATGGCAGTGCTGGGTTCGAACCCAGGTTGGTGCGAACCTAGAGCCAGGCTCTTAACCGCCAAGCCAACTGCTGTTTTGTTTTTAAACCACAAAGCACAAGAAATAATTTCTTTGGGAGATCACATGGTATAAAGCATAAATGGATTCAGAAAGAATCTGGACAAATTTGTAAATCACAAGGACATGAATAAAAGTTCTAAGTGCATCTACCATTAATGGACAACAGCAGAAAAACTACCATATGCTCCCTTGCCAAGACTCTAGAGCCTTTATCAGTGGAAGAGTATCAGCCCCGTGCTCCTTAAGTTAGGAATTAATGTGATATCCAAAGTAAGTGTTATGAAGACTTTCATTAAAACGGGGATTTGAGAGCCCAGGAGGCTAAGGCTGCTGTGAGCTGTTTGTATCACTATACTCCAGCCTAGGAAACAGAATGAGACCCTACCTAAAAACAAAAAGGAAAAAGAAAAACAAACTATAAAATGGTAATTTGACCATCACTGCATCTAACAGAAAGAAATGGAAGTTTTTCTCCAATATAGTAATTCATGCAATGTCTTTATAAAAACTTGCTAGTTTAAAGATAACTTTATTTCAAGGCCTTTGCAATACCATTACAACTATGATGTATGTTCTTAGCATTAAGATCAGGCAATAAAATCGAGGATCTCTTTCTTCACTAAGGAAAGGAGGAGGAGGATAAATGAGAGCCATCATTTATACAGCCCCTTTCGTGTTCCAGATCCAGTTCTGAAAGCTTGACATACAACAACTCATGTAATGCTCACAACAGCTCTAAGAAGTGGAACCATCAATGTCTCTATCATCCAGAAAAGGAAACTGAGGCACAGTTATCTAGCTGCACATCTACCGAGTGAGTGGTGGCACCGGGCCAGGCCATGAACCCAGGCAGTCTGATTTAGAGCCCATGCTCTTATTAGAGTTTCCCGTAAATGTGCTATGAAATGAATTTCTGATAAAAAGGAAAATTCTCTTTGTATACTAATCTCCATAATGAAACCTGCAGGACTACAACACCTCATAAAATGTATCCTCTCCCTGAATGAAACTCACCATTAAGATAAACCTTTTCAGGTCAGGCATTTAAAAAAAAGCCAATATATATAAAATAGAAAATAATAGAAAATAAACACAGCGATACTCTTTCGTAGGGTAAACAATAAAACAATAACAGCAAATATGAAAGGATACTAGTACAATGTCTCACCTGCCCTCCTTTGTATATGAAGTTGATAAAAACTCCACCACCATCACGAGCACCTAAAACATTAGATGTTTTTCCAGGACTGGAAATAAGTTTCTGCTGCTTCATCTGTAGTCATTTCTCTCCTGCCATCCCAGACCAATGGCCATGAACTTACAGGATGGCTGGTTAGGACTGGAAAATCACATGACCGTTCCAGAAACTCTTTCTCATCTGACAATTTGGCCAATGGTGGGCATGTATGTGTGTGTGTTAAGAGAGAAGTATATCTTAATGGTCGTAAGGTGCATCTGACTTGATGCCTTTACTTAGGTTTTGACTTAAGTGAATTTCTGTTAAGAAAAGACTCTCAGAAAATAACCATGGCAGGGGAAAAAAGTAAGTAAGCCTTTGAGCATCCAGGACAGCGCCCCCCCCCCAAGCCTGGCAGCAGAGGAGAGCAGCGTCTGGCCAGATGGGCTGGTGTGCTTTTGTGATGCAGACTGGCCAAGGGGTGAGGAGGTCAGTGGGAGAACCGGAGCAGGCTGGAGTGACGGGAAAGAGCAGAGCTAATGAGAGGAGAAGAACAGATACAGACACAGTGAGGGGCAGAAAACCCCGAGGAGGCTGGGCTGGAGGGAAAGTTTTGCAGAAGATTAGAGAGGAGAGAGAGATTTCTTAGGTAGTCAAAAGACAGACAGACAGACAGACAGACAGACAGACAGTCAGCAGAGTGGCAGAGAAATAATTCAGACTCACGGAGGAACAGATTCAGTGTGCTGTGCTGTGCTGTGGTTTCTGAATGAGGAGCCACTCAGGATTCTTCAAGATCATGCAGTAAAAATTTAAATTAATTTTCAGTGATATTTGGTGTTCCCTTTCACATGCTTCTGGACTGAAGCTGGCTTCCTGGGGGCCCAACTTTACCTGGGTTACACAGTCACTGGAAGGAGTTCCGTGGCAGCAGAACCACTCGCAAGACTAGGAAGAAACCGGGCAGAGTCATTTTCAGCGCAAGTAACTCCCCAGTAGATAAGCACTGCCACTGCATTTTTAAACTGGAAAAACACATCTGAAATATAATTTGTGATCAAACAGTACAGTTTCTCTCCTTATGAAAACCATTCATGACTTGACTTTTGGCCTCAGATCTCCTGAAAGCGGCGCTGGTCCTGGTGAGGAAGGAGCTGGGGCGCGGGGGGAGCACGCACACGGGCGTGGGGGCAGCCTGCACCCCCCTTCTTCCCCTTTGACACATCTGCACCTCTTCCCACGAGAGCTTCATTCACATAAAACAAAAGATCATTTCCAGCTGCTATGAATCGCCAAGTTATTCGCCCCTCCGACACTAAAGTGTGCTCTGACAGCGACAAAGAACAGCTCTTGAGGAATCAGGAGCCTGGGTGCAGGGTGGGGGTGGGGCGCATGTCGCTGACAGTCAACGGCAGAGCAGGCGGGAAACAAGATCACACTCACTTCCACAACCTGGGGGGCTGCGACAAGCCTCGTCTAGTAACACATTCTGCTCAACTTGTCTGCAGAAGACGTAGCTGTTTTGAATATTTATCTTTTGGGGAGGGGGGTGGAGGATTCATTCTTAAGGGCATCAAAGCAGTTCAATTAAATTCAGATCAACCCAACCATGGTAGGCTCTGTGCTCAGAGGCTGAGGACACGGAGCTGACGGGGAGATGGTCCTTGTGGACCCGAACCCACCATCTATTAGTCACCTGTTTCAATGTAGATTCAGACATCCTGAACGTTCTCAAAGCTAATGTTACATTCTGCTTCCTCAAAAGAGATATGCTACAGCAAAAAAGAACTGCTGTGATTTCTAGGACTTTGGATGATTTAAATCAGACATTTTCAACCTGTAGCGAGTAGGAAAGGTCCACATGATTCTGCACACACAGGCCACAGGAGAGCCTGGGAGGACAGCACATACCGGGGTGCGGAAGAGCCACAGCACCTTAACATGTCTTCTCTCTTGTCGCCTTTCAGAGGGAGAGCTACCTCTCTGAGATGCTGCTTGTGCCTGAAGGCCCGAGTTAGGTAAAACCCCAGAGTTCCAGGATTTGCAGGGAGAACGCAAGGCCTGGCTGTGGTCCAGCGCCGCTCTTCTCTGGCTTGCGCGGGAAGCCGCACATGCGTAGTGCAGGAGGCCCCTCGCCCGGTCAGGCCAGCGGGTGAATGTGGCTCCTGCCTGCCCGTGATGGCTCGCGCTGGGCCCCACAGAGGTGTGCCGGGTGTCTGGGCATCTTGGCGGCACATACCCAGGGAGATATCTGTAGCACCAGAACGGCCAGAATTGCAGGCTCACTACCTCCTATAGCCCCGCCGTGTCGGTCTCCAGAAACAGCTGGTGTCTCCGCCGGAGGTGCTGCCCCTACAAGGCAGACCGTGTCGCCCGCCCTGCGGCCTGGGTTTCACGCCTTGAACTCTGTCCTGTGCCAGCACTCCAGGGTCTCCTCTTAACTGGGGAGGGCCTGGGCATTATTCTTCTGTGTCTCCTTTGGGATGACCTGACTTTGGCTAACCAAAGCCCATTCTAGTCGCTCCTCTGTCACCTGTTCCCCTTCCTACCCCTTCCAGTGACCACTTGACCAACTGATCACCTCATCTTCCAGAGCCCATGTCCCGTCAGCTGCTCTTCTCCCCACGATCTGCGGAGGCAAAGAATCCCCCCAAAGGCTAACTTTCCACAAAAAGTGGAGAAGCTTACACATTTACCATATTGTTATAGGTGGTTTTTTCTTCTCTAAGAGTCTTCGGGGCACAGAAACGTGTCCTTTGCAGAGTGCCCTGAAGAACCTGACGCCATGGGACGGCGGGGGAGGGGGAGGGCAGGAAGACGAGTAAGTGTATTGGTGTCACTGTTTTCCTTAAAAGGGAACAACGCAGACTGGACAAGAAATTATCTGGGGGCTTGGCTTGCCTCCAGGGGAATCTATGCTTTATTTGTGTGTCGGGTCAGGGAGCATGGCTCCTGCTCTGGGAAGATGTACGAGATAAACTGAATTGCAAAGGTGGACGCAGGGAAGAGGATGGGAACCGAGCAGGTAAGGGCAGGTGAGGGAGCCTGGAGCTCGGTGAAAAAGAAGAGCAGGAACAGGGGACGGGAAGAGCCAGGTGATGGGGAGCAATGGCTGTTACGAGCAGGAAGGTGACAGCACAGATGTGCTTCTTCGGGCCCTGGTCCCCAACCAACTTGCTAAAAATGAACAAACGAGCCACGTCTGAAAATCCCTCCACACTCAGCTTGAATGCGGTGACACGAGAGTGGTGTCTATGAGCTCAGATGACACGCTGAGCAGAGCGACACGCGGCGCGCCGGGTGCTTCTCTGCGCCGGGGCCACACCCGCGCCCGGGCACGGCCAGCCCTGGAGACTGAAGTGGGGACGTAACTGTTCATACTGCTCTTTCGGTCGCAGCTGGCACCAAACGATTTTGCCTCAAGAAGGTAAAAAACCAAGGCCAAAAGCATTAATGGATAATTTTGACCCAATTAATCCTTGCAGCCCCATCTTGAAAAAGTCATTATTTTTATGATACTAGAATTTCAGTTTTCATTCCATGTTGCTCAGCCTCAGAACAGTCACTGCTTCCAACCACAAAAGCCCTGCAGCTGCAAACCACTAAAGCAGCGGCAGGTCTACTGGTACAAAGTTCCACCCAGAGAAACGCACCGATACCGTGTGCCCTAGCGACACTCATATTTAATGATTGCCCAAATATGTCCCGAGCCCGACCACATCGCACTCTTCTCTGCTGGTGTTTCCCTAGTCCGGAGCACCTGCTTCTCTCGCCAGGACCACGGGGCCAGCCTCTGCTTGGTCACCTGCTTCCACTCTTGCCTCCTGTAGTCTATACCCTAACGAGCAGCCAGAATCATCCTCTAAATTAAAACCCAAAGTTAGACTTCATCCCTCCCCCCCACTCGAAACCTTCTCCTGACTTCTTCTGTGGCATTTAGAATAGAACCCAGGGTCTTTGCGGGAACTGCTGAGCAGTGTAATCTGACCCCGGGCTGCCCCTCTGAGTGTATGGCCCACCACTCTCCCAGCACGGGGCGTCAGGCCTCTTCCTGGAAGCCGCCAGCAGGCTCCTGCTCAGGGATCTCGTCCTGTTGTTCGTCTGCCCCAAACACTGTTCCCAGGGATCCCCAGGGCTTGCTCCCTTACTTCCGGGTCTCTCTTCGAAGGTCTGCTCCTTCTCTGACCAGTGAGTCTGAAACAGCCACCCTGTCCCTCTCTAGCCCCTTTTGTATTCTCCTCACTGCACTTACCCCTACCTGACAGTACCTGTCTGTCTCTGCCTATTGCCTGTCTCACCCAGGATGTAGGCGAAATGAGAGTAGTTATTGCCTTATTACATGTTATATCCCCTATTAAAATAAAAGCTGGTTTTATAGTATTTGCTCAATAAATAGTTATTGAATGAATAATTGTGATTGCCAGAGTTCCATCACAGCTAAAAGCATATTTGTTTTCCATTTTAACACTTGCCAATTTGACAGTTGCACCAGGGGAAACAAGGCAAGGAATAAGATATTTCTTGAGTTAAGAAGCCAATGAGAACTAAAAGATTAATGAAAAACTATTGTGTTAAACAGCTGACATAATAAATGCGAAAATCTTTGCTGCAATGTTAAAAATAAAATCCTGTTTTGTACATAATTCGACAATTTCTTATGTGGTTATAGATCAAAATCAATAGTGACATTTATACAGAGAAACATGAATATATACAGCTGGAAGGGAATTCAAATACAATCTAGCTTGTCCTGAATGTGGTTTTCAAAAATGGAAATGAAACATAGTCTAAATAGAGATTTATACCAGTGTGGCTTTGATTTGCAACTTGAAGACATTCATTAGCTTCATAGATGTGGTATTTTAACACCATGCTTTTTTACTTCACTCGTAATCTTTTACCTTCAATGCAAATAGCCATGCACATAAACTCTTAAAAATATTTTTCGATGAAATGTAAATATTCACTTACATTTTAATTTCAAGCATGGACTATTATTGCTAAGGAAGTAGACTACAAACATTGTGTTCCTCTCCACATGGCCTCTTCCCCAGCTATGGACCTTCTATCTAAGAAACTTTAATTATGTAACCTTTTTTAAAATGTCAAAGAATTTTTATTCATAGTTTAAACATGAACTGTTAGTCATATGTTACCCGAATATTTATATATATATATACACACACATTCAATATTATAGCCATGGAACTATTATCTCCTAGTTTATAGAGTTTGAATTTCTATAAGTTTTGACTTTCTCTTGCCCTTTGATAGTCTCTCTAGACCAACATAGTATAGCTACATAAGTTAATAAACAAAATCACACTCTGAGAGCGATCAGACTATATAGCACAGCAGTTCTTGAGAAAGCAACCTGGGAAATTAAATATGCTCTTTTTGTCTAGATTTTGTATAACTGTGTTCTATTATAGTATACAATCTCTTTCAAACAACAAAGCCAATCTGCCCTACCACTACTTCTAGCACAAACCTTAAAACAGAAAGTCAACAATTTGAATCTTTCACTGACTGGTAGCCGGGCAACACCAATTCAAAAGATAAATAAGAAAGACCAGGAAGCAGGAACAGGCCCCACATACTTCGAGCTTTCTCACCTTGTAGTTTGTAGTAATGTTTTGAAGCTACAGAAGATATTGGTGATACTTCTAATTTTTTTAGATGGAAAAATTGTATCACAAAGCAATTGACACCTTGGTCAACTTTAGACCATAAAGCAGTTAACAGCTGAACACTACCACCACCATCACTTTTCTGAAAACAGTCAACAATATCACATGATTTTTTCAATGGCCTCATGGCAGGAGAGACTGCACAGGTGAATTGTTCACAGTGTGGGAAACAGGTAAATAGAACCTTTGAACATTAGTGCTCACTACTTCCCCACAGCAATCACCTAGCTCCAGTCATTCTCTCACCATGTGGAGGCCAAAGCTCACAGAGGTTGCCCTGAAGCCAGCTACTCCGCAGCAGAATCCAGATATAACAGATCTCCAGCCAAGTACACAGCTTCTCTATAAACTGGGCTCACAGGCCATTTGGTTTTGTTTGTGTGCTTGCTTTAATAAAATCTCACACAGTATGTAGCCTACTATGATCTCTGAGAGGAGTCATTTTTGCAAAGATTTACTTATACTAGAAAATTTGAGAAAGATAGAAATTGAGATTCAAGTTACAAAGGATGAAGATGGCTCCATTTCAAATTAGTCATTTGTCAACCTCCACATTATGCTTCTGATTTCTCCTCTTCCTAAGAGACTCTGTGCCTTGAAATGAAGCACAAGGCCCATTAGCTAAAAATAAACTTAAGATATGGAATTTTACCATAGTTATTTCCTATCTCTCAATTTGTTCTCAAATCTTAAGCAGCCTATTGGGTGTAGAGATGAAAACAGACAGAACGAAACCTAACTGTTTAGCCAGTGTGCTGCGAGTTGGCAAGGTGAACTCTTTCTGCAGAGCCCTGAAGTTCACTGTCGTCAATGATCCATAGTCATGAAGTTGGCACTGAGAAGTTTAGACCAGAGGAACTTTGCTATCAGTGATCATTCCTGATGGTTACTTCCAAAAACAAGGGAAAGTACTATGCACACTAATGATATCTGCAGATAAATGAATTTTAAAGAAAAAGTTCTTTTTCAGAAGGAAGTTTTTATTTTTTTTTCAAAAAAAATCCACCATGGTGAACTTTACTCTTATAAAGATGCTATTTACAAGAGAATAATCTAGAAAACTGTCTCAAAGGAGTTCACTGGTTATTTATATAGTACTTTTTATGTGCCAGGCACTACTTTAAGTGTTTTATCATTTATTAATTAATTTAATCCTCATAGCACCTTATGAGGTAGGTTCCAACTTCACAAATGAGGAACCTATCAGTTTGGTAGCCAAATTAGTACACTGAACCACTATGTCTTGCTACCTTACCTACAAGTCCTTTCTTAACATCACCGTCTATGTAATTATATAATACTAACTTTAAAATAAAGTCATTTATTTATTTTTATTTTTTTTCTTTTTTCTTTTCAAACAAGTCAGTTGTCTGATAAAATAAAGTCATTTAGAAAGAGATGTTGAATATCTGGAAAATATAAAAGAAGCACAGAGACTAACTGGTGATCAGCATACCCAGAGATAATCATTTATTTACCTTTCCTGGTAAACATCTATAGGCTTTGTTTTGAGTCCACGCACATATGCATTGAATATATATTACCATTTGATAGATGGAATCATTCTATCTGTACAAGTTTCATAACCATTTTTTTTTTCCATTTAACATCAGAGTGTTTTAATGCAATGAAGCAAACAATAAAATCCTAAAAAGGAAAAGGAACCATCGACTCTAGTATACTCTGTTGTCTTCATATCCCCAAAGTCCAGAACATTTGGGTTAATTTTCCAATACACTTAGGTTTTCCTTTGGTCCAAGGAGCTCCAGAGCCAGATGGAACCAAAAGTGCAGATGAGTCCCCAGCGATAACCCTCTAAAACAGAGGGATCCTCAGCCTTTCTTTGGCTCAGATTCAAGTTCCCTAGACCCTAGAGATATGAGCTGGCTCACAAAACAGCGTATACTATAAATCCAACCAACAACCAGGACTCAGTGATTGTTTGCCAATTAAAAAAAAAAAAAGAAATTCAACGTAAAACATAGCCCATAACATCTGGGTGCTCTTTCTTCAGAGCCCTGAATGCCATGGGCTGAGGGACTCTGCTATCAGTGCACACAGAGCAGGTCAGGACCAAAAGGCCTTGCATGTAACAGGGCTCAACACATCAGTGTTTTGATGAATTGACAACTTGGCTCAGAAAGGAGGAGGTAGGTGATCCAAGGCTTCGTTCCTCTATTACACTAAAAGTTCCTAGAATAAGCCTGGCACGGTGGCACATGCCTGTAATCCTAGCACTTAGGGAGGCCGAGGCAGGAGAATCAGTTGAGGTCAGGAGTTTGAAAGCAGCCTGAGCAAGAGTGAGACCCTGTCTCTACTAAAAATAGGAATGGTGCGTGCCTGTAGTCCCAGCTATTCTAGAGGCTGACGCAGGAGGATCGCTTGAGCTCAGGAGTTTGAGGTTGCTGTGAGCTATGAGCATGCCATGGCACTCTAGCCAGGGCAACAGAGGGGACCCTGTCTCAGAAAAAAAAAAAAAATCCTAGAACAGAGGAACTATATCTTGTACTTTTTAAAATCCCTATCTAATAGAGCACCTTCTTTGCCTCCTCGTTCATAAGCACACATTGCTCATGGGTTCACTGAGGCTCTGAAATCAGACACAGCAGAATTCCCAGCCAGACTTCAACCTATTATTTGTGTAATCTTTGGCAAGTTACTTAATACTTCACAGCTTCCACCCCTCACCTATAAATGGGCATAGCAGCACCTAGTAAATAATAGCTATCATCATTATTAATACCAGTTCATTAATTATTGATTAACTTTTATGTTGGGCACTATGGTAGGCATTGGTGATGTGTAATTAAATTACATACATTATCTTCGAGGAGCTCACAGTCAATGATCATAAAGATAATAATTACTTACTGAATTGTGGGTAGATTTTGTCTAAGCAGGAAATGTCTTTATTTTTCATCTCATTTTACTCTTCTCTCTACCCCTAAAGCAGGCCTGCACTGGCTCTCTTCCCACTGCCCACATGACTTAGTCCACTCACAATTGCTATAACAAAATACCGTAAACTAAGTGGCTTAGAAACAACAAACATCTATTTCTCATAGTTCTGGAGGCTGGAAAGTCCAAGATCAACGTGCCAGTAGATTCAGTGTCTGGCGAGGGCCCACTTTCTCAGAGATGGCACCTTCTCATGGTGGCCTCACACGGCGGAAGGGTGGAAGGGCAGCTCCCTGGGCCTGTTCTGTGGGGGCACTAATCCCATTCATGAGGGCTCCACCCTCATGACCTGACCACCTCCCAAAGGCCCCACCTCCTAACACCATCACATTGGGAATTCGGTTTTAACTTATGAATTCCTGGGAGACACAAACATTCAGACCACAGCAGCACTACACTCACAGGAACATTTTGTGTCAACAGACAATGTAGCACTTTCCTATATCTGTACATCTCCATTTCTTGCTGAATGGGTTTCTGTGCATAAATGTTACCTCTTCTAAAGCAGGGTAAACTCTTTGAGGGCAGGATGCAGGATTTTGTTTCTTTTGTATCCACCACCCAAAAGCACACAGTGCCTGTTCATAAACACACATTCAAATAAAACCACTCTAACCTTGTCTCTGGCCAAGCAGCAACCCCTGGCTGAGGATTATTATCTACGGAGGACTTAAGTGGATGAAACAATTTTTCTCACTGTTTAGAACACTGTTATCATAAACACAATTTAACACCAATTTATGATGACAAGCTGCTCAACTGGAAATATTTCCCAGCTGAAGACTGCTCAGGGAAAGATGGGTGAGTGAATAGGAGAATCTATTCCTGCTCTGTCCCATGGCCACTGCTACCTCCTACAGTGTCCCAATCCTCCCCTCTACATTTTATGGCAAAGATTTAGGGCTTACTTGCAGCAGCAAGAGCCTCTCTGCCTTTCAAGGAAGTAACTGTGGCCATGGTTTTCTATTTCTCATTTCAACACATGTGAAGAATATCTGCATGTGACATAGGATGCTTATAGAATCTACTTGGAGACACCACCAATGTGCAACAGTAAATGACAGTCATGTGCTAATCCCACGTAGGACAAACACTCTATATACCACCACACCCCGTCTCGGCCGGTTCCACCGTGTTTTAATGATAACACAGTCTCAGCATGTAACTAAGGCATTCGTTCTGGCATTATTCCTCAGGATCTACAATAATCTAACCTGAGGTCAGCCTTGACCACTTAGATAGCTTAAAGAATGAGTATCAAATCTTCAAGATGATCTGTCCAGTGTTTTCTAAATATTTAGCCAACGTCCAGATTCCTAACGTGATTCTTATACTGTCGATGTGAGCTTTTTAATGTCTTGGAAAAAATTACAGTGTAAAATTTCCAAATGTGTAAGGCTCCTGCCCTAATGTGAGATTCTCTGGAGTTCCTTCCCCGGTGGTTTGGGAGAGCTTCCCAGTCTCCCCTCGACATACCTTACGCACAGCGTACCTCTGAGCCTCTGTGCTCACCGTCTCTCTGCCGAAAACTTTGTCAGTTATCCATCTTTTAAGACTCAGCAGAGACCTTAATCATCCTTGTCACAAGTCTCGCGCTTGTCCTGGGATGAGAGACCCTTCCGTGTTACCACCCTGGGGTCCTGACATTTTCTGGTGAGATGCCCGCCTGCTACACCTTTCTCAGGTCCCGAAAGGCAAGTGCCAGGTTTAACCCACCCTCCTCACAGCCTCAGTGCCCAGCACGGTGCCAAAGTCTCGCAAGGTGGGTAGGAGCTTCACAGGCTGCAGTGAACAAGGCTTTAAATGAAACCAACAAGCCCAGTGATCAGAGCCCATCTACTTCCCTGGGCAAACGTGTCTATCGGTCAGATCCCTGTTGCCCTGGGGCTATTTCCAGTGACAGAGCTTTCTCCTCTGGGGAGGATTGCACCATGCCCTGAAAACACAACTGAAGGTCTTCGGAAGATGGAAACAGATTTTATTTGTCAAAATAAGCAATTTATTGAATGCGAAATGTTAATCATAAAGATTTAAGCCATACAGAAAGATACAAAGAAGGAATTAAGAATTACCTGAAACTCCATAATAGAGTGCCATTGTTCGTGTTTTGGTTACGAGCCTTCCAAACATTTCTTATATGCACTCACACAGAATTGTACATATATTTTAAACAAATAAAATTAACATACAAGATATGCTGTGTAAAATGCCTTCACTCTTTTCACTTACTGATCTGTTGCAAACTTCTTTCCGTAGCAATAATATAGAGTGCCCCAATCTTTAAATCTTTACTGGCTCTGTTCCACGTTTCATCAGTGAGAAAGACCCTTGCCCATGCAGGTCTGCACACTTGTCCAATTATCTCATGACAAATGCCTAGAAGTGTGTGTGCCGGGGCAAAGGCCGTGCTCACTTGAACTTTTGAGCTATATTACTGTTTTGTGTCCCAGAAAAATTGTTCTGCTTTGACATCCCTGATATAACATGAGATGGATGCCTGTTCCTGCCCAATGTGAGGGTTGAAAAATGTTTTGCTTTGCTTTGTTTTCCTTTTGTTGGTTTGTTTTTGTGGTTTATTGCTTAGAAGTAGAATATCTTTCTGTATATTTATTTATTGGCCTTTTGTATTTTTTTCTCTTTTCAATTGTCTGGCCATGAACTCTGTCCATTTTGCAATTGAGTGTCAGTTCTTTCCTTACAGATTTTGAAGGGTCTTTTTATATTAGTCATATTAACCTTATTTGTGTTGCAAATATTATTCTCAGTTTGACATTTATCTTTTAACTTGGTTTATGGAGCTCTGTTTGCTTTTTACCATGCAAGATTTTAGATTTTAATGTAGAAAAGTTTATTAACCTTTTTTTTATGGCTATGGATTTCATAGCATTATAAAGACATTTTGCAATTTCAGATTAGACACTCACTGTATGTTTTTTATAGTACTTTTATGGTTTCTTACTTTACAGTTAAATTTTTAGATTCATCTGAAAAATTCTAATATGAAGGGATGAATTGGGGAATTCCATTTTTAATATTATACTGATGAATAACAATATTTTTAAAGAATAAAATGTGTGTTGAAAAGATATAATTTGTGCATTTTTTTTTATCTCAGGTATGGACACATTTATCCTATACCAGTCACTGAGGCCATCATCTGTGTCTGTTGCCTCTTGTCCTTCCCACGGGGCTTCATAAAGAGATGTCACCTCTGCATGACAAATGCAAGGGCAGGAAGATGCTGGGTTATACTACACTCACACACACATATTTATGTACAGATTTATGTTTGATAAATAAAGTAGGTATATGTATTTGTTAACCTCTATAGATGGTAGAAATGTTTTAAAACCACACTCAAAGAAATAAGGCATAGTATTATATTCACCACTTGTAAATCATGTCCTTCGGTCTTCTGACTTAAAGACACACACTCACACATGCTCACATCTTACACAGATCAGAAGCTGGTATAGGTCAAAACAGGGAAAGGACAAACCACAGGAACACAGATATCTTAAAATCCAAAATAAAGAGGCAAGTACTGTGTGGATAAACTGATACACTTTTATTAGAGAACTACACATCTGCAATAAACTGATTGTGTATTTCTCCCCCAGTGTAATTAGAGGGAACCAATCAACCATTTTCAGAAGTGCAAACTGCAGGGGACAGAGGTCTGTGCATCCTCAGGCTGCTAACATGATGATGATGGTCATGCCCACCTAGAGCTTATCATGTATCATGTGCCAAGTTCTATGCTAAGGCTCTACATATATCAAACATGTAAGTCTCACAACAGCTGAAGACAGGCAAATACTAGTATTCCCCCCCCCAACACACACACATAGGGAAACTGAGGCAAGAAGAGTCTCAGCAATTTGCCAAGACTCTATGTTAGTAGTAGCTGAGCCAGAATATAAAAGCAACTTGCCAGCTTTTTGGCCTGTGTGCCTATCATGCCATCGCATTTGAGATCCACTGAAAATAGCCCTGACGACCACAATAGTCTCTAGACATCCTCATTTAAAAGCTGGGGCTGAGCTCATACGGCCGGTTAACAATTACTTCCCGAAGACTCCTGAGCAAAGGCTGGGTTGGACTCAAGGCAAAGCTAGATGTCTTGTTCCTGAAGGAAGGATCTCCTTAGCCAAGAGTCAGAATCCTCAATTCCAGCCACAGTCTCACTTCTTGACTTACACAAACTGTCATGGTCCTTAGCTTCAGTGTCCTCTTGTATCAAATGGGGATGATAATGGTAAGAATGACACATGCAAAAAGCCTTATGCACTGTAAAGTATGAGTCAAACAACTGTGTTTTTGATGCCATGTAACACTCAGGGGCAAAACACCAGCCAGGATCCCAGGAAGAGCCATTGCTCTGAATTTCTAAATTCTGTGATGTCTCTCAGAAGGAAATAACTCCACAGAGAAGTGCTGTGAGTAAAGAAACGCTCCCACCTCCTCTCCTGTCCCCGAGTCATGTTTTGAGAACTTCCCCCAGCACTGAGCAGGCCTTGCCTGCAGCTCCAGTGCTCTCCACCTTTCCCTGAATGGGGCCAGGGGACTGGGAAGCACCCAGCAGCCTCTCGACTGCCTTCTCTAGGGCCACGTTCACTCTAATTTTCTGCCCGAGGAAGGGCTCCAAGCACTTTGGACACCTGGATGGGCAAGAGAGCAACTGAGGGAAACCTGATGGGACTTCGAAGGTCCTGCCTGAGGGTCCCTGCCACTGGTTCCCAGGGACTCAGATGCTCCCTCATCTCTTGCAATCAGGCTGCCTGGCAGCTGCAAGTGACAAATGGTCCTATTTTCCACTTATCTCTATATCTAACATTAAGAGAACAGGCTCATGATACCAGTTGGCAAGTAAAGGAAAAGAAGTACTTGGATTTTTTTTTTTTTTGTAAATATAGAAAGTATAGAGCATTTCTTAACTTTTTGTCATAGAAAACGTTCTCAAGTAGGAATTTTTATTGGCTTTACCTTGGATCAATCAAACTTGGCATCGAAGTAGCATATAGCATGGCATCTATTCTGTGGGGGGCGAGGGGGCAGGAGTGGAGGGGTTGGGCCCATCTCCCACTCACAAGAGTGCTCAGTGCTCACTGCATGGCCCTGCGCTGAGTGCTCACCAGGGCTGAGCACATGGGCGCTTCTCGGCACAACTCCAAGTGCCGGGTGCCATTATTACCTCCATATCGGATGTGGAAACAAATAGGGCTAAGTTATCTGTCAGAGACAACACACGCGGTGGTGTGGCTGGCATCGAACCCTGGCTAGTGTGACAGAACTCCATTCCATGCTCACGTGCATGCTGGTCCCCTCTCTCCTGTCACGTAAGCTCCTATCAGAATGGCCCAGGAACCACCTAGAAGAAGGAAATGACACTAGCATATCTGAACACCTCCTCTGAATCAGACACTGGGTTAAGTGCTTTTACTTAGGAATTGTGCAGCTGAAACTCCTGGCCAAGGTGGACTGGCTTCTCTGACTCAATGAGCCTCATGTGCACTTCTAGCCGTTACGACCTTTCTGAGACTCAGCTCAGCACATCATGGAGTACTGAAAGCCAACCCAGGGCCGGGTCCCTCACCTATCTTGACTTCAATTTTCCAGCTTTTATGAGTAGGATCTGGCCTTGTCACAAATCCATCAAACATTCTGCCCTAGGGTTCTTTACTGTTCCCTCTGACTGACTAAAAACAAAAAAGGGGGAAAATATTTCCTTTTTGACATTGGGGAAATAACAGCTTTAGAAGCTCAGAGAAGCTTCTCTCTGCCAGCAAAAAAGTAACATTAACAGCAGCTGAAGACTACTACTAATTAGCGTAGAGCCAGGAGCAAGTTGGCTTTGCTCCTGCTCATCGACCGAGCTGCCTCCCAGTCTCTGCCTCTCTGGGCGTCCCCATGGACCCCTTTCCCCAAAACACCCCCGCTCCCCAGCTGAATGTACAACACCGGTGCTCACTTAATGCACCTCCCACCTAGGAAGAGTCAAGGCAGAAATGAGGGCTGCTGCCTCAGCCTGACTCCTTTTCTCTTTGACGTAACAATAAGTCAACTCCAAAACGGAAACTTGCAAGAGAAGGAAATTCTAACATCACTGCTGCTACCTTCCAGCGACTCACACCAGTACATCGCAGTAGAAATATACTGTGAGCTGCGTGTGCACTTTGGATATTTCTAGTAGCCACATTAAATAAGAAGCAGGTGAAATTAATCTTAACAGGTTCATTATTTGATATATCCCAAATATGATCATTTTAACATGTAATCAATAACGAAATTATTAATGAGCTATTTTACCTTTTTCATATTAAGTCTTCATTTAATATGAAATTAAAAGGTGCATTTACACTTACAGCCCAACTCAATGAGGTCGCCCGGCTGGCTGAGTCGGTAGAGCACGAGACCCTCGATCAGGACTGGCCGCGATGGACACGCTCCATAGCCACGTGCGGCTAGTGGCTACTGTACTGCACAGCACAGACAAGCATCATCCTCTCTCTGCTACTGTCTTGCAAACACAGATATCTTTAACCAATTTTTGCTTTATGCAATCAAAAACTATTAGAGGGCCGGGCGCGGTGGCCTGTAATCCTAGCACTCTGGGAGGCCGAGGCAGGCGGATTGCTCGAGGTCAGGAGTTCGAAACCAGCCTGAGCAAGAGGGAGACCCCGTCTCTACTATAAATAGAAAGAAATTAATTGGCCAACTAATACATATATAGAAAAAATTAGCCGGGCATGGTGGTGCATGCCTGTAGTCCCAGCTACTCGGGAGGCTGAGGCAGGAGGATTGCTTGAGCCCAGGAGTTTGAGGTTGCGGTGAGCTAGGCTGATGCCATAGCACTCCCTCTAGCCTGGGCAACAAAGTGAGACTCTGTCTCAAAAACAAACAAACAAACAAACAAAACAAAAAAAACCCCCAAAATTATTAGAGGAATAGTGACTTACTTTGCCTCCAACTGCTTTCAATTTCTGAATAAATCTGCTGTTATTTTTCTCAATTAATTTTCACCATAACCTTGTGAAATAAGTCTCTACGACATTTTAGATGGGTAACAGATTGGCATCACACCATCTCTCTCTCCCTCTCCTTCTCTCTCTCTCTCTCACACACACACACACACACACACACACGCACGCACACGCACACACGTGCGCGCGCACATACCCCTGCTTTCTGCTCTCGATTTAGCCATAGCCAAGGCGCACAACTTCACTGAAGCCACACGGCAATACGGAGCCCAAGTCAGAGAAAGCAGCCAAATCTGTGTCTGCTTCACTGCCGCTCTGTAATACTCTGAGCACCTCCATTTAAAGGGATGTTTATAAATATCAGACCCTCTTGGTCCTGAAACCAAACCCAGCAGCAGTGGCAGCCGCCTTGGTCACACGGGGCAGCCGGTGTGGCCAGTGCCCCGACAGCGTCTGCCTGCGGCTCCCTGGGCTTCCGCGAGCCCTGTGTCCTCTAAGGCCCTGTCGCCCTGCCTTCGGGGGCCAGCCAGCTCGTAAGAGAGATTGGACATGTAAACAAATACATCAAGCCAATAAGCATATAAAAAGTATTCTGGGATGGCAGGAAAAGAGATACTTTCCGAAGGTATTAGAAGAGGTCTTTCTTTTTCACAGTTAACATTTGGAAAACCAGCCGGACTTAAGAAGGTGAAGTCAGGACAAAAGGCCCAAGCCGAGCAAAGTCAGGTGTGCCGGAGGATGAGGAGCTGGGGAGGTGTGGGACGAGGTCACAGGTGCGCTGTCCCCTCTGGCCGAAGAAGAGGATCATGGAGGAACTGAGTGAAACAAGGCGCCAAAGGTGAGTATGAGCCATCTTCAGATGTCTTGGATGTTAACCAAGGATCAGGCATTCTACTGGCTAAGAACTAGACACAAACAGAAAGTTCTAGAGAAGATTTAACACCAACAGAGGAGTATTTTAAAAAGCCAATCTGGCAGTGGTGCAAAAAAATGGACAATTAAAAACAAAGAGCCAAAATCCCGTACCCGCCTGACAGGTGGCCCTGGCAGAACACGAGAGGGGAGGAGCCTCGGGGTCTGGAAACGAACGGCAAGAGGCAAAGGTGGCTCACGCGCAAAGCCTGCAGTTATTGGAATGATGCAAATAGGAAAAGCACAAACAGGAAAGTCAATATAACTCGGGGTCTCTCTGCCCTTAGGGATAGGCTGCAGAAGAGATAATGATCTCAGATTTTGACACGTTAATTTCCCTTATTAGGGGATGAATCTGTTCTGTGCACCTACTTTTATAGTTTAAGTGAATGACTGTTGAAAGAAATCCACTAAGCACTCAGCTTTCATTATAACTTGCTTAACTAGTTCATGATCACTTGGACCTGTTGGTCACTTAACTTTTTGCAAGCTGGCCTTGGCAGTCGCCTCGGCTGTCCTCTGAACGACCTCAGCAGGTCTGCTGACCGCTGGCCACATCTGCCCTGACGACTGACAGAAGGAAAACTCCAATCTGGAGACAGAACCCTTGAAAAAGATGTGACTTCTCAAAGGGCCACAGTGTGTAAGGCAGATCTTTAGCTCCGAAACTTTTTGTGCTTCAACATTTAAAATGAAAGAAAATGTGTATGTAAATATCAGTGATAAAATTCCTTGTCAATGATCTCCTAAATCCTCTGAAATCCAGGAATCGAGACGCCCATTTGGCAATTTATTCCCAATGTGGGAACATTCTACAGAAATTCTGTCACCCGTTTGGAGTGGTCAGTCTCCTAAATAACCAAAACCTCAGGGAGCCCAAACTGCTTCAGAAAAACAGAAATTATCGTTTGTGTAAACACACTGAATATCAAAGCTCCCTGGCATGTCTTCAGAAGCTATGAAATTAAATTAACACCTTCAGGAAAAGAACCGAGTGAGTGTGTGCACACTCGGAGACACGTGCTTTAAGAGCCATCCCCTAGCTCAGCTACGAAAGCACAAAAAAAAAAAAAAAAAAAAAAAGAGCCATCCCCAAATATGCCACCCTTCACAGACTCTGTCAACATTTCTACAACACGTGGCAATAACATTTTTTAAACATTTTAAAACACTCAGCTTTTAAAAAGTGAATGAGGCCACTTTATTCAGTGAAAAATAGAGGGATAATTTAGAAAGCAGAATATACTAATAATTGTCCAGGTTGGAATATAACCCAGGCATGGGTTTCTCATTGCCTCTCCCCATGGGTGTCGGTCTCCAAAGAGGCCCCGACAGACCTCCCTTCCCTCCAGGCACATGCTCGGGGCATGGAGCGGCTCTGTGCTCCTTCAACTCTGGCTGGTCTTGTGACTTGCTTTGCTCAACAGAATGAGGCAAAAGTAACACTCTTGGCCTCTCAAGCCTAGGTCTTAAGAGGCCTGGCAGCTTCTACTTCCCCTCTTGGAAGCCAGCCACACGTGAAAAGTGTGGCTACCCTCCTGGACAGAGGCCTGAAGCCATCTCGGAAAGTTGGGTCCAGCTGAAACCCCAGCTGGGTGCAGCTGCATGATAGAGCCCAGGGTAGGACAGCAGACGAACCCCAGCCATCCTGCTGCATTGTTAGAAATAATAAGTTGATGCTGTCTTAGGCAACTACTTTTGGGGCCATTCGTGATGCAGTAATAGATCACTGAAACAATGGGTGACAAATGGTTAAAAAGCGAGCCAGTCTATCATCAACCATCTGCAACCATCTGTGATCATCTTGGGGTTCTGTAAATCTCTCTCTGCAAACTAATTTAAGTGGAGAAACCCAGACAGGACCTTATCTTGTCACATTTAAACTCTAGCATTCGGTAACATCTAGAATGCCGGTACAGTCTTGACACTGGATTCTGGCAATTCTGCCCCAGAACCCTACAGGGCCAGAAAAAGTATCTCATTGATTGGTGAAGCTCTCTCCCCATTGTATTCCTGCCTTATTCAATACAATAATACAATCCTGCAAATATTTATGTCAGAAAGATTAGCAAGATGGTGAATGCAGGAGTAAATAAAACTTCAATATGAATACTTCGAGGATGAAGAAAATTTAGCCTTAACTGCACTTTATGGCACAGACTACATAGAGCCACAGAGATACAGAGACCAGGCAGCTCGGGGTAGACTGATTATTAGACCCCCCTCCTGCATCCAGACCCATGCTATGAATGCACTGTGGTCGGAGTGTACTTTGTTGCCTCCTGACTTGGGGCTTACTAGTGTGACCTGCTTTGCCAGAGAAATGTGGGTACAAGTGACAGTGTGATAGTGTACCCGCTCTAAGTCCAAGTTTAAGAGGTATCAAATGTACTGCTTGCACTCTTGCCCTTCTGCAGAAAAAGTGTGTGTCATGCCCCTACTGGCTCAGTGATCCCAGGAGGAAGATGAGAGATACTTAGCAGTGCCAACTCAGCTGACCTACCAACTCATGATCAAGAAAGAAATGCTTATTGTGGAATGCCACAGAGATCTTGAAGTTGTCTACTACCCAGCAAGAGTTGACTAACACAAGGCTCCTTTATCAGATGCTAACATTTACAAAACACACATGGTACTTTAGAACAATAGTCTTCCTGGCTATACAAGTTGTAACTAAACTAGGAAATGGATGGTTAGGTGGTCTCATTGGCAAGCAGAATATATGTACAATATATTGAATAGTATCAAATCTTGCTCTCACAATCTAAGATTATCTTCTAAAGATTGGAATTTGGTATTCAAAATTCTCTATAATTTAACCCTAACTTAGTTTTATAGCCAATTCTCTCTCACTTCTATTTTTTGTATTTCATTTAAGTTGGATTATTTATAATTCTTGAATAGGTCTTACATTATCTATCCTTTCCTTATCCAGTTCCTTCCTGCAGCCTTAATCTGACAGGTTTAGATTCTTCTGGTACTTTCAGGCCAGGTTCATCTCTGATGTCATCTCTGTATGAAATCTGCTCTGATGCTGCCTTTTAGGGCAGACTGTCCATGCCCTGACTCTTATCATGATGTATGTCTTTTCCTTTTATAGGATTTGGCTTATTCTGCCTAGTAACACTTCCTGCCCTCTTACAAAGTCCTAGACAGCAAGGTTTAAGGATTAGTTACCTCTGTAATCTCATGACATTTAGCAAAAGACTTCACGCATAGTACACAGACCAATCAATACTTTTTTGCTTTAAAAATCGGGTGGCCAATGGGAGGCAGCAGGGCACTGGGAAACCACATGGAGAGAGAAAGGTGGACTCTGGAGTCTTAGCGATCCAGATTCTATCACCTTGCAGCTGGGCAGCCTTGGACCAGTTAGTATCTCTGTGCTTCAGATTCCAAATATGTAAAACTGGGATGGCGCACATTTCACAGGATTGTTGTGAAAATTCAGCATGAAAATGAACGTAAATGCCACACGATGTTGGACATATGGTGGCGGCTCCATAAATGGCAACTCTATTATAAAAATGACAATGACACAGAACATCACACAGAAGTTAGTTTAAACAAATCCCTGATGTTAGATTATTTTTTCCTAAAAGTGAAGCATTTGAGGGTGACAGTAATGACTCTAGTTCCAGTTAGCTCTTATCCCAGAAACTGTGGTTTCAACAATCTGGACTCTAGTTTTATTGAGATGTTCATATAGATGTTATTCTTCTCCATGGTTCTCAGTGCTATAGGTAGTCACCATAGAAGCGGATGTGTTCCAGGCAACAAATGCATCCCCTCAAAACAGGATATAACAAAATCTTCTTCCCATGCATACTAATCCCCTTTTAATAGAACATTCATTAGCTATTTCATAGCATTCCTAATTCTCCACCGGGGACTAAAGCAACCATTACAATGGACCAAAAGCTAGAGATTCTGAAAGCAGTGGGATTATTTGACAGTGACTGAATGGTGCAGCTGCAGTTATTTACATGTAAACATTATCTCAATGAGGTTTCTTACAGAGTAAGAGAAGAAGAGACGTTTTTATAAATAAAAGTGTCATGCAAATGTCAAGTAGTAGGTATTATTGTTAAAGTAATTTCAGCAAAAATTGCTTCACCTGCCTTGTACTAACTGAAATTTTGCTCACATATCCACACTTCATCAGAGCAACAGTTCATCATCTAAGGCTACAGCCCCCAAACCCCAGACTGCAGACCAATACCGGTCCATGGCCTTTTAAGGACTCAGGAATCAGGCCACAGAGCTCTGCTGTTCTCTACCTCCCACCCCCAGTCCATGGAGAAATTGTCTTCCATGAAACTGGTCGTCCCTGATGTCAAAAAGGTTGGGGACCGCTGGCCTAAGGTACCAACTTGAGATCAGGCCAACTCAAAAGCTGGTAGGTGGCCAGGCATGAAATTTCAGTGAGTGAACTGGACTCGGTATCCATCCATGGGGAAGGGTTAGAAGTTGTGGAGGGCACAGCCTGGCTGAAGGGGCGATGGCCACCCCACCCACTGACCGTTGCCTCAAGCAATGAAGACCTGGTGTGACCAGATCTTCTGAAGAAACTGTGGGCTTTATGTGAAATATCTTAATTTTTAAAGGCTGCCTTGCTTTTTATTTCAAAGTTTTTTGTGGGAGCCAGAAATAAAATAAAATAGAATAAAATAAAATAAAATAAAAAATTGCAGACCAGATGTGGCCATATAGACTCTGCCTTGGATATCCTAAAGTCATTTTGAATCATCAGAGAGGTTAAATAAAAAATGCTTATTAAATTTATTGTATTTTGTCATTTGAAAATGTATAATTCACTCTCGATTAACCCTAAAAAAAAACCACCTCACTCCCTCATTTATAAATCCTCACTCCAGGTTTGGACTTCTGCTTTCAGTTTCACAGTTCTCCCCCACCAGGACACCCTGTGGCCGCTGTCCCACGCAGCTATGTAAATCCTGCTAGTTCTTTAAAGCTCGATTTAAATGCTAGCTCCTGCAGAAAACCTACATGATCCTTCTCAAGGCCCCCTTTGCATAAATTATGATGTAACTTCTCCAATGTAAAATATCTGCATATCAGACCTCGTCGCCCTTCAACCCCTAATGGTATAACCCAATAATCCCTATAATTATGGCCACAAAAGCGAAAGGCTTAGAAAGAGTAAGTTCCAATGTTCAACAGCAGAACAGGGTGACAACAGCTAACAACAATGTAATTGTCCATGTCAAAGCAGCTAAAGGAGAGGTTCTTGCAATGTCTCCAACACATAGAAATGATAAGTGTTCAAGGCGATGGAGATCCTACCTACCCTGATTTGATCATTGCACATTCTATGAATGCAACAAAAATATGACATGTACCCTATAAATATATACAGATATTACATCTACATTTGAAAAGCGAAAGGCCCAGAATCAACGAGTGGAGAGTAAAGGCGGCCAGCACTTACCGCCAAACACATCTCCGTTCTGGTAGTTCTTCCCTTTCTGGGCTTCCTCTTCATTTTGAACAGTGGCAACATGCTTGGCGGAGGCACAGCCCATAGTCTCATTCGGTCAGCTTCAGCCGGGCCGGACTGCAAAGCATCTCTACAGACACGGGGACATGTTTTGTTTCTTTAAACACAAAGGAAATCCACCTGGCTGCCGAGTCAGTCGCGACGCGTGCACCTGCGAGAACAGAACGCGAGGTCAGAACGGGCGGCCCCGGCAGGCCCTGCGTGTCGCCGTGTCACTGAGCCGTGCCACCCGCGGCGCGCTAGAACCCACGCCCGGCCCCATGGCGCTGCCGCTGCGGGGGCCACGGAAGAGCCACAGGCAGCGTGACCCGTCCCCACTTAATCCCCACCCGGAGAGCAAGACTGGAAGGGACAGCCTGCGTGACACATGGCGGAAGGGTGGACTTTCTGTGGAGACACCAAAAATACATATTTACTTATCTAAATAAATATTTGAGCACTGCCACTTGCCACATACACACACTTAAAGTGCTTGTATGTTTGCGAATGTTCTGGAATCTGCAGGGGATCCTCCCCGTTCAGGAAGCTGAGGAAAGCTCTTCCTCTTCCCCGTCCCGCCCTGCAGGCCGCTGTCCCCGGCTCTCGGGTCTTACCTTCCTCCTCCGACTGAAGCATGGCTAGTGTACACAACATTTTGGCTGAGGTTGTAAATGATTCTATATCGTATTTCACGAGAGGTGACATTGTTTTGAAGACAAAGGAGGGAGACGGGACGAGGCCCTAAACTTACTTTCGTGCGTTTTCTGCTTAGCTGGCTAAACGTTGAAAGCACTGAGCAGAAGGTGCGGGAATACAAAGGTAAGCAAACAAAGCAGGTGTCTAACTCTTGGCATAACCTCTGTGCCCGCTGACCTCTCGTAAAGGCTTAAGTGGTATTTGTGGCTATACTGCAAAGGCGATAATCCTCAAGCTGACTGAAGTGAGTTTATCTTCTCCTGCCCCTCCCAAGGAGGCGACCCACATTCCCAGGGTTTGCTATGCTCGACTTGCTCATTTCTGTTTTATTCTTTCATCACTCTTATCCAACCAGTCCAGCCCTGTAGATGACTTACTCCCCTGGTCTTGTAGATGTTGCCTTTGAAACATCTCTCCTGTCCACTCCTTGGTTTCCAACCATCCCACTTTAATACATCCCTTACCTCCTCAGACCCCTGGACAGAGCAAAGGAAGCATCAAGCCTCTTTTCTTTTTGAGATAGAGTCTCACTCTATCATCCCAGCTAGAGTGCAGTGGCATCATCGTAGCTCACAGCAACCTCAAACTCCTGGACTCATGCAAGCAATCCTCCTGCCTCAGCCTCCCGAGTACCTGGGGCTACAGGTGCATGCCACCATGCATGGATAATTTTTCTATTTTTTGTAGAGATAGGGTCTCCCTCTTGCTCAAGCTGGTCCCAAATTCCTGGCCTCACATAATCAATCCTCCTGTCTCAGCCTCCCAAAGTGCTAGCATTGCAGGTGTGAGCCACCACGCCTGGCCCAAGCCTCTTTTAATCTTCATCAGCACCCACATTCCACTGCCCCTAACCTTTATGAACAATTCATGCTTCTCAAGTTTCGTGGACAGTCTACCTCACAGTAGCTGCAAGATTTCTTATCCAACAAGACTGCTGCCCCTAAGCCCTCCTCCTAGGAGCACTAAGGGCTTCTCTGGATGTAGAAATCTAATAATTTAAACCATAACATCTCAGCAGAGAAAAATCTTCAAATTAGTGTAATCAATCTAATAAATGAACTTAGATACAAAAGTAATGACCTTAAATTAAGCCAGGCAAATACAAATTACAATAAATATTGACTTTGACTGTAATATTAGTCATGTCTGTGTAATTTCTCAGACTATTCTATCACTGGTTATATTAAATCATTAATAGGAAGTATGATGTTGGTTGGTAAAGTTTCATAAATCAGGAATTTTTTTCTTAGATGGTTAATGCTTACATCTTTCCTAAACTTTAGGTAACCTCATGTTAACACATTTTCATCTTTTTAATGCTATGTGAAGTCCAGGCCTGTGGACAGATGGACACACACACACACACACACACACACACACACACGTACATACATTGAATCTATGATTTAGCAGTAATGTCTTTAAAGCTACAGTACTTCTGTTTGATGGTCTATTCACACCGGTGCATAGAGCTCAGGGGCCTTTTGGGGGAGAGATACTGAATTTTTTTAATGCACACAATATGGTGTAGCAATGCTATGATAGAGGTTTCACAGGGATCTATGACAATGCAGAATTCAAAACACCAGATTAAATTATAACTGAGTAGAAGCAGGAGTTAAAAGAGGAAGTGGTATTTTTGTTGGGTCTTAAAGGTTTGGTAGGAATTTACCAAACTGAAAGGATAGTAACATCATGCAAGGAAAGCCTGAGCTAAGTGACTAGGATGCAGACGAGTGTGGTATATTGTGTGTGCATTTGCCTCAGAGGGGCCAGGGAAGAGGCCTGGACTGTTGATGCTTTCTGTCGGCCTGGAGAAGGCCTTGCTACCTTTATCCAACTTAATAAAGATAAACTACAAAACATCATGAGAAACAGGCACTCTTTCTGATCCAAGTTTGCACACACTGTAAGCAATATTAAATCAGTAGCATATTTAATAGAAATCCATTCTGACAAGCTTTCATAGTTTTTTGAAGAAACATCACTGAAATATCAGATATGGGAGATAAGAGAAGGGATTCAGCTCTAAAAGTAGGAGAAGAGGAAAAATCCCTCCCTAAGCAGGAGGCTGCTAAGAGTCCTCGCTGTCACTGTTCCTACAGCTGTCTTGCCTTTCCAGTCAGCACTTCCCAGGGGCGGCATCCTGTCCCTCTTGGCCCTCCTCTCCAGCACTGTCACATAAGGTGACAGGTGTGAGCTCCCAGATGTGGATTCCTTACTGCCCAAAAAGGAAGTGTGAGCAAACCACCTCACACTCTCAGGTGCACAGGAGAGCAGACCCAAGTGAAAGGGGGAAGCTGGCCTCCCTGTCTGTTGCCAGCTCTTTGGAATAAATGAAGCAAAAACAGGAAAGAGTGGGGACAATCCTAGCAAAGTCATCGACGCACACTGAGAAATAAGAGACAACTTAACAATCCTCCTCTTTGGGAGTCCTCTCGCTTTTCCAATTTCATGTTTACAGACTTTTGCTATCCAAGAAGTAAATGTAAGAATCTGATGTGAATTATTATCCTCTGCTACCTTTGAGAACCATTTTGTGATGTGTCTTCTGTTTTATTTTTATTTTTTTTTATTTTTTTTTAATTTTTTTATTTTTTTTCTTTTTCCTGAAGAAAATCAGCAGGTATGTCTTCTGTTTTAATAGTTGTGTTTGCATGAAGAAATTTTATTTGAATTTTAAAAGTTGAAATTATATGAGGATTCAATACATTATAGCAGGCTAACAAAAATAAACGTGTAAGAACAATTTTTTTAAGGATGTCCCTGTTATTCAGGCATTAGGGAGGGGGCAGATTAACAAGCAGATTAGATATGATTTATATGCAATTCAAATGTTGACTCAAGAAGTTTCAATTTAATTATGTATATTTAAAAGTACTATTGCTCAATATGAGTTCTCTCCAGATCGTAAGTAGGTCTAGATTTTGTTTTTGAAGCATGCACATTAAATATTTTTATAGCAGTAGTTTAATTTTAAGAGTGATGTTTTCAAGTTTTACAACTTCATCAGCAATATATTTTAATAATTTACCCATCTGAAGGTGATAATTATGAAGACATTTGAGGGGCAGAAGATCTCCAATTCATAAAGTTAATCATTGATCGCTAGGGAAAATTTTTTACTATGTCATCTGGATTCTACACATAAACACTAGTCCAATTATTCATTCCTTTAATCAACAGATATTTATTTATAACTACTAGGTGACAGACATGTGTTTGGTAGATATTGAGTGCACAGTGGTAAACTAGACAAGATATGGTTTTCTTCTCTATCCCCATAGAATAGGGGTCCTCAAACTTTTTAAACAGGGGGCCAGTTCACTGTCCCTCAGACCATTGGAGAGTGCGGCGCACATTCCACACATGCGCACTGTGGGCCGGGGACTAGTAGGCTGCTAAGCAGGACAGGCAGTGGCGGCAAAAACACCCGGCGGGCCGGATAAATGTCCTCTGCGGGCCGCATGTGGCCCACGGGCCGTAGTTTGAGGACGCCTGCCACAGAATATGAACAATCAGAGAAGAATAATTAGAAAGACCAGTTTCTTAGCAATGTGTACAGCTTCTGCAGGTTAAATACAATACGACAGGGAGTTCACCTCACAGGCACTTGACTTAGCTTTGGGAAGGGGTGTGTCAAAGAGATGTCAGCTTTGATACCTGACCACAGCTAAAGAAACATCATTAAAACACCCCTGAACTGCAGCTCTCCTATAGCCTGATGTAACGTCAAGGTTTCATTTCGACTGAAAATTCTTTCACTTAACCTCAACCCAGCTGAGACCTCAAACTGAGCAGACCTTCAGATATGTATCCCTAAAGACTGCTAGAATCATCTGCTCAAAAAAGATTCCCTTTGGTTTGTACTATCCTTCACAGGAACTCTAGCGTTTTTTGTTTGTTTTTTTTAACTTCCATTTTTTCCATTAGCTTTGCTCAGCTTTTCTCTCCCAACCCCCACACTCTCTATTCACTCACCTCTCTGAAACCACAGAGCTAAGACAGGCAGGCTTGATGGTGCAAACATGCAACCAAGACCACAACACACAGCAGATCTGAGAGTCCCATTTTCACATATTGTTATTAACAGCGTGCTATTTCTCAAGTCACAGAGCACCGTGTGAAAATTAAACTGAAGCATCCCTTTGATGTTTGATGGAGTCTTCTAAAACTAAGTACCACGGAGGATGATTCTGTTAAATCTAAATGATTTATGTGCTAGGATCATCAGGCACCTCTAAAAACATGGGGCTCAATGACCTGCCTGTGGCTTTGTGTAAAACTCTCCTGAAATGGTTGTATGTCTACATGATCCTGCAGCATGTAATTAGAAAGTATAATCCCTAATGCCGTGAGCTAACCTAATTTAATACCATCTTTTAGGATATTTTTCCACTTTTGATAAAATACATCAACACATGTATTTGTAATTTACATGAATTTGTAAACCCAATTCAAATTCAAAAAAGGATTAGAAAATGTATAACCGTGCATGTTTATCTTTCCTCTCCTTATACCATGCCTCAAGCCTCTTTAGATATAGGGGAATTATTGTTCCAGAACACTTCCTGTTACAACATGAGAAAGTTCTTCTCTCCACACAAGTAAGCCCATGGCTTTTATATGAATACATATCACATATTACCTACATGTAATACCTCTGCCCTTTTATAAGAAAGATTCTGATGGCTCTTTCCTTTACTTTAATTTTTTGAACTGGAAACATAGTTTCATCTAAGTATCTATTTTTGTAAAACTAGGAAGGGGGAATAAAAGTAAAATCCTGGTTTGTTTTTTTTTTTTTTAGAAAAATCAAAGAGACATTTTATCTCTTTTTTTTTTAAAAAAAAAGGCTTTAGGAAAATATTTCTATTTATATAATTTTATGGGTAATTTCACTTTCTACTAATTAGTCATGGCCTTTTTCATTTTGGATGCAAAAACCAAAAATACTGTACACAATTTGTCAAGAAAGGCACTTCTAGGAAGTGAATTAAATATGATGAACTCCATAAAGAATTCCTAGGCCAGAAAGAACACGAATATACCACAGGAGGCTGGAGAGACATCAAATTCTGATTGCAATGGGCACACACAGAGCTATGAAGTCAGCAGTTAAGAAAAAGATATAGCCACATTATTAATAGATCATGAGCAAAGTGCTCCCTTTCTTCTTTTGATTAAAAAGGGAAATCAAGACAAGGCAACATCTAAAAACTCCTTTCTTTTACTGAAGAAAGAGCCAACATCTCAGCTCCATAAAGGAAAATACATATATAAATAACTAATCAGTCTGTTTGCCCATCTGCTTTGCCTTGCTCTAATGAGTGTTAATACGGCAGCCCACCGGGGGGAGAAGCAAAGCAGCTTAAAAGTGATTTCTAACCTTGAAGCTCTGGTATCCCTGGGCTACTGTTAACACCATTTCACATTTCATTATGGATGTTAAAAATAATACATAAAGAGATGTCACACTGAACATGAGGATAATCTGGAAAAGTCAAGCCTCCCTGGTCCCCAGCAATTGCTGGCATCACGGAACATATTCCCCCCTGGCCGCACACGCGTTTGACAGCATGACAACCCACAGTATGCTGCTAACTCCAAAGACACACGAATTTGGGGTTCTGCCTTCTTTATGGGAACACTCTCCCTTCTGCAAATAATAATCATACAGAAATCTCTCTCGGAAACATAGCAACAAGCCCTGTGTGAGAGGATCTGCTTCTGCTGGATTTCTGCTGTGAGGTGTGGGGACAAGGAGACACAAGGTGGCAATGGAAAGAGAGCTGGTTCTCGAGTGAGAACCCCGAGCTCAGGCCTTGAGAACTGGCTGCCCTTCAGGTCTCTGAGTCTCTTTCTTTGATTCTACGATCCACTGGAACATATGTCCAAGAAGTGATGCTAAGGACGAAATGACCGCTTGTAAAAAGGTCACATCTAACCCAGATTCCATCCATTTACACACTTTGTTCTCAATGCTTAGTTAAGATATACTTGCAAGTTTGACACCCCAAAATGTTCAGGAAGCCCCATGAGGTCTAAAGATTATTACCAATGATGTTTTTTTTGTTTGTTTTTGTTTTTTTTTGAGACAAGAGTCTCGCTTTCTTGCCTAGGCTAGAATGAGTGCCGTGGTGTCAGCCTCGCTCACAGCAACCTCAAACTCCTGGGCTCAAGCAATCCTCCTGCCTCAGCCTCCCGAGTAGCTGGGACTACAGGCACGAGCCACCACCATGCGCGGCTGATTTTTATATTATATATATTAGTTGGCCAATTAATTTCTTTCTATTTTTATGGTAGAGACGGGGTCTCGCTCAGGCTGGTTTCGAACTCCTGACCTTGAGCAATCCGCCCGCCTCGGCCTCCCAGAGTGCTAGGATTACAGGCGTGAGCCACCGCGCCCGGCCACCAATGATGTTTTGACCCAAGGGTATTGCTTTCAATTATGTACAAGCTGGAAAAATGAACAACAAAGCTTAGCTCTCCTATTTCTTCTTGGCTATCCTGACTTTACTAAAGAAAACTAATTTTAACAATGTCTCTTTAGTAGCTGGTGAGAAAAAGTTTGTGGAATCATTTTTCTTTAGCTAAGGAATTAAGAATTTTGTGACTTTATCCCGTACCTGAAAACTCTTCTCTTGTGTTACCTGTGAACGTTCACGTAAGTTCACGCAGGACTGACACTATTTTGGAGAAGGCAAGAGAGGAAAACACCAGCTCCTGATTAAAGTGGTCCCCCCTCAGCAGTGTGGCCGGATGCAGAACAGTTACACTGCTTCTGGATTTGTTCCTCAGTGGTCAAGGCCAATGGCAGATATTCCTGGGCTTTGAATTCTTTTTCTTCTTCCATTTCCAAGACCCAGAATACCAAGTGTATTTGCAGAAATTTGCAACCTGCATCGGTGGAGGGCCTTCTGCACCGTTTTTACAGGAAGACACCTATGACTGGGATTTCTTGACAGCTGCACTGCTGGTTCACCATATCACATGGGACAAATCCATGTGATTTCCTTGTTAGTATCCTAAAAATAAAAATAGCTACACCTGTTTCCCTCTTTTTTTGGATTCTTTTGAAAAAATCTGAGTAGATAAGAAGATGCTTTGAAAAGCACTTATATAGGCACGGTCCTGTTCTGTGTTTCCTTTGCTGTGCCAGGTGTAGGCCACTTCCCATCAGACCAGGACTTTTCGTGAGTGCTAGGTGGGACTGGCTTGCCGAGAGAGCTCCTCGCAGGGGGCCACGCTGGCCTGCCCCAAGCACACCCAGATTACCGACAATCAGAAAGGGACAGAGAAAATTAAAGAAAACAGATGGAAAGGGAAAGATAAAAAATGAAGAAATGACTAGAAAGTGAAAGTAGAATAAGTACTAATTACTAAAAAGCACAATTTGATTTTAACCAAAGCCAAGTAAGTTGTGATCCTTTCACAATGGCCAGGGAAGAACATTCCAGGCACTCCGTGCATTGAAACATATCATGAGTCACAGAGACGATTCCTGCCCTTGCAGGACCAGCATTCAGATAGGGCTAAACAGGTCACAAACAAGTTAAAATAACATTCCAATGACTAACGTGCATGTGTTACAGGGAAACAAAGGATCAGAGATGTTCTTGAGAGCTGGAAGATATTTCAAGCCAATTAAAGTAGTGCTTACAGCAGCTTTATTTTATGCACCAAGGGATGTAGTAATATCTGTTATAGCAAAACATGCAACTCTTAGCAGACCCTCAGAGAGCATTTGCTAATGTGGAGGACAGCGAAACAAATGCCATGTCAGTTCTGAGGGGCCTATCCTCCCTAACCCCATAAAGTTCTCTGCGACAGAGAACTGTAGCTGGATTAATCTCTGGGAAACCTGTAGCTACCTTTCGTGGTGCTGGAGGATCACGTGTGCATGGCATTTTTTTTGTAAAGAGTTAACGTCTCGATCCCTTGTCCTGTGCACACATCTGGAAAACACGTATGATGTTTTCATCACTGAATTAGAAAGCCTCAACTTTCACACAAGTCTAGCGTAGTCCACATTTTCAGTTCAATGCAATCCCTAAGTTCACTGTTGGAACAGCTGGTATCTCAGCCTGGCTGGTTACTGCGGTAGACAAAAGGAAACATGACTGACAGACATGAAAGACTATGAATACCTAAGCTAATCATTGGAAGCAAATGCGAGCATAGTTTAAAAACAAAATAGCCTGCTGGTATTTTAGTTGAGGACTTAATTTGGTACTGAAATTTGAGTATGGATTTATTCAATATTCTCAGAATTATGAATATCTTCAATAGAGTAATATAATAATACTTTGAAAAGATCTGAATCACACAAATTGAAAAACTGTTTCCCTTAAAATATAAACATAGATATTCCCTCCCCAAATAATCTCTTTCCTCATTTTTTTCTCTTCTTTACTAAAATAAGTGAAATGATCCACAGGAGACTGGTAACACACCCTGGCCTGAGGTCTCTCTTGCCCGTGACCTGCCTCAGGCTGCACTTTCCCAGCTCTGCGAGTCTGCGATGGGCCAGTGAGCGAGTAAACCCACCTCTACCCTGCTCAGCCGAGAGAAGAAGCATCTCTAGAGGAAAGCCCTGACTGCCTGAAATTCTGCCTCTGGAAGCTTCAAGCTCCAACTGGAACAGTTCAAGATCTGAGAATGCCATGAAAACTTAGAGAAAGCAAACATAAAACCTCCATGTGGATGAAGGACTTAGTCTCTCTGTCTCTCTCTCTCTTTCTCATAAACACACACACACACACCACTGTACAAAAGTTCTAAATATGCGAAGATTACACTCAGTATTTTGTGATTGATGGAGGGGAAGGAGTTGGTAGCTTCAGGCAAGTTACTTCACGGTGCCTTGGGTCTTCATTTATCAAATGGGTTAAGACCTCATGAATTTTGAAAGGAGTAGACGGGATGATGTATGCAAAGTGCTTAGGACAGTACCTGGCACATATTAAACAATCAATGAGACAGCTATTGTCATTATCGTCACTGTCATCATTATTATATAATGGAATGGGGACGAACTTTAAGATGACGGGGCAGAGGCAGAGGACACTAGAAAGAAGAGATGGAATAAGACACGAGAGGTTAATTTTGGCAGCCTGGTGGTTCTTAGGGATTGTGTCAAATACAAGCGGGAGATTAAACACAGACAGAAAGCAGGAGACAGCGGTTCTGCAGCAGGAGAAGCACACGGGCCGTGAGCAGCACCTGCCCAGAGAGCCCTGGGAAGTGCCCGGTGTCTCCGTGCCCAGGGTGGGGAGGCCAGCCTCTGCATGGCACATGCCAGGGCTCTAAAGGCAAAGGCTGTGTCCAAGGGAAGGTCACTGAGTTCTCCTAACTAAGCTTTGCCATGGCCTCGATGAGTGTGTAGCTCACATCTTCCCACTGTTACACGTTTATGTGTCTGCTCCTCCACCGGGCAGATTTCCAAGGCCATCGCCAACTCCTAACCATTCCTCTCTCTACTGCCTGCAGCACAGTGTCAGGCACACAGTAGGTCAGCTGTAAATGTTGAATGGATGAATTCTCTTTGAAACTTCTTTTTACAAACCAGTGCAGGGCTTTGGGGGAAGGGGATGCCCCCCAGCCATGTCCTGGGTCAACTGCAGGGATAGCTACTTCTTTAGGACGCCACCAATAACTAAAGTTAAAAATGTTTCTCTGGACCATCACAGGAAATTTTAAATTATGTTCAGTATATACTACCTAAAAAGATAGAAAGGGAGGGATATGTAATATTATACCAGTATGATGGAATTTTGAAAGCTTCTGGCACTTGTGTGGTTGGCCCTAATCTGCCCAAGAAAACTGTGCTATTTCATATACCTATTCAAGTCATTTTTTGGGAACCGTTTAGTTCTCAACATTCTACTAGAGACCAAAGATTCCAAAATGGATAAGAATGATGTCCATTTCCTCACTTTCCATTAGAATCTACAAATCTTTACCAGTGCTATGAAATCTTGTCAACCTGAAAAAAAGAAAGGTTTTTTTGTTTGCTTGTTTTTTTCTGAAATTTAAACCTTTGATTAGTTTTCCATAACAAAGAACAACTTAAGGATGATGTCCTTAGAAGGCCAAACAAATTTAAATTACAAATATCATTTTCAGGTAGCACAAATCAATGCCCCTTTAACTTACTGGAATTTTTTTTTTTTTTTTTTTTTTTTTTTTGGCACTTCAGTTCTCTTACTGCTCCCAAGAAATGCACAAGACTTTTGGGAACTTCATTGATTTTGCTCGGCCAAAAACACATTCTGTATGATCATCTACTAAAAGGAAACAAAGAGTAAGGAGTTGAGAGAACAGATTCTGGAGGACAAAGCAAAGTCAGCTGAGTGGTGACGGCCTCTCCCGTCTAACGCTCCGGCACTCTCCCGCCCTGCCGAGCTCCCTCGCGACTCTGGGACAAAGTGTCTTTCCACTGTGCCCGCCATCATCTCTGGGATGGTTAATGGGGTTTGAGACAATGAAAACATAAAAGGGAGGGCAAGATGCTCTTCCCTAACCTTGGTGCTCTTCTTTAGCCACCGAACAGCTATTAAAGAACACTCGGGGTTACAGGTTATGAGCTATGACGACCTCGCAAATGTTACCAAAAACTGCAGCCTGCTCTAATTATTTTAAATCAGCCCAATGTTCCCCATCTGAAGTAGCACAATGAGTGAACATTGTGTTCCTTCCTACTTTTCCGGCACAACGTACTTAGAGAGAGAAGCCAGCGTGACAAGCTTAGTAGAACTGGACCACATGGGCAGGAGGGACACGCCCGGGCCGACCACCAGGAGACGGCAGCTCAGCATCAGGACACACTGACTGGCACCTGTGTCGTTAACATTCTCCAACGCGTCACATTCAGTTACGGTCCGAGACACGCAAGTTCCAAGTTTGTGTCTGAATAGAGTGCTAAATGCGGGACTCGATGATTAACGCTTTTATTGGAAAAAGGTGCACCAAAGATAGGTCAAATGGGGGAGTTGACCACATTCTATTCTAAGGTGGCCTCTGCCCCGGCTGTCCCTGTGAGCCCTCCCGTGGATGGCCCCCCAGCTATGGAGATTGCATTCCTGAAGATGACAAAGGTCCTCTGGCCATCTGCTTGTTATTCCTGTATCTGGGAGCACTGTCACCCCACCAGCACTTTTTTATGTCACTGCCACTACCACCCCAGGAAGAAGCCGACAAAAGTAAGAAGACACAAGTTTTCTAATTCCAAGATCGCTCTGAAAACTTAAAAGAAATTTTAGGATCCAAATTAAAATCTGTATTTGTAGAACATTTTCTGGACCAAGCTCCAAATCCTCTCACTTACTCATCAGCTTTCTCTATGGTTTTTTGGTTTATCCTTTTTTGAGAGAAGAAAAAAGTCATGCAGTTATATACAGTGGACATCAAGATGATCCTACTGGCAGTTTTCAAAGCATCAGAAAATGATTAAAATTTTTAGTAAAAAAATTTCTCATAAATTCATAATTCTCCCAGTCATTTTCTAAAAGAAACACAAATCAAGATTCTTAATGTACTGATTCTATTGGGTCCTTCCTCTGGCCCCAAATCCTCTATGACTCACCAATACATTTGGGGTAAAGTCTAAGATATTCCTGGATTTTCCAGCTAGACATGACTATGGTCAAGTTTCCTAATTTTACAAATGAGAAAACTGAGGGCAGATTTTAGGTGACTTACTAAGGGTCCTCTAGGACGCAGCCCTGCTGACCCACTCTCACCTCTCCCTAAGGCCCCAGAGTAGCTAGCATCCTCTTCATCACATCAGGTGGGTCTCAAACACTACCCCCCTCCCTCGATATTCTGCTCACAGTCCCACCTCTCCACTTCTGCTTAAGCCTATATTTTTGCAGGAAGAAGCCTTTACAACATTCCCTGCCTTTTCCTAGCTTTTCTCTCTTTTCAAAACTCTTACTTAGAGAGTAAATTATTTGGTATTCCTTAGACATCTCTCTCTAAATAGATACTCAGTGCTTTGAGGGAAGAAACTACGTCTGGGTTTGTCTCCGCTATTATGTTGGATGCCTTGCTAGGCAGACAGCAAGAACTCAACAAATCCTCTCCAAAATGACAAGGGCCTTCTCTGTCTTCCCATTTTCCCATCTCTGCACCTACTACCCCTGCCTAAAAGCCCCCCCCCCCTTCCTCACCTTTGCCCGGTTAGCTTCTGGTCTGTTAAGCTGTTCCTTCCAACAGGTTCCAGTGCACCTGACAATTACCCCATACGCAGCCCTGCTCATAGTGCAGAGTATTCTTAATCTGTGATTACCTGTCGATTGCTTCTGCAAGTCTGGAGTGCAGACTCCGTGAGAGGCGCAGACTGTATATTTCCCTGTTATATCCCCGGTTTCCAACAGAGCTTAGCTCAGAACATGAGCTCAATAAACAAATGATGAATGAATGCCTCCTGAAGAAAGTGTAAGCTGCTTCTCATGGAACTCAAGGCTTTCCATCTACACCTCCAACCCCATCCAGCTTTCCACAGGCGCCTCGCTCCAGCCAGGCTAGTCCAGCTCTTCACCCCTGCGCCTGTTCTCATGGTCTAACCCCAGCTGCCTCTGTTCAGTCTTCTCCTTAAATAGAAAGCCCTCCCTACTAATCTCTGCCTGTTATTCAAATTCTACCCACCCTTCAAGGCCCAGAACAAGTCTTATCGCCTCTAAGAAATCTTGCTCCAGGCTACTCAGATTTTCCCCTTTTCTAAAGCCATGTGTCTGGATGGCCCATTCATCACCTGCCATGCTGCTACATGTCTGCATCATCTTTCCATCTCAGTCTAACTTGGCCCGCAGGGAGTCCCCCTCCCTCTGAAGTTATCATTTACCTCTCATTTAGGAAATAATTATCCATGCAGCCTTGGGTTGGGACATGTGTACTGTTGCTCTATATTGTTAATTTTTGTGCATTTTTGTCTTGGTGTCCTAATTCTCTTATAAAATTTTCAAGGCAAGTCATGCCTTCAATGTCTTTCGTTCTATGTCTTTGCACAAAGTAGGAAGTTAATAAACAGTTTTCACCTGACATGTTGGCTAGAAAGCAAAAGCATACAGGATGAGAGAACTATGGAAATTATTTAAACATAAAAAAACTTTTACCAAAAGTGCAGCTGAAAATCTCTGATTATTAGAGGCTGTATAAAAAGGTCAAATGTTGATAGTATAATTACACCATAATTTGGTAAAATTACTCTCTGAATAAAGGTTATTTTTAAATAGAAACTTTTGTCCATATGATAGAAAAATTATGAGAAAATTTAGTAGAAAAGGAATAAAAAGGGAAAAAAAGAAAAATACACGCCCAAGATGAATATCCCCACCCTACCCCTAGATCAAGAGGGCTGGCCCACTGCATCAACACCTGTGTCTCTGACTTTCATCACAAGGCTGGGTTCATGACTGAGCTAACACCAAGGCTCTTCAAGGCTTGCCCAACAACCTCCTGAACGTGAACACAGTAATTCTCCCCGTGGTGCGTGGGGAGGATGGGGAATCAATCTCTTTTACCTGGCTTGTCATACACATTTCCTTACAGTTGTTTTTTTTTTTATGTGCTATGTCTGAACTAAAACTATTTAGTTTCATTTCTTTTCTGTCTCACTGTATTCCCCCCCAAAAAAATATGTACAGCGGCTGCTTTTAACCATAAATAACAATTTTGGAGCACAAAGGCAGTGTTTTTTTTGTTTTTTTTTTTTTATCATATTTCCCCCTGAAGTAACAAAGGCAGTGTTCAAGGTTCGGTAATTCAGGGTTCAGTAACCTAGCAACGGAATGTCCGGAGACCCCCTCATCTGTGTGCTCATCAGCCACATATCCACATACCTCCAAGACATGTGCCTGTACACCTGCCACTCCAGTCAGCTTTGGTTCCCGACAACCCCACACTGGCCAACAACAGAAAGATCACAGAACACGGGAGCCTTTCTACTGGGCTCCAAGAGTCTAAGTGTCTAGGAATATAAACAGGATACAGGATACACCTTACTTGGGAGCAGAGGCCACAAAGTTGCCAGTGAGGCTTCTGCCCGGGAAAACCCAAGTTAGGCAGCTTCTGTAACCCGCTAACAACCAACACGAACACGTGCATATAGGCTAAATATAGGTTTTAATGGAAATGAACAAACGTACCCATCTACCAGATGAAGACGACAAGGAGAGAAGGGGACACTTTCATGTTCTGTTTTAATGAATTAATGAGAGTTGAATCCTCATCTCCAAGACATATTACAAGAAATAAAATAAAGACTCAAGTCCTCCTCCTTGTTTAGTTTATCAGCTCATTCATCTCACTTTAACGGACTCTGGTTTCCAATGGGCATTTGTAGTTAAGGGTCCTTCATTTCTTAAAAGAATATATGTATTTTACTGGGTTTCCTTCCCTATCCAATAGTGAAAGTCATGATACAGGAATGCAGCGTAACAATGTATTTTTTTTTAAATCAACCATTCCAGCAGTGGCAAAAATAAATGAAACGTGGGAGGCTGTTTATTTATATGCCAAAGAGAAAGTGAAATTTTCTACAGGGTGACGTGATCATTTATTTTCCCCAATGAAGCAAACAAATCAAATGGGAATAAAACAAGAGCCTACCTTTCATCATTCGTGGTGTAATGAGTTCTTGCCAGATTTACCATTCTCCTTTCCTGTTATACTCACTCCAAAAAGAAACACAGATATACAATGACATCAGAAAAAGAGCCAAAGATCATCAATTTGCAAGACAGGAAATGCAGCAGCCATCCTTGCCTCCTTCTTAAACATGAGCTGACTCCCAGCGGGTGCTCTGGCTCTGTGGGTAGGAAACAGGCTCACTGAAAGGACACGTCTGGGAGGCAGCAGCGGTCGGGAGCAGACGCCCGGGCAGCAGTGCCCTTGGACATAGAGACCCAAACCCGCCAAGGGTCTCGAGCTCCGGCGACTGCCTATGCGGTATGCTTACGGTCAAACATCTTGGACTCACTGAATTTTGTGGGTTCTCCTGCTCCTCCAACTCAATCGCCTGTTATTAGAAGCTGGACACTGACAACATTCTGCCACCAGGACCAAAGACGGAGTGTGTAAAGCATTGGGACCTCTGTCCACTGGCGTTAGGATAACCAGGCCACCACGCTGCATACAAGCAGCAGGCTAGTTCAAAGCCGAGTTGGCTAAGGCTCCGAGATCCTACGCAAGAGGCACGGCCAATAGATGGATAGGGCGGGGGGTCCTGGGTCACGGGAGGGCGGGGAGGTGAGGTGCTGCCTCTAGCAGAGATGCTCAGGGTTCAAGGTGAAGGCAGCACGCAGGCCTCAGCATCTTCTCCACAGCTGGAGACGAGGAAGGCACTTGTTCTCGATGTCCAACAGAGAGGGAGAGCTACAGAAATCAGAGCATCCGCTGGTCTCACCGGAACAAAAACAACTAATGTTTACACACCACTTTCCCATTCGCAGAGCCTGTCACACTCACCAGCTCCATCAACCTGCCAAGGTCTCATCTACAAGACTTAAGACGCTGACAGTACAGCTCTAGATGCCAGCAAAGTCAATCCAGATCAGGGCACCCCTAGTCGGGTGAGGAAAGGAAGCACTACCTTTAGGAAAAGGAATGGTCACCCCAGGTTGACTCCCTGTGCTCGAGAGGGTTTTAGTGAACAAAAAAATCCTTAAGAATATTGAAGTGTATTCAATGGTATCTAAACATCACCAACCTTGGTACCTCCCGATGGTACATGCACAGCTCAATTTCTACTGAATGCCTGTTGAAGCTGCCTTATTTATTTATTTATTTTTGAAACAAGGTCTCACGCTGGGGCCCAGGGTGGATTGCAGCTGTGCAATCATAGCTCACTGGAGCCTCGAATTCCTGGGCTCAAGTGATCCTCCTGCCTCAGCCTCTCTGATGCGGAAAATGTCGGGCGCCAGGACACAGCCAATTGCCGCCTCCCTGTAGTTCCGCATCTCCAGGGGCCAGTGCTACAAGTGGCCAATTAAAGGCACGCTGCTGGGGCCGGGCCACAGCGCCCAGCCGCCCTGGACACCCTCGGCACGCTGTCGGGACCCCACCTGCCGCCAGGACCCCGAGTGCTGGAATGCCCCAGGCCCTCGAGCTGCGGCCTGTTTCCAGCCACGCTGCTTGCGTGATCCTGATTGGGTAATTTTTGAATCCCACTGTTTTTGATTGGATGTTAAAGCTTGTTGCTGACTGGATGTTAAAGCTTGTAGTTGATTGGACGCTTCTTGAGCCCTCCCAAGGGTATAAAAGCAGGGGCAGAAGGGCAGGAAGGGGAGAACACTGGGAGAATATCAAGAGAACATCGGAAGACACCTGTAACACTAGGCGTGCTGAGCCTGCTGTGGAAGAATAAAGGCTGTTCTCCGACTCTTCGTGTGCTGCTCGGTTCTTTCCCTGGTCAAATGAATAAGAGCTGTAACGCTAGCTGTACACACTGCCGCAACATTTCGAATAGCTGGGACCACAGGTGCATGCCACCGCGCCCATGTCTGGTTAACTTTTAAAAATTTTTTGTAGAGGCAAGGTCTCGCTATATTGCTCAGGCTGGTCTTGAACCCTGGGTCTCAAGAGATCCTCCTGCCTCGGCCTCCCAAAATGCTGGGATTACAGGCAAGAGCCACCGTGCCCGGCCTGCATTTTATTATTGCCGTAAACATCCATCCAGGACTCACTTCTCCTGACAATGGGAGCAGCTGCTCGAATGAGCAGGGCGAACACTGGGATTTGGGGACTCACTGAGTGACTTTCCTCCCACCTCTTGCTAGTCCCTGCTCCCCTAAACTATTTCAATAGCTGTCACCACCTACTACCAGGATTTGGAATTAAATCCGTGGCTAAATGTCTACAGAGAAGCAGTCATCACTGGATCCATCAGTGGATTCCCAGTCCACTGCAGACGAAGCGTGCTGCCCTTAGCGTGGAAGGCGCCGTGTGTGGTGTCCCAGGGGTGAAGCCCTGAAGGACAACAAAAAGGGCTGGAGAGAAATGGGGTGAGGGTGTGCTGAGCGGTGGAGAGAGGCTGAGGACACTGAAAGCAGCCAGCAAAAAAGCGAGAGAAATAAAGACGGAAGCGAAGTGAACGGATGCAAAAGCTTTTTTGGATGCTCTCCCGGCCAGGTCAACGTAACCTCTAGACTCGGCTCAAAGCATCTGGTTTCCAGGAAGCCTTTGGGTCCTGGCCCCTCCCAGTGTGCACTCAGCTCTTCCCTGCACTTCCCACGCCCTACCCACACTGTCCTCTGTCTCCCCAGCTAGACCGCAAGTGACAAAAGCAGGACTCTCTCTTACTCACTTTCTACACACTCTACCCAACTCCTAGCCTGCGACTGATGCACAGGTGTTCAACGCACGTTTGCCAAAGAACAGATGAATCTTAAAAATGGAAAAGATGTTAATGAGCAGATACTGGCCACAGCAATCCCAGGGCAGCTTTGGGATCTTAAACCCACAGAGAGCCCAATGAATAGTAATACATTTCTTTCACAAGAAAGTAAAGTGATTCAGTCCCTGAGAAATAAAAGAGGAGAGCTGGGTGCAGTTTCTCTCAATATTCTGCAAGGACACACTGGGCACTTTTATAACTGGTATCAATCCCTTACGGGTACAAATTAAACACTTCGTACTCTTTGCTCTAAAAGTCTTAGGGAAAACCTTAAAAGAGTCTGACTGACTTTTGCCCTTCCCCAGGAACTACTTCTACATTGGAAAAATAGAGCTTATTCTGTTAGAGTGATGAACTCCTTGAGTGTCAGGCTAGCTACTAAATAAATTACTCTCTGGACTACTTTCTAATCTACTCTTCCACTGAGGATGGTAGAAGGTGACATGAAAAGTTTGGAAGCTTGGAAATGTCCCTATAACATCAATTTTCCCCAGAAAGGAATCAAGATGCAGAAATAAAAGGACTTCATAACAAACAGCATAATGTGATATACATAGAAAGCACTTAAATATTTGGAATATGATTACTATTGAGGTAGTTTTTTTAAAAAAGTTTTGTTTTTTAAAACAAAGTTTTGTTTTTTAAAACAAAACTTTACTCAAGGAATGGAAAAACCTTCTAAAGAATTACCACTACAACACAGAAACTTACTAACAATATGAACTCTACTGTAATTTCCAGTCATTTAAATTTGCCAAAAAATCATTTACGCAAGAGTTAATTTCTCACTCTTTTTAGAGTTTCACCATACTGTCCTCATTGTGTTTCTAAAGACAAACTTTAATGCCCCTTAAGCTCTGAATTAGTCAAAGTTTGATTCTTTTAAAGTTCTTTTTATGTCATATATTTAGAAATGAATTGAAATTAACATTGTCATGAGAAAATTCCCAAGTCTCTTGTGATAAGTGGCAACAAGCCAGAGTGTTGTAAAAGCCAGAGTTGGTATAAGTGAATGAAGATGTTAAATTGAAATACTTTTGGAGATGCTTCAAATTATAGCAGAGTCTAAACCATACCCACTTACAATTCAGTACACATGTGCCGGGCATAATACATAGTTCTTTGTAGCTTCAAACAGTCTAGATCTAGAAGTGTGGATGTTAAGTCCTTTAGAGAAGATTCCTTTCATCTGTTTCCCCAAAAGAACCCAGCTCAGATGAATGAATAACCATAAGATTGTGACAAACCTTCTTCCCTTACCTCTCTTTTGGCTGGACTAAAGAGAAGCAAATAATGCGTAAGAAAGACAAAGGGGCAAGCACCATGGAATGATCTAGACCAGGGGTGGGGAGTCTGCAGCCTTAAGGCCATGTGTGGCCCTCTAGGTCCTCAAGTGTGACCTTTTGATTGAATCCAGATGACATGAGCTACCATCCAACCTATTGTGTAGGGTCTTCTAGGTCACTTAAGGACCCAGAAGGTCACATGGGGCCTTAAGGCTGCAGGTTCCCCTACCACCCCCGTGATCTAGACTCTACATGATAAAAAAGTAAGAACTTCCCCTACTGGGACCAGTTTATCCGGCCCCTAAAATACTGGGTCTAAAGCTCTGTGAAAAAGCTCTGGTCCAAAGCTTCGTAAGGGCAGGAACAGAGCACCCATGGTCACGCATCTCCCCACACTCAGCACAGAGCACGAACATCACCTATAGAGGCAGAATCCGGCAGGCAAAAGAACCTAAGCTTTGGAGTCAAACAGACTGGGGTAGAGTGAAGCTCTGCTGTTTACCAGCTCTGAGACCCAGGGGAGGTTAATTAAACTCTCCCAACCCATTTCCTCTTCTATAAAATGAGTGTAACACTATCTACCTTACAGGATTGTTCTGAGAATTTAAAACCGTATCTGCAAAGCAACTGCCATGATGCCAAGCACTTAGTAAGTACTTAACAGAAGATAGCTATCATTATAAATAAGTGAATACTTATCAGGAAGTGCACATGCCTTTAAATGATAAAAATGGTTATTATTTCCTAAATGATCTTTTTACTAAGCATCACTTCCATAAAAACACCTCAGGACACTCAAAGCTGATGCAATCTCACTTTCCTTCTATCTGTGTTGCAGCCCATAACAGGTCAGAGTGAGGAAAGAATGCAGGGAAGCAAGCACGCTGACAGCTGGCAAGATGCCCATCAAAGAGGCACAGAAGAACCACAGCAGACACAAGAGTCCAGAAGAGTCTGGGCAGTGGAGGGCAGGGACAGCCACTTTCACTGACTGAGCCCCCAAACCAATGCTCATGCGAATGATCACAAGACGTCAGATCGTCTGTGGTGGATTGATTCTGCTTAAGAAGGAGCGAGAAACAGAATCGATGTAAAAAAAAATATTACTATCCAACCAGTTAGCCTGGCCTCCCAGCAGCTGGAATCCATCCATGCCTCTTCCCTTCGGGTGCTCACAGCATTTTGCCTGCTTCTCCACGACAGAGATCAGCACCGTCTGTCTGATGTCAGTCTACGCATGAGTAGAGCATAAACCCCTTGAAAGCAGGTAGCCAGTTTTATTCATCTCTGCTCAGTAAGTGTTTGCTGAACATACCGATTCATTGTTCAAGATGACAGATGCAATTCTAGTCACTTCTATGTCCTCAACAAGTTCTCCTTTTAGGTAAGAATTATATTAGAATACTCTATAAGTATCTTCATAATTTACTGCTTACGCAGCAACATCATCTTACGGAGCATTTATTTACAAATGGATGTTATCACATTAATAATTAGAGGGCAAAAGATAATGTCAAACCAATTGCCTTTTCCAGAAAGCTGCCCCAGATACGTTCTTCTTCCTGGTTTTGTCTCCTCTCGTCCTAAATGTTTAGATAATTTTATTCATCTTTTTTCAGCCAATAGATACCGCTGCTGCAAGGCAGCACTATATTAGGCACAACCTGAACATAAATTAAAATATATATGAAAGCTATTTGTCTTCAAATGAGTAACTGCCGGAAGGTAAAAGTGAGAAAGGGAGAAACTACAATGCAATAAGGTAATTGATAGAACTAGCATAAAACCAAATACAGGAGATAAAGTTACACAGTATGCCTGGATGGAGTCAAGAGAGACTGGGCAGAGAAAGTAGGATTTAAGTTGAGACTTGGAAAATTTTAACATGAAAAATATAAAATTGGGCACTTGTGCTATTATTATAACTGTTCCTAAACAGGAAGAGTGGGAAAATCTTTAGCATAAAAGAATATAAACATATCATAAAATTTCTGAAGATCACCAAATTTCTATCTCAGAAGTGAAAGCTTTCATACTGCCTTTGAGCTGTTAGCTATGATAGTGAATTACCTAACTTGGTTAGTTAAAGAGGAAGTTAAGTTTAAGCAGGAAGCACCAAGAAGAGATCAGGTGTTAACCTGATAAAGCCACAGCAAGCAAAAATCAGGTTTGAGTATATATACCCTTAACAACCTTAAAGAATGCGATTCAGAAAACATGACCAAGTTTATTCAAGCTCAGAGCTTGAGGACAGCCACCAGGGAAACACAGCCTGCAAAGGGTGGGGTCAGTGCTTCAAAGTGGGGAAGCTAGGGTTTCACTTATATTAGACAGAAACAGTTTCAGCAGGGTTGCAACATTTTCCGTATAAGGCTAGTACGTATATTGCAGCAATTTGATTAATACAGCTTGCTATATTCCAGGGAAGATAGCTTTAACATTCCATAAGGAGCAGTAGTGTTCTGAGGGAGTCTTTCTTCTGGCACAGCTCAGTCATTCCTGTTATTTACAGGGAAAAGCAGAAGTTGCAACCGCATGCTATGTGACTCAGGCTGCATAGCCACATTCCTCTCAAGGCTCGGAATAGCTTAAAGTTCCAACAGCTTTAAGTCTGGATTACTTAATTTCACACTCTATACCTACACACAGAGAATTATATAGCTTCTTAAAGGGTTCCCAGGGACTAGTATTAAAAATCTGATAGTGAAAACCAAAAATGAATAGTACCCATAATATCCCAAAGTCTGAATGTTATATATTCATCTATTCATGGTCTTATTCAGGGCCCAGTATGTGCCAGGGGCCATTCTAGATGCTGGAGATATCTAGATGATGGGAACAAGGAAGACATGCAGTGTTAAGTGGTTATTTGAAAGGGTTTTACAGCAACTCTTACTATTAGCAGTCCCAGAAAGGTAATCATTTGTGGCAGTATTTTCATATTGTCCTCAAATTTGAAAACACTAGTAAAGGGGAACATATAAAGAGATAATTCCTGATCTGGGAGTGAGAGAAGGATGGATGGCTCTCAGCTACTTTCTAAGACTTTGTTTCTCAAAGTGTAACCTGAAGACCAGCAGGATCGAGATGCAACTGGGATCTTTTTAGGAATGCAGATTCTTAGCCCTACCCCAGACCTCAGAGTCTGCAATTCTAACAAGATCCCAATGCACACTGAAGTTGCAGAAGTGCTGTTCTAATAGGTTTTATTTATAAGTTTAATCACAAGGCAAATCATCTTACATTTGTGGCAGAATCAGATCTCTAAAGCTCCATCCAACTTTTGAGAGGCCCAAGCTTGGAGAGCTTGTCTTCGATGCATTGGAACATCAATGAAACACTGTGAGGTGAGTCCACATGTGCCCCGAGTATGCTTACACCATTTGTGAATGGCCCAAAGTATTTATTTACTCTGGGTAGAATTGATCCTCATTAATAAACAGGTAAGGAAGTCTCTACAAAGAGCCAGTTTCTGCATGAGAAAAATAATCTAAAGAAACCTGGAAAACCACCCAGGATCATAAGGTCCTTCCTGCCCAGTACTATGACACTGGTAATGAAAGTCTGGAGAGAGTCCATTTGCCCTTATAAAAAGTCAGGTCATAAGGTTAAGGACAAACCTACACAGATCTTTGGTGTCTTTAACAGTAGAACTTTGAGAAATTCAAAATCCAGATGTCAGAATAGTTGTATTATTAAGGATATATGACACATCATACTTCATTAAACTCTTATTCCTACTTTCAAAATCTAGATTGTTTTGAAACAAGGAAATATAACTAACTAATTTGAAATGGCCCATATAAAAGAAATATATTTACTACCCTCTAATTCAGGGGTCCTCAAACTACAGCCCGTGGGCTACATGCGGCCCGCCGAGGACATTTATCTGGCCAACTGGGTGCTTTTGCCGCCGCCGCTGCCTGTCCTGCTTAGCAGCCGACTTGTCCCAGGCCCACAGTGCGCATGTGTGGAATGTGCGCCGCATTCTCCAATGGCCCTCCAACGGTCTGAGGGACAGTGAACTGGCCCCCTGTTTAAAAAGTTTGAGGACCCCTGCAATTCCTCCAAAGAATGCAGGTGTCTGAGAACAGTTTTACACTTGCTTGGGATCTGTCACTTATAAATTGCAAGGAATTTAGAAAAACCACTTGGTGGTACTGGATAGTCTTCGAAGGACCCCATCTCTTCCATATGCCTTTGGTTTGTGGGGTGTGTTGCACTGTTGTTGGACCTATCATTAAATTTACTCTAAGTATCTCTGCCTGTAATTACTCAATCTATTTATACACACCTTGATGATAGATTATCCACACATAAGAAGAAGTTTCTAATCCACTCAACTACATCATACTGAAGTATATAAAGTACATCAAATCTTGAAATATTCCTATACTTTCTTTTGATTCTCAGTTTCCATTACTGAAGAAGGATTAAGTTTCAACATACAGAATTCTCTACTCACCGTCTTTCCAAAGGTAAATAAAACAAAAAAAAAATTCACTGTTTGTATTTTTTAGTGTTTTCTTTATGGATCTGCTGACGATGGTGTATGTTTAGCATAAAGCACTCGGGGTCCCTATGAGATGCCTGCTAACTTTCTGTCCATGTAATGTTTTGTTTCTTGCTTTCGAGTTTAGAAACAAACTTTAACCAATCTCTTCAACAGCCAAAAGGAAGATTAAATAAAATCTCCCTTCTCTTTCAGAGTTTACTTTTTAAATCATAAGAGCACATTCTGCACAAGGCAGGAAAGCAGCTTCATTCAACCTTAAATTCTAACTCAAGGAGGCAAGAGCTATGAGATATCTGGCACTGGCTGTCCCTTCACCCCTGAGGCTTCACACATGAACACTAACAGCTATTTCTGGAAGAACAAGTCATACACGGCAGGTATAAACAAATAACCTATTAAAAAATCAGTTGTGGTTGAGATTTCTGCAGAGATTAAAAATTAAAATAGGTGGCAATATCAAGCAAAGTCAAGGCTTTGGAACATAAGAGAAGATATTAACATCAGTACATTCAGCAAACTAATGAAAAGACAAGACATTAAAACACAGACCAATGTTTACGCTGAGTTGTTTCTTCCTGGAAAATGTAACACCGATTTCCCAAGAAAGACTTCTATTAAAAATGTGTCACTACACCGTGGATCAGGCAATACCTCAAACTAAAATTTTATGAAAAGCAAAGAAAGACTTGCAAAGCAAAAGTAGAACAGTCAGAAGCTCTGCTTTCTGCTCAACCTGCACCCAAAGCAATGCTGCCTTTACCTGGGGCTGCGTAGATGAGAAAGTCTGAATCCAAGTCAGTTCACATGGCATTCTCCCTCCTGCTCAGAGAATCTCCGTAGAAGGGAAAGAGGTTTGGTTTCTGAAGATACGCTTGACTGTACCACACCTCTGGCATCCTCTCCCCAAAGTGATGTGGACTGTGGTCCTCATCACTTAGAGACATTTCATACTGTGCTTCCCAGCTAAAAGACCTTTCTAGAAACAGACCACAGCTCCTGGCCGGTCAGTTTACTGTTTAGGAGGGATACATCCCTGTCTGAACAGACCAATTGCCTTTGGAACACAGCAATCCTCCCCAAGAAAGGCTGTGTGCTTCCTTCTGGCTAAAAGTTTTCCACTCATGACGCCAGGGAAAGCTTTTAGGGCACAAACAGGAGAGGTGAGACAAAGCTACTAAATTTTTAAAGGCCTTAAAAATCTCTCATCAGATAGAACAGTTTACAATAAAACTGTGCTGGGTCACAGGAGAGAGAGAGCTTGAGAGGGGACAGGCAGAGAAAATAAACAAGGAAGATATCGATTTGGCTCCTACCCTGTATAACCTGAACAATTTCATCAATTCTGTGTAGCACCACAAATGAAGTGAATTTTTTGTGTTACTTGCCTATGGAAAGATTGTTCTGAGCCACTGGCCACATAGCTATATCATGAACAGGTGCAAATCACGGCCTTCCTACTTGCAAACGATGCATGTGGTGGTTATGCCCTCTTCTTGTCACTTGGCCGCAATGTCTGATAAGGCCTTGGGCAAATATGATCTTATTTCACAAGCAGAGAAACACAGAGCTTACTTCTGGTGCAATCCTTCATTTTGCTGCTTCTCACAAACACAACAGGATCCACGACCTACCTCCAATTTTGATCCCACTTGTGAGATGAGAATTGTGTCTCCCTTTGGACTGGTAGAGTTGTTCTCACACTCGTATTTGCAAAGAAGGGAAAGTTTGCGTTGCACCAGGCTTTGGGGACTGTAGAAACCAAAATGTTTGCAAAAGGAATAAGCCCTTCATAGGAGACATGGTGGCCATACATCATCCTTCATTGCTCTCCTGCCACTCAAACCTTCTATCTTGGAAACAAGAAATAAGCTCCCTCAAAAAAGCATTCTGTGAAATTCTCCTTAGGAACACTTCTATGTTGCACATGCACATGTCTGGGAGTTTAAGAAGCATTCCATGCACTACCAAGAGGGGAATTTCATTTAAGTAGCTGGTTTTGGCTTTGACTTGTAATTTCAATGTCACATGATAGTTCACCTCCCAGGTAAAGCAAAAGATTGCTTGGGGATTGGTTAGCACTTTTAATGCATTTCCAAAAGTAAACAGTAACATACATTTCTAGAAAAAAATTATTTGTAAAGGATGAAATCACTCAATGGAGCATTTGCTCATTAAGTTGATAAACATGGAAAACTTGAGCTTCCAGATGCTTATAATTTGCTAATACCCTTCTTGTGAACTGGGAGAAGAAGCCTCAAATATGCAAAATACTCATTGGGGGGAAAATTTCTGAAGCTACCTTTTAACTCATTTGTTTCTGAGCATACTATGCAACCATGCCTAGGTCTTTAGAGAAATGTATGTGTATGTGTGAGTGTGTGTGTGTATGTGTGTGTGTATAGAATTCTTTAGAGCCACAAAACATAATATTACAACCTGATGAACACATTGAGATTAAAATAAATGTTCCAAAATTGGGTAAAAATATAAAAGTTTTAAAAGAACAGACATGGCAATTATTTTTATGTGGGTCACTTAAAAAATTCATAGTTTTAATAAGCAATTCTTATACTGGTGGTGAATTCAGAGGTCACCTTGAAACTTCTTTTTTTTCTTTTCTCCTCATTTCTGATTTTAGAGAACAAAATAACTCATTAACAAAAAAGTAGGTTAGGTTCTCTCCTGACCTTTATCAAGACTTTTATCCACATAAAATTTAATTAAGTATAATGCTGATATGGACAAGGCAGAGGACAGGAAAGTTAAAGCAAAAGGACAGGCAATTTAGCTGTATGTTTATTAAAAGCGCTATCTGGTTGTGTGTGTCTGCATGTGTCTGTGTGTGTGTTGCATGCATACTCTTGGGCATGCCACAACCTGGAAGACATGACCTCACTAGGAATGTCACCTCTGCTACTTGTCATCATAAAGCTCACAGATCTCTCATTCATTGTATTAAATCATTATTGATATCCATTAAAATGCATATATTATTGGGCAGAAAACACATTCTATATCAGGGGCACTCTTCCCTGATTTAGTGCTACAGATAGTTGGCCACCAGCAAGCTCTCCCTGGGGCAAGGGGAGTCCAGAAAAGGACCTGCCTGGAGGGCTCCTGGGAAGCCTACACTCTGTGCTCATCTCTACCTCCCTGACCCTGGCAAATCCCATGAAGAAGTGCTTCTCTGCTTGAAAACTGAGTAGCAAACCCTTTGTGCAAACTCTATGCACGATGACCCACACACCACCCCTCCCTTCCATGACTATATTGGGCACACATCTACCAGCCCACAGTGCTGTCTGCTAACCACCTGACTCATAACACCTGGAACTTAAGACACCAGCCACCCTAATCAATCTTACCGTCAAAATACCTCCCTCCATCTTGTGTTCTGTTACCCATTTCCTGAACACCAGGATGGAGACTTTTCTGTGATTTCTAAAATCCAGTACAGGCCTTCCTTTCCAACATTCAGGACTAGTAAGGGCGGGCACCCCTGTCTGCTCCACCACGCACCTGGCATGATGGGGTTCCGAACACTGAAGGAAAGCTCTACAGAGACACGTGATCACACAAGTGCTAATCCGGAAGACACAAACAGTGGCTAATCCGGAAGCTTATAAATATATTAGCTATAGAGACCTTAATTGGACTGGTATTATACATATAAAGTTGAGATCGCTGACAAAAACCTTTTCCAGGTAAAGCTATTCTCAGTAGACCTAAATTACAATCTTCTGGGAAAATGGATCCACCATCAATATCGAGTTCCGTGATTCCTGGGCATTAAGAAAACTAGTTAAACCAGATTTTTATTGCTTAAAAAAATGCTATAAGATAAATTTAAAATTAAATTCAAGCACCTGAATTCATTTTAAAAATACATATATGAGAGGGGGGAGGATCAAGATGGCGGACGAGAAACACCGCCAGACAGAGCGTCTCTGCAGAAAAGACAGATTCTAGCAGAAATTAGAAAAAAGAAGTAAGAAGACGAGCATACAGCGGACGAGGGCCAGAAGGAGGGGTACCTGAGACCCCGGGAGACTCCACGGGAGGAGGCTGCGGAGGAGAACTGGAAGCTGAGACCGCCGGAGCAGCCCGGAGACCAGCGGCAAGGGTAGGTGGGTTTGCTGTTTCCCCTCCCCTGCATCTGGGACTGCTGGTGGGCTCCCCAGCAAGTGGAGAGACCTGCGGACCCCAGCCCAGAGACAGCCGCCGCCAGCTAGCGGTGAGCCTGTAGCAGACGCGGCACCAGGCTCCCAACTCCCTCGGGGAACCTCTGCATGCACAGACCTGGGCCGCGCAACAGGCGCCATTTTGCCTCCTCCTCCCCTCCGCCGACCCTACCAGCGGCTGCCCAGAGAGACAAAACAGCCACCAGCCAGAGGCACCTCCAGGGAACGGGACCTTCCATTTTGGGACCCTACAGCTGACTAAGGGGAACTCAGACTGTGAGCTCCCTACCCGCCAGCCCTCCCAGGTGCTGCTGGCACGGTGTTCCCAGGAGAACGGTGCCAACTCAGAGGCTGAGAGACATAGACCCAGCTTGGGCTCCCTGTGGGTGAATTGGGACTGGCACTCCTCTCCTTGGTGGGGATACAGTTTGAACTCTGGGACCCAGAGGTTGGACCTGCAGACCAGATCCCATGCACCGAGGTCTAGCATTGCCCGGGGCACAAAAGGGATAGACGTGAACACCCTACTGAGGTGTGTGTGCCTCCAGGGGCAGATCAGTGTCCTAGAGGGCAACCCTCCTCCCAAAAGGAGGCCGTACGCCCAGCCCAGGTGGCGTTCCTGCGCAGGGAACCTCCCCGCCGGCATCAAAATCTGGGGAGGCCTGGTGGCGTGTGGTCTGGCCTGCTGGCAGAGGTCCAGGAGTAGCTGCGGAGTTGGGGAGGGTGGAAAGAAGCAGGGCCTGCTCCAGATTGCGGGTCTCAGACAGCCCCACCCCCACAAGCAGACTTTCTGGCTGAGTGGGGCCATTCCAGCCCCGCCCTGACAGCTTTTCCTGGAAGCAGAGAACAGAACTTTGACCCCTGCTAATGACATTGGTGATGCCTGAGGGCAGGCTTACCCAACCCAATTCTGCCTAGAACAAGAGCTTATAACAGGAAACAAAAACAAAAGCATAGCCTGTTCCTCCAAGCAAGTGCCACCTATTGACAGGGACGGCATCCTGCACAGCCTTTTCACGGCACCCACTGACTCATTATACAGGGAGTGCTCAAATCTCACCCACAGACACCACCTAACGCCTCAGAAACTAAACAAGTTTAGTTTGTGAATACCCAAACAAAAACCTAAAGGAAAGAAACAACAACTGATCGACATGGGAAGAAATCAGCGAAGGAACTCAGGAAATATGAAGAACCAAATGGAAAACACACCCCCAAAGAGGAGCACCAGCCCCCTAGAAATGGACACCAACCAAAAACAGGCAACCAAAATGACAGAAGAGAAATTTCATATGTGGATCATAAGAACACTCACCGACCTGCAATAACAACTCAATACCCAACACAAAGAAACCACAAAAAGCCTCCAGGATCTAAAACAAAAGTTCACTAAAGAAATAGACACAATGCAGAAAAGTTTAACCGAACTCCTGGAAATGAAGAATCAATTCAGGGAACTACAAAATACAGTGGAAAGTCTCAAGAACAGGGTAGATCAAACAGAAGAAAGAATCTCAGAGATTGAAGATAACACCCTCCAACTAAATAAAACCATCACAGAGATAGAGCAGAGAAACAAGAGAAAAGAGCAAAGCCTACAAGAGATGTGGGATTATGTGAAGAAACCTAATGTGAGGGTCATAGGGTTACCAGAAGGGGAAGAGGACAACACCCAAGGGTTGGACAAGCTATTTGAAGATATAATAGAGGAAAATTTCCCAGGCCTTGCTCAAAATCTCAATATACAAGTTCAAGAAGCTCAGAGGACCCCTGGGAGATTCAATGCAAACAAGAAGACGTCACGACATGCAGTCATCAGACTGACCAAAATATCAACTAAAGAGGCCCTTCTAAGAGCTATAAGACGAATGAAGCAAGTGACATACAAGGGAAAGCCAATTCGAATAACACCAGACTTCTCTAATGAGACTTTACAAGCAAGGAGAGACGGGGGCCCCATTCTCACTCTTCTGAAACAAAACAATGCCCAGCCTAGAATCTTATTCCCTGAAAAACTAAGCTTCATATATGAAGGAGAAATAAAGACATTCTCAGACAAGCAAAGTCTCAGAGAATTCACCAAGACAAGACCAGCCCGACAAGAAGTACTCAAAACAGTGTTACACACAGAACACCATAATAGAAACTCACGAATATAAAAACAACCAAAACCCAAAGATTAAAGGCCAGATAATACAATGGCTCAAGAGAGAAATCAAAGCAACAACATCCAACCCAACAGAATGAACAGTAATCTACCTTACCTATCAGTTCTCTCAATAAATGTGAATGGCTTAAAGTCTCCACTCAAGAGACATAGGCTGGCTGAATGGATAAGAAAATACAGGCCAAGTATATGCTGTCTTCAGGAAACACATCTAACCTGCAAGGATGCATATAGACTAAAAGTAAAAGGGTAGAGATAAGTATTCCAGGCAAGTGGAAGCCAAAAGAAGGCTGACATGGCAGTTCTAATTTCAGACGATTTAGTTTTTAAACCAACAAAAGTAGTGAAAGACAAAGAGGGTCATTATATAATGGTGAAGGGCACACTTCAACAAGAAGAGATAACAATTTTAAATATATATGCACCCAACTTAGGTGCACCCAGTTTCATAAAGCAAACCTTACTGGATCTAAGCAAATGGATTAATAGCAACTCCATAATCACCGGAGATTTCAACACCCCACTGACGGCACGAGACAGATCCTCCAAATAGAAAATTAATAAAGAAATAATGGACTTGAACAAAATCTTGGAACAACTGGGTCTGACTGACATCTATAGGACATTCTACCCCAAATCCACTGAATATACGTTCTTCTCATATCAGCTCACGGGACATTCTCTAAGATTGACCATATCCTAGGACACAAAGTAAATCTCAAGAAATTAAAAAAAATAGAAATCATACTATGTACCTTCTCAGATCACAGTGGAATAAAAGTAGAAATCAACTCTAACAGAAACTCACATTTCTACACAAAAACGTGGAAATTAAACAACCTCCTACTAAATGATTACTTCATAAATGAAAAAAACAAGATAGAAACAAATAAATCTATGAAGAAGAAGACAATGGAGAGACAAGTTATCAAATCCTCTGGGACACAGCTAAAGCAGTTCTGAGAGGAAAGTTTATCTCCATAAATGCCTATAACCAAAAGACAAAATGATCACAAATAGACATTCTAATGAAACGACTCAAAGAGCTGGAAAAAGAAGAACAGGCCAACCCCAAACCCAGCAGAAGAAGTGAAATCAACAAAATCAAATCAGAACTAAACGAAATTGAAAACAGGGAAGCTATTCAGGAGATTAATAAAACAAAAAGTTGGTTCTTTGAAAAAAATAAACAAAATTGACACTCCATTGGCTAAGCTAACGAAAAGCAGAAAAGAGAAATCTCTAATAAGCTCCATCAGGGACAAAAAAGGAGATATCACAACTGATCCCAAAGAGATACAAGATATAATTTATGAATACTACAAAAATCTTTATGCACACAAACTGGAAAATGTGGAGGAAATGGACAAATTTCTAGAAACACACAGCCTCCCTAGGCTCAATCAGGAAGAAATAGATTCCCTGAACAGACCAATCTCAAGAGCTGAAATAGAAACAGCAATTAAAAATCTCCCTAAAAAGAAAAGTCCCGGTCCAGATGGCTTCACACCCGAATTTTACCACACTTACAAAGAAGAACTAGTACCTATCTTACAGAAACTATTCCACAACATCGAGAAGAATCGAAACCTCCCCAACACCTTTTATGAAGCGAATACTACTCTGATACCAAAACCAGGAAAGGATGCAACAAAAAAAGAAAACTACAGACCAATATCCCTAATGAATATAGATGCAAAAATTTTCAACGAAATCTTAGCTAACCGAATCCAGACACTTATCAAAAAAATAATCCATCACGACCAAGTGGGCTTCATCCCAGGGATGCAGGGATGGTTCAACATACGTAAATCTATAAATGCAATTCACCACATAAACAGAAGCAAAAACAAAGACCACATGATTCTTTCAATAGATGCAGAAAAAGCTTTTGACAAAATTCAACACCCTTTCATGATACGAACACTTAAGAAAATAGGCATAGAAGGGACATACCTAAAAATGATACAAGCCATATATGAAAGACCCATAGCCAACATCATACTGAATGGGGAAAAATCGAAATCATTCCTACTTAGAACTGGAACCAGACAAGGGTCCCCAGTATCTCCACTTCTTTTCAACATAGTCTTGGCTACAGCAATCAGACAGGAAAATAGAATCAAAGGTATCCAAATAGGGGCAGAAGAGATCAAACTTTCACTGTTTGCTGATGATATGATATTGTATCTAGAAAACCCCAAAGATTCAACCTAGAAACTCCTGGAACTGATCAATGAATTTAGTAAAGTCTCAGGATACAAAATCAATACACAGAAATCAGAGGCATTCATATACGCCAACAACAATCTAATTGAGAACCAAATCAAAGACTCAATTCCCTTCACAATAGCAACAAAGAAATTAAAGTACCTAGGAATATACTTAACCAAGGAGGTAAAAGACCTCTACAGGGAGAACTATGAAGCACTGAGGAAGGAAATAGCAGAGGATGTAAACAGATGGAAATCCATACCATGCTCATGGATTGGCAGACTCAACATCATCAAAATGTCTATACTATCCAAACTGATCTACAGATTCAATGCAATGCCTACTAAAATCCCATCAGCATTCTTCACAGATATAGAAAAAATAATTTTACGCTTCATATGGAACCAAAGAAGACCCCGAATATCAAAAGCAATTCTAGGCAACAAAAACAAAATGGGAGGCATTAATATGCCAGATATCAAACTATACTACAAAGCTGTAGTAATCAAATCAATATGGTATTGGCACAAAAATAGGAATATTGACCAGTGGAACAGATGTGAGAATCCTGATATAAAACCATCCTCATATAGCCATCTAATCTTTGACAAAGCAGACAAAAACATACGCTGGGGAAAAGAATCCCTTTTCAATAAATGGTGATGGGAAAACTGGATAGCCACCTGTAGAAGGCTAAAACAGGACCCACACCTTTCACCTCTCACAAAAATCAACTCACACTGGATAACAGACTTAAACCTAAGGTATGAAACTATTAGAATTCTAGAGGAAAAAGTTGGAAACACTCTCCTAGACATCGGCCTAGGCAAAGAGTTTATGAAGAAGTCCCCAAAGGCAATCACAGCAGCAACAAAAATAAATAAATGGGACATGATGAAACTACAAAGCTTCTGCACAGCCAAAGAAACAGATGTCTGTTTACTTTACATGAAAGTAAACAGACAACCTACAGAATGGGAGAAAATTTTTGCATCCTATGCATCCGATAAGGGACTGATAACTAGAATATACTTAGAACTCACGAAAATCAGGAAGAAAAAATCAAATAACTCTATTAAAAAGTGGGCAAAGGACTTGAACAGAAACTTTTCTAAAGAAGACAGAAGAATGGCCAACAAACATATGAAAAAATGCTCAACATCTCTAATCATCAGGGAAATGCAAATTAAAACCACAGTGAGATATCACTTAACTCCAGTGAGAATGGCCTTTATCAAAAAGTCTCCAAACAATAAATGCTGGCGTGGATAGGGAGAGAAAGGAACACTCCTACACTGCTGGTGGGACTGCAAACTAGTTCAACCTCTGTGGAAAGCAATATGGAGATACCTTAAAGCGATACAAGTGAATCTACCATTTGATCCAGCAATCCCATTGCTGGGCATCTACCCAAAAGATCCAATGACACTCTACAAAAAAGACACCTGCACTCGAATGTTTACAGCAGCACAATTTATAATTGCAAGGCTGTGGACACAGCCCAAGTGCCCATCAATCCAAGAATGGATTAATAAAATGTGGTATATGTATACCATGGAGTACTATTCAGCTCTAAGAAACAATGGTGATATAGCACATCTTATATTTTCCTGGTTAGAGGTGGAACCCATACTATTAAGTGAAGTTTACCAAGAATGGAAAAACAAGCACCACATATACTCACCAGCAAACTGGTATTAACTGAACAGCACCTAAGTGGTCACATAGGTACTACAGTAATAGGGTATTGGGCAGGTGGGAGGGGGGAGAGGGGTGGGTATATACATACATAATGAGTGAGATGTGCACCATCTGGGGGATGGTCATGCTGGAGACTCAGACTTGTGGGAGGAGGGGGGGAAATGGGCATTTATTGAAACCTTAAAATCTGTACCCCCATAATATGCTGAAATAAAAAAAAACATTAAAAAAATACATATATGAGTATTTAGGCAGAAAGATTAGGAAGAGAACATTATTATTTTGAATGCTTTACTCATAGATTTAAAGTGGTCACTAAAAAATGGGAGGTAGTAGAGGAACTTAGAAAGGGTGTGGGGGACACAATCAAGTCACCAAAGGAAAACTCCAGCTTAAAAATTGTCTCTCCCCTTCCAGCCCTTCCCAGCAGCAAGTCTCTTTTAGAATATAAAATTTTCTCATGAAAAGCCTGTCAACGTAGCTGGGCTCTTTTAACCTGATACCACTTCACTTTAAATTAAAATGCGCTTTGTTTTTAGACCTGGAGTTTGTTTCTAACAGAAGGGTATTTATGGTACACAGGAGCACTCAGTGCACTGGCACATACTTACTCTGTATGTTAAAATAAACATTTTTACTTTGAGGGCAGAGGCAGAAGAAAAGCCAAAGAATGAGAGACAGGTTTCCAGAGAGGGCTGACTGCTGGGATGATGTGCGTGTCACTTAGGAGGGCATTGGTAGTGGAGCCTTGTGTGCATTTTGTAAAATGAAAGTTTTAGTCTCTAGGAAAAAAATGTCATGTGAGGATAATGGTGAAAATTAATTAAAGGGGTATATATATAACTTTGGATCTCTCTTTTTATTACTATTTTACCATAACAGTTACATCAATGTCATGCTAATGGCTAAATATTTCCCTTGCAGGGTGGAGGGATGTGATTATATGGACTCTTGTTTACAAGACAAAATAGTTACCCATATGGGTGATATGGGAGAGACCCCTCTTGTGTACATTTTCATGGGAGGTTCTTTAAGCACAGAAATTTTTAATTTTGACTTCTAAAATCCAGGAAAGGTTTCACACTTTTGATCAAAATAAATGCAAAATAATTTAGTCTGTTCTTCTTGATTCATTTAGGATTGTTGCGGTTCCTAGACATTATTATCTTAAATGCCTTGTAGGGTTACCCAGGGCTGTTGTAATGGTCCCAGAGCTTGGTGCTTCATCAGTCGAACAAGGATTTGGTGGTTGTTTTGTTGCTTTTTATATTTTCCCATCCCTTTCCTCACCATCTACTGTGTTTTATTGCTATACTTTTCCCAATTCTTCAACCTCATATTTTTCACTGTCTTCTTTCCCATAGCAGATAAGTAAGATTGTGGTTCAGCTCTTGTGAACCAGCTCTATCTTTGTGGATCAGCTCTATCTTTTGAAAAAAATCCTACTTTTTGATCTCCTAATGGAACTCAATATTCCCTATAAATTATTCTTGCCAAAATATTGATCCTGAGTCTGATCAAATCACTATATCCAAGTCAAGTGCCAATTTACAGTATATAGAGGAGTCAAATAAACATGTTAAATGATACTTGGCCAGTGCAATTGGCAACATCCAAAAACAGACAAACAGAGCAAGGAAAAAAGAAAGACAGACAGACATGCAGGGGAAACCTATAGATTGAAAGAGACTAAAGAAACTTGTCAGCCAGTTACAATATAGAGGACTTACGTGGGTCTTGCTTTAAAAAACTGAAAACAAAATGAAAAAATATGAGGCAATTAGGGGAAGTTGAACACTAACTAGATACTTGATGATTTTAAGGACTTATTGTTAATTTTTTAAGGTGTGATAATGGTGGTGTGGTTATGTTTGTTTAGTGGTCCTTTTAGAGACAGATACTGACATTTAGGAATGAGACGATATGAGTTGATAATTGTTGAAGTTCAGGTAGAGGTACAAGGGGATACCTTATACTGTTCTCTCTACTTTGAATATGTTTGAAATTTTCCATAAGCAAATGTTAAAAAAGAACAAATTAAAACTCTACTTTGAAACTCAGTCCTGTCTGTGCCCATTATTTCACATATGTTTCTAGAAAGAGTGGTCTCCACTCACTGTAGAAGCTCTGATTTGTTTTGGCAGTTCTCACAGTTGCTTTTTCTGTGTCCTGTTTCTTCTTAATTGTCCCTTTCCTAAGCACGCTTCTCTTCCTGCTTCATGCTAGGAGTCTTAACTTGTGAGCTCATAGATGAGCTTCAGAAGATCTATAATTCCTCTGAAATGTAGTGCTTGTGCTTCGTATATGCAAATGTGCATTTTGGGGCGTTAGGCTCATGACTTTTATCAGACTTTCAAGCATCCAGGATTCAAGGTTACAGACTGGCTCACCGCACGCCATCCTGAATGGTCAGGCTAATGGCTTTTTCTTCTACCTGTATGTTTGATATCTCATGTCTATCTCTGGTCCACAACCCTGTCCTGTGCTTCAGCCCTGTCCATTCATTGGTCTACTCTTTACCTCCACTAACTCCTCAAAGATAACATGTTTGGGTGATGGTTGTTCCATTTATCCAGTTGCTGTTCATGCCAGATACCTCTGAATTAACCTAGATTTCACTTTCTTCATTGTCTAAACACTGGCATCTGAATAGTGATGAGACTCTGGCAGTTTTACCTCCTAAATGGTATATCTTTGGTACCCTCTTCTTACCTGGTTACTGGACTCCCACTGTAAACCTTCTTACCAATCTCCTTGCCTCTAGCCCTGCCTCTTCTGTTCCCTGGAATGATGTCACTAACACAAAAACCTGCACTCATCACAGAAATGTGAAACCACTTCACATCTTTGCTGACATCAATAGCTGACAAAGTCTTAGCATGACCCTTCATCACCCATCCCCTGTCTTGTTTTCTGGCCCGCCCTCCTCATACCTGTGTACTGTATGGCGTTTGACAAGTCTTCTAGGATTTGCTTCTACGTTCACTCTATCTGGAGAGCACCACCCTCGCCACCACCCTGCCCTTTCTTCTTGACAACATGGGATGGCCCACTTTACCCCTCAAGTCTTAAGGATGACCCTTCTCTCTGAGCCTTCCAGATGATCAGCACCTGGGGTGCTGCTTCTCAAGTGCTCTTGCTGCATTTGCAATTGTCACCTGTCACAGGGCTATAAACTAACCTGTTAGTACCTTCAGAGCATCTTTTGGATATCTAGCTTTTGCCTAATACTGAGGGCACAAGTTTTTACTGCGTGGTGTGGAATGCTGAACTGAGCCTCCAAAGACTCATTTTCTTGTCCACGTGTGGACACCACTTTGAGCCCTTCCCAGGAGGTAGTAGCAAGGAGACCACAGGGCTCGTTTTTCTCTTGGGCCCGATTTTCCCAAGAGAGGAGAGGTTTTTAATATATTTATAAACACATCTCTAAGGTGACTTTATTAGGATGAATGGATAAGTCAAAAGTCAGTGAGAGCATGCCCAGATGCCAGTATGGAGACTAATGACAATTCTCTGTGAAGTACAAACAAGTAAAGGCATGAGTTTTTTTATAAAGCTTTACTCAAGGCCCAGCTCAACATTACCTCTGTGGGGAGGCCCTTCCACCCCCTGAAAGTATGACTCCACCATCTTGCTGTATTGTACCGTGTATAATATTACAGCACAAATCATGCTACACATGACTACTAAACAAATGCCACACTCATCCCAGGTGTTCGCACACTGAGAGGACAACAGGTGAGCAAGGAATCTTCTTTGCTTGGAAGAGTCCTCTTTTTATCTTCCTATAGATGGGACCATGTCACGCCTCTTTACCTAGCGTCAACTCCTACTTGTGTTTATCCCTCATCATGTGTTTGCTGAAGGCTTGGGCGAAGCCCTTTTTCACTTTCCTCACAACAGCCTTGTGAAGTGGACAGGAAGGATATACATGACATATTCATTTTTATATAAAGAAATGAGGTTCCGATGTAACATGACTTGCCCAAAGTCCCACACTGGTCAGTAGGCCCCTTGCATTCAAGTCAATTTTGAAACTAGATGAGTGAGAGGAGCAATGGACTGAGGTATTTACTGTAATAACACTGGGGAATAACAGACAAAGGCAGAAAAGACTCTAAAATCTTCCTTTGCAGAGCCCCTGACAATCAGGCCCCAGGTTCTCTTTCCAGACTGTCTTCAGTGGGAGGCCAGAGTCCTCCAATGGAGAGACAGGTCAAACAACTTGGAATGACAAGCAAGAATTTTTCAGTTGAAAGAATTTTCAATTACCAGCTCATTCTACAAGGCCATCCATGATTTATTCCCCATCACTATGGAAAATGCTGCCCGGGTACAGCCCCAGTCATGGCATCGGGCCCTCTTCCCTCCTGCCCAGGCAAGACAGGAGGCTCTAAACGCAGTGGGATCCAGTGCGCTTCAGGCTTTGCCTGGACTTTTGTGCCTGATGCCCCATTTCTGAGACTCCATGCCAGGGGGACCCACCCTTCCTTTCTGCAGCTCTAGAAAGGAGGGCTGGTTCAAGGGAAGTGATAGAATAACAAAGTTCTAGAGACTTCAGTACTGTCCTCCCAGGGAAACTTGAGGCTAGGGGGAGGATGAATATAAGAAAGAAGTCACCAAGAGTATAATTACTGCAGAAAATAACTTGGAATGAAGAACTCTCCCAGTGCCCCTTAAATCACACCAAGCAGACAAACTATTATGTATCTTTAAAAGGTACTGTGTTTAAATGGAAATTCTGCTTTGAGGGCTCCAGGAGCCAACCACAGGGCATATGTTCTTAGTGAATGCTACAGGAGATGAACTCTCCTTCTGGAGGAGCAGGGAGGAAAGTTAACATGGTATTTATAGACTTGTTAGCCAGCGCAATATAAAATCTGGCATCCAGTGGTGAACAAAACTTGGATTTTAAAACCAGATAACTATCCACATAAGAGCAGCTATTGCACGCCCAGTTCCAAAACAGAGAAAAGCAGGTTAGGTGAGATCTTACATTACACATAATAATCTCACCCAGAGCATTTTATGCAACATGCAGGAACAGAAATAAAATAAATAAATAAGGAGGACAAATGCTAAGTATATGATTAAAGGATTTTGCACCTAAACCTCAGGGAAGAACCTGCAAATGAGGGAACTCCCTTCAGGAAAATGCACAGTAAAAGTCTTTATTTAGCTGCTTTGTTCACCTTTTCTTCACATCCAAAGCCCATCATATTACTGTTGTAATTGCTGACTTCAAACTATAGTGCTTCATATCAAGTTGGACAGGAAGGGAGAATGGAGCAGAGATCAAATAAATTAAAATGTTGCCTGATGTTAAATTATTTAAAATGCTGATGATCTCAGTACTAAATTCTGAATCTCTGGCAGCAATCACATAGAGCACTGAGCCATCCAATTCACACGTTAATGTAAATTGATAATTGCTTGTCATATTCCTTTGATTTAGAACTTTCTTTATATACACAAATAATTTTATTCAGCACAGAATGTATCCAGGAAGATGGGGATAAAGATTATAGAAGAAGAAGAATATTAATCATAACAGCCAAGTAAGTGAGTTGGGATCCTCAGAGTGTTTCTACATCTGATCAAAATCACGACCCAGAGAGCAAAAATAACTTTCTCCATCACTCAGATCATCAGCCAAACTGGCAAATGCCAGTGGGAAACTAACGTTCCATGTAAGTAAAGCTCTCTAATCATTCTAGGTCCCTGGAGCTCCCCTGTCCCAAGAAGTGGCCAATCAAAGGGAGAAGGTCACTACATTTACGAAGGTCGATTAATGCTGGAAACTTTACAGATACCACATTTCACATAATCTTTATTATAACCCTGTGTTAAATAGTATCTCCATTATGCAGATAAGGAAATGAAAACTCAGAGAGGCAAAGTGATTTAACTAAGGTTATACTGTTAGTAGATTCAGAACTTATACTAAGTCTGTCTGACTTTTAAGATCCTTCCTAACTCAGTTTCTATGATGGTGATGACTGTTATTAACAACTACCATTTTATTGAATATTTATTATATGCAAGGCTCTAAGCAATTTACATACATTTTTCCATTTACTTTAACCACCATCATACGAGGTATTATTATTCCCATTTTATAGATGGATATACTGAGGTTAGAAGGGATGAATAGCCTGCAAGTTTATCCAAGTGTAAGGGAAAAGTCAGGATCTGAATCATGTTCTATTTAATATCTGACCTGAAAGTCCAAGGTGAACTTTGTTATTGGGCTATTCCATTCATTGACCACAGCATAACTAGATTGAGTCTAAGATTTTTGTTGTAATATTCACTGATATCTCTTATAATATTACCAGTGAATATCAAGCCCTATAAACATCAGTACCTGTTGAACATGAACCACTGCAAAATGGACCTACACATTTCTCTTGTTATTGTCGAATTTTCTGACATGCTCTAAACAAGGTTACTTTGTGTTTATAGCAGCTTCAAATACACCACTAAATTTCCAATTAGCTCAGATAGTACATTTACTATACAATATCTGCAGGCAGTATAAACACAGTGGTTAAGATTACTAGCTCTGCCTATTCATCTGTAAAATGAAGATGATACAATCTATCTCATGGGACCACTGTATGAGATTTAAATAAAGTCATGTACGTGCTTAGTTGCACATAATAACCACACAATATAATAACACAATGGAGTTGGGTGCAGGGTGGCATGCACTTCTAGTCCCAGACACTTGGCAGGCTAAGGTAGGAGGATCACTTGAACCCAGGAGTTCCAGGCCAGCCTAGGCAACATAGTGAGAACTTGTCCATAGAATAAAATAAAATAAAATAAAATAAAATAAAATAATAAAATAAAATAAAATAAAAGGAGGGCAATTTTTATTGCTCTCCTATTTTGGAATTGGGTCTAAAAGCAAAAAGCTCCTTTTAGGTACAGTAAGAATACAAGAACTGACAAATTAGTGAATGAATCTGAATTGTGGTATAAGCCTGGAATCAAGCATCTGATTTGGGGGCAGATTTGGTGCCTGATTTCTAGACAAACCAGATGTCCTGCCCCCTTCTTTAAAGAGGAACATTAAAAAATTTAAAATATCTCTCAGTGTAGGAAAGGTTTAAGAAAAGAGCTGTAGGATTAACTGATGGAGAAAAAGAAACAAAAGATACAGCATAGTTAAATAGGAAATAGGATAAACATGGTAATGCTAAAAATAACTCAATCACAAAACCAAGAGGAAGCTGGTAGAGGTAAAAATGCCTAAGTATCCTGAGGATGGAAATTTCCACTAACCAAAAGAAGCAGCTTTCTTCTATCAGAAGACTTAGAATTTTAAGAAGGTTCTTGTCCCCCCATGCCTCTCCAAAGGGAGCAGGTGAAATATTACTTTACTTAGGACATTAGGTCAAACGAAAAACATCGAATGGGATCCTTCAGTGCAAAATATTGTGTGTGGGGAGAACTTCCCTCCGACTTTTGATGTATCTTTGGCAGCAACGTTCGAAAGGAAATGCAACCGTTCTAGGACTCGATTTTCTTGGAAAATGTACAATCTGGCCAGCCTTTCAGCCAGGTCCCAGTAATTGGAAAAGGTAAACCAGGTTGCCTAATAACTCTTTAACATAAATGCAGAATGCATAACTTAACACACATTTTTAAGTGACATATACCTTCACAGACTTTACAAAACACTCCTCCCTCTCTCCTTTCTCCTTTAAAGTATCAGAGATGTTTTTCCAAACTTATTACATTAGAATATGCTTGTTCAACTTCTTAGTAAACGTCTTTCAAAGAAGCTGTTAGAATCATTGGATTTCCTCAAGGTAAATGTTTACACAGGTTTCTCTAATATTTAAAAGAAAAAAAAGGAAATGGACTTATTTTCTGGGGTGCCATTCATCTTATAGCAAGTCTCAGTCATGCTAATTTCTACCAAAGCAATCGATATTGTGGAGAAATCACACATCACTCCCCACAGCCCATGTTAAAACCTACTTTAGTGGCTTCTCACTCATTACACTCAGCCCCAGTCAGAAATGGGGCTGTAGACAAACGTGTCTAATATTATTTCCCAGGGTTTGGTTTCTTTGGAGAAATTTATTGGCTACCAAGCTAAATTTGTATTCATTTTAACTTTTTCCTGAATTAACAAGCACAAAAACCTTAAGAAGTCATTAGTTTCAATTTTTACACCACTTTTCACACCATCTTTGTATCTCAAAAACATAGATAACGCTCTCATGTATGTTGAGTACTTTATAAATTGCTTGATTGATCTCAAGTACTTTACAAATCTAGGCATTGTTGGCCAGTTATCTATTAGAACTAAGTCATACAATCTTTCGAAAAATATAATCCCTGACTTCTCTAGGGGTATAGATCAGAAAGACTCCTACATAGGAATGGTGACAGAGCGATGTTGAGCAAGGGCTTTGGAGTCTCAGAGCCCTGGGGCAGGGTCCAGACTCTAACACACACTAGATCATTTTATTATCCTCCTTATACAGATGAGGAAACCTTGGCCTCAAGAGATGAAAGTAAATTGCTCAAGGTGAAACAGTCAACCAGTGGCAGAACCAGGACTCAAACCTGCGCACTGTGACTTGAGAGCCAGAGTAAATACACCAGACAGAGACTTTTTTTTTTTCCGAGACAAGGTTTTGCTCTGTTGCCCAGGTTAGAGTGCAGTGGCGTCGTGATAGCTCACTGCAACCTCAAGCTCCTCTGCTCAAGTGATCCTCCTGCCTCAGCCTCTCAAGTAGCTGGGACTACAGGTGTGCACCACACACCCTGGCTAATTTTTCTATTTTTTTGTAGAGATGGGGTCTCACCATGTTGCTCAAACTTCTGACCTCAAGCAATCCTTCCGCCTCAGCCTCCCAAAGTGCTAGGATGACAGGCATGAACCACCGCACCTGGGCCACAGAATCCGTTTTTAAGGATTCATCTTTAATGCAACTCAATGATGTGTCTTTACTTGTCAACGAAGCTCACAAAGAAATCTCTGTAGTGACTTCCCACTAAAGACGCCCGTGTGTGTCAAAGGCGGCCATCTTCATGAGCTCTCTCCAGCTGTGGAGAACTTGTGAAGGGCCCGAGGCGTCAAGAATGCCCACAGCACAGCCCCTACCCTCAAGGGCACACGCCCTAGTGAAGGCGTGTGATCTCTCAGCAAAGCTGCCCAACCAGAGACCGAACAGTGGAATTTAAGTGGTGCCAACACATTGTCCCCTCTGCCCTGTGACACTCTGACCCGGCCCCAGACTTCAGTCTGCGTCTGGCCTTGAGCATCCTTGTCTATTTCCTTTAACGTGCCTTGCTGGGATGATTGTGTTCTACATGTACTGTGAAGTCAAAAAAAAAAAAGCAGGAAGCATCACACCAAGGAACTTGATGGGCTGCACAGGGAGGGGGCCAGTCCCTCCTCCAGCACTAAGTCACCCAGACAAAGCACTGCGCTGTAGGAGGGACCAGGAGACCTGCCTGGGTGACACAAACAAGGTTCAAGTCCCTTCCAGCTCTCAAATTCCTGAAGGAGAAATACAACTGCAGAATGGAACCTTTTTCTCAGCATAGCACCTGCTCAGGACTTCCTGGGCAACACCAAGTTTGGATTTGAGCTAAATTCTATATGCTATTCATCAGGAATGAGAAGAGTCCATTTTTGAGAGCTCCTAGGAATTTGAACTCTTTAGCTTTCCTCTTCTCCCGCCCCCACTTGGAAAAGTCCATAAAATGGTGTTATGGCTGCAGATTAGACAGAGGTTCCTTCCAGACCCCACCCAGCAAGCCCACGACAAGGTGACACCCCACCTCTACCTTACCCCCCAGCTGCGCATGGTCTTTGCACTCAGGGCATGACACCAGGAAAGGAAAACGGTTCTCAGGTAAGACAGGAAGCAAATACAGAGCAAAGATAGAAGAAGAAACCAAGTGCCAGGGGAAGGTCTGGTGGAACTTCTTACAGAGAAAGATTTCCCATTGATTGCTGTTGCTTTGCTTTGCTGAAACAAGAGCCTTGATTTTGTGTTTCAGGTCAATTTTCTGGGTTCACTTTGCAGGAAACCTGATCTGAATTCCAAACTCTGTTTTAAGCTTGCAGAATGATTTCGCTCCCTGAAATGAACAGTTATTGAAACGTAGGGGAGGGGAAGGCAGAGACAGACAGACTTTTTCCTACCCTTCGCATCTCAGCTCAAAGGTCATGCCATCAGGGAGATCTTCAAAAGTTCTTCCCTCTCGACCCAGCCACTCAGTCCCACTGCCTCAGTTTACTGACTTTACTGATATACTTAGTGGGATGTGGAATGATCACATGCAATGATTTGTGTACTAGGGCATGGCTGCCACCTCTCTTAGAAGAGACAGTCCACGACACCAGGGACCTCCTGTCTTGCTCACAGCTGTATTTCCAGCTCACAGACCAATGCCTGCCACTGATGAGTGTTCAACAGATGTTTACGGGGGGATGAATAAGGCAGAGCTAGAGGGGCAAGAGAATTAGGGAAGTCCTAAGAAGGGGAAATGGGGGCGAAAGGCTCTTACCTTTATGTGTTCCAACAACCAGCCAATTCAATAGGTAATAAAGCAGCATGGTACAGACCACGTGTATGTTTTGACGTTTAGGGAAGCATGTTGCTAAGTCGTAGATTCCTGGTGGCTGGGCAGAACTGGGTTCCAATGCCACTCTGCCTCAGCCCTAGAGAAATGACGATTTCTCTTCATCCTGAACATTTCACATGGGCCCCTGACTTTGCCACTAGCCCTTCTATGTGCCCTATGTAGGTGCACTACCCCATTCTCTAGAGCTTCAAATCTCAAAGACTTCACCCCTTACCCTTAACTAGTATTGGAACTTCATAAAGAAAGTAGGTGCCTTAGAATGAGAACTCCTGCATGTTCCATACCCCCTACTTTTGAACCAGCTGCAATGCAAAGTGTCCTTCTGCTAAGGCCAACCTCTCCACCCTTCTCACCTACCAAGGACTTCCGCGATTTCCCCTTTTCTCCTGCAACATCAGCATCTGTTTCTATTGGATCATTTTCTTCCTCCAATCCTATTCTCCTCTCCTCACACTCCTGCTGGGCGTTGGTCGCCACCATGCTGCTCTCCTCACTATTTTCACCGATCTTACCCATCTGTGAGCCACATGTGGCTTCTTTTTCTTCTTTTTATGGACAGGGCCTTGCTCCGTCACACAGGCTGAAGTGCAGTGGTGTGGTCATAGCTCCCTGCAGCCTCCAACTCCTGGGCTCAAGCAATTCTGCCACCTCAGCCTCCCAAGTAACTGAGACTACAGGAGGCTAATTTTTTTTTTTTAAGAGACAGGGTCTCACTACAATGCCCAGGATGGTCACATTCAGCTCCAGATCACATAAAACGTGACTAGTGCCACATGCTGAAACGGTAATACCATGTTGAATGGTAATTCTGGATATACTGAATTAAATAAAATGTTTTATTAAAATTAACTTCGTCTGTTTATTTTTATAATGTGACAACTAAAAAATGTTCAATTCCATATGTGGCTTGCTTCATAATCCTGTTGGACAGCAATGATCCAGAAAAACAGAAAGAGGTGGGTCATGGAAGGCTTTGCCATTATACTAGAAAACTTCAGTTTATTCCATAATCATTCCTTCCATAGGTAATGGGAGTCCTGGGAGCATCTACGTGGGCAAGTAAGATGTTCAGATCTGCACTTCACAAAGACAGGCACACAGTAGACACCCATAGGCATTACATATTTTAAACTAGTCCTCCCTTGGTCCTCTGTCAAGAGAAGATTGGGAAAGAAAGACTTCTGCACACCTACTCTTCTCTCTGCCGGCCCAGCAGAGAACCCTAAGCACTGCTCCTGGCAGCTGAGCAGAGGGAGGATTTTCCATGATGATGGTTTTGGAGCAGAGCAGGAAGGACTGCAGGGCATGGTGACCACCATGCAGACACACCCCACTGCAGCCCTGCCACCAAGGGAAGGGCTGCCAAGCCCACTGTGCCACCAGCGGCTGAGAGGAGACAGCCTCGCACTGCTTCCTCAGGCCACGGCAGGCTTGCCCAGGGAATGACTCCAGGCCCTGCAAAAAGTCCACCCACCTGTGACTGGGACAGCTCACAAGAGAGGGACAGATGTGGTTCCTCACCCGACACATTTAAGAGAACAAAAGCATATGCACCTCTTGGTCTGGCTTGGTTGTCATTGATTCCGAATTTTAGTGTCAAAAAGTCTGTGATCAAATGAAGGTTTTCAAAAAAGAAAAAAGACCCTGGCACTTGTCTTTTGACATCAAAATGTCAACTATCAAAATATCAAAATGATGTCTGTTTTTTCACTAAAAACAGCAAAAGCAAAGCAGAGGCATTCTTAACAATGATTCTTAACAATCTTAAGGATTTTATGAACCTCTCACATTCTCCATTTAGGACTTCAGCAAATACCTTAACTCACCAAAGCCTATAAATTTTGCAAGAACATGAGGCTATATTTTTCCTTCTTCCTCACAGAGGCACCAGATCTTAAAAGAAGGAATGATGAACGAGAATAGTTATAATATTCCAAGGCTAATGAGAACCAAAGATGAACGGTAGAAAAATCTGGTATTTGGGGACAGACATCTGGTGTGCGCTTGAGTTAACAGGTCCTGACCTCATTTAAATTCCAGAGCTATTTTATCAGATAAGAAAAACTAAGCCAAAAAAGCACTCATAAATCAGTGCAAATTCAAATTTCACTAATTACTTTTAAAAGCCTGTTTTTCAAAATATAAGCTGACTACTCATTAAGATATAAATTATATTTATGGACATTTTGAGGATTTTAATAGAATAGCTGTTTGTCACTGTACTAATATTGGGGGAAAAGAAACATTAATGAAAGTCTAATAAAGAGTAAAATGTGTTATGTTTGAAATGGCAAGTGCTTGTATCTGAGTGGAGGACACTCACTGGAACATCAAGCAAGGTTAATTGGCTGAAAAATTTCTTACCACCTAACAGATACTTTCATGCAGTATTATTGATTCTACTGATACAGTCTCAAGATCACAGATTACAGATGGATGTGCTGCCTAGGGTTGCCAGGTTTAGCTTAAAAAAGGAAGAAAGAAAAAAGAAGACCCCCTCCCCCAGTTAAATTTGAATTTCACATAAACAGTGGATAATTTTTTTAGTGTAAGTATGTCTCCAAGTGTATCACATGGGACATACTTATGCTAAAAATTATTTGTAAAAAATTATTATAATTTAAAAATTACTTGTGTTTTTAGTATACTGTATTTTACCTGGCAAACCTAATGTGGTCTTGTAGTTATGCTATGAAGCTGCTAGAATGCTTCAACTGAATATTACAATAGCAGATCCTTCTAAGTACCTCGAGTTGCCCTCAGACAAAAATCCAGTAATTCTGTCACACCAGATGGAGCCAAATGTGACTAAGCAGACACCTCAACACAACATCCACAGTGTCCATGGAAACACATTCAAAAACTGTCTGCCTGCTTTCCTAAATTAATTTAGAATCATACAATCACAGAATTTTAGAATTGGAGATTTGCATAGATTCTTTTTTTTTTTTTTAAGAAAAAAATTATGTCATTCTCAAGCATAACGACCTTTCCCACACTCAGTTACCCACACAGGGGTCAGGAGGGTGACAGGAACACCGTGCTGGTCTACACGAGAGCCAAGAAGATGCCAGGGCCTCTCCAGTCCCAGGATCTATTTATTCCTCCAATCTGGCAACTTGGTAAGGGCCACCTTCACCAGCGATGATATAAACAGAAAAGAAATAGACGGTGCAGTCCTGGAGGACCAAATGGGTGTTGAATTCATCTGTGTCACTCAAGCGTTTGGTGCTCAGTGGGCACTCAATAGATGTTTAATGAAAGAGTGACCGAGTATGCAGTCTGGGGTCCCTTAACCCAAAGGTGTCCTGGGCTGGCTCTGGGGGGTGGGATCAGATGGGGAAAGTGAACGAGGAGAGTAAGCAGAGGGCAGGGTGACCACAGCCCTTGCCCTCAGTCCATTTTCCGGACCAGATGCTTTTTCTGCCACGTCCTGATGATGCAGAGGTGTCACCACCTGCATTCGGGTCCTCAGGAAAGCACCGGGCGCTCAGTGGAGTTTCAGCTCCAACCCACCTTCTGTGGCCCGAGGAAAACATAATCGGCTCCAGAAGACAAAATGAAATCAGAACTATCACAATTAATAAATGTTTGTTTCAGTGTCTACAAACTTTTACTGTAAGTCAATAACCAAACGCAACTCCATGCTCATATCATTAAATAGAAGTTGTATTTAATGTAGGATGTGTGTACATTTTGCTAATTCTGAGCTAGCTCATTCGGAGCTAGCACTGTCCGTGCTCCCTCCTCTGCCCCATCTGAAGCTGCTCTAATCGCAGGGTGCACTACCCGGCAGACCACCTCTCACAACCTTCCGTAAAAAAATTATTCCTCCCCGCCCCTCCCTGCCTTCTCTCCTCTTCCTCCTCCCAGCTGCTCTTTGCAGCAATGCCTGCATTTAAAATGTTTCTTCATGCGGAGCATTTGTTTACCTGCAAAGTGTCATATGTAGTCCCCTACACAGTGATGTATGTAGCACATGGGACAACTAAGAAACTCCGTGTAGTTCCGCTGAGAAAAGTTCCAATGGTTGAAGAATGAAAAGAGACACAAATATTAATATTCAAAATGGCCAACTTTTAAAGAGTGCTCACCATGCATAAATGACTGTGCTCAGGAAGTACTGATACCTCACAATACCCATTGAAGTGGGACCTAGTATTATCCTCCATTTATAGACAAGGAAACCAAGGCTCAGAGAGGGTTAGGATCTTGCCCAAGGTCACAAGCAGAACCAGGATTTAAACTTGAGCAACCTGATCTTATTTTAGATAAATTATTGAGCACCCCACCCCTGAAGTCAAGTGGACATGGGGTCATTATCCAAAAGTGGTTCAAACCTGTAAAATTGTTAAGGATTGCCATGCCCACAATGAGCTAAAGTCCAGGGAGAAAGGTGATGGAGGGAGAAGAAAGATATTCAAACATATTTTTCCAAGCAAGGCCAATGTTGAAGATGAGACAGTTACGGTGCAAACACCTCAAGTCGAAGGCAGAGCTATTCAACTTATATTTTGGGGCTGGAGGGCCAGCGGATCAGGAAGTGTAGCTTCTTACTAGCAGGAGCTGGAGAGAGACATCAAATTTCATTAGCTGCAACCACGTCATTTAACAGATGGGTGATCAAAGCCACGGAAAGTTAAATAACCTGCCCAAAACCACCCAGCCCAAGAGCATCCCAGGTCTCCAGACTCCACTCCAGTGCGCACTTTTCTACTCCTAAGTGCCTCTCTGGGCCTGCAAGTGGGAAATGAAAAGGAAAATAATTTGAAAAAGAAAAAAAAAAGGCAATCCAGGACAGATAAGGAGATCCTGACCTGAATGAAGTCTCTCTGAGAAATATTCAAGAATCCACAGAGAAAGAGAAGTGTCTGAAAACAAAATGAGACATGGCAGGTCTTTTTTTTTTCCAAATAGGGGGTAGGTCCACGAAACTAAACCAGTAGAGAGATTTCCCTCAAGGCTAAAAGGGGGCGTTAGCAGATTTTTATAAGCACTAGGCACTGACAAGGATTCATTATGAATATCACATCAAGTTAACTTTTATATCCTGGTTTTGACAGAGTTCTTGGTAAGCAGGAAAAGTCTGGTCCACTTTGGGTGTCAAGATTTTGGCAGTGTGCGTGGCAGGCTTATATCTGGCAAATAAGTGGCAAAATAAGAGCTGGATTCAGCTCAAACATAACCTTTTTTTTGTTTGTTTTTGGTGGGTGTTATTTCAATAGATTTAGGGGGTACAAGTTGTTTTTTGTTACATGGATGAATTGGTACAGTGGAGATGTCAGGGCTTTTCATGTACTTGTCACCCAAACAGTGGCCGTGGAATTCACATGGAATTTGGTGAAAAAGGAAGGCTATTGGTAGGAATGCAAATCAGTCAAATCTCACCTTCACTAGCCTGGGGCCTGGGACCAACTTGGAAATTTCCTCTGCACTTATGGTGCTAGGGAAGGCGACATCTCTCTGCAATCCCTTTACCTGTCCGAATCCCCTAAGCGAGCCCCTGCACATAGAAGGATCTCAGCAAGTGCCGCTGAAGGACTGAATTCATACTTTACCTGTATCTGTTGAGCATCTACGACGTGTTGGGCATTGTGCTGAGAACTCAGGATGCCAGACAAGGTCCCTGCCTGCCCTGAGGGAACCTGGAACCTAGTGGGCAGGACAGGCAGTAGTCGGTAATTATATAAATAGTTATGAGAAGTGCCAGATGCTCTGAGAGGAGGCAACAGGGAAGACATCTCTTAGGAAATGACAATTAAGCCAAGAATCGAGATGGGAGTCAGCAAATTCAAGGACAGGAGGAAGATCATTTCTAGAAAAGCCTGCATAAAATCCCTGAGGCAGGAAGATGCAGGCATTCGGAGAACTGAAGGATGGGGCTGGAACCAGGCGGGTGGTTCCAGGTGCCAACCATGAGAGAAGGGTGGGTTTCCCCAAGGATTCCTGCTCTGACAGCAGAATAAATTGATGGGGGAAAGTAGAAGCCCACCGGTTAGGAAACTTCAGTAATCCTGGCAAGTTTTGAATGGAGAAGTTGACCATACACTGTTCTGAGGATTCACCATTACATAACAATAACCCCAGGGTTAATTCATGCTTGGGTAATAATTTGGAGGAAGACTTTCATAGCACAGGGCCACATTTCTCCTGGGCCCCACCTTTGGTCCCTGTCCTTTCCAACTTCTTTATCTTGATGGGGATGATGCCAGAAGGGAAACTAGCAAAGCTGCCAAGTCTATAAATCTGGGAGGGATGGCCAATATCAAAGACCCAGTTGAATTACTACTCGACTCTTTATAGGCTCAGGGAAAGGGAAGGTTCATAAAGATGAACACTGTATGGTCTCTGTTCTCAAGGAACTCTCAGGCTAGCAGGGGAAGTCTGGGCATAACAAATATTAACTCAAGGCAGGCCGAGATAAGGACCATAGCAGTGCCATAAACAAAGCGGTACGGACGTGTACTGACAAGACAAATGAATTCTGGCAGGCAAGCAAGGAAGGTTTTTCAAAATTGGCCTCTCACTTTTTTCTTCCGGGCTAACATTTTGAGGGGTGAAAGAGGAGGAGGAGGGGGCATTCCCAGCAGCAGGAAGACCTGAGCGAGTCAAGAACAGAGGAGGCAAGTCTGTTGGAGCCCAGGAGCAAGGCAGGCTACCATCCATTTTTTAAAACATCCGGATTAGCATTCACTTGCTGATTGACAAAGTCCTTCTACATACACTGTCTCAGTTAATCTCACATCCACACTGAGCTCTGTAGGACTGGTCTTGATTGACACCTAAGAACACTGGCATTCTGTCACCCAATCACAGGGGACAGAGCCAGAAGTCACACCCAGCCTTCAGGCCCCACTCATGAGCCTTATTCCACTTTTAACCAAGGAGACCAGACAAAACCAATGGTGTGTCAGTGTGGCATTTAACCGAAATTAAAATGAAGACCTCCATTTAGGTTTAAAAAAATTTCCATAAGTGCAGTATGGAGAACACCTAACTCTGCCCCATTGGAAGAATGGATGGCTAGATGTTCTAATGACCAAAAACTTAACACATGCACACAAGTACAATGCTTCGGCTAATATATCTTCATTACAATACAGTTAGAGATTATGATAAATAATGGCCCTTCCGGGGGAGGCTCAGTTTCCCCACTTTGGCATTCGCATCCTAAACCCACTCTATGAGGGCTTTCGGGGCACTGAGTGAGAAGATGCAAGTAATGAGGTTGGCGCACAGCCTGGCACATTCTGTTCACGATAGCTTTTATTCCCTCTCATCACAGCTCTCTTCCAAAGCTAGAACACATTTGAGACACCACATTCGACTTCTGGCTCCACATGTTTGAGAGATACTGAGAATCTGAAGAATGTTTGGGAAGGGTTATCAGGATAGACAATTTGAGCAAGAACTAGTCTTGCAAGTCTGGACACTGGAAAGCCTGGGTTCTTGTCCTAGTTTTGCCACTAACTAGCTCTGTGATCTTTGGCTAGTCACAACTTATTTGTGACTCAGACCCTACCTGTAAAATGATGAGGGTTGAGATATGAATTCTAAATGACTTCCGAAGTCTCATTCGGCTCCAAAAGTCCTTAAGTTTTATGAGTTCTGTCATTGAGGCCCCTTTAAGGGAACCGGATTTTCCAAAGAGAAGATCAGGAGGCTCCATGATAGGGTTTATAAATATGATAAAAGCAATCATAGAAAATAAGAGGATGCAGTGTATTTTACAGGAGAAAATTGGAAAAGTAGAACCAATAGGAGACAGGCTTAAAAGAAAACAGATTTTGGCTCAAGCTAAGGAAAAACGAACTTTCCAACAATAACAATTATTCAATAATGGACACCAAATGTGACCACTAGGATTATGAGCTCCTCAAGGGCAAGAATATTGTATTCAACTTTACATTCCTGGCACCTAGCCCAGTAACTGGCACAGAGGAAACTTTTAAAGGATGGATGGATGGATGGATGGATGGATGGATGGATGGATGGATGGATGGATGGATTGAGAGGAAGGCAGGAGGGAAGGTGGGAGAAAGGAAGAAATGAAAGGGAGCTGCCTAAGAGGGAGTGAACATCCCCATCCTGGGTGTGTTCAGGCATCAGCTGGATGGCCATCTGTAAAGGGTGCTGCAGAATGGATTTCTATCCCGCGTAGGAGGTTCCACTAAAAGGTCTATGTGGTATTTACTTCCTCATTCTCTCTCCACTAACTCATTCTACATATTTTTGTCAGATTAATCTTCCTAAAGGACATTTCTGTTGATATCACCCTCCTACTCAAAAAATTTCAATGGTTCCCCATTGCCTATTCAATTAAGTCCACAATCATGGTATTTGAGAGCTTCATTCCTGCCATGTCTTAAGGATTTTTATTCATTTTCAAAGCACAACTTGAATATATCCTCCATCATGAAGCTGACTACTCATCACCTTCGCCCCTTCCCACAGTTTATCCAAACTATGTCTATTGTTGTATAATAGTGCACAGAATTATAATGCATTGGGTGGCAGTTCTTCTGTGAACTGTAAAGTCCCTGAATAAGGTAATCTTTATGCCTATACCTCCAACAAATAGCAGAGTGCCCGGTTCTCAGCAGTTATTCAATAATAATAAAAGCACTTGTATATTGCTTATCATAAACCAGTCATTCAGTTAAATTCCTGATATGCATTATCTCTTTGGTTCTATTAAACCCCACTAAATAAACAAGGAAGTGAAGGCTTCAGGGAAGATAAAAAATTTGCATAAGACACAAAGCCAACAGGTGGTAGGAGCTGAATTCCAACCTAGTAGTGCCTGCCTTAAAGTCCTGCATGAGTCACTCCACAGCACTGCTCTCCCTTCAGCAAGACCATCCACAGCAACCAAAACGTTTCATTCATTCACTCATTCAACATGTACTTCTGAGCCATTAGGAGACGGGTTCTGTAGGAGAGTTCTTGACCTCAAGAAGTTTTCAGTCTATTGTGTAAAACAGACCAATCAGCAGCTGTGGCACAGTGCAATAATGCTGTCAGAGAGGCATGCACAAGAATAAAAACCTCTCCATCAAACTGGGGAGTCCAGGAAATATTAATAATAGCAATGACTTCCAGTTATTGAGCACCTACTGCATGTTGAACAGTGTGCTGAAAATCTTATCACAAGCTTCACAAACAAACTGCAGCCTAGCAGGGTTACAGTGTAATGGTTAAGAGCGTAGTTTCTTGTTTTTGTTTTTTTTTCTTATACTACAACTTGAAGTCAAAGACCATAGTTTCTAGCATCAAAGTGCCAGTGTTCACCTCCTAGTACTGCTACTTTCTAGCTGCATACCTTGAAACAACTTACCCTTTCTGCACCTGAGTTCCCCCATCTGAAAAATAAGAACAATATAATTCCGTCCTCATAAGGAAATTGTAGTGATTCAAAGACTGAGGCTATCTGAGGCACTAAGAATGCTGCCTGACATACATGTTAACACAAATTTCTCTTATTATGAAGCAACTTGTCTAAGCGCAGAGCAGGTAAGTGTCTGATTCCAATATCCACATGCTCAAACCAACCCTTCCTTAGGAATGCACCTAGGACAAGGTGATATTTGAGCTGAGTTTTTGAAAGGGAAATGAAGGGATGGGGGGAAGGATAGACTGGCAATGGGAACAGACAACATCCCTACTGGCCTATTGCTGCACCATTGCTCATTCTTTTCTTCACGTGGTGTTCCTTCTCTAGTAATCTTGACCTACTGAATTCTTATCTATCAGCCAAAGCCATCCCATCAGACTTCTTCCACTTATTAGACTTCTTCCGCATGTGAGCATTCCAGAATGCTCCCCGTGTATTTGGTTGATAGCCCTCTTGTCAAGGTTAGTCTTGTGTATACGGTTGGTATTTACACACTTTCACCTGTGAAATTAAATAACTCAAACTTAAAAGTTGTTGGAGCTTTAAATTATTCTTGGCCTTGAGAGGAATGTGGCTATGCAGCCTGAGTGGGGGAGCATGCAGCTATAGCTTCTGCTTCTCTGTTTACAGATTCACTCCCTACTTTATTCTCATGCTGTAGAAAATTAGGAAGACCAAGCAGCACCAGAGATAAGATCCCCTCAGATCACTTTCCCTGCCTCATGGAGTAACAAAGTAATAATATTCCGTGGAATGTAGCAATCCATCATCAATCAAATTGCCATAATGTATGCACTGGTCTTGTATGGAAAATACAATACTGTTAAAACTTCTCTGTCTCTGCACATATATAAGTGAAACTTTAACTACCTCACTTTGGAACACTGACCCATCTGTTTGGAGTCAATGTTTACCAGTAGGCTACGCTCAAGCTTTGGGCTTTAGCATCCATACATGTATACACATGCACACATATGAAAGGATATCCACCAGGCTTCCAGAATGCCTTACACTCCTAGGACAGTATACTTTATAAGGCACGACAGACAATGATCATCAGCTTAAGTTTAGAGATATTTGTTATACTAATAATTACCATTCTAAAGCTGAAATTAGAAACCATCCCCAAACGGCAGACAGCTCCACTGTAAACAGTATTTCCTATTCAATCTAACTCATCATCTTGAATTTCTCACCAATGGGGGAGGTAAACTTAGATTTATTATTTAAAACTGCAACTCCATTTCTAAGTAGTTAAAAATCAGGCTGGGCATGGTGGTGCACCTGTAGTTACAGCTACTCAGGAAGCTGAGGCCGGAGGATCACTTGAGCCCAGGAGTTTGAGGTTGCAGTGAGCTGTGATGATGCCACAGCACTCTAGCCTGGGTGACAGAGCGAGGCCCTATCTTAAAAAAAAAAAATCAGAAAAAGAGAACTTGAGACAAAGAAACCTCTATTTTCTCAAATACATCTTTATAAGAAACTGGCACATTTGCTGTCTTGGTTTCCTTGTAAAGCCAGGTGGAAGAAAGTGGGAAGGAATTTTATGTGAAAAATTGTCAGAAACATAATAAAAATTTTCTAATGCTGGAATATGTCAAATATGGTTGTTATTTTGTTTTAAAGCCTGGAGGGATTTATTTTTCTCACGGCCAACTTTTGGTTTGATCAAACACCTCAAGAATATATTCAAGCATAAGTATAATCTCAGATTAGGGGGAAAATGCCGAGAAAATGCACCAAGCCACTGGTGAAGCTCCAGAGTTAATGGATGAAAATGGATAAATACGAATCCCACCTCTTTTCCCTGTTTCAGCCCAATCACAGGAAGGGTAAGTGGATCTGTGGTTACAAGGCAGGCAAAGTGATGGAAAGGATGCAAAAACAGCAAGATGACCCAAACATTACATAATTATTGTTCCCCTAAATAATTAACTCAGCATCTGAGTACTGATTAATCTTTATTTATTATAGGTCTTCTTATTTAAAAAAAAAATCATGGGCTGAAAGATACGTAGAAAATTATAACTGAAGGAGAATTAATGGTTTTTGTGGGGTGGATATTTCAGACATTAACTTATTTTTAACAACTGCCACGACTGGGGAAGCTGTGGGCTGGGGCCACACGCGGTCTTCTGGATCCTTGAGTGCAGCCTTTTTGACTGAATCCAAACTTTCCAGAACAAATCCTCCTAATAAAGGGCTTTGCTCTGTGAAGTCTGGATTTGGTCCAGGGGCCGCGCTTGGGGATCTGGAGGCCACGTGTGGCTTTGAAGCCACAGGATCCCCACCCAAGCGGGGGTTTCCCCAAAACAGAGGTGAGGCAGAAAGACTTGGGGATAGAGTATTTATTGACAATGGTTAAAAATGAACAGGCTTCATGGTAAGGCAAGCTAACTAATGACATTATTTTTTTCCTCTTAACGGTCTAAAATTACATACCTTAGCAATGCTATCTTTCTTTGGGTAAAAAAATGATACATTAGCACAGACCTCATTTTTTGTAGCACCGAAGTATTCTGGTTCCACAACTGCTTGACGGCTAACTTTATAGCTAGCCAGACCTAGAGGATTTACGTCTAATAAAATGTCACAGCCAACTTAATGAAATCCTACCTCCTATATGAAGTATCCATTTATAAACACAAAGTTATGTGGACAAACAGCAGAAAAGTAATTTTAGGCTACAAAAATGCCTCAGTTTTCATTCCCTCAAAATACATTGTTAGTTTAAAAAAACAGAATCAGCATTTGTTTTTTGTTTTTTTTTCTTTTTCCATAGCCTAATTCCTGGCTCTCAGAGAGTAACAGGGTATTTTCAAGATTTCTCTGAAGATTTCCTTCAATTTGGATGTCTGACACCCATAGCGGTAAAGTAGCAGATGCAGGATTCGAACCCTGACTCTGGGTTCTATGTTAACTCACATGAAGGAATTAAAGGTGTCCTCTGAGATCTAGGCCCCCTCCATGTGCTCATTCACAGCCACAGCCAGTAAGCCTATTAAAACTGAGTCAGACCATGTCATTCCTCTAAGGGCTACAAACCCTTTCTCTTCCTTCTCAGAGCAAAACCCAAAGCTGTCCAGCGGCCTGCAGGGCCCCACAGAATCTGGCACCTGTGCCCCCACCACCTGCTCCTCTCCCCTTTGCCCAGCCACACTGACCTGAAGCCCAGGGCCTCTCTCTGCATTGGCTGTTCCCTGCCTGGAATGCTAGACCCTCAAATTAGCTACACGGCTAACTCCAGCACCTACAAATCACTGAATAAATGTTTCCCTTCCAATTAGATTCATTTAAAATTACATATTCTTTGCAACCTCTTTTTTTTTCTTCTCCCAGCACTTAACACTTTCAAACAAATATAGTAATTGACTTATTTACCGTGTTGTTGTTTATTGTCTGTTTCCCCCAGCTAGAGTGTATGCTCCTTGAGGGCCCAGGCTTGTCCATGCGGTTCACTCAGTGGAATCTCACGTGCCTGGTATGTCGCAAGTGTTTGATAACTATTCATAGAATGAATGAATGAAGTCTTTTATTGCTTTGACTTCTGATGATCCCATAAGGTGTTTGGTACTCCCTGCTTGGTAAACTGGAAACTGTCTATTTCCCCCCACAGAAACCAACCCAAGAAACTGAGTTACTAAAGTACAAAAACATTTGACTGCCACCGTTTGGTGAGAATTTACTATGCACTGGATACCCTGTTTTACATGTCTTCTCATTTCATCTTCACCAAAAGCCAGTGAGCAAGATACTATTACCCAAATTTAACAGAGGGGAAAGCTTAAGCTCAGGAAGAACAAATAAATAAACCAAGATCACGCCACTGTGAATGCCCAGGCTGGGCTTTCTGCAGATCCCAGAGTTGTCTGACGTCTCAGTTACCCAAAATAAGACCTACCCATAAAATAAGCCCTAGCAGAATCTCTAAGCATTTGTGCAATAGAGCCCTACCCCGAAAATAAGACCTAGTGATGGGCATGGCTACGCAGCGCATCTGCACAACCCATGCATTTCCTTGCAGAGTGGTAAAGAAGACGAGCAGCCCTTCTCATCTGTCCCTGAGAGCTCTATTGCTCCACATGAGAGACTGGGGCCAATGGTTCTAAAGGAAATAGAGTCACAATAAATTCAGGATGGAATTTGGGGTTTGGTGAGTTATGATGATGTTCCAGAAGAAGATGACTTAATATATTTGAATAAATGTAGATTGTTGTACCATATTTACAAAAAATAACACATCCCCTGAAAATAAGCCCTATGGTGTCTTCTCGAGGAAAAATAAATAAAAGACCCTGTGGCATTTTTGGGGAAATATGGTACCTCCTTCGTCACAAAAACAATTCACCTTTCAACAGTACTCAAAAGCAGAAAGATCCCATGGATGTATTACAGAGAGACTTTAGGGTGCAGTCAATCATATAGAGAAAAAAATCTGGCCTAAAAAAAAGTAAACACTATAAAATTGCATGAAAGAAGCTATACTTTTATAACAAAACAAATGGTCATACTTATAAAATCACTTGGAGTTTGTTCAACAAACTGGTGTTAAGCCACCAAGCCTGAAGATCTTGGTATTAAATGAGAAAAATCTATGTGCAAAATTAATGATTCTACAGAAGAAAGGCGCTCTGTAAATTCAATTACGTCCTGATCATAAGCAATTTCTGAGGTTGGGAGGAGTTTGAGAGCCATTTCACAAGCTCAACAGAGCAAAACCTAAGTCAACTCGGACAGCTGAGTCCAGAAGTTCCCAGATAGCAGCAGAAAAAACTATGACAATTATTTTGGAGATTCTTTTCTCGGAATCATCATAGTGGCAGACCAAAGTCCTAGCTGACACCAAGCCACAAAGCAGACAAGTCTATGAGCCAAAGTTTCCTGAAGGGTCAGCTTCTCTTCAGAAAAGGGGAAGCAGTCCAACCCAGCCACCCACTGTTTAGCCCAGAACAGGGCTGGGTGGTTGGGCAAGGCTGGGACTGTCCAACCAGAGGCAACTGTCACCACCTTAACCAACTCCTGACCCAAAGACGCTGGGAGGAAAGGGGAGAAATGCCAACCCAGGGCCCTGCAGATCCCAGATGTGAGCATGGTGACGCTTTGTCACCTGTCACACCTGGCCTCGTTCCAGCACAGTTCACGGTGTCTTCTCATCCAAACTCCCCAATGGCTTCTCCACCAGACACTGCTTAAGAAAACATCTGCTTTCACCTTTCCAAGACAGGAGGCGGCGAGCCCAGCGACGAGGGACAGAGGTAGAAGGAGGAATCTAGCATCTTGATGTTTGAAATTGCCTGATTCAGATTCTTTTACTTGTTAATTCCATATTTTTTAAAGATCTAAAATTAGATTACACACAAATGCCAAGAATTCCTTTTGTGATAACTGTTAAAAATCCCGAATTTTAAATCCCTGCTTAAACAGTTCTAATCAAGATAGCAACACTGGAGTCGTAATTTTTGAGGTCTATAATTTGCAGAAATTTTTAGTCATAATGTAAAATAAACAAGGTGCCCTCAGAAAAATATTTTTGAATTAAAAGCCTTCACAAGTATTCCGTAACCACCCTGAGAGCTATGTTGACACATGGATATCTTTGGGGGAGGGGTGTATTTCGGATCTAACTGTACTTAAAAAATAGCATTGTCGCTATGGAAGCAGCTCTAAATTTTGACTGCTTTTCCTTATGCTAGCAAAGGCCACTTTCTTTGTATGCAGCTCTTCTTTTCACTGAAAAGGGCTGTGACAGTAATCCACCTACTTTGCAGCAGGCCCTGCCTTCCCTATGCAGTCACCCTTCCCTCCGATTGTCAAGACTGCTTTTTCAACTCAGCCAAAACAGGCAGGGAGAGTATAAATCAACTGGAATTCACATACACACATACAAAGTGATGTTCGCTCATTCAATCATTTGCTCCTTGAGGGAACCATACACAATGCCCATTCAGGTCCTTGTCTCAGTCAAACGGGCCTAATTCCAATCTCCCACTTCCCAGATCCTTCATAGGCAACTTGTAAATAAAAATCATCAAATATGTGTGACCAATTTTTGTTTTAAAACAAATGCTCCAGAAATTTTACATTTAAGAATATCAGCCTCTCAGAGTGGCCACATCTTTAAAAACTAGCACTTCTTCCAGTAACATGATGAAAAGGATTGCTCAATACTTTTTGAAACTCTTTTGAAATGCTGTCAGAGTCTACGTTCCATTCCGATAGCTCAGGGACAGAAAATTGTCATTTTTTGAAGATGTATTTGATTCTGGGAAGCAACCAACAGGCGTTCAGAGCCAAGCTTGCCAAATAAGGTAGGTAATGGTGTTGAGTAATACTGTTTTTCATAAAAATGAGGAGTAACTAAGTAAGTAATGAACCCAGTTTTCTCATGAGGATCATAACCTGATTCTGAATGGAAATTCAGAAGAGGAGTTCCAAAAGTGTTTTGTGATGGATAATCTTGTTTTTTGTCAAGCAATAGCAAAATCTCTGGAATTAGTACAAAATCACCAAAGCTACCCTGAAGACAAAATTTCCCATTTAGACACACATATTCATATATATAATAAATAAAATTAAATTAATGACTTCTGCCAACTGCCTTCTAATCTAACATTCTGATTAACTTTCACAAAACCATTCTTTCCCCATTGTCATTCTTATAAGTTAACATCAGCCACTGTAATGAAAACAAAATATTAAAATACATGATTCTTTCAAGAAACAAGTGATTGCATGAATCAAAAAAAAGTCTCACTCAGCATCTTAGAATTGAAGTGGCTTTAGAGAGCATTCATCCAAAAAACATGTACTGAACAAATACTAGCAAAGAAAGAGAGATGTTCAGTTTGTCAGGGGTACCCATCTAGATCTCCTTGTAATAAATCATCTCTCTAGGAAAATTATTTGCTCCTATGAAGATGCAGCTAATCCCTGACAATCTTTTTGGCCTGGGATTATTATTTATCTGCTACCCAAACTGTTTTAAATAAGTAGAAGGGAGCAGGACTTCTTATTATATATCTGGGAGAAGCCTTAGGAATGATCTTCTTCATCTAGGTTCTGATCCTGAGGAAAGTTTCCCCTACAATGATGGGATCCATGCTTTTATCCTGTGGTAGTTCAGGGGATAATGTCAGTGTTAAAACCTCAAGAACAAGTAAATTCATCTTCTTGAAATAATCAGCACTCCAGAAGGATGAATTCCAAATCTCCTATTCGCACATGCAAGTCAATTGGCAGTGAGTAGGTAAAATAGTCTTTTCAAGATACTTGGAAGAGGGGTGCCACCGTAGCAAATAGCTAAAAAGGTAGAAGGTGGCTTTCTAACTTCCCTGATCTTCACTCAACGATGCCTCTGATATTTTCTCTTCTCTTATGTTTCATTTTTTTAAAAGGTTTTTCAAAATCTACTGAATTGATTTCATGACTTGTTAACGGATTACCTCCTACATCCTGTGTTTTGGACAGTGTGGTCCACATGGACCACCTCCATCAGAACAGAACATGCAAAATAAGCAAATTTCTGGGCTCCTTCCCAGACCTACTAAACAGATTATCTGTTGGTAAAGCCCAGGAACTGTCATTTCAATAAGCTTCCCAAGGTGATCTTGATGCATGCTGAAGTTTGAAAACTAGTCTAGACCATTATCCAGTCATGAGTCATAAGGAAAAGAGGTCCAAAGAGGCTAAGTGAGTTTTCAAGGTCACGTTGCTAATTAGCATTGAAGCCAACAGTGGGGATTCCTGCCTCTTGTTTTCCTGGTTGGTTTCTTTAAACACATAAAGCTCCCTTGACTACCCACGCCCATCTCTAAGGCAGTATCCCACAACTTCACTCAATGGCCACACTCCAGTGGCTAGAACAGCGCCATGCCTGTTACCGTTAGGAAGGGTCAGGAAGGACCATGGGAATGTATGACTTATCATTTTTAAAATGAAAGTTCCAAGAAGACAGGAGCCAAAAATCACACATATGGCAAATGCAACAACCAACGCATTGTTTAATAAGTACTGATCTACATCAAGTGTGCATCTGACCTAACAAAATTTCAAGGGTTGAAAAACAAAATAATGGAAGCAAAGGCTTGCCCCCCACACAAAGACAAGAAGAAAAAATTACATTAATGATCCAAAAGTGGCCAAAAGAATCAATAAACTTGTAATTAGAACCATCAGTTTTAGCTCCTAAATCATAAAACTTACAAATGGTTTTCCAAGATTTTAACAAAGGAGCAATATCAACAAAAAGCAAGTCAATCTAGGATGCTAAATAAAGCAATGTGCAAGAAAATAAAAATAGACAATGGAATTGGAATATTTAATACCAAATCCTTAGTCTGGTTAGGGTGTCTGATTTTGTCTTTCTAATACAATATCATTTTTTTCTACCAAAAGGGCTCCTCCACTTAATACAGGTTTGCAAGGTCAAGCTTTGGTGTTCACAAACACAGTAATTTCCACAGTAAGACCATGTTCGATCAAATGCAGGATGAGGATTCTGCTGGATAATATTTGCCCTTTCTTCCAGAAGCAGCCCAACAATGCTTTTCCCAGCAACTAAAATCAAATTAATTCAATGTGTATTTAATGAGCAACTATTAACTCTGGTTCAGTCTGAGGCCCTACAGGAGTGGGAAAAGATACTCTGCAGCACTCAAGTCACATCTTCCACTGCACAAGCTCCCAGTGTGTACATAAGTATTATGTTATTATCATAAATTACACAAGAGAAGGTACACAATGGGCCGCATATTTACCTGGGAGGAAGGAGGAAGCAACTGCAATGTGTATATAGAGGAGAGTTTTTTTCAGGGAAATAGGCAAATTTGAGGCAGGGTGGCCTTTCCTTGCTCCTCAGCTCTGACTCTGAGACTCCTCCTACCTTCCTTTCCTTTTGACTTTCTGGCAAAGTGCAAATAGACAAAGAGGACTGAAAATGCCCCACAGCACACACAGCCATATTTTCAACGGTAGAGACACTGCTTCCCAAAGCTCCAGGAGGAAGGACAAAGCTGGCATGTCCTGTCGCTTCGTTTCCTACATCCTGCTCCAAGAAACCCTGATGCGAGACAGCCAACCACGTCCACGGTCTCCATGCCTCAGGTTACCGGGCATTTCTCAGAAACATTCTCCTCTGGCGTGGTTAGGTCTAACCCCAGCTACTGCAGAGACTCACTGCCAGGCTCTATAGCTGCTCGGATTAAGAAATATACTATAGATTTCAAAGACATTAATGAACTCTCTAAAAAAATCAACTCTGGCATTATTAATGTGTTCATACAAACAGCTATGCTAATCCAAAGCAACTATTCACTTCTTTATTTTGGCCATCCTTAATACTATGAGTTTTAGTTCAGATAAATTCTAGAACTGACAGCAAATAATTTTGCTGCATAATTTTTACACTGATGTGGGGATAAGCTTCACTCTGGGCTTTGAAAACAAATATTAGCATTTTAAGGATTTCTCCCACATACATTTTTTCATACATCTACGTACGTATACATCACTGCATGCACGAAGCCACCATCCCTCCTTCCTTTGAAGAAATTAAGAAGCTGGTCGTGGTGGGCACTGCGAGATCACCCCACAATGGGAGACCACCAAAGAGATACCAGGAAGAACAGCAGAGATTAGATTTCGTTCGCTTGCTCTTGGGGTCTTAGGATGACTATATCCTGGGAGTTAATTCCTCCAGACTGGTAAAGTGTAGTGCCTTACACTGCCCCCTGCCTTATTTCTAGAAAGGCTAAGGAAGACATCTGGGTTTCCCAAGCAAAGTTAGACTGTTATCACTCGGTGTCCCCTCACAGGGAAAAATTTCTCTCTGTATGAGGAACAGAAACATCGCACTTGCTCAGAGCAATCATATCTTTTTATCTTATAACTGAATCTTGTAACTGATAGTGCTTCTTCCTTTCATATGGCTACAAGAAAACTCAGGGCCAGATTTGCAGACTACCTTTAATACAATTAGGCAGAGCCTTATAGAATGCAATTCTGGATATTAATACTCTTCTGGTTTCATCTGTTTGGTCCATGCACCATTTTTGTTTTGGTTTCTTTGTCTTTATTGTTGTGTTTCTTTAAGAAACAAGCAAATAAATAAGTACCTAGGCACTGTTTATCCTACCTGAAGCTTCCCCTAAGGGATGGTCAGTACCTTCGAGGACATTCCCAAGCACGGAAACACGTTGACATTACCCTGAGTCTATAATCTGTAACTTCAAGCACACATTCCTTCCACAAGAAAACCTATCGCTGGCCTACTGATGATAATCGTGATGGGTGACAAACCCTCACCTTAATAGTGGGGTGGTAATGCAGTCGTCTTTTTAAGTAGTAATTAAACCTGGTTTCATCGGGGTTAGGAAAGTAAAATAAACTAAAAACAGAAAAATATAAAAACCCACCAATGATATAATCCTTGCCATGGAATTCACCACATTAAAAAGCTGTCTGTACTTTTATAATAAAGGGAGACAGATGTAGATCGTAAAGCCTTTTCATCCCAGTTTCTCTTTAAGATTATGAGACATTAAACAGCCATATCAAATAATTTCTAAATATACAATCATCTTGGCATAATTTTAAGTCTTCAGACTCTATTATTAGCACCAGATTATCAAATAAGTTTTATATCTCATATCCAGACCCTGAACTCTGTGACACAAACTTGGTAGACTAAAGACAAATTCTAGCTTATGGTAGACTATACAAAAGCCAATAGCCTCTCAAGAAATACACATAACCAATAGTCTTTAATTGTGGTGGCTTCAGGAAAAGATAGCATTGAGCTCCCCACACCCTAATTTGAAAGTAGTATGCAAAGTTTCCCAGTAGCTGCACTCTACTGCAAAGAACAAATATTCTTTATTATTCTGCAATCATTAATAAAGGAGTAATGTCCCCTAGTCCACTTGCAGAAGAGCCCTCTAGAGCCTAGAGAAGCCAGCAGGTTTTCCAAGCCTGCTTAAAAAGCTAAAACCTGCAAACTAGATAGGACCTCACAGATTCTTGCATTTGACCACAAACTCTCCCATAAGCCACATATATTCATGTTTAAACAACAGCAACAAGAAATACTGGCAGTAAAATACAGAGAATCAATAAGGCATTTTCTCCAAATTGGAAATATTTCATTTACATATCTCTCTGTAGGATTTTAGAATTGCCTGAGAGAAGCAACTCTAGTTGATACAGAGATTTAGGAGAAAAAATATTTTTGGCAAATTAATCTTCCATATGTCAGATAAGATTAATCCAAAGGATATACATATTCGAACCTAAAAACTGACTACAAATCCTTGTTCAATACTATCATATATCATTAGCAACATTCAACTTACATAAAATTTGTTGTAATTCATTTCAATTTACAGAAATATGTCCGCCTGGAAATGAACCGGCTCTCATTGTTATAACATCACACACTGAACCAAGATGCAATCTAAGATATTCTTGTACTATTACAAATTTGGTCAAAATAATCCAATACCTTCAAAACTTAGGGTGAAAGTATAAAATCCAGAATATCCATCTGAAAATCATCCTTTATCTCAGCATGACCCTCTAAGATAAATTCTAACTTCTCAGAAAATCTTCACCTATCCAGATACAAATATAATTATCAGGACATTGCTTCCAAAGCCATATTTCTTAGATATAAAAAAATATTCACAGATCTTTTGTCTAATATAGTTCTTTTTTTCTATCACTGACCAGAACAATAAATTCTTACGAAGAATTTTGCAGTATATTTACTAAATATTACTTTAAAATTGAAGATCAGACACTTTATTTCAATTCATATTGAGAAAATAAATTTTCTACTATCCATACACTTTCTTCTTCATAGAACATGTCTCATATATCACTTTTATTTCTCATAAGTTTGCCAATTTTTCATACTTTATCCCTATCCTGCTGTACGTCTTTCCCTGCCATTACAGAGATTTATATAAATGTTTTGATTCTCTTCTGCTGGTAGCTACTCTGCAGAGCTGCTAGAGAAAGGCATAAATGAGAGCAAAGCCAACTGGGGGCACAGCCTAGAACAGTCAGATACTACTCAGTAGCTCACAGACAAGGGAAATGAGACCATGAATACCCAGAACCCCTGGAGTCCCCACCACATTTAATTCAAGTCAGCACAGAAGAACCAGGCACCGCGCCAGGTAGGAGATGGGCTACAAAAATGAGGTGGGCTTGTGGCCCCAAGTCCTCACTCTGTAAGGGGTTAACTGGTGTCCTATAAGGAGCTTGTCATTCATGACCAGGAGTTCTGTTATTTTGGTGAAGATTGCTTTCTTCTTACTCTTTCTGTTTTAATTCACCAAGATCCATTATGAATCCCTTTATTCCAACAGAACGCCAGAAAGGGGACTTGTGTTAAAAATCCACGGCCTTCCTCCCCCCTCCCCTAAACCCACATTCACATGGCACACCCCACGAATGTTCCATCGCCACCTCATTTCATTTACTTCCTCCCCAATATTGCCAAGTGATTTCTTTCTATAAAAAGTACAGTTCAGAGTCAATTCCAACAAAAGAAGAACTTTCCCTGCAAAGTACAACAGCTGTGATTTATCTGGACCAAGAAGGAGCCACAGCAAGATCCCACCCTAGTTTAGCCAACTGCTGGCTGAGGTTGTCCCAACACCATGGGACATGCCAGAGGAAACTTTCTTTGAAAATTAAGTAAGAATGAAAAAAAAAAAGTGCTGAATAGGAAATGGAAGTGTTGGAAACTACCCATATTTTTCACCTTCTCAGCTGAAATAACTCAGTATTCTTTTATAGGAAGAATGCTGACATCCAAACCCATTAGGTCACTGGGAGAATAGCCATGTGATTAAGGCACAGACTTTGTTCTAAAATTTTCTGATGGAGCATTGTCAGAATTAAACAAAAGGACCTTAATTTTCCATTTTTGTTATGCATGAGACTTCATCAGATTGGGATGCAAGAGAAAAGCCCGTGAAACCTGACCAGCCTCACAACTGCTTTCTCAGACTATCCCCAAAGGGCGGTAAAGCCTTTAGGGACCTGCCTTCACAGGCTGTCCGGTTAGCAGCAGCTCAGCGATATTTCCAAACGCTTCTCAGGGATTCCCCACTCCTCACAAACACCTGACACAGATAAAAATTCTTCCTTGATGATAAACATTTTAACTCACAGCTCAATTGAGCAAAGATCCAGTCCCTAGCAAGTGACCCAAATAATAACCCCTTTGTTGATCCGGATTCAAAATAACGAATGATAAATGAAAAAAAAAATCAAGGCAATAAAAGGTCCAGTGGAGCAGTGAGTTCTCACTGACAGCTTGGGACACCAAAGTCGCTTCCCTGACAGGGGTTGCCTACAAACACAAACCCTTCAAGCTCTAGGCTACTGCTGCAGAATAAATTCACTCACCTTCTCTGTTCCTTCAGCTGTCTGTCTATTTAATGAAAAGTAATGTTTCAGTACAGGATTTATGTTCGATTTGCAAATAAACCACCCTCAACAAAAATAAACCATTCCCCACTGTGATGTAACAATATTAACACTTACACATGTTCCAGTTTTAATAGAGCAATTTTGATGTTTTACCAAGTGTATTGAGTCATCTACCTACTCAGCAAGGAAACACTAAATTGCTACAATTTCAATGTAGGATACTTTGCTCATTCTTAAATGCCTAACCTCAGTATTATTGAGTTATTAATTCCCCAGCTGCTCAATCTTGTGTCGATCATCTCAGGTAACAAAGTTAGAGACCAGGTTAATGAGTAAAAATGAGAACCCAGACTCTCCACGGCCCACTTAGTGGTTTGTAAACCCGACAGTGGCAGGTGACAGCTCCAGTCACCTGACAGCCATTAACCCATCTGCAGAGAAATCTATAAGCCCACGCTGAGCAAAAACCAGACCACAGGTCCTCCTCAAACTCTTTCCTATTTCTCATGACTATCAGTGCAAATAAGGTATACAACTTTTTATTTTAGAGTTTTTTTATATTAATACTTGATTTTTTAAAAAGGATAAATAGCTATGTCAAATATATTGTTCATGTGGCATTCAATAGCCACGAATGATTTGTTAGAGACTGGTACATTTCTTCCAATGCTCCTGTCCCTGCCCTCTCTTCTCCCAGCCCTTGCAAAAGGCAGGATGCTTCAAAAGTAGCAGGTAAGAGATTTATTAGAGCTATCAAAATAACCCAATATGATATATTTTACTTGCTTTGGGGGGAAAAATGGCGTTGGTGGGTCTCTGGATCCGCCTGCACTCATTTGTTTAACAGATCCACACACGGCGCTAAGTGGATGTGGCGGAACTCTGGATGTGACCCACGGGGACAGTTTTGTTTGGCTTAGAAAGACAATCTTACCTGAGAGATTTTCTGAGTTTTTCATATTAAATGTTACCAGACAAATGGAGTTGTATCGTCATTCAGTTAGGGGAAATACCATTTAGGTACCTATTTAATTTTTCCTCACTCATTTGAGACATGTAAAAGGTTATAGTACTAGTTAGTTTCACACCCAAGACTCAACTCCATAGAAATATTGTGGTGGGGGGCTGTGCGGAAAAGAGGGGGAAACACCCCTCATCCTGACAAATGCATCCAAATTTAGATCGTGGCCTTCACAAGTTTCCCTTACTCTTTCATACACATGCAGCTGGCCCAAGGAAGCACAAAGTGGCAGAGTAAGGCTCAAGTCCTTTCTGAATGGCCATTTAAAGGAGCAATCAGGAAAGCACATTCTGAACGCACTTCTGTAAATTACAAGGTTATCTTCAGGCTGTGCGGAGAAGACAGGCAGAGTTAACCCAGCCCACCCCCCTCACCGTTCTGATCCTCTGTGCCACCTAACAAACAACCTGCTCCAAATTCTAATATAAAGTTTATTTTTCAAACAACAACATTCGATCATAAATATCAGCGTTTGTTCTCCTTCTCTTAAAAGGACATTACTTCCTTGCCCTCACTCTAATCCCACCTTTGTGGCTGACAACATCTAAGAGCCAAGAAAAGCTCCCCAAATCATCATTACACGATCTAACCAAGGAGTAGAAAACCAAGATGCATTTCACATCAGGATATATTCATTTTACTTCCTTGCCAATCACAGGAGCTTATTTGATTCTGTTTGGTTCCTTCTTAACTTGGTTAATCTGAGGTAAGATGATTTTTTTAAAAGTGAAAAATCAAAACCCATGTAAGAGGTTGTCTCTTCACGCAGAACATCATGAAACTCTCATTGGAGATTATACTAACAGAGAGTATTTTTCTTGACATTTGGAACCTAAAGCAAAGTTGGTAGAGACTCAAATGTAATGAAACTAGAAGGAAATGTCATGAAAACCATCCTTGTGGGGCTTGAAGAGGCACAGGTGCGCCTACAGGTCAGGAGAGGCCGGGGGATTTGCCTTTTTCACACATACTCCAACCTTCTCATTTTGATTAGAATAAATGTTTTGCCACTTCACTCCCTTGAAATAGTGAGTCTAAACGACCCAGGGAAAGAGGCTGCATAACTTTAGGAGCTTCAGTCAGCTCCAAAGCTGCAGGTGCCCCGATATAAAGAGGAAGGCGTTCCAGGCAGCTCTGCTGTAATTTCTACATATCTTTGGGAAGTCACAATTCCTGAATAAATCCAAATGCTAGCAGCCAAATGCTCCTTCCCACCCTTATCCCTTTCATCAGCTGCATTCTCCGGTGAAAATACCAGTGGAAGGGGTAGTAGCAATGGGGGAATGGTGAAGACAAACATGATGTCACTTCAAAGCATAATAAGAATTATTAATGCTGGCTCTAACAAAAACATGCCAAATAATGACTCAGATAAAACACCAGGAAATAAGTTCCACTTGTTGATATCACAATTTGAAATATATAAGGTAATTTCTGATGAATCAGGAAAAAATGGTTTTAAAATTTCAACAAGTTGAAGAAATAGACACGTGTAATCTTAATGCAGGAAGGAAAAATGGGCTGCAAAGGTTTTGCACAGGCCTAGACAAGGGAGGTTTTGGAGTTCCGGGTAATCTTGAGGATAGGAAAGTTTCATATCAGAAAACAAACAAACAAACAGAAACCCAGGCAGGTCTTCCCCCCGCCCAGTCCACCAAATTCTCTAAGGCCAGCAAATCTATGAAAGGACATATCATAGACAGATAGTATTTTTAGTACTAAAAAGAAGCAAGCTTAAAACTGATGTTAAAAATTCACTTAGCTATTGTGGACAACTGTCACAATATATTCAAGGATTTCCTTCTCTGAAATTTTAAGAGAAGAGTAGAAATGCTAACTTTCTGGGATGAGCCTTGCTAGGATTTGAATGCCTGTTCCTTCCAACTCATGTTGAAATGTAATTGCCATTGTAACAGCATCAAGAGGTGGGAACTTTAAGAGGTGATTAGGCCATGAGAGCTCCACCCGCATGGGTGGGACTGGTGCCAGTGCAGAAGGGCAAGTTCAGCTCTCTCTTGCTTTCTCTTGGCTCCTCCACGCTTCCCCACGTGAGCAACTGTGTTTCTCCTCTCCAGAGGATCCAGCGAAAGAGCCACCTTGGAAGCGGACACCAGGCCCTCACAAGACACCAAACCTGCTGGCACCTTGACCTTGGACTTCTCAGCTTCCAGAACCTTGAGAAATAAAGTTTTATTCTTTATCAATTGCCCAATCTCGGTAATTCTGTTATAGCAGCACAGAACAGATAAGACAGGCTTCCAATGAGCAAAGGAATAGATTAGCACCTTAAGTTCTTAACAAAGATATTCTGGAACAAAAGTTGGAAACACGAGCTCTGGAGCCAGATAAACCTACATTGAAATCCCATCATGTACTTCCTATGTGACTTTGCACAAGCTGCTTAACCTCTTTCAGTATCAGTTTATCCATCTATAAAATGGAGACCACGTCTACTTATTCACAGGACTATTACCCAGATTAAATGAGTTAGTTAATGGACACACTGTACCTGACATATAACATATGCTTAATAAATGTTTGCTATTTATAATGTCCCTTCAAAAATCTTCTCGAGGTGAATAAAGTTTAAAATTGGCTTGATGATATTTTAAATAAGTGGGATCCCAAAACTTACTTAGGGTCAAAGTATCCATGACTCCACCTATAGTTGTACCTGGTGATGTAATTGTCACTCATATGTGTATACTAGACAATAACATATTTCTTATTGCTAAACACAAAGCAAATTTCTGGCTTCAATCTTTCAAACAAACAATTAAAAAAGCTAATGCCACTAAACAAGAAATAAAAAGAGCCAAGAGTTCCACATCTAACAGAAATTCTTCTCAAGCATAAATTTAATTGAAGTTTGGTTAGTTTATTCCTGTGTCTGGAATTTTGTTGTTCTGTTTCTCTTTTGTTATGAAATAATCACATAATTAACATACACTTTAACACATAAAAGCAAATGAATATCTATGTGCGTTCTTACAGAACGTCACAAGTACATTTGAGTCTCATGTGTAAACCTTCCCAAACACAACCTGCCCTTTATCCCCAGAAGTAACTACTTATCCTCCTGTGTTTTGTTAATCACTCTCTGCTTTTCTTCTTAGTATTCCCATATGTGAATCTATTCTTAAATGATATATTGCTTTTGTTTGGCAGTTTTTGAACTTTACACAAATGGAATCGTACTGTATTATTCCTCTAGCTTGCTTTTCCACTCACCATTATGCTTTTGAATTCATCCCCATTGACATGTTACACAGTTACAGGTTAATCTCGCTACTGTTTCTTTTTCTTTTCGAATTTATTTTTAGTGTTGGAGTCTTACTGTGTTGCCCAGACTGGTCTTGAACTCCTGGATTTAAGCAATCCTCCTGCCTTGGCCTCCCAAAATGCTGGGATTACAGGCATGGGCCACCATACCCAGCCTTTTTTCCTACTATTTCTTTTATATGAATATACCACAATTTCTTTATTCAATATACTGTTTATAGACATATACACTGTTTCCAGTGTTTTGCTATTATGAACAGTGCTGCTTTGTTCATTCCTGCACATGTGTAGTGCTCTGCTGCCCTGAAGGCAAAGGGGATCAGGGGAACAAGGTATTCCAAACTTCTTTCCAAAATCCTTGTACCAAGACACACTGTCACCAGCATTGTATGCATATTTCCTTTGCTGGATGTCTTTGCCAAACACTTAATATTGACAACCATTTGCCAATCTGGTAGACAGGAAATGGCATCTCACAAATGTTTTAATATTAGAACATATTAGACAGCCTCTATGATTAAAACAGTAGGGTACTGGAACATGAAGGGACAGACCAAAAGAAGAGAATAGAAAATGCAGAAATATAGCCAATTATTCATAGAAATTAACTATATAAGAAGGACACATATCTCAAATCAGTGGGAAAAGGATGGACTTTTTAATAAGTGGTTTGTAATACCAGATAGCCACATGTTAAAGAGAGAATATCAGATGTGTTCTCCATACCATACACCAAAATAAATTCATTCATTTAAATTTTAATGATAAAACCACACAAGTACTAAAAGAGAATACAGGTGACTCTCTTTATAATTGTGCTGGCCAAAATTGTAGCCATTATCTATATCTGGCCACTGAGACCTTGAAATATAGCTAGTGTGGCTATGGAATTGAATTTTTTCAGTTTTATTTAATTTTAATTAATTGAAATTAAAAAACTAATACTCAATTCAGTTACTGGAAAACCTTTTTTTCCAGAGAATTATGGTGATACAAATCTCTTGGTTATATGGATTGCTTTTGTACTGCTTGAGTCAAAGTTATAAGTGTGACCAACACCCAGAGAGTGTACACTGTACCCATTAGGTAGATTTCATACATCCCCTCCTACCCCATCCCACCTGCATGATTTCCATTGAGTTGAGTTTTACTACCATCTGTGCACATGAGTGCAGATTGGTTAGTTCCAATTTAATAGTGAGTACATGTGGTATTTGTTTTTCCATTCTTTCAGTATTCACTTAGGAGAATGGTCTTCAGTTCCATCAAGATTGTTGCAAAAGGTATTAATTCATTATTTGTTTACAGTGGAACAGTACTCCATGGTATACATATACCACATTTTATTAATCCACTCATGAACTGATGGCCACTTGGGTTGATTCCACATCTTTGCAATTGTGAACTGTGCTGCAATAAATATTCTAGTGCACATGTCTTTTTGATACAATTACTTTTTTTCCACTGGCTAAATACCAAGTAGTGGGATTGCTGGTAGGTCTACTTTTAGGTATTTGAGGCATCTCCATAGTACTTTTCATAAAAATTGTACTAGTTTGCAGCTCCACCAACAGTGTATAAGTGTTCCTTTCTCTCCACATCCATGCCAGCATCTACTGTTTTAGGATTTTTTGATAAAAGCCATTCTCAGTGGGGTTAGGTGATATCTCGTTGAGGTTTTGATTTGCATTTCTTTGATGATTAGTAATGTTGAGCATTTTTTCATGTTTATACACTGTCAATCTTCTTTTGAAAAGCTTCTTTTCATTTCCTTTGCCCACTTTTTAATGGGGTTGCTTGATGTTTTTCTTGCTGATTTGCTTGAGTTCTTTGTAGATTCTGGTTATTAGCCCCTTATCAGATGTATATAGCTTGCAAATATTTTCTCCCATTTTGTAGGTTGTCCATTTGTTCTGTTGGTTGTTTCCTTGGCTATGCAGAAGCTTTATAATTTAGTCAAGTCCCATTTATTTATTGATTTATCTATTTTTATTGTTACTGGGGTTGCCTGTAGGGTCTTCTTCATAAATTCTTTGCATACCTAGAAGAGTTTTTCCAACACTTTCTTCTAGAATTCTTATGGTTTCATCCCTTACATTTAAGTCTGTTATCTTATCTTAATTTTTGTAAGTGGTAAGAGATATGGATCCTATTTCAATTTTCTACATGTGGCTATGCAATTTTACCAGTACCATTCATTGAATAGGGATTCTATTTCCCCAGTGTCTACTTTGTCAAAGAACAGATGGCAATCTGAGGATAGTTTTATATCTGGGTTCTTGGTTCTGTTCCATTGGTGGTCTCAATTTTTGTGCCAATACAATGCTGTTTTGGTTACTATAGCCTTGTAAGATAGCTTAAAGACTGGTAAAGTGACACCTCCAGACTTTTTCCTTTGGCTTAAGGTTGGTTGCTTTGACTATTCAGGCTCTTTTCTGGTTCCAAATGAAGTGTAGAATTATTTTTTCTAGATCCGAGAAAAATGATGTTAGTATTTTGATGAGGATTGCATTGAACCTGTAAATCACTTTGGGTACTATGGACATTTTAACAATGTTTATTCTGTCAATCCAAGAGCATGATATGTTTTTCCATTTGTTCATATTGTCTGCAATTTCCTTCCTCAGTGATTTGTAGTTCTCTTTGTAGAGACCTTTTGCCTCCTTAGTTAAATATATTCCTATGCATTTTATTTTCTTTGTAGCTATTGTGAAAGGTATTGGGTCTTTGATTCTCAGCTTGACCATTGTTTGTGTATCGGAATGCTTTTGATTTTTGTATACTGATTTTGTAACCTGAGACTTTGCTGAATTTATTTATGAATTCCAAGAGTCTCTTGGTGGAATCCTTGGGTTTTTCTAGATATAAGATCATATCATCAGCAAAGAGTGATAGTTTGATATTCTCCTTCCCCATTTTGATACACTTAATTTCCTTCTCTTGCCTGATTGCTCTGGCTAAGACTTCCAGCCTATGTTGAATAGAAGTGGTGACAGTGGGAACCCTTATCTTGTTCCAGTTCTGAGTGAGAATGCTTTCAACTTTTCCCCATTTAGTACTATGTTGACTGTGGTTTTGTCATATACGGCTTTTATAATTTTGAGATCTGTTCCTTCTATGCCTCTTTTGTTAAGAGTTTTTATCATAAAAGGGTGACAAATTTTGTGAAATGCTTTTTCCACATCTATTGAGACAATCATATGATCTTTGTTTTTGCTTCTGTTTATGTGGTGAATCACACTTATGGTTGAACCAACCTCGCATCCCTTGGATGAAGCCCACTTGGCTGTAGTGGATTATTTTTTTGATGTGCTGTTGAATTTGGTTTGCTAGAATTTTGTTGAGGATGTTTGCAATTTTTTTCATGAGAGATACTGGTCTATTGTTTTCTTTTTGTGGCATCCTTTCCTGGCTTTGATATCAAGGTGATACTAGCTTCATAAAAAGAGCTAAGGAGGATTCCTTCATTCTCGATGTTATGAAATAACTTCTACAGTATGAGTACCAATTTTTCTTTGTAGGTCTGATAAAATTCAGCTGTGAAACCACCTGATCTTGGGCTTTTGTTGGAAGATTTTTTTTATTGTTGCTTCAGTACCATTGCTCCTAATTGATCTGTTCAGGAGTTCAATTTCTTCCTGATTAAGCCGTGGGAGATGGTGTGCTTCCAGAAATTTGTCCATTTCCTTGATTTTTTTGAGTTTATGTGCATAGAGATTTTTATAGTATTCATAGATGATGTTTTGTATTTCTGTGGTATCAGTTGTAATATCTTCTTTTTCATTTCTGATTGAGCTTATTTGGGTCCTTTTCTATTTCTGGTTAATCTAGCGAGAGGTCTATGAATTGTTTGTCTTTTCAAAGAACGAACTTTTTGTTTCATTAATCTGCATTTTTTGTTTGTGTTCAATTTTACCTCGTTTTGCTCTGACCTTAGTTATTTCTTTTCTTCTTCTGGGTTTGAGTTTGGTTTGCTCTTTCTTTTCTAGTTCCTTGAGATGATTCATTAGATTATTGATTTGTGATCTTTCTGACTTTTTGATGTAGGCATTTATGGCTATGGATTTTTCCCTTAGGACTGCTTTTGCTGAATCCCACAGATTTTTATAACTTGTGTCCCCCTGTCATTTAGTTCGAGGAATCTTTTGATTTCTAGCTTAATTTCTTCCTTGATCCAATACTCATTCAGCAGTAAACTGTTTAATTTCCATGATTTTCTGTAGAACTGAGTTTTTCTGTTGGTATCGATTTCTAATTTTATTCCACTGTGGTCTGAGAAGATACATGGTATAATTTCTATTTTTTTTATTTTGTTGAAACATGTTCTGTGACCTAAGATATGATCTATCTCAGTGAATGTTCCATGTGCTGATGAAAAGAATGTATATTCCACAGCGTTGGGGTAGAATTTTCTGTAAATGTCTGTTAGGTTCATTTGCTCTACAGTCCCATTTAAATCCAGTTTTTCTTTATTTATTTTGTGCTTGATGGATCTGTTTAGTTCTGTCAGTGGGTGTTGAAGTCCCTGGCAATTACAATGTTGATATTTATTTCTTTGTTTAGATCTAGGAGGGTCTGCTTTATGAATCTGGGTGTTCCTGTGTTAGGTGCATAAATATTTAGGATTTTTATATCTTCTTGATAAATTGCTCCCTTTACCATTATATAATGACCCTCTTTGTCTTTCTTTACTATTTTTGATTTGAAGTCTATGTTATCTCATATAAGAATGGCTACGCCTGCTTTCTTTTAATTTTCATATGCATGGAATATTATTTCCTATCCTTTCAAGTTGAGTCTGAATGAGTCCTTGTAAGTTAGATGTGTTTCCTGGAGACAGAAGATACTTTGCTCATATATTTTTTTAATCCAATCAGCCAGCCTATGTCTCTTGAGTGGGCAATTCAAGCCACTCACATTTATTGAAAGGATTGATAAGTGGGATGCATTTCTGTTCATCCTGTTGAGTAGAACCTCATAGCTTTGTTTTATGTCTTAATCCATTATTTTATATGGGCTATGAGCTGTAGCTTTTGGGTAATTTTACATGGGTGAGTTTCGATTGTGCTGACTGAAGTATAATGCAGATCTGAGTATTTCCTGCAGGGCAGGTCTGGTCTTGAAAAATTCCTTCAGTGTTTGCTTGTCTGAAACAGTGATATCTCTCCCTAATGTAAGAAACTTATTTTTGCAGGATACAAAATTCTAGGATGGCCATTATTCTGTTTAAGAAATTGAAGATGGAGCCCCAAACCCATCTGGGTTATAAGGTCTCAGTTGAGAAGTTTGTAGTTAGCCTGATGCATTTCTTTTGTAAATAACCTGATGTTTTCATCTTACAGCTAGTGAAAGTTACTCCTTCATGTTAACTCTGGCTAGTCTGATGACTACGTGTAACGATGATTGTCTCTTTGCGAGAAATCTCCCAGGTGTTTGTTGAGCTTCTTGTACCTGGATATCTAAATTTCTAGCAAGACCAGGGAAGTTTTCCTCAATTATTCCCTCAAATAGGTTTAATAACTCTTGTGTGTTTTCTTCCTCACCCCCAGGGATGCCTATAATTTTATGTTTGGCCTCTTTACGTAAACCCACAGTTGTTGTAGGCTTTGTTCCTTCCTCCCAATTCTCTGTTCTTTATCTTTGACTGACTTATTTAGTTTGAAGGTGTTATCTTCAGGCTCTGAGATTCTTTCTTCTACCTGGTCTAGTCTATTCTTAAGTCTCTCCTAGTCTATTCTTAAGTCTATTCTAGTCTATTCTTAAGTCTCTGTTTTGCATTTCCTTGAATCAGTTTTTCATTTCCAGAAGTTCTGTTTGATTTTTTTTTTTATTAATTCAATTTCTTTAGGTAATTTTTCATTCATTTCCTGAATTTTTTGTGGTTTCTTTGTATTGGTTTTCCATTTTCTCTTATATTTTCTTAAAGTTACTTATAATCCACATTTGGAATTCTTTATCTGTCATTTCAATATTCTGATTTTGGTTGCTATTCATTGCTACAGAGCTGGTCTTCTCTTTTGGGGGTGACCTTTCACTGTGATTCTTCATACTTTCCAAGATCTTTCGTTAATATCTTCTCATCTGGAACAGCTGTTGCTTCTTGTTTTGGGATTTTCTTTTGTTTAGATAATGTCATGCCCAGTTGAATCTTTGACTTAGTATGTGGTGCTTGTAAATGAGAATCAACTGTATGATTGAGTCAGAAAATGTGGTAAAGGGCATGCAAATTGACCTCCCTGTCAGTAGGTGGTGCTTGCCAAAAGGGACAAGGTCCAGTGCTATTTTGGGGTCCTGTAACTGGCTCTAGCTCCTAAGGAGAAACACTTGAATGCCCTGAGTGGTAAGTGGGGCCCTGAAACTTCAGGTGAATCTTTATTCTCTGCCACAGAAGAGGTGGGTGGGGAAGTACAGCTGGGTGGAACTGGGTTGGGTGAGCTTGCCCTCAGGCTCTACAAAAGCTGGCAAGTTATATGTTTCAGCAGGGGTCCAAGGTCTGCTCCCAGCTTCTGGGCAAAGCTGCCAGGGAGAGGCTGAATTGGCCCAACCCCACCAGTCAGCCTGCTTGTGGAGGCAGAGCCATCTGATATCACAATCTCACAGTCTAGAGAAAGTCTTGCTCTTCTCTGCCCTCCCCTTCTCCTAGGTTCCCCCTCCTTGGCATCTGCCAACAGGCAGGAGCTCAAGCCAGCCTGGCTCCACCACAACTGTGATGTGGGTCAAGAAGTTCCCTTCCCAGGATCCCAGCCTGAGCTGAGAGCACAGCCCTCCTTTGGGGTGAGGGATGCCCTGCAAGCACACTGCAGCTAGGACCCATACTTTGCTCTCCACCATGATCTGCCCATGCGAGCTCCCTTGCCTTCCAAGATTAATGCACAAATCTCCCCTCCCTGCCCCAGAGCAATGCGGTGGAGACCTAGGGGTACAGGATCTGGATCTGGCCTGGGAATTTGTCCTCAAGTCCCTGAAGATCAATCCCTGACCATGCCAGGGAGGAGTGAACTGGTCCTGAATTGCCCAAGGGGTGCCCAAGCAGATTCAATGTCTCTCCACCTCGGGATATATCCTGCTCTGATATAGTCGCTGGGCAAGCAGCACCAGGGATAGCTGATGGACAGGAAACTTGCAGTCCAAGCACCCCTCAGTCCACTGCAGGACTTCAAGAGGAAAGGTTTGAGCCCCTACTCTCTGTGGAAGCCTCAGTGTGGTGGCTCAACTGTCTCTCCTGGCAGCTGTGGGGGGGAGGGGAAGAGGAGAAAAAGAGTCTGGATGAAGGAAAGCAAGCACTCTGGTCATGCCCATCCGTCCCTGTGGGAAGCTGCTCACCCCAAATTTCCAGGCACTGGAGTCACATAGATCACGTAGCACCTGCTGGACCCTGTGGCTCCTGCAGTCTGGGCCAGAGTTGGAAAATGTCTGTGTGGGAACAAGTGAGACGAAACCCGAGTTGCTCAAGACTCCTGGGAAAGACAAAGGCACACGGTGGGTAGAGAAGCAATATGGCACCCGCCATTCCTGGCTGGGGTCTGTGGAGATAGCAGGCAACCCAGGGGGCCTGTGAGGCTGATGCCCTGTCCACTCGAGGCTTCCAGCTCACTGGCAAAAGCAGTCTCTGAGCTTGTATGGGCAGAAGTTCTCTCCAGCAGCTTGGGAACCCGCCATCCAACAGAGATGTGAGGAGTGGGGGGAGAAACAAACCCCTCCACCTACCCTTCTCACTGGACTCCAAGGCTCTTGGGGGTTGATCTCTGCTGATACCTTGCTCCTCCTTGTTCTGCTCCACTACTTCTTCCCATGGAGTCTCTGGTAGGTTCTGGCACATTTCCCTCAGACCTATACCCGATCTATGTTTGTTTGTTTTTTCTCTTTCTCCAAAACTTTTCCTTGTTTTTTAGACAATCCAGCAGCTGGTATCTCTGGTCCCTGAAAAACTTTTTTTTTTTTTTTTTTTTTTTTGAGACAGAGTCTCACTTTCTTGCCCAGGCTAGAGTGAGTGCCCTGGCGTCAGCCTGGCTCACAGCAACCTCAATCTCCTGGGCTCAGCGATCCTACTGCCTCAGCCTCCCTAGTAGCTGGGACTACAGGCATTCGCCACCATGCCTGGCTAATTTTTTTTGTATATATATTTTTAGTTAGTCAATTAATTTCTTTCTATATTTTGGTAGAGACGGGGTCTTGCTCAGGCTGGTTTTGAACTCCTGACCTCGAGCAATCCGCCCGCCTCGGCCTCCCAGAGTGCTAGGATTACAGGTGTGAGCCACCGCGCCCGGCCCCTGAAAAACTTTTAAGTACACCTGGAATAACCTGCTTATGTGAATTTACTTTTGTCAACTGCAAACTGTTTGAAATCTAAATACAGATCAAGTATTTACAATGAAACTTTAGTGACCAAATTGAGATGTGCTAAGAGTACAAAACACACATCAGTTCTGGAAACCTAGCTTGAAAAAAAGAAAGTAAACTATTTCATTAATATTTTTAAAATACTAATTACTTATCAAAATAACATTTTTGATATATTGGGTTAAAAGATATACTATTAAAATTAATATCATCTGTTTCCTTTTGCTTTTTGAAAGTAGCTAATAAAAATTTACACATATGGTCTGTATTATATTTATTTCTGTTGGACAGAGTTGCTGTGCAACCTGGAAGTACGGACATTTTTTTTTAAAAAATGACTCAAAACCAAGAGGCAATAAAGACTGATAAAACTGACTTCATCAAAGAAAATAATTTACTTTAAAAACACATGACCAGAGAAAAATGACAAATGATAAACTGGGAAACAAGTTTGTCAAATATTAAGGATAACATCCTTAATATAAAATAAAGGGAAAAAGACCTACAACACCATAAATATGGGCACAAAAATCTGGAGAATTTACAGAAAAGAAATGCAAACAACTTCTAAACATATGAAAAAGTTCAAGCTAGCTCATGATAAGAGCGATACGAGTTGAAATTACACTGGAGAATAATTTCTCACCATTTAGATAGCAACGACCTAAACACTGTACAATAGCTCTATTGGGAGGCCATGGGATAAGAGGTACTCTCATCCTTTGCTAGTGGGAATGCAAAATAGTATAGTACACAGCACCCGCAGAAGGATTTGGCAGTATCTAGCAAAACTGAAAATGTATTTATCCTTTGACCTGGCAATCCCACTTCTAAGAATCTATTAATATCTTAAAGATAAACTGGCAAGAATATGAACATAAATATTCACAAGGTTGTTCACTGCAGCACTGTTCATTCAGCTGTCCACTTAGTTAATAAATCAGTTCAGGATTTATGTTTGATTTGCAAATAAACCCCCATCAACAAAAATAAACCATTCCCCAGTAGAATGTAAAAGCAAAAGACTAGAAACAACCATATATCCAAATGAATAATTTTGGTATATTTACACAGTACAGTTTCTGTAGCTATTAATATAAAATGCAATGAGATATCTCCTATCTATGATCCAGAGTGATCTCTGAAATATACTGATCAGTGCAAAAAGCAAGGTGCAGAACTACAGTATACAACCTTTCTTCTAAGAGGGAAGAAATAAAGATAAGTTTGCTTATGTTAAACAGAAATAATATCTAAATATGTGTATTATATTTACATGTGATGTATATGTAAATGCTACATATACACTTGCATACACAAAAGCATATACGCAGGCAAATGTATATATCTAAGTAGATAGGTATGCACACGTATACATTTTCCTAGCTGCTGATAAGGCCTAAAAACAATGACTAGCTCAAAGGCAATGAGAACCCTTAACACTCGAACTGTGGTCTCTAAATACCGTTTACCACTAAAAAGATCTGGGGCAGGAAAAGTACAAGATAAATTTGACATAGCTCATTAAACCAGAAAGTAAAGAAGTTATAAAACTACTGTAGTCTCATCAAAAGGATCCAGAAGCCAATTTAAAATTTCTCCCACGGGACAAAGGTATTAATAATTTGAGCTTCAAAGTAAAAGACTGCAAGGGATTATAACACATAAATTGTATTAAAATCCACAAGTTCATAATGATACTTGAAAAAAAATTCCTCATTGGTCTCCTTTGGATGATACTAGAAAATCAATGCATTATTCTGAACATTGGTCTAAACAGAGGGAAGAAAGACAAGCATGAATTTGCCTGCATAAACTATATCTCAGGGTAACCAAATAGTTGATGCAGCCAAGGTCTTCTTGAGAGAAAAATTCCAGTTAGCAAATGTAAACGGATAATAGAATATCACCATTTACAACCCTTACTGAAATAATAATCACCATCACTGGTTTTTGAAGGGCCTGGGGAAACTTTATAATGGAAAGAGCAGGCTGAATATACCTAAATCCACTGATCAGTCTTAACATCACAAAAGAATAAATAAAAAGGCATTGCATCCCTCCTGATGTGATATCATAGGAAGTACATAACACTTTGTATGATGTCCTCTTGCCAAAATGCCTGAGCAAGCTTTCAGTCTAGCTCAAACTATCACTTTACAGAAATTATAGGAAACAGAAGAACATAGTAATGAACACCAAGAAAGCAGAAGCAATCAGCAAACCACAGAATGCAAGGAATCGTATTGAATAAATCCCTGTTTCTTCGACAAATAAACTACTAGGGAAGAAAAACAGACAAGGGAAACACAGAGACAGGAAACCTATAAACAAGGCAAATGCATCTCTCAGGCGTGGAAACTGTTTGGATCCTAAATGTAACAAAGTAATCATTTTTTTAAAAATTATGAGGCGATCTGGGAAATTTGCTCTCTGACTGAACATTTAATATTAAAGAATTCTTGTTAAAACGTAGGTATGATAATGACATTACGGTATTGTTAATAGAAAAGGGTCCTTACCTTTTAGAAATATGTATGGCCATGTACTGCGTAAGGACGATTTGGTCAAGGACGGACAGTCTAGACGACAGTGGCCTCATAAGATCGTAACGGAGCTGCCCTATACAGGTGTACGATTTTTTATCTTTTACACCATATTTTTACCGTACCTTTTCTATGCTTAGATATGCTTAGATACACAAATACCACCGTGTTACAATGGCCCAGAGTACTCAGTACGTAACATGCTACACAGGTGTGTAGCCTAGGAGCAATACGTCACACCACAAAGCCTAGGCATGTAGCAGGCTACGCCATCTAGGTGTGTATAAGTGCACTCTATGATGTGTGCACAACAAGGAAATCATCTAATGACACATTTCTAAGAGCATATCCCTATCGTTAAGGGATGGGACACAAGTCTGTGTAATCTAGTATGTACAGATGAGATTATAGAATGTCTGTGATTTGTTTCAAAAAGCAGCAGTAGATGAGTGAAAAGGAGCCGGTCACTGGGAGGGGAAACAGCATTGGCCATGGGTTGATCATGAAAGGCCTGGCCTGGTTTAGAGAAGGAGAGCCCAGATTCCAGTGTCAGCACCATCACTTATTTGCTATGAGACCTTGGTCAAGGTCCCAAACATGCTGAACCTCAGTTCCTCCCTATCCATAAAGCAGAAGTAATCATAGTAGGTTGCTCATGGACTTGTTGCAAACATTAAAGAAATAATGCATGTATCATACTCAGCACAGAGTAACATACCTGGGCAGAGAGTAGTCACTCAATATATGTTTTATTAATACTATTACTACTGTCAACTACTGCCATTGTTTTTGAGATCATGAAGCTAGGGTTAGGAGGTGGTAGAACTGGGATGGAATCTAGTGAATCCAAAGCCCATATTCTTCCCACTGCATTTAAACACCGCCCCCCCTCTGCCTGAGTCTCTCAGTGGAGACTGAGAAAAGTAACAATCACACTCTGCAATAAGCTTCCCTATTTATACTACAAACCTTTAATGGCATTGCTGCTCAGCCTCCACTTCTGGAATCAGACGATTAGCCATCCGTTGTAACTTAATGTGTCCTTACTGTTGGTGGCTATTCACCTGGTGAAATGTAGACGCCTATGTGTTTTTATCCCCTTATAAATCAATATGCACACTCATAAATTCACAATGATTAAACATTGTGCTGTTTCATCATTCTCCCAAAACATGGCTCCAATTTTTCTGCTACATATTGGGCACTGGCATAAATTATATAAGGCTAAACTCAGGTTCTGAACATACAAAACTAACAAAGTGATCAAACATTAAACTTTGCATGCAGCATAAGCTAATCGTATAATATTACAATGCTAAGTAGCCATACAGAGTTTTTTAACAGTGAGGAAACAAGCTGATAGCCTCCCATAAGGTAAATATTCCCACCTGTATTTAATAAGACATTACAAGTCCTGAGAAAATCTCTTCAGTATTATTTTACTTCTTCATGCAGCCATTCTGACCACATGCCAGTGCTCAACGCTCCCTCCTTCCTCTCCGACAGACGCCATGCTTGCCTGCTCTCCTGCCTCTTCGACTCTCTTTCATCATCCTTTCCCGGCACACCTCTGAGAGGGTGGAGGTCCCCAGAACTCACTGTTCAGTTTTTTTCTTCTACATACTTTCCCTGTGCAACCTCATGCTGAAACACGATAGCATCAACTACCGCATTTACAAACACTCTCTTTCTTTCATTGATTCATTCATCCATTCAACCAATATGTGCTGGGCCCCTGTTGTATGGTAGGTATTCTTTGGAAACAAGAGGATCTAAGCAGATACAGTGCCACCCTCATTGACCTTACAGTTGGCAGTTGGTATTAACACTAATGAAAGAATCTCAAAAATGAATGTGCAATCATTATACTAGCAAGGCGAGCAGGTGCATGGTGCAGTAAGAGGGCAGCATAGAGAGATTTGACCTCATCATGGATATCGGGGAACGACTGCCTGAGAAAATGATGACTGAGCTGAGATCATACTCGTAATGCTATCACAGACCTCTCTTCTGAACTCCACACCAGAGTTTCAATTACCTATTAGTTATCTCCACCTAAGAGAATATATACACCTAAAACTCAATGTATTTCAAACTGAGTTAACTGTTTTTCTCCCCAATGCCTATATTCCCCATCTCACTGAGGGGAATCCATCCAGAAATTTTGCAATTATCCTTTACTCTATCCCTTCATCACACTCCATGTCCAATTATCACTGAGTCCTACCAATTCTACTTCCTAAATCCTGCTCCTATCTGTCCCTAAGCTCAGCTCCCAGCATCTCTTACCAAGCTGGTGCAAGAGTTCACTCGCTCTACTTATCTCTGTGTCCTCCAGTCTCTTACTTACACTCATGAAAGAAGCAACTATTGTGCAAATTATGTCTCTTCCCTCTTTACAATCTTTGAATGCCTCCTGTTGCTTATAATTTGGGCAAAAATCCAAAGTCTTAGCATAATCTAAAAGGCTTTTTACAGTTCACCAGCCTCATCTCCGATCGTTCTCCATCACATGTGGACATTCCAGTCACATCGACTCATAACCACATGGCTCCACCTCATTGCGTGGCTTCCACCTGCAAGGCCCTATTTCATCTTCCATCTTCCCCAAATGCCAGTCTGTGAGCTGGTCTATGAGTCCATGGCAAAATAAGAAAAATTAAAAGTTAATGAACCAGTGTTAGTTCCCCCAACATTTTTGGCAATGTAAGCAGTACCCTAAGGGACTTCTGTGTAGCTTTCAAGTGTTACTCCAAATACTTTTCTCTCTGTGAGACCTGCTAGGGCTTCTCAGTGTTGAGACACTATCATTTATTGTCCAAATTGGGACCCTTCCGAGAGTCAAGGGGATGCTGTTATTAACTATGTTGGATGGTGGGAATAAGCCAGGACTGCCCCAGGGAAAATGTGATGTACCCTCTGCCACTACTGGCCAGAACTGAGTGCCTTCTTATCTCAATGCCCAAAGCACCTTTGTCTCTTCACCACATATCACGTGTTCACGTGTCAGTTCCCCTGTTTGAGAACTCCACAAAGGCAGGGCCAGGCCTTTATAGCCCTCTATCTCCAGCACCTCTCCAGTGCCAGGCACTGAGAGGTCACCAAGCGTCATCCACAAAAGTAAATGTTCAATAAATTACCTGACTGAATAATAAAGATTAGGTGCCTTAACCTTGGCCAACAAGGGAATTAAAAAATTCCCATTATCTTTTCTCAATCTGACTATACTTCCTTATTTGGTTAAAGAGAGTTTTAAACAGGAGCAAGGTCTGCATAGAGAGAAATTCCAAGCCTCAGATCAATCACCTGCTGTCAATCAACGGATAGCCACTTACTCGGCACAAGCTACTCTGGAAGCCCAGTGGGCATGAATGATATGAGGGCTTACGTTTGGCTAGGGACAAAACATACATAAATTAAAACAAAACAAATAAGGAAATAAACTAAGCCTAAAATAGAGTTGCAGGAGTTCATGGAGGGTAAGGGAGAAATCACTGCTATGGCAGAAAAAGGGATCTTGGAGGGGGTGGCATGTGAACAGAGACTTGAGAAATGGCTTGGATCTCAAGAGAAACAGCAGAAGGGAAGAGGGTTATGCCAAGGCAAGGTGGGGGTGGATGTTGGGGAGACCATGGAGGTTAAGCATAAGATTTGTTTGGGAAGTTCTATCTAGATTGTCATAGATTGCTGGCACAGAAGCCAGAACATCTGAATTTTCAGCAAACACTAAGGAACTCAGAGATGTTCCTGGATTCTCACTTCCTTCATCAAAATAGTATCTGCCTGAAACATATAATGAGATGTATGATTCTTGTTACTTTATAACTTATTAATTATAAGAACTGCTACAAAATTATCTTCGGAAAATTGTTTTTGGCAGAACTTTCAGACAGAATTGCTGAAGAAGTCACTGCTTGGCATGTATTAACTCTCTGTGTCTTTGAAAAGTTCTCCTCAAGTCACAGCCTGGTAGCCTGCAGCACCTCCTTACTTTACACTTGGCCTTTCGATTGTCTCATGAAAAAAACTGTAGTGTTAATACTGGGAGTCTACAATAGTGTATGCAGCCATGTATATACCTCCTTGTCAACCTTGGGGTTCAGGGAGAAGCTTTTAAGAGTAGCTGTGACATACACTATACCCCTTGGGTTGTTGAGAGCACCTCCCTTACCATGTACACCTGTGATGACACGTATGGAAAATGACCCCACTCCACACTTCAGTGAAAACTATCAACTTCTCATGTCCCTTCCCCTACCCAGTTCAGGTGGGGAAAACCATAAGTCACCAAGTGAAGTGGAATATATTCTAACATGCAGCTTAACAATGAACTGGAACTACTGTGATATCCACTGCACTCAAATAAAATAGAGATTCATCAAAGAAAGAGAATTCTTACTCTCAAACCATCATCTCCCTGCTCTACTTTAATGCACCTTCTTCTAAAAGCCCTAAAGCACTCAGGGCTAGTTATATTGCATAACTAGAGCTGGATCTACTTTTGGAGAACAGTTTTCTAAAAAGACCAATCCAAATTTGTATGTAATAAATCAATGGGATCTGTTTTTCCAGTAGCAGTCCTCAGTTTACTACTATTTTTCCCACTGACCCTATTCACAGTGTCAACATAGGCTACAAATTTACAGGGGAAACCAACAATATGAGGTGTTAACTAAAGAATCTTTGCTTGGCATAAATGTGTCCCACGAGCTTATAAAATTTTCATGGAAAGCAGTAAAACTACAACAAATGAAAATAAATTTTTGTTCAAGTTACAGTAATATTTATTTAACCAACATTTGCTTAACCGAAGGACAAAAAAAGGTAATGAAGATGAAATAAAATAAACCATTTTACTTTTGTGATTAGCATGTAATAAATTGGTGTTAAAGCCTTTCACTGGTGCTATTATGAAAATTTCTGAAATGCTTTTCAAGATCTGTCCTCCAAATCTTTAAAAATAACAATAACCATCAAGATTTTTCCTTTATCTGTCATCCAAAGGAGGATATAATAGTTAAGTGAAGTGAATAAGCAAAGTACTTCACTATCATTAAATGGCTTAAGGGCCTTAAAAAGTCAACAATATAACATAGTGGAATCAAAAACGAAAACAAAGGTAGAAAGATCTCTCAACTTGAGGGTGCTCTAACTCCATTTTTCCACAAGGTATGGAGTGTGTGGATGTCAACTCACGAATGCTATAAACACATCTGCAGAGATGGCGGGAGCCTGGGAAACAGGCAGAGGCAGGAATGTGCTAGAAGATCTGAAGGCTTGATGGGGAGAAGTGGGTGGCAGGAATAATGAAGGCAAGTAGGGCAAAGTAGGACAGAAGAGGGGCCCTAAAGGCAGAAGGGCGTGGCCGGGCTGGAAGCAGGAAGTTTATGTTGGGCATATGACTGGGAGGACACACAAAGAAAGTGGATCTGCAGATCCCAACACCCTATGGTTAAAGTAGCGCACTTGAAAATCTCATTCAGACACATAAAACTGAAGTCTTTCAGACAAAAGGAAGATGGTGAGATAAGAAGCAGGAGAGCCTATGGATAAAAATCTGGGGGGCAGAACAACATGAAAAGACTTCAGAAAGAACAGGAAGGTGAAGGGATATCCGGCAAAGGTGGACGAAGAGGGAAAAGGCAGCCCAGGAGAGAGAACAGGTTTGGGGAAGAGCCGCAGGATGCTGGGAGCCCGAGTGAACTCAGTACACCAACAGGTCGCAACTTTCCTTTTTAAAAGTTACTTTAGAGGCAGCAGCAGTGAATCTAATAAATCAAGAGGTGGGGCGTCCTGAGCTTCTCCAGGACCTGTCCACCACTCCTTGATCCAGCACATTCCAGAAGGGGGTCCCAGCATGGAATGCCCTGCTTGCTATGGCCGTAGCCGAATGTCACAGGAGACAGGGTACCTGAAATTTAAAAATTTACAATTTAAAAATTGTAAAGCACACTATAAATATGAGGCACTGCTATTCACTGAGCCCCTCAGACAAATAAAATGAAGACCACAGATACAATCATAAGGGAAGGAACAGCCGTCAAATAGAGAAATTACATGTATTCCAAATCAAGGTGCCCCTAGCAAGAAATTCCAGTAATTTGAGAGGACATCATGTTTGGTATGTTTACTTTCCTGTCAAATATGTTTCAACATTTAAAACTCCTACCTGAGGCATAATACGAAGCTCTTAACAAACTACCATACAGATTTATTAAAACTTAAATCTGCATCTAATGTATTTCTCCGAGGAGGTTTTGACGCATCATAGATCTTCACTAATGAGTAAATTCAAATTCTATTCGATTCGATCACTCACTGAGTGACTCCCAAGTGCAAGGTAGAGTGCTGCTGCTATGGGGACTGCCGAAATGACCAGGACAGCCTGGTCTTCCAGTAGCTTGGTCAGTTAATCTTCTCAGTTTCCATTCCAGATCGGAGAAGTCGCATCTCCTTTCTCAAGTGTACAGGGAAAGCAATCTTTACATTGGGTGACTAGCCTACAACCTGGGATATACATTTTCCAGCAACATAGCTAATAAAAAAAAAAAAAAAAAACTTCTTAACTCCTGGTGCCTGCAGACACTGTTATGTGTTCATTTCTATGCTTATCCCAGCCCAGTTTACATCCAACCAACCACTCTTGTCATAATTGCGTAACCACAGCAAGTCATGTTGTTTCTTGTTGCAACTATAACTTACAAAATTAAACTTTGGAACTGAGGCAGTCAAGCTAAATAACTGCCTACTTTAAAAATATGTATATATATAATTTACATGCCACTTCAGATAAGCTCTTGAATTATGATCCCTTAACGTCAAAACTGTCACCATTTTTTTAAAATAGAGTTTCACTGTCGCAACTCTTCCTGCACCCAAACCCTAATCCTGTCTTCATAGTTTTCTAAGCAGTACTTTATACCAGTCTATTGCAATCTGCCTTTCATGTTTATAGAGAACTTAATTAAGCACAACTTTTATTTCCCCATGCTATGGGGCTTCTAAAATTGAGGCTTACAGAAGAAACAGGACATGCATGAAATGGCCAAAAATGCATGTACTTGTTGGTTAAAAACATATTAATAAAATAAAAATATCTTTAAAGAGTAATGCTGGGGGAAAAAAAGTCAGTGAGACATCTGAATACCATGCACACTGTACAGGGTCCTCCCACCCGCATTATGTCATGTAATCCTCCCTTCACCTGGGGAGGGAGCTGCACTATATCCATTTCCAAAATAGTTTTTTTAAGAGATGTACATTTTCATGAAACTAACACTGATCCCTCCTATATCCCTCAGTGAACTCCTATTTACTAGATGTATAAGTTGATTTGCATAGTCACTATGTTCCTAAAAGTTGGAGGCAAGTCAACTTTTATATATGAATTATTTTCACGTAAATTTGCATCGCAAGATCACACCTGCCATACCTTCCCTGCTGATTGGTAATCAGCACAGTGCTGCTCAGAGGGCTTCCTGGAGTGCTGCAGGCTGTCCACGTGAACACACTACCCCTAAAACCTCTCTGATGAGTTTGGATTTCATTCTACCCATGCTGAGGTCCAGACTAGTTTAAGCCACCAAAGACAAGCAGGGCCCACACTCTGAGATGCCGGCACAACAGCAAGAGGGCAAGTACACACATGACACACAAAGCCATCCCCCCTTATATTTGGTTCTGAGAAGCTGAAGAAAAACAAAGTATCATAAGAGAGTGAGGCTTAACCAATTTCTCTGTTAACTGGCATTCAACTTCTTCCAGTATTCCTCCAGAATTACTATCATGTTATCTCCTTAGGGCCACCCTACAACTAGGACTGGAAGACAACTTGGAAGGATCCAGAACCCCATGCCCTGTGTACTTAAATGTGTAAGCCACAATAGGTGCCCAATATGGCTACAAGTTATAGCGACGAGTTCAAATGAAGCTGGTGATGCTTATCACACATGGGAACCTTCTGGGAACATGTCCTCTGCCCTCCCCTGCCCTGTTGGGTGGTGCCATGACACTCCCTCTCCCAGCCTGAATTCAGTTCTCTTTCTTTGACAAAAACATCTGATAGAAGGGAGCCACTTAGGGCCTGGGGCAGGCCACTCAGGATGCAACACTCAAAGCTCGCCTGGTCACAAATCCAGCACAGTGCTGAGCCCCCGTCAACCTGGGAATGACACTCGTAATGGCGCAAACCACCTTCCTCTTCGGCAGGGCTTTTCAGTCCGTCACAGCAAACAGTATTTATACCCTGTGATTCTCCAGGAAGCTCAAAGCACTTCAGCGGCCTATTAATTCCCAGAAATCCACATTAAATGCTAAGGTGAGATGGGGCAGGGAAAGGATAAATGACAGGCAAAGAAAAGAAAATTATCAGTTCTCTCAACTCAGAGTAAAACTGAGTCAGCAGAGGCTCAGCTGGAAAATAGAACCTCCGGGTTCTTTCCAGGATGAACTTTTACCACTGGAGGACGTGAGAACTCGCTACCACCCAAGGCCATTCTTCTTGGGAAATCTGCCCCATTGAGATAATGCTAGACAAGAAAAGCACCCCGCCCCTCCTCCGGCAGCTACCCATCCAAGGGCTGACTGTGCTTGTTTTTGCTGCTTTCCCTAGTGGCCCTGTTACAGGGCTGTTCTCTGAGCCGGGTTTGCACAGCAGAAAACATGAAAGAACAGTATATTTCGAGGATGCATTTGTGATCTGATCTGTGAAGTGCTAGTCCCAGCATCGGTTTAATACCTATAAATATACTCAGTTGTCCTATCACTGTCACTTCCTACCTTATAAGTAGGAAAACCAAAATAGGTGATCAAGTCCAAATTAATTTCCATGTCTGACAACTGCATCTCCAAACAGCCAACGCAGAACATGTTCTACTGTTCCTACAACCCAGCTCTACATGTATGACAATGGGGAGAAGAACCCCCAATTCAGCATCTTGGCCTTAAAAGACCCTTCAGAAACATCACCTCCTACCGACGACAGAGATAAAGCAGCTTGGGTCCACTCCACCCATGTTTGTTTCTCTGCTGGTACATCCCAGATCTACCAAACTGAAAGGTTGCTCTAATTAGGTAGAAGGTGAGCCCATCCCCTCGAATAGGGAGGTGTTCATTACATCTGTCTGTGTAATGATCCTGTCATTTCCCCAAAGGGTCTGTACAGTCTCCTAAAAGAAAAAAACTTCTACATGGAATCTATGGTGTGTCAGCCCCCTCTGACATCTGAGTCAGAGTACGCGTGTCGTACCGAGGTTCCGGGCGGCCAGGGCGTATCACTTTCAGAGTTGCTCCAATAACTGCACTTACGGCCGTCTTCCAGCCACGCACACAGAAGCACTATCTATATGAAAACAATCTTCCTAACCCGCAGGCGAAGGAAGACATCTCATAGGTCTTCAACTTCCTACTGGAAACAAACTACTTCTCTCTCCGCTTCCCATCTCAGAATGAGTGCGGGTGTGTGTGTGTGTGTGTGTGTGTGTATTTTTATCTCTGACCACGCAACTCTTGGAGCAAAGAGGGCCACCCCAAATTTTACCAACGTGCACGAGCCACCAGAGCTGTAGAAGAGAAATGAATGGGTCATCCATGAGAGCCCTTAAGCCCAGGACTCCTCTCACACAAACAGTAAGTGAAAGAGAGAGAAGGAAAAAAAGCAAGCCTCCGCAGGGGGGAGGGCGGGTGACCGGGAAGGACGGTAACCAGCAGGCCAGGGGCAGCGCGGCGGCGGCACTTCGCGAACCGCCCGCAGAGGGGTGCGATCCGCTCCGCGTACAATGACCGAGCTCCCCCCGCCGCCTCGCAGGGACGCGGATGCGCCGCGACGGGCACACAGATGCAGCGAAACAAGCCACCCCAAAAAGGTCAAAACTTCAGAAATCCCGGGGATCGCACCACCCACACAGACACATCCATCAGCGGGAGCGGGGACTTGGGGACTTGGCACAGAATTCTGCATCTGGGGTTTTCCTCCCAGCTCGGCTCGCGAGCGCGGCGGCCACATGCAGAGCCGGAGAGGACAGGGAGGCCGCGGGCGGCGGGCTGCGGTGCGGAGGGGTGTCTCACGCCAGCCACCCAGGCCTCGAGGTGGCGAAAGTCGTCGGCGCCCCAACCGCAGCCCGGCCCTGCGCCCGGCCGGCAGACGCCCCCCGCGGGCCCACCCCGGCTTCCGCCCTCGCTGCAGCCCCGCCGGCCGCGCCAGAACGCGGCTGCCGTCCCTCCGTCCCTCCGTCCCTCCGCGCGGGGCCGCCCAGGCCGCCCGCCCGCCCGCCCGCCGCGGGGATGCGGGAGCCGAGCCGCCGGGCTGCGCCGCCGCCCCCGCCCCGGAGCCGGCGAGGGCTCCCGCTCGCTTACCTCGGGCGCCCGCGGGGGGGCGAAGGTGGCCAGCCTCGCGCCCCCCGCCCTCCGTCCTCGCCTCTGCTCTTCCTCCCTCCTCGCCCGCGCCGCGCCGGGCTCCTCCGCCGCCGCTCGCAGCAGAGCCGGAGAGCGCCGGGCCGCGTGCGGGCGTGCGGGAGGCGGCGCGGCCAGCCCTCCAGCCCGGGCGCGCGGCTCCAACTCAAGTGCGAGAGGCGGCGGCCGGGCGGCCGGGCGCGGAGCGTCCCCCGGGAGCGGCAGGAGCGAGCGGCGCTGGCGGGGAGCGGGCGAGGGAGGGACTGAGGGAGGAGGGAGGGGACCTCCTCGCCCAGTCACTCACTCGAGGGGCGGGGGCAGCCAGACACTCCCCCGCCGCGGTCCCTCCCCGCGCCCGGCTCCCGCGCGCGTCGGGCTCCCCGCCCGGGGAGGGGCCGCGGAGGCCGGCGGGGCGCGGCGCGCTGGGCGGGGGCCGGGCCGGTGGGCGCCGGGGCTGCTCGGGCGCCGGGGGGGAAGGAGGCCGAGGCGTGCGTGCGAGCCTGCGCGTGTGTGTGTGTGTGTGTGTGTGTGTGTCTGTGCGTGCGTGTGTGTGCGCGCGCGCGGCCCCGGCGCCGGCCGGCCAGCGGGACGGAAGACCCTGGCGGGAAGGCTGCGTCCCCTCCGGCCTCCCCGGGCCTATCACTCGGGCAGTGGCGTCGGAGCCGGAGCCGCACGATTGCTCCGGTGGCCGGGTGGGCCCAGCCCGGCGGGAGATCCGCGCCAGACCGTGCACCCAGCCGCGGGGCTGTGCCAGGTGGACGCAGACGCAGGGACGGCCGGGCATCCTCGCCCCATCGGGGGGCCCTCCCTCCCAGGCCAGGCAGGACGGGTGGGCGCAGTCACTTTGGCTCGGGCCGGCCACCGAACCGCCGCCACCCTGCCCCGAGCTGCGGCGTCTGCAGGATGAATGAACCATTGGCGACTCTATAGAAGCAGACTGGGAGGAAAGACAAGAACGTGAGACCCCGCGCCCCGAGCCCCTGTCCCCACCGTCCCCGGTCGTCGCCTAGGACCCAAGCGCAGAGGCCGTGTCTGCTGGGAGCGTCCGGGTGGTCGGTGGCCCAGAAAGATAGCTGTCCACCGCTGCGTCTGTCCGCTTCTTTGTGGACCCTCAGAGAAGGTCAACCAGCTTCCCACCCTCTGGGAAAGGGTGTTTTTCTCCTCTTCCCCTGAATGTTGGGTGTTTCGTGTTCGCACCTAACTGATCTTTCTACACTGATAGCCTTTGGATGTCTTTTGTGCGTTCCCTGCGCTTCGCTGCTCCTTCGTTGCCTTAGACTCGCGAGGAATGTCAGGCCCCGGAGTGAGAACACCCAAGAAAACAACAGGGGCGAAAGATCTTTCCAGGGCTTCGAGGATCATACACAAACCGAATCATTTCTCACATTCAGCCAAGATGAAGTTGGAAAATGGAAAAGGACACATCAGAGCCGTGACAGTGATAAGACAATTGAAAAGCAAATTCATAGTTTAATAAAATGAGTTAGTAAGCACCCATTAATGTCTAGGAGATGAGCCTTTTTTGAAAAGTGGTTTTCCCTTTTTCCATCCCTTTTTCAATTCAAAAGTCTACTATTCCATTTTGAAATTTTTATTTTATTTTTTACTTATTTATTTTTAGGGATGGGTTCTCCTGTTGCCCAGACTGTCCTCAAACTCCTGGGCTCCAGGGATCCTCTTGGTCTCAGCCTCCCAGTAGCTGAGAAACTCAACTTATGTTCCTCTTTTTTAAATTATCCATATGCTAGTTCATTTTTCTCTTTGGAACCTGAATTTTTTGTAGTCTAGCCTCTTGGAAAGAAGTAGTTAAGAAGGGAGGGTAGAGAAATTGGGATTTAAATCAGATGCAGCAGCCACCATCCCATAGGTGACTTTTTTTCCCAAAAGAGACAAGCCTCACCCTCCCAGGCTGGAGTACAGTGGCACAATCATAGCTAACTGTATCCTTCAACTCCCAGGCTCAGGTGATCCCCTTACCTCAGTCTCCTTAGTAACTGGGACTACAGCCTGCACCCTCACGCCCTGCAGATTTTTAAATTTTTTGTAGAGACAGGTCTGGCTGTGTTGCCCAGGCTGGTCTTGAACTCCTAGCTTCAAGTGATCCTCCCACGTTGGCCACCACACTCGGCCCTAACTTATCTGATTTCTTCTTTCTTAACTCATCTGTAGAACAGGATTGATAATAATAGTTCCTACCTCATAAGCTTGTGAAAAGTAAAAGGAAAATAAAATGAGGTGGCAGTGCGCATAAAACACTTTGTATAATGCCTGCCACATGATAAGAACTCAATAAATAGAAGCTATTATTTCAAATATATATTATAAACTCAAATTTGATACAAGTTTATTCGCTTTACATTCCTCCTGAAAGTCAGGAGTGGGAGTAAACCCAGCTGCTGGATTTATCCAAATGTAGTACATTTTCCCTGGGGTTTTTAGGCCATACCCAAAACTGTCACTTGTGATACAATGAAATAAATGCATAATTAAGGTGTGTGTGCGTACATATCTATATCTATATAAAAGGTTCTTTTGAGGACAACAAGCTTTGTTCTTCCTCTCCTCTCTTCTTCCCTTACCTATATAGACCTGTGGTCCCCAACCCCAAGGCCAGGGACTAGTACCCTGTTAGGAACCGGGCTGCACAGCAGGTGAGTGGCAGGTGAGCAAGCAAAGCTTTATCTGTATTTACAGCCATTCCCCATCACCTGCATCACCGCCCGAGCTCCGCCTCCTGTCAGATCAGCAGAAGCATTAGATTCTCATAGGAGCTTGAGCCCTACTGTAAACTGCACATGCAAGGGGTCTGGGTTGCACGCTCCTTGTGAGAATCTGATGCCTGATGAGCTGAGGTGGAGCTGAGGCGGTGGTGCTAGCGCTGGGGAGCAGCCACAAACACAGATTATTATTAGCAGAGAGGTTTGACAGCACAAGAAATGTAATGTACTTGAATCATCCCACGCACCACACTCCATGGGAAAATTGTCTTCCATGAAACCAGTCCCTGGTGCCAAAAAAAGGTTGGGGACCACTGATAGGTCATCTGGAACAGGCCAAGATCTCTGTCATTAACCTGGATAGTATTCTATCCCTTAAGGGCTCAGATAGTGGTTGGCATGAGAGATTTCTGGTGGGTAAGGTTTGTTTGACTAGATAGCCTCAGAAATGACAGAAGGCCACAGAGAAAGCATTTCATACATATACAGATAAAAGAATATCCATACTATAAACTTTTAAAGCTAGTTTTAAAGTATTCAAAGCAATTGAAGTTCATGGTAGAAATTTTCAAAATTTAAAAACTCAATTTTGAATAAAATAAAAATCATATTTTCACCATCCAGAGAGAAGCACTCAATGAGTGTTTTAACTCCATTTTCCCTTCATTTATTTCATCATCATTCAATCAGCAAACATTCACTAAGTACCTAGTTAGAGACCAGACAATTAACCAGGTCAGGAACACACTGTACGTAAATCGTTAGTAATTGCTGTTTGTTTCTTAATAGAAACCATTCCTTAGAAGTAACATTTTATACGGTAGCGAGGTTCCAGGATAACCTACAGAAGCCCATGAAAGTAAGGCCATAATTAAATGATCAGAGGCATTCGGAATTTGTAGGGCTTGAAGCGCTTACAATTTGGGGAGCCACCCCTAAGATAAAAAAGGCAAAAGCACAACAGCCCCTTAGAAGGGCTCATGTAAATGAAGATCAGGAAACTTAAGCCCCATTTGCTTTTCAGTAAACCTACTCATTGGTACTGGAATTTCTGTAGAAATTAACTGCTTTGATAAACATGGATTCAATGTGAATATTTGTTCCTCATTTCACCTGGGACCCCTGAGACACCTCTCCTCCCCTCCCCGACAAATTTGGAATTGATGGGGATGGAAACTCCACCACCAACAACGCATGCTTTCATGCACCTGTCCATAGCAGTGGCAGTAGGACTGGGAACTTCTGCAAGGGCTATAGAAGGGAGAGGGGAGAGAAGAGCACAGTGGGAGGGGAGGGGGCAGATGGCTTGGCCACCAAGGTGCTGAAGAGGCACTTGAGGCATCCATATCCCCACTAACCATGCAACAGGGGTGGCTTCAAATCTGCTTGCTCACCACAAGTTAAATCTACTAGACATTTTATCACAGAAAAATCTCTCTAGCTATTCATAATTATTGAGATGACTATAAGCATACTTATATAAAAGGAGGTAAAACATGATTTTTTTTTTCCTGGTCTTATCAACTCTTTGCCCTTCCACACCACCAGAATTTCTGAATTCCTTATCTTTAAACACTCTTAAGTATAATTTTCAAAAAAAAAATGATATTCTTTTCACCCATAAAAGTTACATTTTAATCTTCAATGATACAGGCATTATCATAAATTTTGTCTTATTCCTAAAGCTTTCTTTAGCTTTTGAATACTTGGCTCTATAGGACCATTCAAAATGCATCAGTTTGAATTTTTTGTTTCTTATTTTTCTTTTAAAAGTAGTATTATGAATTGAATGTTTGTGTCCCCCCCCACTTCAAATTCATATATTGAATCCCTAACCCCCAGTGTGATGGTATTTGGAGGTGAGACCTTCAGGAGGTGATCTGATTTAGATAAAGACTTGAGGGTGTTATCCTCATGATGGCATTAGTGTCTTTATAAGAAAAGCCAAATAGATTGTCCCCTCCTTCCCTCCATATGAGAACACGGCGAGAAGACAGCCATCTAAGCCAGGAAGAGAGTTCCCACCAAGAACCTGACCATGACAGCACTATCATCTTGGATTTCCAGCCTCCAGAACTATGAGAAACGAATGTCTGTTGTTTAAGTCACCCAGTCTGTGCTATTTTGTCATAGCAGCCTGAGCAGAATAAGATATAAGATATACAGTTTCCCTTTACCTGTAAAAAGGGAACCAGGGAAAAGGTAGGTTGATTGAAAAACATATAAGTAACAGTAATACACCACCCTCCTATCACTTCTATTCCCTTCTATAAATCTAAATGAATTAATTTTATGTGGTTTATTTTTTAAAGGTTTTCCAATAAGTTAATTTTTTCTGAATAATCAAGTTAAAGGTAGCTTTTGCAGGATTGTTAGAAAATAAGTGATCCTAAGATAAATACCACTCTTGAATGTGCTTTCTTCATATTTGCTCCATGCCACAGCAGCTAACACTGACTGTCTGCTGTATGTCAAGCACGGCATTGTGTAATTCATAATGAACGTGAACTAACTCCCTTCACCTTCCCAACAAGACAGTCAGATAGATACTAATATTAGCATTATTCCCATGCAGATATGGAAACCAAGGCACAGAGGGGCGAAGTAATGAATGCAAGGCTACGTGGTTGATTCTCAGTTGTCTAATGTCAGAGTCCACCCTCTTAACTGTTAATAATATGTTTTCTCTTCAATCTCCTCTGCTTTTCTGCCTCAGTTTTACTCATCCTTCAAGGCCAGGCTCAAATGGTAACTCCTAAAGGGAGGTCTATTTGACCCCAGCCTCTGAGGTTCTGAACTTTTGAAGTATCCAGAGTCTTCCTCCTTGCTGAAATTTTTTTTTTTTTTTTTTTGAGACAGAGTCTCACTTTGTTGCCCAGGCTAGAGTGAGTGCCGTGGCGTCCTAGCTCACAGCAACCTCAAACTCCTGGGCTCGAGTGATCCTTCTGCCTCAGCCTCCCGGGTAGCTGGGACTACAGGCATGCGCCACCATGCCCGGCTAATTTTTTATATATATATCAGTTGGCCAATTAATTTCTTTCTATTTATAGTAGAGACGGGGTCTCGCTCTTGCTCAGGCTGGTTTTGAACTCCTGACCTTGAGCAATCCGCCCGCCTCGGCCTCCCAAGAGCTAGGATTACAGGCGTGAGCCACAGCGCCCGGCCTTTGCTGAAATTTTGAAGCTTTATACTACTGGGGACTCTTCCATGTCTTTAATGCTAGTTTCACCATCAGGATCAGTAGCTAGAGGCTTGGTACTGGAGTGTGTGTGTGTGTGTTTAAATCTTTGGGGCGGGGCAGGATTCCACAATGCTTACACAGGTAAAGTACACAATAAGCGGTTGTGAACTGCAGGCTGTTTATGCATTTTGATGATAATGATGTCACTTCTAGTGACACATATCTCCTTCTGATTGGAGGCTAAATCAGAGCAGAGAGTTTAAAGTGAGTGCTAACAACTTGCTAATAGTTCTAATTGGTCTTTCAATGGTGTGTGAATTACTCTGAGTAACCAGCTTTTCTAGATCTGAAAATTATGGCCCTTAATTGTATCTATTTATTTTTTCTTTGGGTTTCTCCTTAGGATATGTATTAATATTTTCTTTTATCTCATATTTAAGAGCTGGGTAGATAGAAGATGAAAGCGTGGAACATCATCACTTGAAGCAAGAAGTGATAAGAGCCTTTCACCAGAGAGAAACTCAGAATGAAGCAGAGAGAAGGTGAATCCAAACGCCATTCAAAGATAGGCCGAGCGTCTCAAGGTGTCGCTTCCTCCCATTTCTGTTCCATGGCTTTTGCACGCCCCAGATATTGGAAGTCAGCTTTCTGGCATGGAGTTCCTTTCTCCTAAGTCACAAGACAGCTCCACCACTGTGGGAGTAACCAATAATCCCCAGATGCTCAAGTCATTTGGGTCTTACTGATGTCTGCTTAGAGTATTGCTCTGTTTCTAGCGTATAGACGGTATTGTCATTTCTCGCATTGGCCTCATCCCACCAATCAGCTGTAAGCTCTATGGTGACAGGAGGCCTTGCTGTCCCTACAGGGCTCAGGCTCAGTACATCCTTCGGGGTTGATGGATCAATCAAATAAGTCACTATGTGCATTTCTCTTAGTAGTGATGGAAAGCAAATATTGACATCCAGAAATTTCGGTGTCTGTGTGACACAGCAAGAAGAATATAGCTAAAGGAAAAAAGGAGAGAGAGAGAGAGAGAGAGCTAGAAACAAAACCACATCATTTTTCATCCCTGGCTCAGCTTTATGCCTTTGAAAATGCCTTCTCCCTTCCCCACTCCTTTTCAGAAAGTGAAAGGACATTCAGGAGATAAACACAAGGAGTAAAGTTGCAGCTCTGTTCACCATAATTAAGCATGAATCCTTGAAACACCTAAGTCTAGCATAGATCGCACTATAGTTTTCAAAAGCTACATCAGTTCTGTTAGTATGAGCTGATTTCAGATATAATTGTTAAGAATTATTTTAAGAGTGAATGGAAAATACTGCTACCAAATTATTGTTTTCAAAATGTATTCTAAAAAGCAGAAAGGAAGGAATTGGAAAATCCCAAAACAAGAATTTCAAATAGTTTTGGGGTATTAGCATGTACCAGGCAATTTTCTAAACTCTCCTGCATGTTTTAACTGATTTAAGCCTCCCAACAATGTTAGGAAGATGGTATCATTATCTATATTTTCTAAAAGGGAAATCCAAGGAACAGCAAGGTTAAGTAAGTAGGCCAAAGCCAAGGCTACCCAGCTAACAAGTGGCAGAGCTGGGATTTGATCTTAGTGTTTAACCGCTACACCATACTGATGGTGGCCTCCGAACCTTTGTGACTCTGGGCATAGAAAAGAACAATTTCAGCTCCTGGAATCTGCTGAATACCTTCAATTACACTTTCCTCCCTCTCTTTATTACCTGTGAGAGGCCAGAACAAAGAAAAGGTTATTAACACTCTTGGACCATGCCACCTCCTGGCTAATCAATAGCTTCCCCTCGGTCTCCTAGCCAGAAGACCATTAACCAAGGTTGGAGATTACAGAGCAAAGGTAGCTAGTAGGTTTGGGACAAAATAGCATTTCCATACTTCAGCACTTAGGTTAATTAGATCAGTCGTTGGTCCAAAATAACTCTGTTGATGAAGAACAGTTCTGCCGTATTCAAAATGCCAAACGTCAATGGAAAGTGTTAATGTCAACACTTAAGATGCTTTCGCCAATTTGAAGTAGTGGTTTTATTAGCTTCCTCCTTTCCTCCTTGTTTGGTTCTACAACCCCAGCCCAGGCCTCAGACCCTTTCTTCTAAACTCTTAACCGTCACCTTGACTTCAGGCTCTCCGGTTGCGTCATCCTTCTTGTTGTCAGAGCCCTGTCACTAAAGCACAGTTCTCTTTTGGCGTAAAAGGCTCCAGCGCTTTGAAGAATCCAGAAACCGTTCACAATTATGACCCCTGACTACCTTTTTAGATGGATCTCCAGTTCCAAACAGTAACCGGATGAATGCGCCCGTCACCTGGCTGCCTTGCTGGTTCCCATCCGTATGCTGCTGGTTCCTACCCTGTGCCCTGTGCCTGCCCTTCCCTCTGTGTAGACTACTGGAACCCTACAGATTTGCATAGCTGCTGTCAGCCAGTCGCGCTCTCTCCTGCCCGTCTCTGGCTCTGTGGCCCTGAGCAAGCCATCCCCATGTCTCTGAGGTGCCAGGGCTCCATCTGCAACTATGTAGATGGAGAATTAGAAATAAAGGCCTGGCATTCCGCACATTTACGTAACAGATATGGGCGCTTTGTAAATGGCTATTATGTTAACCATTGTTCTTTGTGGTCTGGTTTAAATGCTATTTCCAAGTTCAAAATCTCCCCTGTCAGAATTGAGTTCTTCCTCTCTCACCTCCTACTGAGGTTTTGGGGTTTTTAAAAAAGCCTTAGATAAGCCTAAGCAAGAGCAAGACCCTGTCTCTACCAAAAACAGAAAAATTAGCCGGGCATGGTGGCACACACCTGTAGTCCCAGCTACTCGGGAGGCTGAAGCCGGAGGATCGTTTGAGCCTAGGAGTTTGAGGTTGCTGTGAGCTATGAGAATGCCAGGGCACTCTACCCAGAACGACAGAGTGAGACTCTGTCTCAAAAAAAAAAAAAAAAAGCCTTACAAATTTGGTTTATTTGTTATAGTAGTTAACCAATTCTGACTAAAACAAGGCAGATCTGTATTTTGTCAATTTTGTAATTCAGTGTGTCTAGTGTATTTACATGACTGTGCAACCATTACCACTAATTCTGGAACATTTCTATCGCTTCAAAGGATAGGAGGGTTCCAACTTCTCCATATCCAAAAAAAAGATACCTTTTTTTTCTTTTTTTCATTAGTAGAGATAGGGCTCTTGGTCAGGCTGGTCTCAAACTCCGGACCTCAAGTGATTCCCCCACTTCGGCCTCCCAACCTCATAGACAGTGTTATTGGCTGTCTTTTCCAGCTGTTCTGGTAGATGTGAAATAATATCTTATTATGGTTTTCATATGCATTTCCCTCGTGACTAACCATGTTGAGCATCTTTTTATGTGCTCTCCTATAGAAGTTTGCTAGTAGTTTCATGATGACAGTGGCTATAGCCAGCATTTGGTACCTTTTGCATGTCCTACACTTCTTAGCTCCTTAGCTCAAAACTTTGTTTTGTGGGCCTCAAGATGTGTTTATTGAACTAGTTATTTACTCCTGGTATGACTCACTAACTAGGTATCCTGATGTGAACTGACTATAACATAAAAGAGAGAGCATTTAAAAAGTTTGGAGAAAAGAATAGAGCAAAAAGTCAAAGACTATGATGCATATTATTCTGAAAGAATCCAAGTTATATGTCAAATAATGATTTTCAACTATTACAAATGTTGTAGTGTTTCTACCAGCGAGTCCTCATTCATAGTACTTTTTTCCTTGACTACCTGGGCAGATTCAAAAAAAGAGATATTATTTAAAAATTAAAATTTTTTTGTTTAAAATGAGAAAAAAAAAAAAGAATTATACCGGGAAAAGTAATTTTTAGCCCATGATGGTAATTGGAGCACAAGGGCTTAACTCCCCTATGTTCCCTCAAAATCCACTCCCAGAGGAGTGAAAACAATTAGGGGGAAATCTGTTACCATCCTAGAAGCTCAATTAAGATGCTATTCCAGAAAATATAAAAAACATGTGTCAGATACTCTCTTTCAATGAAGTGAGATTCATCTGAAAGAAACGAAGGGCCAACCTCGATTCTCGCTAAATGCCAGAGGACGACCCAAGGCGCAAGGGAAGGGGGCCTGCGGTGGCCTCTCGCTGCAGCTCTGGAGAGGCTGGGCCCAGAGCGGCCAGGGAGGAGGGAACAGGCGCCTGCCACATCCCTCAGGGATGGCGCCAAACAGCAAAGCTCAAAGTGCGGATCCCACAGCAGTGCCAGGCCCAGTTGCCTAGGGGGGATTGTGGCATAGAGGGCCCAGGTCAGCTAAGGGTGGGTCACCTCACAACAGCCTCCACTGAGCAGCTACTCAGTAGGGGACTGTCACTCTGCCGGGGCTGCCTACCTCCCTTAGAGACCCGTGTTTGACTTCCATGTCCACCTTGTTTGCCTACTTACCTGGTATGAACTGAACGCTTCTTTGCACCCTAAAGAATGTGCATAGTATTTGGCTTTTTTTTTTTTAATTGTAAGGAATAGAGGTTTAATCATACTAGCTTGAGTCAGAGGGACCTGGAAGAATTAGTGTAATTACTCTCTGAAGCATCCTGGGAAGTAGAGTCCTGGAAATTCAAGAACAGAAAGCCTAGATCGGCCAGCCCCTGTGGACACCAATGCAATGGACCCTCACAGCCACCCTCAGCCGCTGTGATGCCACACTGTGATTCCATGTAGCTTCCGTCAGTGGGTCCCGCTGTAAAGAACTGTAATGCTGGTGAGCAAGGGTGATATTATTAGTGGCAAGACATCAAAAATACTCTAATTTATCAAAATATATATCATTCACAAGTTTAAATATTTTATTAATAGTAAAAATTGACGTTGCAACACACCACACCATAGTTCAAGATCATTTTGTTTCTGAAGTTTTCATTCTATTTTTGTAATAAAACACCATGGCCCAAGGAAAAAGAATTTTTTTTCTAGTGTGGCCTATTCTGCTCATGGCAAGCTCATTCAGCACTTCAGCTTATATGATAATTAATATATTTGGAGGTTGCCCTTTTTTCTTTAAGTACATATATGTTTATAAAGAGTTTTCAGAGGAGTGATGACTCTCCTCTGAGTCATAAATAATTATAAGTAATGAAAGGATGGATAGACCCTAAGACCTAGGTGGGCAGGTACAGATGCTGGTGTTCTAAGGATGGGAGAAAGGAGCACCTATTTTAAGTCTTTGCTCTCTTGCAGGGAATATTCTGGCCATACTTCTTCTAGATTGACTAAGAGTCTTTTAGGTACTAGAGATGGTTTCACCAGCAGCCTTGAGAATGAGCCTGCGACCTCCAAGGAGGGAGAGCACCAGTGACCCAGGGCCCCAGCACTGTGCTCTGAACCCCATCGGCGTGTCTGCGCAGAGCCCACACTTCGTACCTCCTCCCAGCCGGGAGGACCAGGTACAGCAGGTGTCCGAGGCAGACCCATTCCTAGAGACCCAGGATTCCTGCAGCTTTGTGCCCTACGTCTCTCCTGTGCTTTGCTCAACATTCCTCAGGCTGCGTGGCAGCCTTCTTGTCCTTCCACACAACTTTCCTTCAGGAAAGCTCAGACTTGCTCTCCCAGTCTTCTCCGGGTCCGTCCCTATTTTCTTTCCCACAAGCATTTCTCTAATAAAATCCTTGCACATTTAATTCCTTCTTGACATTTCCTTCTCAGAGGACCCAAACAAACACAGCTTCCCAGCAGTCTTGAAATCCTAAACCTCACTGTCTCCCTCTCTCTTTTCTCTGCCTCACCGTCTTCATCTCCACCAAGGAGTATCAGCTAAAACAAAAAAGTTAGAATGGATTAAAGGACAGACACCCCATTGGAGTTCCAGGTTTTATGAGGTAATAGCTACGTGTCACCTATTCAGATTCATGCTCTCTATTAGGGTGTATATTTCACCCCAGCTTCCGGAAGTTTAGATAAATTTCTACTGAACACACATTCACCAATAAGACCAGTATCTTCTGATAGAAATATAATGTAAACTACACACATAATTTTAGATATGTTGGAAAATAAAAAGAAACCAGTGAAATTACTTTTAATAATAGATCGCATTTAACCCAATATATCAAAATACTATCATTTCAACATGGAATCATATAAAATTATTAATGATATATTTTTACACTTTGTTTATAGTATGTCTTTGAAATCCAATATGTATTTTACACTTACAGAATGTCTTGATTCAGCCTAACTATATTCCAAATGCTCAGTAGCCCATGTGGCTAGAGGATGTCATATTGGGTGGCAAAGAACTGGACTCTAAGTGCCTTGAACACAGTAGTGACTTTTTTCCTAATTTTGGAATTTTTTTAATTTCTTAAAATTTTCCCAATATTCCTACTAGGAAAGCAACCAGGAGTGTAACGGACTTTTAGCAGGTGCTTCATAAATACTTGTTAATTGGTTATCTGTACATGAAATGGTATGGAATGTGCATGATGTAAGTGTCCCTATCCCCTTGCCTATAAGGATCTGGGGGTACTTGAGTGACAGGGCAGGCTCAGCTTTAGGTGGCCACTGTCATCTGCGAAAGTGAATCTCATGTGCTTTATCAAGAGAGGCCAGAAATCTGGATTTTTACATAAAATCTTCTAATTTTTAATAACAGCAATTAATTCAAATTTAAGGAGTGTATGGGTCAGTGCTAACTTGTGAAAAACACACATTTCAGACTAGTATTTGCCTCTGTATGTAACTCCTTTAATGGCTGGCAAAAATACAGTGACAAGCTAATTGGTATTGGTAAGACTATTAAAATCATGAAATTGTCATATTGCCTTTTGGGGGGGGGGGCAGGGCAGTGTCCTATGTTCTTAGAAACTTGGGTTAGGCTATTTCAGAAATATTAAAATCCTGTGGTTTTAGACTATGATTTCTTTATCTCCCCCCCCCACACACACGCAGAAATAGATCTTTCTTTACTATTCCCCCATAGATATTTAGTTGGATGAGCCACAAGACCTTTAAATTTGCCTGACATCACCATTGCTGACAGAAACCATGGGGCAGAAAATGCTTACTGTATTTAAATGTGATAATGGCAAAGTCCTTTCCACTCTCTGCCTCGAAAGAGGTGTGACCTTTTGTTGGCAGACAGAGCCTGTCAGGAAGTCACCTTGTGAAGCACTGTCACAGCAGGACAGCTGCCACCCACGCTCCCCTGGGTTTGCAAGAGGTTCCCAGTGGCCAACGAGCTACCCCGTGGCTCCATAAGCATTCTGGACGCAGTCCCCAGCGTCCTCCAGGTTGACTAGCACATTCCCGCGGGTGGCGGGCGGGGTCAACGCTGAGCGGGCAGCTCTGGGCTGGGAGCGGAGCTACCACTTCCACTGCACGTGACTCCTCTGAAGACAGACAGCCCACAGCGACACACCTCTGCAAAGAGTGTTGGGACCAAGGTTCCCTTCACCGCTGGGACTGGCCTGCTGTCTCTTCTTCTCAGGTATTATGCGGGAGAGGGCATAAAGCGAGTCAGCTGAAGATTCAGGATTTAGACCCAGGGTGTTCTGATAGATCTTCCTTCATGCTCACGAGGCAGAGGAGCTGGCCTGCACATGCCGTCCTCAAGGCTGTCCTGCTCTGCTTCCCCACGGCCATGGCATATGGAGGTGGCACAGGAACCGCTACAGCAGCTGGTATGCACTGGGGCTCTCTGCCCGCTTGGCACAGCGCTCGTTGACTCGAATCATTCCTACGTGAGCCTCATAGCATCTCCATGAAGAAGATGCTGGGATACCCATGTAACAGACAGGGACACGGAAGCTCATGGAGTTTAGGTCACTTATTCAAAGTCCCAAAGCTTGTAAGTAGCAATCCAAATTTGAACCCGGGTTTATTTTTTTTTAATATTTATTTATGATCACACATCCTTCCTACAAGGATTGGAGGTTGGTACTGTTAGCAGCAATGAATCACAGAAGATACTTTTATAAGAACTGGTTCTAGTGGAAAGGGAGGCAGGGAGGGAGGATTGAGGACAGGAACATCTAAACTGTCCTACGACAGGAGTCGACACATCTAGACTAGTCTGTGACAAAGACTAATTTAATTTAGATTGTTAACTGTAAATCAGGTAATATGTTCCTGGGTTGCCCAATCTTGGAATCATCAATCACTGCTCCTCCCATTGCCACACTGGTTCATCCAGGCAGAACTTACTCTTCTTAAATGTGCCCCTCTTCTCTGCTCTTGCCACTGCTCGGTTCAGGGCCTCAGCATCTCTTGCTGAATATCAATGTGGTTTCCAGACACTTCTTTCCCCTTTGACCCTTTTCCTCCACACTGTCACCAGAATCCTGTTATTTTTTTTACCTCCTAAGTAAGTCTTCCTTTCCATTCCCTCTCTGTTTGTTCCAGCCCAGACCCTACCATCCCTTGCCTGGCTGTTGTGGCCATCTAACCTGTCTCCCTGCCCCTGGCCTTGCCCCACTCAAACCCATCTTCTACACACTAATCACAAAATACCAATTCTTTCCTTAAAACTACCAAAGGATACTATCAACAAAGTGAAAAGGCAATGTGCAGAATGGGAGAACGTATTTGCAAATCATGTATCTGAAAAGCAATTAATATCCAGAATACATTAAGAACTCCTACAACTCAACAGCAAAGAAGCAAACATCCTAATTTAAAAATGGGCAAATTTCTCTAAAGAAGATATACAAATGCCCAATAAACACATGAAAGAAATGCTCAACATCAACTAGTAATTAGGGAAATGCAAATCAAAACCACAGTGGAATACCACTGCATTGCCATTAGAATGGCTACTACCAAGCCCACTCTCCAAAAACAAAAGTGAAAATAACAAGTGTTGATGAGGATATGGAGAAATTGGAACCTCTGTGCATTGCTTGTGGGAATGTAAAACGGTGCAGCTGCTGTGTAAAACAGCTAACTATTCCTCAAAAAGTTAAATGTATACAACCTATCAATTCCACTTCTAAGTACATACCCCCCAAATTGAAAGCAGGGATTCAAACAGAGACTCGTACAGCAAATGTTCATTGCAGCATTATTCACAATAGCCAAAAGGTGGAAACAACGCACATGTTTATCAATAGATGAATGCATTAACGAAATGTGGAATTTACACAATGGAATATTATTCAGTCTTAATAAAAGAATGAAATTCTTATACATACTACAAATGGATGAACCTCAAAACCATTATGCTAAGCCAGAACTGAAGGGCAAATATTGTGTAATTCCTCTTATTGGAGATACCTGGACTAGGCAAATTCATAGAGACAGAAAGTAGAATAGTAGTTACCAGGGCCTGGGGCCGGGGAGAGAGAGAAGAATGGGGATGTGATGTTTAATGAGTAGCATTTCGGTTTGGGATGATGAGAAAGTTTTGGCAATGGCTGGTGGTAATGATTGCACACCATTGTGAATGCACTTAATGCCACTGAATTGGATATTTATAATAGTTAAAATGATAAATTTTATATTATATGTATTTTACCACAATAAAAAATATTATTGACTGCCAACAGGATGGAATCCAGACTGCTTAGATTGGCCAATAAGGCCCTTCATGCCCTCGCTTCTGCCAATCCCTCCGCCTTCAGCTCCCATGTCTCCCTGCCTGGCCCTTCCCAGTCTAGCCACGATATGGCACTTGAACGATCCCCTTGCACCATGGCGACCCATGCCTCATCCTTCCTTCAAATCTCAGTTGAGACCTCCTCCCCAGAAAGAACCCCACTCCACCCCTTGACCCCTTGCTAAACTTGGCACCTTCCCTCTTGCTTTCTGTGTCACTTAGACAAACTCCCGCTCATCCCTCAAGATGGAATGTTGTTGTAGTGCCCCTACGAAGCCCAACTTCCCTTTCCCAGGTAGAGTTGCTTCCCCCAGCGTCGTGGTCCCAAACTTCTCGACGTTCTTTTCCGTTTGTGTGGCAGGTGTTCTTTCAGCTCTGTCACTAGCCTGAGAGCTCCTCAAGGGAGCACATCATGGCACCCAGCATGCAGCAGGATCATGGAGTCTCACTCAGTCTCACTCACAAGGCTCACTCAGATCCCCTTGCAGGATAAGCGAATAGCTATGCATGGGCCACTGCTTTTAAATTTGGACATGGGAAGAAAAGGCCTTTGTTCTCTGGGGAAGTAGAGGAGGAATTACTGTACTTTTGTCACCAAAGACCACAGTGGCCTATTTCCAACTTATAAGAAAGTAAACTCTTGAGGACATGCATGCTTTTTATGATTTTGGTTTTGGTTGATTGGTTCTCTTTCAGCTTTAAGGCTATAACATGAACACCTTAATCAGTTGCCATTACTTCTAGCTTTAAGAAGAAAAATACTTAAAAAAAAAAAGAAAGAACTTTTAATAAATTCCATAAAATGTGATTCTTTGGAGAGGGATATTTCATTCAAACCGTGCACCATATCCCTACCTAAAGCCATTCGCATTTTTATCGCCTTGTATGAGCCAATCTCTATCTTCCTAACATAAATCCTTATATCATTCCATATCATTGCTCACTACTGTTTTCTACTGTTCCCACCATGGTCAAATGCTTACCACAGCCAAAGTCATTCTGAACTGTAAACCTCCAGGAAAGTCTAACACAGAAAGAAAAAATAATAAGTACAAATTCTGAATGCTTGTCATTCCAGGCACTGCCCTCGCTATACTACGTAAGGCAGCGGTATTAGTTTGCTGCAAATGCCCTAACCAAGTCCTACAAACTCAGTGGCTTACACGACAGAAATGTATTGACTTTGGGTTCTGCAGGCTGGAAGGCCGAGATGGAGTTGCTGGTGGCATTGGCGCGAGTCCTTCTGGGGGCCGTGAGAAGGGACGTGTGCTGCGCCTCTTCCCCAGCGTCTGGTGGCTTGCCGGCGTTCCTTGGCTTGTAGAAACATAACTCTTAATCGTCACATGGTGTTTTCCCTGTGCAAGTGTCTGTCTCCATATTTTCCGTTTTTGTAAGGACACCGGTCATACCGGAGTAGCGCGGACTTACTGGAACAGGGTAATTACATCTGTGATTATTTCCAAATAAGGTCATGTTCTGAGGTGCTGAGAGTTAGGACTTCAACATATGAATTTGGCGGGGGCACTATTCCACCCATGATGTAACTTCATTTAACCTTCCCAACAGCCCATTGAAAAATGTGCTGTTGTCCCCATTTGCAGAGGGTGAAATTTAGGCTCCATGAGATAAAGTAGGTAACCCAAACTAGAACGATCAGTGAGCAACAAGCTGGGTTTGGAGACATGGTCTGTCTGATTCCGGAGCCCGGACTCTTCTCATTATGTAAGCAAACCACCTTTATCTACAGTCTCTGCCTTTGTCCTCCTAGGCTTAGTAAATATCTGTCACCTGGTTGAGCCTGGGCCTTTTCACTATTACATAATGATTTAGCTCCATTTCAAGATGTTTACTGAGTGCCTGCTACTGTAAGTAAGAATTTCAGGCACTGAATCATTCAAAGACGACTTGAAACATGGACCAGGCTTCAAGGCACTTAAAATTTAATGGAAGAGACAGACAGACGTATAAGCAAGTTACTATTTCATAAGGAAACATTAAGTAAGTGTTAGGTAGAGATCCAAGCAACTCCGCTGGGGAGGAATTAATAATACTAATGTTGGGATTCAGCCAATAATTTTGCTATTCTCGCATGGATGACCAAGGACAGCAGGAAGCACATGTAATACACGTTTCCTTTGCTCTTGCATGCTCTTCTCCTTCATGGGACTACGGCAGAAGTGTTTTCCACTGAAGAATTAATTTCCAAAGCAGAACTAGCTTCAGAGAAGCCTGGTCTCAGCACGATGCTCCTCTCTCTCTGTTGGGGTCATTCAATCTCTCTAGGTGAGTAGGATCTGGTTCTTGAGACATTTAATCTTAGCACGAAGCAGCCTCCCTTCTCCGAGACACATGATGAAGTTTCCACAAGAAAGCAGGAGGACATTTGCCCCTGTGCCCAATATCACCCTGAATATTACAAACGTGCCCTTCTCTGGGGGGAAGTCACCCAGGAAGGCAAACAAAGCCAATCTTTGCTTTACCCCAGCCACCAAAGTCGGTCTGCTAGATGAAATATTTCCAACAAAGGCACTTCTTCAAAGCGATGCTGTATACAGTCCCGTGCCTTTGAAGTTGTCCAATAAACTAGTTGCTATAGAACTGCCATGACTGCACAACCGTCTGAAAATGCACACACACACACACACACACATACGCTCCAGTGCATCGGAGACATGTAACCAACAATGATGGAGTTCTTTGGGCTTCAGAGAAAAAAATCTTCTTGCAAACATGAAAATAATGGTTTTAAAATAGTCACAGGATTAGATTACTTAGATTCCAAAACTTCCAGAGAGAGCAAGCATGAGGATCAGAGCAAGAGAGAAAGAGAGAGGGTGCTGCATTCTTAAAAAGGGAGCTACAATACTTTTTACTCTTTGGTTTTAACTAGATGTGGCAGAAAAAAGCTAGTTAGTATTTGCGGGTCTATCTCAAAAATAGAGCCCTAAGTGTCTTCAAGTTGTCTAAATCCTCCTTGAAGGGTTTCTTTCTTTCTTTCTTTCTTTCTTTTTTTTTTTTTTTTTTTGAGACAGAGTCTCACTCTGTTGCCCAGGCTAGAGTGCCGTGGCATCAGCCCAGCTCACAGCAACCTCAAACTCCAGGACTCAAGTGATCCTCCTGCCTCAGCCTCCTGGGAAGCTAGGACTACAGGCATGTGCCACCATGCCTGGCTAATCTTTTCTATTTTTAGTTGTTTGGCTAATTTCTTTCTATTTATAGTAGAGACGGGGTCTCGCTCTTGCTCAGACTGGTCTTGAACTCCTGAGCCCAAGCAATCCTCCCGCCTCGGCCTCCCAGAGTGCTAGGATTACAGGCGTGAGCCACCACGTCCAGTTGAAGGGTTTCACTCATGCATTCATACGACAAACATTTATTGAATGCCGATGATGCGTGAAGCACAGGATGTAGAGAAAAGCTTTTGAGGAGCTCAGAGTAATGGCGACAGCAATGACAATGTCAACGTTAACAACAGCAAACAGAAAATAAAAACGCCAGCACCTGAAGTCCTGTCTTTTATGTGTCGTGTCTGGTATGGACAGGACTATCGTTCTGTTTTGGGCTGATATAATAAGAGAGTTAATGACTTAATCAGGTCCACACGGAGAAGAGTGGTAGACAGAAAGTACTCAGCGAGACCCAGCCTTGTGGTGGAAACAAGCTATGTCGTCGATAAGGGAGAAAACTAAGACAGGAATGAGTAAAAAAATCTTTCTCCCAACAAAAACATCCCCAGTACTAAGGTATACGTTCTTACAGTAATCGGACATTAACTATAATATGAGATTAGCTCACATTTGGTTTTATAGCTAACAGACGTATTAGTTAGGTTGCTTTTGGCTGTAAGAACAAAAAAATCCACCAGAAGTGGCTTAGATGATAAGGACATTTATTATCTCATATAACAATAAAGTCTTGAGGTCAAGTGGTTTTGGGGTTTTTAATGAAGTAGCTCAAAGAGTTCACTGGGGATCCAGATTCTTCCTGTCTGTGGTGGTTAATTTTTGTATCAACTTGACTGGCTAAGGGACACCCCGATACGTGGTTAAACATTGTTTTTGGGTGTGTCTGTGAGGGCGTTTCTGGAAGAGGTTAGCGTTTGAATCAGTGCAACTGAGCACAAAGATCCGCCTCACCAGTGTGAGTAGACATCGTCCAATCCACTGGGCGCCTGACTGAATAGAACGAAAAGTTGGAGAAACGGTGAATTCTCACTTCATGATCTGATCCATCCATCTTCTCCCGCCCTCTGACATTGGAGGTCCTGGTTCTCAGGCCTTGGGACTCTGGACATACACCAGCAGCCACCCTGGTTCTCGGGTCTTCTGCCTTGGACTGGGGTTGTGTCACCAGCTTGCCTGGTTCTCCAGCTTGCAGACGGCAGATGGTGGAACTTCCAGGCCTCCATAATTGTGTGAGCCAATTCTTATAATCAATCTCCTCTTATATATCTATCTATGTACTATTGGTTCTGTTGTTTCTCTGGAGACCCTGACTAATACACCCTCTTTCTATCACACCATCCTCACTGCGCTGGATTTTGGCTCCAGACATATTCTTTCATGGTTGCAAGATGGCTACGACAGCTCTAAGCATCATATCTTCATAAAAGTACGTCCATTGGCCCAAGAAGAAACCTCTTTCTTTGCATTCCTTTCGAACAGCAAAGAGAACTTTCCAGAGCCTCCCCTTGCAGACTTCTTCTGAGGTGTCATTGGCCAGAACTGTGGGTCACATGCTTGCTCCTAAACCAAATCACTGACAAAGGAAATGGAATCACCATGATTTGTTTAACCCTAAAGATTCATTCAACCCCTGGGGCTGGAGAGGAGGCCTGCCCCCCCTGGAGAATACGGGCGTCTCTTTCCTGAGCGAAATGGGGCCACCTGCAGCAAAGAACCTGGGGCAGTAGTTGGTGGTGGGAGGGCATGGGTGCAAGGTCACGCAGAGGGGCTGCCCCAGCAGAGTCACCGAGCAGAAGCACCTGCAGGCAAGGAGCGACGCCGGTTAAGGGTCCTTCTCTGATGACCACTGGGCTTGACCTTGCTTCACGGATGAGCTGCTCTTACAGGAATGAGTTCTGCTGATCTTTAGGATCACTGCTAAGGACACACTGTGCTGTATATTCTGCTGCTTCATATTACACTGCCTTGACCCGAAGCCAAATTATGCATAAGAGTTCTAAAATGGTTCATGGCTTGGGCAGGCTAGCTTATGTCATTTGTCAAATGTGGTACTCTAGAATTATCTTACCAGTATAAAACCATACAAAGGCTTTTCCACAGAATATTTATAGGAAAAAAAATGTGCTTTTAAAATAAGAATGAAACACCCTACAACTTACTCCAGGTTTAACCTCAGTGAACAAAGAAATTCAGGTGGTGCTCCCACCTGAATGGGTCCTTTTTTGTAAAAGTGAAATTATGAGCTTCTTAGAAATGGAGAAGTTCACTTTTTATATGCAAATTACTCAGAGGTAGATGGGACCATATAAATATCCTTTTAAAAAAAGTTTCCAGTATACCTAACACACTGCATTATATGTAATACTGAATAGCTATCTTTTGATTAGTTGATTGTCGTGAGATTCCTTCAAGAAATTATCAAAACAAGAAGACTCTAGAGTGTTGTATATCTTGGCAATATTATTAGCACTAAATCTTCCTTTGCAGATGCAAAAGCTATCTCCAAAATTTATACCAACAGTTCTCCACTGTGGCTGTGCATTGAATCACCTGCAGAGCTTTAGATAACACTGGTGGCTTGGTCCCACCTCCAGAGTTTCTGGTTTGGTATGGGGGAAGCCTGGGCATTGAAATGCTTTAAAGCTCTCCAGGTGTTTCTAAATGCAGCCAACGTTGACCACCTGCGTCAGAGTCACTTTGGGGCATATTACAACACAGACCTCTAGGCCCAACTTGAGAGTTTCTGATTCAGTACGTTTGGGGTGGGGGCCAAGAATCTGCATTTTTATGAAGATCCCAAAAGACGTCACTGCCGTTGGTCAGGGAACCACACTTTGAAAATGACTGCTCTGCAGCAGGTTTCAACGAACCAAAGGTTATGGGTCCACTCTGGTTGGAGGCTTGTTTTTTTTATAGCTCCTAAGCTAAGAATAGTTTTACATTTGAAAGGGGTTGTAAAGAAACAAAAATAAAAGAGTGACAGCAGGGAAGACAAAGAATAATATGCTACAGAGCCCCTGTAGCCTGGGAAGCCAAAAATCTCTAATATCTGGCCTTGTACAAAAATGCTGGCTGCCCCCTGCTCTAGAGGATAATGGGATCGGATAGAAAAAAGTAAGATTCATAAAGGGGAAGAGACAAACTTTTGTGGAAAAATTTGTTCTGATAGGCATGGGGGAAACTCTAACGGTAGTGGAGAGATAATTAACCCCCTGCTATGTGCCAGGGGAGTGGCATGGTTTTGCTTAATCCTGACAATATGGTTATTATCACTCCCCTAGGTCAGAAAATTAAAGCTCAAGAGATAGTATAGTATATAATATACTATATAGTATATATCCTAGTATATAAAGCTAGTAAAGCTACGACAAAGATTTCTACCAACCGCCCTATATCTTAGGAAAAACTTAAGATTCTGTTTAGAAGTGGATGTAACTCACAGAGTGAGTCTAAAATTATAATAAGCATCTGGTTTTTTTCCCAGTGGTTCAATTCAATTTGTTATTGAATGATTGTGTTTCAGGCACTGTGCCAGACACCTGTGCTACAAAAATACATAAAATATTATCCCTGCCCTCGTGGAACTTAAAGTCTAGTGAGAGAAAGTGACTTGGGAAGAAGCCCATACGGGAGCCATCAGGTGCCAGGCGTCAGCCAGGTGTGGCAGAGCAGAAGGCCCGTTGAGGATGCGAATTCTCTAGTTAGACAAGGCTTGGGAAGGTTTCCTAGCAGAGCAAACAAACAGCACTGATACGCCAACATAGGCAAGACTCAGACGGAAGGATTTTTACCTGCTTGACAAGCCTCCCAGGATTCCTGTAGAACCCAGGGCTCAATGTCGCCTCAGCCTCTGGCTGAACAAGTAGGAGACAACCAGGCTGCAAAGAAAAGTGGTTCCTTCCCAGCCACGAACCACAGCAGTTAGTGTGTGAAGTAGACGCTGGTCGAATTTCAGTGAAACAAGAAACTTTCGGCTCTATGTCATGGTTTTATGCGGTCATTTCCAAGCAAAGTTATTAAAATGACGGTTTATTTAAGTCAGCGCTCAGTCCGTTGATAGGCAGGGCTGTAAGAGAGCATGTGATAATGACACAGGGGTTTGGGGTCCACGCAGCGGCTTTTGGGCAGAACGGTCTGAAACCACCATTTTCTATGTGTGGGGTTTGCCACGCCGAGCTGCGGGCGCGGGCAGGATTCTGAATCCTTCGCTGGTCCTATATTTAAAAGACCAATATTTTCACTTCTCATTTGAATTCGAACCACGAGGCAATAGATATCTTTCTGATTTCCCAGCACTGTGTGCTGAGGCTGCAGACGTGGAGAAACAGAGGCTGTGTCTAAGGAGTCCCCAGCCGTGTTGGGGCTGAGGGGAGGCCGAGGGGTGAACACACGCACACGTGATTTCAGCACATGCAGTAAATGCTGAGGCCAAGTCAGGACAACACAAGGACACGCGACAGGCCCTCCTAACCCTCTAGGGGTTTAAAGAAGGCTTCTGGGGGGATTGTACAGAGCAGAAAGCTTGCTTCTGTCTGATGGTGACACCTTTGGCTATTTCTTTGTGACAGACTTTTTTTTTTTCTTTACTGCAAACTACACATCTGACCCATCGGGTTTGACCTGGCTTCTAGTAACTTCAGAATTGTCATCCATCACGGAAGTGCACCCGAGAAGTTTAAGGGGACAACAGAACATCAGACCACAGAGCCCAGAGAATGTACTTGGGTAAAACCCAACAAGAAAAAGCTGAGTGCTTACATGGAACATTCTAGAACCTGCAATTTAGATCAGGAATTCCATTTCTTATTTTAATGTCATATGCTACTTTTTAAAACTTGGGAGAGAATAAAATATGATCATTGTAGAAAATTTGGAAAATAAGGAAAAAGTACAAAGAAGAAAAAATCATTTATCTTAGTACAACCCAGAGTTAATATTTTTAGTATTTTGGTATATTTCTTTCTCAATTTTTCTATTTATATATAGACTTATAGGTTTTTTTTTTTTTTTTTTTTTGAGACAGAGTCTCGCTTTGTTGCCCAGGCTAGAGTGAGTGCCGTGGCGTCAGCCTAGCTCACAGCAACCTCAAACTCCTGGGCTCAAGCAATCCTTCTGCCTCAGCCTCCTGGGTAGCTGGGACTACAGGCATGCGCCACCATGCCCGGCTAATTTTTTTTTTTATATATATATCAGTTGGCCAATTAATTTCTTTCTATTTATAGTAGAGACGGGGTCTCGCTCTTGCTCAGGCTGGTTTCGAACTCCTGACCTTGAGCAATCCGCCCACCTCGGCCTCCCAAGAGCTAGGATTACAGGCGTGAGCCACAGCGCCCGGCCGACTTATAGGTTTTAAGTAACTGAAACTATACTGCATATGTAGCTTTGAATAGTCTGTTTAAAATTTAACATTATTTCTTATGAATTTTTTCATGATTTTAATTCATCAAAATTTCTTCCACTACATGGTTTAATTATTTTAACCACTCCCTTTCTCTTTAGACATCTATTTTTCCCCTAGATTTTGGTTATTATGAATAATGAAATGAAAAAAATGTCATAAATATAATCATTCTCTGACTGGAAACTTTAAACATTTTTGGCACATATTGCCAAAATGCTTTCCAGAAAATCTATACCCTTGCCAGTATTAAGTATTATTATTTTTGCTATATGTAATAAAGTGATAGATCAAACTGAGTATCTCATTTTAATTTCCATTTCTGTTTTACTATTAATGCTGACCATTTCAAAATGTTTTCAATGGCTGAATTTTTTCTTTTCTGCTTAAAACTGTCAGTACACTTTGCCAATCTTTCTATTGAGGAATTAATTTTCTTATTGATCATATGAGTGCTTTATAAATGAAGGCTATTAAATCATTTTCCTTATATTCTCACTTTTTGTTTTCCTTCAGATTTTTTATGTGCAGAAGAGTTTAACTTGTGTAACAAAATCTATAATTTTATTCTTAAAATTTTTATGCTTGGATTCCTTTCTCAAATGTGAGAAAGATAGATATTCACCTAAATTTGGTTTAGTTTTTAAAATTATGATTACATTTTCTATAATCTCTCTGGAATTATAATCCATTATTTTCTATAATCCCTCTGGATTACATTTTCTTAAATCCCTCTGGAATTTATTTTGGTTTTATGATGTGAGGTAAGGATCACACACATATCATTGAGAGAAGTTCATAAACTAAGACAACATTCTAAGACCATAAAGTGTCTCTCATTCTAAGTGAGACTCAAACAGCACAATCAGAATTAATATGGTCAAACATAATGTCAATACATTTTTCATTTACTTGAGATGACTGACATTAGGCTAAAATGTCATGTTCCTTTGCATTTGACTGTAAGTATATTGAGTCCAAGAGGTAAAACTAATTATATCATACCTGTCTGAAAAAACAAATTCATTATTATTCAAATACAAATTATCTATGACACAAACTCTTTCTAAATTCTGAAACATGTGGGAGAAAATAATACAGGAGTATCTTTGGTATTCATTTATTCAACACATATTTATTGAGCACCTATGTATATAAGAAACCTTTCTGGATTGTGAAATGACTAGAGTCACAATTGCTATGTTTTTTTTATTTTTATTTTTTTGAGACAGAGTCTCATTCTGTTGCCCGGGCTAGAGTGCCATGGCATCAGCCTAGCTCACAGCAACCTCAGACTCCTGGGCTCAAGCAATCCTCCTGCCTCAGCCTCCTGAGTAGCTGGGATTACAGGCATGCACCATTGTGCCCAGCTAATTTTTTCTATATATTTTTAGTTGTTCTGATAATTTCTTTTTATTTTTAGTAGATACAGGGTCTTTCTCTTGCTCAGTCTTGTCTCAAACTCCTGACCTCAAGCAATCCTCCTGCCTGGGCCTCCCAGAGTGCTAGGATTAACAGGCGTGAGCCACTGCGCCTGGCCCACAATTGCTATGTTTGAAGACACAGCATCAGTATATCTTAAATGTGGAACAGAGAAATGTTTTCCATTTAATATGTTTCATATGTACGCAAGAAGCAATTCTTTAAAAAAATAACTGATCCAGAAATGCCTCAATATAAGACAGCAATGTTATGAGGGAATGCAATGGCACAAGTTTTGGAGGAGCTCTAAAGACTACTTAAAAGGGAGAAGAGTAATATTTTGTTGGGACTTACCCAAAGATGACACTATTTTTTGAAAATGTAGTCATTAGAAAGTTATACTATGTAGTGGGTTTTTAAAAATATTCTGCAAAACGGTCAAATTCCCTTTAGTATTAGCTACCCATGCTTCTCAGTAGTCTAGGTTCTTTTTCTGGAATCAAATTAAAACATATTATCTTGGCCCACTCTGGAACTGTCTTTTTTAAATTATGCCTGGGGCTTATGCCTTTGGCATTTACTGAGGGATAATATAAGTGATAGCCTTATGAATTATGAAGTTCATTACTGCATTTATCAGAGAAATAAGGACATTGTCTAACACTGTGGTCTCCAACCCCAGGACCGTTCAGTGACCTGTTAAGATCAGGGCTGCACAGCAGGAGGTGAGCAGCAGGCCAGGGAGCAACGCCTCATCTGTGTTTACAGTCGGTCCTCATCACTCACATCATAGCCTGAGCTCCGCCTCCCGTCAGATCAGCAGAAGCATTAGATTCTCACAGGAGCAAGAACCCTACTGTAAACAGCACATGCGAGGGATCTAGGTTGCACGCTCCTTATGAGAATCTGATGCCTGATGATCTGAGGTGGAGCTGAGGCGGTGACAGTAGTGCTGGGGAGTGGCTGAAAATACAGATCATTATTAGCAGAGAGGTTTGACTGCACAATAAATGTAATAATGTACTTGAGTCATCCAGAAACCACCCCAGTCCATGGAAAAATTATCTTCCATGAAACCAGTCCCTGGTGCCAAAAAATTGGGGACCGCTGGTCTAACATATCACTTGCTGACCCTCCTGTGACATTCCATCTAGAAGCTTTCCCTTCCTCTCTCCCTCCATCCTTCCTCTCTCCTTTTCTTCCTTTCTTCCATCCTTCTTTTCCTTTTTAAACTTCTGATGCCAGTGAACTTATATTAAGTTCTAATTAAATGAACTAAGTAGCACCATGCCCTTCCTCCATCTTGACTTCCTACTTCCTTTTATAATTCCTTAGTTTTAATTTATTTTCACTTGTGTTATTTTATTTCTTAATTGTATTTTTTTGTAATTGGACATTTTATCTGATTTCATTCTTGTCAAACAATATTCTAAGAAATTATTACTTCCTAGGCACCTTTATAGAAAGAAAATAGCACTGGTAGAAAAAGTTTCATTTTGTATGCTAGCACAGAACATTGCTAATGAGTGTCTGGATCACTGTGTTAAGAAGGAATTTCTATGCTCAGTTAGCAATGTTTGCCCTGAGCATGGTAGGATAACTTACAGCCACTTTTGCCATATATTTGACACTCGTATCATAAATAGAATACATAAATATTCTGACAGCAAAAGCATAAACAAATTAATAAGTTGCTTTCTGACTTATGAACCAATGACTTGTGAGTTTCCTTAGCTCAAATCCATTCCCCAAAGCATGAGTATACCTACACAAAATGAAAAATTTGAGTTCTTAAACTTTACTTAGGAATGGATCTTTTTTTTCATAAATCTTACTAGTCCTGGCCTCATGGGTAAGTAAAATAGGCTTCTTCCTAGAAGGAAGACTTAATGAAGCTGGTCGCTGAATCTCTCAGTCTTTAATCAAGTTTGAAAGTTTATAATTAGAGATTCATTTCTTTAGATTTCTAAAGCTAGCTTTTCATGAATCCTTTACTAAAAGAAAAATAGTCCTACAGAGGAGCAATAATTTAGCTTTTATCAGGTAATCAGTTGGTTGACTACCAGTTAAGAAAATGGGATGGTGGGGATGCAGAGATAGGATGGGATATGAACAGTCCTACGGAGGGAGAGCAGAGCTAGATTTTGCTCATTTCACAGTTTTGCCTGGGCTAGTTTAACAGCTCACTTGAGATAGGCAATGAGTAAGTTTGTAGATGCATTATTGCTGGCCATAAATAATGAGGCATGCAACAATTCTCTGCCAACAAGTTGAAAGGAACATGCAGGCAACCATTAATAACACAAATAAAACACCTTGTCATATGTAGATGGGGAATTTGTAAATTTTTTAATACTTAATTTGTAATTCAATTCCTCTCAAATCCAACAGAGATGTTTCTGGGAGGAGCTTGTTTTTTAAATCGGCAGATTAGGAGAAATAGGCACTCCCCATTATTCATTCGTTCATTCACTGCATTTTGTGAATAAATCCACAGATGATTCTTCTGTGCTTATAGAGGTCTCACATGAATGGCGCAATGCCATTTAGGATGCAAAAGTAACAGAAGACGTGGTTCTAGCCTCTCAGGCTGTTACATCTGGGCTGGGAGATCAGCCACATGTACATGAAACTAGTGAATAATATCAGCTGGACAAAATCAAGTGTGAGTGTATTCGGTTCGGACTGCAATCAAATTTAGAGACAAGAAAGGTCATACAAGGAGAGAAATAGAAGAGCAGTCACTTTGATCGCAAGAAGCCACTCTTCCTGTCTCAGGTGTCAGCAGCAAAGTGCGTGGCTGTTGTCACCCTGGGAAAGGCTTACAGTCAAGTCTGTGACGTTTCACAGCTGCCCTGCACTGTCCAGGATCCCACTGCAGGAGCCCCCGTGAACCACCGAGAGAGGGAGTCACCCACAGACTCCCGGCTTTAAATCGTTCACAGTTGAACAAGTAAACAGTTCCTGTTCTTCTTGGTGTGTAGGTTCTTTAAGGTGCTGAGCTGTGAACCTCACTCTTCTGCTCATTGCTATGCTGAAGACGGCATAAGGACATAGGTGTGAGTGCTGCAGGGACAAATCTGTCCACAAAATCAAATCCATTTTTGTTTAGACTTAGAAAACTATTGGTACAATTCCGTAATCTAATAAGCAGTATTGTTTGGCCAGTTGTTTGGAAGGATTTCCCTCCATTTGAGTTTTACCAATTGTTTCTCCATAATGAGTCATTTTATGTTTTGTGACTTAATTTCTATTGGATGCTCCCATCAGGCCAGTTGCTTGGGCAGGGCAACTGAGGCGGCCACTTCCAGTCCAAGTTTGAAGGGTTTCTCATGAGGCACTGCACCTCACCCGTGCTCCCTAAGCATTGCTGAAACAAAATTCCAAAATTTCTATCTGTAACAATATCCCAAAGAGCCTACGAAAGATGCTAACAACATGGCCTCCTTTCAAATGCACTGTCTTGGTTTCCCTCTTCTCTCTCAGTTCATGCTTGAGTTCTCTAGAACTCTGGACTCTAGAACTCTAGGCTCTAGAACTCTAGGCTCTAGACTCTAGAACGCTAGGCTTCCGAGGTGGTAAGTTGTCAGAGGGATTGGAGTTTGAAGGAATATTTTCTGTGAATTTGTCTCTTCATGCAGATATCTACTGACATGTCATCACCACGGGTGGGCATTGGTTCATGCAGACCACTTTAAAGATGATCCACCTGGCCCATTCTGAACAGCTGACTCTTTCTACCACTTTCCTACCTCTCTCACACCTACAGTGCAGGAAAGTCAATGGATGACCCTAAGGCTCTGACTTTCTGTCTCCCCAGAGCCCAACGGGGGCAGAATTTTTCTCTGTATAAATCACTGACATGCCCATACAGTCATTACTTTTTCTCCTCCCCACATTCCACCCCTCAGCCCAGAAAATCCTTTTACAGCCTGGGCCCAGTCTTCTACTGGCCTAAATCTTGTATGCAGACTGGAGGTTCTCAAAGTGTGGTTCCTAGACCAGCAGCATGCTCAGCATCACTAGGAACTTGTTAGACATGCAAATTGTCCGTACCCCAGCCCTACTGAATAAAAAATCCTTAGGGTACGATCTAGTGATCTTTGCTATAATAAGCTCTCCAAGTGAGGCCAGTGTCAGATAAAATTTGAGATCCACCAATCTGAGCCTTGTGTTCCTTTCTTCCCCTAGTGCACTGGTTCTCAAACTTAAACATACATCAGAATCACTTGGAGGGCTTGTTAAACACAGTCCTTGGGCCCCCCACCCACAAAATTTCGGATCCAGTAGGCCTAGGGAGAAGTCTGAGAATTTACATTTCTAAAAAGTTTCCAGGTGCTGATGCTGATTCTGTTGGTCTGGAGACTGTATTTTAGAAAACCATTGCCCCAGAGTCTTAAGTCTGTAACTGTCTGTTTTCTTTCTTCTATGTCTCCTGATAGGATCCATCTTATTCCTATTGTTAGTTTAATAAAATATATTTCCTAGAAATATGATTATATATAGTTACTTCCAATCCAGAGCCATCTGTCACCATTTCAACTTGGGCATATACTAATGTTTCCGAAAGGTGCTAGGCCAGCAGTTCTTAAGCTTTTTTACCCCAAGTGCCCTCCCCAGTTCAAGGGCTCCATAGCTAGTCCATCTGTAGGGCAAGTCACAAGACTCAGAAAGAGTAAAAAAAACCACTGTTCACCTTGCAAGCTTCGTAAACAGCAGGTCAGAGTGCCGCTGGCCTCTGGCTAGAGCAAGAGGGAAGAAGACACCGAGCAAAGTGTGGCTTGTGCAGGCGGGGAGAGGAGTCCAAGGAAAGGGGTGGCAGGAAGGTCGGGGGAGGATGAGCAAGTGCTTTGAGGGTAAAATGGTGTTTTTTGAGGTGAAGATGATTTCGTCATGATTTGGGGCAGAAGGGAAAAACAATTTAACCCCATGAATTCTTTAAGTTTAATTTTTGGTGCTGATATCCCAAATTTAAGGAGAATAAAAAGGGGTCACCTCCTCTCCTTTCTGCTTCTTTGTATTTAAATTTATTCCCTCCCTGCAGCATAATCAGGGTCCCCTAAGCCCTTGGTCCCTTGTATCGTTTTGTTCTCTCCCTGGCCTCCTAAAGAGGCATAGTCTTTTTATTTCTTCTTCCTTAATTACCATGGAACAATTACTTTAAGTCTGCAGGGCACAGCCACCCTCTTAGCTAGGCGAGGAACCACTCCAGAGAACTGCTTATCCTACATTTGCTCTTTTTAATATACATAATAAAATTCTATTTTGTTAAGTGGCCCACATGGCTCTGGATGAAAGTACCTACCGAAGAACATGCTGAATATTAGTTACCATAATTATTTGGATAGTTCAGCATCATTTATTAATACTTCCAGGCATTGCTATTATTAGGATGGTCCTGAAGGTTCCCAGAACCTAAATAGGACTATTTCACTTAAGGCAAAGTTGCAAAGACTTTTTTGCTGAAACACCACTTGTATTTTTTTTTTTTTTTGAGACAGAGTCTCACTCTGTTGCCCGGGCTAGAGTGCTATGGTGACAGCCAAGCTCACAGCAACCTCAAATTCCTGGGCTCAAGCGATCCTCCTGCCTCAGCCTCCCAAGTAGCTGGGAACCCGGCTAATTTTTTCTATATATTTTTAGTCGTCCAATTAATTTCTTTCTATTTTTAGTAGAGACAGGGTCTCAGTCTTTTTTGTGTTTAATTTTTTTATTTCAGCAAAATATGAGAGTACAAAACATTTTGGTTACATTTTATATCTTTGCCTCTCCCCAACAAGGGTTAGAAGTATGCCCCTCCCCTCCACAACACTCACCGCAGCCCTCAATTGTGAGTCGCTCTTGCTCAGGCTAGTTTCGAACTCCTGACCTTGAGTGATCCTCCCTGCTTGGCCTCCCAGAGATAGGCATGGATTTCTTTCCTTACATCTGTGCGCCGGTAGGATGGGATTACTTGTGTTCTACAAATGCTTGCTGTGGCGTTTTACCTCTACCTTTTTGCTCTCCTCAGCACTGATCACAGCACCTTAGTTTTCATAGGCACTCAATAAATATTTATTGGGTTGAATTATATTAAAACAAATAGAGACTTCTAATAACATCTTAGAATGAAGACTTTTGTAATCCACTCTTCTCTGAGAAACCAACAATAACAAGCCACAGAGAAGAAGAAAATGAAATAAGGAAGGAGCAATGCTAGGGAAAGAAAATATGTGAAGAGTAGCTATTATATATATAGTAATATGGGGACCAAACATAGTGTGTACAGCAAGAATGGACATATACCGTAGCAGATCTGGGGAAGCTAACAGATTTCTTTAGAGCCATTGGCCATACTGAAGGCCAAACCATTATGTACTGACATCAGTAGTTCTGGCAGACCCGAGATGGGTGGTGGGAGTCCCCCAGGCTGGTTCAGCACCGTGGAGCAGCAGGGAGCAGGGGCTGACTCTCATCATCTGTATGGACCTGCCATTTCTACAAGAAGAGGGAGTGAGTTTGATGGGGTACACGAGAGAAGGTAAGTGGCATTTAGCTTAGCTGCTGTTGGTAATAGATAAAGAAAAATAATCAGGAACAATAAGCACGAAATCCCCATTACACAGAACCACGGTGTACAGGAAACAGGGAGACTTTCTGCTTATCCCAAAGGTGGCTCTGGAACATAGAATTTGAGACATGCATGTGGTAGGAAAATGCAAGAAAGTCCTAAACAAAGGCTACCTTTTGTCATGAGCTGTTCCCACTTAGCCCTTTATAAGTAAGTGGCTCAGAAAGAACTGGCCTCATGCCACGTGGAGTAATAATCAAAAAGCAGCCACAAAGAAAAAGGTATATGACAAGTAAACATCAGATTAACAATATTCACCAAATAAAGACATGCTCCAGTATGTATGTTTTCTCCCAATAGCAAAAAATAAAAAAGAACACAGTCTCTAGAAATTAGAAATTAAAAAGGAGATAAAAGTGTTCAAATATAAGGTGAAAAACTATTAAATGATACAGATGAAGGGTGAGCAGGCCTAGCTTAAAAAAGAATGGAAGAGAAAAATAAAACCATTATAGATGCAGAAGCCACAAGAAAAGCAGCAAAAGGAATCAATAATAAGGGAAAGAAAGGATAGAAACAAATGGAAAAAATATACAAGAATATAATAAGGAGGATTGGAGACAAAAGGAATATACAGAAGACAATGGAGTGCTAGCCTTGCTATGCTAGAAGAGATTAAATAGAAAAAAGTGCTAATGGTGTAATAGAAAAAGCTTTGGAGGATGATGAAGACCTGAATCTCTTTGCTTTATCTTCTTCAGGTCTTTGCTCAAGGTTCATCTTATCAGTAAGTCTTTCCCTGAGGGTCCTGTTTCAAATATCTATGCCACTCACCTGGGCCGTTTCTCTCTTCCCTACTTTATTTTTCTCAATGCAATATCTGAAATGAAAATTACACTGAATGGGATTGACATCAGATTAGATACCACAGAAAAATTATCCGTGATCTTTGAAGACATACCATTAGAAATTACCTAAAATAAAACACAGAAGGGAGAAAACAAGAGGGAAAAAGGAACAGAACAACAGCGATGTTGATATTGTGAGACAACATCAAGAAGTCTAATATATGTCTACTTGGAGCCCTGGAAGATGGGAGGAGGCAGAAAAAACATTTGAAGAAATAATAGCTGAAAAATCTCTAAATGATAAACACGCTAAATTTGCAGATATAACAAGCCCAGTGAACTACAGATAAAAGAAATGAATGCAAAGAACACCACCCCAAGGCACATCGTAATCAAATTGCGATTGAAAATTGGTGACAAGTAGAAAATCCTAAAAGCAGATGGGGAGTTAGGAGGACACAACACAAAAGGAAGAACAGAAGTAAGGAAGACAGCAGAGTTTTTGTCAGAGACAGAAGGTAATAAAATGGTCTTTAAAGTAATGAGAGAAAAAATGTCAACATATAATTTCATGATGTACAGAAACATCTTTCAAAATGTAGGTTAAATAAGGGCTTTTTATAAAGGGAAACAAAATCCAAAAGAATTTCTTGCCAGCAGACCTATGCTACTAAAAAACGTTAAAAGAAGTTCCAAAGTCCTGAAGGAAGGAATATGATACTAAAAGAAATATGGATCTTCACAGAAGAATAGAGATCACTGAAAATGATAAATATATAGGTAAACAGATACATTTTTCTCATTTAAAATTGTTTTACAAGGTAATTACTTAAAGAAAAGTAATAAGCCTTGAATGGTGACATTCATAACATGGAGAACTAAAATATATGATAACAATAGCACGAAGAATGGGAGGGTGGAAATAAAAGCACACTATTTTAAGGTCCTTAATGTATATGGGAAATGTTATAAAATAATTCAAAGGCAGACTGTGATAAGACAGATGTATAGTCAGCCCTCCTCATCTGTGAGTTCTGCATCTGTGGATTCAACCAACCACAGATTGAAAATATTCGTTAAAAAAAAAAAAATGGATGGTTGTGTCTGTATTGAACATGTACAGACCTTTTTTCTTTTCATTATTCCCTAAGTATTACAGTATAACAATATTTACATAGCATTCAAATTGTAACAGGTATAAGCAATCTAGACATGATTTAAAGTATATGGGAGGATGTACATAGGTTTTGTGCAACTACTACACCATTTTATATAAGGAATTCGAGCATCTGTGGGTTTTGGTACCTGCAGGGAGTCCTGGAAATAATCTCCCACAGATACCAAGGGACAACTGCATATTATAAATCACAGAGCAACCACTACAAAAGAAAAAGGGACAGATTTAATAAGCCAACAGTGAATAAAATAGAATTACAAAAATATTTTTAAATGTAGAAAAAGAAGAAAAAGGAACAAATGATAGATGGGACAAAAAGATATATTCAAACCTAAGCATATTAATGATTACATTATATGTAAATGGCACAAAATGTTTCTGTAATAAACCCACCTTAAATATAAAGACACAAAGAGGTCAAAAGTAAAAAGATAAAAAATACTCACCTAAAGAATAATCAAGTGACTATATTAATATCAGACAAAAGAGATTTCACAACAAGAAATATAACCAAGAGTAATAATAATGCTTTTCAACATGTTGCATGCTTTGGGTAATTTCTAAAGTTTGAAATGGTTGTTTTTGAGAATTGTTCCAGTTTTATTATTTTTTGGGGGGGAGAGTATTTGCTGAGCTCCTCACTCAGCCTTTCTAGAAGTCCCATCCTCCTGCGTAGAGTGTTATAACAGTGATTATTGAATTTATTAAATGACTTTTCAGTGCCTTTGATATGATCACATACTTTCCTTTTTTGCTGTAATGAATTACTTTGATAGACTTCCTAATGTACAACCACCTTCGCATTCTTTGAATAAGTCTTTCTCTTGCTGTTTTTATTCTTTTATTGATTCATTCAATTAATATTTGAGTAGCTACCAAAAAGAGTATTCTTTTGTTATGGTGTTAGACTCTATTTGCTAATTTTTAAAAATAATTGTTGCATTCATTCACATAAGTGAGATAACTATTTCTGTACCTTCTTTACAAAGTTTCTGTACCTTCTTTACACAATTTTTGTATTAAAGTTGTGCAGGCTTTGTAAAATGAACCAAGAGCTTCTATAATTTTTTCTATGGCCTAGAAACATTTAAATAACATAGAAACTAGCTGTTCTGTAAAGGTTAGATAGATTTCAGCTATGAAATCAGTAGGTAACATTTTTAGCGAAAGATCTTTTTGACCTTCTCAATGTCTTCTGTGGTAATTGGTCTATTCAAAGTTTTTCATGTCTTCTTCTTGGGTTAATTTTGGTCATTTATATTGTAACAAAAAAATTACTCATTTCTCTTAGGTTTGCAAACTCGTTGCCATGGAGTTGCATGTAATTCTGTCTTATAATTTTTAAAACTCCCCCATATTGTAGTTGTCTCTTTTCTCATTCTTAATCTTCTATGTTTTTACTTTCTTTCTTATTTCTGTAATCAAGTTTGCAATAGGTTAGGTATTATATTGGCGCTTTTGAAATATCAGCATTTGGATTAATTGATCACTCTGCTAATTTTTGCCTCTTATTTGGTTAAGTCCAAATTTTATCTCTATTAAATTTTCTCTTCCTAAATGGCAAAAAATAAAAAAGTTTTCTATTTTTTCTCTAATTTACTGGATAGATACCAAGTTTCTTCATTTTTATCTTTTTAATTTAAAATAATAAAGGCATCATGACTCTTTTTTTTTTTTTTAGCTCTGAGTACATCTTTGGCTGTGTCACCTAAGTTCATGTATTAAGTGTTTTCCTTTTTAATTGCTGTCTTATAGAGTTTATAATTTTAGGTTGGAGATCTCCTTGATCTAAAGGCTATTTAGAAATGTGTTTTTAAAATTCCAAGTAGTTAATGTTTTTCAATTTTGGTAAACATTTTATTATCTATTATTCATTTTATTAGATTATTTATAACTTCAATATATAAAGTTTTATTTATGGATATATATGATTGATTTTTGTAAATATTTTATGCTCATATGAAAATTGTATATTTACACTATGGGTTTATAAAATTATTCCAAATATTGTATTGACATGGATTTTTTGATGTACTATTCAGTTTTCCTTCTTCTTATTTTTATTTAAGTACCATATTCTTTGATTCTGAAAGAAGTGTACTGATGGTTGTTTTTGTGAGTTTTTGTCCTGCTTTATAATTCCTTTTTTGGAAAGAGTCTTTCCACCTGCCTCCCCCAGCCATGGCTGGAAGACCTTGAGATCAGGGTCTTGACCTTCATATTTCAGGGCTTAGCACACAGGACATGCTAGTAGAATTTCCCTTTTTTACTTCCTTTTCCTAAGGTGGATAAATTTCCCAAAGAATACTGAGCAAATTTTCCTGTTGAATGTGTTTTTTCAAACTGATGGCTACTGATTCTGTAATGACATTGGCAGATTTTCTCAGTGTCATATGATGCATGTCATAGACTTTGCTTATTTGAATAAATTTAGTCTTTTTTGGTACTGTAAAAAAAAAAAGAAGTATAATGATGTCTCACACTTTAATTGCTTTTTAGGTAAGTTATAATATACTTGCCTTATATATTTAGCTCTTATGCTGTTTGGTGTAAGCAAGTTTATGACTATTATAACTTAATAAATACTGAGCTTTTTTAATCATCACATTATGTTTATATCCTTTTTAGTACTTTCAGCCTTTCTTCCCACTTTGCCTAATTTTAATATTACAACTCCCTTTTTGTTTGTTTGAATTTGTCCTGTAATTCTTTGCTAATGTCTTTATTTTCAAGCTCTTGAAATCACTTTGTTTGAAATGTTGTTACCATATGTGGGCTGCTCCTAGGGCTTTTACTTATCCCATTGTGACAGTTGCTGTCTCTTTTATAAATATTTTACTGTAGTATATTATACACATAGAAAAGAGCACAGATCTTAAGTGTACAGATGCTCATTGAATTTTTACAAAGTGAACACATCTTTGTAACCACTACTGAGATTAGGCTGTAGAACATTGCCAGTACTCCAGAATCCTCCCTCATTCCCTTCCCTCTCCCTATTTTCCCCAAAGTTAATCATTATTCTAAATTCCGTAACTATAATTTAGTTTTGTCTATTTTGAATTTTATATGGAAGAAATCATATAGTATGTCCTCCCTTCTGTTTGATTGCTTTGGCTTAACTTTATGTTTGTGAATGTTACCCGTATTTTTGTGTGTGGTAGTAATTTATTATTTTTTATTGCGGTAGAACATTCCATAGTATAAATATGCTAACATTTCTTTATCCATCCCATTGTTCTCGAACTCCTGGCCTCAGGCTGTCCTCCTGCCTGGGCCTCATGCCTGTCATCCCATCCCAGTGTTGATGAACATTGAGGTTGTTTTCACTTTGGGCAATTGTACATTGTGTTGCTATTATAATTTTCTTTCATGTGTTTTTGTGTACATATATAAGCACCATTTTTATTCCTAGATTAGTATATCAGAGAAATATATAAAAATTTATAGAGCCATACACCTATGATATATACTTTTTTGTATGCATGTTATACTTCAGGAAAATGTTTACTTAAAAATAAAAGAGAGAAAATACAAATAAAACAAATTAAAAAGCAGAAATAACATCAGCCTCAACAAAGATTTTAAAAAATGAGAAAAGATTTCTGTTCATTTCCATTGCCCATTTATTGATTGGGTTAACACTATGGTGCTCACATGGTAGTAATATTCTCCAGGGATGGGGGGGGGAGGGTAAACTCACAACTAAAGGACACAGTGAGCATTGTGGGGGGGAAGGGCAGGCTGCTAACCCCAGCTAGGGAGAGGCAATGATATAAAATGTAACCAAAATGTTTGTACCCTCATAATACCCTGAAATTTAAAAAATGAGAAAAGAATTACAATATTTATAAACCTTTTGTAATAGACAAATGCCTAGAAAATACAAGATGTCAAAATTGGCATAAGAAGAAATGGAAAATTTAAATAGACCAATAAATACCAGTAATTACTAACTGAAATTGTACCTGAAAGACAAACCATCCCTTTGTATCCCAGGCACAAATGGTTTTATGCATTAGTGCTACCCATATGTCAAGGAACCATCAATTTCTATCTTACAGAAGTACTTAACAGAACATAGGGAAATGAATCTCCAAGATCATTCTGTGCAGCTGGTATAATATTGGCTTCATAGGGAGATAGGAATAACACAAAAACATACACATAAGAAAATGATCTATCTTGCTAATGATCATAGATTTTTAAAAATCCTAAATAAAAGATTATTTACCCCTTTTATCTTCAGAATGAAGGGATAATTTAACTTCAGAAAATCTAGCCACATAATTCACCACAGTAGTCTAACATAAAAATATTATATTATCATTTTCATACCAATTTCAATTGGTGCAGAAAAAGCATTTGATAAAACATAAATAGGTCAATACTCATTTATAGAAAATCTATCAGTAAACAAGGAACTGAAGGGACTCTAACATAGTACAGTTTTATACCGAAAGCCCACAACAAAAATGATATTTATGGAAAAACTTAAGGACTGGTTTCTTTAAGATTGGGAAAAAGAAGAAGATACTGTCCTTGCACTGTTTATAATGGCACTAGTGGTCTTTCCAAGCTATTAGAAAAGGAAAAAAAGAGGTACAAGAATTGAAAGGGAAAAACACAAAGCCTTTATTATTTATATCTTGGTGGTGAGAAAGGACTTCCTAAAAAAATTCAGAAGCACAAATCATAAGGCAAAAATTATTAATAAAAAATTTAAACTGTTAAACTGGTGAATTTGATTTTATCAAAGTAAAGGATTGCTATTCAATAAGAAATAACAGATAAAGTTAACAGAGAGATGATACTTCAGCAGAAAATATTTTATACCTATACCTAACATTTCCAAGAAGTGCTTGCAAAACCAGCAAGAAGTATCAGTAATTCTAACTGAAAAATAGACAAAGTCCAGGAACAGGCAATTTATAGCAGAGGAGACCTAAGTAAGCTATGGCATGTAAAAGATGCTCAAGGACATTAGCTATCAAAAACTTTCCACCTATTTGAGTGACAAAATTCAGGAAGCTGGAAAATGTCTCATGTTGACAGGGACATTTGTAGGGGTGCAGATCTTGGGCCCCTTATGCACTACCGGTGAGAACATAGGCTGTAGACATTCTAAAAAATCATTTGGCAGTACATTTTCAAATTAAATAAACATGATTACTCAGCAATTCCACTGATTTATATTACAAAGTAATTCCCACCCAAATCCACAATAATGGGATGTGTATTGTTTGGGTGGAGGGAAGTGGGGCCAATCTAACCCAGGTGACCATCCCATAGGGGTTGGATTGTCCAAAGGTGGTGGGTACACCAGAGAGCACCATGCAGCATTTAGAGGACGTGGACCAGATGCAACATGCTACATGGACGAATCTCCATGACACCAGTGCAAAAGATATGAAGCAGAATGTGGTTTATTGCGCAGTATCGTTTATGTAAAGTATACAAAACATCAATACACAATTTAGAATAACACCCACAAACAAAACACATTAAAGTGGTAGGGTGAGGGAATGCAGGTGGGGAGTTTGGATAAAAGGAAATAAACAATGTAAACAACTAACAAACAAGAGGGACCCTGTATGGCTCAAAGATGATAAAGGACCGTGGACCAAGGAATATGACTGACATGACTCTCTGCCTTCGGGTTCCCCTTCCCAACGACAGCAGCAACATAAGAAACAAGACAGTGAGAGCTTGAAAGTGGCAGGGACACGGGATCGATTGTGATTATTAAGGCTACGGTCAGCGTTTGCTGTCACTGTGTGTAATGGGAAGAAGTCACGGGGTATTTAGGGGGTGAGTGGCACCTCTTTTAAAGACCACTAGGCCACGGTCTGATGAGTGGATGACAGGAAGCAGGAAGGAAAACGAGAGACTCTTCCAGGGGCTCGTGTGGGAGATGAGGGTGGCTCAGGTTAGGGCAGCAACACGAGGATGGGGCGCAGTGGGCAGGTTCATGTCATGTTTCAGAGAGCAACAGGGCAAGAGCAGCTGAGCAATGGAAGATGACACGGAAGCTTTTCTCTTTGGTAACTGGTGGTGCCATTGACTGACGATAGAAGGATGGGGCCGAAAGGGGAAAATCAAAACTTCTAATTTGGATTTACTTAGGGGGTTATGTCTGATACATTCGTTAGACATTCAGGTGGGGGTGCCAGTGAGGCAGGTGAGTACATGGTCTGCACTTGGGGAATATCTACATTTGGGAGTTGAATCAGTGGTTAGAGGTTAAGTTTCTGGCTCCAATACTCAGTATTTATGTTGTCTTGGCCAAGTTACATAGTTTCTGGGACTTTATGTGTCTATAAACTGGAAATAATATTATCTCTTTCCTAGAACTGTTATGAATATTAAATCAGATAATGCATCTAAAGAACTCGGCACAGAGCCTGGCACATAGTAAGTGCACATGAAAAGGCACCTGTGACTGGGCAATAGTGCAGGGGAAGACAGCATTGGGTGAAGGAGGTTGGCAATGGGAAGATAGTGTCAGAACTTTCAGGCCGTGGTAAATAGATTGCAATAAGTGGCCAATAGGGGGTTTTATTCAAGGAGTGGCATGATCTGGCATTACTAATAGTACTGGCAGATCATTTAAGTGTTAGCATTTGATATTGCTTTCTCAGGCTATAGATAAGTGGGTCGTCACACACACCAAATGAATAAACAAACAAAAAAAACTTTGTAGGCTGGGTGTGGTAGCTCACACTTGTAATCCTAGCACTTTGGAAGGCCAAGGTGGGAGGATAGCTTGAGGCCAGGAGTTTGAGACCAGCCTGAGCAACACAGTAAGACCCCATCTTTGATTCTACGAGAATACACTTAGAAGTTATAACAACTGGACGCATGCTGGTCTGAAAGGCATTAGGACAGTCTCAACAATTCTTGAATCTGCAGTATTGTCAGGGGATTCTCTGCTTGTGCATAGTTCTGTTTTGTACAGTTGAGTCTATTCTTGAGTAATTGGAGCCTCAGGGATAGCTGGCATTTTGTAGCCAAGGAGAGTTCCAGCCCTATAAAGTGAAGCATTAGTACTTTATATTCATCCTAACACATTAAAACAGATGCTGCAGTCAGATGTGGCCCAACATTTCAGAAAGTGTCTTCATCCTGCTGCATCTGATTGCTTACTCGTGCCCAGTAGGTGTTCCAGAAAAGGTTGCCTTTCATAGAAGAGGAGTTATATAAATATTTAATCATTACACAAAAACTCAGGGTTGTTTAATTTCAGATTAGATGTGTGGAGGGTCACCTACACCTTATCTTAAATGTGGTGAATTAACACCAGCTGCCTGGATGCCATAGCCTGAGCAGAGGACACTGGTGGTTTTGCTTTGACATTTCTCTTTACTTATAGACTTGAGGTGACTAGTGAGAACGGGCCTCCATAAGTCTTCCAGCTGTTCATCCTTTATTAAGCCCATGAGTGGGACAGTTATGCTATCACATCTGGAATACTAGAAAGAAAGGTTATCATGAAGCATTGAAACATCCCAGTAGCAACAGGGATGGGAATGTCCTTTGATCAGTTTTCAGTTAATGATCACTGCATAACAAAGTACCCCCAAAACTTAGTGTCTTAAAACAACAGTTGCTATTTATTATTAGATCTCATGATTTTGTGGGTCAGGATTTGAGTCAGGGCTCAGCTGGCTGCCTCTTCTGCTCTATGTGATTTTGTTTGGCATCATTCATTAATATTCATCCAGTGGTTGGTTTAGTCTAGGGGGGTCCACGACATTTTCACTCACATACCTGTGTCTTTTAGAGGGTGTCAGGAGCTGGGCTCAGCTGGCCCCGGCTCCTAATCTATGAAGTCTCAGGGCCTCTCCATGTAGTACCTCAAGCAAGGTAGTTGGACTTCTTATAAGATATCCCAGGGCTTTGAGAGACCAACATAGAAGCTGCTAGTCTCTTAAAAGCCAGGCTTACACCTGGAATAGTACCATTTCTGCTTTATTCTATTGGTCAAAGTGGTCACAGGCCAGCGAGAGTCACAAGAAGGAGAGCTTGACTCGAAAATCTTGATGGGAGGAGTGCCAAAAGTTTTAACCCACACACTTGGGGACAATTATCTGGGTTGTTACAGTGCCCAAATAGTATTCATAAGTAACATTATCTACTAGTGACAGCACTGATATGGGTTGGATTACTTGGTTACAAATACAAGCCCTATGACTTTAGCTGTGTGACCTGGTAAATTTTTTTAAATCAATTTTATTGAGAGAGAACTCATATGTAGCAAAATGATTCATTTCCGTGAGTTCTGACAAATTATAGACTGTGAGTTATACAATTTATTGTATAACCACCAATACAGTCAAGATAAAGAACATTTCCACCATGTTCGTGTTTCTTTCCAGTTAATTTTCTCCAACCTCCTACCCAGGCAGCCATGATCGGTATCACTATTGGTTAGATCTGTCTCTTTTAGAGTTTTACAGAAATGGAATCAAACAATATATGCTCTTCTGTGTCCAACGTCTTTTACTTAGCATATTTTTGAGATTCATTCTTTTTTTTCCTACTTCAGTATTTCTTTTTACTGTTCAGATGTATTTCATTTTATGGATATACCAAAATTTGTTTGTATGTTCCCGTGTTAATGGACTTTTGGGTTGTTTCCAGTTTGGGCTATTGTGAATAAAGCTGTTAGGAACTTTTGTACACAGGGCTTTGTGTGGACATAGGTTTTTATTTCTCTTTGAGAAATACCTAGGAGTAAGAATGCTGGGGGTTCTGAAAGAGAAGGGCTCGCTATGTTGCCCCGGCTGGAGTGCAGGGGCTGGTCACAGGCACTACTGAGCGGCTCAGGAGTTTTGACCTGCTCCATTTCTGACCTGGGCTGGTTCACCTCTCCTTTGTCCACCTGGTGGTGTCCCCATTGGGGAGGTCACCATATTGATGTTGGACTTAGAGCGGTCAGCACAGCTCACTACAGCCCAGAGCTCCTGGACTCAAGCGATCCTCCCACCTCAGCCTCCCGAGTAGCTGAGTGTTACAGTAAAGCATGTTTGCCTTTTAAAGAGATTGAGAAACTGTTTCATAGTGATTTGTATCATATTACACCGCACACCAACAATATGTGAGAAAACCATTTGCCCACAGCCTTGCAAACACTTCATATTGTTTTTTAAATTACAATCTAAAGCACATGTAGTGTATTTCATTATTATTTTAACTTGCATTTCCCTGATGACCAGTAATACTGAACATCTTTTTATGTGCCCTCCATCTTCCGTAAAGTGTCTGTCCAAATATTTTCTATGCTTCAGTTTTCTCATCAGAAAACTGGCATAATGGTAGTGTATACCTCATAGTTTTTATAAGGATTAAATAAGTTAATACACATGAGCACCTAGAACAATTCCTGACATATAGTGTAGTAGTTTTCTACTGCTGCTATCACAAATTATGTGAACCTTAGAGGCATAAACAACACATATTTATTATTTTGCAGTTCTGTAGGTCAAATGTTCCTCACGGGTCTTACTGGGTTAAAACTGAATAGTTGGCAGGGCTGTGTTTTCTTCCTGGAGGCTCTGTGGAAGGATTTGTTTCCTTTTCTTCTCCTGCTTCTAGAGAGCACTCACGTTTCTTGGCTCGTGGTCTCTTTATCTGCAAAGCCAACATCATCACATCTGTCTGTGGCTTTCTTCTGTAGTTGCATCTCCCTCGGACTCTCTCCTTCCCTCTGCTCCCCTCTTCCACTTTTAAGGACTCTTATGATTATATTGGGCCGTCCCAGAAAATCCACGATAATTTCCCTATATTAAGGTCAGCTGATTAGCAAACTTAATTCCCTCTGTAACCTTACTTCTTCTTAGCCAATATATTCACAGGTTCCAGGGATTAGGACATGGATATCTGCCAAGGCCATTATTCTGCCTAACATATATAATAAGTGCCATATAATTGTTTGCTTTTCTTGGCATTTTTACTATTATTATTATAAGTCCTTAGATTTAGAGTTTGGATTTGCATTCAAATCTTGGCTTCAACATTTATCAGCTGTGTGGTCTTAGGCAAGTAAATTGCTGTCTTTGAGACATGCAAGTTAACATGTTATTTAGGAGTATGCAGCAAATACCCAAATAATCAGCTATCAAAAAATCGGTTTTAAATGGAAGTCCCTGGATTGTAGAATAATAGGGAGTTAGAAATTGGTGGGGCAGGGGTCTGATATGTTATTACACTTTAACTCTTAAAAAATTTAGGTCTATTTGTCTTAAAACTTTTTTTTATTGTGGTAAAGCATAAATAACAAAATTTACCATTAGTGACATTCACACTGTTGTGGAGACACGACCACTATCTTGTTCCAGCATATTTTCATCAACCCAAAAGGAAATCGTGTACCATTAAGCAGTCGCTTGCCATTCCCCACCCCTCCTGGCCACTGGGAACTGCTAGTCTGTTTTTTGTTTCTATGGATTTGCTGACTCTGGATATTTCACATAAATGGAATCAGACAATTTGTGGCCTTTTGTAACTGGCTCCTTTCACTTAGCATAGTATTTTCAAGGTTCATCTATACCGTAGAATGTACCAGTACTTCATTCCTTTTTAAGGCTTAATAATATTCCATTGTATGTATGTACCACATTTTGTTTATTCATTCAACAGACATTTGAGTTCCACTTTTGGCTATTGTGAGTGGTGCTGCTAGGAATCTGTGTGTACAAGTTTTGGTTTGAACACCTGTTTGAGTTCTTTTGGGCATATACCTAGGAGTGGAATTCCTGGATCACATAGTAATTCTATAACTAACTTAATGTTGACCCACCAAACTGTTTTCCACAGCAACTACACCTTTTTACATTCCTACCAGATATAGAGCAGGATTCCAATTTTTCTACACCTTCACCCACACTTGTCTATTTGTCTTTTAATGGAACTAGAAATTTATGGAACTTTTAATGCAACTAAGAACTATGTATACAGTACCGTGCTAAATTAAAATTATTAAAATAAGTCCATAAGGTGCTATTATTAATAATAGTCATAAGGGTGAGAGAAAACAGAATTGGGGGTTTGTCAGAGTCTTACCAGGTATATTAATTTCCTATTACGTCTATAAAAAATGACCACAAATTCAGTGGCTAAGCCCACAGAAATGTACTATTTTACAGTTCCAGAGATTAGAAGTCTGAAATGGATCACACTGGGCTAAAATCAAGATGTCAGCAAGGCTGAGTTCCTCTCTAGAGGCTCTGGAGAGAGTCCGTCTCCTTGCCTTTTCTGGCTTCCAGGGTGGCCAACATGTATTGGCTTGTGGCCCCTCCCTCCATAGTCAAAGTTAACAGCATAGCATCTTCTCCCCCATCTCAAAATCCTTACCTTCATCACATTTGCAAAATCCCTTTTGCCATAGGTAGCATATTCACAAGTTCTGGGTTTGGGATGTGGATGTCTCTGGAAGGCTATTATTCAGCCTACCAGTTCAGGGAAACAGTTGTAGACTAAGATCTTACTCATGGAGGGGTGAACAGGAAGGGCCCTGTCAATTAGAAAGTGGCAAAGTGACTCAGCTAAGTGCCAAACTTCCGTGCTTTAGTTTTCTGTTTTGTAAAGGGAGGGTGAAAACAGGAACCATGTTACCTATTGTACCTTTTTGAGGGACAATAAAATAAGAAAAAGTGCTTACCTGTGCTAACTCAAATTTCTACCAAGCACCTTTGTTTTTAGAGACGGGGTATCACTCTGTCACCCAGGCCACTGTGCAGTGGTGTGGTCATGCTCACTGCAGCCTCCAGCTCCTGGGCTCCAGGGATCCTCCTGCCTCAGCCTCCTGAGTGGCTGGAACTACAAGTGTGAGTCACCATACCCTGCTAATTAAAAAAAAAAAAAATGTTTTTTGGAGATAGAGTATTGCTATGTTGCCCAGGCTGGTTTTGAACTCCTGGCCACAAGCTTTCCTTCAGCCTCAGCCTCCCAAGTAGCTGGGATTACAGGCGCAAGCCACTGGGCGCAGCTTCTACCAAGTAACCCTAATGCTCTCAGGAAGCTGTAGGCGAAGCTCAGAGTTGCAAATTTCAGGCATGACATTTCTTTGAAGTCATGTTTTATCTGAGAAATTCTTGTGAATTATATATTCTACTTAATAATAGATGTGTGATTGTTTTAATGCACAAATAACATTTTAACTGTCTTACCAACAGGAACAATAAATTGATGCTCTTGACTCTTTGATGTTGTATATCCTCTGTTACATTTCTGATTATCTCTGTTTGAGAAACACCGTTAAATAAAAGAAAACACTGTAAACTGCATGAGCAACAAAAACTCATATTATTAGACTCAAATATGAAATATTGAAAGCATCACATTAGTTTTAGCTCCATGTATCTAAGAAGAAAAAAGGCATTGTCTAAAGAGCTGGGCAAAGCAGAACTCCACAAACACACGATTCCCGGAATCTACCTTCTGTTGATACAATATGATCTGTTCTCCAGTGTTTGGAAAAGTAGGTTTTTCAGTCTGACTAATTGTCAGGGAGGTGGCAGGTTTATTGGAGAAATAGGGAGAGAGGAAGAAAAGTCAGTGTATGAGAGTGTGGGAGATATTGGGGTCCCCATCCACCCCGACATTATCCACGAGCTTCTCAAACACCATCCTTTGAGAGGTGGCCAACTGATGTTTTCTCAATCTTCTTTGAAAGCATGTGCAGCTTCTAAAAGCACCACTCTCCCCACCAGGTCAGTACTCTCTTTAGAAATTCCAGCACCATCATTTTGAAATCAGTGAGACCGGTATTCACAAGGGCACCGTGAGAAGAGGATCTGGGATCCCTAAGACCTCCCGGGTAATGACAAAGAACTAGATGATTAGGAATGTTGGAGGCCCTTCTAGAGATTTGTGGAAGACCCATGCTGTGTTTCTTTCACTCGGCTCACGACATGGCCATAGATCTATTCACCCCATTAGCCAGGAAAGCAATCAGGAAAGGAGCAGATCTACTAAGGAGCCCAAGAGATTACTCCCATCGTAAATATCACTGGGGGAATATCTTACCTGCTCACAATTTCTTTTTCTCTTGCCTATTTCTGTTGGAGAGTGTAAAAGGACTTGGCACATGGCCCCTCTCAAGAAATCCCTAAGAAAATAGCACTCCTCCCCTCCCCCGCCAACAGTATAGATCGATGCCTGCTAGTGTTTTCCTTAGAAGAAACTCGTGTTAACTCATGTCAATGCTGTAGGTATGTCGAACTGTATCTTTTATTGAGAAATCTAGTGTCTAATTTTGGCAGACAGATGAGCTAGATAATATTCTAAAATGTGTAGTTTTCATGGTTTATGTTGCTGAAAAGTTGAAGTCTAATGAAGGTTTGTTCCTGGAGGAAGGGAGGGGCTTGGGTAGTGCACACAGAATTGCTAAAGGGACAGTGTCAAAACAAGCATTCACGACGGCAGATTGAGAATCCCCAGAATAAAACCCGCGGACACAGGCCTTTGTGGGTTCTGTCATTCAGCAGCCACGGGGGAATCGAGTCTGCTTCAGAAGGTAAAAACAATGTAGTTTAAAGCAGAAATTTAAAAATTATCTTCCTGCTAAATAAGGCCTTGATTATTTTTTAAAACAGGGAAAATGTTGCATAGTTTTATTCCCATGCCACGTGAGAAATTAAATCCCAATTCTTTTACCTTCTACTGTCTAATAAATTGTTTGCTCTTGCTTCTTTTTGGTAAAATGAACAATTCCTAAAATGAGACGAACTCCATTGTGATTCAAACTCTGTTCTCAAACAAAATAAACTTCTCACTCTTTGTCCTCCAATAACCTGCCCAGTATTCTATTTTTACCTCTTAGCCTTGAAATGACTTTGGCTGTTAATTTGAATTTTCCTCATCTTGTACACGTTCTAAGTGAGCTTTGGAGAGGTCTGCATTTGGTTCACTAGGCACAGTACAATTCTTACAAACTGTTGAGCTTCAGTTCAAGCTTCCATTATTCATACATCAAATTGCTTCTAGCGGTATGACACTTTGGACGTGATTGGAAGGCCAAGTAAAAAATATTTAGCAGTCTCTCACATGACAAGGCCACTTGGACAAAAGGACTTTGTACATGTGACTTCACACAATAGGAAACCATGAACTTTTTCTCACCCTGTAAGTGGCATTGTGCCAGAGTAAACTTAGAAGCTACCCTCTGGCATGATTCTGGAAAACTTTTTGGTTCTGATATCTGGAGGGTTTTTTTGGTTTTGTTTTGTTTTTGAGACAGAGTCTCACTCTGCTGTTGCCCCAGCTGGAGTGCAGTGGCATCATTATAGCTCAATGCAACCTCAAACTCCTGGGCTCAAGTGGTTTTTCTGCCTCAGCCTCCCGAGTAGCTGGGACTATAGGCTAACACACTACGTAGGCCTGGCTAATTTTTTCCAATTTTTCTAGAGACAGGGTCTTGCTCTTATTCAGGCTGGTCTCGAACTCCTGGCCTCAAGCCATCCTCCTACCTCGGCCTCCCAGACTGTTAGGATTACAGGCATGGGCCACTGCACCCAACCTGATTTCTGGAGTTTTTATGCTAAAATATAAATCAACATTGGGAAGAACTTAATTATCTTTTATGGATTAAAACTATATAAGCCTCTAAATCTTATTCAAGAACACTACCATCTTATAGGCTAGAAATCTCTTTCATTTCTAACATTGTATTTGTTAACACAATATTTTGTCACATATGGGAGTGTATATAAAAGATAAGTGCAGGATAGAGCAATAAGCATGGAAAAAAATAAAAGAATAGATTTAAACTCATTGTTCCTTTACATCAATGTCGTTCTTCTAGAGAATATTCACCTAAGAGAAAGCTGTCCTTCCAAAAAACAAGCTTTTTCATTTTAAAAAAGTATTTCTGAAGCTCATACTGTATGTTTAGCACTGCTATGGGTATTAGAAAGGATATAGGGGACTATACAGTATAGGATCAACACAGATCATATGTTTTTAAGGAGATTACAGCTGTGTAGAAAGAGGCAGAGTAATAAAATTAAGAGAGAAATGGGAGCCCACAGTTAAATTTAATACGTATCAGACATTTTGCATACTTTATCTCTTATTTTTACAACAATCTTACAAAGAAGATATTATCCCTGTCAATTTATAAGTAGGGAAGAAGGGATTGAGGAAGGTGAAGACCTGCCTAAGCTTCCTCAGCCAGTAAGTTGTCAAAGCAGGTTCGTCTGGATGCTTCTCACTCCAGACAACCAAATGCTTTGCGTTTGCCCAACCACCTGCTATCTCTAGTGTCATAACCGCTCTGTTTCTTGGAACAAGTCACTCCGTCGTCTATACATTAATCTCCTAGTCTGTGAAGTGAAGACGTTTCCTTCTTGGACTGGACATGCATTCTGTCATCTCTAGGCTAAACCCACGCGGCACTGGGACAGCAATGCCAGGCAGGACGCCCAGCCTCCACGCTCAGGACCAGGCCCCCGAGTGCCCTGTGTCCACTGGGGGACACACCGTTCGGGGCAGCTGGGCCTTGCAGGAAAGCAGGATTTGGATGGCCAGGGAGGCAGTGCAGAGTCTTTCAGACTGACGGAGCAGCCGGGACTGCAGACGTGTGGAGCCAGAGCTGGGAGCGAGGTTGGCCTGTCTGCTGGAGGTGGAAGGTGGGAGGGGCTGGAATGAAAGGGGCCTGCTGTACATGGGGACAGGGGTTTGCTGGGCCAAGATGGAGGAGAGCCTTAATACTAGGTGTTTACTCCACTTGCAAGGTTCTGAGAACCGGTTCAGGGTTTTTGCCTAATCCCTGTGCCACTATTTGCTGCTTCAGATCTAGAACTTGGTAAATCAGCAGGCCGAAGTGCTCTATATAACAGAAAAGGTAACTCTTAGACTTGCAGTGCTAATGATCGTAGTACCTGACAAGTGATAGAAACTCAGAAATTCTTGGTTAATAAATGAATAATTTTTGAAAGACACATGGATTGACTTCATTTTCCAGGTGGGTTAATAGATTTCCCCCAGCTACTCAATATCACCTGATTCTCTTAGGCCAACTCTCTCAGACTGGTGCAGGGCTGAGGGTGCCATGGGTGACTGTGAGCGTCCTTCCTCTGTGTGAAGTGACTGGCCCCGTTAGGGGCTCAGCCTGGTGCTGGCCTTATGACACCACACTCTTGCCAGCTTGGCTGAAGGATCTGCAGGTGGGCACAGTTGCTCAATGGCATAATGTCATAATTGTCTTCCACGAAACCAGTACCTGGTGCCAGAAAAGTTGGGGACCGCTGCTCTAACATATCAAATTGTTCCTGGCTACGCTTCCTTACTGACCATCCAAAAAGGGTTCTTATTCAGAAAAACGGCCTCTTGTCTTATGCAAGTTGAAGCAGCATTGCCTTGTACTTAAGAGTGCAGCTTTGGAGTCAGAAGGCACTTGCTTGCTGTGTGACTTTGGTCTAGGTGCTTAACCTCTCTGTGCCTCCATTTTCTTAACTGTAAAATGGGAATGGTCAGAATACCTACCTTGTAAATGATTGTTAATACACATAAAGTATTGAGAAAAATTTCTGGGATAGAGTGAATACTTAACCAAATATGAGCTAGGAAGAAAAAGAAAAGGAACAGTCAGCACTAGACTATTATACTTTAAAAGCAAATGGAATTAAATGATAGTGACAGGGCAAGTCTGGATGATGAAACTCCCTGTATCTGTCACTAAAGTAACAGTACTAAGACTGAGTCATGTTGCACTAACACAGTGTCAATATCTGGTTAAAATTGCAGAAAAGTCAGCCAATTGTTCATTTCCCCAATGTCCTAATGTTTGAGATCAAGAAGTCAAAATTCAAGCAACCAAAAATTGACTTAGCATTTTCATTTTCTTCTCAGTGTTTCAAGTCAATGGTTCCTCACAATGCAGAAATATGGCCTCATTCATGTTTGCACCCCTAGCACTGAGCACAGCGCCCAGATATAAATCAGGGGTGCACCGTAAAAGGCAGATCCTGCAGATGGGAGCTATGTGGCACCATGAATTTATGCATTCATTTATTAATCATTTGTTAAGTGTTTACTGAGTGCATAATATGAAAGCACCATGCTAGGTATGCACATAATTCTCCTATTGATCTTGAATGGTTGGTTTGTCCCTGATTGATAAGCATTCTTCCAAGGATAGAGAAATATAAAGCCAGCAATATGTATTTGGAAGGGAGAGGAACAGGCCTGCGGGACTTGGGGAGGGCCTTGCATGGACAAGCCCACAGGAATCAAGAGTGTAAAATACTGTCATCTTCTACCTTCAAGCCATGCCCTGCAGGTAACTGCTAAAGTGCTGAAAGGAGAGTATTCATTTATTGACTCATTGACTCAAAAATTATATATTGAGCATTCACTCTGTTCCACAAATGTGCTGGGTACACTGCAGACTGCAGGGTGGATATCTCAGGCATGGTCCCTGCCCTCATAAAGTCTACAGACCACTGGGAGAGACAGGCAAGAGGAGACAGAATTACAACAAGAGCGTGGGGAAGGGGGCTTCCTGGAGGAGGTGATGCATATACGGACATATAAGGGGAGGGTAGCACTTCATTTGCTGCAAAAAAGAAAAGGAATGGTGGGTGGAAAACACCCCAGGCAGAGGAAACGCCAGGCTAGACAGAGCATGCTACATTCAAGAAGCTGCAAAAAGCTCAGGGCTGAAGAGTGGAGGATGAGAGACAAGATTGGATCTTGACTGTAAAGAGCTCCCAAGAGCTGAGAGTTGCTAAGATGCTGAATCATTTTAAGGATAAAGTCTCAGTTATCAGTTCTAAAACATCATACAGCTGATGTTGCTATGGATAATTATCATTCACTTACCTTAGAGTTCACCAACATAGCTAATTTGTTTTTTGTTTTGAGGATTTTCATCTTTTATTGTCAAGTATTCCTGTGCGTTGTGGGAACCCTGAAGGACAAAAGGTTCCATGGTTGCTTGTCCTCCACTACTTTCCAACTAGGTGAATTAGGGCTGCTGCCATTGCACCAACAGGGGAGCGTGATCAAGCAGGGTCTCAAGGACATCCAGGCTCACAGAAGCATTACTCACAATAGCTAAAATGTGCAAGCAACCCAAATTTGCATCAGTGGATGAATGGATAAACAAAATGTGGTATATACATACAATGGAATATTATTCAGCCTTAAAAAGGGAGGAAATTCTGACATATGCTATAATAAGGATGGTTCTTAAGGACATTATACTAAGTGAAATAAGTCACTCTCAAAAAGACAAATATTATCAGTGGTCCCCAGCCTTTTTGGCACTAGGGACTGGTTTCATGGAGGATAATTTTTCCATAGGGTGGAGGGACTGTTTCTGGATGATTCAAGCACGTTACATTTATTGTGCAGTCAAACCTCTCTGCTAATGATGATCTGCATTTGCAGCCGCTCCCAGTGCTAGCATCACCGCCTCAGCTCCACCTGAGATGGTCAGGCGTTAGATTCTCATAAGGAGCGTGCAACCTAGATGTCTCGCACGCGCAGTTTACAGTGGGGCTTGTGCTCCTACGGGAATCTAATGCTGCAGCTGATCCAACGGGAGGCGGAGCTGAGGTGCTGATGTGACTTGTGGCCGTTGCAAGTAGAGGAATCATTCCAGTTTCTCCCTCTCTTGTCATGTTGGCTTCTCCTCTGTCTGACCTTCCTGTGTTCATCTTAGAAGGACCCTGTGATTACACAGAGCCCACTTGTTTAATCCTGGATACTATCTCCATCGCAAGATCCTTAAGTTAATTACATCTGCAAAGTGCCTCTTGCCATATAAGTTAACATTCACAGGTTCTGGAAATTAGGACATGAACATTTTTGGAAAGCCCTTATTCAGCCTACTATACTATTCTAAAATAAGTAGTTGTTTTTTTTTAAATAGGAAAATCTTTAGAAAATCTAGTTAAGACAAAAAGGGAGAACACAATTAAATACCAAACACTAAGAGATATGACAACAGATATAGAAATTTTTAAAACTATAAGAGAATAATACATGTGAGTATAAAATAATAAGTTTTATTTTCTAGATGAAATACATGATTTCCCAGGGCAACAAGATATTATGGGGAAAAATGAGAAAAAGGCCCAGGCACAAATGGAAAATATTTCTGAAGAAGTCTCTGGGACAAGATGTTTTTATAATGATTACAGTTTCTATTTATTGAATGCTACTAAGTAATGAACAGAGCTAGAATTCAAACTTTAAACCAGCATTTGTCTGGTTTCAAAGCCCACGTAGTTTGACGGTATCATTTTTTTCCTCCTGTACATATGTGGATCGGTCTTCTCATACCATCAAGAGGCCCATTTTTCCTATTCTATGCACTCTATTCCAGAGTATGGAAAACTACCCAATTTCATGTTTAATTCCCTGATATTATATAGCATAGGTGGTAGAGACAAGCTCTACTCTCAAGCTATATGATCTTAGCCAATTTAAGAACCTCTCCGGGCCAGGCGCGGTAGCTCACGCCTGTAATCCTAGCTCTCTGGGAGGCCGAGGCGGGTGGATTGCTTGAGGTCAGGAGTTCGAAACCAGCCTGAGCAAGAGCGAGACCCCGTCTCTACTATAAATAGAAAGAAATTAATTGGCCAAATAATATATATAGAAAAAATTAGCCGGGCATGGTGGCGCATGCCTGTAGTCCCAGCCACTTGGGAGGCTGAGGCAGAAGGATCGCTTGAGCCCAGGAGTTTGAGGTTGCTGTGAGCTAGGCTGACGCCACGGCACTCACTCTAGCCTAGGCAACAAAGCGAGACTCTGTCTCAAAAAAAAAAAAAAAATAAGAACCTCTCCGGACCTCAGTACCTTAACTGCAAAATATAGATAATTCTGTACCTAATGTGTAAAATTGTTGTATGAATTACATGCGAATACTTATATAAGCATTTAGTACAGTGGAACATGGGATAAGCTTGTGAAATGATCCCAACTGCCATTATTATTTATAATGAAACATAACAAAGATAGAATAAAAAGAAAAGAAATAATATATTTTAAAATTCTAAATAATTTGCCAGCCAATTGAGCCAAAAATATTTGGAAAAAATAACCCACACACTACAACCCAGTAGAAAATATCAGCTTGGTTATACCATATCAATAGATCAAAAAGAAAAACCATATGCTCATTAAATTTTGAAAGACATTGATAAAAATATCACAATCATTACTAAAGGGACAAAAAAAACCTCTTTGTTACCTATGAATAGAAGAATAGTTCCTTAAAACTTTAAAGAATATCTTACACTAACAGCCTATCCCATCATTTATGGGGAAAATACCTGTAGAGACATTTCTATTAACATCAGGACCGAAATAAGAGTTTCTGATATCCTCTTATTTAATATCTGCTTAATATTATGTTTTAGAAATTTAATATTATTTTATAAGCTTTGGTCACAGAAGAAAACAGAAATAAGATATGTCATTACTGGAAAAGAGGGAACAAAATTATCATTATTTGCAGACCATATGACTAGATACCTACCCAGAGAAACCCCAGAGAATCAGCTAAAAAGTAATTAAAAGAGGTTCAGCAAGATGAATGAATACAAGTACAAATGGATTTCAAACATACTAGCAACAGTCAGAAAATATAATCAGGAAAAATCATTCATAATAGTGACAGAAACATAAAACATCTAGAAATACAAGCTTAATAAGAAATGTGTCAGACCTTTGTGAAAAACACCACAGAACTAGACCAAGAAACATAAAATAAGATTTTAAAAAATACATACAGTGTGTCTCTGTGGACTATTATAAAGATTTCAATTTTACCCACATGAATTTTCAGGATTAATGCAACCCAATAAACTCTCAATGGGATTATTCTCTTCAGGAATTTTGCTGAAAGAATAAATACGTTGAGAATAGCGAAAGAAAATTTGGAAAGGCGAGCTAATGAAAAGGAGTAAACTGGTTCTATCAGGTAGGAGATATATTACAAAGCCACAGTAAATAGTGGTGTGGGCACAAGTGTGGATCGATAAAAAAGAATAGCCCTGAAAAAGAAAACGCTGTTATGTAGGATGGCTTGAGATTGTATAAAAAGGACATCACAAAACAAAGGAAGTGAAGGATGACTTGACAAAATGGAACATACCAAGCTAGATCCTTACCTTATCCCATAGGTCACACCCAATAATCAATGCCAGTGATGTCTAAAATAATACTGAGTATGTAGCAAATCAAACAACACAAATATACAGAGAAAATAATAAGTGTGACTCCCAGGAGAAGGACCGTTTGAGCAAGGAAAAGATCAATAGATTTAATGGCATAAAGTTTCAAAGTCTGGATAGCAACACTAACCATTTCTTAAAGAAAAAAGAAAGTATCACAAAAAACATTAAAATGACAAATTGGAAAACTGTTTGCCACTAAGGACAGGCAAAGAGTCAGTAACATTTGTTTTTAGAGAGTTTTATAAATCTGTAAGAAAAATACTAACACTTTCATGGAAAAAAAATGGGTAAAAATGCAGGGGTGATTTGTGGAGGAATTATAAATGGTCAATAAAGATGAAGGAAAGTGCAATTTCCCCTAAATTGCACAAATCTAAACATCGTGTTTGACCTATTTAATTATCAACTCAGCATCCTCTGCCGGGTGGATGCTGTCGTACAATGTGTATGTCTGTGAGGAGGGCTACAGAGCTGTTGTCTTCCTGGGGAGGCATTTGGCAATATGCTTCAAGAACCCAAAAGCCATGGGGCTTCTAGAATTCTGTCATTAGGAGCAACAAAGAGATGTGGGCCATGCTCTTTGCATAAAGATGTTCTTCTTTTTTTTTTAACTAGTTATTTTTTTTTTATTTCATCATATTATGGGGGTACAAATGTTAAGGTTACGTATATTGCCCATGCCCCCCCTCTGCCCTCGAGTCAGAGCTTCAAGCATGACCATCCCCCAAATGTTGCACATCTCACTCATTGTGTTTGTATATACCCATCCCCTCCTCTCCCCTCCCACCCACCCAACATCCGATAAATGTTATTCCTATATGTCCACTTATGAGTTGATCCATTAACACCAATTTGCTGGTGAGTACATGTGGTGCTGGTTTTTCCATTCTTGAGGTACTTTACTTAGTAGAATGGGTTCCAGCTCTATTCAGGAAAATACAAAAGGTGCTACATCACCATTGTTTCTTAAAGCTGAATAGTACTCCATGGTATACATATACCACATTTTATGAATCCACTCATGTATTCATGGGCATTTGGGTTGTTTCCACAGCTTTGCAATTGTGAATTGTGCGGCTATAAACATTCGAGTGCAGGTGTCTTTTTCATAAAGTGACTTTTGATCTTTTGGGTAGATGCCCAGTAGTGGAATTGCTGGATCAACTGGTAGATATACTTGTATTGCTTTAAGGTATCTCCATATTGCTTTCCACAGAGTTTAAACTAGTTTGCAGTCCCACCAGCAGTGTAGGAGTGTTCCTTTCTCTCCGCATCCATGCCAGCATTTATTGTTTGGGGACTTTTTGATAAGGGCCATTCTTACTGGAGATAAGTGATATCTCATTGCAGTTTTGATTTGCATTTCCCTGATGATTAGAGATGTTGAGCATTTTTTCATATGTTTGTTAAAGAAATGAAATGATAAATTGTACTGGAATGGCTAGCCCATGGTATATTGGGGGTTCTGAAGAATTTGATTTTGGAGAACTTTAATGGTATAATAAATGTTCACTATATAATTTTTAAGTCAAAGTGTAGAGCTCAAAACTGCATCCTAGAGAAATTATCTCTGGTATTGAGGGTATGACATTTTAGTTGGAGTCCTTCTATTAATTTTCAATATTTTCATGTGTTTTTTTTTACAATAATATGCATTGCTTCCATAATCTAAAACATAGTGCAAGTGGGTCTATGTATATTTGAGATACAATATGTGTAGTTGATCAGGATGCTGTTCAAGGGATTAATCAAACTTTGAAAATAAGTAAACTTTACTGGTATTTCAGAATTTTTCATTTGTTTGTTTTACTGTGAAGTGTGCACCTTTCTCTCTCTCTCTTCAAAGTCGTTCTGCTTTATCCAGAAAACACGGTCATACAGACAGCCCATTATACTTATTGCCCCCATTTTTCTTTTCTTTAAGATAAAGAAATTTATTTAAGTTTGGCTTTTATTTTTACAAATTTATTAAAAGATTTTAAGATTTCACTTTGCTAAAAATGAAAAGATGCTAGCAACAGAGCCATATTTTGTTGCCTAGGTAGCAGAAACACTGACAACTCTATCAAATATAAGATTTCTAAATAAACCTATGCCTAAATTAAAGTGGCATTTCCAAATGGTTGAAAAGTTAAAAGGACATGGGGAAAGCGGAGGAGGGGAATCAGGAAGGGACTTAGAATGAAGAGGAAGTGCTCAAGAGCTATTCACACGAGCAGTACACATTACATAGCAAATATAGTCCTCATTGCAGCATCTTGAAAACTTATTTTGTTAATTTTTAAATTTTTATACATTTCTATAGTAAATATAAAAATTTGAAAGAAACTGGAAAATACAGAGAGAAAAAATAATCACCAATAATCCTACCCTCTAGGTAAGTGGGGTGACTTCTGATTTCTATTCTCTTTCTCCTCCCCCAAGCCCCCCAGATTTTTTCTCTCTCTCTGTTCACACCCCCCCTCACCACACACACATTATTTGTAAAAGATATTTACTCATTGCTCTAAATAAAATTTAGTGGCTCAATAGCTTTTCGGAACAAACTCCCCAGCGAGGACTTGGATATTTGCACCCTAATATAAATTCTCTCCAGTCTCTCATCCAGGGTATGGCCAGGTCTTCTCATGGACAGCGGCCTGGAAGTTCAGTCTAAAGTGCAGTCTGAGAGTTGATGAGCCCTGTCTATACAGATGGAGCTTTTATTGCCTGTTTCTTAAATATGAAACAAAAAATTTAAACAAGTATTTGTTAAATACCTATGAGGTGCTGGACAGAATTCTTGGCATACAGCAGTGAACAAAACAGACCCAAATCCCTGCCCTCCGGGAGCTTACATTCTAGTGAAGGAAGAGAGAACAAAAGGAAGTGAATTATTCAGAATTTAAGACACTGGCATGTGCTGTGGACAAAAATAAGGCAGGGATAGAAGAGACATTGAGTGCCGGGCAGGTGTACAGCTTCTGTCGGGCAGTCAGGAAGGAAAGGCCACACTCAGATGGTGACATTTGTGCAAAGTCACTAAAGAATCACACAATTCTTGTTAAAAAGAGGTTACTGGGTGCTAAAAAGATTAGTGAATGGTTATACACTTCTAAACACACTTTTGTGAAATTCAGGGATGGGAAATCATAGAATTTCCAGCTGAGGGAACAGGATTGGGGGCGGTGGGGAAAGGTCACATACGAATGGATAAGATCTAGATGGGCACCAAATTTTTCAACAGTAACAGTGAATGCTAAAAGAAAATGGATCAATGTCTTTAAATTATGAGGGAAAATGCCTTTGATTTAAAATGCAATGCTCAGCTAAATGATCAATCCAATAACAAAATATGTTCAGATACATCAGTACATTAAAAACCCACCTTCCATGCACCTTTTATAGAAAGTTACTTGAGGGTGTGCTCCTTGACAAACAGGGTGTAAACTAAGTAAGAGCTCTAATGGGAAAATAAGCTTAGCTGTGTCCAGTAGAGAAAATATAACCACTAATTATATGACAGGAGGTGTTTGTAGCAGAGACTCAGCAGAGAGCCAATAAATAATCTAATGTCTAATGCTGATCAAGTAAGAAATAATGATATAACTGACACATGATGATAGCCATCCCCACCTCCAGTGTGGTCAGCAGAAGCCATAGAGCAATGCTGAGCCATCCAGCCCCCTGTCAATAGTTAGGGGACAGTGAAGAAGGAGAACATAGGACAGGGATGACGCAAAAATATTCGAAATTGTGTCAGGCCTAGATGTTTTGAAGTTAAGTAGAACTGGAAGAATTTCCTGAACTAAAAGGGAGAGTTCTTACAAAAAATCTTTTATAGAATGTGGCACCCAGGAAAGGGAAGAGTTCTGTAGGGCATTTTCCCTGCCAGCTCACCATGCTGATGTGAACATAGAAATGATAAAACACATGCATATGCTTTTTGTCTGAAGTTTATATTTATGATACTGTGAAAACTAATTTATCAACATTTTATTCATTCAGTTAAGATTTTAAAAATTATATTCATGCCTATTATATATCAGGTACTATTGAACGGATGGGACTATAAAGATTAAAAAAATTCCCTCCCAGTCATGATAACAATAATTTTCTTAGGGATTCACAGACAGAATCCAACAAGGAGAGATAGGTATGTGATGATTATATTCCATAATGTATTATGGACATTTTGTGTTGTGACAGACATATGTGTCGGGTGCAACAGGACACCAAAAAAGGGTGGCCCATTCTTTTTGTGGAAAGATAAGTTCAGGAACTGCCTGATGGATAGAGGGAGAATTGTGCTGCCTTGCAAAAGAGCTCACTTTCATATCTTTGAAAATATAACTACTCTCTAGTGAATCTAGCTGCGGGAAGTAACTCTCTATAAAGAAAAAGAATTAAGTACAATATGTATATCAAATTATGAACTTTTTTCAGTGAATCAGCTTTGAAAATATCCTGTAGAACCCGTCCTCAAATTCATCTTCAGGATTGAATGACTCTTTAGCTGGTGCAATTTCTTCATCAGTAGACTGATGACAATAGTACTTATTTTAAGGATTATAGTGAGAATTAGAAATAATGTAATACAGTTCTTAGCATATAATAGACACCCTGTTTAAGTTGCTGGGATGATGGTGATCGTGATAATGAAAATGATGTATAATTATTTGCACTGGCGCAGAAAATTCCAGACCGAATCCAGCACTGCATATACTGACCCTTCGGAGAACCGCAAAAGTGTAGAGGGCTGGAGCTGGCATCTGCCACAGAGACCGGTCTAGCTTTCTCATTTTATAATGGAAAAAAACCAAGACACAGAGAAATTAAACGATTTGTCTAACATTCTCTGGAAAAGTCTGCATGAAGCCTCAGAGCATTACCTTTGAGACCACGAGAAGAGAAATGCGTGTCTTGAGGCAAGAGACGCTGGTGAATGTGAGAGCCTTTCACTTTTTCTAAATTATTTAAAGAATGTGTCAGCAAAGGCTGCTTACAAATTGCACACACAATGCACTTCGGGAGTCTTTTCTCTTCTCCTGTAATCGGTTTTTGCCCGATCGGTCGTGGCACAGAGTGTTCCAAGAGTTGAAATCAGAATAATCAAAACGTACGTCTTGGCGTGTAAACACTGCCTGGATCAAGTTGATGTTTTCCTCCTTTTTAGCTTCATAGAACAATATTAGGCCATTTCCTACTATGATTCTACAATCTGCTCCCTCCCACAGTTGGGGAGAAAGCTGAAGGAGACATTAGTGTAACAGGCAGAACTTACAGAAGGGGAAACACCATAAATCCTATTACCATATTTGCCTTTGCCATATGTGACATATAAGGAAGAAATTAACCTCTGTCAACGTTAATCCAGAGTCACAGACAGGGTTTCTGTAACTCATCAGCATAACTATGATCCCTTCAATACAGTCCTGTAGTCACAGGTAGGAAGCGTTTAACAAGTGGGAGTCTGTCATCCCAATCTTTCTCGTGCCCTGTGTCCCATTCCAGAGGAATCTGCCTCTCCCGTAACGCCTGCTTTCTCTAGTGTGCTACAGAGTACGTGGGCTTACATCCTTTGCACTTCACTTTCCTCTGCTCTACATATGGGTTATTAATATATTTATTAGTGGTTTGCTGCAATAATTTAATTAAGTAATCCGAATAGTAAGCTATTAACAAATTATATCTATAAATATATATAGTTCCATATATATATATATATATATATATATATATATATATAATACCTTCTTGTTCTTCTCTGCTTCCTTCCTCCCTCCCTCTGTCCCCCTATTCTTCCCCTCTCCTTCTTCCCTCTCTCTGTCTTTCCTCCCACCTCCCTCCTGCCCAAATGTATTGGTCCTACTCCCGGCATCCTAAAACGATCATGGGTCTCATGAACTATGGTTCCTATTCTTTTGGGGATCTTTCTTCTATTTTGTGAACTAAAGGAGAAGCTTCCAGTTAGAGGTTTGGACCAAGATCCTTCCATCTCTAAAATTCTACAATTCTTTTTTGTGGTACCAGACTATCCAGTGTTCCTGGTAGATGCATTTCTAGTGACAGTTCGATTATAAAAAGTTTTGCTTTGGGATATGGGCTTTAGACTGTTTCTGACCAAAATCACTCATTCTCTTTTCTTATGAGAGAATTGGAAAGCTGCCTAAGTTGGGGAGAACATACATCTCCAATGTGATCTTTCGCACTATCCGGAAGGCAAGAAACTCAGGTTGATTTATGTTTCTTCATTTTCTAAAGAGAAGGATGGGCATGCCATGTGCTCTTTTTACCTACAGCAAATTTGGGGTTGAAACAATTCTTCAAAAAGATGTATGTCTTAAGAGCTAACCAGAAAGTTTAATGTAAACGGGTCATATTTGTCACCGGACTTTTCATTGTTTCAAATTCCCATTGAACTACACAATACTGTACCATGATATTTAGTGTTTCACTATTCTTTTTCTCCTAGGGTTTGGAGAACTCAAGATACAAAACAAAATGAACAACAAAAAAGGAGAATTTCTCAGGAATAATTTTGAAGTAGAAGTTAGTATGTGTCTTTGCATTAGCCATTTAGTTCAGACACAAATATATCATAACAACAAAATAAGTCTCATGAATGTGGGGCATGAAAGAGGAGAGACAGAGGGAGAAAGAGCAGAAAAGGGAGAAAGAGGAAACAGATGAATGAAAACAAATCCTTTTCTAATCTATGGGCATAAAAATTGGAACCATCACAATCCAAGCTTTGCTTAGGAAAGATTTCTGAACTAACAGGAAATATTATTTACCTTCTCCTCCTACTGGGTGATTGCCTAACTTGTCAGAATGAAAGCTTGGGGTTGGAGTTGGGGTTAGGCCATTGCTATTTAAATGATATACCCAGTAAAGAAGAAGGAAAAGAGGGTAAAGCAAAAAGTGCTGGATCACCAAAAGGACAAAAGGGTGGCGGTGGCAGCCAGGACAACAAAGCTTTGTTCACCCAATGCTAAGTTTTCTGGGGGGTGGGGCAGGGGCTCTGATTTGTGTTCTTTAACCTCCCCAACTCCCACCATGAGCTACCAACGTCCTTTGTGAAGGAAGATGGTCTTGGTTACATTTTTGCCAAAGCGTTCATGCAATCAAATGACCTGTCCAAATTAATGAATAAACAAAATGTAGTCTATACATACAATGGAATATTATTCAGCCTTAAACACAGGAAGGAAATTCTGATAGGTGTTACCACATGGATGAACCTTGAGACTTGATGCCGAGGAAAATAAGCCAGACACAAAAGGACAGATACTATGTGATTCTGTTTATATGAGGCCCCAAGAGTCGTCAGATTCGTGGAGATAGAAGTAGAATGGTGGTTACCAGGGCTGGGGCTGGGGGAAGGGAACGGGGAGTTAGTGCTTAACAAGTACAGAGTTTCACTTTGCAAGATGAAGAGTTATGCAGATAGATGGAAAGTGGCACACAAACACCTAAGTACTTAATGACATTGTGAATTGTGCATTGAAAAATGGTTAAGATGGTAAATTTTGTGTTGTGTATATTTTACCAAAATTAAAATATTAATAATAATAAAAATACTAATAAATTACCTGTGTATAGGCCAGGGAGAGCAGCAATGAAGAAAATTCCTTTACAGAAAACAAGTTGCCTCTGAATGAACTAACACAGGAAGTGGTGAGGAATACTATTTACTATAATGGGTTCCTGCTGTCTCATATATATGTTAATGTTCAGCAAAAACTCTGTAGGACAAAAAGCGTCATGAAATTGAGGCTCAGAGCTTACAAATAGTTTGCCTATTTCTACAATGTGAGTGTGGGCCACATAAGGAATTGATACTAAGTGCGTTTGTGACACAGCCCATACTCTCTTCTACACTGTGCTTTCTTTACAGGCTAGTTTTTACTTAGTTTGAAATACTGAAGATTATAACTTCTTATGTAGGATTATTTAAGAAAACATGGTGGCTCACACCTCTAACCCTAGCAATTTGGGAGGCCAAGGTAGGAGGATTGCTTGAGGCCAGGAGTTTGAGATCAGACTAAGCAAGAGCAAGACCCCATCTTTGCAAAAATAGAAAAATTGGCTAGGCATGGTGGTGCATGCCTGTGGTTTCGGTTACTCATGAGGCTGAGGCAGGAGGATCACTTGAGCCCAGGAGTTGGAGGCTGCAGTAAGCTATGATGAGACCACTGTACTTCAGCCTGGATGTCAGACCAAGACCCTGTCCCAACAAAATAAAACAATACAAAACAACCCAAATATTGCTAAGTTGTGGAAAGAGAAAGTAGGAAGAAGAAATAATTGCTAACAAATTGAGAGAGATAAATAGTCTACAATTGAATTAAAAAGTTCCAGTTAGCTTCTGGAGATCATTTTAGGTTTCTCACCCCCTTTGACTTCTGAATTTGAAAGCACAATAGCACATGCTATGCCTGCTTTATTTCTATGCTTCCAAAGCTGGCAAAAGAAACAAGGTCTAAGCCAGTCTTTTCTGGATATTCTAATGAAAATGGAGTATTCAGCATTAATTTTAATAACAGACAAAATAACTCAAAATTGAATTAAAAACCTAAGGATAAGGAGTTCGTCTTATCCTTCTTCTTAACAATATCAACTGTCTTTTGACTGTCTAAGTGAAGTGATAAATTGTCCTGTGATAGAAAGAGTATTGGCTCTGGAATGACAAGAATGAAGTCTGATCTGTCAATTGCTGCTTTCTAATTGTGTCACTTTGAACTTCCTTCTTAGTCTCTCTGAGCCTCAGTTTCCTAATACATAAAATGGGAATAATAATTCCTAATTCACAAAATTGTCAAAGAATTGAATTACACTTAATAAGATAGTATATGTTAAAGCACTTGGCACACTGTGATTTAATATGAAATGGTCAATAACTCACCATGAAAGAAGTAACTGCTCTTCTGTGTGTCAGAACAAGGATAGGCAAGATCCAAATCTCAGATAAAATTGTTGGTAAGGAAGGAAAATTATTAAGAAAAATTAAACCTTTCTATGCTTTGGAGTAAAAGAATAATTGGAAGAATATTAACATCAAATGAAGACCCAGTGAATAAAATAACATGGTGCCCACCATTGTCTCACACTTCAGGCTGATTGCTTAAAAAAAATCTTTCCATCTAAAATCTTTAAAAATCTAAAATATTTGGTAAAACTGATGATTGTTAGCTCATCATATTTATATTTGTTCATATTTATATGAAAAATGCTTTAGAACACAAATATTTTATTTACTAGCATTCCACATGCATAGCAAGGCAAATAGTTCACTTGGCTTGAGCCAATGAGTAGCTGGGTAGATTCAGAACACATCTGTTAAAAGTGAGATTAATAATTAAAATACAAAGCCACCACTTCTTTTTAAGCTACAATTATTGGCTTCAGTGGAGTGAAAAATCTCTGAGCAACTGGCCTTTACAGTCTCTCATCACATTTTCTTTTCAGTAAATGAGGGTGGCTTAAAAAACCAGTTTGAATTCCTGGTCAGAACTGTCAGTCAATATTATACCGGGTAGAGGCGAGCTGGAGAATGGAAACATGTATGTTGGTTTCTTGTGCAAATGTTCTGTATCTGTGTCCCCAGTTTGTACATGAGCTTTGAGATGGGCAGTCACAGATGCCACCCAGTGCTGTCAGCAGTCTTCCAGATTGCCAACTACCCACCCTGCTTTGTGCAGTGGGAATCACAGCTGCATGGGAAAATCATAGCAAACCTGTAGAAATCTAAGAAAGCAGATACACGGTTGCAGAGTGCATAGCTGTTTGCACGCTTCCAATCATGGGCATCATTAGCTATACGTTTTATTTTATTGTCCTCCCGAAAAAAAAATAATAATGCTACAGAGTATTGTGTGAGGCAAAGCCAGCGTATTGGTAGTTTTAAGAGACAGGAAGCCGTGCTGTGCTTTTCTTGTCAATATGAAAGTTTAGACACATTGGACCTCTGGGTTAGAAAGGGCATTAATGTTCCTAAAAGACAAAATAGCAGAAGAATTTATTTTTTTCATTTGCCAACAAATGTGAAGCATTAGTTCTAATTATAAAGGATGAAGACTGAGGTGGCAAATGGGCTTCTCTATGGATTATGGTGAAATTATGGCATATTTATTTATTAATAACAGCACTTAAGATCAACTGGAAATTTGGTATCATACCACTGGCTATTTTTTATGAAACCTTCGTAGTCACTTTAAGTTTTGACATCGGTACTTCCTAGGAGTCATAGGGAGGGAAGAAAGCAATCAAGAAATCAAAACTGTGGGCATTTTCCCCCTCATGCCTAATTTTTTTTAAGACTAGTCAAGTGCAATAGTGAGAGGGAGGGGGAGTTAGACAAAGAGTTGTAACTGATTTGTGACTGATTGTGAACAATCGGTTAGGATAACTCACTACCTTAGGACCAGCCTAATGTCTCATTTTTATAGGTTAAAATGTTGCTGATAAAATTAGCTCCTCTCTGTCCTCCCATTCCCTGCCTGCTTAGGCACAGAGGCTGACAGTAAAACAGTTCAGGACCTGTGTGGACTGTGATATCTTAATTTGACCATCTAAGTCATTTGGAATCTGCTGACTGCCAACATTCCAGAGATGATTTGGTATGTGTTAAAAAAAAAGCCACTAATAAGGAAATAATTTCATTTACTTCTTCATATCCTTCCCTTTTGCATAACTGTCCACTCAACTAACGGTTTGCACATCTGTTCCATTCCAAGACCCAAGACTTTAACCCCTCTTTGGCATCACTCATTTCCTTTTCCAGTTAGTTTTACATTTAAAGAGACTTCGATGGTTGCCCATCTATAGCCCTGAAAAAGTTTGTGTTTTTAACTAGATGCCAAAGCATGAAACTTAATGTCCCCAGCTTTTTTCTAATGTTAACTGCTCACTCCTCATTGTAGTTTGATGCTGTTATTTGACTACTGTAAATAAATGCTAATGAACAAAACGCCAGTTGACTTTCAAAGCAGCTGCAGATGGTTTTACTTTTCAAAAAAGTTTCATCTTTATCAGCGACAGATGAAGAGCTGCCATATCTGACAACATGGCAATCCATTACGGCTTCAATATATGCATTTTAAATTAGGCTCAAATGCAATGTCTATTGAATTATATATTTTAATTGACTTAATAATGCCTAATGGGGTTGTAATAAATGGGCCTCACTGGATGGATTCTAAATATAGTTAAAAGATATTTTTTTAAAGGAATCACAAAAGAAGGAAAAATAGCAATGTGTCTATGAACAGATTTACATGGAATTGTCACTTATTTTCCTCATTTTGAGGCATTTTGTAATGAAAGTACAGGCTCAAAAAGAAAATAGCCAAGAAATTATTGAGGCTGGATAAACATTTGCAGAATAAATAAGGAAACTGCATTTCCAAACAATAGGAAGAGCCTCACTAAATTAGAAAAATTCAGAAGTTAGCAGAGATTAACCTGAAGCTTGAAAACTCAGATTAAAGAAATATGTCTTCCCAGACATTAGATTAGAAACTAATAACCCAGGAAATATGTAATGGCCACATTCTCTTACTTGAAGGTTTGGGTATATTCAGAAGTATGAACAAGGAAGGCTCAGCCCTAAGGTACCAAAGCCATAAAACATTTGAACAGTATTGGAAGATGATTCTCCTATATCTGAAAAAGGACCTAGAGCCACGGTTTCTCGTGCCTGACAAAAAGAGAAAGATAGATGCAGTAAGATACAAATTATATTTTTCTATTACAGGAAACCTACCCTATTTTTGGTTATAATGCAATATCTCGCAGAAAATTAAGTCTCTTGCTGAAAGCACCTGGAAAATCCACATAAAATACAAAATACAAAACATACATTTTTATCAGTCATCAAAGATCAGCCAAGATATGCAGGACTGGAAGAATCAAGATCCCAGAGAAGAGAGAAACTCATTGAGGTGAATCCAATATTCTCTGTGCCACATTCAGGGAATTTGCTAGTTTTAGGCGTGGAAGGAAAGGTGGAGAATTGGGCAGAAGGTGGATGCTCAGAGGCAGAGAAGGCAGCAGAGCTCTCAGTGATCTCACACAGAGAGACAAAAAGTGGAATCCAGGACTGCCAAGGGAGGCAGGACCCGAGAAGCCAAGATCTTTGAGAGAAGAGAGGGATAGAGAATACCCTGGTTTTCACCAGGGGCATTTGTTAAATTTGTAAGGTACACAGGTAAGAGGCTAAAAAATAAAGTAGAAAACAGGTGAAAAACAAAAAAGAGTTTGGGGCAGCCTAATGGAGGTAAGGAGAGAAAAAATAGAGCTCAAGATCTGCCAAGGGGGAAGAGCTCTAGTAAAAAACCCTTATGAAGGTAACAACTCACTTGAGTCAACTCACTTCTTGATTTTATACAATGTGATCTCCTTTACTATGTCTGTCTGTAGAGATAGCATAAGAACTCTCTGAAGAAAGACAACATAATCCTAAACATCTATAATTTTTCATAAGCATTGTGCATTCACTAAACTATTGCTAGCCATATCAAGAAACAGAATTAAAAACAAAAGCAGGCAAAAGAAACAGATTCATAGCAAATTCAGATATTAGAATTATGTGAATTTCTAAAAAAAACCTGATTAATATGTTCAAGAAAAATAGATGTCACAACAAAAGCAAAAATAGACAAAGGGGATTACATCAAACTGAAAAGCTTTTGCACAGCAAAGGAAACAATTAGCAAAGTGAAGAAACAACCTACAAAATGGGAGAAAATATTTGCAAATATATATCTGACCCTTGATATTCAGGAGTTAATATCCAAAATATATAAAGAACTTAACAAAAAAACCAAATAACCCAATCCAAAAATGGTCAAAGACCTTAATAGACATTTCTCAAAAGAAGTCATACAAATGGCTAACACGTACATGAAAAAAATCCTCAACATCACTAATCATCAGATAAATGCAAATCAGACCCACAATGAGATACCACCTCACTTCAGTTAGACTGGCTATTTCAAAAAGAAATGAAAACAAGTGTTGGCAAGAATGTAAAGAAAAGGGAACACTTACACTGTTGGTGGGGCTGCAAATTAGTATAGCCACCATGGAGATTCCTCAAACAATTAAAAATAGAATTACCATATGATTTATCAATCCCACTACTGAGTATGTATCCAGAGGAAATGAAATCAGTATGTTGAAGAGATCTGCACTTCCATTGAAGCAGTATTTACAATATCCAAAATATAGAATCAACCCAAGTGCCCAAGAAAAGATGAACGGATAAAGAAAAGTGGTATATATACATAGTGGAATACCATTCAACCATAAAAAAGAATGAAATCCTGCCATTTGTGACAACATGGATGGACCTGGAGGACATTATGTTAAATGAAATAAGCCAGACACAGAAAGACAAATACTGCATGATTTTATCATATGTGGACTTTTTAAAAAAGTTAATATCATAGAAGCAGAGAGTAGAACAGGGTTTACCAGGAACTGGGGAGGTGAGGATAGGGAGAGGTTGGTCAACAGGTCCAAAATTAGATAGGAGAAATAAGCTCTGGTGTTCTATTGCACAGTAGAGTGACAATGGTTAGCAGTAAGGTAGTGTGTATTACAAAATAGGTAGTAGAGAGGCTTTGAATGTCTTCAACACAAAGAAACGATAAATGCACGAGGTGATGGTCACACTAAATACTCTGATTTTATCATTATACTACATATGTATGCATCAAAATACCAAATTGTACCCCATAAATATATACTACTATAATGTATCAATTTTAAAAAAGAAAAATAGATGTAAAGGGGGAGAATTTCACCAGAAAATTGAAATCTATCAAAGCATCAAATGAAACTTCTAGAACTGAAGAATACAATAACCGATACTAGGGCCTTAACAGAGGGTTTTACTGCTTATTGGACATAACAAAAGAGAGAATTTGTGAACTGGAAGATGCACCAATTAAAGTATTCAGATTTAAGTACAGGGAGCAAAATGATGAAAAATGCAAAAGTAGCAAAGGTTATATGGAACACAGGGAAAAGGTCTAACATACATATAATTGGAGTCACAGAGGTGACCCAGAGAGAGAATAGTACAGAGACAATATTTGAAGATATAATGGCTGAGATTTTTTTCAAAACTGATGAAAGATATCAGAGAACTGCTACAAACTACAAGTGAGATAAATATAAAGAAAACCACAATTAGGCTCATGATTTTAAAATTTTTGCAAACCCAAATCTTAAAAGCATCCGGAGGAAAAAAGATATGTTACCTTTAAAGGAGCACCAATAAGACTGTCAGCTACTTTTTAAACAGAGAAATAAAAGCCATAAAGTAATGCAAAAACATATTTAAAGTTCCAAAAGTAAAAACAAAAAACAAAAATGCCAACCTGGAGTTGTTTACAGTGAAAATAGCCTTCAGATGTGAACATGAAATACACATCTTTAGGGACAAGCCCAAACAGAGACTTCATCACCAGGGGACCCATGGTAAAATCAACGCTAAAGGGAATTCTCCACACAGAAGGAAAGTTATCCCAGGAATCCAAGAAGGAATGAAGAGCAATAGAAAAAGTAAATGGTAAATCTAGTGCATAGTTATTGTTTTGTGGGGCTTAAAAGTTCAATTTTGCCAGTGTCAGCAAATACATCAGAGCGAAAAAATTAAAATTCATGAAAACCCTAATACAAAATTAGGAGGGAAAGTGTTACTGCAAATACATTAGCACAAAGGTTGCTTATGTGATGGCTTAGTATTTTCCCTCCATTTAGGTCTGGTGATTCCTTTCTACCTTGTTAGCTCTTAGATGCTTTTAGGTAGGTGCTTTTTGTACTATATTAAGCATTTCAGTAGGATAGTTGGTCTGGATAACTTAACTGCTAATCTGAGAAACTGGAAGCCCAAGATAATAAATGATCTGCATCATGCTGACATCTTACAGAATTGGGAGTTTAAGTGGACAATATGTACTTTGTAAGCTGAAAATAACTGTATGTCACTCATTATTATTGTTAAAAAGAGCTGGGCATGATGGTGCGTGCCTGTAGACCCAGCTACTTGGGAAGCTGAGGCAGGAGGATAGCTTGAGACTGGGAGTTTGTGACTGGCCTGGGCAATACAGTAAGACAACCTCTCTAAAAAAGTTATTGTAAAAAAGGTAGAAGAAAGAAACCCAATTATTGTGTGCTGGCTACCAACTCATGTGTCATCCCTCCTAGAATGACTGTGGAGTTGCAAGCTCCTGCCCACTAGTTAGCCAAGAAGATAATTTATTAGGGCTTTGCTACAAAGCAGAGATTGACAAACTGTGAGTAAAATTTGATCTGAAGCCTGTTTTTATAAATAAACTTTCACTGGAACACAGACAGACTCATTCTTTTGTGTATTGTCTATGTCTGTTTTCGTGTTATGAGGGCAGAATTGAATAGCTGCAACAGAGCCCAATGGCCCGCTAACCCTATAATATTTGCTCTCTGGCCCTCTCCAGAAAAAAAAAAAAAATTCCAACCCTTGCTATCAAGTATTATTCCTCAGAAGTCTTGCCTAATGAGTGTGAGTTCTGGGAGCTAGAAAATTATTTTCTGCATCATTTTCATGCAGTTTTAAATACTGGAAGCTGGGACCTGGTAAGATAGACTCTGGAGTCACATTGAGAAATTTAAACAGGAAATAGCACTAAAAAGCAAAATAAGAACATCTTCAAGTAGCAACATGGTAATTGAATCATTACTCTTAAATAGCTCAGAGAAAATTTTCTTTTTCCTGCATATATATATATATATATATATATTAAAGAATGCATTTTCCTCTCCATTGATAAAGTCAAGCTCTTCATCTTTTCATTACCCTGTACTTCTTGGGGCTCTGCAGGGCAGAAAGGAGTTAGAGGAAATGGAAATTTGCAAGCAGCACAGACAGACAAATGCAGGCACAGACCATTGGTGACAAGGGACGTTAGCCAAGTGCAGCTCGCTTCCTCTACGCTAGGCTGGCAGAGTTCGTGGGGCAGTGGGAGCCGGCAGGGTGATTAAGCCAAAGAGCACCCAGGATGACTTTTGGAGATGAATCCTGCTTCTCAGGAGTAATGATATGGACCTTAGCAGAAAAAATCAAAGAAAAAGAAATCGGAAAAGGAAGTTCAGTGCAAAGCCCAGCACTGTGCCTCTTGTTCCCTCGGCACCAGCCCTGACGAGCAGATCCCGTTTCTGTCCCCGACGTCAGCGAAGGTGCGGCTCCAGGTCCCTCGTGCAGGCAGGCTTTCCCTACGCAGAGGGTGGTGACACCGTTCTCTCTACCGTGGCCACGACTGCACTGGTGTTTCTATGTGGGATCGTGGCTTAACGGTGAATGCTACTGAGTCAACAAGGCGACCAGGTTAAAATGCAGTTTTTCAGGAGTCAGGAAAAATTCACCAGTCCCGTGGCAAAAGTGTCTGTGCTACTAGGTTGCAAACAGGGAACCAAATAATTTCCCCTGACCCAGAGCCCTGGCAGTCAGATGCCTTCCAAGATGCAAAAGACAATAGGCGCTGGGGCCAGGAGTGAGGGGGAAAGAAAGAACCATACCATTTCTTTGCAGAGTCAGCTGCTCTACGCCAGCATGCCGTTTTGTTTATTAATCCGTCTGAAAATCCTCTGGGGATTCTGAGCTGGCTCCTTGCCTGCAGATGAGTCTGTGACTCTGTGACAATTAACTGTAATGACTTCAGGACAGACCCTTCTCCATCACTGTGTGGGCCCGGCCTGCCAAGAGCCATCTGCACCTGGGCGGCTGGGTAACAGCACCCCCATTTTATTCGTTCTCTCATGTAGCATCTACTGTCCTCCGTCTCAGCTGGAGGGCCAGGGCGGCTCTAAATTCCCTTCTGTGATGTGGAGTGGTCGGAAAGCAAGGGGGATTGCGGGAAAAGCTAAGGGGCTCCCTTCTCTAAGACCAGGGCACAAAAGGCCCCTCTATTCCTGACCACCTGGGCTCACCAGGCTCATTATGTGAGAGCTCAAGGAGCGGCCGGGCAGCCAGAGGACCACGCGGTGGCAGAGAAGGGAGTTCCTATGTGGCCAGTTCCTGGTGCCCCTGGAGAGGGAGGCGGGAGGCCTCCGGTAATTTTCCGGGCACTCAGCATGCACTGCGGTGGCCGCACACAAGCACAATGGCAGCGGCCAGGGAGCCAGATGGGCTCGATTCCAGGCGCAGGCAGAAAGGGGACGACAGAGATTTCCTTAGCTCCTCAGCCTGCTGCTGGCCCTCTGCCTTCCCACGCTGGGTTTACCTTTCATTAGCCCCCAAAGGGAGAGGGCGCCTCGCAGCTGGGGCCTCTGGAAGCTGCGGATTTGCTTATTTGCACCCTTCTTGTGCATATTTTTATGTGGGCTGGGAAAACAGATGGCTCCATCCAAGTTGCTGCAAACCCAGCTGGTTATTGCTGCACCAGAATGACCTGAGTTTGGGGATCTGAGTTTTCCCTGCCAGAGCCTTGGGCAAGTTGGGAAACATATTTGTCTTTGAATTAGAGCACAGGCGGATGAGGTCCGAGGCGCTGCGCCCCCACCGTGTTCTGCGTGCTGGGGGGGGGGGTACAGGAGAGACACTAAGCACAGCACGTTGCACACAGCAGGCCTGTTCCCTCACATCCTTTCTTTAAATCGGCAAGCTAAAAATTTATTGTAAGACAACAATATAATCATCCTCCTTTTTTTCCCTCTTTTTAAATCAAACTTGAACGATGGCCCATTTTAGGTAATGGTGAAATAGACCTTCAAAAAGAAATTCGCAAATCATATCAATCCAGCATTTACTGATTACCTATTTTATTCCAGGAACCATGCTCGGTGCTGGAAATTAAACACATGAATAACACATGGTCTGTATGATCAGAGAATGCACAGATTAACTGGAAGAGATGTGTACAAAGAAGATACAGGTGTTTAAGAAAGAAGATGTCGGTGCTGTAATAAAGGTAGGTGCAAGAGTGGATGGGGACATGAAGAGGGACAATTTCTTTTCCTCGGGAACAGCAAGATCCAGCCCTAGAGTGGCAATCCTTGAGGGACAGTCAGCCTGGGGCATGAGGTGGGGGCAGTCCCAGCTGAGGGAACCACACCCATGACATGGGGTCTGCACCAGGCACTGATGGCTGATACGTGGTGTCCCCTCCCCCAGCTCATCATTCTAACCTCAACTCCCTCGGGCACCGGCCTCTGCTCACAGACGCTGGAGAAGTCAACCCTGTCCCCAGCAGAGGACCAGATCCTAATTAGTCTAAGACAACCATGGCAGCCACGTTCCCGTGAGTGTCGGATGTAGAAGTGGGCATGTGACCCAATGCTGGCCGGTGAGACATGATATCTCCCATGGGGTGTCCAGAAAAGCTTGCTCTCCAGTAGGAAAACATGATGTGATGAGATAGCTCCTCTTCTCCCTTCCCCAAGTAATGACAGGGTTTTCAGCAGGGGACAGACATGGTTGGATTTGTAGGTTCAAGGGAGGCCAGGGCAGGAAGCGTCACTGGGAAGTAGCTGATAATATCTACTGAAGGGCCTTGGGTTCATGAGGGTTGCAGTTCCCAAGGTCATCGAAGGGGGTTATCCCTGCAGTCATGGCCATAGCATAGTGCCAACTAAGCATCTTGACTCAAGGGGACCTTGTGCTGGGGTACAAACACCAGTGCAGCGGGTGAGGGGGGGCTCCTTTTTAGCGAAGATTCTGCCCAAATGACACCCTCTGTGGAAACTCTGAAGCTGCACACAAGCCTTCTACCACAGCCACATACCTGAGTTACAGCCCTTCACCATGGAAATAACTGTGTAAAGTGCTTAGTACAGTGTCACACATGTGGCCAGTGCTCCGTGCATGTCAGCCACCAGCAAGCATCATCACAGACAGCAACGAATCCCTTCTGAAAGCCAAGGATAACAGAATAATCTATAAAAATAATCCCAAGGAGATTTTTCTCTGCCAGTTGGAAGGCTGGTTTGCCTAGTTGTATTTTTATTTCATTTCTAACACTTACCTTATTCTTCTCCTAAGTTTTTTTTTTTATTTTGCACCCTTGGGCCCACTGGGCCTATGACTCTAGCACGGTGTGGGCTGCAGGCTGCCTTTGGCCTCACTGATCCAAATTCTCAAATTTAGGTTGCTGATCCCACAAGCGTGAGCTTCTTGGCTCTGTGTCTGGGCCTTTCTGCTTTCAGTTAGGCAGGAAACGGGGGCTGGGCAAACCTCCAAGGCTTTAGATTGGCCTTCTGTTCAGATAAGCTTCTTAGGATGTTTCTACTTGGGAACAGTAACAGCTCAAGCTCTTTCCTGGGTTTTAGCTTGTGTCTTTGTGACATACCAACAGATTTAGAACTGACGTTATAATTGGAGTGAAAATGCCCACATGTGACTTGAATTAAACAGACTTCCACTGATCAAAGCCACAAGGCCAGCTAATCTCAGGGTGTAAAGAGGAAATTCTCTCAGGCACCAAGCAATCTTCCCTAGGAGAGATAAGGTAAGGAAAAGAGGTCTTTGGCCCATGTGCTTATTTTTAACTGAGTTTAGTTTCATGTTGGGGTATAAAGCTGTTTCCTTAGTATCTTAAAGAAGTAGCTCAGTAGGGTGAAAAAAATGGGCTTTAGAGTTCAAATTCCTGTTCTATCCCTTATGAGGTGTGGCCAAGTTATTTAATTTCTGTGATCCTCAGTTTCTTGACAAACTGATGACAATAATACCTTTCTCATAGGATTATTGTGAGGATCAAATTAGACATGTGCCAGATGACTAGAATATAATAAATGCTCAATAAATGGAGGATATTACATCTACATCCCCAAAGACAGTAGACTACTATATATAAATTTAATTTAACAAGTTCAGAAAAAAAAAAATAAGATTAAAAAAATAATGAAAGCTGACATTAATAAAACATTTACTATGTGCCAGGCTCTCTTCTAAGCATTTACATGTAATAACTCATTGAATCATCACAACACTTTTTATTATCCCTATTTTACAGTTGAGGAAACTCAGGCATTGAGGCATGCAGTGCCTCTGAAATGGTGATTCAAAATACACCTAAGCTATTAGTCCTTTTCATGGGCCAGCTTTCTCAAGAGAACAAATTCTTTCAGACATTCTGATTATATTAATACTTGATTCTTTCTGAATCTTTCATAGTGTCTATCCTGGCTTAAGAATTTCCCTGTTTCCTATAAGCAATATATTAGGAGGAAGATCTTCCAAGCATTGCTACAACTAATAATAGTGTTTTCCAGCTCAATTTGGAAGAATGAACATAGCCCTGGGGAAGGAAATTCTTATTTTGCCTCTGCAATCAATTCAGCTTTATCAGAAACATGGTAAAACAAACCAACCTTCAGAAAACAGATAACTATGAACAGATCAACAGGAAAATCTCTGTCTTCATTCAGCTCTTGCCCCTTTTGGAAGCAGGGAAGGGGCCTCATGCAGGCTCTGCTCCATTTAAACGTGCACATTGACGTGTCCGTGAGGGTTTGTTCAGTGAATGTTCTTTGAGCACCTACCGTACAACACTGAAGGATTCAGTGGTTGCAGGATAGAATATGTGTCTTAGGTCAGGTTTGAACTTGAGGGACTTTAAGATAAGGCATTTCCAGCCAAGAATGTGAAATTCAAGATTAAAGAGTGCTCACCTCCAAGAAGCACCACAAGCCCAGACTCTACAAACACGCTCTCAAGTCACCTCTCACCCAATCCTTCACCTCTCCTTCCAGCCTTTTCTGAGCCCTTTGGTTTTGTTTTCACTTATTGATGATCTGAGAAATGGTTCTCAAAATATAATTCATGGGACTCTGATTGGTAAGACAGTTCCTTAAAGTTTAAAGCATTCATGCTTAAAATTGGACAATAACAATATATAATCCTTTCTCAACATATAAATAATTGTTTATTTCATCCTGGACTTTCAACTTCCATGCAATTGGCTTCTCTTAGCACTTACTCTGCCCTAGCTTCACCCTCATTCCTCAATACCCTGCAATGTCCTACCTCCCTGTCAGAGTCCTGCATCTCATATCAAGGTTCTGAATCCATGAGTCCTTCTATAAAACATAAGCCAAAACATATTTTTAACAATTTTGCCTATTGCAATATTACTATTCTCTATTATAATATTACTCTATTCTCCCCAGTTCAGGCAAGGTGTTGAAATGCTTTTGAGGGAGAACAGTAGCCCAGAGTATCCTTTCTCCCTCAACTCAGAGAGTAGATAGCCCAGCCCCATTTGTCTCATAAATACCCTACACCTGCCAGGATGGCTGTTAGTAACTGTAATCAAATGAGCTTCTGTGAGATGCTGTAAGAGAGTCGTGATGCAATTATCACTAACTGGATTGTTCCAGTTGATACCTGGGCATTGCTGGCTTTGTTTATGGCTCACACAAGCACATTTTAATGATCCAGAGAAAATGAGCACAAGCTGCCACCTCCAGTAAATATTAATTATGAATAAATAAATGGAAATGAAATGGAATTGTTGGTAACAATTAATTCCTTTCGATTTTGGCGTCCCTGAGTTACTTGTGCATTAGTGGGCACTCTCGCTAACAGGGCTTCATGTTGATGGTGGCCACCTTCTACCTCCAATCATTTCAACCCCACAGGTGCAAGCATATCCTAGTTGGGGCCCAAGACATCCAACCCCCCAAATGAAAGTACATCCTGTACTAGCCAGGAAACGTCAGAGCAGATCTACATTCTTAAAAACACACCATTTGCTTCTAAGATAACACTGGAAACATGAAAATATTATACATTTTAGTAAAATCCCACACATTAGAGAGAAAACTCCTGGCTATCTGAGATGTTCGACACTTTTCAGTTTTATTTGACATATTTCTTTCAAGTCTAGCATTTCAAGCAAGAAGGAAATTGGTTGCCTTAGGCCAACTTTTTACTTTTCCAACCTCCTAAAGGGAATTATGCTGCATGATTCTGTAAGAATTTGCTATTGGGACTTTCTCAAGAACTTTCAAAGGCTTCTTTTATTCTTACGTAAAAACTCCAAAGCCTTAAGGTCTCTACACAGTCTGGAACTAATGAACCTTTCTAACCTTCCATATTTTCTGCTACTCCTACCCTTTTCTCAATACCTTATGGTCCGATGCAATAGCATATAACTGCTATTGTCTGAAAACACCCTGTACTTTCAAATTCTATGCAATTTGTTCCTCTTTACACCATTGCTCCACTCGCCCTCCCCTCATGCCCCAGTGGCCTGCAAGGTCCTACATTGTCCTTCCAAAGTCCTGCATCCTCTGTCAAGGCCCAGATTTCATGAGGCCTTTCATAAACCATACACCAAAATAAAAACAATTTAAAATTTTTACCACTATTATTATATTACCCACACTCTACCTCATATAGTTATTTTCTCCTTGCAATGTATTTGCTTTTGAGGTCCTCTAGTTCTACCACATTCCAAGGCTGGCACATGGCATATACTCATTGAATGCTCTCATATGCGATGAATTAAACTGAAATAATGGTTACAGCTTCCTGTTATTGTTATGCATAGCATCATCAAAATAATTGGTCTAACAAGTACCTTGATTATATCAAAATAATCATCTACTTGATCCTTCTACACGGACCGATTTTTACTTTCCCTGTTTGAATTCAGAGCTTGTTTTTCGTTATTTTATACCCTTTCAAACTAGCTTCTGATACCAACTCTATCACAGCGAATGAGGTATATTTTCCTTATTGAGAGATGATGAGCTTCAGCAAGTTTGCCAGATGCCCTGTGATAAGCAAAGTGAAGAATATGAAAGAAATATTACACTTACAGTCAAGTCTGACAAAAAATATGAAAACATTCACAATATCTAGGGAACAATGAGCAGTCATGGTATCAGCTCTTAATGCAGAAGGAAACCAGGGAAAGAAGAGACGAGCGGGGCTGGAGTAGTGGGGGTAGATGTCCTGGAGGAGGTGGCGCTGGGAGGAGCCTCGAGGACAGACAGGCCACCTGGCGCGCCGTGCAGGTGAGGGCGTTGCCTGCGGAGCACGGACCTGAACGAAGCCACGCACGGACATGCGCAGTGAGTGGGGTGGGCGGGGCGCGGGCACGCGCGTGGGAGAGGAAGGGAAACGGAGCGCTGACCCAACCAGGGTGGACGGTCTGTGCGGGTGGAACGAGCCGGGAGGAGACTAGCGATAGACTTCGGTTAAGTAGTTTGGATGAAGGCAGACAGTGACGCATTTTAGGAAAGGCATTTTAGGGAAAAACAAAATAAATAAACAAAAAAGGCACTTTAGGAGAAAGCGGACAATAGGGAGTCATTATAGGTTCGTGAGCAAGCGCAAGGCATGAGCAAGCCTTCCTCTTTATGGAGATTAGTGTGGAAGCTGATCGCAAACCTGGTCAGAGGTGAGACGCCACAGGCAGGGGAGGCCGGGAGGGCGGGGGAGGCCGGGACGGCGGGGGAGGCCTGCGAGCTGAGGCTGGCCGGGAAGCCTTGTTCCAAAGGAAGACAGACTCACTGCAGGGAGAGGCGGGAGTCAAAGAAGGAACCAGCATTCCACCACTTGGCAATGTTCGTAGCAAAGAAGATTGACTTTTTGTTCGGGGTTAAGGAGAAAATGTTTTGTCTCAGAACATAACATTTTGGATGATGGCCAGACAGTGTATATATTGAGCTTGTATATTGATCAAAAGCATATTAAGTGTGCATCGGCTGCTAAGTGCTGTAAGTGAATGAGCGCACGTGTGTCCTCCAGGAGTTCAGAGTCAGCGGAAGGCGTGGTCGCAGGGAGGCTCGGGGACATCAGTCATTAGGACGCCACGGTCTAAGGAAAGGCTTGCGCTGGAGGGGACCTGAGGAATGACGAGCCAGAGGTTGTGGATGAACCTTTCAGGTGGGGGCAGCAGCCTGAACAGCCATGAGTAGGGGCGAGAAGCGGGCGAGAAGTTCCCAGTCGATACTCATGACTGGCGTTATCCGTTCTGCAAGGTGTGTGCCAGGGTGACGCTTTGATTAATGCTCTCCTGCCCCGCCCAGCACCCAGCACCCACGGGAGACCTGCAGGGGAATGTTGACAGCCAGGCCGCCGGGTGTAAGTGGGGTCAAAGAACCCAGCTCTGCAATTTCCCGTAAAGAGTACAGGGGATCTTCACTCTTTCACTGCTTATCTCTTCTGCAGTTGATCTTGAGCTGTTTAATGCTGCACGTACACACAAGGTGGAAACATCCTGCGGTGAGAATGCAGATGTGATGAGCCCTTTGTCTGACAGATGAGTTAGGGCAGGAAAACTATATGGGAATGAAATTCCATAAATCCATACTACAGCCAGTAGCCCCTATGACTATGAAATATTGATTTAGTGCTACCACCATTCTAAGTTCTGAATAGATTACTTTAATGCCATCTAAGCATAAAGTGAACTGAAATGTCTAGGGGCAAGATCAAGGATTTTCTAAATCAGTTACTGAAAACATACTGAGCTCCTACTAAGTTCCAACACCATGACAAAATGACAAAGGTTGGGACAAACAGCAACAGAGTAAGGGCATGTCAAGACTGATCTGCGACCAACTTGTTTGCAGACAACTCAGTTGAGGGCAGAAGTTCTTCAGATTCAGCAGGTGACCAAAGGATACTGCGTGCTTAACACAGGCGTGAAGAAGCATAGCACCTCCACACAGTGAGAATTCCTTAAGGAATATATGTTAGGGACATGGTGTTATAAGCTAGGGTTTTTTTTTTTATTATTCCTTTGTGATTCTTCTGATGTTCTGTGTGTTTTAAGTTAATTTGCCATGGAAAGCATATAGTGGTTCATGGCGTGGTGTATAGATAGTATAAGGAAATTCCTCCCGGAATCCTGGTGATTTAACACCTAGGGTGTTAGCCCCACGGTGGAATTAGCATGGCTGTGACCTTTGTCTTACACGCGCCATGCAGCCTGACACTGTGCCTGTGAACGAGGCTGAGCCCCTCACACCCCAGGCAGTGAGGACTGGGAGTCATAGGCCCTAGCATCCTGTTTCCCAGCTGTTGTCTCAGATTGTTTCATGTTTCTTCTACTCTTGTTCCCAATCCGTGGCTCCTTTAAAGAGGAAGTGGAGGATGGCAGGATTGGAACAAAGACTATGGGCGGCAGGTCACCTTATTGGGCTTCTTGGAGACGAGCCGACTGCAGCTGGCAGGCGGCCTCCGATGCATAATCCAACATGATCGAAAGGGCAGGCTCTCCTGTAGGTGCTGCTCCCCTGCCGTTTTGAAATGCATTTAGTGTCTTAGGCCACTCGCAAGCCGTGCATGCAGATACAGGTGCCTGACGTCGCTTTCGAGAGCGGATAAATTATCATTCCCATCCCACCTGCTCCAAATGGAGGAAACAAGAAGTTCTCGTGCCTGCCTGGCTGGGACAAGGGAAGGGCTCCCGGTGGGAGACCTGGCTTCTAATTTCTGAAGACAGGAGGACCAAAATCGAATTTCAAACAAACACTTTCCATGTTAGCTGCATTTATTTTTCTGAATTCTGCTCTTTCTGTTTGGGAAAAGCCTTCTCCCACATTGCTTTGGCTTCAGCGAAGTATCTGAATCTACAGTCTCAGCGTTTTTTCTCTTATTCCGTCTCCCATAAGGAAAACAGAGATTTGTAACAGATAGACATGTAATTGAAATGAATGACAAATTACCACCTAGCTGCCTCTCCTTCTGGACTATAAAAACGCTGTGAGACCTGGGAGGACCCGAGTGTTCCAGCAGGCCACTGTCCTCATTTTACAGAGGAGGGGGTGGAGCTCCTCAAGATTTAAGTGACTTGTCTAAAGTCACAGAGCTCACTGGTGCTAGGCCAGTCGCCTTTAACCTTCGCTCATAGCTGTTATTTTCCAGGCCTTCAATCATCCTGACAACTTTCCTCTGAAGCCTGTCCAGATTCTACTGCCCTTCTCAGCTGTAGCTCCTGGAATTAGACACATGAGCCCAGAGGGGACTGATTTTATCTGCGCCTGGAGGGAAGACTGCCCTAGTGCTCCCCATTCTACGTGTGCATTCCAATGCCATGCTCGCTCGGGGCTTTATTTCTGAAGACGAGGCTCAGTCTATTTTTGACATGCTCGAACCCATCCTCCCACCTCACTCGTCTCGCTGCTGGTTTTCTTCCCCAAGTGCAATAGTGCCTTTGTGGAGTCACACCATGCAAATGATAAAACCTCAGATGTTCAAAACCTCTTTCTTTCTGGAATCACAAAATGCCTTTCTAAGACCATCAGCCTCCTCGAAGCTTCTGTAACGGGGGGCGGGGGGGGGGGTGGGCTGCCAAATTCCAACTTTGTGAACAGATGGAAGGCCCAAATTTAATTGATTTAGCCTAAGTCACCTATCAAGATGGATGAGAATTATTCTGAAAAGCAGAGAGATGACTTTATCCTACTCAGCATTGAGTCAATTCGTCTGTACCTACCACACCACTCCATTCTTCACCCCAAACTGCCAACAAACGCCCCTTTCTTTGTATTGCAGGAGTTCCGCCGTAGTCAGTGCCAACACGTTTTCAACCCCATGATAAATTGGATACAAAACAAGCCAAAGATGCTTAATCTTTGCTCTTGTAGGACTTTATAATTCAGTTTTTAAATCATCAGGGATCTACTTATTTTCCAGATCCACCAAGCTACGTTCCTATAAATAGGGATCTTAGGCTCCTTTGGGATCAGGATAAACTGCAACCTGTGCCTCTGATCATTTTGTATGCTATTTTCTGTCATTGTACATCTCGCATTGTCTTGCACTTACTCATTTGCCTGTCTCACCTGCTTTCCTTCTCCCCACTCCAGGCTCCAGACGAGGAGCTCCACAGCCCACTGAGCTAGTCCACACATGCTTGCGGAATGGACTTACGCCCCAGGAAGACCCCTTCCGCAAGCCCCTGCCCCCGCCTGTGTGGGCCAGGACTCCGCTTTCCCAGGTGTGTCCTGGGAAAATCGCCACCATACTCCCTGTCGGGGAGCTCGTGGGTTCTGCCGAGCAGCTCGGGCTCTGCTTCATCCTTAAGGCCATGAATGGGTGGGTGACCCTGCCAGGGAGCAGGAATCTCCAACACCGAGGGCCGCTGCCTGCTCCCACTGTCTCATGTCAGAGGGTCATGGGGTGGGATATTAAGCAACTGTGACCACAGAGTACAACAGGGATTTAGTGGCACTAGGCTGACACCAAAGGTTGAATAATTTTGGTACCCAGCAAACTGTCCTGGAGCTAGGACATGTTCAGTCAGTGCTTATTGATGATTGTGACGATGACATCCTCATTATCTCCCTAGAAACACTCAAGGGAGGGCTCTTGTCTGCCGCAGTTTCCCTGGACTCAAAGGCTGAAGCCAGACTGCTGAGGACACAGCATTCTAAACGCTCAGCTCTCTTGGGACGGTGCCCAGAGTGAGGTTCTGGGAACACAAAATGTTTATATAATCCCTGGGGTGAGGCTACTGATGGAACCAGCTGAGGTGAAATCTCAGCCATGAGCTTGTGATCCCAGCCTTCTGTCCTCTTCCCTCCCAGCAGGGATGATAAACAAAGTCAGCAGCCAGCCCGCTGGCGCGCCTCCTCCAGGGCGGGGTGGCTGGATCGGGGGCCAAAGCGGGGACCCACTGCTCAGCGCTGCCGCAAACTCAGATGTGGGAAGATAATGTCGCTCAAATAATCCTACAAATAACTAATTCTCATCGAGAAATTGTCATGAGTCAGGCTCATCGCCTTGGCTGTCTTAGCGAGTACACCCCTGTGAAATAGGTATTTTTATGTCTGAGTTAGAGAGGAGGAGGGACACGGATTTCCCAGTGTTACGCATTTAGTAAATTGTAGAGTCAGGAGTTCTAACCCAGGATGGGCTAGGTGCCCACAGACCATCGTGTTTCCATTTGGTGACATGCCTCCCTGGCGGGGGGCAGGGGACCTTGCAGGGCTCACGCTGAGGCATCAACAAGGCAGCTGGATAGAAAAGCAGCAGACAGCCACACGTGCACGCGGAGAAAACCCAAAGGTAAAAATGTTGCTTTATGTGACAGAGGCCCCAGCTCCAGTACGGTGACACCATGCTGATAAAGCTTTTTAAACAAAAATCATTTCCTTGGGGAGGCCCACAGATGGGGTGCATGGCCCTGGTAGGCTCCCTAGGAATCTGAGAGACACACACACACACACACACACACGCACACGCATGCACGCATGCACACACACAACACATGCACACACACACACACGCATGCACGCACACAATATAAAATAGAGAATTCACTGACATCAAAGTCACAGCCTTCTGTTTTCTTCTATTTTCTGGATTTCCAACAATTTGCAATGTATCCCCGACAGAAGAATTCAACAGACTTGAATTGCAAAACTGAAATTAGTGATAAGACCCCCCACCCTGCCCGCTTCGCCAAGAGGATGCTTGAATGAGAAAATCTTAGCTTTTCTCCTGGAAGGCACCTCAAGAGAAAAAAAAAATCTTTCTTCTCCAGCAATTTGAACTCAACTCAGACAGTGTACGAGGCAATGCAAGACAGTAGGCGTGAGAACAGGTTTCCACACATCACAGCCCACCCCGCCCCACCTTAGGGTGATCACTTCCACCTTGACCCCCACTGCAGCTTAGAGAGTCTTTCTAAATGATTCCTGAAATGCTCTCTTGCACTTATTTGTTAATATCCATCTTCCCCCTTTTAGACCATAAGCTTCCTAAAGGGTGAGTTTGTACCTCCAATACTTAATATGGTGTCTACAGACATGGGAGGAACTCAAGAGTCATTTGCTAAATTCATCAATGAATTCATTACTTTTGTTACCCTCCATCTATCAAGCTGCTTCCTTCCTATGCCTGAAATCTGCGTTTCAGTTGTCATGAACTAATGTAAACCCAGAAGTTGTTCTTTCAAGACAGTCATAAAATGAGTGCAGCCTTGGAAGTCAGAGAACGCTTGGTTTGGGTTTGATTCCCAGCTCTGCCACTCACTTAAAGGTTACTTGATTTTTCCACCATTCAGCTTCTAGTTTGTAAAACAGGGATTCTAGGAACCTCAGAAAACTATTGCATTAAATGGGATAATATATGTAAGGTAGAGTATTAGTCTCAACACAACAGCCATAGCGATTCTTTAAACATGTATGTCAGACCATGTTACTTTTCTGTTCACATCTCTCCAATGATTCATCATTTCACTCAGTGTAAAAGTCAAACTCCTTTCACTGACCCGAAAGGCCCTGAGCAATCTGGCCCCTGTTACCACTGCCCTCTGCCCAGCCATGCTGGCCTCCTTGTCATCATTGAATACTCCTAACACCTACCTGCTGTGGGACCTTGGTACTGGCTCTTCCCTCTGCCTGGAGCCCTCTTCTCCAAGATACCCACATGGCCAATCTCTTCAGCTGCTCCAGTTTTTCACCTTCTCAGGAAGGCCCGCTACCACCACTCAAGAGAAAATTGCAACCTGAACCCCACACCTCAATCCTGACTGGCTGTAATCTGATCTGTTATTTCTCCATAGAACTTATTCCTTTCTAACATATTCTCTAAGTTCCATATAGATCTAAAATCTGGGACTTTCTAGTATCACTCTCACCTTCAAATGTGGCTTCCTAGGAGCAAGAATTTTCATGTATTTTGTGTATGGATGTGTCTCAAGTGCCTACAACAGTGCCTGGCATGCAATACAGGCACTTGAGAAACATTTATTGAATGAATAAAGGTTGAATGAAGATAGTATAGTGCCTGGCACAGCACACAGAGAACCTCAGTAATGGTAGCCATCCTCACCGCCATCATCATCATCCTCTTCCTCTGCCTCATCATCGGGACGCTGGCCTAGCACCCATCTTATAGGGCCTTGAGGGGAGCAAGTGAGTTAAGGTACATCTGCATCCAGCACAGGGCTGGTGCCCCTTAGGTACTTGGTAAGTGTTATTTCCTCTCCCCTTCTCTTTTGTGGCTTTTATATTGCTTCTTTTTTATGGAGGACCCTCAGAACATAGATATAAAACAAAACCAACCACTCAGTCCATATATAAGTGTCTGCTAGGGACATTTGCAGAGCACCTTAAAATTATTGATTCATTATTATTATTAGCTAAGTATCAAAATAAAATTGCTGTGACTTTGCATTCTACTGATCACAATTCCCTACATTAAGCACACTTCTATTATAGTACTTTTTCTACAATTTGGTAAAAAGGATGAGAAAAAAGAAGAAGAAGGAAGAGAAGGAGAAGAAAACACACAAATAAAAATATGCATTTTTGCTTTTATAAGTGACTGCATTTACATTTAGACTGGGGGAAATATACCTATTTGAAAAGAAAATTCCATTCCCAATCTAAAGTTAAACATTCTGTAGAAAATTTGGAAAATGCTATAAGCATAAAAATAATACTGAGGAATAAAAAGGTAAATATTTCCATGCTGGTGGCTAGAAGTAGCAAGCTATAGATGTTTTCAACCCAGCAGAAATGTTCACTTTTGTTTTACCTTTCTTTTCTCTTTTCTGTTAGCCTAAAGGGAATTATTTTTGAATGTTAAGCACGGGATGGTTCCCAAATTCTGTCTGTTGATAGTTAACATAAAACACATTAGTGACAGCTCATTTTCCCTGCCTCTTGGAAATGCAGAGAATATTGCTGAGATCTTGGGTAGGACCAGCCAACAGGACAAGTTCTCTCTAGTTGTCAAATCCAATGTTCACCTCAGGCTAGAAACACAGCCCCATTGCACTTCTTTCCTTAAAACCCCAAGCAATTAGCATATGGCTCTCTCTTCCTTACACTTCCGCATAGCCTGTTTCTTATTTGTTTCTCTAAATCAAGCAGTCCTTGAATACTGCGTGGAACAGCTCCAGCAGTTGTTGACGGAATTGTCTTTACTGTCAGCTGGTTGTGCTATTCTGTTTTTCTGTAAAATGCTTTTACAAGAAGGCATGCTTATCATGTCACATTAGAAAGTCAAATGGCTCTCTTATAAATTCTATACTTCTTTAGTTGGAAATCATGCCCAGATGCCAACTCTTTTACCGTGCCAAAAATTATATATTCTGCATAAAATGGAAATTATCTTAACTTCCTATACACCAACCCCTCCCTCAACTTAGGGGACAGCCAGGGTTGGCATAGCCATGGTGACAGCCAAGGGCTCATTGTCAGGGGTAGGTTTCCCAAGAACAGAACTAGAGTGGGATTCATACTAAGTATAATCAAAGTTCAGATAGCAAATAAATACAAACATGAGTCCCAAAGGTCAGAAGCAGGGCTAAACTTAAAATCCTAAAGCTAGGTGTAGGACTTACGTAGAACAACAGTGACCCAAGGAAAAGGGGTGTGGCCTGGAGGGGGAATTATCTCAAAAGCTAGAGAGTGCCCCTGAGTGAATGGATCAGGCTGCCTTAAAAGGTGGGAAGCAGGCACAGGGGAAGGCAAACTCAGAGGGAGAGTTTAAGGCTGAGAATGGAGGAATTTTAGGGTTTTATTTTTTTAAAAAAATTTATTGAATCCCATACATAAAAATCAACCCAAAATAGATTAAAGACTTAAACTTAAGACCTGAAACTGTAAAACTCCTAGAAAAAACACAGGGGGAAGGCTTCATGACATTGGTTCTAGCAATGATTTCTTGGATATGACACCAAAAACACAGGCAACAAAAGCAAAAATAGATAAATGGAACTACGTCAAACTAAAAAGCTTTTGCACTAAAAAGCTTTTATATCCAAAAAACTATAAAAAGGTATAAAATGAAAGGTCTCATTCCTACTTCCACCTCCATCTGCCTCAGACCATACTACCATAGATAACTACTTCTATTCGTTTTTTGATTCAAGAATTTTTGTTTCAAGAATTTCTTATGCAAACACAACCAAATACAAATATATCCTGTACTTGTTTTTATTTTGCTTTTTTTAAAAAAAGCAGACACTATTTTTTACAGCAGCTATAGGTTCACAGCAAAATTGAGTGGAAAGCAAGCAGGGACACCCATATGCATCTGTCCCCAAACACGCACAGCCATCCCCACTTTCAACGTCCCCCCAGAATGGGACATTTGTGACTTTAGTCACAAGTCAAAGTCCTTAGCTCTGCTCTTGGTGTTGTACATTCTGTGGGTTTCAACGCATGTGTAATGACACCTGAATCCAGCATTACAGTATCATATTGAATGGTTTCACTGCTCTAAAAATCCTCTGTGTTCTGCCCATTCATCCCTCCATTCCCTCTAACCCCTGGCAACCACTGATGTTTTTGCTGTCTCCATAGTTTCTCTGTTTCCATAATATTGTAGCTGGACTCATACAGGATGTAGCCATTTCAGATTGGCTTCCTTCACTTAATAATAATTGGCTTCCTTCCCTTTAAGTTTCTGCTGTGTCTTCCATGGTATCTTAGTCCATTTGTGTTGCTATAAAGTTATACCCGAGTCTGGGTAATTTATAAACAAGGTAGGTTTATTTGGCTCATGGTCCTGCAGGCTGTACAAGAAGCACAGCGCCAGCATCAGTTTTGTTGTGGTGGAAGGTGAAGGGAGACTTGTGTATGCAGAGAGCCAATGGGGACAGAGAAAGTGAGACAGAGAGCAGAGGGAAGTGCCAGGTTCTTTTTAACAGCTAGCATTTACAGGAACTAATAGAATGAGACCGGCAAAGTCCTCCTTCCCAGGGAAGACATAGTAATCTGTTCATGAGAGACAAACACCTCCCATTTGGCCCCTCCTCCAACACTGGGGATCACATTTCAACATGAGGTGTGGAGGGTCATATATCCAAACTATAGCACGTGGCTTGCTAGCTCATGTCTCATTAGTGTTGAATGATATTCTATTGTCTGAATATACCAGAGTTTATTTATCTACTAACATCTACTAACTAGAGGATGTTTTGGCTGCTTCCAAGCTTTGGCAATTATTAATGAAGCTACTATAAGCATCTGTGTTCAGGTTTTTGTGGGTGCATAAGTTTGCACCTCATGTGGGTAAAAACCAAGGAGTGCAATTGCTGGATTGTATGGTAAGAGTATGTTTAGCTTTGTAAGAAACCATCAAACTGTCTTCCGAAGTGTTGTGCATTTTGTGTTCCCACCAGCATGAATAAGAGTTCCTGTTGTTCCATATCCTTGTCAGCTTTTGATGCTGTCAGTGTTTTAGATTTGACCATTCTCACAGGTGTGTAGTGGTGTCTCATTGTTTTAATTTCCTCATGACATGACACTGAACATCGTTTTGTATGTGTATTTGCCATCTGTATTCCTTCTTTGGTGAAATATCTGTCCAGACTTTTTGCCCATTTTTTCATCAGGTTGTTCATTTTATTATCGTTGAGTTTCAAGAATTCTTTGTACATTTTAGATAACAGTCCTTCATCTGATAAGTCTTTTGCAAATATTTCCTTGTATTCTGGATTGTCTTCTTATTCTCTTGAGTATTCTTTACTTTTTACATTTTTTTTATATAATTGGTAGTGCTTGTTATACATTTTTCTGGATCTTTTTAGCTTAATATTATATGTTGGAGATCTTTTCATCTGAGTCTGTAAAGAATTTATCATTCTTTTTCAGCTGCATACTACTCCGTTGTGTGCTATATCTTGATTTATTTAACCAGTTCCTTACTGAGAGACAATGGTTTGTTTCTGGTCTTTTGCTAGAACTGACAATGTGGAATGAATAACCATGTAGGCACAATGTTTGGTGTAGGTGTATCTGTAGGAGAGACCCCATGTCCTGCCACCATGTTGGGAAATGGTGGTTCATTGGGAAATGGTTGCTTATTCACTGCATGCCTAATAGCATGTGGCTTGCAAGTAGTTTAGAATCAAGTTTTATTCCCTGTGGTTATACAAGTCTCTGATGTTCAGAGAATACTCAGGGACCCCAAGAGAAGAACTTGAGCCTCTGCTCCAAAGGCACACTGGCTTTCTGGTTCCTTCTCACTTTTGGACTTTCCCAAAGGCTGTATTGGCCACCTGTCCCTTTTTCCCCAGCTAACTCCAGCTCACCTCAGCCTAACCCACTTTCTCAGGGAAGACTCCCCTGTCTCTCCCAAGTGATATTGCTTCCCTCTGTCACATTGCTTCCCTCTGGCTCATTCTCATAGAGCCCCAGACCTTGCCTCTGTAGGACCTACATCCATCCTAAGTCACGTTTGTTTACGTTATTGATGGCGTGCCATTGCTCCATGATGGCAGTGACCATGTCTGTTTTATTCTCTTTATTCCACTATATCCCTGGCCTTCAGCTCAGCAGCTTAAAGGTGGTGAGTAATTGATAAATATTTGTAGAATGAATGAATGAACTTCAGATTCATTGAGTAACTGTCTCCTTGTCCTTCAGAATAATGCCATCTTTCAGAAGAATGTTTTACATTTTTAAAGTCTTGCTTATATTGTCAGGTTTGAGAAAAATCAAACACCTCAATTGGTTCTAGCTTAAGGGATATAGCACTTTACAAGAGACAACATAAACATCTGGCATTGAGAGAGCATCAACTTACTATGTTTTACGTAGTCTTTTAGATGGGCCACCAACTGAAATGGTACTTAGGCACTACCCAGCCTTGGTTCCAAACATGCTGTGCGTGCCAGACCCATGTCCATGTCATAGATCAATTCTAAAGTTTGGGATCAGCAGTAAATATTCTGGGGTTTTCACTGCTACTCCCTGCTAATTTCTGAAGGGATGAGGTAAGGAAGGTGAATACACATGTTATGGCTTTAGGGGCTGGTGGTAGAAAAGATTAGGAGAAGAACAAATGGAATTTTGCCTCTAAATAATTATACTATTCCTGGGGCAGGGAGGGGAGTCACATATTCAAGTCCTGGGCAAATCTTGATCATCTGATAAACAACAGCTGAATTCAACGTTGCAACTTCCTAACAAGCAATCCTTGGTGAGCTATGTGTAATGCACAGAGGAATTCTCAGAACAGAAAGGATGACCTTTGTTATTATAAAAGTTCATGTTTCTGAATATTAGAAAAAAAGAGATCACAAAAGATGCTGCCAAACATCCTGTGCATATTTTCTGTGTAAACTGATTTATTCTGATTTGGGGCCAATAACATTTTCTTTTTCCCAAACTCTTTACTTTCACATAAACAAAACTGACTCTGAGGCTATTCCAGAAGAAGTCAATGATTTGGTTTAATTACTTCTCAAGGGGCATGGAGAGAAGCTCCGATAAATAGAGCTGGTTTTCTATAAGACAGCAAACACATACGTGTTAACACGTTGCCTCCTCTCCCACAGAGTCCCTAAATGACATATAAGAGGGGAAATCAGGGACTCGTTATGTTCTGCCTCCTAATCAGCACTTGTATTTCAAAGACAAAAAAGCATTTATTATTAGGGCTCCACAGGGTCAGGGAACTTCAAGTAAAATAAAGGATTTGATATTGATAAACAGTGTGCTTGCTTCTTGGAAGATCATTCGAGAATGTGTGAGGCTTCCGTGGCCCTGTGTGTTCACTCCTTCTCCATCACAAATCTATTGGGCACATAGGATGTTAAATGAGATTTTTATTACCTCCTTGTATATGTAGCTCGGCCAACTGATCAATAACTATCCAGTGTCCCCTATGTGCTAGGCTCACACAGAAGCAGTAACAGAGGTGACAGAGAGCACAGAGTCTAGAGGCAGGCACACTTGTGTCTTCTCCTAATAGTGGGATCTTGGGCCATTTCCATGACCACTCTGAGATTTAGTGTTTTCATATGAAAAAAATAGATAAAAAGAGCTTACCATCTTACCTGGCCAGGCATATAATTAGCACACAATGAACAATAGCTCTTATTATTGTTATTATTATGAGGCTCTGATGAGAAGACATGGTCCCTGTCCTCAACAATCCTAAAATCCAGTGGCAAAACAAGATGTGGACAAATACTAGGGTAACCAAAAGTGCAAGGCACTACATGATTCCCGCTGTAGATTATTTGAATCAGGCAGTAGTATATCTTGCCACAAAATCTGAAGATCTTATGCAGTTGTAACAGATGGAACAGAATCATATTTCGTGTAATATTGCTATTAATTTCTTTTTTTAGAATTGCCTGTTCCCTGTAGAAAGTTGGTGGCGGGGAGGTGCACCTAGCCTCCCCACTTATGTTTTGGTGTGTTGATGACATTTCCCTCTTTCTAGTTAATTTCAGCTTCCTGTAATGCAATTTGAGCCTACTACATTACTACTTTAAGTAAAATATACTCTGTTAGGTGTATTGGGTGTTTTAAGAATAAGTAAAAGAGAGAGATGTGAGGAGAGAGGATGTTCATAAAGCAAGAATAGGATGCTCCGTCAGTTCCAGTCCCCCCTGGGAGCCAGGACGAAGTAAGCAGTATAAGATATGTACTGGGGCTTTGATTTGCATTTCTCTGATGATTAGAGATGTTGAGCATTTTTTTTCCATGTGTTTCTTGGCAAAATCACAATGAGATATCATTTATCTCCAGTGAGAATGGGTTTTATCAAAAATTCTCCAAACAATACATGTTGGTGTAGATGCAGAGAGATAGGAACACTCATACACTGCTGGTGGGACTGCAAACTAGCACAACCTCTATGGAAAGTAATATGAAGATACCTCAAGGAACTGTAAAAGTAGAACTACCATTTGATCCAGCAGTCCCACTACTGAACATCCACCCAAAGGAAAATATGACATTCAATAGAAAAGACATTTGCACCTGAATGTTTATAGCAGCACAATTCACAATTGCAAAGATGTGGAAACAATCCAAGTGCCCATCAATACATGAGTGGATTAATAAAATGTGCTAGATGTATACCATGGAGTACTATTCAGCCAGAAAAACAATGGTGACATAGCACCTCTTGTATTATCCTGGATAGAGCTGGAGCCCATTCTCCTCAGTGAAGTATCACAAGAATGGAGAAGGAAGCACCACATGTACTCACCACCAAATTGATACTAATTGATCAAGACTTATGTGCACATACGGCAGGAACATTCATTGGGTGTTGGGCAGGTGGGAGGAGGGAGGGGAGAATTCACACCTAATGGGTGCGGTGTGCACCGTCTGGGCAATGGTCACCCTTGTAGCTCTGTCTTGGGTGATGCAAAGGCAATCTAGGTGACCCAAACGCTTGTTACCCCTGTAATATACTGAAATTTTTAAAAAATAATATTAAAAAAATAAAAAAGAGATGCACTGGGGACAACACTATGAAAGATAAAGGTGAGAGGGAACAGGAGTGGGTAAAGAAGCTTTCCAACTGTGATGCAGGTCTAACAGCTAGGAAAGGAGGAGGGAAGGGAAGAGAATTGGGAAGGAAGAGCTTCAGACTGTGGTGTGGTTCTGAGAAAATATCAGCCAGCACTTTGGGGTCTTCTCAACTGGCAGACATGACCAGGCTTTGGAGTCCCCGTCAAGCTTAGCCTTCCGGGAAGCAAGGGCTGGGGTTGAAAGCTGCGGTGGATTCCAAGCGTTCTGTACATGGAGACTGTCGTTAACTGGACTCTTTCCAGCAGATTCTGCTTCAGGGGAGATCTGCATGGTGCACCTCCATAGCAGTCACAGATGGCCTACAAAATGGGACAATCGGAGAGGAAGAAAGAGCTCTCAGATTAAACAAGTGATTACTGAAATTAGACACTCAATTGAAAGATTGAAAATTAAAGTGAAGAAATCTCTCAGAACATAGAATAATAAGTCAAAGAAGATAGCAAATATGAAATACACAAAGTAAGAGACATTAGAAGAGCGATCCAAGAAAGCCATCACTGTATCATTGAGTCTGAGAAGAAAGGAAATTATATTCCAAATAGAAGAGAAATTTCTAGAACTGAAAACTAGGTATAGTGTTCAGTGTAATGAATAAAAAAGGATCTACACTTGAATACATCCTCAAAAAATTACAGAACAATAGAAAATTACAAATTACAACAAAAGAGAAAATCCGGAAAATTTTCAGAGAGATAAAAAGAGTTCACATACAAATGAATGAGAATCAGATTGCCATCAGACTTCCAAAGAGTGGGAGTGGATGCTAGAAAACAAAAGGTGAAATGCTTTAAAGTATCTGAAGAAAATGATTTTCAGCCTGAAAATTCTGCGTCTGGCCAATAATGAGAGAAGAGGCAAGCATGAAAGCACTCAGAAAATGTAATTTGCAAGCAACTTGTCTTAGTTATTGGAAGGATGTACTCCAGCATAATTGAATGAATAAAGAAAAAAGAAGACCTGGGACTCAAGATACAGTGAATTCAACCAAGTGAGACAACACTGGGAATTTCTAGGATGACATTTGCAGCAGATCTGGACAGCTTCGGTTCATGCTAAAGCAAGAGGCCAGAGGGGACCAGGAAGGAAGTGTCAATGGAGTGAAATGTATGAAACTGAACTGAAATTGGTGATAATTGAGAGTAAAATAAAAGCCTGCAATGACCATCTTCACTCACATACGAGAAGGGTAAAAAGGACTCCCGGAAGAACAAAAACTCTATAAGAAAAGTATGGAGCAATAGGAAGCTAACCAAAATGTGGTGTCGATTTAGGCAAATGACATAGTGGAAAAAGGAAAATCTATTTAGCTTTGATGCTAGGAATAGTCTCTTTAAAGTGGCTCAAGAATCCTGGCACTGAAACGATAGAAAATGAAAAATAGGCCTAATGTACTACTTGGCCATGCAGCAAATGAAATTTACATTGTTAGACTAATGTAAACACTGCTTATTCATTTTCAAATTTCAGAGTCAATTGTGGACAAAGCAGGAATGTTGGTAAAACTTCAGAACAAAATCTAATTGTTAATTAATATTTGACAACGTAAAATAATATGGAGCTGACAGAAGAGAGACTGTGAGGTGGGGGAGAAATATAGAGGAAGGGTAAGGCCACTTTCCAAATTGGAAAAATACAATAGAAAGTTGATGGAAACAAATAATTTTAGTCATATTCTTTAATGTGATAAAAGTAACAAGTTGAAGAAGTTAAAAATAATACAAATACTTAACATTGGAAGGGATAGGGAAGAAAAGGTTACTGTGAAATAAATGTTCATTTCTCATGAGTTAATTGATAATGACTATATAGGAAAAGTCAGGATACAGAGTTATAATTATATTAACTCCAATTGTGGAACTAGCTAGCCAAAGAACTAAATATGGAAACAATTAAAAGAGATGAGAATGTATCAAAGGCTGGCTGAGAAAATTTTTATGAGTTCTTCTGTATTATTTCCTTTTCACCTAGTACAAGTATTGTTTGATAAAAATTAAAATTTAAAACAAAAGAATCCCCTTACGTAGATCATATATTGTCTGAGACAATAGTTGCCATAGCAATTTTATAGCTATATACACTAGAAGAGTAGATTTTAAACTCTTTGAGGTTCTCTGTCCCTTCAGTGGGGCAGAATGTTGTATGAATCATCTGTTCAATTGTTCCATTCTTGCAGCTCCCCCCTCCTCCCTCTCTCTTTCACTCTCTCCCTCTCTCTCTCTCTCTCTCTTTCTTTCACTGTCTCCCTCCCTCCCTCTCTCTCTCTCTGTCTGTCTCTCTCTCTCTCTCTCTCTCACACACACACACACACACACACATACACACAGGATACCAGAATGGGTGAGAAAATTGGTACACTTCTTGACACAAAAATATAGTGGTCATCATTTTAAATTGCCTGTCGTAATTAAATTATTATTTCATACTCGAAATAAAAATGTGCTGACATTGGCATGAGTGTTAAATCTGTGGTGACATAACAATCAGAAGGGTATTCTAGAGCTACTAATCTGGACATTGTCTAGGTCTCAAGCCTGTTCCTTTCCTAGCTATCTTTTCAGGCTTTTAAAGGCTCAGGATAAAAATAATCATTTTGATCTTGCTGTGGGTCAATAGTCAGCTTGGTTAGGGAAATGGCTGCCTTTGTTAGCATCACCATTGTAGCACCTAAACACAGGTTCTCTGTTCTGCAGAAGAAGCTTACCTTGCTCTCAACATCTTCCTACAGTATAAATGGTTGGATTGAGGAAACTCTAGGGTATAGGTTTCCCTTTAGGACATTTGCGTTACTTGAATCATAACTAGCCCAATGACAGACATCCTTTCCATAAGACTTGACTTTTTATAAGCTTAGAGAAGCCAGAAAGGAAACCCTTTGCCACACCCTGTACCAAGATTTATTCTAGTAGAAGGATGCTTGTCACTTTGTTTTAGTGTGATGTTTTGGGATGGGTAAATGTTTACTGTCTATGTGCCATGTATCATGTTAGGCAACTTGCATGTGTTATCTCATTTAAATTCTATGATAATCGAAAGAAGCAAGGACTATACAGCCATTTTTCAAGCATGAAAGTCAAGATTTATAAAATTTATATAAGTAGTAAGCAGTGAAACTAAGATATAAAACCTGTCTGCCTGGTTCCAAATCCTGTACTGAAAAAGATTCCCCACTCTACTTTTAAGCTTTATGCTTTGGGTTTAATTATCATTTTTCTACTGCTCTGTGTTACTCAATACAAACTATCTTTACCCCATACTTTATCAAATGCACTATTCTTCTTTGCTTATATAATCTTGTTTTATTTCTATAGGCTCACCTTTCAGAATTTTTGTTTTTTAGTAGAACTGATCAAAGTAACCTCACAGGTTTAGTTACTACCAGTGTTTGTGCATTGGAACTAGATCTCCTCCACCTTTTGCTAGCATGTTTCTGTCACTAATTTTACATCATGAACCTCAATCAGGGTCTGCTTTTATCCACAGTTAGTGCATTTCTTTGAAAAAGAACTAATTCTAAGTAATCACAACTATTAAGTAATTTAAACTATTTTATTCCCACATGAATTATCTTAAATTTGTCTATATTGGGTAAAATTCTCAGCATATTTTTAGAAATAAGATGAAATTTTACACCACATTCCATATATCCAAGCTTTAATTTTTTAAATAATTAGGCAAGAAACAAAATGGCAAATTATAAATACAACATGTTGTTTTTATAGCACTTTCATATTCATTTATAATGTATGACTATTTTAAAAGTGGGATCTTATTTGCAATTTAAAATAATATGTATTTCAACATATAGTAACAGTAATATATAGTGTCCAATGAATAGATGCAGAAACAGGCATTCCATTAAGAGAGTAAAGATTCAGTGGCAGCAGAAAATGTGTAGTTGGGTGGATTTTATGTGAGTAAATTTGGCTAGGCGAAGGTCTGCTATCTAATAAGGAGAAAATAGGCAAGCAACATATGTTGAAGGCATGCCTTGCAGATATTGTAGGTTTGGTTCCAGACCACCACCATAAAGCAAATATTGCAATAAGGCAAGTCGCACAAAGTCTTTGATTTCCCAATGCATATAAAAGTTATATTTACACTATACTATAATCTATGAAGTGTACAATAGCATTATGTCTTAAAAATTAAGGTATATACCTTAATTAAAAAATAATTTATTGCTATAAAATGCTAATGATCATCTGAGCCTTCAGCAAGTTGTAATATTTTCACTGGTGGAGGGGGTCTTACCTTGATGTTGATTGGCTGCTGACTGATCAGAGTGGTGGTTTCCAAAGGCTGAGATGGCTGTGCCAATGTCTCAGAACAAGATGACAAGGACATTTGCCACACTGATTGATTCTTTTTTTCGTAAGAGTTCTCTGCAGCTTGTGATGCTTTTTGATAACATTTTACCCACAGTAGAACTTCTTTCAGAATTGAAGTCAATCTTCTTAAATTCTGCTGATGCTTTATTAACTCAGTTTATGGAATATTCTAAATCCTTTGTTGTCACTTCAATAATGCTCATAGCCTTTGCACCAGGAATAGATTCCAACTCAAGAAACCACTCTTCACTCATCCATAGGAAGTGACTCCACATCCATTTAAGTTTTGTCATGAAATTATAGCAATTCAGCCACATTTTCAGGCTCCACTTGTAATTCTAGTTCTCTAACTATTTTCACCACATTTGCAATTACTACCTCTACTGAAGTCTGAGGTAATCATCCTCAAAATCATCCATGAAGGTTGGAATCAACTTCTTCCAAACTCCCGTTAATGTTGATTTGGGGCCTCTTCCCATGAATCACAAATGTTCTTAATGGCATCTAGAATGAATCCTTTCCAGAAAGTTATCAATCTATTTTGCCCAGATCCATCAGAGGAATTACTATCTATGGCAGATATAGCCTTATGATACATATTTCTTAAATAATAAGGCTTGAAAGTCCAACTTACTCCTCAATCTATGGGCTAAAGAATAGATGTTGTGTTAGCAGGCATGAAAACAGCCTTCATCTCCTTGTACATCTGCATCAGAACTCTTGTGTGACAAGGTGCATTGTCAATGAGCAGTAATATTTTGAAAAGAATCTTTTCCCCAAACAGTAGGTCTTAACAGTGGGCTTAAAATATTCAGTAAACCAGACATGCTGTCATCTAGGCTTTGTTGGTCCATTTATAGAGCAGAGGCAGAGGAGATTTAGCAGAATTCTTAAGGGCCCTGGAAATTTGGAATGGTGAGTGAGCACTGGCTTTGACATGAAGTCACTAACTACATTGGCCCCTAATAAGACAGTCGGCCTGACTTTTTTTTTTTTTTTGGCCTTTTTTCTTGTTTTTTTTTTCTTCCTATTCTTCTTCTTTCTTTTTTTCTTTCAGAATATTATGGGGTACAAACATTTTGTACCCCATGAATTGCTTTTGTACAGTTTGAGTCAATGTTATAAGTGTGCCCATCTCCCAGATACTGTACATTGTACCTGTTAAGTGTGAATTTATCCATCTCCTGTCCCCAGCCACCTGCTTGATTTCTGTTGAGTTTTATTTTACTTTTTTTTTTTTTGGGGGGGGGGAGGTTTCTCTGAAGTAAGTCTCATTTATTCTATGGCAAACTCAAAAGGGTTTTTTTGTTGTTGTTGTTGTTGCTTTCCTTTTTAGCAAATCCTAGCCCATTATTTATTAACACAAAAAAATCTGTACATTTGCTGTGATACACTTGAAAGTGAAACAAATAAGATATAAATACAGATATGAATGTATATCAAAAAGCCCGCCAAAATGCCCCAAAACAAAAAAACCCACCCAACCATGCATGTGAACACAGCTCCAAACAAAACTATTTTGGTGGCTGATTATTTTCACAGCATTTTTGTTTTTATTGCCAAATATTGCTGGCAAAGTCCTGGTGGTATTCTACAAAGTTCTTATTTGCTGTCTTTTAAATTGTAACATTAGGGTTGATAAATAAAGGGTGGCAGGGAAAGAAAAAGAATATTTATGAAATAAAAGTGGTTGCATTACCTATACAAGGTGGTAAGCCACTGAGGCACATAGAAAAGGCAGGCAGGCTGTGGCATTTGTCACAGGGCTGGGAAGCACACATAGTGTACTTGAAGGAGTTGTGTGTCCTGGAACCTGGCTGCACCCTGGCTGAGAGAGAGGCAGCAGCTCAAAGGAAGCAAGTCAGACCACCCAGCCCCATATGTGCACATACGTGTTGATTGATTAATTCCAATTTAATAATGAGCACATGTGCTGTTTATTTTTCCATTCTTGTGATACTCCCCATGGAAGAATGGAGTTCTTCTACAGTTCCAACCAGGTTGTTCCAAAAGGTATTAGTTCACCATTTTTTATGGCCAAGTAGTACTTCATGGTATACATATACCACATTTTACTAATTCACTTGGGTTAATTCCACATCTTTGCAATTGTGAATTGTGCTGCAATAAACATTCGAGTACAAGTGTCTTTTTGATAAAATGGCTTTTATTTCTTTGGGTAAATAGCCAATAGTGGGATTGCTGGATCAAATGGTAGTTCTACTTTGAGTTCTTTGAAGTATCTCCACACTATTTTCCATAGAGATTGCACTAGTTTACAATCCCAACAGTGTATAAGTGTCCCGTTCTCTCTGCATCCATGCCAGCATCTGTTGTTTTGGGACTTTTTTTAATAAGAACCAGTCTCACTGGAATTAGGTAATATCTCATTGTTGTTTTGATTTGCATTTCCTTGATGATTAGAGATGTTGAGCATTATTTCATACGTTTATTGGCCATTAGTCTCAGTTTCTCTTCATGTCTTTTGTCCACTTTTTAATGGGGTTATTTGATTTTTTCTTGCTGATTTGCTTGAGTTCTTTGTAGATTCTGCTTATCAGCCCTTTATCAGATGTATAATTTGCAAATATTCTCTCCCATTCTGTAGGCTGTGTATTGGCTCTATTGATTGTTTCCTTGACTGTGGCTTTTTAATTTGGCAGCTCCCATTTATTTATTTTTATTGTTGCTGTAATTGCTTTTGGGCTCTTCTTAATAAATATTTTGCTTAGGCTGGTATCTATAAGAGTTTTTCCAACATTTTCTTCTAGAATTCTTACGATTTCATGCCTTAAGTTTAAGTCTGTTATCCATCGAAAGCAGACAAAAACATACTTTAATCCCTATTCAATAAGTGGTGCTGAGCAAATTGGACACCCTGTCTTTTAAAGCTTTGAAGCAAGTCATTGACTTCTCTAGCTGTGAAGGTCCTAGATAGTATCTTCTTCCAATATATAGACAATATATAGACAACTGTTTTGTCTATATTGAAAATCTGTGGTGTAGCCATCTTCATCAATTATCTTACCTAGATCTTCTGGATAATTTGCTGAAGCTTCTACATGAGCACTTGCTGCTTCACCTTGCACTTTTATGTTATGCAGACAGCTTCCTTTCTTAAACCTCATGAAGCAACCTCTGCTAGCTTCACACTTTTCTTCTGCAGCTTCCTCGCCTCTCTCAGCCTTCAGAGAATTGAAGAAAGTTAAGGCCTTGCTCTGAATTAGGCTTTGGCTTAAGGGAATGTTGTGGCTGGTTTGATCCTATATGCAGACCACTCAAACTTTGTTCATTATCAGCAGTAAAGCTGTTTCTTATCATTCACGTGTTCAGTGGAGTAGCGCTTTTAATTACCTTCAAGAACTTAACTTTTCTTTCCCATCCCCTCCCTCCCTTCCTTCCTTCCTTCCTTCCTTCCTTCCTTCCTTCCTTCCTTCCTTCCTTCCTTCCTTCCTTCCTTCCTTCCTTCCCCTCTCCCTTCCTTCCCCTCCCTCCCTCTCTCCCTCCCTCCCTCTCTCTCTTTCTTTCTTTCTTTCTTTCTTTTCTTTCTTTCTTTCTTTCTTTCTTTCTTTCTTTCTTTCTTTCTTTCTTTCTTTCTTTCTTTCTTTCTTTCTTTCTTACACAGATTTGGCTTCTGATTTTTGCAACTACAATCCCTGATTAGTGCAGACCACATATAAAATAATACCAAGTGGACATAAGAGAGATTGAGAAATGAAAAGAGAGAGAGATATGTCCAATGACACTTTTATTTCTTGGTTCTAGTTTTAACCAAAGCATTCCCCATTAATAAGCCAGTAAGTAACCTTTAAGTACCTCAAGTACCCAGAATTAGGATTCTTTCATGTGATACTGAAATAAATATAAATCACAATCCTCTTATTTCTAGTTTCTTTAACTTAAAGAGTTAGCAGATAAGGAATTATGGATAATTAGCTTTATTTCTCTAATAGAAGTGTTGGTCAGAAATGCACCAACAAAAAGGGATGGAGTTGAAAGACTGAGTGAACCTGATTGCTTTTGACGGCCTAATTGGAGAAAGTAAAGCTCATTATGGACAAGAAATTACTCTACATCCACAAAAGAAAAAGATAAGAGAAAGGAAAGAAAAAAAAAGGCAATATCCATCCTTCCTTTGAAATCAGGCAGGGTTCATTTTCTCTGTGGCAAATGTATTGAAGAGCTTGCTCCTGTGTTCTATATTTTCCTGAGAATTCTGTGAAAGAGGTAGAAAGATCAGGAAACAGGAGAAGAAAAAGGATGCCACCCCAAAATATTTCAAGAATCTATTATAATTATCTAGGGAGAAGTCACACACACACACACACACACACACACACACACACACACACAAGCTTTCACCAAGGGAGATGTTACTGTTTTCATTTCTCAAACGTTACTGAAGGGTGGGCCCACGTATGGACCACTCAGTGATTTGCTACTCATCTGTATGCTCCACAACCTCTTGGCTTTGTTTGAACAATCTCCCTGTATTTGGCATTCACTGCTCTTGGATTAAGTGCTAAGTGGTTGCCTTACCCCATCCTTAGGAATAGACTCATGGGAGGATATTCTTTTCTGCTCTCATTCTTTCTCATTCGGGAATTTGGCCTTCCTAATTTTGGCTCCTTCTCTGTCAGAGATTGATTGTGAACAGCATTAAAGAGCTTTACTGGATGGGTTATTTTCACAGAATGACAGCTCACTTCTGAAATTCTAGGCAAGTGAACACTGACTTAGGCCCGATTCCACTAGGTAAGGATAACTAGAATCTGCGTTGCCCAGGAGTAGTCTATAGTTTTCTTCTTTTTCCATCACTCATCACCGAGATTTATAAAAACAAGTGTTTGCAGAGCACCTATCCAGTGTCCACCACTGGACGAGAAACCAAGGTACTTAAAAGAAAACAAAAGAATCATAATTTTCTACTCTTGTCCTTAGACAAAGGATATTTGAATGTCTCTGTTTTCTAGTGTCTTCCTAGGCTGGGGGAGGAAGCACAGCTGACTCCGCAGCTGACCACGGAGCCCTTTTCCAGGGTGGGCGCCAGAGGAGCCTGACAGGGGAAGCAGCTGTCCCTCGTCCTCTGGGAAAGTCACCCAGCCTGATGGGGGCGGGGAGGGGGAGCCACGGTCCCTGCTTTCCCCCGCACAGGGAGGAGCCCCGCCAACCTCACGGGATCCGGTCGCCCACATTTCTCCTTCCAAAATCAATGAGTAAATAAGAACTGATTCTTTTTTTTCTCATTTCGAGTCTTCACATGGCCTGGGAGAGGAGGAATACCTCCGCAGACCAAAGATACATGAACCACAGGAACACTGGGAGTTTAGCCTTGAAGAATATATTCCCAAATAGGCTTTATCTCTTACAAAACTGTTGTTTCTCAGAGCTACCCAAGTGATGTTGACTACAAACGAGTGAAACTGTCCAAGGTGGGCTCCTCCTGTACCCAGGGCCCGACCGGCTCCCTACAGTGCAGCCCGGGCTCAAGACAACAGGAACTTGCTTTTCTCTCCAGGCATTGAGCTAGGGTTGGGATTCCCAGGGTGACCAAGACAGAACTCGGACTTGTCCCCTGTCCTGCCCTCTCCTTAACAGAGGGATTAATCCAGGAGATTCATTCAAAATACCTCTGGATAGCACAACTCTGAGTCACTTCTGCAAACTAGACTGACAAGCAGGGTCGTGTGGAGTAGTGTGAAGAGCGCTGTACCTTTCCATAGAAACACTGGGGTTCGTGTCCCGAAGGACCGTTTTCTAGTTGTGTGACTTTGGGCAATCGACTAAACCCCTGTGCTCAAGTTTCTGGCTTTGAAAAGTTGGAGAAATAATAGTACCTCTCTTATAGGGCCATTGAGAGGCCATATCTGCATCGTCTATGAGATATAATACAAGGAGAGCACCTGAAACTCAGTAAGCACCTAATAAATATTCCTTTTATTAGCTGATACATTCGCTGATGGATGCTCTTAATATGTTTTGAAGTGTTTAAATTTCAGTCTCTCACAGCAATGGTATTCAAATTTTTTAATCATGAACTTTGGTCAAAAAATGTTTCTTTTATGCACCTTCAATATGTGAATATTTGTACACATGTAATTTTTATACATGTGATATAGTACTGTATATATTGCATAGCATACACCCCAAATAGAAATTAAATAGTAGATAAAATATATAGAAATTCTCGTGTTTTATCTGGTGCCATGGTAGATCTTCTGGTATTCCCCTCCAAATTGATGACTATGGCCTTGAACATACCTCTGCCCATGTCTCTGTAATTTTATTTTCATTAAATGTTCTCCAACGAGCCCTTTTGGTGTGCCCTTTTCTTTCTGACAAGACTTGGACTAATGAAGTAACACCACCAGGCATGGTGTCAGGAAACAGACCCCTAAAACGGCATATTGGAATTGTATTGTGTGGTAGGCAGAATAATGGCTTTCCAAAGGCAATAGAAGAGTATCTATACCCTATTCATATGTGAGTACGTAGCTGACAGAGAGAGAGACATAGAGACAGAGAGAGAAGGAAGAAAGAGGAAGGAAGAGAAGGAAGAAAGGAAAGAGAGAAAAAGAGATAAACTTTTGTTTTTCACTTTATACTATTCTGTACTGCTTAAGTGTATTAGAATATTAAGTATTACTCTTAACATTTTTAAAAATTTCAAATGCAGGCCGGGCGTGGTGGCTCACGCCTGTAATCCTAGCTCTCTGGGAGGCCAAGGCAGGAGGAGCGTTGGAGCTCAGAAGTTCAAGACCAGCCTGAGCAAGAGCGAGACCCCATCTCTACTAAAAAAAAAAAAAAAAAAGTTAATTGGCCAACTGAAAATGGAAAAAAAATAAAAATAAAAAGGAATAAAAAAAAATTTCAAATGCAGGAGATGAGTTTGACCTCAGTTACCCAGACTTCAGTCCTTGCCTGGCTCAACGCTCTCACTATTTCTTTACCATTGAAATCATTCCATAGCTATGTGCAGTGCAGGAGCCTTGGGGAGGGCAATTCTTCCCTGAACTTCACTTCGTCTAAGAGAGCAACTGCTCCCTGCAACATCCTATCCTTCCAAACAGTCTGAAGGTAGGAATTTATAGACCTCTGTGGTTTGAGGGAGGAAAAAGAATTTTTCTGCACAGAGTTTTCCCTGGAAGACTCCCCTGTTTACTGAAATGCTCTTTCCTCTACAGCTGTGTCTGTCCCTCAGTGGAAAATTCTCCACTGTGAAGGAAACTCCCTTCCCTGAGCCCATATTTAGCCAAGCTGGTGGGTTTTGTTCGCTTGGTTTGTAATTTTTTCATGTGCCGCAGTGTGTGGGTGACTGACACATGCATATGGTCTCACTTGCTTTCCCTACTTTTTTGGACCTGTGCGGGCATGGTAGCTGTTGGAAACCATGGAGCGATGTGTCTGAGGTAACCTTGCTGGCAAGATGAGAAAGTGTTATACAACCTACATGCAAGGCCAGACTAGCATTCTGTCCTGAATGTGAAGACCACCACTGTGTTTATTCATGAAGTCCTGGTGAAATGATAGAAAAATTATAGCTCTTTCATGGCTACACTCTTTGAGCCAGTGAGGTCGCCACTGTGACGGAATGAAATCCCTTTCAGTCCATGGGAGTGGAAGAATGAATCTATGCAATTCTTCCCTCATTAAAAAGAATGAAATAAATTGCATCCTGTATTTCTGTGTGTATATATGGGGTTCCTCTTTATTTTTTTGTTATTTTAGATGTGCACATTCTATAGTGTAATTTACTAGATAGGACTTGCAGCTCAAAAATACTTCCCCATAAATTCCACCCATGGATTAATTTGGGTTAAGCTTGCTATTTTAAAACACGAATGTTCCACTGGGTGATAGGCCCCATTCATCTTTTAGTAGGAATTATTTAGTTAAGTAATATGCGGGTTGTAGTCTGTTTCTGTAGATCAGTTTTCACCCTTCTCCAGCTGCTTTGTGCCTTAGGATGCTGACTTGCATTGGCCACATCATCTCAGCTCCCTTGCCCCTTGACTTGGCAGGTTTAGCCAACACACAGCACTGGAAGAGGCTCAAAGGGTAGGAGAGAGAGGTCAGGCATTTATGCCCCTGGCCACCTCCCTGCTGGGCCATGTTTTGCCACTGGCTGTTTTCCTCTACCTATGGCCACAGCCCTCACCTGGTTCTGGCAATTGCTTCCCACAATCCCTGCCTTTTTGTGCCATTATTGTCTCTGAGGTGCGTGATAATCCCTTATGCTATCCTCTACCCCTGCTCACGTCTCTGTAATTTTCTTTTCATTAAATGTTCCCCAGTGAGCCAGTTTGGTGTGCCATTTTCTTTCTGACAAGACCTGGACTCGTGAAGTAACACCATCAGCCATGGCATTAGGAAACAGACCCCTACAATGGAATATTGGAATTGTGTGGTAAGCAGAATAATGGCTTTCCAAAGATGTCCATGCTCTAATCCATGGAGACTACGAATATGTTATGTCACATGGCAAAGGGGAATTAAGTTTGCAGGTGGAATTAAGGTTGCTGATCAGTTGACCTAATGATGGAGACATTATCCTGCATAGCCAGGTGGGCCCAATGTAATCAAAAGGGTCCTTAAAGGTGGAAGAGGGGATGGGGCACAGCAAGATGGCCAAGTAGAAACCTCCAGCAATTATCCCTCCACACAAACACCAAATTCAACAACTATCCATGCAAGCAACACTTTCAGAAGACCCAAAAATCAGGTGAATGACCCAAATATCTGGTGTGAACATTATATGAAGCAGGCAGAAAAGACGACCCTACATTGCCTCCACCACCCCTCCCCCCTCTCCTGGCAGTGTGGTGCCAGCACACTGAGTGGAGAGAGAATCCGTGTGCCCAAGAAAGGAAGACTAAAGTGATCGTGGAACTTTGCATTGAAACTCAGGGCTGCCCTGGTACAGGAGAACACAGCACAGGGCCGAATTCTGCCAGTGTCTGTGGAGGGGGCATTTAGGCCAGCCCAGCCAGGGGGAAATACTCTTCCCCAAACCTGAGTTCCAGCTAGCCCCACCTCTGGCTGACAAAAAGTAGCCTGGGGCCTGGACTAAATTCATGAGGCAGTCAGGCCACAAAGGCTGAAGTCCTTGGGCAACTTCTGCAGCGGTGCTGACTCAGAGCCAGTGGAGTTGGGACGCACATGACTCAGTGAGACACCGGCTATGGTGACCAAGCCAGTGCCTATGTCATGGCTCAGAGAGATTCTTCTTCCACTGGGGAAAGGATAGAGAAGAGTTCAGAGGATTTTGTTTTACATCCTGAGTACCAGCTCTGCCACAGTGAAGTAAAGTACCAGGCAGAGCCCCTGAGTCCAGGCCTTAGTACCTGGAAGGCATTTCTGGACTCACCATGGGCCAGAAGGAAACATGCTGCCCTGAAGGGAAGAACTCAGTCCAGACAGGATTCATCACCTGGTAAGTAAAGAGCCCTTGGGCTCTGCATAAACATCAGAGGTAGCCAAGCAATAGTCACCTCGGGCTTTGTGTGAGACTGGGCTGGCTTCAGGTGTGACCTGGTGCTGGTGGCCATAAGGAAGGCCCATAACACTCCTCCCCCAATTCCAGCAGCCCAGCACAGAGAGTGAGGGAAGAGAGTGAGAGACTTTGCCTGGTAATCCAGGGAATTCTCTTATATCTTACCCAAGTCCACCAACATGGTACCACCAAGAGTCTACAAGAGTCACAGTGTTACTGGGCTTGGGTCATCCCCAGTGCTGATATGGCTGCAGTGACCAAAGACTTAGATCACAACACTCAATTCCTTTTGAATATCTGGAAAGCCTTATCAAGAAGGACGGGTCCAAACAAGCCTAGGCTGTGAAGATTAAAATAAATACCTAACTCTTCAATGCCTAGACATCAACAAACATCCACAAGCATCAGGAACATCCGGGAAAACATGACCTCACCAAATGAACTAAATAAAGTATCAGTGACCAATCTTGGAACAATGGAGGTATGTGACCTTTCAGACAAAGAATTCAAAAGCTGTCCTGAAGAAGCTCAGTAAACTTCAAGAAAACACAGAGAAGGAATTCAGAAAAATGTCAGAGAGATTTAACAAAGCAATTGGAAAAATTAAGTAGAAATTCTGGAGCTTAAGGAATTCAATTGAGAAACTAAGAAATGCATCAGAGTCTCTCACCAGCAGACTTGACCAAGAAAAATAAAGAATTAGTGAGTTTGAAGACAGGCTATTTGAAAATAAACAGAAGAGAAAAAGAATAGAAAACAATGAAGCATGCCTATAAGATCCAGAAAATAGCTTCAAATCTGAGTTATTGGCCTTAAAAAGGAGGCTTTAAAAAGAGAATGTTCATTGAAACAAATATTAACAAAGAACTTTCCAAACCTAGAGAAAGATATCAATATTCATGTAAAAGAAGGTCATAGAATACCAAGCATATTTAACCCAAACAAGACTACCTCAGGCATTTAATATTCAAGCTCCCAACAGTCATAGATAAAGAAAAGGTCCTAAAGAAACCAAGAAAAAAGGGAAAGAATAGCGTATAAAAGAGCTCCAATATGTCTGGCAGCAGACTTCTCAGTGGATATCATACAGGCCAGGAGAGAGCGGCATGACATACTCAAAGTGCTGGAGGAAAACAACCTTAACCCTAAGATATTATATCCTGCAAAATTATCATTCAAACATGAAGAAGAAATAATTTCCCAGATAGACAAAAGCTGAGGGATTTCATCAATGCCATACCTGTCCTATAAGAAATGCTAAAGAAATTCTTCAATCTGAAAGAAAAGGATGTTAAAGAACAATAAGAAATCATATGAAGGTATACAATTTACTGGTAGCAGTAAGTACACAAATATAGAATATTCTATTGCTATAGTTGTGGAATATAAACTACTTATATATTGAATAAGAAGACAAAAAGGCAAACTTATCAAAAATAACTACAACTTTTTGTGAGATAGATAGTATAAAAAGATATGGATGGAAACAACAAAAAATTAAAAAGGAGAATGGAATTAAAGGGTAGAATTTCCATTAAATTTCTCTTTGCTTGTTTATTTGCTTGTTTTTAAACAGAGTTGCCACATGTTTAAAATAATTGTTTAAAAGATGTTTTTCGTAAGCCTCATGGTAACCTCAAATCAATAAAATCTGTTGTAAACCTACAATAGATGCACAAAACAATAAAAAGCAATAAATTAAAACATACTATCAGAGAAAATAATTTTTAACAAAGGAAGACAGGAAGGAAGTAAGAAAGAAAGGGAGGAGCACAAAACAACCAGAATTCAAGTAACAACATGGCAGTAGAAATCCTTAAAAACATTAAATGTGAATGGGCTAAACTCTCCAATCAAAAGACATAGAGTGGCTGAATGGATTTTAAAAACAGAGCAAACTGTATGGTGTCTGCAAGAAACCCACTTCTTCTATAAAGAGGCACATAGACCAAAAATAAAGGAGTGGAAAAAGATATTCCACACAAATGGAAACCAAAAAAGAGCAGGAATAGCTACATTTCTATCAGATAAAATAGATTTCAAGACAAAAACTTTAAAAGGAGACAAAGAAGGTCATTGTATAATGCTAAAGGTGTCAATTCAGCAGCAAAAGGATATAATGATTGCAACAATACATACACCCAACCCTGGAGCAACCAGATATATAAGGCAAATATTATTGGTGCTAAAGAGAGAGATAGACCCCAAAGCAATATCCTTGCAGATCTCAAGTCTCCACCTTCAGCATTGTACAGACCATCTACACAGAAAATTAACAAAGAAACATTGGATTTAATCTGCACTATAGGCCAAATGGACCTAATAAATACTTATAGAATGTTTCATCCAACAACTGCACAATACATATTCTTCTCCTCAGCTCATGGATCATTCTCAAGGATAGACCATATGTTAGGCCACAAAACAAGTCTTAAAAAATTCAAAAATAATGTAATCATACCAAGTATTTTCTCTGGGCACAATGGAATAAAACTAGAAATCAATAACAAGAGGAACAATGGAAAATATACAAACACATGGAAATTAAACAATATGCTCATGAATGACCAGTGGGTCAATGAATAGATTAAGAAGGAAATTAAAATATTTCTCAAAACAAATTAAAATGAAAATATAACATATCAAAATCTATAGGGCACAATAAAAGAAATAATAAGAGGGAATTTTATAGCAATAACTGCCTATATCAAAAAAGTAGAAACTTTCAAACAAACAACCCAACAATGCATCTGAAATAACTAGAAAAACAAGAGCAAACCAAGCCCAAAATTGGTAGAAGAAAAGAAATAATAAAGATCTGAGAAGAAATAAATGAAATTGAAACCAATAAAAATAATACAAAATATCAATGAAACAAAAAGTTGGCTTTTTGAAAAGGCAAATGAAATTGACACACCTTTATCCAGCCTAAGAAAAAAGAGAGAAGACCCAAATAAATAAAATCAGAGATGAAAAAGGAGACATTATACCTGATATTGCAGAAATCCAAAGGATCATTAGTGACTGCTATGAGCAACTATATCCCAATAAATCAGAAAACCTAGAAGAAATGAATAAATTCTTAGGTACCGACAACCTACCAAGATTGAACTAGGAAGAAATCCAATAGCAATTGGAGTAAACCAATAGCAAGTAATGAAACAGAAGGAATAATAAAAAGTCCCCCATCAAAGAAAAGCCCAGGATATGATGGTTTCATGGCTGAATTCTACCAAGCATTCAATGAAGAACTAATACCAATCCTACTTAAACTATTCCAAAAAGTTGAGGCAGAGGGAATACTCCCAAATGCATTCTATGAGACCTGTATCACCCCGATACCAAAATGAGACCAAGACACAAAAAAGGAAAACTATAGACCAACATCTCTGATGAACGTAGATGCAAAAATCCTCAACAAAATACTAGCAAACCAAATTCAACAACACATTAAAAAGATATTCATCATGATAAGGTAAAAACCATATAATCATTTCAATTGGTGCTGGAGAAGTCTTTGATAAAAGTCAAAATCCCTTCATGATAAAAACTCTGAAAAAACTGGGTATAGAAGGAATTTACTACAACAAAATAAAAGCCATATGTAACAGATCCACAGAGAATATCATACTGAATGGGGAAAAACTGAAAGCCTTTCCCCTAAAATCTGGAATAGGACAAGGATGTCCACTTTCACTACTATTACTCAACATAGTACTGGAAGTTCTAGCTAGAGAAATCAGATCAGAAAGGAATAAAGAGCATCCAAATGGAAAGAAAGAAGTCAAATTATCCTTGCTTGCAGACAATATGCTCTTATACCTAGAGAAATCTAAAAGCTTCACACAATAAAACTACTATTAGAACCAATAAACAAATTCAGTAAAGTTGCAGGATACAAAATCAACATACAAAAATCAGTAGCTAACAGTTTCTATATGCCAACTGTAAACAATCTGAAAAAAAAAAAAAACCCAAGAAAGTAATCCCATTTACAGTTGCTACAAATAAAATAAAATACCTAGGAGCAAACTTAACCAAAGAAGTGAAAGATCTCTATAATGAAAACTATAAAATCTTTATGAAATAAATTGAGGAGGACACAAAAAAATAAAATGAAAAAATATTCCACGTTCATGGATTAGAAGAATCAATATTGTTAAAATGACCATACTACCCAAAGCAGTCTACAGATTTAATGTAATCTCCATCAAAATACTAATAACATTCTTTACAGAAATAGAAAAAATAATCCTAAAATTTATATGGAACCAAAAAAGACCTAGAATAGCCAAAGCCTGCCTGAGCAAAAAGAACAAAACTGGAGGAATCACATTACCTGACTTCAAATTATACTACAGAGCTGTAGTAACCAAAACAATATGGAATTGGCATAAAAACAGACATATAGACCAGTGGAACAGAATAGAGAATCCAGAAATAAATCCACACATCTATAGTGAACTTATTTTCAACAAAGTTGCCAAGAGCATACATTGAGGAAAGGACAGTCTCTTCAATAAATGGTTCTAGGAAAACTGGATATTCATATGCAAAAGAATGAAACTAGATCCCTATCTCTTGTCATACACAAAAATCAAATCAAAATAGATTAAAGACTTAAACTTAAGACCTGAAACTATGATATTACTAAAAGAAAACATTGGGGAAAGGGTTTAGGATATTGGTCTGGGTAAGTACATCTTGAGTAATACTTCCAAAGTACAGACAAGCAAAGCAAAATTGGATGGATGGGATCACATCAAGCTAAAAAGCTTCTGCATAGAAAATAAAGCAATAAATGAAATGAAGAGATGACTCACAGAATGGGGTTGAAAAAATATTTCCAAACTATCCATCTGACAAGGGATTAATAACTAGAATATATAAGAGGCTCCAACAACTCAATAGAAAAAATAAAATAATCCAATTAAAAATAGGCAAAGGATCTGAATAGACATATCTTAAAAGAAGACACACAAATGACCAACAGATATATATATATACATATATATGTATATATATAATATATTAAAAAATGTTCAACATCATTGACCATCAGAGAAATGCAAATCAAAACTACAAAGAGACATCATCTCACCCAAGTTAAAATGGCTTTTATAAAAAAGACAGGCAATAATGAATGCTGGTGAGGATGTAGAGAAAGGGGAATCCTCATACACTATTGGTGGGAATGTAAAGTAGTGCAACTGCTATGGAGAACAGTATGGAGATTCTTCAAAAACCTGAAAATAGAACTGCCATGTGACCCAGCAATCCCACAGTTGAGTATATATCCAAAGGAGGGAATTCAGTATATCAAAAAGATATCTGCACTCCCATATTTATTGCAGTACTATTTACAATAGCCAAGATATGGAATCAACCTAAGTGTCCATCAATGGATGAATGGATAAAGAAATTGTGGTACATATACATAATGAAATATTATATAGCCACAAAAAGAATGAAATCCTGTCATTTGCAACAACATGGTTGGAACTGGAGAACATTATGTTAAGTGAAACATGCCAAGCACAGAAACACAAATCTCACCTGTTCTCACTCATATGTGGGAGATAAATATTAAGAACAATTGATCTCATGGAGACAGAGAGTAGAATGGTGGGTACTAGAGGCTAGAAAGGGTATTGGGGAGAAGGATAAAGTGGGGATGGTTAATAGGTGCAAAAATATGGTGAGGCCAGGTGCAGTGGCTCGTACCTGTAATCCTAGCACCCTGAGAGGCAAAGGCAGGAGGATTGCTTAAGCTCAGGAATTTAAGAAAAGCCTGAGCAAGAGTGAGACTCCATCTCTACTAAAAATAGAAAAATTAGTCAGGCATCATGGCATGCACCTGTAGTCCCAGCTAGAGGGGAGGCTGAGGCAGGAGGATCACTTGAGCCCAGGAGTTTGAGGTTAAAGTGACCTGTGATAATGCCACTGCACTCTACCCAGGGTGACAGAGTGAGACTCTGTCTCAACAAAAAATATATAGTGAGATAGTTAGATTGAATGGACAATATTTGATAGAACAACAAAGTGACTATAATGAATAATAAGTTAGGGCATACTTTAAAATAACCAAAAGAGTAGAACTGGAATGTTCCTAACACAAGGAAATGTTAAAAGCCTGAGGTTATGTATTACCTCAATTACCCTGACTTGATTAATTCACATTGTATGCATGCATCAAAACATTGCATGTACCCTATAAAGATATGCAACTATTATATACCCAAATAATAAAAAATAAAAAATTTAAAAACAAAAATAATAAGAAAAAAGAAACCATCATGGCCTGAATAGTTTTTCTAGTACTGGTAACTGTCATCCCTTTTCCAAAATGTGATTAATAAACTAATACTGTCTTGCTGAGATGTTTGGAAAATCTGCAAATATAAACTACTTGAAAAATATGCAGGTATTAGCTGGATAAAGAGAGAAGAATTTACACCATAAAAGAAATAAAAACTGCATTTTCCTTGGTCTTCTTCTCTGGAACTTGTGTGCAAGGCTAGTGGATAATGTGTCAGTGAGTGACACCCAGGGACCTCTTGCTAATGATCCTAAACAAATTCCAGAATTCAAAAAAGACATTGTTCTGGCTAATAAAGAAGGTAATAAAAGGAATACACCAACTTACAAGCTACCATTGTGTGTGGGGGAGATTTATGTTTATGGAATAAGCATATTAACGTTGGTTTATTTCCTCCTGAGAGCAGTAGCATATTCCATTGATCAAGACATGGGTCAGTCTATCATGGAAGCAATTTATTAAGCCTCAAGGTATCCGTGTTGTGTTACTGGAAGGCAGAGAGTTGATAAATATGACACAAATTAGAAAGAGTGGCTCACCTATGGTGAGGAATAAATGAAATAAACAGGGTGATTAAAGAAAGGAAGCAGCTTAGTCAGTGCTTCTGCACTATGGCGAGATCCTCTGGAGTTAGACGCAGACCTGGATATAAGCAGCAGGAAGGCCAGAGATTAGCCACAAACTAAGTATCTGGTGACCAGTAGGGCTTAGCCCAGGACAACATGGGTCAGTCTATCATGGGAGCAATTTATTAAGGGCCTGTTAGTGTAAGCACAAAGTACATAAAGAGGTAAATGAGAGGGTCTCTGCGCTCCGGACACTTACACTCTGTCAGGGAGACAGACTGTGCACATAGAAGGATGGTAGAGATCCAGAGAAGATGGCGGACGAGAAACACCGCCAGACAGAGTGTCTCTGCAGAAAAGACAGATTCTAGCAGAAATTAGAAGAAAGAAGCAAGAAGACGAGCCTACATCGGATGAGGGTCGGAAGGAGGAGTACCTGAGACCATGGGAGACTCCACAGGAGGAGGTCACGGAGAAGAACTGGAAGCTGGGACCCCCGGAGCAGCCCAGAGACCAGCGGGAAGTGTAGGTGGATCAGCCATTTCTCCTCCCCTGCATCCCGGACTGCTGGTGGGCTCCCCAGCGAGTGGAGAGACCTGCGGACACCAGCCCAGCGACGGCCGCTGCCAGTGAGTGGTAAGCCAGTAGCAGACGCGGCACCAGGCTCCCAACTCCCTCGGGGCACCTCCATGTGCACAGACCCGAGCCCCGCGGCAGACGCCATATTGCCTCCTCCTCCCCTCCCCTGACCCTACCCGAGGCTGCCCAGAGAGACAATATAGCCACCAGCCGGAGGCACCTACAGGGAACGGGACCTTCCCTTTTGGGGCCCTACAGCTGACTGAGGGGAACTCAGATTGTGAGCTCCCTACCCGCCAGCCCTCCTAGGTGCTGCTGGCACAGTGATCCCAGGAGAACGGGGCAGACCCTGAGGTTGAGAGACACAGACCCAGCGTGGGCTCCCTGTGGGTGAACTGGGACCGGCACTGCTCTCCCTGCTGGGGATATAGTTAGAACTCTGGGACCCAGAGGTCAGACCTGCAGACCAGATCCCATGCACCGAGGCCTCACATTGCCTGGGGCACAGAAGGGATATTTGTGAACAGCCTACTGCGGTGTGTGTGCCTTTAGGGGCAGATCAGCTTCCTAGACGGCAACGCTCCCCCCAAAGGGAGGCCGTGCTCCCAGCCCAAGTGGCGTTCCTGTGCAGGGAACCTCCCCGCCGGCAGCACAGCCAGGGGAGGCCTGGTGTGGCGTGTGGTCTGACCTGCTGGCAGAGGCCCAGGAGTAGCTGCGGACTTGGGGACGGTGGAAAGAAGCCAGGCCCACTCCAGACTGTGGGTCTCAGACAGCCCCACCCCCATATGCTGACTCTCTGACTGAGCCGGGCCATTCCAGCCCCTCCCTGTCAGCTTTTCCTGGAAGCAGAGAACAGAACTTTGACCCCTGCTAACGACATTGGTGGTGCCTGAGGATAGGCTTACCCAACCCAGCTCTGCCCAGACTCTCTCCTAGACTAGCCCTCACTGAGGGGGAGAAAAGGACACACCTGGAAGTCCCAGGGCCATACCCACCACCTGAGGCACTAGAGTGCCTCCCTACAGGAACAAGAGCTGATAACAGGACATAAATACAACAGCTTAGCCTGTTCTTCCAAGCAAGCGCCACCTACTGACAGGGAGAGCATCCTGCACACCCTTTTCACAACACCTACTGACTCATTATAAAGGGAGTGGTCGAATCTCACCCACAGGCACCACCTACCGGCTCAAAAACTAAAGAAGGCATGTGAATACCCAAATAAAAACCTAAAGAAAAACAAGTGATCAACATGGGAAGAAATCAGCGAAGGAACTCAGGAAATATGAAGAACCAAGCGGAAAACACACCCCCAAAGAGGAGCACCAGCCCCCTAGAAACGGGCACCAACCAAAATCAGGCAAGCAAAATGACAGAAGAGGAATTTCATCTGTGGATCATAAGAACACTCACCGAGCTGCAACAACAACTCAATAACCAACACAAAGAAACCACAAAAACCCTCCAGGATCTGGAAAAAAAGTTCACTAAAGAAATAGACACAATGAAGAACAGTTTAACTGAACTCCTGGAAATGAAGAATCAATTCAGGGAACTACAAAATACAGTGGAAAGTCTCAAGAACAGGGTAGATCAAACAGAAGAAAGAATCTCAGAGCTTGCAGATAACACCCTCCAATTAAATAAATCAGTCACAGAAATAGAGCAGAGAAACAAGAGAAAAGAGCAAAGCCTACAAGAGATGTGGGATTATGTCAAGAAACCTAATGTGAGGGTCATAGGGTTACCAGAAGGGGAAGAAGACAACACTCAAGGGTTGGACAAGCTATTTGAAGATATAATAGAGGAAAATTTCCCAGGCCTTGCTCAAAATCTCGATATACAAGTTCAAGAAGCTCAGAGGACCCCTGGGAGATTCAATGCAAACAAGATGACGTCACGACATGCAGTCATCAGACTGACCAAAATATCAACTAAAGAGGCCCTTCTAAGAGCTGTAAGACGAAAGAAGCAAGTAACATTCAAGGGAAAGCCAATAACACCAGACTTCTCTAATGAGACTTTACAAGCAAGGAGAGACTGAGGTCCCATTCTCACTCTTTTGAAACAAAACAATGCCCAGCCTAGAATATTATTCCCTGCAAAACTAAGCTTCGTATATGAAGGAGAAATAAAGACATTCTCAGACAAGCAAAGGCTCAGAGAATTCACCAAGACAAGACCAGCCCTACAAGAAGTACTCAAAACAGCGTTACGCATGGAACATCATAATAATAACCCATGAATATAAAAACAACCAAAACTCAAAGATTAAAGGCCAGATATTACAATGGGTCAAGACAGAAATCATAGCAACAACATCCAACCCAACAGAATGAACAGTAATCTACCTTACCTATCAGTTCTCTCAATAAATGTGAATGGCTTTAACTCTCCACTCAAGAGACATAGGCTGGCTGAATGGATAAGAAAATACAGGCCAAGTATATGCCGTCTTCAGGAAACACATCTAAACTGCAAGGATGCATATAGACTAAAAATAAAAGGGTAGAGATCAGTATTCCAAGCAAATGGAAGCCAAAAGAAGGCTGGTGTGGCAGTTCTAATTTCAGATGATTTAGTTTTTAAAGCAACAAAAGTAGTGAAAGACAAAGAGGGTCATTATATAATGGTGAAGGGCACACTTCAACAAGAAGAGATAACAATTTTAAATATGTATGCACCCAACTTAGGTGCACCCAGATTCATAAAGCAAACATTACTGGAACTAAGAAAATGGATTAATAGCAACTCCATAATCACCAGAGATTTCAACAGCCCACTGACAGCACAAGACAGATCCTCCAAACAGAAAATTAATAAAGAAATAATGGACTTAAACAAAACTCTAGAACAATTGAGTTTGATGACATTTACAGAACATTCTACCCAAAATCCACTGCATATACATTCTTCTCATCAGCACACGGGACATTCTCTAAGATTGACCATATCCTAGGATGCTCATCATCTCTAATCATCAGGGAAATGTAAATCAAAACCACAATGAGATATCACTTAACTCCAGTGAGAATGGCCTTTATCAAAAAGTCTCCAAATAACAAATGCTGGTGTGGATGCGGAGAGAGAGGAACACTCCTACACTGCTGGTGGGACTGCAAACTAGTTTAACCTCTGTGGAAAGCAACACTGGAGATACCTTAAAGCGATACAAGTGAATCTACCATTTGATCCAGCAATCCCATTGCTGAGCATCTACCCAAAAGATCCAATGACACTCTACAAAAAAGACACCTGCACTCGAATGTTTAAGCAGCACAATTCATAATTGAAAGGCTATGGAAACAGCCCAAGTGCCCATCAATCCAAGAATGGATTAATAAAATGTGGTATATGTATACCATGGAGTACTATTCAGCTCTAAGAAACAATGGTGATATAGCACATCTTATATTTTCCTGGTTAGAGCTGGAACCCATACTACTAAGTGAAGTATCCCAAGAATGGAAAAGCAAGCACCACATATATTCACCAGCAAACTGGTATTAACTGAGTAGCACCTAAGTGGTCACATAGGTACTACAGTAATAGGGTATTGGGCAGGGGGGAGGGGGAGGGGGTGGGTATATACATACATAATGAGTGAGATGTGCACCATCTGGGGGATGGTCATGCTGGAGACTCAGACTTGTGGGGGGAAGGGGGGAAAGGGCATTTATTGAAACCTTAAAATCTGTACCCCCATAATATGCTGGAATAAAAAGAAAAGAAGAAGAAGGATGGTAGATCAAGCTCAATATCAACACCTATGGGAGTACAGTCCTGATGTTGCAGGATCTCAGAGGACTGCTTGGGTAGCTGGGGAGGGAGAGAGATTGTGCTTTTGAGCTGGGCTTTGCAGAGAGAGCAGTGCTGGATGGTTGGGTGGGTGAGAATGTGTGTGAAAGCAAGTCAGAGAGGTAGATGGAAACGAAAGAGAGGGGTTCCCCATTGATCCTGGGACACCCATAAACTCCTTGCATGCCCACAAACTATTTCCTCATCTCTTCCCTCTAAGCAACCATGTTATATGTAAAGGAAGATGATTTGAACGAAACAAAAAGAAGGCAAAGTGCCAAGGAGGTTTTCTAAAAATCCCTAAAAAGAACAATTTCTATTATCATTCTGGTTTTCTATTACTTACCATGTGTATACTTGTTACCTCAAGGCAGAAGGTGTGAAAAACAGGAAAATGTAGGCTCTGCTCATGACAGCAGCCCGTAGCTGACTGAAATGCAACAGCGGTCCTTCCCAAGAAGTTACGAACAGCAGTAACATCATCATCTGAGATTTGAATTCACGTCAGGCGCATTATAGAATATTTTTAAGAGAATTTTATGGGCATCTTCTTAGGAGGAGATTTCAGGTCAGAAATTACAGTAAGAAATTAGTCACTAAGTACCAAAATAAAGCTGTTCCCATGTCGATCTTTATTGTCATCTGTCATATTGCCAACACAGGCGTCAGCATTGCCATGTGGACAGAAGGGGGAAGATGACAGTGTGGTAAATGATGACTACATCCTCCGTAAGTGTCAAAGATCCTGAGCTCTTTCTTAGAATCGCTGAATGGTTCCCATCTTCTTGATGAGCAGCACCTCTTTAAGAGGGTAGTAACTGATGTCATCCAGACTGTGGAATCCTATGAAAGATGAGATCAGCATCAATTCAGTCGCCTTTTAAGGCAATAATATTCTCATCACTTGAAATGTTCAAGCCAATGTCCAAAGCTTAAGTCATTCTCTTGTCCTTTTTATTCCTCCCCTCACCCACAGACCAAGCCCCTGCCAACCCCCCTCCCTGGAGAATGACATCAGCATCCAGCCAGTGACTGAAGCCCAAAAACCTAGACTCCTGTCTTTCTTCCTCACTCCAGTTCCCACTTCTCTTATTTCTCAGACTGTCCCCTCCCCGCTGTCCCCTCCCCACTGCCACTGCTATGTGTCAGACTCTTACCATGGCTGGGCTGGAGTAGTGTAACGGTCTCCTGACTGTCCTCCTTTGCTCTCTTGGAAATGATTCTCCATAACAAATCAGGAATTATCCTTCAAAAACATGGTTCTGTTCACATTACCCCCTAATTGAAATGTTTCCCTGTTTCCAGGATAGGGATCCAAAAATTTACTTGTCATAGAAAAGTCTTCCTGCTTACCTTACAAACCTTCACTCTTTCCATATCCTCCATTTATCACCCCCCCGAGGTCCAGCCAGGACAAATTATTTTCACACTCTCTGAATGCACCCTGCTCCTTGCTTCTTGCATCTTTGTCCCGGCTGCTCCTCCTGTCTGGAATGTTCTCCCCAGTGACTGAGTCTACCTGGCCAACATAGCTCAGCTTTGAAGGCCCAACTCAAGAGTTTTCTATGAAGTCTTTTCTGTCTGCTCCCTTAAGAAGAATCATTTCTAATTCACTGCTGCCCTCAAGTCTGCACAGCCTGCTGTTGTCACATGTTCCTATCATGCTTTCTGGTTTACAAGTCTGTCTTGTCTTTTAGGCTAATGATGAAGGATGAAGCCACATTCATCCTTGTGTTGTATTTATATTTGTATTGCCTACCAGTTCCGTGTCAGCCTCTGCCAAAGGGAGTGCTAGAAGGAGGCTGCAAGACTGGAGGAAAAAGAACTGACGTGCTTCTTTCTGGCTCTTGGTCTACCTCCTAATCCTGTGAGCATCATCTAGCAATGTTCTTTGCCTTCCTGCGTCAGTGGCTGAATCCAGTCTGTAATTTCCTTGGTCTTTGCAGAACCAGCCTCATTATGTCCCCCAAAGAGACACCAGCATGGGCCAGCACGCCCTCCTCAGAGCTGCTTCCTGAAGTTGCTACTTCTACGAAACTGCAGAGTTCTCTTTTTACAGTTTTAGTTACCGAGTTATCTAGTTAACAGTTCTTTGTATTAAATTTACCATTAAAATAACACGTATGGTTTCCATCTCTTGACTGAACCCTGACTTGTTGAACCAAAGTGGAAATCCTTTTTAGCATGAAGGTCAAGTTCAGATTTCTTCTTATAAAAACACCAATGGATTAAAAAAAATATTTAACAAACACAGAGCCACCACATAAAAGCTTACCTCCAAAATATTCCCTGAATTTGTAATGTCTTAGCAGGTAACTTTATTCAAGACACCTTCACTCCTTAGGTCTTAAATTCAAAATCTTTGCTTTAGAGAACTGGCTAATTTCTGTCCTGACCACTGCCTTGAGCGCCTGATCAGATGCCCTTCTGATTTGTCATTTGTTTGTTTTCTGCCCTTCCCTACCCCAGACTGAGAACAGGATCATTTCATCTGTTTTTGTGAATTCCCCACAGTTCAGTTTGAAGGCGTGAAGTGAATAACCAGGCAAAGAGAAAAGCCATTTGCTTGGAGATGCCACTGTTTATGGAGCGGAAGACCTTGGGTGCAGTAGCAGCTGATAAATACAGTATCACTGATCGATCAATTCACCAGTATAAGGTATGATCCCAGTTTCTCATGAGTGCTCCTGTTTTTCTATTGTTGTTTGGATTTAGATCTCTCATAGGAAACATTATTTTAAATTATATTAAGGTGACAGAGACATTCGTAGAAGGAGCAGAACACGTATTGGAGTCAGAGAAACCTAGATTAAAATTCTGAATCTGCCCCCCACTACCTGTATGACCTTGGGCAAATGACCTAGACTCTCAGAGCTTCCATATCCTCTTCCATAAATTAGAGATATAATAATAATAATCACTATTGAGCGTTATATGTCAGACGTGTTCCAATGTCATACATGTATTAACTAGTTTAATCCTTACAAAAACCCTATGAGGTGTTTACTATTAATACTCCCATTTTACAGACAAGGAGATCAATCTCAGAGAGGTTGAACAACTTGCCACAAGATTACCCGGCTAGGAATTCTTGGGGTCAGTGTGCAGAACGAGGCAGTCTGGCTGCAGAGCCCAGCTTCCTAACCATAGACTCCGCTGCCTCTTTTCTCGTGTGGTGTCCAGAACAAGTCTGCTTGAGCTGCCATAACAAAATGCCACAGACTATGTGACTTCAACAACAGAAATTAATTTTCTTACAGTTCGGAAGTCTGGAAGTCCCAGATCAAAGTGCCGGCATGGTTGGGTTCTAGTGAGGGCCCTTCCTGGCTTGCAGACGCTGCATTCTCACTGTGCCCTCACACGGTGGAAACAGAGAGAAAGGGAAGAGCAAGCTCTCTGGCATCTTATAAGCCCATCAGGAGGATGCTACTCTCATGGCCTCATCTAAAACTAATTACCTCCCAAAGGCCCTATCTCCAAATACCATCACATTGGCGGTTGGGGCCTCAACATGCAAATTCAGGAGGGGCATAATTCAGTCCATAGCATGTGGTTACCAGTACCCTCAGTCCATGAGCTGAAGCACTTCGAAGGCTTGGCCTGTGTAAGTGCTGCCTACTGGCAGCCATTCTGGCACCTGGAAGGGAGATCAGAAAGAGCTTGGGTTCATTAGCTTAGGTTCAAATTAGCTTTACCATTGAAATGACCCGGCTGACGTGGGCTGTTATTTTTGCTACGAACAGTTTGGCATAGACCTCTACCCTCAAATAGTAGCAGAACATTTTCCTGCCATCTCTAGCGGTCAACTTGGTGAAAGGTATTTGGTTCTGTAATGTTTATTCTGTGTTGTGTTGCTAAGGAAAAGGTGAGGTAGCCAGATAAAAAGGCGTGAGATGAAAGTTGAGCCACGTAAAAACTTTCTGCATAAGCCATCTAAAATAGCACATGTTCCCCCCCCCCCCGACCCTGCTTTGTTTTTCTTCCCAGCACCTATCACTACCTGGCATATTGTTTTTGTTTATGTGTTGTTTGTCCTCCCACAAAAATATAGGCTTCTAGGGGCCAGAACTTTGTCTGTCTGGTTCTCTGCTATCTGGTCTTTTCCTGGACAGCGTCTGCTCAGAGCGGGCCCCCAGTAAATCTTTGTCGAATAAACAGTGGACAATGTCTTTGACACCAGTTTTCCAGAAAATGGAAAGGATTCTTCATGTGCTATTGCTCATACCCATTTCTGACAAGAACTGAGGATATAATCTTAAAATGTAATCATGAGAAAGTGAGTCCAGGTAAGCGTGGAATCAAAGCTTGTATTTCCTTTAGCTCTTGACAGCAAGTGCTGTTTTAGAAACGGCAGCCAGGCAAGAACTCTCGGGGGAGATATTCTGGGGACAGACCTGGATAAAATGATAGAGGTAGAGTATTGAAGTTAGCACCTTGAATAAGGTCCAATTTCGAAAATTTCTTTTAGAATTTAGTAGCAGGGAAAAGGTTGTCTCTCTCAAAAAATAATGAGAACTAAATCACTCTGTGCTGAACTGGTTTTTTTTTTTGGCTGTTGAGAAGCTCAGAACCAAACTTAATGCTCAGTAGCAGTAGTGATACTGGCCTAGGCTATGGCTTTAGAATATTGATTTCTCTCTCTTGCTATAGATATATATTTTAAAAATCTATTTCTATTTTAATAAATTCATTATATGTTTATTTTATGTAAACCATCTCAAATTTAGAAAGTGGGCTATAAATTTAAGTACCTAAGTAAAGAAATAAAGAAAACCAGGCATGGCAGGTCAGGCTGGTGGCCCTGAAGAATGCTTCTCCTTCCTAGTCCCCTGCAGGGCGTGCATTTCTGCCCCTCGCCACCCCCTCTGATCCTGTCCCCAGGCTCTGGATGGGCAAGGAGTGATCTCACTCAGCACATTCATCTCCTTCGGCCTCCTTTGCTCTGTCACACGTACCAGCCACACATCCAGCAAATCTGATCCTCTTATCTTCTATTTCATCTCCTTCAAGACTCCCCACTGCCTAGAAGAGAGGAAAATCCACGGAGAAGCACAAACTCTCCAGCCACATTTCATGTCATGCCCCCTCCACATTTACGCTACGATCATATTAATCTCCTGAGTTCCTCAGTCTACCATATTGTTTCATACTTCCGTGATTTTTCTATTTTGTCTGCTTGGAAGGTTTTCCTAATTCTTGTCCATCTTAAAAATGCCTCTTTATCCTTCTGATATTTTCAGTTTAGTCAATGTGCTTCTGTTTATAAAAATGTCCTGAAAGCCTACGACATGTCTGGAACCGTGTCCTGGGGTTCCAGGGCTCCCAAGCTTAACTCCCTCTGTGAGTTCCCTGGACTCTTCTTGACCGAACCACTTCTCCCTGTATCTTAACTTGCACTCCTCATCTAGTCCTCTATTATTTTGTTTCAGTCCACCGTGTTAGACAGGGACTTGCTTAAGTTTGTGGTTTATTTCCTCTGCTTGACTCTGAGTTCATGGAAAGCAGGAGACGTCATTTATTCATCTCCGTTTCTTCAAGGTACAGAAGCAGGCACACGGTAGGTGCTGATATAAGCTAACGACATGGCAAGCAGAAAGAGCCCCCAGAACAGGGCCTTTCACAAGTAGGTGTTTAGTAAACACTTATTTAATGGAAGAGAAAATGTAGTTCAGAGATACCTGGTGACTGGGTAAGAGAAAGGAAAAAGTGGTGGTTGAGATGCAGGAATGATGGGTGTACCTGTGTGAGAGTCACATGTTTTGGATGAAGAGGTAGTGACTGAACCTTTGAAGGTATATTTAGTTTGGTTCAATAAGTATTTCTTGGACATCAATTATAAATAGGAAAGCTGACCAAGCGGCTGAGGTTCGAGCAATGAGGCAGAATGATGAGAAGTGTGGACTCTGGAACCAGAGGAGCCTTGGGTTTAGGTCCCAGTCTCAACTCCATCACTTACCATCTGCATAACTTTGGGCAAGATACTTATCCTTTTGAGCCTATGTCCTATATAAAATAAAAATAAAAAATATCTGATCCATAAGTGTTTATGAATTTGAAATGAGATAAGTTATCTAGAGTATAAAGTACATGGTAAGGATTCTATAAATGCTAGTTATCAGTACAAATGGCCAAATAAGATATCAAGAGGATGCTCTAGATTTATCTTCAAATTAAAATAAAAAGCAACATTAATTCTCAAGTAAGCATACAAATGTGTACCAGCCTGCACCAAATATTTAAGTTGAACCATATGAACTGATCAATATTTAAAAGCCTTTGACTCATTAAAATGGCAATATCCTCTTATGGCCCAGTTTTTCCTATATGTACAGTTGGTCACAGTTTGTCACAGGAATGAATTCCTTAGATTTCTTCTGTCCACTCTGATCTTTTTCCTCCCAGCCAGCTTGTTCATTTCTGCTGTTTGCAAAGCAAGCTTTGCTTATTTCCGAGAAGGACCAGAGGAGGCTCAACTCCTATAGCAACGATGCTGTCCCTGCAGTTCATTTGGTAATTAATCATGAACTGCCTTGTGACCAATCCTCCATCGCCTTGAACTGTTACGTAAATCTTGTGTTGGTTTAGCTTTCTGCAGGCCAAAGTCTTTTAATAGGGATAGAGAACTTCCAGGCTACCTTGGAGGGAGAATGGGGAAAGCACCCCGCCATGTGTTGCAGGTCATGGACTTAAGGAGGTGGAAACGGGCCTGGTGAGGAGAGTTGAATGGCTGTCACCAGCAGTTAGGCCCAAGGAAGAGAAAGGACTTGTTCTACTCAACTTCAAGATGTAAAGAAATGGGATCCACAGAGAGCCTCTTTTTTTGCAAAAAGGTAGGAGGTCCCTTGACTCAAAAATAAGTCTGAGGCATGTACTTTTGCCTCAATTCTATTAAGGAGATAAAGAGTGGTGTTCAAGACACAGAGCTGCAGATTAATGTAAAATGTGCTTTCTAGACTGTGAGCTGCCCAAGAGGATATGGCGCTTCTGGAAGGTTGAAAACTACTGGACTTGAGGGTCTATTTCCTCCTCCCGTCCTCTTTTCTTGTTTCTCCACTGTTCATTCTCTAGGGACAGGAGTTGTGTTCAGTCTGTCCTTGTGTCCTCCATAAGGTCCAGCCTGGCGGTAAAAACACTGCAGGCACTTACTGAAGGTCTGCTGGAGTGACGGGCTGGCCCAGCCCAGTCGCTCCACCCGACAGGGCAGAGTGATACAAGAGGGCGGCAAATCCTCATAATTAGGATAATTATGGATGATCTTGGTACTTTGGGTCCCCAACGGATTCTGTAGCTCTCAACTTTTGCTTGAGATTTTAAGGGTATACCTGACAAAGCTGAATATAAAGTTATCAGCACCCCTGTCTGTGGAGCCTGCTTTTCTGTACGATAATCCTGTCTCACTGGACCTGCCTCATGGGTGAGATGTGCGTCAGTATTGTCACTGTAACGAGGACTCAGAGGCTCAGCGTGGTTAAGGAACGTAAGGCCACACACTAGTACGGGGGCAGGCGACAATTAGGTCTTCTGACTTCTGCCCCTGCTAAGTTCTTCTCATGGACACTCACAGAAAGCCCAGTCGGAGAGGGAGGATGCAGCAGGGACGGGGCTGGGGTCAGAGGTGGTGACAGTCACCGCCCGCAGCACTTCCAGGTGGCGGCGCCGCCGCTCTGCGCATGCGCCCTCGCCCTCCGCGGCGGGGCGCGCTCCGGGTTCCCTCGGCTCATCCCAGGTTCCTGTTGGGCGACAGGACCGAGTTCTTGTTTCTTCCCGAAGGAGGCAGAATGAGTTCAACCTCTGCCTTGAAATCGATCTCCGCGGAGGCCTGTCCGCTGCCCCCCGGCGTCCCCAACCCGCCCCCAGTCCCCAGGGCCGCGGGGCAGAGGCTGGGGGCAGCGGCCCGGGAGCTTCTTCCAGCGGGCCGGGCCGCAGGTGACAACACCACCCGGGGCCGCAGGTGACAACACCACGGGGGGCCGCGGGCCGCAGGTGACAGCACCCGCCCAGTGGGCTACCGGTGACAACTCCGCCGGTGGGCGGGAGGCCGAGACCGGGCAGGCTTGGTTATCGTATTGACTCATTCGAGAACCTGCCTCTAAACCTGGACCTCTTAGCTGCGATCTTCCCTCCCCCTCCCGCGTGGCTGGCTGATCACACAGCCCGGCTTAGAGACCCTACCCAGGCTCTCCTAATTAACATGGGACGCGGCTACGCGCGGTTTGGGGGCTGTCTCTCTGTCGAGTGAAAGGCAGGTGACAAGCGAGCTGTTTGCCTCTCATATGCCTCTAGACTGTGACATGTCCCAGCGCACAAGCCGGGCAGCTAGGGGCCTCTCCCTTCAGCAGGAGATGTGACAGGTGTCAGGAAAATGAGAGGCTCCCTCTTCATTTCAAAAGCTTGCTTCTTGCCAAGTGCCCAGGCCCGGCTGGCTACCAGGTGGCTCACTTTGTCTGATGGGTGTGCAAAGGTGAGGCACATGTCCCAAAGCTGACCCCAGAGCGGCAGCACTTCTCGGGGAGGGAACTAGTTAGTAACGGCTATGCCTCCCGCTCTCAGCGTGACTGTGCTGGCACCCTGTAGCCTCAGGCAAGTTGCCAACCCTCTCTAAACCTCCGCTTCCTCACCTGTGAAATCACAGATCTGGAGTTTGTTAATAATCCTGGGGAAGATTAATAAAATGAGTGGTGATACACAGAGGTGAATATTAATCCAAGCTGACAACCACGGTGATTTTGCAAATACAAAATCACTGTAGGACAAAAAGCTTGTCCGATTCTTCCGGCCGGCTCCCAGATCATATTAGGGAACCATTACACAAAAAGATTGATATTTGCAATTTATTCTCTTAGCTCATGCAGCTTTATATTTAGACAGCTGTCTAAGGGACACCATCAATATACCATTAGTCACAAGTGAGGAAAAGGTGTCTGTGAGGGCTTGTCACTAGTCTGCAGCATCCTTGCTGGGGCGCGTCAGCAGGGCACAGGGGCTGGGACGGGGGAGGAGGGGGCTTCGTGCCACCGTGAAATGCAGCGGATCAGAAATGGGCCAGGAGCGGCCCAGTCCGAGAGTCTAGTAAACCCCACAGGCTGAACGTCCAGTTCTGGACAAATCAAGGCAGAGCTATGCTTCTTGGGGAGAAACACATATAAGAAGCTCAAAAGTCTCTTGTCCCCAGTTTTCTTAAGGTTCAAGAAAATCTATTTCCCCTGAATTTAAGTGAAGGCATTTTCCCCCTGAGGCGTTCAATCATCCTTACTGACCGTACCCCACGCACTGTGAGCTCTTCTCTCCCGAACACTGGAGATGAGAAGGATGCAAAAAGCATGGTGACCGCATTCAAGGAGCTCACAGTCCCCTCAGGAAGCTGGACAAGAGATGGAAGGTCTTGCTACGGGTGGCACGTGCTCTGCAGCAGCAAGTCCGGGGTGCCGTGGGGGACAGAGGGGCGTCTAGATGCAGCTGGAGCCTGACTTCTGGGTAAAGATGCCCCCTCAGCTCCACGTGCTCAACTTCTCTCTCTCTTTCCTGAGACCTAGGAGAGAGAGGATTGATCACAATCGGTGATTGTAATGGAAGGAAATTCTGGGTAGGAGCCCACAGTGATGTCGAAAAGGAGGCGCGTGCCTTCAGACCAGAGACTTAACAAATCAGTGGAAGAAATAAAGCAGGTGCCAGAGAGGTCCGGGGAAGCAGGACGGACACGCTCCTGCCCAGATGGGCAGGGGTGGGTGGTGAGAGAGGGAAGGGGGCAGGCCAGGGCTGAGGAGTAAGGCCCAGAAAGGCTCGCAGTTGGAACTCAGGCCTGACGTAAATGGGAGCTAGAGTGTGGCAGGCTGCAGAACACAGGAGTCGCTGAGCGATTATGAGAAGGGCGCTTGGTGAGACCACCCCTCTTCCCGCCAGCGTATTCAGCAGCTGAGTATCAATCTCCAAAAAAATCAGGGTGTCCTTCAAAGCATCAGATGGCCCCAGAAAGTACGCCTCTGGGCACTTAGAAGTCCTTCCGCATAGAGAAGGCCTTCTGCTCCATCACCCTAACGCTATGGTTCTCGACGGTGAGTGATTTTGGCCCTCTACTACTGAGGACACTCAGCAGTATCTGAAGAACACAGTTTGGTTGTCAGGGAGGACAACAAGCTTGGGGGAGGCACTCCCAGCGTCTGGAGAGCAGAGTCTAGGGGTGCTACCAAACACCCTGCCATGTGCAGCAGAAACCCCCCCAACCAAGAATTATCTGGCCCCAAACGTCAATGGTGCCGACGCTGAGAAATGCTGCTCTAAAGTCCTTTAGTTTACAAACCCCACACCTATACACTCCAAACGGCACTCCATAACCGTGTCAGCAATGTCCTATTTCAGTCACTGAGGATCTGCTCACCCAAGAGCCTGGCCAGCGCAGGGGCAGTAGGCGATGCTCTATGGCAGGTCCGTGAGATGGTTGCTGGGGACACGGAGGGGACGGGGGTTTCAGTCTTGCTTTGCAAAACTCTGAAACAATGTGTTGACCAAGCTTTTAAAAAGAAGCATAAGAAAGCATGAGAATTAGAAAACAGACAGCTCCTGTCATGTGCTAAGAGTGAAAAGGGGCCTTTCCGAGTTGGCCACAGTACCCACCGACGGCCAGCAGAGGGCAGGTGGGGCAACAGGGCAGGAGACAGGGACTCTCTGCCCTCCAAAGATGCAATTCCAGTGAAAATACTCTATCAGAAGTCAGGAGTTCAACTGGAATTAAAAGCATGAAAAATAGAGAAGGCAGTTCCTCACTCACTCCAGAAAAACGTAGGTTTCACACAGTTAAGAGAGGAGACCATGGAAAAACTGCAGAACCCGAGCACCAAGGCTGAGGGGTGAGGGGCCGGAGTGGGGTTTGGGGTGGGAGAGCCCAGCCCCTTGCCAGGTGCTATGCTCACCACAGGGCAGGGAGGAGCAGGCCTCTGAGTACCTTCAGATGGCGACTGGGGTGGCACTGTGTCCCCCTCTCCTCTCGGCCTCTACTTTGCCTATTATAGGTCCAGCGCCAGGTATGGCGAGCACAGGGCAGCTGCAAGGCCCGACCTGCAGGGCACGCAGTGGTGTGAGTGTATGTGGGAGAGGCAAATGCAGAGCTGGTGGGAGAGACGCACCCTGGCTTGGGTTGGAATTAGGCTGCTCAGTGAGCAAGTTCCTGCCAAACAGTCCCATGGTGGCCCTGCAAATCCATCATCGCACTCTATACCTCCTTGAAAAGTCACTCTATAGGTACATTTTCATAAAAATAAAGCAACAAAAAAGAGTTAAGACGCCTCTAGAGGGGTTTCAGGTAAGACCAAGATTTGCTCTGGGCCAATAAAGGTAAAATTCTCTCCAGAATCAACAAACAGGGCCACACATTTTAATCATCACTGATTATAGTTACTTACTCATTCTCCAAGTTTATTTCAGGGATGTCTGTAATAGAATCAGGTCTGAATGTTTCAGAAATTTCATGTATTTATGGTGTATATCTAGCCAAGTGAGCAATGAGAAAGAAGGTTTGACACCCAGGAATTTGGGCTGGAGATGCTATAATGTCCACCATGGTTATAGTATACAAAATGCTGGTATACTCCAGAAACCCAATAAAACTATAACACAAAATTCAAACCATAAGTGTGCAACATTCTGGTTCATTTGCTATTTAAAAAAAAATATGTTCTGATCGTTATCTATTAAAACCAGAAACAAATAACCTTCCCATACCAAGAAAGTGGGGAAAGAAACTACATGTTATTTACATGCTGGGCATTTGTTTGGGGATTTAATCTTCAGAATGGCCAATTGAATTAGTATTATGCCATCTTACAGATGAAGAAACCAAAGTTCTAAGATATCACTATAATAATCTAAGAATTTTTTATTAAGTTTCTTCTATGTCAAGAACTGAGCTGTATTCTGGGAGAAAAAAAAAAAAAAAACAGATAAAATGACAGTCTCTCCCCTGTCTGTAGGACCTAGTATGTGCACTGACAACTACATACTGGAAATATAATAATGGAAGTAGAAACATCTGGGATCTGCCTGAAGGAGTCAGGGACAATTTCAGAGTGAGATGATACCAGCTGATTCTTAAAAGAAAAGGGATTTTTCAGTCTTCTTGTCGACTCGATGTTCTAATCACACACTATTGCAAAGGAATATCTCCAATTTCCATGGAAACTCCCTGCAGATCAATTAGAATCCAGTTTATAAATTTAAAATAGGTAGAGCCGGATATTGCCCGATGCATGCCAGTGTCTGCTTACTGCTGGTCGATTTCTGTGGCCCACTAAGAACCTTTTGGGGATCTTTGGATGCGGGAAAACAGAGAAACTAGCTCACCAGCTGGATGTCACCACTGGCTTCTTATCTAGCAACTGCATTCACCAGAAACACCACAGGGGGCAATTGAGCCATCTGTCTCTTCCAGCGGGCCTGTCGCAGTAGCCTCACTGGAGTCCACGTTTCCACGGCAGTCTAGGAAGAGAGGCTAACATTAGGGGAGAATCACTCAGGTCTGTGACGGCAGAAGCTCTCAAGATTTCTCCAGTTACCAATATTCCCTTCCAAACATCAGTTGAAGCTGAAAGGAAAAGTGAGGGCTGTCAGCGAGAAAGCAGATTTTAGTCTTGGGTATTAGATGGTGACAATTGCTGCCATCACAGGGCTGGCTCACCATTGTGTTAGTAATTAGAAGAATATTTATTGTCACATCACATCTCAAGGGATATCAAAGCATGCTTCTCATTCCACTGAATTACTTTGAATAAAATGTTAGTCCATGGTATGTACTCTAATTCCTTTTGAAGACTTTTAAGTCAAGCATTGCCAGCCCCAAGAAGTCAGTGCACGGGCAGCAGCTATGTGGTTAAAAGTGGCTCGTGGACTCAGGCTCTAGAGAAATAAGAAAAGCCAAAATCACTTTGACTTGCCTGGAGACCATATGGAACATTAATATAGAGGGTTCATAATAGGCAATATAGTTCATTTTAATTAGGATCTCACAATCCTAGAAATTAAACTGGAAGAGATCTATTAGGTCATCTGGCCTGTCGCCTTCCCCGTCCCCTGCTCAGTGCAGGGTTGCTCCCTGGGGTCTGTTCACAAATGCATGGTTCAGTCTAAATTTAAATGACTGCAACTGCGAGGCCTACGTCATCCCCTTAGGGAAACTACTACGCAGTCTAATGGATTTTACCATGATTATTTCTTTCCCCCGGAGATTCAGCCCAAATTTCTCTTTGCTTGAGTTTGTCTCATTTTTCCTCATTATATACCTTCAGATTCAGAAAAATCACAAAAAATGACAGTGAGAATGACCCAGTCCTATTTTCTTCTCTTTAGCAATAAAGATGGAAATCGTCCTAGACTGCTTTCTCAGTTTCACGTTTTGCAGGCGAGCTAGAACGTTACTAATTCTTTTCACTCATAGTATACATTCTACTTTCCTCCTAAAAGGAATCCACAAAATCACCAGGGTAAGGCAGTTTTGAATTTCAGTGGTGACGGTGCATTTGACATGATTAGTGTCGCCCTACCTTGTCTGATTCCCCCCCCCATGTAAAACAACAATACGTTTGCTAAGATTTGTGATGCTGTCTGTATCTTCAGAACAGAGGAAATCATTCTGGCTTTTGGGAGATGGAACCTAAGACTTTACTTTCATTAGAACCATTTACCAACCAGGCAAGCTACCCAGTCTATACTATATTTCCTTGGGTGGGGTGCAGTGGCTCACACCTGTAATCCTAGCACTCTGGGAGGCTGAGGCGGGAGGATTGCTTGAGCCCAGAAGTTTAAGGTTTCTGTGAGCTATGATGATGCCACTGCACTCTAGCCTGGGCCACAAAAGTGAGACTGTGTCCAAAAATAAATAAATAAATAAATAAGAATAAATTTCCTTGGATCACACCCAAAGAATCTTAGAACTTCCAGTTGACTAGGTAAGTAAAGAGGTTTGGATCCTTGTTATGACATATATGTCACATATGTGCACATGCATGTACAGAGAGAAGCAGTAGCACCAAATGAAGGAAACATAGCAGCAGGGCCACAAAAGAAAACATATCCCACATCAACAATCCCCTATTTATAAAGGAGGATTGAATCCCATACATGGTGAGACTGTGACTCATTAGGACTTCTTAATTAAAGAGGAAGACCTCCCTGGGTGATTTTATTTCCTTGGGTTTGTTTTTGTTATTATTATTACTATAATATGAGCAAGACAGCGATGCCCTGCTTTGAGAGAGGATCATTCTTCCGAGCAGCACATTACGCTGGGAAAACACTAATGAATTCCGAGCACAGTCAGGACTGAATTGCAGCTCCTTGCCGTCCCGTGGCAGTGGTCCCTAGACACAGTTGCCCTGCATGATTACAATAAATGGCAACTGAGGCTGAGTGAGATGGATGGAAAGGAAATGACGCTCCAAGTGTGATTTAATGATGGAAAGGGCATGGCGTACATATGACCGCACCTCTGTTTCCAAGGACAGGTCATCCATCCATCCATCCATTCTTTCTTTTATTCTTTCCATCTTCATTTTCTGCATGCTCTTCTGGGGCCAGCTGCGGTGCTGAGTCCCAGGGATAGCTGCCCTGGGCTCCTGGAAGGAGGTGGCAGGCCATACATCAGCACCTTAACAGAAAACACTTACACTTTCACCTTCCTTTTCATTGGAAGTAAAGGCCAATTTAAAAGCTTTTGAAATGGATTACAAGATTCTGTAAAGATGTATAAAGTGAGAGAAAATAACATACTAAACGCTTGTCTGCCCACCACCTGACTTTATGGAATCTTAATATTTTGACATATTTACTTGAGATTTTGTAAAATATTAACATATAACAACATAATCGAAGCCTCTTTTGTACTCCCTCTTGAAGCCATTCTGCAAGTAGCCATCGTCCTAAATTTCACATTTATCATTCCCATTCGTATCTTACACTCCTCTTCACATACGAGTCTTAGGTGTGAATCCATGAATAACAAACAGGACTGTTTTATATGCTTTTAAACTTTATATAAATTGTATCTTTTATACCTATTCTTCTGTAATTTGGGTTTTCAAAAATTTAACATTATGTTTTTTGAGGTTTATCTGTGTTAGTATGTGTAATTCTAGTTCATTCATTTCAATTTCTTTACAAAATTCCATTGTATGACTGTACCACCACCTATTTATTCACTCCTGATGCTTGCATAGTTTCTTGGTTTTTGTGTATGTTCTATTACTAACAATATTGCAATCAACAGACTCCTATAAATCTCATATGCAGATGGGAGTTTCATTAGATTATATGCCCAGAAGTGGAATCTCTAGCTCAAAGTGATGGTGACTAGGTTCAAAGTCGTGTGGGAGAATTCTCACCTATCCATACCCTTTCTTATACTTTTAAAATTTTAGTCAATTCTATGAGTGAGTCTATGGCATTTTATTGTGGTTTCCATTCTAGTTCATGAGTTTGTATGAACCTTGAGCATCTTTTCATGTGTTTATTGGCAGTTGATGACTATCAGCCTCTGTTTCGCCTATTTTCTGTGTGTTTTTCTTATTGAGTTGTTCTTTTAAAATTCTGGATCCCAGGGCTGTATTGATTATTCATGTTTTCTATATTTTCTCCTAGGCTTGGGCTTACCCTTTGATCTTTGTTTATGGTGATTTTCATTAAAAAGAAGTTTACATTAACTATAACCTTAATGTATGTTTAATGTACATTAAATTTGTCACTATATTCCTTTATGGTTTTTGCTTTTTGTGCATTGTCTAAAGAATCCTTCCCTGTCCCTGAAGTCAAAAGTGCTTTATATATATATATATATATAATATTTTTTTAAGTCTATTTTTTTCACATAGAGCTTTTTAATGAAATTGGACTTGGGTTTTTTTGTGTGTATGATGTAGTTTTATTCTTCTCAATATGAGTAACCAATCACCCATCCTTTTCCTACTCTATAATATCAAATTTTCACTTATGGATGTACATTTATCACTGTTGTTCTTTATTCTATTGGTCTATTTTTCTATTCCTTCACCAGTACCATCTGCCTTAATTGCTAACACAATGTGATGGCTAATTTTACATGTTAACTTGAATGAGCTAAGGGATACCCAGATAGGTGGTGAAAAATTATTTCTGAGTGTGTCTGTGGAGGTGTTTCCTAAAGAGATTAGCACTTGATCAATAGATCAAATCAATAAGAACCCCCTCACCAGTATGGGTAGCCACCGTCCAGTCTGCTGAGGGCCTGCATAGGACAAAAGTGCAGAGAGAATGCAAATCTGCTCTGCTGAGCTGGACTGGACCCTCCATCGTCTGCCATCTGCCATCTGCACTCCGGTTCTCAGGCCTTCGGGTTTGGACTGGAAATACACCACCAGCTCTCCTGGGCTTGTAGACAGCAGACTGTGAGGCTTCTCAGCCTCCATAATCCCATGAGCCAATCTCTCACAATAAATCACTTTCAATCCTATTGGTTCTCTTTCTCTGGCGAACCCCAACTAATATGAATGCTGGAAGAGCTCTTGATGCCCAGTAAGGTAAGTCTTCACTTTGTTCTTTTTCAAAACTGCCCTTTGTCATCCTTTGTCCTTTGCTCTTCCATATAAAATGTTGGATCAGCTTATCAAATGCCATGAGGGACTCAATAAACTAAGTCCCAGAACTCTGGACATTGGAGCTGGTTCGTCTTTGCTGTGACTGATGTTACTGTCCGAGGCACTAGAGAAACGCCGGCGTATGCTAAGTGTTTGTGTACACTGACTCATTTCAACCTCACAACAACCGATGAGGTAGGTACTGATTATTATTCCCTTGTTCTGGTGGCTGAAACTGGGGATTGGTGAGATTATATAATTTGGCCAAGGCCTCGGGGTTATTACAGGGCGTAGCCAGAGCACATCAGCTTAAATCCATTCTAGTCATACACCAGGGCTTACCTGGACATCCAAAAACTTAAAAAATATTTTGCATTTAGTGACAAGGCAACCAATTTACAATTATTATCCTCTTCGTTTCAGCAAAGAAGAAACTAAGGTGCAGAAAAGGTGCATGCTTTGTCTAATGTCCTATATAATGCTCATTGCAGAATGGAGCTCAAAAATCCCTTGACCTTTCTTGTAGGAAAACTCCTTCTTCCACTCCCACCCCCACTCCCGCCCACTAGCTCCTGCCCCCTGCTGTGCCCATCCAGGTCAAGCAATCAGAACGCGCAACTAAGAGGCCCCAGTGAAGTTCTGATCTGACCGAACACTCCTGTGTACTCAGCAGACCACGGCGATGAGCAAGTGGAAACCAGTTCTAAAGATAAAATGGCTTCTTCAGCCTGTGGTTTCTGGGCTGCTTCGTAACACCCTCATTTCATTTTGAAAAGCCAGTAGTGGTATGAGAGTGGAGACCAACACAACAGAGATCTCTCCTGCCGATAACAGTTTTTGCCAAATGACAGGACATGCACATTTTCCAGGAAATCTGTAAAACAAAAGCTATAAATGCCAGCAGCAGTGAGGGCAAGACTGCAGGAGTGGCTTACATGGAAAGTAATTAGATAAGGAAACATTGGTCAGGAGCTGTCAAGGGAGCCGAGGAGAAAAGCGTGTTAGAAAGAGATAGTCATCGACCCAGGCTGCTGTTTGGAGGACAGACCCCGTCTGTCATTAGCCCCTTTCAGTATAAATCTTAACTAGGCCACCAATGTGCTCAGTGACTTTGAGAAAGTCACTCCAGATAGCCTGTTCTCAGTCCCCTTATCTGTGAGAGGAGTCCAAGCCTATTGGTGGGCTCTTGCCCTCCTGGGGCTGTGGGGGACACCTCATTTCTCTGCAGGCTGGAGGTAAGGAAGTGTGGGGCAGTAGGAAGGAGTCACAGAATAATGTCCATTTACTCTGACGTCCCCCACGGGCAGCTGATGTACTGAGAGCTTCATCTCTCCCCACTTTTTTCTCCACTCGGATTGCAAAACAGCCATGGCAAATCATGTCACTTCCCCACGCACGGGCCAGTCCCTCTTCTCCAAGGGAGGATTATAGTGTGGCCAGCCCAAAACAGGGCGACAGATGTGAAGGCTCATGTGAGGCACACTTTTGTCAGCACCTAAAGCGATTAGAGGAAGGCGAGGACAGGAGGTGGGATTGGGTGGCGGCTCCCCGTGGTCTTGGCTCTGCCTGTGCAGCCCCAGGGGCTGGAGAAAGAGAGCGAGTGAGCCTGTGCCTCCCAAGAACTTCCTGGCACCAGGAAGGAGCCAGGCCCAGCCCTGCCCTCTGGGGTGAGAACATTTCCTACTGGTGTCAGCATTAATGAGGTAATTATTGTGGATGTTTATGAACCTGTGCCTGATTCTCACCTCTCTGCATTCCTTCTCCAAGCCATGCAGTTCCCTCTGCCTTTACCTTCCTCTCCCAGGAGGGAAAGTACCATGTGGGATTCACTTCCTAAAAGGACTTTTCTCACTAGTGGTGATCACGACTGCACACACACACACACACACACACACACACACACACACACACACGACTAACCAGATGTAAGGGGCACACCCCAGGCTCCAGGCCTGAGGAGGGGATGGGGCAGGGCCAGCACCCTGCAGGACAGAGGGCCTTTCGGCCCTGAAGAAGGAGGGTTCTGAGTTGGAAGTGAGGGACACAAACCAGGAAAAGATGGCTAGAATGCAGAGTTCCTAAGGCGGAGAGGTAAGGATGGACGTAAGCTAGAGGGGAGGGCTTCCACGGAGGATTAGAGAGTATGGTTTCATCAGGTCGATCACGAGGAGCCATTGAAAAATCTAAGGGCAGTGACACAGTTATGATAGCCTCTTGGCAGAAGGACTGAAGAGGAGAGAAAGCCATCACCTGCTTTACTCTCCATCAGAGAAGACTATGAAATAGACAAGCTTTTAAATTTTAATTTTATGTGTTCATTGTTTTAGAGACAAGGTTTCGGCCTGTCTTTCAGGCTGGAGCCATCCAAGCTCACTACAACCTCCAGTTCCTGGGCTCCAGCGATCCTCCTGCCTCGGCCTCCCGAGTGTGGCTGGGACTGCAGGCACGCGCCGCCACGCCCAGCTAGACAGTCTTTAAAACTATACACTTTGTAAGAGTCCAGGCCACAGAGCGACCGCGGAAGAAGGATCCCTGGTGCGTCTGCGGGAAGATGTGGCGACAGGCTAGAGTGGGAAGCAACTGGGAGCCGGGAAATGGAAGCTGAGGACAACGGGAAGGTTTGTCCAGGTAGCACAGGAAGCGACAGGCCCAAGGAGGCCGACCGAGATGGGGAAGACGGGCCTCGAAGTGAGAGGTCTGACTCACGCCCTGGCTCTGCCTTCCTGGCAGTGAGGGCGGCGGGCAGAGCCTGAGACGGCTGGGAGCCGGGCTTCCTCACAGTGAAGATGGCGGCCGGGATTCCGCCTCAGAGGCTGCTGAGGGAGAACGAAACGAGAGCATGCGCGGGAAATCACAGCACGCACGCAAGGGGGGTGGAAACACTCATACTGGGGATGGTGTTTTAATTATTTTGGCAGCGTGGGTGGGGCGAGAGGGATGAGGTGCCATCGGGGACTGCGCTGGGGCCACGCCACGAGGGCACAGCCTCGCCGCAGAGCTTCCTGGGAAAGGGAGGCCAGCGCCTCCTCCCGGGCCACCCCCGGGTCCCTCAGGGACAGGACGTGGGCGGCGCCACTGAGCCGGAGGAGGGAGGGGGCTGGACGGCGGGTGATTGTTGGGGGAAGAGTAATGCTTTGAGGAGCCCTTGTTACTCTCCACCTCTGAGAAAAATTTACCAGAGGCCTTGGTGCCTGAAGAAACGTTAACACTAAGGAAGTTTTTTTTAAAAAAAACACAAGCCAGGCCAGGCTGGTGGCTCACGCCTGTAATCCCAGCACTTGGGAAGGCAAGGTGGGAGGACAGCTTGAGGCCCGGAGTTGGAGATCCCGTGTCTACAAAGGATAGAAAGAATTAGCCGGGCGTGGTGGCCGTGCCTGTAGGCCCAGCTGCTCCGGAGGCTGAGACAGGAGGGTCCCATGAGCCAGGAGTTTGAGGTTGCTGTGAGCTGTGATGACGCCGCTGCGACAGAGGGAGACCCTGTCTCATAAACACACACAAAACAAAACACCGCAGGACGAGCCTGGTCCTGGGTGGGTCCGGCTGCGGGAGGGCGGCCTCCAGTGAGCTGGTGCCTCCTGGTGAGGATTTCCCTGCAGACCCGGGTAACATCTGGCCTCCCAGCTTCCCAACCAAACCCCTTTCTGAGCTCTCCCCACCCCTGGGAAATATCTCCATGACCTCATGGTCTCTGACCTGCTTCATTTTGGGTCAGTAGACTCTCTCTCTAAAAAAAAAAAAAAGGTTTTAAGTCCATGAAAAGAATGTCTATTCAATGGGGCTGTATCATAAACCTACTTTCAAAAAAGGAGTCTGAAGTCAGCAAGGAACACAGGAAATGAAATTACTACAAACATCTAGTGGTTCCAAAGCAAGAACTGTTCTACGTAGCTTGCCTCTCCTCACCGAATTCTGGTAGATTCCATTGTGTATGTGCAGCAGCAGATTTCTAACTAGTGACCCAGCTTTTGCCCCAAATCAGCATCACTTAAAGGAGGGTGCATTAGCTGGCACCTGGTGCTCAGTTCAGGTGCTGTCCTTCAAAGTGCACTGGCCCCTTGGGGCACAGGATATAGAGGTGCCCCCCAGTTGGGTGAAAATGCCTTTAATGTCCTCGAGTTTTAATAAACTACACAGTCCAAAAATTATTGAATGATATCAAAATGTAAAAGTCCCAATGCCTGGAGTTTAACTTTTTATATATACTATGGATATTTTCAAACTATTTGTAATAGGATCCATGTGCAAATTAGTCCTTGACTATCTCACATGAGAAAAACCACCATACCTCCCACCAGATGGCTCAGAGGACGACTAGGTTAATGGAGGGCTGAAAGAGGCTGTCGAATATTGACATTATAAACTGAAAAATGTAAATGAGAAGCAATGCAGTAAGCCAAAGGATGTAGAAGGTAAATATGGAAGTAGATATTGGAGTTAATCAGGTTTTGACTATGTCTAAGAAACCAGTGTATGGCTCATTATAACTGATACCATTAGACTAGCAATCTGTGTATTGGGAAAATTGTTCAAAAGGCAAAGGACAGGTAGTTAGTGGTCAGGAAACTAGGTAATAAGCTGACTGTCCCTCAGTTCTAGCTGAGGGACAGTCCCCTTAACTAGCTGGTAAACCCCTTCCCTGCTTGCTGCCTCAGATGTCTCTCTGTATCTGCCAAGTGGTGACAGTAACGCCTAACCTGCCTCCTCGTGGAGAATGTGAGAGAGAGATGTTGTGTTATTCTAAAATTAGTAAACACTAGAATACACTAGTAACTACCTAACGCTGACAGAGCATTTTCATTCTGCATCATTTGATCCTCACAATAAGGTGGTGGGTGAAACCCCATCAGACACTGGGCCCCTTTGTGTGACCAGCATTATTAAAATGCCGTGTTTACTATTAGAAATGAAATAACAGACACTACAGCTTCAATGCACATGAGATTTTTAAAAAGATAATTATCTTTAACAAAAGAAAAATATTAAATAATTCAAAATTTTATAAATGGTCCTAAGTGTGGCTTCAGGAACTGAACTCAGTTATTTTACTGCCAATGGTTGCCATGATCTTTTTAGAACCCTTGAAGTTATTTTTTTTTAATTGAAGACAATTACAATGAATATTTAGGAATTTCCTAATGCTAGCATTTTTTCCCTCAGAAAATAGGAAAACACTGCTTTTTTTTTTCTTTTTTATTATCACAGTACCATTTTCTACCAACACTAGTCTTGCTGTACTGGTCAGCTTTACTGCAGTGGTGACCAGTTCTTTGTGGCTTATGGCGGTATTCGATGCTCACTCACGTTGCTGACGCTGTGGGCTCAGCTCCAAGCTGTAAATCAGCTGCTGGCCCCGTGTGTCCTTTTCCTTCTGGGACCCAGGCTGAAAGATCACGGGGTGTGCTATTCCCACAGCAGCATGAAAGAGCCAGAGAGGTGGTGACAACCTGCAATGCCTCTTAAAACTTCTGCATGAATGGTCCGCACAGAGTCACACGGCAAAGGTCAGAGACGTGTAATCCTCTTACGGGGAAGGGGAGGTGAATAGTTGCAAGCTACAAAGCAGTCCACCACGGCTGACTTCAGATCCATTGTGCTGCTACAGGCAGTCCTCCTAACACACTTCAGCTGCCATACAGCAAAGCTTGCTTGCCACCGTTCTTGAGACTAAGCATCACAAATGAAGCCATTCACAGGGGGCGACCAGAACGGTGGCAAAGCAAAGAGCCATATCTCCTGGAAAGGAGCAGCCACTATAAGCCCCAGTAAGTGGTACAAGGTGCAAATGAAAGCCCAAGCCTGTGGATCTCCCAAGAGAAGTCCGAAAATCAGATGTTTATGTGAAACCTCCTGATTTTCAAAATGTTGGCAACTATCTTCACTAAGAATCAGCAACAGTGCTACTCTTCAGGCCAAACGAAAGGTCCAAAATCCAAATTTGGACCATGGCTTAAAAGTTCTGATCCTCTGCTTTAGGTAATCACTTGAGATGTGGCAAATGGACAGGGGAGGTGGACAGATTTTTTTTTATGTGTGTTTCCAGGTCTCAGAGACAGTCGGTGCTCACCTGGCCCGGGGTCACTCAGACTCCATTAATTGACTCGGCACTCAGGTCCCGGCTCACTTACGGCCTCTGGTTTCCCCATCCTGGGCTTGGCTCTCTGAGCTGTGCCCTCTCCCGAGAGAAGCCTTTCAGGCTGATTGACTTAAGCATTAGAGCTCAGATGGCAAAAGAAGAGGGGAATAATAGGGAAAGAGATTGCCCTCATTTGCTTCTTTAAATTTTAATATGGAGCGTGATTTGTTAACACGGGGGAGGTCCCAAGGTAGTGAGGGCATCAATAATTCAGCAGAGGCTGTCGAGCTGCAAATAGCCCCACGGTGCCCAGCTGATGCTCCTGGTTGTGACACGGGCCACTCTTTCAAGGTGAGAGAGAGGGTCCATCATCCAGCCCATTTCAGTCCCATCTCTCCCCTGCTCCCGATTCCTAATGGAACTGGAAACCATCGTGACAGAGGCTGTGTCATGCAGGGACCCAGAGGCTAACAGCCCATAATGCTAAGCAGATGCCAGGTTAAACACTAAAGTTCCCTGAGGAAAACGGTGGATTCAGGAGTTCCTCACTCAGTGGGGTCTTGAGTGTCAACGCTGCCTCCCTATCAGACGTACTTAGTGCCCAGGATTTAATAAGTGACTGTGCCCACCCCACCCCCACCTGCCCAAACCAATGGCACTCCTTCCTGTTTGCAAATCTTACTTCAAAACCAAACTCAAAATCCACCAGAACCTGTTTACTGAATTTCTTGGATGATGGTGCTTCTTGGCCACGGCCAAAGGGGCAGAGTGGTGACAAAGAGTCTCTTTTTGACAATTAAAAAAAATTTTTTTTAGACATAGGGTCTTGCTGTATCACCCAGGCTGGAGTACAGTGGCACAATCATCACTCACTGCAACTTCCAACTCCTAGGCTCGAGCAATCCTCCTGCTCTGCCTCCAGAGGAGCTGGGACTACAGGTGCACACCATGATGCCCAGCTAATTTTTTTTTTTTTAAAGACAGGGTCTCACTATATTGCCCAGGCTAGTCTCAAACTCCTGTCCTCAAGCCATCCTCCTGCTTCAACCTCACAATCTTCTTGACAAAATTTTAGTGAAGTTTCTTTGAATCTTCTTCCAAACCAGGCCATAAGTTTTGGACATTTGTGTCTGTATTTGCATCATCCAATTTCAGCAAGAATCTCACCAAATTGTTTGGTCAGAAAGTCCCAACCTCGACATACGATCATCCTTAGTATTTTATTGAAGTCCTCATATTCCCTCATCCACAATTAATGTCTGATCGCCCTGCCCTGCCTTTAGTGAGAATCCTGTTGGGTCATTTTAGCAAAGAATTACTCCACCTTTAGTAATTCCCCATCAACTGACACCCCAGCCATACGCCACCTGCTTGCTTGGCTCTAAATCCTGGATCACTTTTCCTTGCATGTAGAATTGAGCCCAGTCTCTCTTCCGAGTGCTAAACCCCGGTGCAGCAGTCCCCACGCTGGCCTCAAGAGTCTTGAGTAAAATCTGCCTTGCTGTGTTAACAAGTGTCCTGAATAATTTCTTCCTTTAACAATAGGATCTGGCCAAGATATCAGAACATTTAGGCCTTGAATCTCATACATCCATACACCTCCTCCCACCAAGATATATGGCCTGGGACAAGTTTCTGGTCTTTGAGCTTCAATGTTTTCATCTGTAAAACAGGGATAAAAATACCTACCTCACTGAAGGATCAAACAAGATAGCACATGTAAATTTATTATAATTATTAATACAGCTTTCTGAGTGGATTTCCAGTTCTGTCTCCTTCCCCGCCTACCTCTGCCACTTTAGGGCACATGTCCCATGGATAGGACTGGGTGCCTTGATGCCAAAGCACCAATGACTCAGCTCCTGTTTTTAACCATGAGGAATAGAAATAGATGAAATTAATGTTAACCAAATGGTACTAGGGACTGCCTTGGGCCTTTGTCTTAGGAGTGTGGGTGATAACCAAGCCCAAATATTAACACACTCAGCTTTCTTTGGAAGGTCCGCCAAAGCATCAGCCCCAAGAAGCAAATGGCAACATCAAGATGTCAGTCATGTCCCAGTGCAGTTGCCGGGCACAGACAGAGCTTCAGAGCCTACAGATCTGCCCCAGGAGCAGGAAAGGGGCAACCGTTAACCCGGTGGGTTCTGCTTAATGTGCCGTGCCAGCTGGGGTGGATTTCATAAAACACTAGCAGTTGGTGCTATCAGCCAGCAGCAGGCCTGGGAAATGCTGCTTAATACTTTTTCCATTTCTGGGTGAGACAGAGAGCTGAGAACACAATACTGTACAGAGGAAAGTCTTGCCCCTGACAAAGGGCGTGTCTTCCCCTCCATCCCACGCGTCCCACGTTGTGCAGTCGCTCACTTGGGAACAGGAAACAGAAGCAGAACTAGGGACGAGGGTGGAGTGGGGGAAGCATAATGCCTTAGAGCAAGGTGAAGATCATGTTTAGTCTATGGTTTCAGTAATTTCCTTTTCTATAGTGCAATTCCCTTTGGCTAATTTAGTGCTTCAGTGAAGTGTAAAATCCCTATATCACTTAGAGAACTGGTGTTATATGTAATAAAGGGATGGAAAACTATCAGGGAGTTTTCTTGTTTTTTAAATTTCAGAATATTATTGGGGTGCAAACATTGTAGTTACATATATTGCCTTTGCATCGTCCAAGCCAGAGCTACAAGTCTGCCCATCCCCCAGTGTGCGCCACTTCATAACCCATTAGTTATGAGTTCATGAATATCCTCCACCCCCTCCCACCTGTCCAGCACTCAATGAATATTACTTCCATATGTGCACCCAAGTGTTGACCAGTTAGTACCAATTTGATGGTGAGTACATGTGTTGCTTGTTTTTCCATTCTTGTGATATTTTACCTCAAAGAATGGGCTCTAGCTCCAACCAGGATAATATAAAAGGTGCTACTTCACCATTATTTCCTATAGCTGAGTAGTACTCCATGGTATACATATACCACATTTTATTAATCCATTCATGTATTGATGTGCACTTAGGTTGTTTCCACATCTTTGCAATTATGAATTATGCTGCCATAAACTTTCAAGTGCAGATGTCTTTATTATAAAATAACTTTTTTTTCCTTTGGGTAGATGCCTAGTAGTGGGATTACTGGAGTTAATGGTAGTTTTAGTTTTAGTTCCTTGAGATATCTCCCTATTCACTTTCCATAGAGGTTGTACCAATTTGCAGTCCCACCAGCAGTATAAGAGTGTACCTATTTTTCCACATCCATGCCAGCATTTGTTGTTTTGGGACTTTTCTTTGATAAAAGCCATTCTCACTGGAGTTAAATGATATCTCATTGTGGGTTTGATTTACATTTCCCTGATGACTAGAGATGTTGAGAAGTTTTTTATACGATTGCTGGCCATTATTTTGTTTTCTTTTGCAACGTTTCTGTTCATGTTCTTTGCCCACTTTTTAATGGGGTTGTTTGGTTTTTTTTCTTGTTAATTTTCTCAAGTTCTGTATAGATTCTAGTTATCAGCCCTTTATTGGATCTGTAGCATGCAAATATCTTCTCCCATTCTGTAGGTTGTCTATTTACTCTAATGATAGTTTCCATGGCTGTGCAGAAGCTTTTTAATTTGATCAGGTCCCATTTATTTATTTTTGTTGCTGCCGTGATTGCTTTGGGGGTCTTGTTCATAAACTCTTTGCCTAGGCTGATGTTATCTTTTCCCCATTCACACCCTCACTGGCTCCTTCGCCAAGGAGGCAGACTGCTCTCCATAGGTTTCCAGGTAGTGAGTGGCAAGAAGATAACTGCTGGCCAACTGCAAGGCCGAGAGTGGCAGTTAGAAATCCCAGGAAAGATGTAGAATAAGCTCTATTCTTTGCTACCTTGCATCATGGTAAGTAACCAACACGAGGAATACAGGGCTGATAGGAGCAATCAGGAAGACAGGCCAATGCTTGGGTTATGCATTCATAGTTCTATAAAGAAAATCAAAATATTAAAGGCAAAGTAAGTGTGATCTGAATATAAAATAATTACATACTTTAAATACAGTGACTTTTACTTCTCCCTGAAAAGTCTTCTCTGTTCAGAACTATCTCCATGGGCCTGTCACAGCACCTACAGTTCCATTAAGGAGCAGAATTTTTTTGGTTTGCAAAGAATTTCCACGTGGAAAAACAATTCATATTGTTTTTGACTCACAACAAATATGAGTGATGGGAAACACAGGCACAAATCTCTCCAAGCTGTTCCATGTGTCCATCTCATCTCCCGCTATTTTATTCACATTTCTGCCATCTCCTTCCAAGGCTAGGACAACAGCCTCCTTGCTGGCCTCCCTGCCTCTGCCTCTTCCCCACAGAACAGCCAGAGTAGTATCTACTAAAGGCTGGTCACATCTCACTCCCCTGCTTCAAACTTCAGAGGCTTTCTGTGAACTCAGGAGAAAGGCCAGACTGGATGATAAGGGCTGAAGTGGTCCCTGCAGACTTCTCCAGACCCATGATTCGCCACTGCCCTCACCCCTGTTCTACAAACTGGTTGTAGTTCCTCTCTCTTGCCCCCAACCTCTGCACCCACAGCACCGTGTGACCAGTATGTCTTTCCTGTTCTGCCTCCCCTGGTAGGAAGTCCTTTACAAAACCTCATGGTCTGGATGTGGGGTTCCATGGGATTCCGCACGAACCTCTGTCACAGCACGTGTCATTCTCCATTATTATTGTTATGGCTGTTTCATTGTCTGTATCTCCCATTAGATCGCATATGCCTTGACTGTTGTGCTCATGTATGTCCCCCAGCATCCCGGCATGGCATAAAGTGGATTCAGAGTACCTAAAGCCAACACTTTGATAAGGAAACTCATGATCAAAGGAGTATGGGCTCACTCAAGGTGACTCAAGCTATTTGTTACTCAGATCTGCAGTTTTTCTGGTTAAGATATTAATCTTTTCTTCCTGAACAAGAGGCCAAAACCCTAGTCATGAAAGAAATGTATGTCTATATGACAAAAGTTCTGTAATTGGAGTTAATAGAAATATAATGAATTGGGAGAAAATATTTGCAATATATACATCAGGCAAAGGATTAAGAGCCATGCTATATAAAGAGCACCAATGAATCAATAACAAAAAGATCATCAACCTTGTATAAAAATAAGGAAAGATAAACATCCAATTTGTAAATAAGGAACTAAGCACTAAAAAGATCCCCAATCTCAACAACAAAGTCATAATTTTCACCCATTAAATTACTAAAAACCAGAAATATTGTCAAAATCCAGTGCTGGTGAAGGTAAGGGAAAATGGGCTTTCTTTTACACTGATGATAGAATTGTCATTTGAAAAAACTTTTCTCTCTCTCTCTTTCTTTCTTCTTTTTTTCTGCGAAAGCCATAGCCATTTTTATTATTCATCAAATGTTTAAAGTTGCATTCCCAAGGATAGAGTATGTTAGTTTTCCATGATTACTATCATGAATGACTACAAATTTAGTGTAGTCAACAACACAATTTTATTATCTTACAGTTTTGTAGTTCAGAAGAATGAAATGGGTTTCGCTGAGCTAGTATCAAAAGCAGGGTTGGGTTCATTTCTGGAGTCTCTAAGGGAGAATCTGTTTCCTTCTCCTTTCCAGCTTCTTCAGGCTCCCCACATTTCTTGGCTCATAGCCCCTTCCTCCACCTTCAAAGCCAGTAACATCAGGCTCAGTTTTTCTCACTCTACCATCTCTCTGGTTCTGTCTTTTGATTTCCTCTTCCACTTTTAAGGAACTTTGAAATTACATCGGGATAATCTAAGATATTTTACGTATGCTTGGATAATCCAGGATAATCTCTCTATTGTAATGTCAGCTGATTGGGAAACTTAATTCCATATGCAATGTTAATTTCCCTTTGCTTTGCAACCTGACACGCACATAGGCCCAGGGATTAGGATGTAGATATTTTGAGGGAGGGGCATTATTCTACCTACGTACCACACTCACCGATTCCAGTTCTAGGAATATATCCTATAGAAATACACAAGTACCCAACAATATATAATAAAAGGTTTTTATTGCAGTAGTATTTCCTTTTTTTAAATTTCAAAGTATTAAGAGGGTACAAATGTTTTTGGTTACATGAATCACTTTGTAATGCTTGGCTATAAGTGTGACCATCACCCAAATAGTGTTCTTTGTACCCATTAGGTAGGTTTTTTACCCTCCTCTCCTTTCCCGTCCCCCTGGCTTAATTTCCATTGAGTTTTACATTCTTCTGTGTACACGTGTGCTCATTGGTTAGTTACTATTTGATAGTGAGTACATGTGGTGTTGGTTTTTCCATTTTTGGGATACTTCACTTAGGATAATGGTCTCCAGTTCCATCCAAATTCTTGCAAAAGGCATTTTAATTCATCCTTTTTATGGCAGAGTTGTACTCCATAGTATATATACCACATTTTATTAATCCACTCATGAATTGATGGACACTTGGAAGTAGTGTTTCTAATAGTAAAAAAATAAATAAATAAAAAAGAAAGAAAGAAAAGAAAAGAAAAGAAAAAAAACTATCCATCAAAAGTAGGATAGTTACAACATTCTGCATGATGGTTAATTTTATATATCTATGGACCACAAGGTAACCAGATATTTGGTCAAACATTATTTTAGGTGTTACTATTAGGGTGTTTTGGGAAAGGAATTAAAATTTACATTTATATACTGAGTAAAGCCAACACCCTTCATAATGTCAGTGGGCCTCATCCAATAGTTGAAGGTTTGAACAGAACAAAAAGTCTGATTCTCCCCTGAGAAAGAAAGAACTTTGCCTTCCTGATGACCTTCAAACTGGGACACCAGATTTTTTTCCTGCCTTCAGACTCAAACTGAAAGAAGCATCGACTCTTCCCAGTTTCAAGCCTGCTGGCCTTTGGGCTGGAACCACACCATTGGTTCTCCTGGGTCTCTAGCTTGCAACTCACTCTGCAGCTCTTGAGGCTTGCCGGTCTCCATAACTGCATGTGCCAATTCCTTACGATAAATCTCTTTATATATATCCTGTTGGTTCTGTGTCTTGCAGCATCCTGGGGAATACATACAATTTTTTTAAAAATGCAGCCATAAGAAACAAGAAGGAAGAGCTTTCTCATTTCATGTAGAATATAGAAGGAGCAATGCAGAAGGATCTTCATGGGATAGAGTCATGTGAAAAAGGAGAATGTATAGTGTGACCTACTTTGTATAAAAATTAAAGGAGCATTTATAAATGCATACATATCTCTATAAATAAATGTATAGAAAAGAGACCGAAGGCTGCCTATTGGACTAATACCAATGGTTATCACTGAAGCTGGGAGTTGGACAGGAGCTTGATGCTGAAAGGGCTTTTCATTTATACTTTGCCTTAAGAGTTTGGATCTCTTACAATGAGAAAGCATATATGAATTATTCGTGTGACTTAAAGAAACTGAGGTAATCAAAACACTAATAAAAAAATCCATTCATCTGTATGTAGGGGAATTTTTCCAATTAACCAAATGTAAAAGAAACTGGTTTAAAAGCTGCAATACTAATGTATGAATTTGCAATAAGAAAGATTCTTTTTCAGTGACTGGAGTGCCCATATCCACTATCAAGAGAATAGTCTCATATTTAAAAAAAATTTAGGAAACCAAATTAATGAACAGAAGGGGCTTGTTAAGCATGCAATAAGAGCACAGCATGTCAGCTGTCCTTGAGGGATGTTTTGTTGTAACTCCGATGAATTATCCAATTGACCCAAACACTTGGGCCCCTAGACGCAGGCTCTCGTTCTGATAAAAGCTGTCTTTCTCTGCCCTGAGACTCACTAGAGAATCATTGCAAACTCTCACTCTTCCGCTGTCATTTTGTGACTTTGCATTAGATCTACCTTTCCTATTTGCACGAAGCACTGCACCATGCCCACTCTCTCTCTCTTTTTTCAAAACAGATTCTATCAGACCATCTTCCATCTCTTCAGTATTATTAGTTTCCTGGCCGTGTGCAAAAGGTCAACTGCATTCCTTCAGTGAGTATAAACTATACAAGGTAACCTCAGAGGAATTTTCTGACAAACAAGTAAGTCCATTCATGGTTGGGCTTGGGTATTTTTCTTAGGCTCCCTGATCTTGTCCCTAGATCTATTATGTTCTTCCTTCGGGGAACTGAACTCCTGTTGACTATACTGTATCATCTTTCCGGCTGAGTGACTTTGGGTAATGCCATTACTCTGTGCCGTGTTTGTTTGTTTCTTTTGGTCTAAAATATGGAAGTCAAGGCAATAAGATAAGAATGACAGTCGATTCTGCCATCTCATAGGACCATGAGAGATTAAAACAAGGAAATACTTATCCATTCAATAAATGTTTGCTAAGGTCCTTTACTCTGCCCAGAAGCATAGTTCTGGGGTTACAAAAAGGGATAAAATACAGTCCTTCATGGCTTTCACAGTCTTATAAGGAAGACATACAAACAATTCTAATGCAAAATAATAAATGCTAACATAGGGTGCTGTGTTACATCCTGGAGGAGGTAGGATTAAGAAAGGTTTGGGGAGTTAATTTTGAGCAGAATCTTGGTACAAGAAGTAGGACAAGGTGGAGAAAGGCATTCAAGACCAAAGAAACAGTGTATGAAAAGGCACAGATACAAGGAGAGAGTTGTAAGAGTTTGATTGGATGTAGAATGTGGCAGACTAAAAATATTCTTTGAAGATTTATAAAAATAACTCTTTGACGCTCCCCTTTAAGAGATGGGTTTATGTCCCTTCCTTTGGAATCTGGGTGGGCTCTGGACTGCTTGACCTCTAGAATACGGCAGCAGGAAGGCTGTGCTTGTTTTCAGGCTCAGATCTTAAGAGACCTGAATTTTCTATTAATACCTCCTGTCTCTTGAAACACTGGTTCTTGGAACCCAGCCACCATGCTGTGAGGAAGCCCAAGAAGCCCCATGAAGAGGCCCCGGTGGAGAAGCACTGAGGCCTCCTGCCCAGGTGCCCTGGGTGAGCTCCCCGGTGACAGCCAGCACCACCTTGCCAGCCATGTGAGCGAGCTGTCTTGGAAATAGAGTCTGGTCAAGACATCCCAGCTGATGTCACATGGGCAAGACAAGCTGTCCCTGCTGAGCCCTGTCCTAATGACAAATTCGTGAACAAAGTAAATGAGTGTTGTTGTTTTAGGTCACTAAGTTTTAGCTCAATATTCAGCATTTATTAGATAACTGAAATATGGAGGTAAGAAAGAGATAGGAATCGAAGATGACTCCCAGGTGTCTGGCTTAGGTAATACGAGGAAGATTCCTTTCTGGAAGACAAGACTTATAGGTAGAGCAGGTTTGGTGAGCGGAGGAGGGGAAGGAACATAGGACAGTAACAATAAATCAGTGTGGGACTCCCTGAGTTTGAGGAGTCGTGGGCTCTGCTGGTACAGACAGATGAACTTGTTGGGCATCTAGATCTGACGCTTGAGGGAGAGAGCGAGCCAGAGCGAGTTCGAGAGAGATTTGCAGATGATTCCGGCGCGGGCATAACGCAGGTGGGGAACGCACACGGGGAGTGGGAAGAGGGCTGAAGGGGAGCGAACACAGCGCAGGCACATGCGGGAGAAAAGCCGAGAAAGGAGCGTAAAGAGAAGCGGGAGCAGGAAAGTGGCGCAGAGTTTGCTCTTTCTGCTCCCGATGAGCAATAAATCTAACCACAGAGGGCCGGCTGCCGCAGCCACTGAGGTTCAAGGCTTGACGTGAGACCCTGGCGGGCAGGAGCCCCGAGTCAGGCCAAGCCCAGCTGCTGCGGGGAAGAGAGGCTCGAGCCGGGTGGGCGCACTGCGACCGGCCCGCGGGCCGTCCCTCTCCCCGCCAGCTCTCCCAACCTCTGCTCACGGAGGTGCCGGGGCTGCTCCCTGGCCAGGAGCGAGGGGCCAGTCAGTTCCGACTGCACTTTTGGGAAAAGGACAATAAAACGAGAAGCGAGTCGGTGTCCTGCGTCTGGGCTAAATATAAAAGAGGCCGCCTTTCAATTCTGCACGAAGCTTTTCTTCTCCAGGCTGCACACCTCAGCAGATGGGGACGGGATGGTCCATCGACGCAGCGAAGCGGTGACCGTGGGGAAAGGCGGATGAATATTTCATGGACACCAGTCGCAGTTAATAAATCACGAGGTGCTGCAGACGGGCAGGTCGCTCGTCCCACCCCGGGCAGGGGTTGCTCCGCTCTCGTCAAGTGGAACCTCCTCTCTGGCATGTCCAGTCTGTTCTGAGGACTGCAGGGAGGCTTCCGTGTCATTTCTGTGGGTCTGGATTTCTCAATTCAGTACGTACAGAGGAGGCTGGTCTTGTATTTTTTAGCTGTGGCCAACTAGATAAGGACATATTACGGGGAACTTCAGAAAACACTAACACAGCCATCAGGAGATTTGGCTTCTGCTGATGGCTACCTGCGTGACATCCAGAAAAGGTACTTAACTTCTCTGAATCATAGTTTCCTCTCTCTAAAATACAGGAAGGAATGGATTTGTTTTCCTAAAGTTTCCTGTCTATCATACCATTCTGTGAATCAACTAGTTTCTTGAAGGGACAGTTAATGACCCATGATGTTGACTGATCCATTTCACAAATAGTTACTGATAAAAGTTCCTGTGCTGTGTGTTTTATTCCTTGGGAGAGTTGAAAACCCTTTTCCATGTCTAGGGACAAAGATGCACTTATGCCTAATTTTTAGAAAAGAAAAAAAAAAGAAGAAGAAAAGCAAAAACATAGACCTACATAATAATTAGCTTTGGAAACAAGTATGGAGATACTAAGCACCATTTTGCCAGGCTCAATATTTGGGATCCATTTATTTATCTATTTATGATTTAAAACTTTAACTATATCCAAAAGGAATTTTAGCTGATTGTACTTGTAATGAAAATAGCAACAGTTGGTTCCATAAACAGAACTTTCAGCACTGTTAACATTGCCAATTTGAATAATAACAGAGAACATTACCACTATTGAACGCTTACTCTGTTCTAACCCCTATACAGAGTGTGTCATAAACATTATTCTGTCCCTCATTATTCACAAAATAGGTATGATAGTACACACTGAAAAAATAAATTGGACTGAGAAAGATAAATTTTCTTGCCCAAAGTCACTCAATTAGTGAGTAGCTAAGATGAGATTCAAACTCCAGCCTGTCTGATACCAAACAATAATTTGGTAATAATAAATGATAGCTAAAACTTACGTTGTAGTTACATCTAGTTCAAATTACATTGAAGTAGAACGTGTTCTAAGTAGCTCACCCATCTGCATTATCTCCACCTATCATTGTCTCTGAGCAATTTTACAGCTCTGTTTGTTGTAGAACACTGATAAAGATGCAAAAGATTCTTATTTAGAGAGATGCAAATGAATAGATTGTTGCCCCAAGGGCAGGCATATCTTGCATCTATTGGTAAATTCATTTATGAATTCCCTATTGACATGTGGTTCTTGGAATTCTTTACACCAGGTACAACATCTTACTGGGTTCTCTTATTTATTAATCAATTAAACACGATATCTGAAATGTGTTTATTTTCTACTTGTATGACAGTCATGATCTTACTTTAAACAAATTCTTTAACAATTTGCTGCACAAATTGAGAGGAAGAAACATAGCGCAGGAGATAGGGGAAGGCCAGCCTTTCCCACCCCTCTGCTGTGATGGGGTGGGGTGGGCCTGTTGCTAAGGAAGCTGCAGTTCTCAGTGGCTTGGTGGCTGTGCCCTCCGTGTGGCTCATCCAGTGACTGTGCCTCCACCTCTCACTGTGGCAACTGCCGTTGAGCATCACCCGGCACTGCCCTGTACTTTGCAGGGTCTTTCCATGGCCTTCCAGAGCTCCACTCTCTCCAAAGGTACTAAAGACAAGGACAATTGGATGGGAGGACAGAGCTGACCAGCTTCCTGGGGCCAGCTCCATTCAAAACAATGGAGCCCCCCATGGCGAGCTTGGAACTGTGGACCATCACAACTGAATCTCCGCAACAGTGTTTCTCACACTGTACGAGTGTTTCTCACACCAGTGCCATGGGACACTGGTGTTCTGTGCATAACCTGCAGGTGCACTATGGTGAAATAGTAAACTACTTTCAAGTCTTCAATAAATAACCATTTTATCATGACCATGAAAAATACTGAAGTAATTTTATTTTCTTACCTTTCAAGATCAAAAGACTTTGCTTTTACCATATATTACTTTGGGGTTTCTGTTCTTGTCCTAACAAAATAGTTTTTAAAGAAAATTTTTATAAGCCTATGCATACAAATCCTATCAGTTGGTGTTTTGTGGTATCAAACTTTAAGAAATGCTCTGTTACAGCCCAGGCGACACCTCACCACGGGACACAGAAAGTGGAAGAGTCGAGGACTTCTGAGAAGAGAGCGGGGAGCAGAGCCGGGCAGGGCCACAGTCATGAAAAAATATAGGTGAGTCCCCAGCCCCGATCCCTGCCCTGTCTTCTCCCCTCCACCTCCTCTTCAAGGCAGTTTCTTGTCACATGAAGAGCCTTTAGATCCCAGGGAAGGTCCTTCTTTGGCCTTTGGTCTAATCTAATAATAAGCACAGATAAGAAACAAGCATTCTGAGAGATTAGATGTTCTTTGGAGTACTCAGTTTGTTTTCTTAAGTCTTTGAAAGCAGATGGCAAGAATGATGACATACAAGTAACCCCCAAACCACAGATAACCCAAACCTCCCTACTGTCAGGAAGCAACCTGAATAATTGGTTTCTAAACAAGTGAATTGGTTCCTAAACAAATAATTGGTTCCAAACAAATAATTGGTTCCTAAACAACTGATTCTCACATTGATCACTTTAGTAACAAGTATTTACGGACTACCATCTGTAAACTCATCATTGAATTGAGCCAGAATCAGGAATACAAGGCCTGCATTTGCCTGCAAGAAGCTCATTGTTTAGAGGAGAAGATCAGATAAAGTAATAATTAGGGGCAAAATGCAAGGCAGTAGAATTTGAGTGCTACCTTCAGGAGAACTAGAGACATGGGCTGTACAAGTTCAGAAAAGGAAAAAGATTAAAGTGGATCAGAGTTATCAAGGGAAACTTCGTGGAAGAGGTAGGCTTTTAATTTATTAGAAATTAGAGAGCAGGAGAAAACTATGCTGAGGCCATTCCAGTAGAGGAGAAGAGAGCGAAAGGCTTCTTTTCTTTCCACATACCAAGATCTTTTCAGGCTGGAGCTTGGCTAGCTTGTCGTTTCAGTCTTCAGCCATGAGGACTGTGAAGATTAATGCCTGCAGATTTCTCTGCAGCTTGGGAGAAAACAAGTCTGGTATATGCACAGAGTTACATAAAGATGTTACAAAATTGCAACATCTATTGCAATTAAATTATGAACTATAAAAAAAAACAGCATTCCTGTATTATAACCAGCATGAAATTAGAAACAAATAACTACCAAATATCTTTCACCCTTAGCTTTGCTTGGACACATTTAAAATGTTAAGTTGTAGGAGAAATAATATTTGATGGATAAGAGCAAAAACTTCTTTCTACATGTGATTATTTATTTTCTCTGTGCCGTATAAACCAAACAGCTGCATTTACATAAAATTCCATTATAATCACATTGCTAACCTGCCATTTTTTGTAACATTTTGAAACACTGAAATATAACAAAGAAGTTGGTTTGCATGTATTTGGTGATGAAGACGCAACATTCTATTAGGTTAGGTGAAAGCTATATTGAAACCATACACCTGCTTGCAAATAAAATTTTAACTGGCAATTTGGCTTCTAGGTAGCATATTATGACTTATAAAATAAATTAATTTTTTTCTTTCATAAGGAACACAAAGCCATTATCAATGCCAAGTCTGTTCCCCAGAATTGGCAGTGTGCCCAGATGTTCCAAACGCTCGGTACCATAAGCACTCCAACCTATTAGCAAGGTGGTGCTTTTTATTTTTTCCTTCCAGTTTAACAAATGCATTATGTCCCACCCTTCCTGGTATTATTGGTCAATGGTATTTTCAATTCTCCCTTAATGTCTTATTTCCCCAAACTTGAAGTCTTTCTAAGATTGACTCTGTCATTGTCTTCAAGCCCACATGGTTCTATTAGTCACTGAAACAAATTAAGCTCTCATGGATTCAGATTCAACTTCAAAGGTTTCCCCCAAACTGTCAAGTAGATCAAGATGTTAATAGAGATTTCACGAGATAAAGGTTCTGATGTTAAATAAACATAGGAATTGCTCCAAATTCTCTTCCTAGTCTCCACTCAGGGATTTACAATGGACATTAGCTGAGAAAAAACTTAAAGAAATCAAGCCGGAAATTCAATATTGTCTTGACTACAAAATCATTCCTTTCTGTCACATGCATGTGCTCTCTCTATCAGATCCTTAGAATATGATAATAATCATAACAATAATAATGATAAGATCTAACAATGATAGCTATTTCTATTCCTTTAGTTTATCCTAGAAATTTTAACATGCATAATTAATAGAGCTTAATATTAATACAGCATTACATTCCTCTAAACCATGTAAGAATCTTAAAATGCTGTCATGCCAATCACTACCTACCTAAAGTTATATGTTATCCTCTCTTGATATTTTAGCCTCACAAAGTAGACATTAATTTTACCAGTGCACACAGTTAGCATCTATGCATTCCATTTTCATATATTGTAAATCTTCCTTTTGACATGAAGTGCCTTCATTAGAAGTTCTTTTTGTGAGTGTGTAAGTAGTAAATTTTTTGGATTTGTGCCTAAAAATGTCTTTATTTTTTAAATATTGTACTGCTAAAGATAGAGTTCTAGGATAAAAGTTATTTTCTTTTAGTACTTTGAAAGTTTATTTTCTACTCTTCTGGTTTCCATTGTAGTTGCTGAGAAGTCAACTATCAGTCAGTGCAGGTGGTTTTTGGTTTGTTTGTTTGTTTTTTCTGTCTGGCTGCTCCTATTATCATCTCTATGACTTTGTTGTTCTAAATTTGTCATGCTTGTGTATTCCTTTTCTCTTATGGTGTTTGACACTTTGAGGAACTTCTTTAATCTGTGATTTGGTGTTCTTCTGGGAAACACTCAGTCATTCTGTCTTTTAATATTCATCTCCCTCATTCTTATTATTTCTTCTTAGAAATAAGATTATATGTATATTGGACCTACTCACTCTGTCCTCCATGTTTCTTAATCTCTTTTTCATATTTCTCTTTTATTTGTATTTGTCCCACATGTATATAACTTCTTCAGCTTTACCTTCCAAGTCACTAATTGTTTCTTTAACTATGGTTAATATAATGTTAAATCCATCCATACTGATTCTACTTTCAATTATTTTAATTTTCATTTCTGAAGATTATTTCCAGAACTCTTTTTCATATTTCTTTTTTTACATATTTTAAATTAATAAATGTATACATATTTATTTTATATTAGATATTTGGTATCTGGTAATTCTAATAACTTGAGTCTTTGCAGGTCTGATTCTGGGCTTTTCTTTTTTTGCTAAATTTCATCCATGGTTTTGTGCTTTACTATGTACATATTAAGCATAAATAACATGGAACCTTAACTATGGGATATCTTTGAGGTCAGGTTGTAAAGTTAGCTCCTTCAAAGACTATTTGTGTTTGTTTCTACCAGACAGGGACATTTGCTCTACTAGATGTAATACTTATTATCAGTCTATGATTATTAAGGTTTTGTGGTGTAGGCACAGGAATAAACAAATAGAGATCAGAAGCAGATGGTCACATATATGGAAAGTTGATATATGACAAAGTAGTATTGTAGACATTGAGCAAAAGATGGTCTATTTAATAAATGATGAATGATAATAAAGAAAAAAACCCTTTTTGTTATGAGACTACACAAAGAAAGTGTATCTAGGCACATCTAATTTTTGGTTAGAAGGGACTAAAAGAAAACTAAATTGAAAAGTAGTTATTCTTACATTAAGACCCATGTACTGCCTTCAGGATAAGTATAAGCCCTGATAGTATATGAAAAGATGACAAATGTATGCATAAAAATGTACCAAAATAATATTACATATGTAAAAAATTTTTAAACTGTTTTTCAGCCATCATAATCGGTGGTGGTAATACCAGCATTGGTTTTCTGTGACTGTCATGTGTGTCATATCAGATAAAGCAAATGAATAGCTATGGGATGTGGTGTTCTAATTGTATTCTCCCCTGTATCCTTGAGAACAGGGATTCTCAGTGTAAAAGAAAGTAGACAGAGATGTAATATAGAAGAGGTTACATAAACTCCCATATTTCTGAATTTAATTGGAAATATCGAATGAACAATATAAACTCACAACATTATCTATCTATCTATCCATTATCCACTGAAAAGGTCTAGAAACCATGAACAATCAGTAACACTGGGCATATCTGTACTCAGATGTGGTCTTGAAATGCTATTTCATATTCAAAGAAGTCAGCATTTATTGAAGAAATGGCTGATTCTATATATGGGGCAGGAAATGAATAAGATGTATCTGGAACATCTTGGCATGCCAAATATCAGGGAAACTATTAAAGATCATGAGAGTAATGTCTAAAGTATTCAGAAGCCAACTTAATAAGGCTCCCACTTCTATTGTATTGTATTCTATTCTATTCTATTCTATTCTATTCTATTCTATTCCATTCCATTCCATTCTATTCTATTCTATTCCATTCTATTCTATTCCACTTCTTACTGCTAAAGACAGGACAATTTGAGCTTCAACAAGGGTAAGAATTGCCATGAATTGGAGCCCAACAAATATCTTTAAGTCCAACCATTTCTAGTGACATTTAAAAATCTAATTGGATGATAAGCAACTAAATTATTATCTTGAAAACAGTTTATATATGAAGAAAAAAATCATCAAACACTCATCCCTGCTTTCCTTTAAGAACTGTACCACTGGTAAGAAGTTCGGGTCTGAGAACTTCCTGTAGTACAGTTCTTAAAGGGAAGGGCATAACTGAAACCCTTCTTAGTGAGAGGCAAAGATATACAATGTAACCAAAATGTCAAAAACAAACAAACAAAAAAGAAAACAAAACTTTTCATCGGGTGGTGGGCAGGCGGGAGGGGGGAGGAGGAGAAGGAAGTGCACTTAAATAATGTGTGTGGTGCGCACCACCGGGGTATTGAACACGCTTGAATCTCTGGCACATCGTGGGGAGGGAGAGGGGCAGGGGCAATATTTGTAACCCTAACAATATTTGTACCCCCATAATATAATGAAATAAAAGGAAGAAAAAAAATATGAATAAGAAAAAAAACAAACTGTACCACTGGTAAATAAAATAGTAGATGAGAAGAAGCATCTATTTATAAAATTGTTTCAGCCAATAAAATGATATTTAGGTTGATGCAAAAGTAATTTCAGTTTCACACCATAAATTTTAAATCATAACTAGGGGTCAGGCACAGTGGGTGGCTCACGCCTATAATCCTAGCACTCTGGGAGGCCGAGATAGGAGATTGCTCAAAGTCAGGAATTCGAAACCAGCCTGAACAAGAGCAAGACCCCATCTCTATTAAAAATAGAAATAAATTAATTGGCCAATTAAAAATATAGAAAAAATTACCCGGGCATGGTGGTGCATGCCTGTAGTCCCAGCTACTCGGGAGGCTGAGGCAGAAGGATTGCTTGAGTCCAGGAGTTTGGGGCTGCTGTGAGGTAGGCTGATGCCATGGCACTCTAGCTCGGGCAACAGAGTGAGACTTTGAGAAAGAAAGAAAGAAAGAAAGAAAGAAAGAAAGAAAGAAAGAAAGAAAGAAAGAAAGAAAGAAAGAAAGAAAGAAAGAAAGAAAGAAAGAAAGAAAGAAAGAAAGAAAGAAAGAGAAGGAGGGAGGGAGGGAGGGAGGGAGGGAGGGAGGGAGGGAGGGAGGGAGGGAGGGAGGGAGGGAGGGAGGGAGGGAGGGAGGGAAGAAAGAAAGGAAGGGAGGAAAGAAAGAAAGAAAGGAAGGGAGGAAAGAAAGAAAGAAAGAAAGAAAGAAAGAAAGAAAGAAAGAAAGAAAGAAAGAAAGAAAGAAAGAAAGAAAGAAAGAAAGAGGAAGGGAATGGAAGAAGGAAAGAAAGAAAGAAAGAAAGAAAGAAAGAAAGAAAGAAAGAAAGAAAGAAAGAAAGAAAGAAAGAAAGAAAGAAAAAGAAAGGAAGGAAGGAGGGAAGGAAGGAAGGAAGGAAGGAAGGAAGGAAGGAAGGAAGGAAGGAAGGAAGGAAGGAAGGAAGGAAGGAAGGAAGAAAGAAAGAAAGAAAGAAAGAAAGAAAGAAAGAAAGAAAGAAAGAAAGAAAGAAAGAAAGAAAGAAAGAAAGAAAGAAAGAAAGAAAGAAAGAAAGAAAGAAAGAAAGAAAGAAAGAGAAGAATCATAATTAGGCTCAAACATCTTTATTAATCAAAGCAGGAACCATTGTAATCAATTGACTTTTGCTAATGAGAAGTAAGTTTGTTTATTCCTGTAACATAAAAATCCATGCTTTGGGATTCGATGAACTCTTGGAAACCATTTTCTGCATCCTTCTGGCTGTGGAAACATGTTCCCTGCAAAAAGTTGCCAAGATGCTTAAAGAAGTGGTGGTGGTTGGTGAGAGGTCAGGTGAATATGGCAGATGAGGCAAAACTTTGTAGCCCATTTGTTTAACTTTTGAAGCATTGGTTGTGCGACCTGTGGTTGGGCGTTGTCATGGAGAAGAATTGGGCCCTTTCTGTTGACCAATGCCAGCTGCAGGCATTGCAGTTTTCGGTGCATCTCACTGATTTACTGAACATACTTCTCAGATGGAATGGTTTCACTGGGATTCAAAAAGCTGTAGTCGATCAGACCGGCAGCAAACCACCAAACAGTGCCCATGACCTTTGTTTGGTGCAAGTTTGGCTTTGGGAAGTGCTTTGGATTTTCTTCTTGGTCCAACCACTGAGCTGGTTGTCACTGGTTGTTGTATAAAATCCATTTCCATCACATGTCATAATCTGATACTGCATACAAGAAGAGAAGACGATACTTCAAAATGACAATTTTTTTGATTTTTGGTCAACTCATGAGGCACCCACTTATTGCGCTTTTTCACCTTTCTAATTTGCTTCAAATGCTGAACGACCATAGAATGGTGATGCTGAGATCTTCAGCAACTTGTCCTGTAGTTGTAAGAGGATCAGCTTCAATGATTGCTCTCAAATGATCATTGTCAACTTCCAATGGCTGGCACTGTGCTCCTTGTATTCGAGGCTCTCGTCTCCTTTTCAAAACTTCTTGAACCACCACTGCACTGTATATTTATTAACAGTTCTGGGCCAAATGTTTGTTGATGTTGTGAGTTATCTCTACTGCCTTATGACGCATTTTGAACTCGAATAAGAACACTTCTTGAATTTGCTTTTTGTCTAACATTATTTCCATAGTGTAAAGTAAATATAAAATAAATAACAATAAGTCATTAGCAAAAATAATAAAGCAAGAAATGTATACTAAATTCATGTATGACATAAACATATTTATTTAAGAATGTATTCTGATATAAAAATGGCAAATTTCAACAATGCTAAAATGTCAGTTACTTTTGCACCAACTTAATAGATTAGAATATCATCATTTTGTTAATATAATTAGAGAGCAATAATCAGATATTATGTGCCCATTGGTGAAAGAACATGCCATCATTTGTTTCCAAAGACATCAAATCTGAGTTTGATCAAGACTCTGGATCCAATTTCCAAGAAATACATGATCATGCTGAATTGCATCATGGGTAGGCAATCAGCAAAATTCAAACTCAAAGCACATCTCAAGTTTTAAAAAGGAGTCATATAGTATGTATATTTTTGTATCTTGCTTCTTTCACTCACAGTAATGTTTTTGGAGCTGCATCTATGCTGTTGTATTTATCAATAGTTCATTCCTGTTTATTAGTGAGTAGTATTCCATTGTATAAATATATCACAATTTGTTTATACATTTACCTGTTGATGGAAACTGGATTGTTTCCAGACTTTGGCTATCGTGAATAAAGTTGCCATGAGAATTTGCATACAAAGTTTTACATGAAAATATGTTTTCATTTCTCTTATGTAAATCCATAGAAATATAATCCATAGAAATAGAATCCTTGTATGATATGTTTAACTTCCAAGGAAATGCCAAACTGTTTTTCAAAGGGATTGTATCATTTTACTTTCTCATCAGCAATGTACAAGAATTCTAGTTACTTCACATTTGCACTAACAGTTGTCAATATTTTTAGCCATTTTAATGGGTTTGTAGTGGCATCACATTGTGGTTTTAATTTGAATTAACCTGGTTATTATTGATGTCAAACATATTTTCATTTGCTTATTGAGCATTATTATGTCATGTCTTTATGTGAAATCTCTGTTCAAATATTTACCCATGTTAAAATTATTTTTCCCTACTGATCAAATTGAGAGAGTTTTTAAAAATGTATATTCTAGATATGTCTTTTGGCATGTATATGTACTGTAAATATTTTCTTCTTATCCGTGGCTTTAATTTCCATTTCTTAATGATGCATTTGAGAAAGCAGAAATTTTTTATTTTGATTAAGTCTATTTTATCTTTTTTTTCTTTTACAGTTTATACTTTTCTTGAATTATCTAAGAAATCTATGACTATCTGAGAGCCATATTTTCTCCTATGTTCTCTTCTTAAAGTTTTTTTTTGTTATCTTTTCAAATATCTGAAGGATCTGTGTGATATCTCCTCTTTTGTTACTGATGTTGATAATTTGTGATTTATCTTTTTTTTTCTTGATCAGTCTGGCTAGTGGTTTGTTGATTTTATTGATTAAAGAATGAGCTTTGGTCTCATTGATTTCTCTAATGCTCTGTATGATTTCAATGTTTTAAATTTATTGAGATTTGTTTCCTAGCCCTCAAAATGCTTCATTTTAGTTAATGTTCCAAGTGCACTAGAAAAGAATGTATTCTGCTATCATTAGGTGGAGTATTCTACAAATGTCAATTAAATCAAATTGGTTGACAAAGTTATTCAGGACTTTAAGATCCTTATTAATTTTTTACATACTTGTTCTTTCAATTACTGACAGAGTAATGTTGAAATATCCAACCATGTTTGTGTACTTGTATATTTTCCTTTCAATTTGGTAACTTTTGCTTCCTGTCTTTTCTTCTGCAGTGTCTAATCTGTTGTTAGTCACATCCAGTAAATTTTTCATTTCAAATATTTTATTTTTCCACTCCAAAAGTTCTACTTGATTCCTTTTTATGTCTTTCATTTCTCTCCTCGTTATGTTCATGTCTTTCTTTATATACTTGAACATTGTATTAATAAATGTTCTACCATCCTGGTACTTCCTGTACCATCCTGGTACATCACTGTAACTTCTGGATCTATTTCTATTGGTTGTCTTTTCTCCTCATTAGAGGCTATGTATTTCTTCTTCTGTTGTAGCTAGTAAAAGAAAAACTCATTGCCTCTGGACATTTTAAATCTTACATTGTTAACTATCTGGATTTTGTTGAGTTCTTTTAAAAATGGTTGGGCTTTGTATGGGTAGACAGTTAAGTCACTCTTAAATCAAAGTGATCTTCTTGAGGATTGTTTTTAAGCTCCTGTAAGTAATGATAAAGTATTAATAGCTTTTGCTATTAGTAGGGATAGTTCAGTCCTAGTCCTCAGGTGTGACTTCTCAGCAATCCCACTAAATGACCTGGTAATCCCAAATATTCTCCACTCTGACTGATCAGAGTTTATACACCTCCCCCCCCCCATGCAAGCTTACAATATCCCCACATTCTCTAAACAGCTTTGTACAATTTCAGTCTATGCGTGTGTGGCTCACTACTTAGCAGAGACTCAAGCAGGCCCTCATACAGATATCTGGAGTTTTTGTTTGTTTGTTTTGATTTTTTTAGCTCTCTCACTTCTGGAACTCCTTGCACATGTTTATAAAATTTAATAAATTAAATTCATAAATGACCATTATTTCTCAAAAGTGCCCTATAACAAATGACACTTATGATCATTCAAATGATAGCATGCATTACTCTGTTTTATTTGTCTTGATAACTCGCATATACATATTTAACTCAAAAAAGTAAGTGAAGAAATGAGTATCATTTCTTTGGTTCTTATTGACCAACAAGTTATTTATTTATTTTATAATTTTTATTTCAAAATATCGGGGGTACAAGTGTTCTTGTTACATGGACAAATTTTACAATGCTGAAATCAAGGCTTTTACTGTGCTAGTCACTAAAATAGTGTACATTGTGAAAAAAAATCAAGGTGAAAAAATCCCATTAGTGTTTGCTTGTCCAGACAAGACTTTATTTCTCTTTCATTTATGAAACTTAGTTTTGTAGGATATAAAATTCTGTTATTCTGTTTCAAGAGACTAAAGATAGGGCCCTATTCATTTGTGGCTTGTAAGATTTCTGTTGAGAAGTCTGAAGTTAGTATAAGTTTTCCATTGTAAGTTACTTGATGTTTTTTTCCTCACGGCTTATATGAGTTCCTCCTTCATATTGACTTTGGCCAGTCTCACGACTACATGCCTTGGTGATGCCCTTTTTGCGATGAATCTCCCTGGTGTTTGTTGAGCTTCTTGTATCTGGGTGTCTAAATCTATAGCAGGACTAGGGAAGTTTTCCTCAATTAATCCCTCAAATAGGTTTTCCAGGCCTTTTTTCTTTTTCCTCTTTTCCCTCAGGGATGCCTATTATTCTTATATTTGGCCATTTTACATAATCCCAAATTTCACAGACTTTGTTAGTTCCTCTTGATTCTTCATTTTGTAATGTCTTCATTAATTTGAAAGCATTGTCTTCAAGCTCTGAAATTTATTCTTCTGATTCATCTAGTTTATTATTAAAACTTTCTATTGTGTTTTGTATTTCCCTAAATAAATTTTTATTTCCAGATGTTCTATTGAATTTTTAAAAACATATCTCTCTCTTTAGTAAATTTTCATTCATTTCCTGAATCATTTTCTGGTTTCTTTGAATGGGTTGTCTATTTTCTCCTGAATCTCATTGAGCTTCCATAAAATCCATATTTGGAATCTTTTCTGTCATTTCAGTGTTTTCATTTTGGTTGGGATCCATTGCTATAGAGATGGTGTGCTTCTTTGGGGAGGGTGGTCCTTTCACTCTGATATTTCATACTTTTGGAGTTCTTGTATTGATTCCTTCTCATCTGTCACTTCTTGTGTTTGGACTTACTTTTGTTTACATAAGACTCCCCCCTCAACTCTTAAGAGTATGTGTGTAGCATATATTGGCTAAGAAGAACTTTGGCTTTGATTGTGGGTACTTTGATGGGGGTCTAAGTTCTGGATAGATATCTTGGTTATAGATATCCTTAGAGTGTTGGTTTTCTCTATTGCTACTTATTTGTAGACTGTCGCAGTGGAGTACTGTGTACATGGGCATATTCCCTGTTTCTTGTCAACAAGGGAAGATGGAGGTCTTTGAAATCTTTTCTCCTTTCCCAGCCCTATGGTCTTCTTAACAGCATGAACTGTACTGGGATGCCCAATTTAATCTCTGAGATAGTAGATGAGGCTTGTGGGTAACAGTCAGCCATGCCTTATACGATTAAATCAGTAAATGTTGCCATGGGCTGCAGAAGTTGTCCTGCCAGTAGGTGGTGCTTTCAGGAAGCAGCTGCAGTGGTGTTTTCTGGGACCTGCATCCAACACTAGTAAATCAGGAGAAGCACTCAAATTCCCAGGTGGTGGGTGGACTCTGGAACTCCCAGCTGACTCTTTATTCTCCAGTACAGCAGAGGTGGGTGGAGGAATGAGGCTGGAAGGGGCTGGGTCTGACAAGCTTGTGTTCAGGCTCCACAAAGGCAGGCAAGAGAGCTGTCTTGGCAGAGGTCAAGGGTCAGGTTTTCCCAGGCTTCTGGGGAAAACCACCAGGGAGAGGCTGAAGTGGCTCTGTCAAGCTCCTGAGGGAGGGGCCATCTGGGATTTATAGACTGGCAGTCAGGACTGGGTTTTGTTCTTCTCCCTCCTCATTTGCCCCTGGATCTCCTTCCAGCACATATAGTCACATGCAGCAGCCCAAACTAGCTGAGCTCACCAACAAGGGCACAGCAGGCTGGGAGTTTCTGTGCCCAGGATCCAATGGACAGAAAGTATGGCTTTCCTGTTGGAGGAAACCCACACTGCACTTTCCTTTCAGTTCTGCCCACATAAGCTCCTTATCTTCCCAGATTTGTTCACAAATCTCGCCTCCATGCCCCAAGCAACACAATTGAGTTCTGGGGTTACAGGATCCAGTCTACAGACCTGCCCCTTATTTCCCCAAGTTCAATCCCTTACCATGCCAGGGAGAAGCATGCTGGTCCTGAATTGCCCATGGAGTGCTTGAGTAGGCTTATGTCCCTGTCCCTCTACTTTGGGGTATGTCCTGTTCAGCTGGAGCTGCTAGTTGAGCAACACGGGGGAAGACTGGCAGGCAGGGAGCGGCGCAGAGTCCGCTGCAGGTATTTAAGAGGAAAGATGTGAGCCTCACTCGCTATAGAAGCCTCAGTGTGGTAGGCATGCCAGCAGAGGGGGAGCAGCCACTTCTGAGAGCCTGAGCTCAATTATCCCTTGGGGTACCCATGCTGACTCAATGGGCACTGCCACGGCTGACTCACATGGGCACTGCCACAGCTGACTCACATGGGCACTGCCACGGCAGCGTCAGCAGCTGTGTGTGGAGGAGGTAAGGAGGGGGAGAAGAGTCTGAATGGAGGAGAGCCGGCACTTTGGTCCCCTTTGTTCCCCTCCCCTGCTGGCAGCCCACCCAGAATGTCTAAGCTCTGGGATCACACAGCCTCCCTGGGACCCACCACCCCCTGTGGCCACCACAGTCTGGGCTGGCGTTGGGAGATGTTGGTGTGGGGACCAAGGACAAGAAAACCGAAGGGCTGAAGCTCCCTGGGGAGGACAAAGGCCCACAATGGGCGGGCAAGCAGCAGGGTGCCCGCTGGCTGGGGTCCGTGGAGAGGGGGAGCGACCCAAGGGGGCCAGCAGCACAGCGCTCTGTTCTCAACAAGTTCCGAGTTCACTGGCAGCAGTGGCTTTGGGGCTCGTGAGGGTGGAGACGCTCTTCAGCAGTTCTAGGGCCTGCAGTCTGCCAGAAGGGTGAGTGGGGGAGAGACAACCCCCACTTCCCTTTCCACAGGGCTCCAGATTCCTTGCGGGGGGCGGGGGGTTGATCTCTGCGGAAATCTTGCTCCTTGTTCTGCTGCACAACTTCTTCCCATGGGGTCTCAGTAGGTTCTGGCACTTCTCCCTCAGAATCACACCGGGGCTATGTTGTTGTTGTGGTTGCTGTTGTTTTTTCATCTAAAATTTTTCCTTCTTTCTGAGCAAGTCTAATGACGGATGTCCCTAGTCAGCCATCTTGCCTACCCTCGATTTTATTTATTATCCAAGTGATGACACACATTGTTGGTTTCCATCCTGCCGTATCACTGCATGTGGCTCAGTGACCACGTCTTGGTGGCAGCGGTAGCTGCTAGTGCAGATATTCTGTGGCTCTCAGTGCTTCCTCTCCCCAAGAGCAAGTGCAGGCCTAGGCCACTTCAAGTTGCAGCCCCTGCCGCTATGTCATTTTGGGGTCCCCCAAATCAGAATCTGAGAGAATAATTTCAGTGCCAATTTATCTGGGAGGTGATTCCAGGATAGACGTTGGAGTGAGTGGGAAATTAAGACATGAAATGGAGTAAAAAGGAATACATTGTGAGTTAATGAATAGGTTATCATCATGGGGGACTGGCCTTAATATTTCTGGGTACATTCTAAGAAAATGGATGAAAAAAATATCAGAACTGTCCCCTGAGGGAACAAAGAGCTGGATTATTTGTTCGCAAGCCCCCACCCCTCACTGGTCGAGGGCTGCTGCTGGAGCACTGGCCCCCACACTGCCGGCCTGGCATGGCCAACCTCGTGCTGTGGCTGGACGGCACTCAGACAGTCACAGGAAGCCCATCAGACTGTGGAACTGCTGGGAGGTGACCTCCAGGGGAAGGGGAAGGGATATGAGTAAAGTGTCAACAGAGTCCCCCTTTCCTTGGAAACAGGAACTCACTGAAATCTCCGTTTCCATTTACCCCAGTCAAGCCCACCTGAATTAATGTCAAAAAAAAGAGAAGGGTCATGTAAGTCAGGTGCTCACTAATGGAAGCTCGACTTCGCACAGCACAGTCATCCCTTGGTGTCCATAGGGGACTGGTTCCAGGACCCCCTCGTGGATACCAAAATCCATGGCTGCTCAAATCCCCTATATAACCTGGTGTGGTATTTGCACACAACCTATGCACTTCCTCCCATATCCTTTAAATCATCACTAGGTCGCTTATAATACAATGTAATAATACAGTGTAATAATAATACAATTTAATAATACATTGTAATAATACAATATAATACAATGTAAATGTTATGTAAATAGCTTTCATACTGTATTGTTTAAGGAATAACAAGAAAAAAAAGTCCATACATGTTCGGTACAGATGCAACCATCTCTTTTCCTTTTAATGTTTTTTATCTGCAGTTGGTTGAATTCACTAATGTGGAACTCACGGATACGGAGGACTGGCAGTACCGTGGAGTGAGGAAAGAGACAAAGCAGTTACTCACAGTTGCTGAATGGGCAAAGGTTAGAAAAACAGTCTGTGAGCAAACCAGATTTTTAGTCTCTTCAGCAAATTCCTCCATTTAACCATCTGTTCCTCTGAGGTGAGGTCTGTGAGGCAGTTGGGGCTCATGGCTACTGTATTCACATTAGGAGTGTGTTTGTGTGGTGTGCTTTTTAAAGGAAGACAGCCCTTAAGTCTGTTCCCAGAGAGGAGTTGTGGCCACTGTACTCTCAATCATTCTGGTGCTTTCCTCAGGAGACGTGAAGGAAAAGAAAAGGGCTTCCCATAACATACGCATGTCCCAAATACTCTAGTCAAGGCACTACAGAGTGACACGGCCACATGATAAACTCATTTTATTGCCTGAAAGAGCCCTGCCCAAACCAAAGCACTATGTTCACATTTTTTCATCAATTCTAATTTTAAGTGAATCCTTAGAAAAACAGTTCTCAGGATAAAACAATCTGAAGGCAGAGTCAGGGACCCCTTGAGGAATAATTCCACCAACACATTCACCCTCTCCACACCTAAGTCCTGAAGTTCCTTGACAGGAAAGACGCCTTTATGTCTGCAATGAGGGATAAGTCTTAACTTCAAGTAGTCTTGTGATAAGAAACAATCTGATTTAACTCTATTCACTTATTAATATTTATTCAACAATGTCAGGCACTGTTTAAGATACTGGGGATATTACAGTGAAAAAAAGAACCAAAGCCCCTGCCTTCATGTGGCTTATGGTTAATAAGAAGAGACTAAAGATAAACAATTAAACATATGATAATCAAGTAGTCATAATTGCTAAAGTCTCACAATAAATTAAGATAAAGGGGATAAAGAGGATCAGGAATGCAGAAGTGATGGGTTGTTATTTATACTCGGTGGCTTCTCTAATAAGGTGACTTTTTCGGCAGAGTGCTAGAGCAAGAGAAGATGTCAGCTGCATGCATATCTGGGGGAGAGTGTTCCAGACTGAAAGATGGCATGTGCAAAGACCCTGTGGTAGCAACATGACTGATAAGCTCAAGAACAGCAAGGAGACAACGAGCAAGAGACCTAGGAGATATTGGAGGGGAGAGAAGTCAGAGGGGTTGTTGGGTAAGGTTAGGAAAACTACAAAGCACACAGAGCCTATAAAACACTGCAGGAATTTAGTTACTTACTGAACGACATATGAAGCCATTGGAGGATTTTGACTTATGATTTCAAATGATCACTCTATATGCTATTGTGGAGCAGGAACGGAAGAACAGAACACTCGCGGTGCTGTTACAGCAACCCAGGCAAGATGGTGGAGGCTTAGACCACACTGGAGCAGAAGTTGTGGAGATGGTGAGAAGCATTTCGAATTGTGGACAGATATTGATAGCAGAGCCATAGATTTGTTCATATAAATATGGGGACAAAGAGAGGAGTCAAGGATGACCCCAAGGCTCTTCACCTAAGCAACTGGAAGGGTGGAGTTGCCATTTACTGATGTAGGGAAGATTGTGGGAGAAGCAGGTTTGGAACATCTTTGGTTTTAGTCATAGTAAGTTTGAGATGTCTTAGACATTGCTATGGTCTGAATGTTGTATCCTCCCCCAAAATTCACGTGTTGATAAATTACCCAGTCTAAGATATTTTGTCATAGCAGCCCAAAAAGACTAGGGTAGACGTCCAAGTGGATGCCATGTAGGCAACTGAATCTGTCTGGAGTTCTGGGACAAACTCCTGACTGGAAATATAAGTTAAGGAATCATATTTAAAGCCTTGAAACAGAAGGAATCACCAAAATAGTGAATGTTGTTACAGAAGAGAAGAGGTCCAATGACTAAGGCCCAGACACTGTAATTTTGAGAGTTAGGGCAGAAAGAATGAACTGGTAAAAGAAACCGTGAAGTAGCAGCCACTGAGGTAGGAGGAAATTAAAAAGAGAAGAGTGCACCAGGAGCCAAGGGAAGAAAATGTTTCTGAGGAGGAAGAAGAGAGTGATCGATGATGTCAAATGGCAGGACAAGCACAAGGAAGACGGAGAATTGAACACTGGATTTGGCATCAACATCACTTAGATGTTAGTGACCTTGGCAAGTAAGGGGAAAATGAATTTTATTCCTAAAAATAAGTCTTCTTATAAATAAAGGGAATTAAGAACCTAAAATGTAGTGAAAAAGAAGATGAATTTATGACGGAGGATGTCTAAAAGCAAATAAAACAAACTTCAGTAACTATATGCAAGATCACTTCCCTTGGCCTGAATTCTGAGTCCTGCCAATGCGTTAAAACATGTGAAGTATTTAGAATACTTCCTGGACATATAAGTTCTTAATAAATGTTTGCTATGATTATTGTATTGTCATCATTATGTTCAATATTCTTATTTTCCCTTTAGCTTGGAAACTTCATGACTCTGTGTTACCACTGCCTTGCTAAGAACCAACCATCCCTGACAGCTAGTGCTAGTCTTATATTGCCACAGCAGGGCAGATTTGCTTCCTGCCTAAATACTAGTCATAGCTTCCTAGTTGTAGTCTCGGTACAGTCAATTTTACATCAGAGTAAAGTAGGTAAAGAAGGGAGTTGGAAATGCTTTTCACTTGGTTGAGTGGTCCTTTATTGATAAATATGGATCGGTAGACACAGCAGGCTGTAGTCTTAGGCTTTAATCTTAGGTCCACTTGGCTTATGATAAAACATTCTCTCGGAAAACTGGGCCGAGTTTGCTGTGGCTTTGGAAATGGTTGCTCTCCACAGCCTATATTTTCTTTGTTTTTTTTTTGAAGTGTTTACATGCACTCTCCAGCTAAAATTGCTGGGCTGACTTTGTTTCATCTGGACTTTATATTATACCGTAATGATTAATCCACTTGCTCTTTGCCAGAATCAGCTAGTGTCTAAGTACCACTTGTAATTTCCACATCCAGTGAAGTAATTCATCTGAGCCCTAGAGTTTGTACTTGATAAATGTCCAATTCTTTCTACTATGCACCTGGGACCTCAGGTATAACATCAAAATAGTGAAAGATTTTTAAAGTTAGGTTTTTTTTGCTGTCTTTTATCCCTATCCATTTTTCAATTTTGTGCAAACATCAGCACAATCAATTTTAGAACATTTTCCTCACCCAATCAAAACTCTTTACACTTTAGCTATCACCTCCTAAACTTAACATCTCTCCAGCCCTAGGAAACCACTAACTTATTTTCTGTCTATAGATTTGCCTATTCTGGACATTTCATATAAATGGAATCATACAGTATTGGTCTTTTGTGACTGGCTTCTTTCAATTAGCATGTTTTCAAAATTTATCCATATTGTAGCATGTGTCAGTACTTCATTCCTTTTTATCACCAATAATATTCCATTGTATGAATAATCCACATTTATTTATCCATTCATCAGTTAATGGACATTTGCATTGTTTCTACCTTTTGGCTACCATGCTACTATGAGCACATGCTTACAAGTTTTTGTGTCGATGTATGTTTTGATTCCTCTTGGATATATACCTAGGAGTGAAATTTCTGAGTCATATGGTAATTCTGTGTTTAACATTTTGAGGAACTGCTGAGCTGTTTTCTAAAGTGGCTGCAACATTTATATTCCCACTAGCAATATATGAGGGTTCCAATTTCTTCACAGCCTCAATAACTCTTGTTATTATCTGCCCTTTTTATTCTAGCCATAATAGTAGTGGGAAGTGGTATCTCAGTGTGGATTGATTTGCATTTCCCTTTTGACTAATAATGGTGAGCACCTTGTTGTGCATTTGTTGGTCATTTGTGTATCTTCTTTGGAGAAATGTCTATTCAGAATTTTTGCCCATTTTTATTGAATTATTTGTCTTTTTATTACTGAGTTGTAGGAGTTCTTGATATATTCTAGATATGTCTCTTTCTAAATATGTGATTGGCAAATATTTAATTCCACTCTGTGGGTTGTCATTTCACCTTCTTATGGTGTCTGTATTAGTTCGTTTGAGCTGCTATAACAAAATACTATAAAACCGGTCAATGTATAAAGAGTTTTGGAGGCTGGAAGTCCAAGATCAAGATACTGGCAGACTTGGTGTCTGGTGAGGCTTCCTCATAGACAACTTTCTTTTCACTATTACCTCACATAGTGGAAGAGGTGAGGGAGCTCTCTCAGGCTTCCTTTATAAGGGCACTCATTCTGTGACCTAATGACCTAATCACCTCCCCAAATGCCCCCCCCCAATACCATCACCCTAGAGTTTAAGATTTCAACTCAGGAGGGACAAAAACATTCAGACACAGCAGTGTCCTTTGTAGTACAAATATTTTTCATTTCAATGAGGCTTCCTTTTAATAAAGCTTATCTAATTTTTCTTTGGTTATTTGTGCTTTTGGAGTCACATCTAAGAAACCATAGCTAAATCCAAGGCAGGCCCTCACTTGAGTGAGTGGTAAAAACCCACAACTCTGTGTACCTTTAGGCTTGTGTCTCAGGAACAAATACCCTACATGCTGAGAATTTTATTTTTCAGAAGAGAGAGGTTTTTGCCTAACCCCCAATTCTCACTGCTAGTCACATCCCATAACTTGAGCCCTGTTACGAGATAATATATTAAATCAATAATTGGACTGGCTCCTGCTATCAAAAGAAGAAAGACAAAAATATCTATCAACTTCTTTAAGATAAAAGATTAGGAACAGTCTCTTTTCAATACTTGAAAACAACAGTAATGGTGCACAATTTAAAGTTATATTCTTAGTATCTTAAAGATAAAAGAGGAGATTCTGCTACAAGATGTTGGGCATGGCATACCTCTCTATCTTCCTTTTTTCTCTTAAAATCTTTTGAAATGACATAAAAGAGGTAAATAGGGAATAAGTTCATAAAGATACTGAAAATAAGAAGTGGGTACATGAGAGTACTTGAAGATTTTTACTAATATCTGGAATGCAAGACAGATTAGTTTTATTGGTAGAAAAATGAGAGAGAGTCACAGGTCAAAACATGAACAGAAGACTGCAAAAAAGTTGAGAATATCTCTCAAGACTGAGACCCTGGAATCAGTAGATATGAGAAACGGAGATGGAAGTGAGCCACAGTTGGGGGCTCAGTTGGAGACCTGTTGATAGGATAGTTGTGCCCCTCCCCTTCTCTCCGAGTATAGAAGGAGTGCTGCCCTTGTGTCGAAGCCAGGAACTACCTTCCCGGGAGTCCAGAAGTCACCGAATGGGGAATGCAGACCCTCTTCTTCCGGCAGTGGGGCAGAGGGAGGCAGAGGGACCCGGCTGCCAGTTCTCTGACCATACACCCTAAAGTGAAGCCTGTGGACCAGGGCCCTGACATCACAGCCAGGTCACAGGGCCAGCCAGCCTTGTCATCCATGGGCAGGCCCCAAAAGGAAGAGGCAACCCACATCAGATACCCAAGGCAATCAGCTCAATGCTTCATTCATACACAGGGAGAGAAAGCCATCAGCACGAAAGGCAAGGGCCAAGAATACCACTGAGGGACAGAAAGGAAACCAATGGCTCATGGAAGATAAGGGAACCTTAAATGAATAAGACATTGGACCCATAAAACAAGAAATGGCTGCTATCTGAGAACAAGAAAGAATTCATAGAGATTTAAAATATCATTGTCAAAATAAAAAATTCAGTAGAAAGACTGGCCAAAGAGTTAAATAAATCTCCCAGAACACAGAGCAAAAAAGCAGAGAGGTGAATTATGAGACTTGAGTGAAGAAATATGGAGAAATAATGTAAGAGGGCCTAAATCTACCCAGTGTGATTTCCAAAAGGTTAGGAATTTTTCCAAGAAAAAAAGAATGAAGGACATTTTCCCATAGAAGAGTCTTATGAAAAGAAGCTCCTATAACATATTCAGCAAAATTATTTTTTAAAAACGATTCACACTTATATATATCCTTGTAAAATTTCTTCTGCCAAGGCTGAAGATAAGAATTGAATGGAATTGATTATATAATGAATAGTATTATTCTTTAACTATAATATTATAAATTCTGGCTATTTTTAGACTTAACAAATAGCCAAAATACAGAAAGATAAATTATACTTATATAAGGAAGTATAAGTTCTATAAATTTTGACAGTGTGAAATAAACTGTGTGATGAACTGAAGCTATGACATTGGGGGTGGCCATAAGGCAAGAAGAGGGGGGCAGTTAGGTAGAGCTGTTAACTCCCTAATTGTCTCAGAGGGAAGTGAAGAGACACTGTCTAAAATTGATGAATCAAGAAATAGAAAGCTGAATATATTATGTTAAGTTATAGAAGCATCTTACAGAATAATAGAACACAAAATACATCTGGCAGTCATTTTTAAGGGGGAAATATAATGAACTAAGAGCCTCATCTTTTATAAGGGTGCCCAACAGATGCAGTTTAAAGTTGATATATAAAAAAATAAAGGGACAATAACTTACTATTGTGGAGGTTGTTCTGAGAAACATTCAAATAGAAAAATCTTAAGCTGACACTTCTGGTGAATGCCAAAGAGAAAAACCTTTACTTTTTTTTTAATTACTCTCCAATACCAACTGAATTTTTAAAAGCCATGTGCCCATCCTTTTAAAAGTGATATTTTTAATTTAAAAATAGTTTTGAGAGAAAGAACAGAATTTTAGGACAGAAAAAAATTATCCAACAGTTTGCAATTACATACTGCCTACCAGCAAGGACCGTCAAACATTTTGCAAACATTATCTGATGGTGAGTGTCAGAATCTACATTTGCCAGATGGAGAAATTCAGACAAAGATGGAAGTGACTTGCCCATTTTCAGTGCATCTGTGACCAAGCCAGTGATAAAACCCAGGCTTCCAGGAGTCTGAGTCCAAAGACAGATTTGGATCAATTTCTCCGTAGAAAACCCACCACATATTGGTATGACGATCATTAAGGAAGAAATCCAAACTAATAAATGGCACACTCTGTGTTTAGAGCTTGGAAAATGCTTGTATTTTTCCATCCAATAACCTGGTGCCAAAATGCACACTGCCTGTCAAAAAAAAAGGCCAGTGCTTTTCTGAAGCACCTGATGGGAATATATATTATGTTGAGGAGTTGTGCCTGCAAAGATAAAAAATGACAATCACTATAAAAAGCACAATTAATTTTTAAGTCTCTTAATACAAGTACTCTGTCTCACTATGTATACAAAGATTTCTGCCATTCTGTGGCCGCTTAGGAAACAATCTATGGTTAATTAGCTTGACAAATAATTCTGATTATTCTGCCATATGCTTCTCTTATTAATGCAGATTACTAGCACAGGTGGAAAAGAGAATAAAACATTTGACTGGTCTGGCATCATTTCTCCTATTGGTTTTACTCTTAATGCAAATTTTTAAATTTTTTTTTTTGGCTTGGCTTTCCTATTTATTTAATAGTTAGAGGAATCATTAAATGCTTATGGTAGTTTTCTTTTGTTTTGTAGTGTAGTTTCCTCCCCTATCATCCTACTCCCCAGCCACACTCAAACACTTCTGAAAACAGGCCCCTACCAGATGATACTGGTCCAAATGGCCAAAGTGAGAACTACACCAAAGGATGTGCAGTCTATGGAAGGTAAGCATTGGACCACGGCTACTGCAGAGCTCGCAGGAGAATCTGAAGAGAGAGCAACGAGAGTCCAGAGCAGTCTGGCTGGTTTCTTAAGCAAAGGAAGGACAGATCCAGGAGCGGTTGGCGGCCATGTTTTTTAGTGTGGTCTGAGAAACAGGAATGGAGAAGAAAGTGGACAGAGAAGAGCAGAGGTGAGGGATGAATAGGCCATCAGCACAGAAGAATTAATCCTTCTATTTTTATTGTAGTAATACTTAACATAAAATTTATCATTTTAACCCTTTTTGAGTGTACAGTTCAGTGGCACCAAGTACATTCATATTGCTGTGCAACCGTCACCACCAGCCAGCTCCAAAACTTCTTCATCTTCCCAAATTGAAACGCCATACGCATTAAAGGGAGACCCCATTCCAACAGCCCTCCAGCCCCTGGTAACTCTGATTCTACTTTCTTTCACTGTGAATTTGACAATCCTAGGAATGAATTATTCTTTCCAGGGTACTTCTGAGTGTTGTGCCAATAGTTCGTTGTCTTCCAGATCCAAATTCCCCCTTGAATACATGCTCTGCTACGATGGATGAATTCCGTGGAGCAGCACGTGAGGCTTTCTCAGTAGAGGCACTGGAGGGACAGAGCAGGAGAGCCCTCCTGCTGTGACTCGTGGCAGAACCCCCAGTCAGTGCCGTGGTGTGGAAACACCCGGTGGTGCTCTGACCCAGCTACAAGGCCCAGAACTCACCGTCCCTTGGGAAGCTTGCAGCCCTGGCCTGGCCTCATGCCCACCTCCTCATGGCCCTCTTGACACAGACACCGTGGGCTCCAGGCCTGTCTGCAATGATGTCCTGACTCCCTCTGCACACCCATGTGCCAAACCATTGGCTGCAATTTTCCTATGTCCCACTTTGCCCTGGAGGTTTGCTTCCTGCCTGCCCAGTGACTGCAGACCAGCCCTGGCCTGGGCAAATCAGCAAACTTCTCTGCCTTCCAGTGGCTGCAATCCCAGCCTTGGGGAGGGAGTCTCCCTTTATGTTTATCCCTCCTTAGGTACTCTCCCTCAGCCTTAGGTCATAAGAGTTATCTGACAGCTTATAATTGCTCTTCTATCATAGTTTTTAAAAGTTTGCATTAAACTTTCCCTGTTTAAGTCGCTGTGTGGTTTCTGCCCCCGATGGACCCAGACTGATACAAAAGCGAAAGAGGCAGGGTGACAGGTGACAACTGGATAGATCTGCACAACCAGGAGTGTGTGGTCACCTACCATAGAGGTGGGAGGGGAGGTCCTGGCTGCATTTGAGGCTCTGACTTTAGTTTGTGTCTGAAGTTCAGCTATCTACTTGCACTTGGGTTTTGAGACAGACATATTTCCTTAAAATAAATTCTATCTCTTTGTTGTTAGAGAGCCAGGGTGCGTTTCTGTTATTTGCAATGCAAAAAGTCATCATTAATAAATATGCAATTTCACATTCTCTTAAATATGGCTGGATAAAGATGGACTATTCTAGAAGGAGGAAAAAGAAAGGAAGGGAGATTACACGCTGGGGATTAACATGAGAGCAAATTCCAGTTCTTTAAGAATTCAGCCCGGCTTGATTGATGCTGACGTTAGGGCTTCAGGGGCTGTGACTCATTCCTGCCGTCTCTGATCAATGGGGAACTCACACGACGGGCGCTAAACAGGGCTCTGGCCGAGTGATTCTTAATGCAGGAGAATACGGCTTAGGTCAAATGAGGCCTCCTCTTCCCACCAGCCCTCGAGGACGGCTCACCTGGCATATCTGACAGGAGAGTTAGGTGTGCCCGAGGTCACCTGCCCGCCAGCTGTAAGGACCACGGCTGCCTCACACCTGCCAGGTGGGGCACAGTGGAAGCCCCCAGCTGGGCAGTGCACTCCAGGCGAAGGCAACACCCGGGGCCGGCTTTGCTCCGCAGGGTAAATCCCGCCCGCTAGAAAAGCACGGCCCTACACTGCTGGTGGGACTGCAAACTAGTTCAACCTCTATGGAAAGCAATATGGAGATACCTTAAAGCGATACAAGTGAATCTACCATTTGATCAAGCAATCCCATTGCTGGGCATCTACCCAAATGATCCAATGACACTCTACAAAAAAGACACCTGCACTCGAATGTTTATAGCAGCACAATTCATAATTGCAAGGCTGTGGAAACAGCCCAAGTGCCCATCAATCCAAGAATGGATTAATAAAATGTGGTATATGTATACCATGGAGTACTATTCAGCTCTAAGAAACAATGGTGATATAGCACATCTTATATTTTCCTGGTTAGAGCTGGAACCCATACTACTAAGTGAAGTATCCCAAGAATGGAAAAACAAGCACCAGATATATTCTCCAGCAAACTGGTATTAACTGAGTAGCACCTAAGTGGACACATAGGTGCTATAGTAATAGGGTATTGGGGAGGGGGGGTGGGGGGGTCGGGTATATACATACATAACGAGTGATAGGCGCACCATCTGAGGGATGGTCGTGCTGGAGACTCAGACTTGTGGGGGGAGGGGGGAAGGGCATTTATTGAAACTTTAAAATGTGTACCCCCATAATATGCCGAAATAAAAAAAAAAATCAAAAAAAAAAAAGAAAAAAAAGAAAAGCACGGCCCGGTCACCGTTAGACGTTCACCCATCACACTCGCCAGTTCTGTCTGGAGGGGAGCGGACATGGAGGGGGAAGGATGCGGGACCTCCCTTCCCTGCGCTTCCCTCACATGAAGATACGACTGAAATGTTGGTGTCCGGCCCCTCCTCCACAAGCCAAGGTGGGGATTTAGGGAGACAAGAGCACAAATATTCCTCCCTTCCAATGGTTACTTTTCCCTCTTCTATCCAAGTAGGTTTTTTTTTTTAAGTCTGCATAATTTGATGGATTATGCTAATCAGGTATAGAATCATCTTTATCTTTCAAAGTGCCTTTTTTCACAGTAAAAAAAAATCATACATCAACCTTTAGCAGAGTATGCGACTTGAGATGCTTTTGCTATGAATGGAGTGGATACAAGTGGATCCTTCCGCCCTCTTTCATCTAGAAGTTCCAAGTTGGATAGGGCACGGTCTCTGCCTTCTAGAAAGTGGGGCACCTCTATTCGTATTGTGTTTCTCTGGGCGCTGTGATGGGCAACAGTGATGGCCTTGGGCTCTGGCCAATCCGAATGGAGGTGAAACAAGAGTGGTTGCCGCAACCCATCAGCGCACAGCTAGTGTGCGACACGCTGGCTGCACCCGCTGACCGGGCCGGGCCTGGGTCTGTGAGTGCCCCAGCCTCAGAAGGTAGAAAGGACTATGGGAGAGGCCCTGGCGGCTCTAACTTCAGCCACATTGATTACGTCCAAAGATACCGGAAAAAACAAAAACAAAAAAACAGTAAGCAGTTGGGGAATTTTCAAAAATATTTCCCCTTTGGCCAGGCATGGTGGCTCGTGCCTGTAATCCTAGCACTTTGGGAGGCCAAGGTGGGAGGATTGCTTGAGACCAAGAGTTCAAGACCAGCCTGAGCAAGAGTGAGACGCCATCTCTACTAAAAATAGAAAAATTAGCCCAGCATAGTGGTGCATGCCTGTAGTCCCAGCTACTCAGGAGGCTGAGGCAGGAGGATTGCTTGAGGTTGCAGCAAGCTATGATGAGGCCACTGCTTGGGCAACAGTCTAGGCAATAGAGTGAGACCCTGTGTCAAAAAAAAAAAAAAAAAAAAAAAAAAAAAAAAGGAGTATTTCCCCTGAAGCCTATTCCTCCTATAGCTTTAACCATCTCGGTACATTGTGACAGTTTTTCTAGTTACTCTGGCCACACCCTTTAGAGTCATCAATTTCTCCTCTTTTACTCTAATATCCCACATTTGCACTGTAAGCGAATCTTGGCCACTCCACCTTCCAAATATGTCCAGAATTTGACCACTTCTCAGCACCTCTATTACTACTTTCTTGATCAAGTCACCATGATTTCTTGCCTGGATGACTACAGTAACCTCCCACTGGTCTCCTGCCCCACTTCAGTCTAGCCTCACTCTCACAGCCAGCGTGATTCCATTCAAACAGAGGTCTGGCGGTGGTGCCCCCCTCCTGGACACTCCCCAGTGGCTTCTCGTCTCAGAGTAAAAGCCAGGGGACTTGCGCTGGCCTGTGCGACTCAGACCATCCCGACGCCCATCGCCTCTCTGTGTGTCCTACTCGCTCAAGGTGATAGACTAACGCAAAGACTGGTCCCAATCTCCCACCCTTCACTATCGTCACACCCTTTGCAATGTGACTCTGAACTCTTCCCATGAAGAAGTGGAGTTTATTCGCCGTCCCTTGAGACCGCACTGGCTTTGCTCTGCAGAGTAAGCTGGTCTTACGCATGGCTTTGGACAATAGAACGTGGCAGAAGTAATGTCGTTTCATTCTGAACCTGGGCCTCCCAAGGTTGTGTGCTCTCTCTTGTCTCTCTCTCTCTCTCTCTCTTTCTCCCTCAGACCTTTCTATGCCATGAGAGCAGAATATTCACCTCCTAGTGGATGGGAGACACAGAGATGTGGAGCAGAGCTAAATAGACCAGTTGTTTCATCCAAAGTCCAAGATATGTGGTCTAGCTCCCTCCTACCTCCATCAACTCACCTATTCTCATTCTCTCTGCTCACTCTCCAGTCTTCCAGTTTCTTACATAGTCGTGACCTCAGGACCTTTACACAAGCTGTTCCCCCCTCCTGGGAGGAGCACTCTCTATCATCTCTCCGCCTGATCAACACTTACTCGTCCTCCTGTTCTCATCATAGCAAGGGCCATTTCCTCAGTCTTCCAGAATCCCCAGGCTCAAGGTTCTCTGATAGTCTGTGCTTTTTGTTTTAGGCACACAATGTAGTTTATAATCCCGAGTTTGTGTAATTACTTGTTTAATGCCTGCTTTCCCCAACATACTGTAAGCTCAGTGAAGACCTAAAACTATCGAAAGACAGATGATTTGTCTAAGTGTGGCCTGAGGTTCAGATAAGCCGTTTGTAGGGGAGAAACTGATCGTGTCATACAGGAAACAACCATGAATAAAGGGCTTCTTCATAATGATTTGAGTCTTCCAGGAAAGACTCAACTCTAATGGTATTTTTGTTCCTTTCTAAAGCCACAGAGGTCTATAAACCACCCATTAGCAGCAGAAGACAGAATATTTACAGTCCAAGGGGGTTGTGTTGAAGAAAAGTACCTCTCGTCGTTCTTGCACTGTCATGATTTATGCAATCAAGTATTGCATTAGACACCAGCTATTTTAAACAGAAATGGACACGGCAAGAGAAAGAGAAAGTGTTGATTAACTCTAGGTAGTGGCTCAGTCTTCTATCGCTGTGCACAAATGACCACAAATAGCAAATTAAAACAAGACAAAAATGTATGACCTCACAGTTTCCATGGATCAGGAGTCCGAGCACAGTCTCGCTGGGCCCTCTGCTCGGGGTGTCACAAGGCAGCCATCAAGATGCCACTGTGCTGCAGTTCTCCGAGACTCGAGGTCTTCTTCCGAGGCCCTCCTCCAAGCTCCTTCAGGCTGTTGGCAAGATGCAGTTGCCTGTGCTTGTGCGGATGAGTCCTCCTTGTCTGCTAGCTGCTGGCTGGGGATCCCGCTCAGCCACTGTCATTCCTTGCCACGTGGCGACCACGCTGTTCACAGCACGGATGGTACTTTCCTCCAGGCCAGCAGGAGCGGACCTCTCTGACTTCCTCTCCCCTCTGCCCTGCGCCCACTGGAGAAAGCGCTCTGCTTTTAAAAGGCTCACCTAAGAAGGTCGGGTCTGCCCAAGATAGTCTCTCTTTGCTACATAACTTAATGTAACCACAAGGGTAGTGTCTCATCATAGTCACAGGTTCCAGTCACCCTGCAGAGAGCACGGAATGGACAGCAGGAGTGGGATGTTGGGGGATGTTTTAGAATCCTGCCTGCCACGGGACAGCTAATGATACAGGGTATTAAGCGTGCATCCATTGCCAGCGCTGTGTTAAGAGCTTTTTAGCATTTAATCTTTAAAACAATCCATGATTGTTTCTATTTTGTTTCAATTTCTTTTTTTTTTTTTCTTTCTTTCTTTCTTTCTTTCTTTCTTTCTTTCTTTCTTTCTTTCTTTCTTTCTTTCTTTCTTTTTTTTTTTTTGAGACATTTTCACTTTGTGCCCAGGCTAGAGTGAGTGCCGTGGTGTCAGCCTAGCTCACAGCAACCTCAAACTCCTGGGCTCAAGCAATCCTCCTGCCTCAGCCTCCCAAGTGGCTGGGACTACAGGCATGCGCCACCATGCCCGGCTAATTTTATATATATATATATATTATTTGGCCAATTAATTTATTTCTATTTTTAGTAGAGGTGGGGTCTCACTGAGGCTGGTTTCTAACTCCTGACCTCGAGTAATCCGTCCGCCCCAGCCTCCCAGAGTGCTAGGATTACAGGCATGAGCCACCACGCCTGGCCCCATTTCTGATTGTATTAACTTTCCTTGTTTTATAGATGGAGAACCAGAGGCTAGAGGTTAGGTGACTTTACCCCATTGCACACAATCAGTAAGAAGCATAACCTAGATTTTGAACTCTTTTTGACTCTAGAAAACCCTTCTTCTCCCCTTGGCATTGTCAAAGCTGGTTCTCCTGTAACCACGGGAATGATGATTATCCCTGTTTTATGGATGTAAACACTGCTGTGGGAGATCAACAAGGTCGGGCCACCCAGTTAGTAAGTGATAGTGAGGCCTTCAATCTAACGCTGTGGGCATCCCACGGAATCGAGGGACACTCCCAGATTGCTTGTCAGCTAGAGGAAAAGTTAGCAATGAAACTTCCCCAGAAACAAGGGAACCAGCATGTCTTCTGGCTCCAAGGCTTGGTAGAACCACATTATCCGTGTTACCACCTCCATTTCTTTTAACCTATAGTGAGAGAAAAGCAGAGTGTTTTATTCCCATGCTAAGGAAAATTATCTGAGCGAAGGGCCCCTGACAATCCCTCCCTCAGAAGTTTCATAACACTCAGCACCCGGAGAAGGGGTCCCCCATGGCAGTGAAATGTCAGTGATCAGTAACTTTCCCACCTTTAAATGAAAGGTGTCCTGGGGTGAGAGCAAATGATTATTCTGGGGTGAGGATATCCTTTCTTGGAACTAACATTGTTTGTTCATGACTTCTTGCATGGAGACAAAACAGCTTTGACACAGATCTGTTAACAAATACAATTACCCGGTGCCAATGCCCTCGCACTGCCCCCACCTGGTGCCTTGGCAGCCAGTTTTCCCTGAGAGTGGCGCCCACCTTGTTTTTCCTCTTTGCTCCGATGCTTACAAATGCCAGTCCTAAACTTGGTGCACAGAAACCATTCAAAAGGCATACCGTAGTTGTCGCTACCCTCCCCTGTCCTGCAACTGTCCTTAGGGCAGGAAACAGAAGACAAAATTATCAGAAAAGTTGTATTCCCTGTGAGTGCCCTGCCAGGTCTCTGTGTTATAACTGCATCCTCGCAGCTCGTCTCCCAGGGCTGCAGGTAGCCCCCCATCCCAGGAGGACCACGCCTTTCTCTTGCCACCGCAGGACTAGGTGGCGACAGCTGCCCGGGTATTAGCCCCAGGACCTTCACCAGGCCTTGATGGTTCCCTTAGCCCCGCCCACACCCGAGGAAATAGCTCTTTCATAAACATATTCCTAACCCAGGAATCCTGACTGATAATCATGCTAAACCCCTAATGAAATTATTGACTTGAACAATGAGTATAAACTGGTGCTAAAAGCATTTAGCATTTTGTTGACGAGTAACTGGACACTTGTGTATTACCCAAATAACACCAGGGAGATTACTTTCTAGACACAAGAGGGAAAACATGAATGCTATTGTGAAAGAATAGCACTGTTGTTTGCCTTAAATTATTGGTCAATGCTAGAATCCCCAATGATGGGTCAACCAGGAAATATATATCTCCTGACAAAATACAATATGAAGTACACACCTCCTAGGATATAATCTAGCTAACAAGGTTTAAATTGAATTCAGCATGCCTTTGCATTTCAATTTCAGTTTATGAGATATGAGGGGGTTAGAGAAGCAACCTATAAAAAGTCAGAGGAATACGGGATGTCCCCTAGGCTAACTGGCCAAACCCATTTAGGCCAAATTCATTTAACAAACATAATGTCATGTATATGCCTGGTAAAGGGGCTTATGAAATACTTATGTAATGTTCCTGAATTGGTTCCTAATTGGACAAATAAGCTTCCAAGGACATTTTGGGGATGGTTTAGGTAATCAGATATAGACTGGGTATTAGATAAAAGATATTGACATGTATTGATACAGAAAGTTTCAGATCATTAACAGAAAAAAAAGATTTACAAAAATGGTATGCAACAAACTTACAAAAAATAATGTTCTCATTTTGTAAAACTATATGAGTCTGTATATATGTGTGTGTGTATGCATATGTACGCATAAAAATTCTGGAAGGATATACCTTAAGATATTAACAGTGGTAAGCTCTAGATGGTAGCAATATTGTATTTTTATTTTCTTGTTTTTGTTTATCTGTACATATGCCAGTTTGTAATTATAAGAGGATTTTAATTTAACAAGAAGGGAAGGAAAGTTATCAGTGCATAGTTGTAACAAAAGCCATGCGACTAAGTGAGATTATCCAGGGAAAGGCATATAAGGAACAAGAAGAAGCTGAGGAAACAGCTTTTAGAAACATCAGGATTTTGGAGAGAAGAGTGTGGAAGGAGCACTGGTCAGAGCCTGGGGAGGAGCCTGGAGAGAAGAGAAGGAGCAGGAAAGCCAGGGCAGGAGCGTGTTCCAGAAGGCGGGATAGTCCGAGTCTCAAATGCTACAGATGGGCAGGTGGGATGCCATGAAAAGGGGCCTCTGAGCTCAGGTAGGAAGTCCGTGGAGACTTTTGCCCAGGGAGCGTGCTGATTTGGGATCACTACAGAGCCATGCTGGCAGTTGTTAGACCATGTGAGCCTCACATGTAATTGGGGCAGGGGCTACCAACATGATGGCATTTGAGGGGTGGCCAAAGACCCATCACCCTGGGAATATCTCCCAAGGGCTTTTCATAATGGCAAGCAATGTGATGAAGGGAATAGACAATGCAAGGTGTCAAGTGAGCAGACGAATTTGCAGGCCGTCTCTACTGCCGTGTGCCTTTTGCACTTCAGTTTCACTTGCTCCAGTGAACATTTTCCCAAATAGCCACAGGGCAGAAAGGGCACTGCTCTCAGTACAGCCCAGGACATTTCATGTGATCAAGACTCTATTTAGAGAAAGGGCTGGAATATTCTGGAGCCATGCCTGCAATGAGAAAGACACAACAGTCCTCTGTTCCCAGAACTTCCTCCCTAAAAAATAAGCCCAGGAGAAGGATTAAGGCGCAATGTTGACTATGATCACTTCTTACAACTTTCTGTACTCTTTTCTCTTCGCCCCATCACTGAACCAAAGAGTCCCAACGTCTTCTGGCTTCTTCTGCCCCACTGAGTCCTGCCTTGGTAGTGCTGACCACACAGCAAAATGTCACCAGGGTCAGCGGGCCTCGGAATTGCACACAACACCCCCAACTGGGCCTTCATGGGGAGAGAGATCACAGCTGTCTTCCAAGGCATTCCGCAGCTGCCCAGGGTGGAGAGTCCATCAGGGTCGAGCACATGCAGCTGAGGTTAGTGTGCCCAACGGCTCTGCTCGCCGTGCCAGGCTGCCCTGGGGCGAGCTGTTAGGAGGAGGGTTTTCTCTCTGGTGCCTCTTCCTAGACACTCATCTTCCCAGTTTATCCATCAAGCGATGCCTTGCAGGAGAGGAGTGGCAGCCTCCGTTTCCCTCCCGGCTTTAGGAGCTCCGAGGCATCATGTGTAGCAATTCTGCACAACGAGTAGCGATTCCAGCCAGGAGATGGGGGTGAGAAGGCAAACTGCAACGGGAGGGACGGCGGGAAGGTGCTGGGCTGTTCCTTACAGCTCAGCGGGGACGGGGAAGGAAATGGTAACTCAGAGAGCAGCTCCAGAGCTAAAGCAAACAGGAAGGTTTTAATGGGAAAGTTCTGGGAGGAAATGACTCAGTGGTTTGGAAAGAGTGGGCTATCCGTGGAGAGGAAGGCGAGCCCGTGTGGAGAGGGGCAGGACTTTTCCTTTCTCAGACGTGGAAACCAGCTTCCCTCAGAGGGTCGAGGAGGGATCCTCAGGGTGGGCGCAGCTGTTGCTATGGGATTGAAAAAAGCATCTTAGCTCTCCGTGTGGTGGGGCAGGCTGACCCAGGGCCAAGAATCTAGAGAAAGGGCTGGAAGATTCTGGAGATCTGCCTGCGCTGAGGGATATACAGCAGTTCTCCCTGTGCCTGGAACAGAGAACTTCCTCCCTAAAAAGAAAAAAAAAAAGAAAAGAAAAGAAAAACCTAAGGCACATGGTTCACTACGGTTGCATTACAGATTTGGTGAGCATCAGAGAGGGAGTCCATTTTCTGATTCAAAACTCAGGGCCTGGCATTTAACAGAAAAGATTTCAGGTTTCTGAATTTGTGTACACGAACTACTTTAAAATGGTATGGAATGAACTCCCACTGAGTCATAAATGTAACTGAATGCATTTATTGCAATTATAACATCGCATGAAATTGGAAGTGTCCCGGAAAATCTGCAGTGAATGAACACTGTGTTTTGAAATTAAGCAAATCTGAGAAGAGCTGAGGAACAGAACTTTACAAATCACGCGTTTATCAGTTGCTTCACGGATCAGTGGCTGGGGGCGAGGCGGGAGGGGAGAACAAGTTCTTTTCTGAGAGGTGAGGGTGGGGGAGAGAGAAGCTAAAACTCCAGGTGTCCAAGGGAAAAGGATGTGGACGCTGGGGCCAGGGAGCAAGAATCGAGCCCTCGATCTTCAGCTTCTCAGCTGTGTCTTTGGCAAATCTCAGCAACCTAATCCACAAAGCGCTGGTCATACATATTGCTGTGAGCCGATGTCCACTGGGCACCTCAGACCATGTCTGTCCCTGATGGCGTGTGCATACACGTCAGGGTTTTCTCTTCCTCCGCCCCATCTCAGGTGGGGCAGGGAAAGATGGAAATTTCACTGTTGGACTCAGGGAGAGCAAGAGCCGGGTAATTTTGGCAGAGTGAAAATGAAGAGCAGTAAAGATGAAAAAAAATGTGAAAAAAATGAACCATGGCGCCCCCAGTACACTGTGCCTGACCCGGGGAGCAGCGTTGGCAGAAAGACGGTGAGAACCTCAACTGTGATCACGAGGAACTTCCCAGCCTTGGCTGATCAGCAGCGGACTCCTTCGGTGGCTTAAAAGCGCATTTCATGAGCTACCCACCAAGGACCTCTTGCGAGGGGTAGAGGGAAGACTTGTCATGTCCTCCTAAACCCGGCATTGAATGCTGTCACTTCTGGGTACCCTGGCTTTTTCTAAAAAGGTCTCTGTCTTTTAAATTTCATCATTTACACTACTTGCTTCGATGACTCTGAACTTGGTGTGCGGCTCCACGGCTTTGCTGCCACCTGAATCACATGCTTTTGCCGGCGTTACCTAGCCGGGCTGGGAGTCGTCTCAGGAGGAGGTGGCCAGAGCTTCCCATTCCGCTTAGTAAGGCTAGCGGGTGGCCCCTGCCATCAGAAACACACTCTCTTCCTCACGCTCTCTTTTCTAAACCTAAATTAGCCTTGAAAAGCTTCCAGCCTGGACCATGGGAAGAGTTCAGGTTAATTCAAATCAATACATATTTGGGCATCTACTATGTGCCGGGCATAACGGGGGATTCTGAGGTGAGTTAAGCCTTAGTTTTGCTCTCCTGGACCGTGAATGCCAGCAGGGGAGGCCAGCTCCAACAGGCTGGGAGCACAGGCAGGTGGTGTAATGGAAACAGTTCACTGTTCTTGTATTCATCCAAACAATATTTATCGAGCACTTACCATGTGCCATGTACCTTTCAATACCTTGTGGATACAGCGAGGGGCAAGAATGTGGGATTTAAGATCAGACAGAACTGAGTCAGAGCCCTGCCTCACACACGACTGTGTTCTCGGGCAAGTCTTCCTACAGTCACTGTGCTCCACACTTCTCATTTTAAAAATGGGAACTATAATAATAATAATCATACTAATATTAATAATACTATCAATTTTGCAGAGTTCTTGTGCAGTCAAGAGGTACTCAATAATGTTGCTGATTGGTTGTTCTGTAATAGATGAACAAACAGATAATGGTTGGATATCCAAGTGGGGGAGGTAAAGAAAGTTAATTTTATTTCCTGCTGTGCAATACAAAATGTACGGGCACGGCAGAGGAGAAATAAAGCTGTGTACAGTCAGCCCACCATATGCGCAGGTTCTACATATGTGGTTTCAACCAACCACAGATGGAAAATATTCAGAAATAAATCACTAAAAAATAACAATGCAACAATAAAATAATACAAATGTTTAAATACAGTATACCAACTATTTGTATAGTGTTTACACTGTGTTAGTTATTATAAGTAACCTAGAGATGATTTAAAGTACATGCATAGGTTATATGCAAATACTACCACATGTTACATGAGGGATTTGAGCATCTGTGGATTTTGGTATGCGTGGGAATCTTGGAACCAATACCCTGGAGATACTGAGGGACAACTGTAAAGAGAGGTGGCATTCAAGACCAGGCTGTGTGAAGCAGTGCTCCTCAAGGTCTATGAGTTTTCTAAGAGAATGGTTTTTTTTTTTTCATTTTTTTATTTAAGTTGATTTAGGGGGTACAAGCAGTTTTTTTGTTACATGGATGAATTGCATAGTGGAGAAGTCTAGGCTTTTCATATACCTGTCACCTGAGCAGTGTACATTGTACCCAATAGGTAATTTTTTCATCCTTCATCCCCCTCTCACCCTTTCCCTTCTAAGTCTCCAGTGTCCACTAAACACTCTGTATGACCAAGCATATCCATTGCTTAGCTCTCACTTAGAAGTGAAAATATGTGGTAGTTGGTTTTTTGTTCCTGGGTTACTTCACTTACAATAACGGCCTCCAATTCCATCCAGGTAACTGCAAAAGACATTATTTCATTTCTTCAAATGGCTGAATAGTATTCCATGGGATCTATACACTACATTTTCTTTATCCATTCATCAGTTGGTGGGCACTTAGGTTGGTTCCATATCTTCACAGTTGTGCAGGTGTCTTTTCTTATAAAATGATTTCTTTTCCTTTGAGTAAATCCCCAGTAGTGGTATTGTTAGACCTAATCTACCATTAGTTCTTTGAGAAAAATCCATACTGTTTTCCAGAGAGGTTGTATTCATTTACATTCTCACCAACAGTGTATAAGTGTTCCCTTTTCACCACATCCACACCACCACCTATCGTTTTTTTTACTTTTTAATAATGACTATTCTGGTAGGGGTAAGGTGATATCTCATTGTGGTTTTAATTTGCATTTCCATGATGAATATTCTTTCATATGTTTGTTGGCCATTTGCCTATCTTCTTTTGAAAAAGCTCTATTCATGTGCTTTGCCTACTTTTTAATGGTTATTTCTTAATGGTTGTTTTCTTCTTGCTGATTTGTTTGAGTTCCTTGTGCATTCTGGTTATTAGTCCTTTGTTTGAGGTATAGTTTGCAAATATTTTCTCCTATTGTCTATTATTTTGTTGATTATTTCTTTTGTAGTACAGAAACTTTTTAGTTTAATTAAGTCCCATTAATTTGTTTTGGGTTTTGTTTTTGTTTAATTTGTTTATGGGATATTAGTCATAAATTCTTTGCCTAGACCAATATCCAGAAGAGTTTTCCCTACAATTTCTCAGGGTTTTTGTAGTGTCAGGTTTTACATTTAAGTCTTTACTCCACTTTGTGTTTAGTTTTGTGTATGGTGAGAGATAGCAATTCAGCTTAATTCTCCTGCATGTTTCTCTCCAATTTTCCCAGTACCATTTATTGAATAGGCTATCCTTTCTGTATCTGTTTTGTTGAAAATAAGTTGCTTGTAGGTAGATGGTTTTATTTCTGGGTTCTCTATCCTGTTCTATTGATCTTTGTGTCTACTTTTATATCAATACCATGCTGTTTTGGTTACTGTAGCCTTGTAGTAACCAAATAGGGAAATGTGATGCCTCCAGATTTGTTCTTTTTGTTTAGGACTGCTTTGACTATTTGGGCTCTTTTTGATTCGATATGAAATTTAGGATGGTCTTTTCTAATGTTGTGAAAACTGACATTGGTATTTTGATGGGAATTACGTTGAATCTGTGAATCGCTTTGGGCATTACATACATGAACAATGTGGGTTCTTCCAATCCAACAGCACAAGATGTTTTTCCATTTGTTTGTATCATCAATGATTTGTTTCATCAGGGTTTTGTAGTTCTTGTATAGATCTTTCACCTCCTTGGTTAAGTATAGTCCTAGGTATATATATATTTTTGCAGCTATTGAAAATGTTATTGATTTCTTAATTTGATTCTCAGCTTGATTGTTATTAGTTTATAGAAATGTTATTGATTTGTGTTCATTAATTTTGTAATCTGATATTTACTGATTTCATTTATCAATTCTAGAGATCTTTTGGTGGAGTCTTCAGAGTTTTCTAGATATAAGATCATATCATCAGTAGATAAGGACAGTTTGACTTCCTTTTTTCCAATTTGAATGCCCTTTATTTCTTTCTCTTGCCTGATTGCTCTGGCTAGGACTTCCAGTGCTATGTTGAATAGAAATGGTGAAAGTGGGCATCCTAGTCTTGTTCCAGTTCTTAGGGGGAGTGCTTTCAACTTTACCTCATTCAGTATGGTGTTGGCTGTGGGTTTGTCATATATGGCTTTTATTATTTTGAGGTATATTCCTTCTATGCCTAGCTTGTTAAGTGTTTTTTATCATGAAGTGGTGCTAGATTTTACTGAATGCTTTTGCTGCATCTATTGAGATGATTATATGGATTTTGTTTTTAATTCTATTTATATGGTGAATCACATGTTTAGATTTGCATGCGTTGAACCATCCTTATATCCCTGAGATGAAACTCACTTGATCATGGCAAATTATTCCTTTTGATGTGCAGTTGGATTTCATTTGCTAGTATTTCATTGGGGATTTTTACATCTATGTCCATGAGGGATATTGGTCTGCAGTTTCCTTTTTATGTTGCATTTTTACTGGCTTTGGTATCAGGCTTATACTGGCTTCATAGATTGAGTTAGGGAGGATTCCCTCCTTCTTGATGTTATGGAGAATTTTCAATAGGATAGGTACCAGTTCTTCTTTGTAGGTCTGGTAGAATTCGGCTATGAATCCATCTGGTTCTGAGCTTTTTTTGTTGGGAAGTTTTCTTATTACTGATTCAATCTTGCTACTCAATATAGGTCTGTTCAGGATTTCTATTTCTTCCTGACTCAAGTTTGAGAGGGTGTGTGTTTCCAAAAATTTATACATTTCCTTTAGATTTTCAAGTTTGTGTGCAAAGAGGTGTTCATAATAGTCTTGGATCATCTTTTGTATTTCTGTGCTATCAGTTGTAATGTCTCCTTTTTCAATTCTGATTGAGCTTATTTGAATCCTTTTCTTCTTTTCTTGGTTAATCTATCTAGGGATCTGTTGATTTTGTTTATCTTTTCAAAGAACCAACTTTTCATTTCATTGATCCATTGTATTGTGTTTTGGTTTCAATTTTGTTTAGTTCAAATCTGAGCTTTATTATTTCTTGTTTTCTCCTGGCTTTGGCTTTGTTTTTTTCTTGATTTTCTAGTTCCCTTAGTATAGTATTAGGTTGTAAATTTGTGATCTTTTTGTCTTTTTGATGTAGGTATTTATTGTTATGAACTGCCCTCTTAGCACTGCTTTCACTGTATCCCAGAGATTTTGTTAATTTGTGTCACAATTGTCATTTAATAAAAAAAATTTTTTTGATTTCCATCTTAATTTTGTTATTGACCCAAAGATCATTCAGCCTCAGTGTTATTTAACTTCCACATATTTGCATAGTCTTGGGAGTTCTTCTTGGAGTTAATTTCTGGTTTTATTCCACTGCAGTCTGAGAAGATACATGGTGTGATTTAGATTTTTTTAAACTGCTGAGACTTGTTTTGTGGCCTAACATATGGTCTATCTTGGAAAATGTTCCATGTACTGATAAGAAGAATGTATATTCTGCACTTTTGGGGTAGAAGGTTCTGTAAATGTCTGTTAGGTCCATTTGTTCTAGAGTCTCATTTAAGCCCAGCATCTCTTTGTTGACTTTCTGCCTTGATGATCTATCTAGTTCTGTCAGTGGTATATTGAAGGCTCATACTCTTATTATGTTTCTATTTGTTTCATTTCTTAAGTCTAGTATTTGTTTTATGAATCTGGGAGCTCCAGTGTTGGTGCATATATATTTAGGATTGTTATATCTTCTCATTAAATTGATCCCTGTATCATTATGTAATGATCACCTTTGTCTTTTTTCACTGTTGTTGATTTAAAGGCTGTTTTATCTGATAGAAGGTTGTTTAAAGACTGTTTTATCTGAATAGCTACTCTTGCTCACTTTGGTTTCCATCTCTATGAAATTTTTTTCCACCCTTTCACCTGAGTCTATGCAGCTCTTTAGAAGTTAAATAGCTTTCTTGGAAATAGAATATGTTTGGGTTGTGTTTTTTTCTCCATTCCATCAAGCTATATGTTTTAAGTGAAGCATTTAGATCATTTATATTGAATATTAGTATTGATAAGTGAAGTGTTGTTTCAGTCATCATAGTTATTACCTATTTGCTTTATATTTTCCCTTGTGCTACTGTTTTCTAGGAGCCATGAGTTTTTACTTTTGAGTATTTTTACACTGGTGAGTATCGACCATTCCTTTCAGTGTTTAGAGCACTTTTGTACATTTCCTGTAGGGTAGGTCTAATGGAGACAAATTCCCCTAGAGTTTGTTTGTCTGAGAAAGATTTTATTTCTCCTTCATTTGTGAAACTTAGTTTTTCAAGACACAAAATTATTGGCTCACACTTATTCTCTTTAAGAAGATTAAAATGGGCCCCCAGTCCCTTCTCACTTTTAAAGTTTCTGCTGAGAGTCTGTTGTTAACCTGATTGATATTCCTTTGTAAGTTACTTGATGTGTTCATCTCACAACTTGTAGGATTTTCTCTCTCACTTTCACTTTGGCCAGAGTGATAACTATGTGCCTTGGGGATGTCCTGTTTGCAATAAATCATCCAGGAGTTTGCTGACCTTCTTGTATCTGGATGTCTAAATCTCTAGCAAGACCAGTAAAGTTTTCCTCCATTATTCCCTAAAATAAGTTTTTCATGCTTTTATTTTCCTTCTCTCTCAGGGGTACCCATGATTCCTATGTCTTGGCATTTTGCATAATCCCATATTTCTTGAAGGCTTTTTACATTTCTCTTGATTCTTTTTTTTTTTTTTCTTCATGTTTGATTACATGGATTAGTTTAAAAGCCTTGTCTTCAAGCTCTGAAATTCTTTCGTCTGCTTGGTTTAGTCTGTTAAAATTTTCTACTGTATTTTGAAATTCCCTATATGACTCTTTCATTTCCAGGAGGTCTAGTGTGTGTGTGTGTGTGTGTGTGTGTGTGTGTGTGTGTGTGTGTGTGTGTGTGTGTGTGTATTTAACCATATCTTTGCTGAATTTTTCATTAATGCCCTGAATTTTTTTCTGGTTTCTTTGTGTTGTTTTTTGACTCTTTCATCTTTCCCATTGAGCTTACTTGTGATCCATATTTTGAATTCCATATCTGATATTTCAAAAATTTCCTTTTGATTGGTGTCCAGTGCTAGAAACCTAGTATGATCCTTTGGGGGAATTGAAAGAGACTATTTTTTTCAAATTGCCAGTGTTCTTATGCCAGTCCTTTTCATCTGGAATCTCTTCCCTCAGCCCAAAACATTCCTCAGTACACTTATTCTCCTCTATTGAGAACTCTGTTGCTCAATGTAGAGAGGGAAAGGTACACTGCCTTTTGGCTTGTGCCAATAGGTACCCACTGTGGTACTGCTGACAATTTGGGTCAATTGGAACTCAGACCCCTGGGAGGGTGTTCAGGTGCCAATGGTGGTGGACTAGGTTAGATAATCCCTAGTTCCCAGGCCCTTAGACGGCATGCTTAAGTCCTGCTCCAGAAGAATGCTCAGGCAGGAGAGGGGTGGATACACTGTGAGCCTGTAACACTGCTGCTCTCTTGCATCTCCCCATTCTCCTGTGGTTGTCACATTCAAAGCCAGTGATAAGGAATACTCGTGTAGAGGGGTGGGCAGGTCCCTCTCTGTGGTGGCAGCAGAGGTGGGTGGCTGTGGGGGTTTTCTGGTGCCTGGGTCCCATAGCAGCAGCAGCAGTGGCAGTGGAGCATGCCCCCCTTAGTGGCAGCAGTGGGGTCAGGAGGTTGTAGGAGTTTGCTCCCATCTGGGTCCCCTGGTGGCAGCAGCAGCAACTGCAGTGGGGCAGGGCTCCCTAGGTTGTGGCAGTGGAGTTGTACCCATGGGAGTTTCCCCCGCTAGGTGCCCTAGTGGCAGTGGCAGCAATGGCAGAGCAGCAGCAGTGGTGGTGCAGCAGCATTTGTTCCCAGGGTGCACAAGAGAGCCTGGCCTCCCTGCTCCGTCCTTGGCCCAGCAGCAGTGGTGCTGGCCCCTGGGCAGACACAGCAGTCTGGGGCTGGACTCTCAGAAAGGCACTGGCTGCAGCACCCAGGGCTTGGAAGCCTGTGGGACCCTGCCGTGCCTTCTCTCTGGAGCAATGCCACTGCACAGTCTCTAGGCAGCTCTCTGCGTTAGTCCAGACGCCCTTAACAGTGAGGGGCCCTCTGGTAGCTCGGATTGCAAAGTCTGTGGGGGGACTGTGGAACCCCAGGGGTCTCTCACCTGCCCCTTCTCCATGCGTGGTCCCCAGCTACCACTGATCCAGCCACGCAGGTCCCCCTACTTCCTCTCCCTTGCTTTTGGTGCCTCCATTGCCTCTGTGTTGAATCCCAGTGCTGTCTCTTAGACAGCCCATCCAAAAGTCAATATCTACTCACCACTTGTGATCCTCTCTGTACGAGTGGGGTGTTCCAGCTGTTTCTAGCCCACCATCTTGGCCCTGCTAAGAGAATGTTTTCATTTTTCATTTTAAAACTAGAATCTGAAGGCCATCTCTCATATATATATATATGTGTGTATATATATATGTATTATGTATATATATAATCGATATATATATATATATATATATATATATATAATTTTACAAGTTCCTATATCTAAGTTATCTATCTGAATATCCAGTTTATAATCCAGGCACTGCATGATTTCAGCCTGGGTTATATTATATATAATAATTATATATAATGTTGTCTGTGGCCACATTAATGCTAAGTAAAACTACTTTATTTATCAGGCTAATGAGGAAAGAAGAAAGATGAACTTAACATAGAATTGTATTTAAATCTGCTGAAAACTAAAAAACAGCGAGGTCTATTTTGTACAAAAGAAGGTTTAGAAGTAGTTTGAATAGAGAAAGCTGAGAGATAGGAGAGGATGTTTGCACCAGGCACATGGTAATGTGGACAGGCTGATTTCAAAAGAGCATGGGCTTACACAGCCCGTGCCGCATTATGTGTGAATAGTGATCTCATTTTAGCAAAACAATATTATGTCACCTTTCATGAATGTTATTAACTATAATTTCACTGGTTTTATGACTTTCTGATATTTAAATCATAAATTTATTAGTCATACATAAGCACTAAATTAAAATGAGTTAATATCTGGTTTGTCTTCAAATTTAAATTTAAATAACATGTTAATAAAAATAATTCAAGTTTAACCTAGGGGTCCACTAGACCTCTTGAAGGCAGGATGTATTGTTGGTTTGGGAAAGGCTGCTGGCTGGCTCGAAGTGTCATTTTCTGGAGGAGAGCCTGTATGTGCAGATTCCTGGGAACATTCCAGAAGTGAAGCTATCACAGAAAGCTTGGAAGGGTGCAAAGGAGCATGTACTATTGTGAACAGATCCTTTTCCCCAACTTTCTTGCAGCTGAACCTCCTGACTCACAGATACCTGACCTCCTATTGTTTTTCTCTACTTTATTCACCTACTTATTCAATAAGCTGCAAATTTACCATGTGCCAGCAATTATGCTAAGCGTGGGTATGCAATAGTGAACAAGATGGATGTGGTCTCTGCCCCAAAGGGCTTACAATGGAAAGGATCATTGCATTTAAACTTTAATTCTCAACTCTCACTTCCCGTTCTTTTCCATAGACCTAAGTCTTCAGAATCATACACTGAATTTCCACCCTACTTTTGCAAATAAACAAACCTCTTTTGATTTATTCAACCACATATCTCCAGCCTTTTTCTTAATGCTTATATGGTGCTTGGCCAGGCACCTATAAAAAGCAAGGGCTTTGGAATTAAAGAGCCATGGCAAGTTGGGTCAATTCTTTGGAAACAGAACTTGAGATGGGATTTTGAGGACATGTGATTTATTGATTTATTCAGGAAAAACTGATAAGGGGGGCCGGGAAGTAGGAAAGTGAAGAGGAAGGAGTGGCTCAGAAGAAGTCCAGATGTGATTCATAAAGGAGCTTAAATGATGTCACAGACTTTCTGTGGTGAGGGTGAGGGGTGATTAGGGGAGTAACTTCCCAGCCAAGGCAGCTCACATAGCTATTAGGGTAATTTCTAGAGAAAGAGGAAGCTGTGAACTGTCAGCTGCTGCCCCTGTAGGATGGGCGAACCCGCTTAGTAGAGGGGATCCGAGGAGGACACCAAATGCACCTGCCACACCGAGGTTCAAGGGCAGGGCTTCGCTTTACGAGTTAGCATGACCACTGGATGAGACGAGTACGAAAAGCACCTGGCACAGAGCTCCCTCCCTTTCTCTGCAAGCGTTACAGGCAGCAGTTCTTGACAGACCAGCGCAATCAGAACATCTACCAGATTCACACTTCTGGCTAGGTGAGAAGGTAGAGTCACCAACCCCCGCCTGGCCTTGTGTTTCCCATGCTTTTCCTGTTGCCATTGCCCCTGAAGAATTGGTTTCCTTTCTTTCTAGAAGTCAGCCCTCTTGATACTTCTGGGGCAATGCTTCCCAAACTGTATTCCATTAAGCTCTAGCTTCATGGGGTCAGGGAATGAGGGCTGCTACAGACAAAAGAATGCACCCCCCTCAAAGGTCTACACCCTAATCCCCAGAATGCCTGACAATGTGAAACCTCTGACATGGTAAAAGGAACTCTGCAGATGTGACTCAGGTTAAGGACCTTGGGAAGGGGAGATTAGCCTGCATTATCCAGGCGGGCCTCATCTAATCAACTGAGCCCTTAAAAGCTGAAACTCTTTCCTGGTGGTGGTCAGAGAAAGATTAAGACAGAAGAAAAGGGAGGAGAGATTCCAAATGTGAGAGAGATTTGATCCACCGTTGCTAGCTTTGATGATGGAGGAAGGGGTCCCAAGCCATGGAATGTGGCAGCCTCTAGAAGCCTCAGCTGACAGCCAGCAAGGAAATGGAGAGCTCAGTCCTATAACTGCCAACAACCTGAACAACCAAGGAGGCCCATCCTGCCCCTTGAGCCTCAAGAAAGGAATGCAGCCCTGCTGGTACCTTGATTTGAGGCTGGTGAGACCTGTATCACCCTCTGACCTTCAGAACTGTAAGGTAAATTGGTGTTACCTCGCTGTCAAGTTTGTGGTTTGTTGCAGCAGCAATAGAAAACTAATATAAGGGTTCCAAACACATGAGTTTGGGAAATGATGCTGTCGAACTTACTGATCATCTTATTATGAACGAGTCACAGTAAAACAAAACCAATAACACAGCATTAATCGAGTAAAAAAAAACCAGATAACTTGTGCACTACGAAGGGAAAAACGGACACTGCACTGATTCATTATTCCGTGTTCTGATAGCGTCGCATGTCGTGTGCAATTAGAGGGCTGCTGCAGACCGCAGCCTCCAACTCCGTTGTCATAGTTACTCTCCGAAGAGAAAGATGCCCCCACAAAGACCAGATTGGCTGTGTGGGGTATGGTGGGAAGGTACCCTGAAAGTGGCCAGATCTTCTACATGCATGTCAGAGATGTTTTCCGAAATGTGTATTCAGTAAACTCTGCCCCAAATGGAAACATGGCATTTGCATTTAGAAAACTGGAAGCCTCTATTAATGATGGATCCCTTTTAAACAGGAGTTTTCTTCCATCCTAAGACCTAGCAAGACAAATATCAACAAAAGCAATGTTTTGGAATGAATTTTGCTCCAAATTAAGCATCAACTACTGGTAACTTCTTATACCTCATGTCCTACCCTTCTCCAACTCAAACCCTCCTCTATAGCCACACACAGTTTCTTGTTATTCCTGGAACATGCCAAGTTTATCCCGCAGCAAGGATATACCTGCTCTTCCCTCAGCCTGGAATGCCCTTTTCCCAGATGTTTGCAATCTTTTCTCCCTCCCTCCATTCCGCTGTCTACTCAAATGTTCGCACGTCAGAAGGGTCTTCCCTAAGCATTCACCTAAAATAGATACCCCTCCCTCCAATATCGTCCCTCTCCTTACCCAACTTTTCTATGTCCTCATGGGGCTTCTGCAATCACTGGAGCAGTTGTTCATTGTCTCTCCGCCAGATTGTGACGTGCATGAGGCTAGCACCTTGTCCCTTGCTCACTGCCGGATGCCCAGCTTCCAGCAGATGATAAGTACTCAGTGAGCATTTGTTGGACATGTGAAGGAACTGCTTGGAGTCTTGGTTCTCCACTGCCTTGGGGCCCGTCTGGCCCTCAAACACTGGCTACCCTACCACCCCAGGTTCTGCATCCAATACAAGCTCTTCCCCTCGGCCAATGTAATTGGTATGGCAGATTTTTCAAAGATGATCACCACAATCTATATCCAATACGGCATGCCCTTGTTACAAATTGAGGTTAATACTTCTCGCTCTGAGAATGTTATCTGTGTCCTGTCTTCTTGCGTGTGGGCTGACCTGTGATTACAGTGGCCTATGCTGCAACACTATGCGACTTCTAAGGCTAGGCCATAAAAGGCCATAGAGCGTTGGCCTTGTTCTCTTGAGTCTCTCCCTCTGGGAACACAGTCCTGTGCTGTAGGGAAGCCCAGGCCTGGAGAGGCTGTATTGGGTGTCCCATTGGATGGCTGAGCTGAGGTCCTGGCTGACAGCCGGCACCAATTTCCATACATTCGAGGAAGTCTTGGAGATGACACCAGCCCCATCTGTGGTCTGGCCGCAACCTCAGGAGACACCCCAGTGAGAACCACTCAGCTGAGGCCAGTCGGCCCCTCAACTCCATGGGAGATAATCATAAAATGATTGCTCCTGTTTTAAACCATTAAGTTTAAGGGTGGCTTGTTGCATAGGAATAAATAACTGAAACAGATCGACTATGGAGTTGGCTATTAAAAGATCTAACTTCTAATTTCTTTTCTGTGCCACTCACATTCTTCCATCCCTAGACAGCCCAAAGACTCAGTTCCAAACCTCCCAAACCCCAGCAAGCATGTAAGCTGTCTCTTCTAACCTCTGTCCCGGGTGAGTTAATAAAAATTGGTCATCTTTAGGAATTGTGCTTATACTAAAGTACATGCATACGTTGAGATTTTCTTATGATCACAATTTAGAATTTGCCTAGATTCAGCTGCTGTTAACATTAACAAGTCAACCAGGATGGCCGGGTTAGTGGGCCTCACTCCACTGTCAGTCCCCTCAGCCCAGCCCCATGCCGGGCCCTGCAGGCAAGTCCTCTTCCGGGCGGTCATTGCCACCTGTAAAGCGACACTCTGTACCCTAGTGGTCAGACTCACCTCTGCAGCTGCAGCAACCGCTCATAAGCCTGCTCCACTGCTCCCACCCACCAGCTCTTACTCAGGGGTGGTGACAAACCCCAGAGCCTCATTCCCTGGGCTGTGGCTGGGTCCAATCTGGGAGGACTATTTAAGGGAGTCAACACAGTGGCCACAGGGACAGGACAACAAAACAATGGTCAGAGCTCAAATGCAGTTCAACACTGAGTCTGGAAAATGAGCTGGAGATCAAAATACATGCAAAAAAAAAAAATGCAGCGTCTCTAGCAGGGGCAAGCAGGCAGACTGGACGGGAGGATGGACAGAATTGGTCAGTACACGACGACGGCTGAGATCATGAGATCTGGCTTTTGGTGGGCCTGAGTTAGAGTCCGACTCTGCCTCTCTAGGACTCAATTTCCTTATCTGTGAAGTGGCACTAATAGTAGAACCTCCCTCACAGGATGTTGTGCAGAAGAAACAAAATGAGACGTCGAAAAGCAAGCACTGAGAAGTGGCACAAGGAAGTCCTCCGTGAAGGGGCCCTTGGTTTTCACTGAGATGGGTCACGAAGGCTCTCCGGGTGGTCGGGCAAGGCTGCAGGAGTTTGGACAGTGCTCTCAGCTGCAGTGGGAGCTCCGAGGTGGGCGAGGCCATCACGTGCCTTGGTGACCTGGATAAGTGCTTTGGGCCTTTGTCTTCCTCTCCCACAAGAACCACTGCCGCCTCCTCCACAGCTGCTGTCCTTGCGTTACTTCTGAGCCACTGGAAGTGGGAGCCCCTGGGACCAACACCCTGGGAAAACGCCGCTTCCATCCTCTCCCATATCTCATTTCAAGGTTGGCTGAAGGGCCAACTTGCAACGCTTAAAAGCCAGAAAATCCACTTAATGCCCTTGGTTTCCCACAAACTAGTGGTAGAGCAGTCGCACTTGTACTAAAATAGGCCGTTTGAAATATTCCTGGCCGATGATGCTAAATATAGACGCAGTGACAGATTGGCCCCACAGAACAGCTCTTCTGCCGAGCGTTAGGAACGTGCTGGAGCCAAGAAGCTCCTCTTCTAGCTTCTTTTCTCCGGAAGATTGTGGCAACAGCCCCAGGATCTCAGCATGCTGGGGAACTGCTGGATTTAGAGAAGGGGGGTGCCCACCTCTGAGCGTGAACACCAGCACCATGCTGAGAGCTCCCCAAACCCCACAAGAGCTGGAATGAAGCAAAGGGTGCAGATATGAAGGTCTGATGAACTGGGTTCTATGTGTTGGCCATTTGGAAGGATGACTTACTCTCCCGAGAGGTCTCTTGCATGAGCAAAAACCTGCTGAATGGGAGTGGCAGCAGGTTAGCACACTGGGTAGGGGCAGCTGTTTGGGGGCAGTCAGAGACTTAGATTTTTGCCCCTTACTAGCTATATGAGCTTGGCCCAGTTACTTAACCTTCTTAACCTTTTTCATCTGCAGAATGGGGATAACAATAGTACCTCTTTTGTGTGAAGATTACATAACCTTATGTAAAAGCCATGCACAGTGCCTGGAACAGAATAAATACTGCAACAGATAGTAGCTATTTTACTTAACGGACTAGGAAGGAGAGGGAGGTATCTAAAATGACTGAAGGGTTTTCAGGCTGGGCAGAATAATTTGGATAAAAACAAAACCGAAATTAAAAATAAAGTCAAGTTGCAGATTCTTAGTGTCTGTATACACTGTGATTGTACTTGGAATGTGCAAAATAGTAAATACCTAGTGTTTATGGCATGGCTGATGGCTCGGTGGGCGGGTGTGGGGGTGGAAGAGGCTAGCTTCCAGGACACTTTGTAGGGACTCAATCGTCATCTTAGCAGGAAAAGCAAACCTATCCCTTCATAACTGGCAAAGACTAGGGACTTTGAACACTGTAAAATTTGCTATCCGACTTCCATCCAGTGAACAGTTTACGGATCTGGAGGATTTTCTCTTAAACTCTAATGATAGGCCAGGCGCGGTGGCTCACGCCTGTAATCCTAGCACTCTGGGAGGCCGAGGCGAGCGGATTGCTCAAGGTCAGGAGTTCGAAACCAGCCTGAGCAAGAGCGAGACCCTGGCTCTACAATAAATAGAAAGAAATTAATTGGCCAACTAATATATATAGAAAAAAATTAGCCGGGCATGGTGGCACTTGCCTGTAGTCCCAGCCACTCGGGAGGCTGAGGCAGCAGGATCACTTGAGCCCAGGAGTTTGAGGTTGCTGTGAGCTAGGCTGACGCCACCGCACTCACTCTAGCCTGGGCAACAAAGCGAGACTCTGTCTCAAAAAAAAAAAAAAAAAGACACTCTAATGACAGAGCCTGACAGCGTCTGGCAGGTGTAATGAGGGGCCTAGAAGGTGGCCCTGTCTTCTGGTTCTGTCTTTGCTGCATGTCACGCTCCTTTGTGGCTGTGCCTCTGCTTTCCTTCTATGCAATTTTGTCTCTCCAAGTTTTAGAGTTATTCTGATAGAATTTCAAATGTTTATTTTATGCTCTGTGTGATGCTAGGACCATGTCCCAAAGGCTAAGAGCGACACTGGCTTTTGAATTGTTCATGGAGAGCTGGAGTACTCCTGACAGCCTAAGTCCTGCCCCCAGAGTCAGGGGGATCATTTTGGACAGTTTTTCAGAGGGTAATTGTGGTGAAGGCAACATCTGCAGGAAAATCCTGGGGCTACGTGCAGGGCTCTGGCTCCAGAAATAACAGGTCAGCACACGGTCTCACGGTCCAGGCTTGCCCATATCCTTACATCCTATACTAGTTAAAGTAGGCTGACTGCTTTACAAAAAAAGAACAAAAAACCTAACATTCCAGAGGCCTAACAAAGTCAAAGTTTATTTCTCTCTGAAGCAAAGTCCACTGGCACTGGGATGAGGAATGGAGATGGGGTGTCTCTGCTCCATACAGTTATTCAAGGACCCAGGCTGGCAGAGGCTCTGCCATTTTCAACTTGTGGCTTCCAAGGTTGCTAAGGAGTCATCATCCAGTAGCAGGTGGAGAAGGCACATTGAGAACCACAGTGGGAAGGTTTTACAGGTGAAGTCTAGAATTGGCACACATCACTTCCACTCACATTCTATTGGCTGGCACTTAGTCACATGACCACGTATAATGCAAAGCATCCTGGGAAGTGTAGTTTCTCTGTGTGCCCAGGAAGGAGAGGAAAAGGGAATTTTTATGATCAGCTGGCACTTTTTGACATATTTCTTGAAGTGCTGATTCCAAACCAAATGACATTTTGAAAAGATATTCTGAAAATATTCCAGAACTTTTTCCAAGTTTCCTGTTGCTGTTTTTAACTCAATACTTGAGTTGGACTTGATGAACAGTCGCTTCTAATCTATAGCCATTTCTTCCTGTTATGTCTCATGATCAAAGAATATCACAGCTTCCCTACGATGGGAGCAGGACTAATTTGTTTCTCACAGCCTAAGTTTCCTTGTGAATGGCATGATGAGTGACTGCCTCCTTTTAAGAAGAAAACACCAAAAATTCTTTAAAAGAAAGCTTGTTTCTCTCAATGCAAGACTCAGAGTTTTGCATTTTGCATTATTGTTGGAGTTTTAGTGGAAAACTGCTATGAATACTGCGCTAAAGATGTTCGAACCTGTTTTATCAACAGGCTGCAAAACAGCCTAATAGACAAAAATAATAATAATAATAATAACAAAAGAACATTTATTTAAAGGACTAGTCCTATAATGACATAGAAAACCTCCCCAGGGTTTAAGTAGGAACCATAAAATGCTTTTCTCACTGCTACTAAAGTAAGTTATATGCATACATATAATAATATTTGAATGTTTACATCATTTTAATACATTTATGATCATTTTAAGGATATTAAAAATTTCTGCAGTATTAATGAAGTAAGTCACATTGCTAGTAGGCCTTTAAAACCCTATTCCAAGGGAAATATTCCATTACAGGCAAAAATTGTAAAAATATAGTTGAACACGTAGTCTACTGTATAGTAAGACACAAATATTATAAAATTTAACGTATACACTACCCTGTGCATACTTCTGATGCTTCTTACACTTTATTATATTTTGCCTTTTCACTAAATGTTTTTACACAGACCAATAGTTCTAAAAACCTTATTGTGCATCAGAATCATAGAGAGAGCTTATTAAAAATAGATTACTGAAACCTACCCTGGACCTACTGAATAAAAAAAAATGGGATTGGAATCTGAACAGACAGTGTCAACTATGCTGCTATGGAATGGAACTTGGCTAAGGTCCTAAGCACCTAATCTTGGACCAGCTACCCATGGCAACCTCTCTCAGGTTCAGAAGGGAACTATACATGCGGGGGAAACACTTTCTGTCTATTGATCTGAAGTTTTAGCTCCCCCTTTCCTTCCCAACATGGAATTCAATCCTACAGAGCTGCACAGGCCACCCGATGGCAGGGGGGTTCCTTTGCCTGGAGAAGGCAGCTAAATAGGCTGGATCCAAATCAAGTACAATGAACCTCTGTCCTCAGACCCACATCCAGTTCTGGTCCTCAAGTGCCTACCACTTTGGTAACTAGACACTGTGAGGAGAGAGAAGCCTGAAGGAAACCCACAAAGGGAAAGAGAGAGTTTCTTCCTATGGCCAAAAGTGACAGGTACCCTTTATATCTCCCACCCTTGCCCCTAAATCCATCTCATCATCCACTACCGATCTCAGATATCCTCCAGCTCATGGGGATGAGGGTTTTTTTTTTAGAGCTTCATTCTGTTGCCTGGGCTAGAATGCCATGGAGTCAGCCTAACTCACAGCAACCTCAAACTCCTGGGTTCAAGCAATCCTCCTGCCTCAGCCTCCCAAGTAGGTGGGACTACAGGCATGCGCCACCATGCCCGGCTAATTTTTTTCTACATATATTTTAGTTGTCCAGCTAATTTCTTTCTATTTTTAGTAGAGATGGCATCTCACTCTTGTGTTTTCTTTTTTAGGTGTGGGAAGAAACATAGGGATGAGGAGGCATTCTGCTGGATGGCTTTTAAAAATGTTTCCTCCAGAGTCAGCTGCCTCAGTAATGATGGTTTTTGTTTTAGAAGTCTCTCTCCAGTTTCATAAACTGCCCGTCACACATTTTCACCATGTCATCTACGGGCGCTTTTCTGCAGTGTTAACGTCATATTCACTGTCACTGGTATCACGATCACCTTGGTTCTGAACCAGTTCAGCTAGTTCACCATCAGTCAGTGAATGAATAACCGGAGCCTCATTATCAAGGTTAAAAACATCTTCAATGTCTACTTCTTCCAGCTTACTGACAGACTCTGAAGATAGATATTTGCATACGGAAGGAGGTCAGACATCATTTTTTTTCATATGACACACAGACTCCTTCGAAGTCACCACCTTGTTCATCATCATCCCTGAACACAGTCGCAGGCCAGAGGCTGTGCCAGGCACGCACGGTGGTGTCCTCAGTCACTGTGTCCCCTCCACTGGCAGCAGCACGTACAGCGTCCTTCGTGCCAAACTCCTTTTGAAACCTGTTCACCGCTGCTAACGTGCTGCTCAAGAAATTGCTTTTATACTTGCTGTTCACTGGTCTGAGGATACCCTGGTCACATGGCTGAATTAATGAAGTCACATGTGGGGGAAAGTGCATGGCATAAACATTATTTTTGATGAGAATTTTAGCTGGAGGATGAGCAGATTTTGTCAAGGAATAACAAAATCTTCCAGGTGTCATCCAGTCCAGCTTCCCTGGAGTGAGCACGAGCAGCTGGCACAAAATGTTTGTGAGACCAACCAGGAAAGATGACCCTGGCAGTCCGTGCCTTTTTGTTAGCATAATATGGACTGGCATGAAATTACACAAGCTTTCCCTATCACAGCAAGTTTATACCGACACGTGCGGCTGCATTAGCAACTCCCGCGTAGTTACTCTGTCCTTGGCACTCTGGAAACCTACGAGGGCTGTCTCATCAGTTGCAGTCAGTGTCTTTCTGGGGCAATAACACAAAAACAGTGGTCTTTCATCGGCATTATGCAATTGTTCTGGCCTCAGACTTTCATCAGCAATGGCGCTGGCAAACTCATCAATGAATTTCTCTGCTGTTTCACAGATAAGCAGATGCTTTATCACCACAAATATTTTTCCTAATTTATTTTTTGAGGCAGGGCCTCACTCTGTCACTTGGGCTAGAATGCAGTGACATCAAGATAGCTCACTGCAGCTTCTAACTCCTGGGCTCAAGTGACACTCCTGCCTCAGCCTCCGTAGTAGCTCCAGGTGCATGACATCATGCCCAGCTAATTTTTCTACTTTTCGTAGAGATGGGGGTCTCATCTTTGCTCAGGCTGGTCTCGAACACCTGGCCTGAAGTGATTCTCTTGCCTCGGCTTCTCCAAAGTGCTACAATTATAGGTGTGAGGCACCAGCACCCAGCCCACCACAAATCTTTAAAAACTTAATTGTGTCTTTTTTTTTAAATTTCTGCAGTCAGCCTGTTGGATAGTCACAGTTCCCTTCAATTTTCAGTTCATGGTGATAGCTCTTTGCTTGTTTCATGATCAGCGTATCATTCAGTGGCGTGTGTTCACTTGCGAAGTTGACGGAGTCACTCTTTTAATGCACAGCTGAGATCTTCATTTTCAGCTTTTCACAGTGTTTTTCTATTTTTCATTAATTTCTGTTCATCACTTTAGCATAGAACTTCAATAGTTTATCCTTCTGTTTCTTCAAGTCATACATAGTGGTCATTCTAACCCCATGCCCTTCTGCGAAATGTTTCACACTCACACTGCTGTCCCGTTTCTCCAACAGTTTGATTTTCTGTGCTGTAGATTAACAAAAAAGTTTCCTATTTTTCTTCTTTATCTTATCACTGTTACCCATGCGGATATCCGTAGGCCTTTTTGCCATGTCCAACAACAGTATCTTTACACCACAGAGCAGAGAACAAGCAGAGTACCCGGTGAGTAATGCACAGAGGTCTCGGCTCCACGTGGGGCTTGGTGGGAACCTGTGGTTAGTGCATCGGCCCACACACCTGCCATTTCACTGCCCTTCGTGCTGTCTTGTGGGGGCAATGGGCCGTGCACAGATGTGACCTGTTGCAGCTGAAGAGGGCTCGGAGGCTCTTTTTCTCCTTGGGAACACCAAACAAACTGTGCGTTGTATGCTCGCATTTTGACTTTGACCCGTCACGTGAATGACATCAGGTATGGGATTTTCCACTTGTGTGTCACATTGGTGCTCAAACGTTTCGAATTTTGGAGCATCTTGGATTTTGGATTTTCAGATGAGGGATGCTCAACCTAATCCTAATGTATTGTGTGATTCCATTTATATGAAATATCCAGAAAAGGTAAACCTATAGATAAAGAAAAGAGATCAGTGGTCACCTGAGGCTGAAAGTATAGGCAGAATTGACTGGCAAATGGGCACAAGGAAACATTTTGGGATGATAGAAATGTTCTAAAACTGGATTGTGATGATGAGTATACAATTCTATACATTTACTAACAATCATTGAATTGTACACTTAAGATAGTTGAATTTTATAGTATGCAAATTATGCTTCAATAAATCTCTTTAAAAAGGTGATATGGCTAGGGTCATGTGTCTCAGAGGAGAGGTGGTAGGAGATGGGACATGATGGAGGAAGATACTACATTAACAAGCAGATAAAATGGGGTGATTGTAGTCTTGATCTAAGGTTACTACATAGGTTCATATATCCATAAAACAATAGTTATGCTTCACTTTTCTACCGGGGACCATTCTTAAAATATACTCTTACAACATGTATTCTTATAAAATATATTGTTATAATATATTCTTATATCCTTAACCCTGTAGAATATAAGTTTCATGACAGCAGATATTTTTGCCTGTTTTTCACAGCTGTTCACCCAGAGTCTCTGGCAGGGCCTGTGATTTAGTAGGCCATGAATAAATATTTGCTGCATGAATGAACAGCTGAGAACCGGGGGACAGAAAACCACCTTTGGGAGGAGCTCAAGCCAGGTGGCTCTTCCAAGGCACTCAGGGTGTAGCCCTGCCAGGCCCTTTAACCTGAACCACTGTCTGGGCTCAGGAAGCTCTGCTCTCTCACCACCAGGCCCACCCCACCTTTCCCTCCCTTTAGCAATACTTTGCGGTAGCTCATGCCACTGTGTTTCAGTTGGAGATGAGGCAATATCCTCACTTCATCTTTCCCCATCTTAACTTCTTTTTTAAAGCTCAATCTGAAAACAACTTAGTTAAAAATGCCTCCTGGGACTCACACCATTTACTCAGCTCCTGCTATTCTGATTACTGTATTTTTCACTTTATCTTTTGAATTTCTGCTCCATTCTTTTGCATTTCTAACTGATAGAATAGAATGCCTTTGCCTTGCCACCTTCTAAGAACCCAGCAATGAAAAGCATGACAGAAATACTTCTTAAATACCCGTGCTTTAGTAGGAGGATGGTTTCCCTCTGTTTGGTATTGCACTGCTAGTCCGTTGCCTTGCTTCACCCTGTTCGTGAAGATGCAGTGCTGACAGCTGCAGCCAGCTAGACAGTCCACTATAGGGGCCCTGATTTAGATCTTGCTGGGAAATCACCTACAACACCAAGCTCTTTGTCTTACCCATTGTCTCCCAGACTGTGTAAAAACCTTTGCCGACTGATTTCCCATTAAATTTTAAAAAGGCAGGAAAACAAAGAACCAGAACAATCCTAATGTAAAATTTCTGCATTTCTGTCCCATTAGCAACTTTTAGCTTTTTCCTCCCCATACCTACACACATGTGCGTGCACACACACACACACACACACACATTCACTTTCATTTTCCTTGCTTGCTTGTTTGTATTTAGTTCCCAATCCTAAGTATTTGAGCTGAATTCTGTATTCCATTCATTAGTGTCATCGCAGAATATATCACATCTTCCCGAGCTCATTTATCATTCCTCCTCCCCTCTCAGCATCATTTTAAATATGCAAAGTCTCATCACCAGTATGACGGTCCCAGCAGCAATTGTCGCTGCCCTTGTGTGCAAAAGGAAATAAAGGAAAGATTGCAGGAACATGATGTGAAGACATCGCCTGCCTTGGAATCATGCGTTCATTCATTTTTATGCATCCAGAAAATTTTTATTAAATTTCTAATATGTGAAGGTCATTGTGGAGGTGCTTTAAGGAATGCTAAGACATAAAACACAGTCTCTTCCTTCAAGAAATTTGCTGCCAAGCAGTGGAAGTAAGAGAGAGATGAAAGAAAAGGAGACGGGATGATGAATGCTAAGCGCCTGAGCCAGTGGGGGTTTCAAAGGAGAGCAAGTCTGTAGTCAGAGCAAGTGTCATGAGGCAGTGGCTTGGTGATGGCATTTGGCATCTGAGCTGGGCCTTAGTGGATGAGTAAGATTTGAAAATAGAGACAGGGAGGCAGAGGAGAAGGAATTCTAGGGAGAGGGAGTGGCATGAACAAAACCATGGCAACAGAAGAGCTCACATTGTGTTTGAGAACAAGACCATCACCAAGACGGGGCGTCGCCGTCATCAGAAGCACCCAGAAGGCAGAGCAATGACCCAGTGCTCTGGTGACACCCAAGTGTCACCAAGAGACCCTGCTGGACTGCTCTTCCCACTTCTCTCTAGAGGGCCAGCTCCTTCTCATACCCTCAACTCTGAGGTTATATGTCACCTCCTCAAAAAGGTCCTTCTCTGACCACCACATTCACAGTAGGACTCCTTCCTGCCAGTGTTCTTCTCTCAGCCCTCCTCTTTTAAATCATAACACGTGTCATGATTTATAATCATTTCGTTGATATGTTTGCTTACCTGTCTGTCTCCAACAATAGCATCTAAACTCTCGGATCACAGAGACCGTGTCTGCTTGCTTGGTGCCCGAAAACTAGTTGGAATGCAGTTACTATTCGTTGATTGAATGAATGAATAATTGTATTATGAATGAACAAGCGAATGTTACATTTTTTGAGAGAGAAGGCTTGATGGATTCATTTTATTTATTTATTTATTTTACATTTAATGAGTGTATGCTTTATTACTTGTCTTTAAATCTTTCACTAAAGTTCCTTTACTGAATATATATTCTATATTGCAGGGGAAGTCACTTTATGACTTTCATGGGACTTAGGCGTTTTTTGCCTTTCATGGGCCTCTTCCTTCAAAGAAAATTAAAAATTATGTTTTATAACTGTGCTGGTATAAATACGAATATAATTCAACTTGAATTATGTTCACTTTTTCCTTTTGATTTTAAAAGAAATGAAACCATGAGGGACCTCTAAAAGTATTGTGGGCCATAGGTGCCTGACCTCCTGGACCTAACAGATAAGTCAGCCCTGGGAATAGCAAAACATTTTTAAAGCATTAATGGGAAGCAAGGCTAGACAAATAATATACAATAAGATTGTGGAAGGTCTCGTACATTAGATTTCGAGTTTAATATATGTGAACTTTATTTAGTAGGCACGAAAAATCACAGCGTGAGTCTGAGCTAAAGAACGGTGTGGTTTTAATATGCCAGAGCCACTGTAGGGAGAGGAAGCTGTGGGACAGAAAGAGAAGATGCTGATCGGGAAGGGCCAGCATGTGGTCCAGACCCCACGAGGTGAAAAGAGATCTGAACTGTGCTGGTGAGAGAGAATGGAAATAGTGGCCTCTGGAGAAGACAGACGTGGTGGGGAGCATGATGGGTTTGGTCTGAGATAAGTTTAGGGGAAGGGGTGATAGCAGAAAAACCAAATGGAATGTTTTAGCAGTCAGGCACTCACAAATTTAAGTCTGGAATTCTTTAGCTTCAAGATTTTAAAGAACGTTCAGCCAACTTCAAGCTTCTTTAAATCAGTAAAGACTATCTCTAACCAACCATTCAAGTGGTGCCTCCTCTTTGGGCTGGCTGATTTGTCCTTGTCACTCTCCCCAGTAAGAGGTCCCCCAAGTCTCCTGCCTCTGCATTCTTCTTAGCCAAGGAAAAGAGAGATTCAAATGAATTCTTTTCTAAGAGAAAGTAAATGTAGGGTTCAATACGTTCACCCTTCTTCTCCATGGTCTCTAATTTAATGAGCTAACTGGTCCTAGATGATTAGCTTAATATTTTGAATTAGTAGAGTCTTAATTGTTTGTTTTTTTTTTTTTTTTCTGTAAACCTGATACCCAAGTACGAGGCCTGCAGCATTTCAACAGGTCCTGGCCAAAAAGAAACTTGGATGGGAGAAGGGCAACTTCAGCAGCAGAGGCCCGGGAATGATGAGAGCTGCAGGGCTCCTAGTGTCACTGTTCATACCGTGTGAAACAGACGCCACAGTGGGCAACTTCCCCCAAGCTCCACCCCTGCCCTAAGCTACTGGGCTGTTGTGAATTTTTGTTATTAGAATCAGGCTGTACCACTAGAGTGATGAGAGTAATAGCTATCCCTCTGCGTGGAATTTTAGAAACTACCCTTTACTTACAAAGTTCTTCTGAGACATTCTAATTTTTACCTTTTACTACAAAACCAGGCCATGATATCACAGGTGGAGTGTCTTCTTAATTAATATGCATGTGTCTCTGCCGTTCTATTTGTAAAATGGAGGAAATACTAGTGGATCACTCATGGAATAGCAGTGAGGATTGAATGAATTAGTTTATGTTCAGTACTTAAGAGAGTGCCCGGTTCATATGAACTGCTCAATAAATGTTAGCTTTTTAATTTTTATCCTGGTAGCTCTCATCCAGAATCCTTCTTTTATCTACTCCATTTTATTTCCTGAAAATGGAAATTGTACACTATCTGCATCAAAATCCCTTAAACATCCTGTTGAATATAGATCTCAGGCCCCACCCTAGAGCAATGGAATAGCGATCTCTGGGAATGGGTCCCAGAAATCAACATTTGCACATTTTTTTTTAAAGATATGTCGGTGTCCCTAGAGTTTGAGACCACCAGCCTGCTGGGTGTCCATAGGTATGGAAGAAATTTCTGCCCTGGACTCCAGGTCCTGCTACCTGGGCCAGCTATGAAACGCATTCCAACATCTGGAACCCCAAGAAAGAAATGTGCTGATTGCTCAAGAAGGCACAGTGGAGCCTGGGTCAGGCTGAGGTCAACAAGGGCACGCTGAAGACCACCCGACTGCTGCTGCACTCCTCAACCTCGGTCTAGAAAGCTGCCTCCTGGTCTGTGGTGCTCAGTCACCAGGGCGCGCCTGCCACGGCACAGCCTTCCTGGAAGGAGGTCTGTTTAGGGGGTGCTGATGCTTTCAGTACATCTGCCACCCCATCAGCCAAGTCACAGACAGAACGTGTGTGATTCTTGCTGCCTCCTGCCTGTGAACTGTCTGGTTCCCTGGCCCGCCGGCAAACCAGATGATTTATTTTGAACCACAGCTCAACACGGATGAGACGTTTGAATGTAACTCCTTCGAGTAACCCCACCCCAGAGCAGCTACTGCACGTCTCGCATGTTAAGTATGAGAATCTCGCCGCATCCTCATAGCAATCGCAGTACACGATAGTCAGCCCTTACTTTTCCGTAGGGCTTTGTGGTTGGTTGTCAAAGGAACTTTTCTGCCCATTATCTAGCATTCCCTCGCAATGAGAATTAGAAAAAACAGGCATCTCTTCTGCTTTCCAGAAAATGAATCATCAAGGAGTCTATGTAACTTACCTAACTTTATCTAACAGATTCAAGGCTCACATGGAACATAATTCTCGATACTCTGACCCTTGGTGTGGGCTTGTCCTGCCCACCCCACCCCCAATGCTGCTTCCAGTTGTCATGTCACCGGGGTAGAGATTAGGGTCACTGGCTCTGGGACTACACTTCGAATCTTGAGCCCATCACTCAGTGGCTTCATGACAGCCAGAAAACACACCTCCCAGGGGGGAGGTAAAGGTACACTGTGAAGCCCTGTGCCTGGCACACAGTTAACACCCCATAGTTGTCACTTGTTATTGTCGTTGCGACTATTATTAACCACAGACTTCACTGACAGTCAGGGACAGTGGTTCTGATCAACATGGCTAAGATTCCAGCAGGTGTCTGTCTCCTCTCCTACCTAACCTTTTTTGGTAAGAGGACAAAATGGTTATTACGTTCCACTTTTGTCTTTTTTGCTTTGATAAAACAGAGAAACCCTTCGGAATTTATTCTCCAATTGTTAAGAACATTAGACTAAATGATTACTATAGGAAATTGTGTTTGACACAGGGGATACAATTCTTTTCCTAGAGAGATGAATTTAAATTGTACCCTTGTCCCAAATCAAATGAGTTCATTTACTCTGTTTTGTTACATCAAACAAGTATTGAAAATACTAAATGCTTAAGAGATGCACCAGATCAAGTGAGTGTGTGAGCTATGATCAAGCAAGGAGAAGATGTTGGATGAATTTCCCTGATACCTGCTTGGCTTGGTGAGTTGGTTCCTGACTAATTTCTTTATAACACCTTGAAATTCAGAAGAAATGTATTAAATAAATGAATAAACAAAAATGTTGGCACCCAGGGAACCATTTACCTTAGCTGATGTAATTATGACTTTCATTTACTTACAGTCAGGGAGAGTTTATGAACAACAATTCACTTCATTGCCACTCCTGTATACATCTTTTGCTCCACATATAACACTTACCAGGACCCTAATAGGACCTTGGGGAGTTGGTACAGCAGGGCAGGAGAGTAAGACGCCTGTCGGGCTACAGGCTGTGGAGGTTCTCGGTGTGGAACAAACCCCCGGCCGAGGCCACATCTTCGAAGACAAGCATGTTAACATGAGAGCCTGTATTCTCTGAACCTCTAGCGGGGACGGTCCCCTTCCTGCCTGCCTCTACTCCTCCCCACCCAACTCCCCCGAAGCGGTTGGTACCATGGGAATTTCTCACATCCAGGCAGGACAAACGAAGCTTGAGCATCAGAGTAGCCATGACATGTGGAGAAGTGACCCACGAGGGGGACCTAACCTAAGAAAACGGTTTATAAGAAAACAGAACTAATACCAGGGATATTCCCAGCGGCCCGACTTTTAAGGAGAAACATGTAAGGAACTAAAAACCACATGAGTATGTAGAAGGGCCAGAAATACCACAATGGAAACCAACATGGAATACTACAGAGTTTAAAAATAACACGTCTGTGGAATACAAACATGTAGAAATGCTCATATAAAACAGGATGAAATGGAAAGTCACAACAATCCATGTTAAAATTAATTTATACGTCTGCATCAAATTGTTGAACAAAATGCTATAAAAAACCTCACAGCCCAAGAGACTAGAATCCTTATGAATTTATCCTATCCCAACTTAAATGGACCACACAACCATATTACTACATTTCTTTAGTAAAGGCATTTGCTCAGTCTGGCAGGTTCTATTTCAGACTCCTTCCACCAGCCTCAAACTTCCCAGCCTTCTTGTAATGAAATGCTAGAAGCTGTTTGTGATTCTCACTGTGCCAGCTCACACTGAACAACACAATCCCTCCCCTTTCCTTCGTTCCAGCCCCCCTGGCCTTTCGGATCTTTGAATTTGTCACATGCTTTCCTTCCTGAAGGTTTTCCCCTGCGCATTTCTCTTGTCCCAAGTCAGTCGACTAGACTTAAGTTTCATGGGTATGTGCCTCCACCCCATTGCTCCTGGGAGTCTACACTTTTGCCTTCAGAGCCCTTAGCACACTTTGTAACTATAAATGTATTTACATGGTTGTTGTTTTATTGTGTCCTCCTTTCCCAAAAAGAGAGTAAGCTCCATGAGGAATGTGATGATTAGTTTTATGTGTCAACTTGATTGGGCCAGATGGTGCCCAGATATTTGGCCAAACATTATTCTGGGTGTTTGTGTGAGGGTGTTTTTGGATGAGATTAATGTTCAAATTGGTAGACTGAGTAAAGCACATTGCCCTCCCTAATGTGACAGGCCTCATCCAATCACTTGAAGATGTAAATAGGATCAAAAGGCCGACCCTCCCCAAGGTAAGAGAGAATTCTTTCTGCCTGACTGCCTTTGAACTGTGACACTGGCTTTTTTGCTGCCTTCCAGATCCTGGATCTTGAGCCTGCTGGCCTTTGGGCAGGTGCTACCCCATCAGTTCCCCTAGGTCTCAGCCTTCAGACTCAGACTGATGGTAAACCACCAGCTCTCTTGGGTTTCCAATTGCTGACTCACCCTGCACATCTTAGGCCTTGCACACCTTCCTAATCACATGAGACAATTACTTGTAATAAACCTCTTTCTAAGCTATACACAACTCTTTAGTTTTGCTTCTCTGGGGAACCCTGATACAAGGAATAATATCTGAGATGTGCACAATCATATATCTACCTAGCACCAACACACTGCATGGCCTAGACTGGTTGTCTACTACAACTTTACTGAACAAACATATGTAGATATGTATGTACAGATGGACAGACGGATGAGAGGATGGGTGGATGAAGTGATGTGAATATAATATTCATTGTTTTGTGAATTTGTTTTATTTTTTCTATGAAAAAAATTCCCTTTGGTATATGTAGATTATTGAATAATACCTGTGCTCATTGAGTAGTGCTTTCTGTTTTTCAAAGCATTTTCATATGCAACAGTAAGGTTTTTTTGTTCTTAGACCTCTATGAGGTAGAAATTATTCCATATTCACATTTGAAGAAATAGAGGTTCAGAGAAATTAACTAATTTTCCCAAGCTCATACAGTGAACAAAGTGGTAGAGCAAGATCTAGAATCTAGACCTTTTAGATTCTTGCCAAGGATAAACTTGGACCCCTCTGCCTCTGTGGCCACTTTTAGGCCACTGTGTCTACTGTAAAGTGCACTGGTGAGCCCTGGGGGTGTTAAACAGCACAAAGCTTTTCCCTGACGGGCCTTTCTGCTGTTCAGGGGTGACAGGAGGTGAAGGTGTCGCCATCTGGGGAGAAGGTCCTGGCCCTGGCCATGTGGGCTAAAATGGTGAGGTCATGAGTGGTGGTCCGTCATGGCTCTCGGGTCACTCTTTCTCACATGCAACCCACAGTTGCTCTGTGCCTCATTTTCAGTGTCACTCTGGTGCTCATGCAATAGTCAAATCAAACTGTCGATTAACGAGAATTGCACAGGTGGCTCCACAACAGCATGGCTAAGCAGGGGCTCGTAGGCCAAGCCCCTGGGTGGAGCCCCAAAGGTGTTGTCAGAAAAGTCAAATGACACGGAGAAGTCAAGGAGAGCCAACCTGTATATTCCAGCACTGACTGTCACACTAGCAAAGCCATGACCTTGTTTATTATCTTGTTCATCCTATCTGAATATTTACAAAAATATAAACTCAAAGGGCAGAGGTGTGGTGGGGGGTGGCCTACAATATAAAATAACAAATAGTCAAACGAAGGTCTGGTTCACAATTTGTATGCAGAAAACCCTTTCCAATGGCATATGCTTTTAGTGCACCCTTTTTATCACTTCGATTTCACATCCTGTTAGAGCCTTCATCTTCTTTTCAGCCCCTGTCTACAGCAGCTTTCACGAAGAGCCGATGACAGCTGCGTCTGCTGGGAAAACCACAGCCTCATTTCTCTCCCCTCAGTCGCATCTTAGGACTGTGATAGTTGCCACCATGTTACGAGGTGGGGGTGGCCAGGCCGGCAGCGTAGGGAATGCTTATTTCTTCCCTGACAGCATCCGTGTAATTCCAGCGCTGCCTCCAGGCCAATGGCAGTCGGCACCCGATGTTGACTGCACAGGCCCAGTGCTGGGATTTACCCCAGACAAGGGCAACTAAAACTAATCAGGAGGTGAATGCACATTGCATTTTATGTGCATTGCCTTTTATGGCTTTGAATGTGCATTTCGTACTATTAAATTACTAAATTTTTGACTCCTGTTTTTGCATTATAATACTAAAATGATAGCATAGTTCATTCCTTGAGGGGCACAGTGTAAGAAGATTAAAGCAAACAAATCCAATAATGAAAATAGCTATCATTTTTAACACTTCATCTGTTATATTTTTCATTTCTCACAATAACCCATTTTACTAATAAGGAAAATGTGATTCAAGATGATAGAAGAGACTTACCCGGTAGGGAGTAGAGTTGGAAGTCAGGAGCTTAAAAGTCTCTTGCCAACTATGTTATTAATTATTGAGTGGCCTTAGGTAAGTCTCTTTACCTCTCTGGGCTTCAGTTTCCTTTTGGAAAAAGGAAATGAGTGAGTTAGACTTGCAGATGGAATAAGTCTCTTTTTGCTCTAAGTGTCTTCATGATGAATTTTATCACTCTCCTTCATCAGTGATTATTCTAGGTCTTGTTTGGGGGTTTTGTTTTTGTTTCTCTTAATCCACATAATTTTCTCATTATCCAACTCTCAACTTACCACTTCTCAGAGAGGATTTCCCTGGCCAATCCTGCTAGAATAGCTTGCCCATTCTCCCCCACTTATTACCATGTTGCCAGGTTTTACTTTATTCATGGAACTTTCCTTCCTTCCTTCCTTCCTTCCTTCCTTCCTTCCTTCCTTCCTTCCTTCCTTCCTTCCTTCCTTCCTCCCTCCCTCCCTCCCTCCCTCCTTCCTCCTTCCTTCCTTCCTTCCTTCCTTCCTTCCTTCCTTCCTTCCTTCCTTCCTTCCTCCTTCCTTCCTTCCTTCGTTCCTTCCTTCCTCCTTCCTTCCTTCCTTCCTTCTTCCTTCCTTCCTTCCTTCCTTCCTTCCTTCCTTCCTTCCTTCCTTCCTTCCTCCTTCCTTCCTTCCTTCCTTCCTTCCTCCTTCCTTCCTTCCTTCCTTCCTTCCTTCCTTCCTTCCTTCCTTCCTTCTATTCTTCCTTCCTTCCTTTCTTCCTTCCTCCCTTCCTTTCTTACTTCTTTCCTTTCTCCTCTCTTCCTTCCTTCCTTCCTTCCTTCCTTCATCCAAGAAAATGTAAGCTTTATGAGGACAAGGCTGTTGTCTGCACTGTCATGCTGAAACACCAGTGTTGGATCTCCCAGTACCTCACAAGGTCTACACACCTCAGCATGGCATGTACTACTGCCACAAACTGGTTGCCATTCTCCCTGCAGAACAAAGCAAGCAATCAATAAATATACGTTGATTAAATTACTGAATAAATCCAATTCGTCACAAGTTCATTTGATTCTGCTACAGAAAACTCTAGAACTGTGCTGTTCAATCTGGTAGTAAATAGCACATGTGGCTATTTAAATTTAAAGTAATTTAAAGTAAAAGTTCAGTCCCTCAGCCCCACCGGCCACATTTCCAGTACGTGGGAGCCATGTGTGGCTCGGGGCTTGCCTCAGCAGACAGCGCAGAACAGAACATTTCCCTCACTGCAGAGCGTCCTACGAAGAGTGCTTGGCCCTTCCTCTCCAGCTCTCCATGATGGCTCACCTGCGTGCTCGTGACGGCCTTCCAGCTGTCCTGTGAGCCTTCCCTTCTGCATTAGTCCATTCTCCGTACTGCCCCATTTATTTACTTCATTTGTGCATGCAGCAAATATTTAAGGAGGACCTTCTATATCCCAGGCGCTGTACTAGGCACAAAAGACCAACAACAAGGCACAAAGTCAGGTCTCGTCCTGACTCAGTGAGCTCACAGGCTAGGGAAAGTATGTGTCTGTCATTCGCATGGTTAAAGACTAATGTGGATCCTCCTTGCCGAAGCACCTCACGGGGGCCCAGACCACGTTGCTGTGCTCTGCGGGATGCGGCAACGTCCACTCTGCTGCTTCAGGAGGGCGCCGGCTGAAACGACGGGCCCTGTGTGCGGGGTGTGGGGGTGTGAGGGGGTGCGGGGTGAGGTGTGCGTGGCGGGTGGTGTGTGCGGTGTGCGCGTGCATCCCTGCCGGCAGGAGGTTGCACTCGCTCTCTGGGCCCGGAGGAGGGACGCGCTGGAGGGCGCAGGGTCTGACCCGCTCCGGCCTCATTTCAGCTCTTCCCTCCCCTCCCCCGCGGGTTCTGTAGCCAGTACCCCCTCCCCCAGCACCTCCCCGCTGTTCCCCATTGTCTGCGGACCCGGTCACACCTCAGTGCCTTTGCACAGGCCCGTCCCTCCGTGGGATTTTCTTTCTCACTTAACCCGACGAATGTCCACTCATCCTTCCAAACCCACGTCACACGGCCCTTTCTGTGAATCTTTCTTGGCAGTCCAGACAAGCCAGGGGCTCTCTTTTCTCCGAGTGCCTGCAGGTGTCTGTGGGGAAGTCCAGCATGACGTCGATGGTGCTCACTCTCACCCCTCATTTCCATACGGCTCCCTCAGCAGACGGGGCTCCTCCAGGTGGAGAATTAATCCAGCATCATAGCCCAGTGCACAAAATACAATCGGTTCCCAAGAAATGATTTTGGACAAATTGCTAAACGAATGATGGATGGATGAACAAACGAGTGAATAAATGTATGAATATTATGAAAGTGCCTGTCTGCAGTTCTGTAAGGAGACGGCATTGGTTCTAGAACTTCAAAATAGAATAAAAAGATCATAACTGTCTGCTTACTCTTATCAAAGAGAAAATGTTATTTTTCTTCTTAACGTTCTTATTTCCTACTTTCAATGTCCCATCTGCCCTATTTTTCATGGGGGATCTGCCCTATTTTTCATGGGGGATCTGCCCTATTTTTCATGGGGGAAAACATCTTTTCTTTCAAGTTCCCACAAGCATTCCCTTGTAGCTAGCCAAAACTCTAGCAGTTCACCTCCAAACGCTGTACGTCCCAAGGCGCTCTTTCTTCTGATTGGGGACACGACTCTCTGCCACCGAAATGCTTACCAGCCCCTCCCCACTTTGATATCAGGACTCCAATCAAAACTGTTTGGTACAAATTATAAATTTTTTTCATTAAATATTATTATGTTACTATGTGAGTGTTCTATAAACCATTCTGAAGCCGGCCTAACATTTCTTAATGTTTCCCGGACCTTTGAAGACCTAATCAAACCAAAGACAAAGCCCATGAAATAGTTGTACAGAGCTTCCCTCCCAGGTGCCCAACCAGTTTGCTATTTCTACAGTTCTTCAAAGGAAAGGAAGAGGGGGCCCTGACACCCTTCAACTAGCCAGTTCCACAAGCCAAATGTTAATTAACACATCCAACTGGCTCATGAACTTCTTGGGGTTTGAGTAGATTTTCTTGACATTTGGGGATCTTTTAAGTGTGCAGACTCTGCTCCCTCATGTCTGCTCCTCCAGGTGACTGTGCAGACACATCATCAAAGCAGGGCCTGGGTGTCTTCCACCCAAAGTGCACGCCCTATAGCCCTAGCTTCTCCAGGGTCTCCCCGCAGTGTGAGCCCCATGCCTTTCGCTACAGGTTGGGGAAGGAGAAGGGGGTTATAACACATCTATACTAACTATTCCTTAGAATGACTTTAGTCAAATCTGCTAGGATCAATTATACAAGAGCAATATTTCAACATCACAAATTCCTAGTTGCTAAAATCTTTTACTAGTCACTTCATCAGCAATAGTAAGAGGCTAAGCCATATCTAGTCTTTTATTAGGCCTAAAATTTTGGACATACAAAATTAAAATCCTTGAACAGAGTGTGCATTGGGCTGTGCGTGTGTGCACGTGTGTTAGATCATCAGGGTTTCATTAGGTAATTAATATTAAGCCACCACCAAGTGAGGGAGTCTTTGTAAAAAATAAAAGCTTATAGAGGCTCAGGACTACCCAACTGTGACTTTTCCTATAAAAGAGGTAATCCTCCACAGATTGTGAAACTTTTGTTGACTTGTAACTACTGAAAAAAAACTGATCTTAATTTGAGGGAAGTATTACGGGTTTCTCGGGAAAAGGTGTTGTGTAAATATAGTGGTTCTGCCTCATTATCCTGGCTTACCCTGGGAAATTGGAAGCTCATGTAACACATTAACCTACCTCAAGTATATATACAGATTTAATGAGAACACTGGACATTTGTTCCGCATCTTAGGAAAGATCAAAAAAGAAAAAAAATAAGGCCTAAGTTTCAACCCTAGAAAGCATGATCAGACTTAAGACGGAACACCGTGATTATAAAGCTGGTTTATGCATATTTCCTGAAAAAGAGCAGGGAATTTGACAATTATTTACTGAGGGACTGCTGTGTAGAAGGTTTGGGTTGTGGAGGATAGAAAGAAAAGTAAGATGCCTACAGCCTATGTCCTCCAAGAGGTCTCCATCTAATTGGAGAGATAAGAAAGTCACTCACAAAATGACGGTTCATGTAGGATAGTGACTAAAGATATGGCACGAGACAGTGGACACAGGGCTGAGCAGACGGAACACTCTGAGCCCGGAACAGGAAGAGAAAAGAAGCCATGCACTGAAGAAACCGGAAGTGTTGGTGCTGAGCCTGGAAGGATGGAAAGGGTTTCGAGAAGTGGAGAGGAGGATGCAAAGACATACTTCAAAAGAGGGGTTGCCAAATACTTTAAAATTAAGCTAGAAGGACAAATATTGTATGATTCTACTTATATGAGTACCTAAGGTAGTAAAATTCATAAAGACAGAAAGTAGAACTATGGTTGCTAGGGGATGGGGGGAAGGACAGGGGTTGATTTATTTATTTATTTTTGGAGACAGGGTCTCACTCTGTCATCCAGGCTGTAGTTCAGTGACAGGATCCCAGCTTACAGAAACCCAGAACTCCCAGGCTCAAGCCATCCTACCGCCTCAGCCTCTGGAGCAGCTGGGACGACAGGCATGAGACCCGGCGCCCAGTTAATTCTTCAGTGGGCACAGAGCCTCAGTCTGGGAAGATTAAATAGTTCCAGAGATGGTTGGTGGAGACAGTTGCCCAACAATGTGAACGTAGTGATGCCACTGAACTGTACACTTAAAAAGGGTTAAAATGATAAATTTTATATTGTGTATATTTTACATTTTTTTATAAAAGCTTGAGGTAAACAATGATCTGTCTCCAGAGAGGGGGGTGCGTTCATCCCAAACTCTTGAGATGCCTTTTCCTTCTCCGATTCCATATTGACTGTATCAGTGGCTCACTGACAGCAAATGGATGGAATATAACGTATTCCTGGCTGCTGCACGTTAGGAAGGTATGTGATGGCTGTGGTTGGCTAGAAATAGAAACAGACACATAGACCAATGAAACAGAATAGAGAGCCCAGAAATATAACCAAGCATGTAAGGTCAACGAATCTTCAACAAGGGCACTGAGAATAGACGATGAGGAAAGAGAACAGTCTCTTCAATTAATGGTGTTGGAAGAACTGGATATCTGCACGCAGAAGGATGAAATTGGACCCTTATTTTACACCTACACAAAAATCAATTCAAAATGGTTTAAAGACTTAAGCATAAGACTTAAAACCATAAAAGTCCTAGAGGAAAAGTTAGGGGAAAAGTTTCTTGACATTGGTCTTAGCAATGATTTTTTTGAATATGACATCAAAAGCTCGGGCAACAAAAGCAAAAATAAACAAGTGGGACTACATCAAACTAAAAATCTTCTGCACAACAAAGGAAACAATCACCAAAATGAAAAGACAACCTACAGGTTGGGAAAATATATTTCTCCCTGAATTATTTTTTAACAGCATTGAAATTTATTGCACAAATAACAGAACTTCTTTTTTAAAAGATAAAGAAAAGAAACTATGAAACTATGTTAAAAGAAACTATGCTAAATTATGTTAAAAGAAACTATGTTAAAAAGAAAACAGTTTCACTGTTTAAGAAAAAAAGAAAGAAAAGAAAATGGAACCCTCATTGTTTAAGCCACTTTGAGGTTGGTATTCTATTTACTTGCAGCCAGGACCATTCCAATGGACAGACTACGCTAGTACAAAAATAGCTCTGTGACACATTGTGGGGAACCTAAATCCAGCTGGAGTTTACCCTTGCTTCCCAAAAACAAAGATGTTTATTTCCCTTTCTTCATTGCATGGCAGGCAAAAGAAAGGGCAGGGCACAAAAACAACAAGAATATCTAGCACTGGATTTGGAAGGACACAGGGTCATCAGGAAGTCAGCTGGTATGGTCGTAAACAGTAAATAGTCAGCGTGTTGCCGTGTGTTGGAAAGAATCACATTCTCTGCTGTAGCTGAGAAGGTTGTGTATAGAGGGAGCATTGGGTGAGAGCGTACACCAAGACTAAGGGTTCTGAAGGTGACAGGGTCCAGAGGCAAGCAAGAAACACCCCAGTGGAACTGGAGGGGGCAGGATACTTACAGTGTGGGTCAAGAAGAGGATCAGGAGAATCCAAAAACACAGAAACCCAGGCGTACACCAGGCCACTGTCTTTTCTCGGCTCAGCTCTGTAGGCTTCAGTGATTCTCAACTGGGCCTTTTGCTTGTAAAGACCCAAGTTCAAGTGCCCCTCGACATAGTGGTGTAGAGATATACCAGGTCTGTTCCGGGGTGTGCTTTGAAATAAAGATTCTGGTGCTTTTTCATGAGAAGATTGTTCTATTAAGGTAAATATCTTTCTGACGCTATTATAATATGGATATTTATTAAGCACCTTCATTAGCTAGTGGTATGATAGCTACCTCCAAAGTTGATTAAACAGGCACAGCCAAGGAAGGGAAGACAGTTCCATCTGTCCAGTAAAGATGCTGGCAGCCCCGAGAGAGAGGTGCAGGCATGAGGCAATCTGTCACATCCCAGCTATGCGTGTCCTGTGGTGCTCGTAACAGGAACCAAGGTGCTACGCCAGGCAGCTGTCCCCTAGGACTGGGACTCCTTGACCCAAGACAACTAGAATTAAATCACTTACCTCTCCAAAAAAAGAAGAGATGTAATTTTTGGCATGGCCTAACTTCTTCCCCATGCTAGGTTTGTGTTTTTTTTTTTTTTAAAGGGAACTTCAAGTTCCCTGATAGGAAGCTGGTCCTAATCCTTGGCAAAGGACCATGTAAAAGAGAATTCATAGCTGTGAACGAATGCATACGAATTTCCCCATAAAACTGAAGCCCATGGGAAATATGGCTGATCCCACCCATTGGGGGTTAGTAAATCTTCCCACAAGACTCTGCTTGCTTTACAGCCAAAAATGGAATCAGGAACTCCAATTCCTATCATCTGATTCTGATCAAGGGCAGAGTCCTTTGGCTATTCTCTCTGCACTCAAAGAATGTGATATTATTCCCCTGATGGCGCACGAACTCTCCACGAGTTGCAGAGTCCCAAAGGAGGTGCTCTGCATCTGGTGAAAATGAATTTCTATGGAAAATGTGACACAGGCATTACCTTTTGGGTCTCAGAAATCACTGAATCAGGTTCTATATGAAAAAAGACTTCTCATTAAACCTGCACTTTGGGGAAGTGGCTCTCGGAAGGTTTGTGGGAGTCCTGAGGGTCCTGCGGGGCCTTTCTAGGGCCCTTAGAGCTGTTTTACTTCAGTTGTAAAGAGGGGGTGATGTGGAGCAGGGAGCAGTGCGTGCAGTTTGATCTGGGCTTAAGTACAGAGCCAGCTGCTTCCTCACTGTATGATATTAGACAACTTAATTTCTCTGGGCTCTTAGCTTATATTGTCTCACAGACAATACATTAAGTAAAATGCCTAAGATAACACAAAGGATCCGATTATCAAAGGGGATTGACAAGAGTAATGTTCTTACCCAGTATCACACTTCACTAATAATTTCAATAAAATAAGCCATCCCAAGGCTCAGGTGAAGCCGGGGTGGCCCGGGACCCATGCAGCTCCCCCAGGTCCTTTCCTGCCACATGAAGATAGTCCCTTGCCTAGATTAACACAACGATCTTCAAGCCACGTATGTGGCACTTCCCCTGCACAGAAAAGACCATCACGAAATATCTTCAAATTATTCTCAGTCATTTAATTTAATTGACCTTTTGTCAGCACCCATGCCCAATACGGGCATAAATTCCAGATGAGCAACAAAGGAGCAACCCAGGCAGACCAGGTGCCTCCTTCTAAAAGGATTCCATAGATAAGGACCCTGTGATGGCAAATATCATTAGGGTGTTTACCTGGAGGTCTGTCCTTAGAACGCTCACAGGAAGATTTGATTAGGTTACCTGCTTGCTTTCTTTCCCATAGGTTTGCTTCTGGCAAAGAGAGAGGATGGATTATAGGCCTATCATTGAACATTTCCTGCCCAACACCTAACCCAGAGTAGGACTTGACCCCGTGGTGGCTTTGATCACATTATTACGAATAATCATGGTAACAGAACTATGCTTACACTTCCATTCTACCTGATTTCACAGGTCCTGCGTAGGTCAGCCTGTCTGTCTCCTGCCACTCTCCACTCTGCCCTCCCTTCCCCAGTTGTGTGTGGTTCTTACCTCTGCCTTTTCTCCCTGACTCTAGTCCACTGTTCTAGCCATTTCTCAAGGACAGTCCAAGTCCCCTTTTCCCTGGCAAGCGTCCAAGCCTGTATGCCCTCTTTCATTGCACCCTTTTCTACCCCTATAATCCAGGACCTAACGCTGAACATAGAGTATCTTACATTACACTGTTTCTTACTTTTGCATGAATGACAGTCTTCTTGGTCCAAATAGATCATGAGCCCCATTAGACTGAGAGCTCTAACTTCGTTTGAGTCACTTTCCCAAGGAAGTGTCCCTTGAGCCACTTTCCCAACAAATGTGGTCCCCCTGGTAATGGCCCTATTAGCACCTCACTTATATTGTAATGACATCATAATTTCTTGTAATGCCTGATTTAGCTGTTGTCTTTTCTTAGGGGCAACAAACTCCAGGACAGGGTCATGTCTCTCTTGCTTGCTCTTATCTCCCTAGTGCCTGGCACAGCACCGGGCAAAGAGTGGATAACTAATATGTGTTGAAGAAAGAGTTTTCTAGAGGCAAAACTAGGTGGAGCAGGGAAGCTCACTAATTTCTGTAATGAACATATGGAGCATCTCCTCTGGGTACTCAGGATGCAAAGATGAGTAAGACTCCATTTCAGTCATCTGGTTTCTGGATTAAAGGAGTCTGAGTCAATTTCTTTACCAACACCATTTGGGTCTCCAGATATGTAAAAAAGAGATATGCAGATAAACTCAAAACCAGATCTCATTAATTAAGCCCAATGAGTTAATGTTAGGAAAGGAGAAAAATCAGGGGACTGCAGCTCAGGAAGGCTGCAGGTGGTCTCAGGAAGATGTCCTACCCCCTGTGACCTCTCTTCCTCCCCAGATGGCCACCATATGTGCTCTACTACTGGCCCAAGTTCATGTGAAAAGCAATCCTTACATTGAGCTGCAGTTCCATAGCTAATGTATCCCTTTCTCGCCTTTCACCTCCACGTTCCTTGTGAGCAGTACTCCATCTGTGCAGGTATATGCTAGAACCCATCTCTGGAAATTGTAACTTCAACTGATGCAATCCAAACAGCATTCCAACCTGTCTGTGACAGATCTTGGCCACCAACATAACAAAGTCAAAACTATATGTTAATTAACTATAATATTCAAACCAGATAATAATGTGTAATTTTATACATCTTCTATGAAATAAAAGACACCATATTGGCTTTACCTAAGTCAATGCACTTCTCATGGGTTTAGAATGAGGTGAGTCCATTTCTCAGTGTTCTGAGAAACAAGGGAAGCAGTGAATTTTGTGTTTATTAGTTAGATTTTGGGAAGCTAAAGAGAACCTCTGGTAGACCAACCTCTGAACTCCTCCTGGGAGGAGGGGTTGGGATTATGGAATGAAGGCAGATAGGCCTGTTGTTCAAGATTTCATGGACTCATTGATGATATTTTCTCAAACATACAGGATGACTCCGTCCTTTCCTTCCTTCCTTCCTTTCTTTCTTTTTTACTTTCTGTGCCAAATAATCATGTCATGTAGCTCATCTATACCAATATCACCTGGTGCCTTTAGCCAGCTGAACATCAAAAAGATTGATTCTCTCAAAACAATCTGCTGGCTGCTTCTTTTTCCCAGTTAGATTTTTTACCTCATCAATGCTCCTGTCTTTTTATTTCCTCCTGGAAGGTAACCTCCATGCTCCTTGGTACTCTTTTCAAAGTCTTTTTCCATGCCTCATCTTCCTCTGTGGCCTTATGTTAGCAATATTTCTCTGCCCTCCCACTAAACTGGAGGTCTTGGAAGGCAGGATCTGATTTGCCTTAGCATCCTGCTGCCTTCCAGCAGCCTGGCACACGGTGAGTGTTGAGTAAATGTTGGAATTTAATGAAGACATTGAAATAACATTGAACCAGTGAGCAAACACTCACCGTCTGGGAGGTATAAAAAGAAGTGTGTTTAATGATTCAGATTTGAGTACTTCATCCATCTGTGATGGAGAAACCAGCAGCAGGGATTCTATCCGCTACAACGCTGCAGCCTGTGAAGGTAGGGTCAGTGGAGAGGGGGTACCAGGAAAGAACAATAGAAATGTCACCTGTGCCTTATGTGGTCTCTGGGGACAGTTGGACAACAACAATTTAAAGTAAAACCTGGGGGGGGGGGGGGAGAAACAGACCAAAGAACTCCTTCAACTGGTTTTATTTATTTATTTATTTATTTTGAGACAGAGTCTCACTTTGTTGCCCAGGCTAGAGTGAGTGCCGTGGCATCGGCCTAGCTCACAGCAACCTCAATCTCCTGGGCTCAAATAATCCTGCTGCCTCAGCCTCCCGAGTAGCTGGGACTACAGGCATGCGCCACCATGCCCGGCTAATTTTTTCTATATATATTAGTTTGCCAAGTAATTTCTTTCTATTTATAGTAGAGACAGGGTATCGCTTTTTGCTCAGGCTGGTTTCGAACTCCTGACCTCGAGCAATCTGCCTGCCTCGGCCTCCCAGAGTGCTAGGATTACAGGTGTGAGCCACTGCGCCCGGCCTTCAACTGGTTTTAATTAAACCAATGTAGCCCCTTTCCCATTTATCAGAAGTCAGTGTATTTTTCTTCCACTTTCTACACCATTTAGAATTCTGACCAATGATCCCAGATGACTCTATTTCTCCGATAAATTTCAGTACCATCTCCAAGGCATTCATTGGGATTGGAAATGAAGGCAAAAAGAATTGCAGTTGCTGCAGAGGCAATTGCTGCCCTCCTCCCCCATCCATCTACAGGGGGTCTGCAGCCCAGAAGTCCACACAGAGGGACTGACTGGGGCCGTCCCCGGGGCTGTGAACATTATGAAACCAGAACCTCAGAGCTTTGGTGAGAGGGCAGAGTCTTAGGAGGTCCTTCTCGCTGATATGCCTGTGAGTCAGAGTTAGCTGGACTTCTAGAAGTGATGGAACAGTCATTAGTCAAGTCAGACTTGGACTCGAAGTAAAATCTGTCTTGTACTATAAGCTCAACTCTGCAATTCCTAAAGCCGACCAGCCTGGCCCACTTCCAGACTGCGCGGCATAAACAACAGGAAAGGTGGAACCAGCTCAAGTATCTGATTTGATTAGTGCCCCTCTGTGCACAGGCCTAGCCTCAGGCACCCGGCCCTCTAAGACATCCCCTTAGCTCATCCCCAGGACGTAAACATTTGCTGATGGATAAGTAGTTGGCACAAGCACGTTAAGTCTCTCAGAGGAAAGATACCATCGTATAATTTGACACAAATCGTTACGACTTATATACAGAAATAGGATTGGAAAATTTCAGTGGATGTGGTTTGCTTTCTTTCCAATGCCTTCAATTTCTCATCAGAAGTTTAAAACGGATTCGCAGACTGTGTAGTATTAGAGTTTCCAGACTTCTCTCTTCCTCCTAGAAAGGTGGGTGTTTTATTAGAAGCAATAACAATGGCAATTATTGATAATGCCACTATCAATAATGATTGATATGGTATCATTACTCAATGGATCTCTACCTGTGACCAGTGCTGCACTGAAAACCTTTAAATGAGTTGCCCCGTGCTAGTCTGCTAGGGCTGCCGTAACAAAATACCACAGCCCTGGTGGCTTAAACAACAGAAATTAATTTTATCGCAATTCTGGACACAGGAAATCCCAGATCTAGGTGCAGGAAAATTTAGTTTCTGGTGATGCCCCTCTTCCTTGAAGATGGCCACCTTCTTGCTGTGTCCTCATATGGCCGTTCTTCTGTGTACATTGGGGGAAAAGAGAGAGATCTCTGGTGTCTCTTCCTCTTCTTATAAGGACAGCAGTCCTACTGAATTAAGGTCCCATCCTTATGACTTCACGTTAACTTGGTTATCTATATATAAGTCCTGATTCCAATACAGTCATGTTGGAGATTAGAGCTTCAGCATATGAGTGGGGGTAAGGGCACAGTTCAGTCCACACAACCCTACCGAGCCCTCACCACAGCCCAGGACGCCAGAGGCATTCTTTACATTTTCTCAGTGAATAAACTGAGAGTCAAGTCATTTGCCCAAAGTCTCACCGCTAATAAGTGAGTTGGTGGTGGTGGTAGTGCTTTTTCTTTTTAGAGAAAAGAGCTCATTTATATCAATGTCGGGTTGCTAAGAGAAGAGTCAGAAGGAAACTGGCCGGTGAAAACTCAAGCAGAGCAATGAGTCTGTGGCTGTTCCATTCAGTCGAACGAGTCATGGGTCCCTGTACTGAGTTCTGGGGAAAGAAAGACAACACGATCCAGTCGGCATCTTCCGGAAGCTCACCCTCTCAGCAGCAGTGGAGGAGGCCCTGATCTGGATAAAGCTGTAAAGTGGGAAAGTGAGCCCTTGGTCCCCCACTTCCTTTTCTGAGAGACAATTTTGGGTCCCCATTTGCTGCCACTCTACTCAGAGGCCACGTCCTTCAGTGGCCACCTCCCACCTGGCAGTTAGCGCCCTAGCTCACCTGGAGCCTTCAGTGGTGGGGACCCACTTCTTATTGTCCTTCCCTCACCCCCACTCCATTCTCCAGAACTTTCTTGATCTGTCTTCAATTAAAACACTTTGTTCCAAGTCCCATCCCTTGAGGCAAGTCTCAGCTAGGAAAGGAAAGGTCACAGTTCATTTGTTACTTCTCCTGGGTAATACACTGACCTTTTATTGGTGGCTGCTGGAGCCTGGTGACTTGTGGCACAAATCTCAGGCACCACAGCAGGCAGTGTGGTGGGAACTTTTTGATAGCGGGTGGGTTTGTCTGCGGACGTCAACCCCATGGTGAGAAAGAGAGAATCCACCCTGGGCTTTCCGCAAATAAGGCTGTTTCCGCCTCCACACAGAATGACGCTGAAGGGTGTCTGACGGCCCTCGGCAGTGTTTCTCTCAGATCCCTCAGACCACACAGTTCAAGTGCGGAAGGCGACGTTGCTTCTGGTCGCCTGCCGGTGACATCCTTGGGAGTGGCCCTCAAGCAGTGATGCCGCAGAGATAGGGCAGAAGTACCTCAGCTCCTTCACCTTCGGGTGGGATCATTCTGAGGCGTGTGTTGTTTCCCTGTGGCGCTCAGTGTGGAAGCCGGAATAATGACACACCCGTTATTGGCCACCTCCCCGTCCCTGTTTTGCTCCTACACTGACCAAGGCTGTCTCCTGCACTTCACAGATCAACTACGTGCACTCAAATCCTCTCCTCAGGGTTGACTTCTGGAGGGACCCACACGGAGACAGGGCGGCCCCGAGAGGCGCCGGCAGAGAGCGCAGCAGCTCAACAGTGGGCCGCCTGGCGTCCCCTCATGCGGGTGGGGGGTCCGCAGCCCCCTCCCCTCCCCTCCTCATCGTGGTCATCAGAAGAGGGTGGGAGCCCACCTCACACCTCAGAACTGCTCTGCCCGTGGAGATGTCTGAAGAGAACAGCCCCAGCGGATTGTGCTTCCCTAACTGTGGACTCCATCCTCTCCAGGCGGAATCTCAGCTGTGGGCTCCGCCCGGGCACTCATAGGGCCCTGGGAACTCACCTGCCACGACAGAAGGTGTGGGACTTAGTGTCCAAAATGCTTTCTTCGTATTCCAGCGGTTCCACATCTCAGCTCTGTGGCTATGCAACTTCTCAGGGTCTTGATTTCCTCCTATGTGAAGTGGGATAATAATTGCTGGCTCAAAAACTTGTTTCAGGGATGATAATAATTAGCCAACGATACTGGAAGAGGCTTATACGAAGTGAATGTAGTTCAACAACCCTAGGAGGGCGTAGCACAGATTCCGTACCCAAATCTCTTGCAGACAGAGGAGTTTTGGAAGTCAGAATTCACAATTAATAAAGGTAACAGGGTACACGTGACATGTATCACAGAACCCCCATTAGGGTCTGGGGCAGTCTCCTAGACCCACACACAGTATTTCTGAGCCCAAAATGGGAAGATTCATATTAAGCAGATAAAGCCTATAAAAAGTTTTGATTAGGAGTTGTAGATACAGAATTGTGGCCCAGAGAAGTTAAGCAACTTGCTCAACATCACACACCAGGATTTGAACCCTGGAAACTAGCTAGAGTCCCTGTTCTAACCACTACACTGCACTCCCTCTAGCGATGAAACCTCCTCATCAGAATGAATGAGGCATTCAGGGACTTGAATCTGATTCATAAGGGAGGTGAGAGCTGCTTTTTAAAAAATATAATCAATACATATATATACAGATTATTTTTCTCAGAAATAAAATCAAAGATATAGTCACATTTGAAATATTAATGCCACAAAATACCTCCCTGCAAAAGAAAAAAACTATTTCTTGAAAATGTGCTAAATAGTTTAAATATGTTCATCTCTTTAAATTCCCATAAAAGCCCTGATGCTAATCAGATGATTTTATTAGTACCATCCCCTTATAGACGAGAATAAGTAACTTACTCGACATCACCCATAAATAAATGGCAGGCAGGAGATTCAGTCTGGGTCTGTAAAAGCTTGTGCCCCTTCCGTACACCGCCCTGCCTCAAAAGGGCAGTGCATGCTGCTGACAACCATTGTGTGGGTCACCCCAGGTCACGGGCAGAGCCGGCATCCAGAGCACCCAATACCTGGACCTCGTGACCTTAGAAGGCCTTGCAGTGATTGCCTTCCACTCTGGAAAGCTTCACAACTCAATGTCATTTCTTTTGCTGCCCACTCTGAGAAAAGAACAGTACCTAGTGTTCATGAAAAGATGCAACAGAATTGATCGGAAAGAAAATTTTATCTTGTTCCAGTCCTGTCCATAGTGTTGTACCAGTCTATATTTAGAAAAGTGTTCTGCACAGCCAAAGAGGCAATAAAAGCAATTTTAAAAGGTACTAGGCTTATGCCAGGAAACAATAAGAAGCAGCAAGTTCACGTACTTTGCCCAAAGAATGACTATTTAAAAAACAATAGACAATAAAAACAAGCAATCTCAGCAAACACAATGGTGCTTTCAGGTCTGGGGCATCTCATAATCTCAGGGCAATTGAAGAAGGAGGAGGATAGTGGGGCCCTCTTGTGTCTTTACAGAAACGAGGCCCTAAGGGGGAACCTACCCAGGCCTCAGTCTCTGCTGCAATAGAGTCAGGAAGGAAGGCTGAGAAGGAAGTCACACGTGGCGGATCGTCTCTGTGCCCACGGTCTCAGCAAGGTACCTCTCACACTAGAGTTGACCTTCGTATTTCAGAAAGGTGGAGATGAGTTTGAGAGACGACCTTCATTCATTTCTGGGTTTGAGGGCTTGATGAGCAACCAAGCTCTTCTAGGTCCAAGCTTTTCCCATCCTCTGAAGAACCCTTATTCTGGGATCTTCCAGAATGTTGTATTGTAATTCTAGCGTTATTTATAGCAATGTATGTTTCAAACATTAACTGTCTTCCACTACAGTTATTTGTATATGTGTATTATCATTTGTGTGTATATAAATTATAAAGTGCTTGAGGGCAGAAAACAGTCTAGTTATTTCATAACTTCTAGAGAAGCTAGAGTGGTATCTACTAAATTTAGATTTTTTAAAATGGATCTATGTTACCCAAAGTCTTTTAAATGTTACTAAAAGCACATGCGCGTGCACACACACACACACACACACCACTATATGGGGCTCAGACAGTACAAATAACTTGCTCAAAGTCACACACCCAGTAAGCAGTAGGTCAAGATGTGACCCAGACCGACACCACACATAAGCCCCTTTCCCTTCTTTTGCGACACGGAGCAAGAGATACACAGATGTACTTTGAGACTGGGGTGTGGCAGAATTTGGGACAATGATGTAAGCTGGATTTCGAAAAGTTAGTATCTGACCAGCCAAAGAGGTCTTGAGACTGGAGAATCACATTCCTGGTTGAAGAAATACGAGTAAGGCCACAAGGCCTGGATGTGCTTGGTGTGCAAAAGGGGCAGCCTCACAAAAACAACAGGGAAACCCCTAACCCCACCATTTTCCCAGTTAACAGTCAAAGATCAGTCCTATGAGGCCTCCCACTAACAGGCGCTCTGCAGGAGTTCTGTTTTGCACAACTTCTGAAAAGAGTTGAATAGACGGAAAAGAGATGTAAACCTCTCTCTTTCCTGTAATCCTAGCACTCTGGGAGGCCGAGGCGGGCAGATCGCTCCAGGTCAGGAGTTCGAAACCAGCCTGAGCAAGAGAGAGACCCCATCTCTTCTAAAAATAGAAAGAAATGAATTGGCAAACTAAAAATATACATAAAAAAAAATTAGCCGAGCATGGTGGCACATGGCTGTAGTCCCAGCTACTGGGGAGGCTGAGGTAGGAGGATCGTTTGAGCCCAGGAGTCGGAGGTTGCTGTGAGCTATGCTGACACCATGGCACTCTAGCTCCCGGGCAACAGAGTGAGACTCTGTCTCAAAAGAAAAAAAAAATGTTTTTTTGAGAATCTGCTTTTTTACAGTCTAAAGAGTTCCTGGGCAAACAGCAGGGTGCTCGCTCCAGGCCTCAACCACATCTCCTGCTATAATCTCTTCCCCGAGGACAGGCAGGAGAGCCAACTCCCGGACTTTGATATCCTCACAGGTTTTGTCATCTACCTGCCACCAGGAAGAAATGCAGGAGCGGATGCAGCAGTTTCTCGACTGCACCTGCCAGTTTACAGCGCCCTTTAAAACGCTTCAGTAGCTGGTTTTCGGGGCCAGCACATGCTTCCTTTTTCACCTCCATGCCCATCTCCTGTCCTGGGAAAAGCAAATAACCCTCTTCTTTCTATCCTAATTTCTGCATGAGAAATCTTTCTCCACCCATGCCGTGAGCACCTACTAGGCTTTCCACCCTAACAGTCTGTCTATGGAGACTTATCTTAGAATAATTATGGCATTTAGATGGTATTAACCCAAGGGTTTTAGGCAGATCCAAATCATTTCCTAAACCTCAGCTACCCCTCTCCAAAATGTCCCCGAGGAAGCTGTGTACCTACAGAGCAAGGCAAAAGAAAGCAAAACAAATGTCCCATTCTCAGCTGAAGCTGGTTCCCTCACCCCTGGGCAGAGACCTTTAAAGCAATAGATAGCCAATATGCCATCCACGCCCTACATTGCCCCCACTTCCACCTGAGGACAGCAAAAGAAGAGAAAAGAGAAGCTGCTAAGAGCTCAAACTTATGTTTTGTCTACTTAGATATCAAGATTTGATTCAAAATCATTCCCTCTATGAAGCCTTTCCAAACAAACTCCAATCAATTCCCATATGTCTACAGAATTTTTTTAAATCTAGAAATGTCTTTATGCACGTTGAGCTCAATGTTTTAACTAAAAACATATTTCCTGTTGTTAAATTAACTTTTCAAAAATAATTTTTTCTGAATATAAAAGTGATAAATACACATGGCAGAAATTTTGGGACAGTTAAAAAGAAGAAAATTTAAATCACCTGAAATGTGATCTCATTGAAGAAATCACTATTAATATTTTAATAGCCCTTTTTGCATGCATTTTTATATAGATAAGATGATTTTGCATATACAGTTTTGCATTTTGCATTCTTCTTTTCTCATGAAATGACCTCACCTCTCAGTTCCTTGAACTCCTCATTTCAGCTACTGACTCCCTGGTCAGATATTAGTAGAAACCCTTGCTACTGGAAGTGTGGTCCATGGACCAGCTGCAGCAACATCATCTGATAACTTATCAGAATCACAGAATCCCAGACCCCATCATGCTCTCGCCTCAGGATATTTGCACTTGCTGTTCCCTTTGCCTGCAGGGCTAGTTCTCCAGTTATTTTCAGGACTCCCTCCCTCCCTGCATGCTGTTCTCTGCTCAAATGTCACCTGCAGGGAAAAGCCACTCCTGACCACCCTAACTATAGCTGCATTCTGTCACACTCCATCCTACTACTCTGCTCCCAATCATCAATAGAAAGCTCCATTCCATATTCCACAACTTAAACCCACCCCAAATATTCCATTTTTCTCTTTTACAGAGAATTTTGCCATGTGCTTTTGTGCTGCACTGTGCTAAGTTTAACTTGGTTGTTTTCAGTACGAGTGAATGGCTCCAGTACAGCTTCCCTGCAGTGGAAATTTCCCTTACTTGATGTAAGTCTCCAACTACATAGATGGCGGTTGTCCCATCTTTGTGCAATGCATCTGAATTTAAAGAATTACCCAAAGTGGGGTCACCACCAGCAGCAGTAGCAGCAGCAAGATTAGGCCTGAGAACATTTTCAAGGGGCAAAGTTTGTATCTGGTGTCCTCCCCCTTCTTCTTCTTCCTATATCTTTGCTATGGTTTGAATGTTTGTCTCCTCAAAAACCCATGTTGAAATGTAATTGCCATTGTGACAGTATTAAGAGGTGGGACCTCTAAGAGGTGATCAGGCCATGAGGGCTTCACCCTCATGGGTGAAATTGGTTCGATTATAAAAGAGTGAATTTAGCCCCCTCTTGCTCTCTCTTGCCCTCTACCTTCTGCAAGAAGGCCCTCACCAGATGCTAGCCCGTTGATCTTGGACTTCCTAGCCTCCGGAGAGGCTAAGAAATTTCCATTCATTATAAATTGCCCAATCTATGGTATTCTGTTATAATAGGATAAAATAGACTAAGACAATGTTCTTCTAGGTTCCTTTCCTTGGAGAACCGGCTCTCAGCTAGTTATCATGTATTCCCTCCTAGGGTGGCAACTTACGCATCAACAAGAAGTGCTCAGAGACTTAAAAGGAAGAGAACATCAATAGCTTATTTTGTGCCAGGCTTCATTCATCATCACACATCATTTCTCCATGTGAGGAAGACACAATCCTGGAGGGACACATTTCCTCCTTCAATTTACAGATGAGAACAGGAGGCTCTGGGACATTATGTAACTGTCCCATGTCACCTGGGTAGTCTTAACTCAAAACTCTGCCTTTCAAGTCCCCTGAGCCTCAAAAATTCAAAGGAGCACAATCTTAACAGTGGATTAACAAAGCCCATGACTGGAAGGACTTTTTTTTTTTTTCAAACAAGGGTGGAGGTAGGAAGAGGGTGATGAGAGTGATGGTGAAAAGGAAATATCTATATGGCAAGACCCTTCAATCACAGGCACACCAAATTTAGAGCTAGAAGGGATCTCAGTATCTGCACCAACCACTTCATTTTTCAGAAATGGAACATTGAGGCCCAAAGTGGATGAATTATGTTCATTTATATCTAAAGGACTGATATCCTAAAATCCTGAAAAAGCAGACCTATTTGATTAATTTACAGGAACCAAATTTTCTAATATTCTTACCTGAGGTGGATGAAGAGATGACCAATTTTAACCCAATTTTCAAAACCACAGTGTCCCCATCTATGGTCATTAACAGAAATACGACCACCTAAATTTTATAATTATGTTGAGGGAATTACCGTTTCTAAGTAGAGTTCCCAAATTTAGCAGTGTTCACATGTCTTCATCCCCCCACCAAAATGTTGGATAAATAGAGGCATAGTTTTAGCATAGAAAAGGACATGTAAACAAAAAGTACGTAAGCTTATCAGGCAGACATTTTGTTTAGAAACCCCTGTTTTTATTTTTTAAAACTGCTAAGGCAAGGGATCAATATAGTGGATCTCACAGCATAAGCATGTTTACAAGAGCATAGAGCATGAGATGTGATTCCTCTCATGGCCCAAGGAACGTGGGTCTCCGCTTTCTGTGCAAGGTGGACAGAGCAGAAGGGCAGCTGGTCTTTGCCCCATCGTTGGAGTGGCAGGGATAGGTGGGAGTGGTCCACTCACGAACGTTAGAATGTGATCAAATAAAACATTCATTGAGCCCCTGCCCTGTGCCAAGTACTGGATGACCATTGGGCAGGAGGCAGTCTGATAGGTAAGATAAATGTATACTCAGAAACTTAAATAGTTCTTATGAGTATAAATATGCATGCTAATGATAATTAACACCTCTGTTTGCAAATGTAACAGGGTAATATTTCGATATATTAACTGATATGCTTTCTATTCTCAGTAATTCTTGTTACCTGTGAACTTTTTCCCATATAGGCCTTCTTGGCACATGGCCTCAGGGACAGGATTATGCTATGGAACAAAAGAGGCAATTCTTGGCTTTTGGATTTCAAAACCTGAAATCTTGGCAAAAACAGCATGTTTGGAAGAAAAATAGATCTGGAAATGCTCAAAATTAGTTTTTTCTACCCCTAAGACAAGATAAAACTAGAAAGAAAAAACTGTGGAGAGAAAAGGGAGCAAAAGCAGAAGAGTTAGAGCCATGAATAGGTCACAGAGCAGACGCCCGTGTTCTGTCCCCTCTGCCCTGACCCCGTCCGCCTGAGCTCCTGGTGCAGAGGAGAGACAACAGAGAGTCCAGGGAAAACAGAGGAAACGTGGAGGGGGTCTGTGGCCAGCACCCACGCCCACCCCACAGCCTCCCGCTGCTGCCCCCAGGCTCAGGTAAGGCCCCCACAGACCCCAGCTCTTGGGGCCCTTCAGCCGTCTTTCTGTGTAGACGGCACAGAGCATCTGGCTGCAAAAGGATTACCTACACAGAGAGGGCCTGAAACAGCCTGAAAGTTCCCCCACATGCCCATGGAGTTCAGACCAAATATTTTCAAGGAGCTCAAGACAAATAGGCAAGAGAGACCCAGATCTGAAAGATCTCGTGGCCGAGGTTTAGAGGACTCTGGGTGACTTACGTGGACCAAGGGCACGGCATGGTAATGCACATTTCAGCCTACGCCTGTGTGACTCAGGGGAAACCCTGAGGGCTGATGTCCGTCCCCTAACTCTCTCTGCTTTCTTTGTCCATTCTTAGGAAGTAAAGACCAGGACCACGAGTCTGGGGAATAGCGCCTGCTGCATCAGGGGAGGGGGAAGAAAGTCTCAGTGACCCTGGGTTCCTGATACACACATGATCTCCCTTCTGAGTGCAGGTAACAAATCCAGACCCTGAGGAGGGAAGTGGGGAAAAGTTTGTCTTCCAAACTCTCCCTTCTCCTCGGCACCCCGGTCGGCCCTTTCCCCGCCTCTGGGGTGCTTAGCGCCCTTTCCTTCTTTCCTTGCTGTGTCTTCTTACTACCCTCCCATTGCAACCCGAAACTCACTTCCATTGAAGGGACTCAGAATAGTTGAAGGTTTAACTGCAACTCCTCTGTTCTCGTGGCTATTCAGTTGTTAAATGTACCTTCTGGCTCTCTCCCCTCTCCTTTCCATTGCCTGGGAATGCTGTTCTCTGAATACTCCTTCTCCTCAGTCCAGGAAAATCGTAGAATTGCACTTCTCCTCCTTAAGGTTGATCGTGGCAGCCATGTCACTTGCTGGCCAGGGAAAGGTGGCAGGAATGACATATGTGGCTTCCAGTGGAAGCATTTAGTTGCAGAGAGTGACACTGCAGCACTCTCTGCCTCCTGCCACTGGAACGGATGACATTCCAGATGGTGGAGGCTCTGTCAACGTGATTCCCGGAGTAAGAAGCCCCAGTCGATGTGCAATGGACATGTAATGAGAGCAAGAAACAAACATCTGTTAAACTAAGTCACAGGTGACTGCATTGTCATCAGACCCATCCTGACCATACACCTGGGCTACTGTTGGAGATCAGGCCCTAGTCACTTCTCAACTGACCTCTTAACACGTGCCACTCAAAGTAGAGTCCACACAGGTATCAATCCACAAACTATTGCTAGTCTGCAATGAAATAAGTACAGAAATTGAGAAGAAACATTTAAAAATACTTATAGCAATTAAAATAATTAATTTGACATGTTGAGTTTAATAATAAAATATTAGGGCTTATAATCCCCCCAAATCTTAGTATTGTGCCTTGCCTATCGGGGTGATAAAAATACTTGGCAAATTTAATTGGATCATTGTTTCATGATTAAGAAGTAGAACTATAGTAGGATCTCAAGCAACAGAAAGCAGATCTGGGGGATATTTGAGGTGAAATCATCATTTATAAGTTCCTGGAATCTCTCTTTTTGCCAGGACATAATTTATATCCAATAAACAGAGAAACTTTATGAGCTCTTCCTCATTTACTATTAAACATTGTTTTGGGTTTGCCTTCAAAAGAGCATGGACATGAATGTATTTATCCTCCGGAATAAAACTGTAAATATATTGCCTATGAATATGATTTTCAGAATTACCCATAAACAACTTGACATTTTAATACATTTGTTCAAGAGCACAAAAGGATAATATAACTGATTCCTAAATCACTTCCTAACTCCCTCCAGGACTGAGTAATTTTTTTTCCTCCCAAAGACTCCTTGGCACACCTTAATATATTTCTCTGCATCATACAAGAAAGAGGCAAGGTAATCTGGTAAAAAGAATAGTGAACTAGCTGCCAGGAGACCTGGTTCTAATCCTGGTACCGACTCCACTCACTTGCTGCTACATAAAGCCATTACTCAACCACTTGGTGCCCTAATGTTTTTTATCTTATGAGGATGTTAAGTTAATAACAAATAACATCACCATTGTGAGAATCAAGATAAAGGGTTCTGAAGCAATTAGTGAATAAAATGGAACATGATTAAAATTTACCATGTACATACAATACTGCCTGGTAATGCTCTCAATTTATTTTCCACATGGATTTTCTCCTCTCTGGCCAGACAATAACCTCCTTAGCGGTGCATTGTGCTGTTTTTCTTTGTATCTTATTGAATGTTGAGTCCTTGGGAGGACTAATATATATATGATGATTGTTTGAACACTAATATTTCAAAAGTTGTTGAACCCCTTCACCCTTAAGTAAACTACATACATTTCATGCATCACATGACAAGTATGCCTCAATTTGCACTGACAATATGCTTTTAGGGTTTTGGCTAAGGAGAATTGTAATTAGCTATCTGAGTTCCCTGGGGGTCATATCTCATTAATCTTTGTGTCCCCAGCACTTGAAGCACATAGAGGCAGTCCAGTTGTTATAGACTACATCACGTATCCCCCAAATTCACATGTTGAAGCCCTAACCCACAATGCAACTGGATTTAGAGATAGGGGCTTTAGGGAGGTAATTAAGCATAAATGATGTCATAAGGATGTGGCTGTAATCTAATAGGACTGGTTCCTCATAAGAAGACAAAAAGCCCCCAAAAGCATGCATGCACTTGCTTGCTCCCTCGTCTCTCTCTCTCTCTCTCTCTCTCTCTCTCTCTCTCTCTCTCTCTCTCTCTCTCTCTCTCTCTCTCTCACCTCTCCATGCACCACAGAGGAAAGCCCTTGTGAGGACACAGCCAGAAGGCTGCCATCTTCAAGCCAAGGAAAGAGCCCTCAAGAGTCCATGAACACCTTAATCTGGAACTTCGGACCTTCAGAACTGTGAGGAAAAAAAATTTTAAGCAACCTAGCATATGGTATTTTGTTATAGCTGGCCAAGTTAACTAAGATACCAGTTAATGTCTGAAGATAAATTAATAAATAAATGAACTTTCATAAAATATTTTTAATATTACCTCCACTCGGTATCCCAAAACCTAAAAAAGCTAATCTTTGACTTTGCTTAAATTGGTCTGGGGGGACATTTTCCAGAATCAGCTAAACTTTATAATAGCACACCTACCCAAGAGACATGTGATTTTTCCATTCTCGTTCCTTGTGAGCACAGGCAGTACTTATTCATGGGTCATTAAGAGGATTAGGCTGTGGGAATGAGAGTGGTAAGGAAGAGAACAGTTATTGGCCAGCAAGAAGGAAAATTGTAGTATTTATTAATTGTTCAGAGCATAGCACATTATTCTGCCCATGTAAATAGTCAAGGTAAAATACAGCAGACGAATAAAGAGCTTCTGTATAGAGCTATGGACGTTGGCAGGAACCACTGTGCTGCAGCAGTGAAGAGGCCTCCTGCTGGGGGCTGCAGTGGAAAAAGTGACCTCAGAGAGGAATTCAGAACAGAAATGCTCAGAAAGAGATGAAACACCACGAAGTTTTGGTTAAGTCATTTGGTTCCAGGCTTATAAAAGTATAAAGCTGTTTCAGCCAAAAAAAACCAGAAATTACATGAACTTTGTAGATTACTCTTCTGTTTTAATTGTAACTTTGAATTCCAAAGTGCCTCTGTGCTCAAATTCTTTACAAGAGATCTATGGTGTTTAGAAACACATTCTTCTAACGAGGCCCAGGCAGGAGAAGCAAAATACCTAATCTAGAGCCACTGGGCTTGGATCACTCAATGTTCCACTGAGCCACCCCAGCATAGAGGGAACACTAATTAGGGACTCCAGAAAAGAAAGCACCAGAGAGAAATCCTTGCATGCCCTTTCCTTCTTCTGTGCTGGCGCAGCTAGAGAGGGTGCCCCTTTCACAGAAATGTTTGTACAGGCAGACCTTGGAGATAGTGGGCTCAGTTCCAGACCACTGTAATAAAGCAAGTCGCATAAATTTGTTTCCCAGTACATATAAAAGTTACACTTATGCTGTACTGTAGTCTATTTAGTTTGTAATATCATTTTGTGCATACCTTCATTTAAAAATGCTTTATTCTTAAACAAATGCTAATGATCATGCGAGCCTTCAACAGGGTGGAATCTTTTTGCTGGTGGAGTCTTGCTTTGATGGTTCATGGCTGCTGATGGATCAGGGTGGAGGTTGGTGAAGGTTGGGGTGGTTATGGTTGTTTCTTAAAATAAGACAACAATGAAGTTTGATGTAACCATTGACTCTTGCTTTCAAGAAAGAGTTCTCTGCAGCCCGTGATGTTTGATAACATTTCACCCACAGTAAAATTCTTTCTAAATTGGAGTCTTCTCCAATCCTGGTGCTGCATTATCAACTAAGTTTATGTAATATTCTAAATCCTTTGTTGTCATTTCCACAATGTTCACAGCATCTCCACCAGGACTCATGTAACCACTCTTTGCTCATCCATAGGAAACAACTCCTTATCCATCCAAGTTTTATCATGAGATTGTGGCAATTCAGGCATATCTTCAGGCTTCCCTTCCAATTCTATTAATAGTTCTCTTGCTATTTCCACCACATCTGCAGTTAGTTCCTCCACTCAAGTCTTTAATCCTCAATGTTATCCATGAGGGTTGGAATCAACCTCTTCCAAACTCCTCTCAATGTTGGTATTTTGACCTCCTCCCATGAATCATGACTGTTCTTAATGGCATCTAGAATGGTGAATTCTTTCCAGGTTTTCAATTCTACTTTGCCCAGATCCATCAGAGGAATCAATATCTATGGAAGCTAAAGCTTTACAAAATGTATTTCTTAAATAATAAGACTGGAAAGAAAAATTACTCCTTAATCTATGGGCTAAAGAATGGATGTTGTGTTAGGAGGCATGAAAACATATATCTCCTTGTACATCTCCATCAGAGCTCTTGGGTAATCAGGTGCGCTGCCATAAGCAGTAATATTTTGAAAAGAATCATTTTTTCTCAACAGTAGGTCTCAACAGTGGACTTAAAATATCCAGTAAACCATGCTGTAAACAGATACACTGTCATCCAGGCTTTGTTGTTGCACTTATAGAGCATAGGAGGAGAAGATTTAGCATAATTCTTAAGGACCCTAGGATTTGGGGAATGGTAAATGAGCATTGGCTTCAGCAGAAAGTCATCAGCTGCATTAGCCCATAAAAAGAGTCAGTCTGTCCTCGGAAGCTTTGAAGGTAGGCATTGACTTCTACTCACTAGCTGTGAAAGTCCTAGATAACATCTTCTTTTAATGTAAGGCTGTTTTGTCTACATTGAAAATCTGTTGTTTAACAGTGTAGCCACCTTTATCAGTTATCTTAGCCAGATCTTCTAGATCATTTGCTGCAGCTTCCACATAAGCAACTCTTTACCTTGCATTTTATTTTTATTTTTTAATTTTTTTTGAGACAGAGTCTTGCTTTGTTGCCCAGGCTAGAGTGAGTGCCATGGCATCAGCCTAGCTCACAGCAACCTCAAACTCCCGGGCTCAGGCAATCCTGCTGCCTCAGCCTCCCAAGTAGCTGGGACTACAGGCATGCGCCACCATGCCCGGCTAATTTTTTCTGTATATATTAGTTGGCCAATTAATTTCTTTCTATTTATAGTAGAGATGGGGTCTCGCTCTTGCTCAGGCTGGTTTCGAACTCCTGACCTCGAGCAATCTGCCCGCCTCTACCTCTCAGAGTGCTAGGATTACAGGCGTGACCCACCGCGCCTGGCCTTTACTTTGCATTTTAATGTTATAGTAATGGCCTCTTTCCCTAAACCCCATGAACCAACCTCTGCTACCTTCAAAGTTTTCTTCTGCAGCTTCCTCTGCTCCCTTAGCCTTCACAGAATTAAAGAGAGTTAGGACCTTGCTCTGGATTTGGCTTTGGCTTAAGGGAATGTTGCGGCTGGTTTGATCTTCTATCCAGGTCACTAAAACTTTCTCCGTATCAGCAATGAGGCTGTTCTGCTTTCTTGGCATTCTTGTGTTTACTGGAGTGGCAATTCTAATTTCCTTCAATAACTCTTCTTTTGCATTCACAATTTGGCTGTTTGGTTCAAGAGGCCTAGCTTTTGGCCTATCTCAGCTTTTGACATGCCTTCCTCACTAAGCATGAACATTTCCAGCTTTTAATTAATTAATTTAGAGACAGAGTCTCACTCTGTTGCCCAGGCTAGAGTGAGTGCTGTGGCGTCAGCCTAGCTCACAGCAACCTCAAACTCCTAGGCTCAGGCAATCCTTCTGCCTCAGCCTCCCAAGTAGCTGGGACTACAGGCATGCACCACCATGCCTGGCTAATTTTTTCTATATATATTTTTAGTTGTCCAGCTAATTTCTATTTTTTTTAGTAGAGATGGGGCCTTGTTCTTGCTCAGGCTGGTCTCAAACTCCTGAGCTCAAATGATCTGCCTGCCTCAGCCTTCCAGAGTGTTAGGATTACAGGCGTGAGCCACCACGCCCGGCCTCCAGCTTTTAATTTAAATTGAAAGACCTGTGACTCTTCCTTTTGCTTGAAGGCTTAAAGGCCACCATAGGGTTATTAATTGGCCTAATTTCAATATTGTTGTGTCTCAAAGAATAGGGAGGTTCAAGGAGAAGGAGAGAGACAGGGGAAAGGCTAATTGGTGGAGCAGTCAGAACATACATATCAATTACGCTTGCTGTCTTATACAGGCATGGTTCCCTGCCATCTCAAAACCATAACAATAGTAACATCAAATACCAATAATTGCACATCACCGTAACAGATATAGTCAACATGAAAAAGTCCGAAATATTGCAAGAATTGCCAAACTATGATAGAGACATGAAGTAAGCACATGCTTTGGAAAAAATGGCATCAACAGACTTGCTTGATACAGGGTTGCCACTAATCTTCAATTTGTAAAAACCACAGTATTTGCAAGGCGCAACACAGAGAAGTGCAATAAAATGAGGTATACCCGCATGTATTACAGCAGGGATTTATGTCTTTCACTACCAGCATTTAGCCAGTACAGTGAGTGTTTCAGAGCTGAGGTATCTTTCTATGTGATTGGATTCTGAAATTTATTTAATAAATTAGGCTTTTACAAGGAAAAAAAATGAAATGTATAATTTCATATAGATAAGAACAAAATCACAGTCTATAAAAAAATGTCACCCCACCCACCCCTGCCCCAAACAGGCTTTTAAATATAGATATACATTTTGAGCAAAGCATGAATCAAGTCACATATTTAATGTCAGCAGAGTGTAATTTTAGAGGCATGCCAGAAAGAAAAAGGGGGTGTGAGCACACAAAACTTATTTATATTTTTATTTATGCTATTTCCCACAGATGGAAAATAAATTTTCAAGAGTACTACTTCTCAAGCTAATCAACTCCTAGTTCTTAAAATGTTGTGGTTATCTAGCAGTGCCCTCTGGTGTCCAAATGGATTATTTTTGTCTGCCTTGAGGCAAAAAGTAAGCCACTACATAATCAGACAAGTCTATAGTCAGTATTCGTTCATTTGCCAAATATTACTGAGTGTCTACTATATGCCAGTTATTTGTGGAAAGTGGCACGATGGAAAGATTATTAAACAAAGTCTCGTTCCTTAAGAACAAATCCTTGGGCTGGGCACGGTGGCTCGCGCCTGTAATCCTAACACTCTGGGAGGCCGAGGTGGGCAGATTGCTCAAGGTCAGGAGTTCGAAACCAGCCTGAGCAAGAGCTCTCTACTGTCTCTACTATAAATAGAAAGAAATTAATTGACCAACTAATATATATATAGAAAAATTAGCCAGGCATGGTGTCGCAAGCCTGTAGTCCCAGCTACTCAGGAGGCTGAGGCAGTAGGACTGCTTGAGCCCAGGAGCTTGAGGTTGCTGTGAGCTAGGCTGACGCCACGGCACTCACTCTAGCCTGGGCAACAAAGTGAGACTCTGTCTCAAAAAAAAAAAAAAAAAGAACAAATCCTTGTTCTTAAGGAACCAATAGTCTAACAAGGGAGACAAATGTAAACTCGATTACAAAATTAGTTGAGTGAAATTGAGTCCTAGTTTTAAAGATTTGAGACAGTGCTTTTCACGGTTAATCCAAAACACACTTCTGGTTTTGTAGTTATTTAGGAGCCAACTGGTTACCAGATCTGACACACAAATCATTAAGCCTTATATTTCTTTCCGAAAATGCTGTTTTTCTAGTATTGTGATGAAAGGCCTCAAGATGAATCAAATGAGAAACCTTAAGAAATCAAGAGACCCTAAGAATTTATCATAAACTGTTTTAGGATTCTTAGATCTGCAAATGGGTCACTCGAGTCACCAAAACCACTGTTCTGAATAGGTGCATCTTCAAGTCTTCTCGGGAAGCAGAGGGAGCCTGAAGGAGTTGCAGAGACCTTCCATCAAGAATGAAAGCAAAATGCAAATACTGTCAAAGAAAAGGAGTCAGGAATGACTATAGACCAAGAATAATGTTTTATGTCATTTTGTAATATTATTATTATTATTATTATTATTATCATTTTTCCATTCTGGTTACTGCTTTTCCCTAATCAGCCATGAAACCATAGTATACAGGCGGGACCTGTGACTTGCTTCTAACCAATAGAATACGGCAAAGGTGACAAGATGTGCATGATTACATTACATAAGATTATAAGGCCCATCTTGCTGAGACTCTCTCCCTTGCTGGCTTTGAGAAAGCAACCAGGTGTGTTGGGAAGGTCCATGTGGCAAAGAGCTGAGTGTGGCCTCCCACCAACAGCCTGTTAGGAATTGAAGCCTCTCAAGGAACCGAAGGCTGCTAATAACCACATGGGTGAGAAAGCAGACCCTTCCCCAGTCAAGCTTCGGATGAGACTGCAGCCTTACAGAGGACTCAACTAATTTGTTCTTAGACTCCTTGCACACAAAAACTGTGAGATAATAATGTGTGTTGTTTTAAGTTGCTAAGTTTGTACAATATTATTATGCAATGAAAGATAACTAATATAAATTTAAAGACATTTTAAGATGTTTTTATTATGAAAGTAATACAAACAAAAACTATAATATTGAGGAAAGACAAAATCATCCATTTACTGCCCTGCCATCCCACTACAACCACAGTTAGTAGTTTACTTTGATTTACTTTGTCATCTTTTTAATACACGCATGGTGTGTTATTTGCAGCCATGATTACACCCATTCATATACTTTTGTATTTTGTAATTTTTATGTAATATAACATTTTCTCATGTATTTAATATTATTCATTACTAATTTTTCAGGAATACATATTGTGCCATTAATATATATCTGTTTATTGACCATGTTCTAGACCAGGGGATGGCAAATTATGGCCCCACATTTGTAAATAAAGTTTTATTGGAACACAGCCAGGGCTATTTGTTTATATATTGTCTACGGCTGCTCTTGTGCTACAAACAGCAGTGTTGACAAGTTACGACAGAGACAATAAGGCCTGCAAAGCCTAAAATATTTACTTCCTCACCCTTTATAGAAAAAGTTTGCTGAGCCCTGCCTTAAACTTTTATGTGGTTTATAATTTGAGCTATTAGAAGTAATGCCATTTGAAACATCTTTATACATAAAATTTTTACACTTTGGACACCTTAATTGGGAGATATTAACAAAAGTGGAATAACTACTGAGTCTAATTAATAAAGACATTTTTAAGGCTGATAGTATCCTATACTATCTTTCTTATAATATTCTAGCTATAATAAAGGTGGTGATGATAAGAATGGAAAGGAATACTTAATACCCTTATAGATAGCACTTCTCTGGTCCCTATTATTCTAGACACATAAGTTTACACTCTGAATGAACATATTTTTAGTTTTGATTTAAAGTCAACCAAAGAGGGAAGTAACAGTAATTGTAACAGGAAGACCAAATGAAAGAAACATTTTACTTTATATTGGGGATGAAAAAGCAGGTGGAGACAAACTCTCCAGGTGTCAAGCTGTGTAAGAAATGCCATCCCAAGCCAGCCATAGTGGCCAAAAGGCACTGGGAGAGATGAGTCAGAGAAGAGGTGGCCGTCTCCAAAACGGGCTGGCAGTGGCAGCAATGAGCAAAGAGGCACCACGAGTGTGGGATGACAGAAGCAGCAGATGGCTTCCACCGCTCTGCACACGTCCTAGGCATAAACCTGTATGCAACTGCAATTAAACTGTCTCTAGAAAGGAAAGTTCTAAGAGCAACTACCCTTTATTTTTTAAGGAAAAGAATTCTTCTATCTGGGGAAGTTTTATTCTTCAGAAAGAAAATCTTACGGAAGTGGAGAGTCAACCTTGACTAGTCAACCTAAGTCAACCCTGACTATCTCTGAAATAAAAGATGAAGCGGGCTGATGGGTCTCAAATCCAATCTTGCGTGAATAAAATGTGTATCAGGAAGTATAGATGTCATCTTCTAAGGGAAATATTCTGCAACATATAAAAAAAGAAAAGATCAGGATGGACCTTTTCTGCAATAAATAACGGAATTTAAAAACAAAATTATAGAGATATTTAATGTAATTATCCCAATTATGCCAACAATGTATGTAAAGAAATTATATATAACACATTTATTTTATTAAAATGTTCCTGTCAAAATGTCAACCAATTTAACATTTCCTAAAGAAGTGTTCTTTTAGTTAAAACTATTATTAGCCCTTACATTCCACCTCAGTTACTCACTAAATAATTAAATGCATGATGATTTCATGAAAAACTCTGGGAAACTATGAAATTCTCCATAGAGTAAGGAAATCAAATAATTTTTGCAAAAGTAACTGGGAACATGTTACTTTGAAAAAAATATAGCCAGTTTTCTGAGGCATACAACTCAAACCATTTTTTTCTTGAACTTGTCATGTGGCAAAGGAAGCGGCAGTTCTATGAATAGCTTGATTCACACTTAAAATCATGTCATAATTTGCCTCTTTTTTCACTGGTTACTGTCAGTTACCTCAAAACCAACCTGAGGGTCTGGCAGCATAAATCCATCAGTAAGTTTATAGTAGACTATTGTAGAATCAGATTCCACTATGGCCAAAGTGAAAGACATTGGCAAATCTGGATCATCTTGCAATTTTCGTGATGCCTTCAAGATCTCCCTTATCCTGAAAATCAAGTCACAATACATTTAGGATTCACAGTCACTCAATGATAAGATCAAATATTGTAAAATCTTGAGAAAGAGGCAGGCAATTATATTTCTCCATAATGCTGACTAATGAATGTCTGAAGCTCAAATATAAACATTTAAAGCTATCTTCTTACATAGAAAATCCTGGAAATAAGAGCTATCTATTGACATTCAATCTTTCTCAAAAACATTCGCCCATCTCTCCAGATCCTCATACCTGAATCAGGCTGTATTTAGAAAAATATAAAATGGTATACCAATAGCACTTCCTGCATCTAAATTGGCTAAGGACCCTGGTTGTTAATTTTCCAATTTTCTAACACGGTATCTTATAGTAGAACAATTTGGTATTCAAGTTTGTTATTTTAAAAAATAGACTATCATAAACATTTTCCTTATGTTTTTATATGAGGTTAATAATTGCTACCTTTAAATGGCTATATAATATTCCACTGACCATATTTACCAAATCATTTCCACATTATCCCACAGTTCTTCAAGTTTTTTTTTTTGGGGGGGGGGGTCAAGAGAGAGTGATGCCAATAAAGATAAGTTGCAATGATTATCTTTCTGTATGCAGCTGTTTCACTTTAAATATTTCTGTTAAGTTCTTCCAGTATCAGAAGTCTTAGCTCTGAGCAGAGATATTTTTATGGTTCTCAATATGTATTCTGATACAATAAAAGCTAACAGAAAAATATATAAAGAAATAAAAACTTTCTTTTAAAAAAAATTTTGGTAATGTTAGGATTTTGATTTGTTTGCTGTGGAAAATAATCTATCAAATCTAATATCTCAGTCTTCAAAGCACTATTAGCTTTTGCTTATCATCACTAAAAATCCTATTACCTAGTCAATAAAGCCTGTGTTCAATAACTCAGTAAAATGTAACCTCCTGAGGAGCTTTCTTAAAAAGTTAAATAACAAATGATTAGTTGTTTTTTTCATTAAGCCAATCAATGCTCCAGAAATTGAAGAGATTTACTAGTATATTAACTAAAGAGTAATTTTTTTTCCTTAAGCTCTACTTCTCAACTCAAAGCAAAAACTCTTATGGTCACGCTTTACCCATCCTATTAGCTATTGAATCTATAAAGAATCTAAAAAGTCTCTGCTTTGAAATAGTCTTACAATAATTATAATGCTTTTTATCTGCAGTAGAGACTAGAGATATTAAGAGTGATTTAAATCAACAACAAACTTCTGGAAAAGCTGAAACTAAATTTTCATTGTTAAAATATCACTTAGTCATTGCACAGTATGTTATAGAGTGGTAACTGGTTTGTTTAAACAGCAGTCATAAAAGGCTGCTTACCTACTACCTATCATTTAAGTTTCCACATGAATATAATGATTTGAGAAGAGAATGAGTTTCTATGTTTGTTTCCTCATATTCAAAGCAATTCTAAAATGACTTTGAAAGAGTTAAGTCAACAACATGGTAATAGTTTTCAAGCATAACTGTCAAGCAATGTTTACTGGGTAAATAAAATATGGCTACCTGGAAAAACCTTAATTCCTTTTCAAGAGTCAGCAAAGCATGATTTTCTCTCTTAAGTCTTCCCTATCACCTTTCCCCAACCTCTAGGCAAAGTTATGTATCTTACCCCACAATGGTACCTTGTGCAAACCTACATCATTCCAATCACTATGTTATAGTTACATGTCTATGTGTCTTTTCTCCACTGGATTATAAAACCATTTTCAGGGTGAAAACTTAAAAAGAATTTATTAATGCCCAATATTTAGTAGAGTACTTGGGCAAAATGACTGAGACTTTCTTAATAATGGCGTCCATATGGCTATAACTAACCCTTTTAGGTGTATAAACTCTAAAATATGTTTCTGACAAATATTTTTCTGAAATTTATTACACAACTCCATTGTACTAAGCAAAAGTTCAACTTGTCTTGACAGCTCAAGATCACCATTTTTGGTATTTATTATTATAGATACAGTGGCAGATTATATGGCACTTTGGACTAAAGTAGACCCTAGAACTTAATTTCTTAAAAGTATCTGCTACTTGCCTGCCTTTTATTCAACTGTTTTATCATTTATCTCATACCAGGTAAACTATAGTCACCTGTTCTTTTATGGTCCAAGAGTCAAGAATGGTCTTTACATCTTTAAATGGTATATTTGTAATGGTCATAGAAGTACCCACATATAGCCTCAATTTTTCCACTTGGTCCACAAAGCCTAAAATATTTATTATTTGGCCCTTTAAGAAAAGGTTTGCTGACTCCCACTCTACTATACCATGAAAAGGGGTTAAGAATAAGAATTGTAAGATATGATCATCAGGGCAGTGTACTTTTTTTCCCCTCAAAGTTGTTGATTCAAAAATCAATGCAGGAGATATATATCATGTCTTTTTTTCCCTCTGATGCTCCTTCACCATCTTCTTTTGGTATTAAATCGACATTTTCTAGTGCACCATTTTAATTTCTTTCTTATTTTTTTACCATAGTTTTTGCATTTCTTAGTGATGGCAATAGAAATTACTGTTTCATCTCAATTTATGACAATTTTTTTTTGAGACTGAATCTCACTCTGTCTCCTGGGCTAGAGTGCAGTGGCATCATCATAGCGTTCTGCAACCTCCAACTCCTAGGCTAAAGCGATCTTCCTGCTTCATGCCCAGTTAATGTTTTCTATTTTTAGTAGAAAAGGGGGTCTCACTCTTGCTCAGGCTGGTCTCGCAAGGTCTCAAACTCCTCAAGCAATCCTCCCACCTTGGCCTCCCAGAGTGCTAGGATTATAGTCATGAGCCACCACACCCAGCCAGTTAATCACAATTTATCTCAGATTAATACTAACTTGATTCCACTAAAACACAGAAACTGCTCCAATATAGCTTTAGTCATTTCTCTCTCCTTTGTGCTATTACTGTTGTATATGTTTATAGATTATAAACCCAATAATAGTGTTTTATTTATTACTTTATACAATTTCATGTCTTTTTAAAAAATTAAGGGGAGAACGGAGAAAAATATATTAGAGTCTTTTATATTAACATATTTAATATTTCTGGTATGCTTCATTTCTTCACATTAATCTCTGCTGTCATTTCCTTATCCAGTACAGTGCCATTCCTTCCTCCATCCTTTGTGTTAATAATGTCATATGCGTTACTTCTTAATATGCTATAAGCCTGGTCAGTTGATTTTTGAAAGTTACAAAAGTAATTCAATGGAGAAAGCCTTTTAAACAAAGGGTGCTTTAAAATGAAGAGAGTATACCTCTATGTCTACACATAGGATTACTGTAGGACTCAATGAAGTGGCACATACGAAAGGGTTTTGTAACCTTTGAAGTAGTCACTGAATACAAGTATTATTACATAGTACTTATTCCAGCTTTACCACCTTGCAAATTGGGACAAAATGTTTGTATTCACCTCTGCCTCCATGGTTACTGCTAAAAACAAATACTAACCCAAACATACAAAGGTACATTGTGCCATTAGTAGAAACATAGGAAATATTCATTTTCTGAACTAGATAGCTTGAATCCCAGAAATCGACTTAGTCCTTAAAAAATAATTTCCACCTATGTTAAACTGCATTACAATTAGCTAGATTCCTATTCATAAGAACGGTTTACTTTGGAGAGAGATATTCAAATAAAGCAACCATAGATATTAATCAGAAACTTCATTAGTCAGCACTGATGGGAAATGATGCCCTGATAAAAGATAGCAAACTCCAATTACTTCATCAATGCACATCTTTCAGTGTAACTAAACATTTTCCTTCTTCAAAAGTGGCAAACCACTATCTAAACTATGAATCATAGAAAAAAATCAATTTTTATAGGCTGTCCATCTTGAATCAATCTTTTTCTACAAAGATGGAAAAGAAGAAACTGATCATAGATCAACTAAAATTTTAATTTTTCTTTATCTTTTGTCAGTTTGATCACAGTTACTTCCCTGTATATGTATATGTGTATATATATATATATATATATATATATATAAAACACAGTATGTAATGCTCATAAAGCTACTGCAATGCCACAAGCTAGAGACAAATTTCTCTAAATGTATATATTTTGTTAATTCACTCATAAATTGATGGGCATTTGGGTTGATTCCACATGAGCCATGAAGAATGATGATTTAATGCCTTTTGCAACAATATGGCCTGGATCTGAAGACCATCATCCTAAGTGAAGTACATAAAGAATGGAAAAACAAACACCACATGTACTCACTATTATATCTGAACTAACCAATTAGCACACATGTGCATACAGGAAAGTATGGCTGTCAAGTAGGGAGAGTGGGGAGGAGGGGATGGGCAAAAACCTACCTAACAGGTACAATGGGCACTATCTGGATGACGGGCACATTTATAACCTTAACTCAAGCATTACAAAAGTGATCCTTGTAACCAAAAACATTTGTACCACCATAATACTGTGAAATTTTTTTTTTTTTTTTTTTGAGACAGAGTCTCGCTTTGTTGTCCAGGCTAGAGTGAGTGCCGTGGCGTCCTAGCTCACAGCAACCTCAAACTCCTGGGCTCAAGCGATCCTTCTGCCTCAGCCTCCCGAGTAGCTGGGACTACAGGCATGCGCCACCATGCCCAGCTAATTTTTTATATACATATCAATTGGCCAATTAATTTCTTTCTATTTATAGTAGAGACGGGGTCTCGCTCTTGCTCAGGCTGGTTTTGAACTCCTGACCTTGAGCAATCCGCCCGCCTCGGCCTCCCAGAGAGCTAGGATTACAGGCGTGAGCCACCGCGCCCGGCCAATACTGTGAAATTTTAAAAAAATTTCTCTAAACATCCTGTACTAGAAGACTGATGAGAATGGGACACAGATGAGAAGGAAACCTATTAAGACAATGTTTATACATTTTCAGTTTCTTGAAGTACACTGTTTATTTTTATTTTTTTATTTATTACTTTTTTTTAAATAACAGCATATATATATATATGTATATATATATATATATATTTTAGCGTATTATGGGGGTACAAGTGTTAAGGTTACATATATTGCCCATGCTCCCATCCCCCCTCGAGTAAGAGCTTCAAGCGTGTCCATCTCCCAAACATTGCACATCTTACTCGTTGTGGTTGTATATACCCATCCCTTTAAATAAAAGGTGTGTTAGTATGTGTGTACGTGTGTGTGTGTGTGTGTGTGTGTGTGTGTGTGTGTGTGTGTGTGTGTGTGTTTTCTCCTAAGGTAAACTGTATGAGAATTCTAACCCCTATACTGAAATTTAGGATAGAAATTTCCATCTTACTCATTGCTCTTTTTTCATTCTCCATTTATATTTGTTTCCAGAGTTCTTTACTATAAACAGCAAAACATTTTCATACTTACCCAAAACACCCATGCAGGAAACCCTAATGTTTGAAAATTAACTCAGAGTTGTAAAGGGGGCTTTGTTTTCAGAGTCAAAATGAAATGGAAGATCCCATCTCTGAGCTCTTGTTTATCCTATTCGGTGGTGGGGGTAGAGGGAACTACCAATGAATCTTCTCAATCATAACAGAATAAAAAATAGTTTATCTGCCTCATTACTCAAAGTACACTCAGGAAATCTTACAAAGTTTCTTGTTCAGGATCTCTGCTGGTCTATTTTTAACAATTTGTTTAAAATAAAGCCATCATCTTTCCCCATTTGAGACCTTCCTTTATAGGATACTGCATAAACTCCTAAAAATGTTCACTTTGTCTTTAAGTCAAAGATTGTGCTTTTTCAATCTATTAATAATAATAACAGCAACAAAAGGTTCTGAAGATCTATTTAAAAATTCACACACGATTGTAAGCATGCCACAAATAGTAAAGCCTCACCAGAATACTATAATCTCACTTAATTTCTAACAAGCTTACAGCTTGAAATCTTAGAAAATACAGAACAATGTTTCCTAATATGTATCATTTTTAATAGTTCAGTTCTTTGGAAAAATATTGTTGAGATGTTTCATTACATAAATCTAAAATAATAAAGTAGATAATAAAATTTTTTATAGTTCATATTTGACAGAAACCTACATATGAAAAACATAACCTATGTATTAATAATAAGAGTTTCAAGTTTTCAACTCAGTTATATCTCAAGGGGAAAATCCCACTGAAGGAAAGATATATCAGCAATGATCATAGCTATTGATCAACAGTAAGAAAATCTGATGTTCAGAACAGGTTTTTTTCTCATCACTATTCATAGAAAAGTTCTGCATACTGATAAAAGAGTGATTCCAAAGCTTAACAGAGTTAATTTGAAAACAAGCCTGAAGCAAATACACAATTAACATTACTTGGATAATGCCCTTAGACCAACCTATTTAAATGCTTTCCATAAATCTTAGCATTGATTTTTCTGTAATGACCCTAAAACAGGGAATAAGTAATCCTGGAGATTTACACAGAGGACAAGAAGTTAAAGACAACATTACTTTTAAATCCAAATGTTGTTAAAAAAAGAATGCACCATGGGTTAAAATTAGTATTAATTTTAATCTAGAGAAAGTATCTCCTCTGTCCTCTTCAATGTGGCCAAACTAGTACATGCTGTAGGCTTATCAATAAAAGGCATTAACTCCTTGATCTGCCTCATTATGATATAATGGAATGACACATCATAATGCAACTCTGAAACACAATGAAAAATTAACTTGGTGCCAGAATCACCAAAGAAGCCTTATTCGTGCACAGGCTCAATCCAAAAACAAGTTTCAGAGATAACAGACTACCTCCTTAGGATTCACGCCAATTCCTCCCTACTGAAAAAAATCAAGGCAGCTAAAATCCCAAGAGGGTTTACTGAACAATCAAGCTTTTCAAGTGTGGCTTTTCACCCCAATGGGAAGTTATTCTGCTAAAATAAACTGCAAGCTTTTTTTTTTTGCAAGAGAAAAAATCCTGTGTCAGTTAAAAGAAACTGCTAGAATTGGGGGTTTCGCCAGCAAGAAATTTCCAATACAGGTAGAGTGAGGACACATATTCTAATATGCAGGAAAGCCAAATGAAAGAAGTCATTTTCTCAGTCATTAGATTTTAGGACTCAGATAAAACAGTGGTCATTAAATGAATTTGCAATAAGACTATGCTTTTGGAGAGTGGAAATACTTTTCAATTATAGGGAAATAATAAAAGAATATATTTCAAGAAAACATTTAGCATTAGAGCATTAGATCTTATAACTAAGAATATCTTTAGAAATGTTATAAAGAAAGAATTCAGTTCTAGTAATCCTTTACCCCAGCATTAATATAAGTCCTTTACCCAAGACACGAGGGATGAAAGGGTGGAAAGAATATAGATAAAAGAAAAAAGATTTTAAGTAAAAAGGAAGGAAGATATTCACAGCATTGGCAGATGGCCTCTTCAGACTTGTGATTGTTCTCTGTCCTCAGATGCACATTATCGTTACAGTATAAGTGTGGGAAATGGTGATAAATTCTGCAAGTGGATGGATTTTTCAGACTTTCTAATTTTTGGGGAATTCTTGGAAGGCTGCTTGTAGTATATTCTTAAATTCTTTAAGGTATTATTTAGTAAGTCTCTGCTACAGGAACACAGTAGCCTAGGAGAGTTCATTCAGTCATTCAACGAATACTTATTTAGCAACATGTGCCAAGTATCAAGCTAGACTAGGGATGAAAACAATGAACAAAACAAAGTTCCTAGGCCGGGCGTGGTGGCTCACGCCTGTAATCCTAGCACTTTGGGAGGCCGAGGCGGGCGGATTGCTCAAGGTCAGGAGTTCGAAACCAGCCTGAGCGAGACCCCGTCTCTACCAAAAATAGAAATAAATTAATTGACCAACTAAAAATATATATTCAAAAAATTAGCCGGGCATGGTGGCGCATTGCCTGTGGTCCCAGCTACTCGGGAGGCTGAGGCTGAGGCAGTAGGATCGCTGAGCCCCGGAGATTGAGGTTGCTGTGAGCCAGGCTGACGCCACGGCACTCACTCTAGCCTGGGCAACAAAGTGAGACTCTGTCTCAAAAAAAAAAACAAAGTTCCTGTTTTCATGGAATAGTGGAGAAAGGAGAGTAAATAATCAAAGCCAAATATACAGTATGTTGGATAGCATTAATGTGGCAAGTGTTATAAAGGACGACCACTTAGTAGGTCAGGAGGTAAGATGATAGTAACTGAAACCAGAATGGTAACAGTTATGTCACTGTGGTAACAGTGGAGGTGGTAAGAAATGGACAGATTCTGGATGTATCTTTAAGGGAGAACTGACAGGATTTGTTGATTAATTTGGAGATATGAGAAATGGGAAGAATAAAAGCTAAGAGATTACAGCAAGGTTACCGGATATAAGGATACAGGACATAGCAGTTCACTGTATTCCTATATACCAGTAATGAACAATTAGAATTTGAAATTGAAAACAAAACACCATTTATATTAGCATCAAAAAATGAAATAGATAAAAATATAACAAAAATATTAAAATATAACAAAATATTTATAGGATCTATATGAGGAAAACTATAAAATTCTGATGAAAGAGTTCATAGGAGACTTAAATAGAGAGAGAGTCCATGTTCCTGGATAGGAAGGCTCAATATTGTTAAGATGCCTATTTTTCCCAGTGTGATCTAGTTTAAGTGCAATCCCAATCAAAATCCCAGCAAGTTGTTTTGTAAATACTGACAAACTAATTCTAAAGTTTATATGGAAAGGCAAAAGATACAGAATAGCCAACAAAATACTGAAGAACAACAAACTGATGAGGACTGGCATAATCTGACTTCGAGACCTATTATAAAGCTGTATCAATTAAGATCATGTGGTGCTGGTGAAGGAATACACTAACAGGCCAACAGAATAGAACAAAGAGCCCAGAACTGACCAACATAAATACAGTCAACTGATCTCTGACAAAGCAGCACAAGCAATTCAATGGAGAGAGAACAATCTTTTCAACAAATGGTGCTATAACTGGATTTCCACATGCAAAAAAACGAATCCTGACACTGACCTTATTCTTTTCATTAAAATTAACTCGAAATGGATTATAGAACTAATAGGAGGAAAAACTAGGTGACCTTGGGTTTGGTGATGAGTTTTTTGATACAACACCAAAAGCCCAATCCATAAAAAAAAAAAAAATTAGGTCAGGCTCTATTAAAATTAAAAATTTTTGTTCTGCAAATGACAGTGTTAAGAGAATGAAAAGACAACTCATGGGGAGAACATCTGCGAAACATGTATCTGATTTGCAGCAGTCCCCAATCTTTTTGGCACCAGAGACTGTTTTCATGGAAGACAATTTTTCCATGACGAGTGAGGGGGAAATGGTTCAGGATGATTTCAGCACATCACATTTATTGTGCACTTTATTTCTATTATTATTACATTGTACTATATAATGAAATAATTATACAAACTTCTTTGCTAATGATAATGTCACGTATCCACCTCAGATCATCAGACGTTAGATTCTCATCAAGAGCGTGCAACCTAGATCCTGCAGCTCACAGTATGGTTCGCACGCCTATGAGACTGTAATGCCGCCGCTGACTGGACAGGAGGCGGAGCTCAGGCTGTGATGCAGCCCATGGAGAGAAGCTACAAATACAGAGGAAGCTTTGCTCATGCCCACCACTCACCTCCTGCTGTGTGGTCCAGTCCCTAACAGGCCCACAGACCAGTACCGGTCTGCAACCCAGGGGTTAGGGATGGCAGTGATAAAGGACTTGTATCCAAAATATACAAAAAAAACTCTTAAAAACTTAACAAAAAGAAAAAACCCCAATTTAAAAATGGACAAAATGTTTGAATGGACACCTCACCAAAGAAGATACACAGATGGCAAGTAAACATACAAAAAGATGCACAACACCATATATCATTAGGAAATTGCAAAACTAGAAGAAGAATGAGATACTACTGTATATGTATTAGACTAGCTAAAACCCCAAAACTGACAATACCATGCTGGCAAGGATGCATATTCAGAAAGAAGCCAATCTGAAGACTACATACTGTATGATTCCAACTAAGTAATTCTGGAAAAGAAAAAAACTATAGAGAAAGTAAAAAGTTCAGTGGTTGCCAGGGGCAGGGGTTTGGGGTGGGCAGACAGATGAAGAAGCACAGGGGACTTTTAAGGCACTAAAAACTATTCTGTATATGATGTTGGATACATGACATTATGCATGTGTCAGAATCCATAGAACTGTATGATAGAAAGAATGAACACTAGTGTAAACTATGGATTTCAGTTGATGATATCAATATTGGCTCATTAATTATAACAAAAGTATCATACTGATGCAAGATTTTAATAATAGGGAAACATTGTGCTAGACTGGGGATTACATGGGAAATCTCTGTACTATCTGCACGATTTTTCTATAAATTTAAAAATGGTCTAAAAATAAAATCTACATATATTAAAAAATACTTCAAGGTTTTTGGCCTGAGCTTCAGAATGAACAGAGTTGCCGTGTACTGACATGGGGAAACCTGCAGAAGGAGCAAGTATAGAGGGTAAATCTAAAGTTGTTTTGGGACATGCTAATCTGACATGCCTTTTAGACCTTAGTGGAGATGTCAAGTGGACAATTAAATATAAGAGTCTAAAGTTCATGGTAGAGATTGAGGTGGGGATATAAATTTGGGAGTCGTCAGTACATGGATGGTATTTAAAACTGTGGGACCAGATGAGCCTGCTAGGGAGTGAACACAATGAAGAGAAAAGCTCAGAGAACTGAAGCCCAAGAGCATTTTAACATTTAGAGGCCAAAAAACATGAAAAGGTTCAGCAAAGGAGGCTAAGAAATGGCAAGTGACAGGAGGGTTACTTAACCTCAAATCACCACAGTAGGCTCTTGCACTAATAGCTGATCATCTCCTATATCTTCACAGATTTGTACATTTGAATTGGTATCCATTACAGAAAATAGAAACAAGCATTACAATTCCTAATATTCTGACTCCTCAAATAATTTTCCCACTTTTGTTTCAGGATATACCAGTGTTTCCTAAAGATTCTGTAGTGGCAAAAATCTTGATCTAGCTTTCTCTTTACCTTTGAATTCCTTAATTACTTGAACTCCTTCATCCTTAATAGGTTGCTTCTCCTGAACAATTGGTTCCCAGGAGAAGGATTCCTTTTTTCATATTTTTTTCTCTGCCTCTCATTTCCTTCCCTCCTTCTTCTGTCATTCCCATCTCTCTCACATCACATATATTCTCTCTCCCTTTCTTCTTTGTGCATGCACACACTCCCCCCCCCCCCCAGTCCAGGGCATTCTCACCAGCTGCAGGCAGGTACTCCCTCAGCCATTACTACGTATCCACTCATCATGAACTATCTGCAATCTTCAGCCTCTCTCAGCCCTCAATACCTTGCTTATGTTATTACTTTTGCCAGGGCATCCGTTCCCATCTCTGTTCCATATTTAAAGCCTATGCATATTTCAAAACTCTTGTCTTTCGGGAAGTTTTACCAAACTCTCCCACCTCTTATGCCACCAGCTGAGGATAGGTCTCCTCCCTCTGTGGTCTCCCTCAGGGCCAGAACGTATCTGTCGTTATGTTTATCACACTGGATGTAAATGCCTATCCATCTCAGTTCTTGACTGTGAGCATCTTGTGGGCAAGGTCTGTGATGTTTTGTACTTGTTGAGTGCAGGGAGCCAATAAATAAATGAGCAACTTCGAAAATACTGGAGTAATCTACAGTTTACCTTTTTATCCTATCCCAAAACCAAAATACTGCCTCTAGTATATAATTATATTTATATTCATTTATATTCATTATATTTAAAGAAAAGGTATAACTATATACATTTGTAACATCTTTAGCAAAAGGTATATTATTTTAGTATAAGAACAACAAATAAATTTTTAATTTTCCTTATACATCTCAGTGGTTTAAAATATTGGCTGTTTTTCTTCTCCTCGTAAAAATACTAAAGCAATGGATTTAGAAATAAATAGTTGGTCCATTATATTATCTGGGTTACTGCTGTGATAACACAAATAGCTAATAAAATATTTTTAAAGTAATGTCCCTTAAAAAAAGAAAAAATACTATTGACAGTATTTAAAAGCTATATTGGGAGAAATTAATTCTGGCAAAGAAAAAAGAACTACAGTTCACTGAATTTAGTGTAAGAAGAAAGGAAAGTGTATTCTTTTGAAAACAACACTGTGGGAAATAGGATAGGATATGCATTTATAAGCTAAGCATCACATTAAGCTGAGCATCACAGGCTAAGAATCCTACCTTTGGCTCTGACACTCTTTTCTTATGTGCACTGAATTGTTTTCACTTTCCTTAAGGCATAAATTCCTTTAATTGTACAAGGATCCTGCCAAAAGAGTCTTGATCAAACCAACTTACGAACGTTCTTGTACTTTTAGCTTTATGGTAGCCGAACTAGCAGAGGAGCAATTTGGTATACAGAAAGTTTATGTCTTTTTCTAAATTTCTAAAGTAATATTTAGATTGGAAGATGTCAAGAAAGAGAACATTTGAAACACTTTTCTCTCAGATAAAATGGCTGAGTATATTAAATTTAGAAAAGTTACCAATCATTAAAAAAAAAAAAAAAAAGGAAACACCACGACTTTGTGGGACTGAGGGGATAAAAAGATCCCTGGAGAGGCTCCCTCCTCACATCCTCTGTCCTTCTCTGACACTGAGAGGAGAGAATCATTTATAATGTAGTCAAGTTTGAAAGGATGAATGATTCGCTGGTATTACTGAGGAAGGAACTATGATCCTTTGTAGCAAATAAGATTAATAGATCATTTTAAAAAACACTATCTTAACTGTCTCTGGATTTTATAATTGTATAAAACACTTCACCTAGTTTTAAAAAAAAAAAACTTACATACCACAGATAAGCTTAAAATATGCCAACTATGATTTTCTGTCTCTCATACCTTGCTGAAGAAACTAAATTGACACTGAAGTTGAGATACAAAATCATAGGTTCTATCAATGAAAAAAAAAAACACCCACTGGTAAAGAATAGAAAACCACCTTTTCCCTCATAAGTTGGGTCCTTGTATGAGAAACTTATAATACTATTATCCTAACTTTGGTGTAAGATACTTCTCCCATTTAAGGCACTTGAAATATACCAATGGCAAGGAGGTCCAAAGAGAAGCTAATCAAGCTATCTGAACATAAATTTGACTTCATTTGCAATCTTAGCACTGAAAAAAAATAGGTCCCCAGCTTTAGTTGGGATTCCTCTTGTTGTCTCACCTTTAAATCCATCAGATCTCTTTGATCTCTGTGAATCTACTAATACGATTTTATACCACAGCTGTGTCTGAGGAAACTGTACTCACACTTCTACAGTCATTTACCAAACTTGCTCTGTGGATTCCTTAGATTCATGCTAGCAAAGAAACAGTCTGGAGTACTCTCCACGTGGACACCATCCAAATATATAACTTAATGTGATACTTTATAATGTAAACTAAAGATTATTTTACATTAGCTTTAGAAAGTATTTTTAGATGAGAGAAAAAGTAGATGTGTCCTTTCCTAGATTAATACTAGCAATTAATCACTGCATACTCCATGAGCATAATTTTCCTACCAGATAATCAGAAATGGGCACTTTACCAATTTTATTCTCCCACTGGAGATCAAAAATTAGCATTAAATCAATATTTTCAGAAGGACTAGTATACACGAGACCTTCTGCAACTTGAAAAATATGACAGTGTTATGACAATGATCATATATTAAGTATAACTGCGTTACAGAAAACACTAGTAACAAACTGTACTTGCTCAAAGTAATGCATTTACTCACAGTCATTCAGATATACACCCTACAATGTAATCTGTCTGCATTCTTACCAGAAACTATATAAACAAAATTATCAGGTCTAAAGCCTGGGAAAATAAGAGGAAAATGGATAGAAAACTGTTCAGGCATTCTTAAAATGCACAAAGATATAACATTAAACTTTGCCTAGAACTGTTACCTTTTAAGGAGTCAGCAAATACATATACACTATAAAATAAACAATAGAAAGATTAAGCCATACAAAAATAATATATGTGTCACTCTGCCCCTCGACAGTCAAGGAGTGAAACTGCTATTTTTAATTTTAACTCATACAGTGGGATAGTTTGTCATCGCTAGGGAAATGTTATATAATTAAGTTATAGTTAACTATGTAAATGACTAAATAAACAACAGATTCTGAAACTTGGGAACTTCAATAAAGGTGACCAATATCAGGCCTTATATGCTACATGCTCTTGTAAGTGATATGAAATTGTACCTCCAGCAAATTGTCAATTCAATTCCTCTGACTCCCAGGCTTTGTGTGCTACCCAGCTTTCCTATTAGCGAAAATGTTATTTAAATTTTTGAAGAAATACAAAGCGTTTTTAAAAAATACTTAGCAGTAGCTAAGCAGCATAGTCTAGGGTGGTGATTTACAGCTGGTGTGCTCAGGTTGGTTGTGCAGTGTGACAAATAATTTATTTCTAACAATAAAGTACTAAAGTTGGCAGGGTTTTCATATAAAATTAACATTCCTGATAGTATATTATCAACCTCATCCACTCACATTCCAACATGCCTTCTTGAGTGAGAGTCAAAAGGGGAAGCTAGTATTAAGAGGTCCTGAGAATAATATATTGTAACTGCAGAACCAGGCCAACCTGGTTTAACTTTGTATAATAAAATGGTTACTTGTTTTTCAGTTGCCATGAACCCCCAGGTTGCAGGTCACTTAACCTGCCCATGCCCAGGTTAACCTGCACATGAATCAAGTGTGCTCAATTCCCTGGAGCCAGCTGGAACTAAAAAGTCAATCATAGGCGGAACAAAAGTGCTCGGATTGAGGAACAGGGACTGAATTAATAAGCAAGCCTCAGCATCACCTCATGGCATGCTACAATCAGATCATGCCTCGTTACCCTCTGCCTATAAAACCTACCCCAGGCCCCACCTCACAGAGACAAATTTGAGTATTGCCTCTTGTCTCCTTGCAATAAAACTGTCTCCTATGCATGCTGAGCACCGAGCCCATTGCTTGCTTAGTAACAATTCAGGCCAAAGCCTATATTATTATAAAGGTAAGAACAGTGGTTATTTTAGTGGGAAAGGAAAGAGCTACGATTGAGATAGGGCATGTGGAAATGGTTGTGGGATGTCTGGAAAAGTTCCATTTCTTGGCTTGGTTATAGTTACAAGGGTTCAAGATGTTTGCTTATGATAACTCACTAATCTATACATTTGTATTGTGTTGTTTTCTGTATCTGGTTTCATTTCATAATAAAAGATTTTAAAAACACTACTAAAGTAGGAGGAACTCTAATAGCAATGAGACTAACTATGAGACCTTAGTGCAACTCACTTAATCCTTTATTATTTTTTAGAAAAAGTAGGGATACAAATAAAAACTTATCTTAAACCTCCTGTACCACTTGGGATTTTAGTGCTAATGAAAGTATACTTGTGAAAGTACTTTGAAATCCTCTAACATTCTCTACAGATGCAAAGTACTCTTATAACCACACAGATCATTGATAGTGTCACCTCCCTGCTCAAAGCCCTTCAATGACATCATCCACTTGGCAGTAATTTTTAAAGTGTTCTTTGTGGAAACGTAGGATGCGGTGGACATGCTTCAGGGACAGGGAATCGTGTACAGTTGTGCAGATCATGCTGTGCACAGGGTGTGTGGCACAACTAGGTCTGAAATCTGGCCTCCACTGTTTGCCAACCCTTGAATCCTAGTGAAGAGGCTTTTATCTTTGTTATGCCCAGAGGGGGCACCTTTTCCTAATTTGTTCAAAGGCACTCTGTGCTAACTGTAGCCCTGTCTCAAAGGTTCCCCATGAATTAAGTATCTTCTTCTTCACAAACAATAAAGACATAATCTGTCTGTCTGAAAGTCTTCTTCAAAGTTAAGACAAACCACAGACAAACATATTTTATATCTGTATTTCCTTGACTGACAAATAGATTTGGGCATATGAGCTCCTCTTCTGTGAACTGCCTATTCATATTCTTTGTCCATGTTTCCCATCAGGTTGTTTTTCTCTTGAGTCAGAGAAGCTATTTATATATTCTGAATTAATCTTTGTCAGTTTTACACATGGCATATTTCTTCTAGTCTGTGAACACTTATATATTGCCAGTGGGAATGTAAGCTGATAATCCTTTTGCAACAATTTAGCAGTTTTTGCTTTACTTTAAAAGTAAACATGAAGTTTACCTTTGTCTCTACTGGTTATCTTTAATTAAGCAATAAATTCACCAGTAAAGGCAAATACTAGTTTAACCAGTAAAGATAAAGGTGCAAATGCCGTATTTCCCAGCCATTCCTCCTCTAGGTGCCTTCCTTAGGGAAACCCTCATACATAAGTACAAGGAGATACTTACAAGGCTGTTCATTGGAGTCCCATTTGTAATGGTAAAAAAGTAAAAACAGTGATGGCCTTTATAATCTAAATAACTTTTCCCATATCATTACCCATCCTTCCCCTCTCTTCTCCTGAGTTTTATTCATTTATTTTTTCATTTACTGCCTTAAGGAATATTACCAAACACCTGCCCAGACTGGATACCATGGTAGGCAGGCAGCCAAATTTAACTATTTGTCGTTGCCCCACTAAACTACAGTTTCAGAAGACTCTTCCTATCCTTCCCTCTGGATCTTGGCACAAACTTATACATGTCCCTATTAAAGTACTTGTTAGTATTCCATTATCCTGTTATTCAATTACTTAGCAATAAAATAAGTGAAGGCAGTCCCAAATCACACATTTAATTAAATATCTGAACAAAGGACAACTTTGTTTTTACTAGATCCCACCCAATAATTACCAAAAAAAAAACAAAACTATTTTCCAAGTGAACATTCAGTGCTAGAATATCACTTTCATGAGTATGTCATGTTCAACTTGGTATCCTCAGCACTTAGATTATTGCCTGATACATAAGAGTCACTCGAAAAACACTTGTTAAGACCAAAAAGCCCAGGCAATATTATCTAAGAAATAATATTTAAAAGTGAACACACAATGACTTACTTGTATAGCTGCTTTATTATTGAATAAATAAAAACTGTTTGCCCTCTTAAATAAAAATTGTATTTTATTTCATGGTGAGTTACCCAACCAAATACTTTTAGGACATTTCTCAATGAATATCTTCTCTATACAAGGCCACCAAAGACTCAAAGTCAATAATTTTCTTCTCTGAGTTACTAATGTAGGAAAATTCCTACATTAACCACAGAAGTCTGAAATTGCAGCACCACTGTTAGATATATAACATTTGTATTATAAAGTATACTGGAAGTAAAAATAGATAAAAGTATGCCTACTCTCTAAAAATATTGCTGCTGTGAAAGGCTGAAGAATGAAATGACACACAATCTCCATTTGTTAAAAAGTTATTTGCATAAAGTTGAGAATATTTTATGCCCTAAAAGGCATAACAAATCTAGAGTGTAAGGGCCTCACTTGTGCTATTTTCTATATTATTATTCTACTGCATAATATAATTATGAATATTTATATAAAATAAGACATAAAGATTTAAGTACTCTGAGTCATTATATGCAAGATCATAAAAATGGCTTACCAAAGAAAACAAGCTAAAGCTATTAAAGCTAGAAAAGCATAATTACCAGTTGGAAAATATTAGAAATTAAAAATAGGCACAAATTTGTACTTCTAGACTTATGAAATGATTTTGGTTTCATTTTGGTTTCATTCACAGACTTTTGGTTTCATTTCATTAATTTTATTTTTTAGGATTAAATTCAGGTTAATTCCAAATAGTAGTTCCTTGTCCAAACAAATAATATAACAATAATATTAGCTAGGACAATATTTGTTATAGTAATTTAAAGACATAAAGAATGAGTTTTGAAGAACAAATTAAGTCTTTCAGATGTAGGAAGGCTTGTCAATCATGCTTGTAAAAACCAGAAAATACTAGTGATCAAATCTGATGTCAACTCTATCAACTATTTGTGATTCTCAAACACAGAAATAAATTCACAGTAAGGAGCTTCTCTCAGAAAGGAACTGCCTGCCACAGCCTCTAAAGAACAAAAGCAAGGAGGGAGGACTCTTAACCAGATACCAGTACTTCTTATGAAGCAAGAGATAAAGAAGATGTGGTACTGACACAAAGATAGATAAACTAATTAATGGAATACAATAGAGAATCCAAACACAAATCACTGCATGTATAGAACTTTGGAAAAATGACAGAAGTGATGTCAGATAATGAGGAAAGGAGGGTCTATTCAGTAAAAGGAGATTGAAAAAGTGATTATCCATATAAAAACAGGATTCCCTAACTTCTGCTCACACTATTAAAAGCAAACAAACAAAAAAAATAACCGTTTTTAGAACTCTTTGTGAAAATATAGGTGAATATTTTTTAGACCTTTAGATAGGAAATAGTTCTTAAGCTACACAAAAAGATGTTGATTATAAAAGATGAATAATAAATATGATTATATTTAAATTAAGAAATGTTACACATTAAAAGATACTTTAAAGATAGTGAAAGGCAGACTTAAAAACTGGGAAGCAACAAAGCATTATTGTCAAGAATACATAAAGAACTCATATGAGTCAATGAGAAAAATACACACAATTCAACAGGCAAAGGATAAGAATAGGCATTTCTTAAGAGAGAAACTAATAAATATATAAAGAAATGTTCAATATTATTAGGGATCAGAGAAATGCTAATTTAGACCACAATAAGATTAATCCATTCAATTAGCAAAAATTCAAAAAGTCCAACAATACTAAATGCTGGATACAATGATAATACAGCTCCAAAAGATCATATTTACATTGCTGATGGAAAGTAAACTAAGGTAACCATGTTGGAAATAGTTTAAAATTATCTCCTAAAGTTGAACATTAGCAACACTCTACCATCAGGAGAATAGAACTAAAAACAATGGTACAATCACACAATGGAATATTATACAGCAGTCAAAAATGCATAATGGGTGAATTTTAGCAATGTAATATTAAGTGTATAAGATGAGCCTCAAAAGATTACATACTTTTTATAAAGTTAAAAACATCTAAAAAACATGTTCCCAATGAATATGGAATTCAGGATGACTGTTATCTCAGGTCAGTGGGAGCAGAGAAAGGAAGGGACCCATAGGATTAGATGTCAGTTATTGTTATGAAACTAGTTTTATTTCAGTATGGGTGTTGGGTCAGGAGATACTTATTACATTATTAAAAATAACTAATTAAGTACATAAGTAAAAGCCAGGCATGAACTAATACAAGAGTATGTCATGAAACAAAGATATTTAAGCCAATTCTGTGCGCCTAAGATTTTTTTTTATAAAAAAAAGTCCTACAAGCTGCAGAAAGCTTTCTTTGATTTCAACTTGTATATTAATCATGCTCTTTACCAACTCCTGTAACAAACATGATTCACATTACATGGTGCATCTTATAATATCTGTTGTTTCAAATGTAATGGTCTTGCTTCCTTACCAATAATATAAACATTTCCTATTTCCTTAAGGTTAATATTTCTATCAGATATATTTTCTTTGAAAAGGTACTGACCATAGCGTAAGTGCTAAATAAATACTTGTCAAACACCCATATTTAAATTATTCCTCAAATTATCAAAGTAAAGCTATAATCCCTGTATCCTAAATGCCTTTAAAAATGTTATATTAATATCCTTAATTTAAAGATTCTTTGTGCAATACTCAAGAAAAAAACTAATCTGTTACACAAAGACCAAAATCACCTGCTCACCTGTTATGGCTGAGGGAAGCAGTGATGGGGGTAGGCACCACAGTCTGTAACCCTTCCCCTTCTATCTCAGTACCCACAAGGCAGATGAGCTGGAGTTCTGGTAATCCCACACAGTTCACTTCATGCCAACTTTTACCTGGAAGAACATCATTGAATCGACAACGTTTATTGAAAACAAAAGATAAAAACCCCAAACTTCCACCTAATACTCAGCTAAGCAAACATTACTCATAACATTATCTACTCTCTTCATTTTTCTAGTATTTTCTGCTACCCAGTCATTCCTAATGTAAATAATGAAGAAATTACAAAATTTAATTGACAAAATTAATAGTAAATGCATAAATGATTATTACAATGTCAGCAATGCTATATCCCAACCCAGCACCCCATATCCCAACCATAGCCCCAGTAACAAAACAATATAAACAAACAACTTACTCTCCATGAGGTCCAGGTAAACCAAGAATGCTATATAAACTTGGGTGGCATCTCCTATATCTAATTCCATCATTTCTAAATACTGAAAATCAAAATGTAATTGTCAAATAGAGAAGGAAGAATCTCTTAATATTTTATTTTGATCAGCAAGTATTCATTAAATATACATATATAAAATACATGAAACTCTCTTCTAGGTATGGCCAAAGTTAAAAGAAAATATAAGATCTAATCTCTGTCTCTAAATAACCTGCAATTGTTAAACACATGCATACTTAAAATTGTTAGGCAAATAACAATATATGAAAGTGATTAAAAGTCATGTGAGTGGAATAAAAAAACATGACACAGCAGGTCAGAGGAGCTCTATTCAGGGAGACTGGTTGGTGAATGCTTTATGGCAGAGGTGGATTTGAATAAACAGGGAAGTAGAGTAATAGTATGGGTAATCACATAAAGGTGGGACTAAGACACACATATTCAAAGACCTATAAAGAAGTCTATTTGCCATGAGTAGACAAATTTGTTAATAAGATTTTCACTGGGACATGTTAATGCGGAACCTCTATTTCCCTGGCCTCTTATTTACATGTGGAGAGAGTGTCTACAGTACTACTCCCAGTCTCTTTCCCCAATCTTTCTCACTCAAGAATACGGGGTTATTTGTTGGAACTAAAGAAAGGACTAGGCAAGCTCCTGCTTCTTTCAGATGTGCTGGTCAGCATCAGGGGAACATTTTTCAGGCCTACCCCTGTAGGGGAAGCCTGAGGCTGTCCTACTCTGTCAGTAACTAGGTGGATAAGCAGGGCTAATGCAGAGGTGAGGTATGAGCAGACCCACATGGGGGCAGATCTCAAGTCACATTCTCCTGTGGGCTTCACTGTAAGTGCACAGGTGCAGGAGAACAGGAGTGTTACTATTAATAGCTATTCACCTCAAACCTCAAATGTGTTTGAAAATAACAATGAAAATGTAATTTCAAGCCAGGCTGCAAGGTCTTGGTGGCCAAGCTAAAAATTTTAAAGTTTGAATTTTATCCATAAGGAAACACTGAAGATTTCCAAGCAGGAGAATAATAAAAGTACGGTTTGAGGATGGATAGTCTGATACCATTTTACTGAATGAACCTAAGTAATTTTCAAATTGAATCACAAAAAGTGATAACTGGAAAAACAAACACCCACTATTATTTCTTTTCTCCTTCTTCTTCTTTTTTTAAATCAGTTCACTCCTTCAAGAAGAAAACTCAAAAGGGAACATTTGATGGTCAGATTCTATATAGCCATTAGCTTCAGAAAGGATAAAATCTGCAAGTATGTAAACTGCCTGAATAGCAACACCAAGTCTAGATTAGATTTTTAAAATGTGTTACTTGTTAAATAATTATATAGTGCTTTCTATATATGTTTCATGTCAAATGCCTTACAAATATTAATTGATTTAATCCTGCAATAACCTTATAGGTAAGTATGTACTATTAATATCACCATTTTTCAGATAGAGAAACTGAGGCATAATGAGATCAAGCAACCTGCCCCAAATCATGAAGTGATTTGGGTGAGTGACAGAACCAGGATTCAAATTCAGGGAGTCTGACTTTGAGTTCATGCTCTTAACCACTGTGTCCCTTCTCCATCTATTGTTTTTCTTTTTATGGCACTAAATAACATTTTTATGCCATTATTTCTTTTTCTTACCTTTTGGGAAGGACAAAGGGGACAGGGCAGAAGGATAAAATCAAGCAAGAGAAGATCCAAAAGGGTTAACTCTTTTTAGACTTATACCTTCAAAATTTTCCTTTTCTTGACCATTTTTAGATGATTATCTATGAATTATTGCTCTCAAGCAGTAGAGCGAAATTCTAGTGAAGTAATAGACCAGTCCCTGAGATTCCTGAAAAACCCACATCTTCATTCACTGCTTGGGCCATTACTGGCACAAAGCAGCGATTTCCCAAGCAGAAACAGGCTAAGGGACTATCTTTATCTCTAGTGCTGCTAATATAGAAAAATACCCTCACAATGTGAGAAGCTTTGCTTTGGGCAAGAACCTATTCAAATTTTCCAAGAAATCTGAAAAATCAAGGATCTGTGCCTGTACAAAAATCAAGCCACACTCTCTGGGTCCAAAGCTATGTGTAAACCTTAACTGTGCCTAAACCTTTATCGTTATGGACGCCTCGATGTTGTCTATGGCCCACAAACTGCCGTGCATTAACCGTGAAGATTAAGTAAGTTCATCCCCGAAACGAGCTCTATCTAGAGAGCAAAACTCAACTATCAGTGGAAGGCTTACTAGGGATCTCCGATTCGAGGGAGGCGGGATTTAACGTCTTGCCCTCAGTTTAAGAATGGCTTTGGTGGGGAGCTGGGGAAGGTGTCAGAGCGATAGTTCGACTCGTTTAAACAAGCAACAATGATACTTTCTTCTTCGGCCCGCAGAAGTGCACACAGGTCCCCGCGCTGAGGGTGGCGCGCGTCCTTAGCTGTCCCGCAGGCAGAAACGGGGAGCGCAGCCCCGGAGTTCCGCCTCGGGTAGGGGTCGCGACCGGGCGCTGCTCCCCTCGCGCCTCCTGACCTTAGGGTGGGAGCCCATCCAGGCGTCCTCAGGGGCCCAAGTGTGAACGCCGCTGCTACCGCGAACGCCACCCGGGCCCAGGCCGCTGCAGCCAGGGGTCGGCTCGGAGTCGCTGCCTCCCTCCATGCTGGCCGGTGCGGCGCGCCCGTGGTGCACCAGGACTCGCGCCCGGCCAGAAACTAGGGAGCGCGCGCTGGGTTCCGCTTCCTGGCCGCCCGCAGGGGCTCAGGAATTGGGAAGAAAGTTGGATCTTCTCTTCCCTCTAACAAGGGTAGCTAGAATCTGCGCAAATGCTCTCTAGTTTCGCGCTGCACTATTCAAATCTGGGCAGAGTCTAGCGTGAAAAATGTTCTAGAGTAGCCTGAGCAGCCCGGGAGCTCTTAACCCTCCTTAAGTCAGTGCTGCTCGTAGCTCATTTGAGAAAGTGGGGAACACCTAAGTCTTCGTTGCCTTCAGCACTGGGGCCTGGCACACGAAAAGCCTCATTTAGTGCCCTGTCACAGAAGTCTAAAGTAGAACCACATTTTTTAGAGTGGACCCAACTTTAAAGATTAGAGGAAATACGAGTTGATTCAGAGAGGTAGAAAACAGACCAGAAAAGCATATGACCTGGAAGCCAAGGACGAGGAGTTTCAGAAGGGCAGAGCAGGACATTTTAAACATTTTAAAATTTACTATGAGTGAAATGGAGAGCCATAGAAGCTACTGTTATGTTTTATTTAATAAGATCATTCTGATTAATGTGTTGACAATAGATGGTGTTCTAGGTGTTAGATATATAGGTGTTAGATTCGCAGGGCCGCGAGACAGAGAGACAGAGTCACGGAGGCTGTAATTATCAAAAGGAGTTTTATTGTTTAGCTTGAGCTAGGATCCGATCCCCCAGAGTGCCAGCGCAGTGGCCTCTTCTTTGGGCAGGGACCTCCCCTTGTGTGCTAGTGAGCCTTTCATACTTAAGCTGTATACATGTTGATCATGCATCTGCCCCCACAGTGATTCTTACTTCATCCTGCCCCTGATAGGCTCCAACCTGTTCCAGGTCCTAGCTGAGAGACTCCAGTTTCCACGTTCTTTGTCTTTCTCTTCTGCATCCCATAATGTACTCATAATGCCTTGTGGTTAGCAAGCAAGCAGTAAACAGAAACTGGAAGGTGTCCCTTGTCCTAATAGCCCAGTGTCTTACAATGGAAAGGGGGGACTGGTACAAGTAGGGACTGGTTAAGAGGCTATTGCATTAACCAGAACAAGAAATGACTCTTAAAATTCAAAGTACCAGGCAGGACAGAACTCGTACTTCCAAATGTGGTAGACTAAGACCCTACTGGACTATACCCCAGCAGAAAACAACTATAAAATTTGGACGTAATACAAAAAGCAACTACCTGAATATACTGGAATATGAACAGCAGACTGGTAGGAAGGGCAAGCTTGCTTGGAGAAGTGCAGATGAGGAACTCTACAATTCATTTCCCCTCCCTTTGGTATTTAGCTTGGGTCTAAGTGCAGTCCCAGAAGCAGGCTTTGCAGCAGCAGGGGTGAATATAAAAAACCTATCAATTTTTCTTATCTGAGGAGCTAGAAAAGTGAAACCGGAAAACTTTGAATGCTGAAGAGATTAGGAAATCCCAAGGAAGGAATCAAAGAGTGGATCCCCAAACTCTGTCAATACACATCTCTGACAGATCCTGAACCACCTAAAATAGAATCATAGCCCCTCAATGACGGTCCCCCGAAGAAAGAGAGTTTGCAGTTCAAATCCCACCAAGAAAAGCACCTACTAATATTAATAGAAAGGAAATAACTCTCATCAGAGAAAAATAGTAGAATTCAGACTCTCCACAATTTAACACTCATAATAAAGTCCAGAATACTACCCAAAATTATCTCACATATGAAAATCAAGAAAATGTATCACATTCTTTAAAATCTGACCCTAAGCCAAATCGGATGTTGAAACCTACAGGTAAGGATTCTAACATGATTGTTATAACCATCCTTAATGAAGGATGACACTAACTAGGGACACTGATTGACACTAATTAAAGTGATTGGAAGTGAATAAATTTTTCTCTCTGACTCTAAAGATCCAAATCAGTTCCTATGATGGCATTTATAGAAACATGAAGAGCATTTGTTGCTAATCTGAGTACAGGGGAAATTTTATAAATCAGTAATGGATTAGGCACTATGTGAACAAAGTTCAAATATGTTCAAGGGAAGAGCTTCAATTTAAGCATAAGAAAAAAACATAGAGTAGGGAAACTTAGAAGTGTAAAGAAGGAACTGCAAAACACAAAAATAACAGATGAATGCCATCCTTTGGCAAATAGGTAAAATACTATTGCTTAGGAAAAAACATGATACATTCATTCATGCATGTTGAATATCAATTTAAAATATTAAATCCTTTTGATTGTTAATGTTATTGTCTACTTAAAAGAGTTGAAGGACAAAAATTAAGTGTATCTTGACTTCAATGTAAGCAATGAAAACTTTTAAATAGGTCTTGGTGATTGGGAATGGCTGAGAATGAAAACAAAAGATTTGGGAACACTTAGAGGGCCTAGTATTTAAAGTATAGAATCCAAATGGCTATCACGGCAATCTAGAGTGAAATCCACCAGAGAACAGGGGAGAGTTTCAGCGTCTGGTAGCCTGGAGGATTTCTCCTTTTGTAAATGCTTAAATAGTTCACTCTATTAAAGAACCAAAGTGGTTAGGGGAAAAAAGCTAGGTAAGAAATAACAGATAAAAATTCCCCCCTGAGTATACTGGATTTAATCAAATCCAATGTAATCTGGCACTTGCTGAACTGATTTCCCAATTTGATATCCTTAACCAGACTATTTTATTCCTACAAAAAAGAAAAAATCTGTAACGTCTAGGCAGAGACATTAATTCAGTAAGAGTCTCAAGAGGCAAATGAACACTGAATTGTGATGTGAATCTTTAGTGTGTTTTTTAAAAAATAAAAGAACAAGAAGATGAAGAAAAAGCTTTTATACAGTATTGTATAAGACAGTTCTCCCAAGCTGAAAAATGTAGGCTAGCATTCTGGATCAGCTTTTCATTCATTAGTTTTAAGAATGTTCATATATATATCGTTCCTTTTTTGTACATGAAACATACAATTTCCCATTCTGTACGTTTCAAGAATAAATGAAATGTTAATAATTCTAATAAGATATTTACAAAGCTCTGATATTTTACTGTTTATATGCATATGCGAGAGGTCTCCAACATATAGAAATGAATTTAGAATAATCCAAATTATGTTCTCTCCTCTTTTTTCATAAATTTAAGAGTATGATTTAAATTCCTTATTTATAAAATCAATATATAGTTCATTTAATTTTTTAAAGGACTGCTTATATTTGGAACAAAAAAAACAAAAATAAGGTACCTAGGATAAAGATGAGCAAGAACTTTATGGAGAACATTATGAATGTTACTGAAGATAATTAAAGAAGACCTAAATAAATAACCTAAAATGGTAACCTAAAACATGCTATGTTTCTGCTAGGATTCAATATTGTAAAAAGGGCAACTTCCCCCAAATTGATCCATATATTCTGGCAATGCCAATCAAAATCCTAATAGAGATTTTCCTAATATCTGATAAGCTGATTCTGAAATGTGGGTATAAAAGCAAAAAATAACCAAGACCCTTCTGATGAACAAAAGTACAGAACTTCTTATAAAGGTCTGTAATTATAAGTACATGATATTGGTTCAGGGATATGTTAAATAAACAAATGGAACAAAATAGAGAGCCAAGGAACAAACCCATACAGATGTGGACAGAGGTGACATCACAGATGCAGGAGGGGAAGATAAGAAAGGATGATTCAATACATGTATGGAGGCAAACACCTTTAAATCTTTAGGAGAAAGTATAAAAGAATATTTTATGACCCCAAGATAGAGATAGATTTCTTAAAGAAGACACAAAATCCATATGAAAAAAGTTTGATAAATTTGACTATATTTCAAATTTTCTGACACAAAGAAAGTGGGGAGGAGGAAGTTACAGACTTGGAGAAGGGTCTGCAACACATAATTAAAAGAAAAGATACCCAGAATATACACAGAACTCCTAAAGATCAACTAAGTAACAAAATAAAACACCCTCTATGAGAAAAAAAATGGGAATAAATTGAAAAAAATACATAAATGGCCAGCAAACATGTATTGGTTGACACATAAAATTAATTGAGACATAAAATTAATCAGGAGGTGAAGTTCTAAACAAACTTAAGTAACTGATAATTACAAAATTCAGTCTTGTGCTTATCTGTGGGGAGTAGACAAAGCATTGTGATAAGAAGTAGCCACAGAGGACCTCAAAGTCAATGGTCATGTTCTGTGTCTCAAAGTGGGTGCCGAGTATAAGGACATTTATTTTTATTAGTAGTATTTAAATTAATATATTAGTATATGGGTTCTACATATTAGTTTATTAAATATATATAATGTTTATTAAATATTTTTATTAAAATTTTTCTAAGATTGAGAGTATAAAGGGATAATAAGTTGGAAGTTTCTAGAAGTAAATAGATACATATACTCAGCCTGAAATAATACCTGACTTTGTAAACATGAAGTCAGGTAATACCATGACTTTGTAAACATGAAGTCATGTAAACATGACTTTGTAATACCTGACTTTGTAGGCATTGAAAGTAATTCATGGTCCAAAACATATCCCATTTCTATCTCAATATTTTTTCAACATCTGTTATCAACATGAACATAGAGTTTCACCAAGAAGAACTAAGTACAAACCGACATTGCAAATATGCAAATTAAAAATGCCATATTAAAATTACACTAAAATATTAATAGTGGTTGTGGTGGGGTAGTGGATTATGAGTGTTTATATTGTTGTTGTTCCATTTTCAACATTGTTTTAATCCTGTAGTAAAACAGATGTTAATAAATCATTGAATTTTAGAGCCTCCCCTCCACATTCATGCTAAAATATTTCCTTCCTTCCTTCCTTCCTTCCTTCCTTCCTTCCTTCCTTCCTTCCTTCCTTCCTTCCTTCCTTCCTTCCTTCCTTCCTTCCTTCCTTCCTTCCTTCCTTTCTTCCTTCCCTGTCTAAAACCTCTAGTATAACATTGAACAGAAGCGACGAGATCTGACATTCTTGTCTTTTTCTTGATCTTTCAGTCTTTTTACCATTAAAGATGATGTCAGGCTGTAGGCTTTTTGCAGATGCCCTTTATCAAGGATGTTCACTTCTACTCCTATATAGCTGAGAATTTTTATGAGGATTGCAACTTGGATTTGTAAAATGCTTTCCCTGCATCTCTTGGGATGATCTCATGGTTTTTCTTTTCAAGTTTGTTAATATGGTAAATTGCATTGATTGATTTTTGCCAATTTTTTATTGTGGTAAAACACATAAAATTTACCATCTTGACCATTTTTAAGTGAACAGTTCAGTGGTATTAAATATTCACAATTCTGTGCAACCATCACCACTATCCATCTCCAGAACTCTTTTACCTTGTAAAACTGAACTCTATAACCATTAAACAAAAACTCCCCATTTTCCCTACGCCCAGCCCTTGGCAACCAACATTCTACTTTCTGTCTGTACAATCTTGAGTACTCTAAGTACCTCATGTATGTTGAATCATACATGTATTTGTCTTTTTGTGACTGGCTTATTTCACTTAGCATATTATCCTCAAGGTTGACATGTTATAGTATATGTCAGAATTTCCTTCTTCTTTAAGACTGAACAATATTCCATTGTGTGTGTGTACACACACATATATATGTATATATATATACACACACCACATTTTGCTTACATGTTTATACATCAATGAACACTTGGGTTGCTTCCACATTTTAGCTATTGTGAATAATGCTGCCATGAGCATGGGTACACAAATATCTCTTTAAGACCTTGCTTTCAATTGTTTTGGTATAGTCTCAGAAGTGGAATTGTTGGATCATAGGGTTAATTCTATTTTTAATTTCTTGACGAACTGCCATTCTCTTTTCCACAGCAGCTGTACCATTTTACATCCCCATTAACAATGCACAAGTATTCCAATTTCTCTCCACCCTCACCCACATGTGCTATTTTCTCATTTTTTATAGTAGCCATTCTAATAAGATGGTATTTCGTAGTTACGATTTGCATTTCCCTAACGATTAGTAATGTTGAGCAACTTTTCATGTGCTTATGGTCATTTGTATATTTTCTTTGGAAAAATGTCTATTCAAGTCCTTTGCTCATTTTTAAGAAATGATTAAATATAAAATCATATAATTTTTCAGCTTTCCCTCTTACTACTTCCCATCCTACTCTCCAGCCATGCTCTATTCATTGCAGCTCTCAAATGTGTTATGCTGTTTTATTCTTTCTTCTCCAGTTCTATCTACCTGGAATTTCAACCCATCTCCCCTTCTGCCCATTGTCCTTTCCCTAATACATACTGCTCACTTTTCAATACCCAGTTCAAAGACATCTCTTTAATAATACGTTTTCTAGCCATCTCCACTTCCTTCCTTGTGCTCCTTTTTCCATCATAACACATATAACAATTTATCATATTTATTCATTCATATGATATATCTTAATTATCCATGCATTTTCAGCACCTGTACCTTGACACAGGGCAGGCACTGAGTAAATTTTTGAAGGAACAAATGAACATCATTTAAGGGACACATCTGTTCTTAAATGAGATATAGGGGTATATTTTAAATTTGTATAAATTTGTTTGGAATTGATAAACATTTTTCTGTAGTAACTAGTACATAGTTCTTGGATGCACAAAGAACATAGACAAAACTTTGACTTTGAGACAGTTGAACTTCAACCTTTCCCATCTCAGTCACTGCTCTTCCACCTGCCCCATATCCTATCCCTTTCTAGAACCCAGAGTCCTCATCCCACTTATCAGAGATCCAAGAATTTGCTTTGTCATCAAAGAGTTCAATGCTCCAAATGAGAATCCCATTCAGTTCCCTTCATCAAAACTTCTTGTAAGGAATCTCAGTTTAGATGCTGAGATTAAGAAATCTGACTTCATAATTCACAAAGCATAGAAATGACAGAAGATATTGCCTGATTTTCCTCTCTGAAGTATTATGAAATTGGCATACTTGTCAACTCAAGTGAATTTTACACTGTAGGATTTTAAGCTGGATAAGTTAGTATAACAGTCCAGCTAGTGAAAGAATGGTATTTTGGTACAGAAGAAACAAGCCTGGATAATACAGCCAAGAGACTCCCTTTACCAACTGTCCCCAGGACTATAGGGGGACAGTCCCGCCTATAAGGGGACTCCCCTTTTACCAGAGGAGAAGTATTCAGGCATTTAAAACTCTTTTACATAGGAAGAAACGGATGCTCAAAGAGGTCAAGTCTTCAACGCCACACAGAGAATAAGTGACACAAGTGAGACAGAAATTCAGCTCCAACTCCAAGCATCTGTTGCTCTTTCTAGCACATTACATATGCCCCAGAGACATTTATTTCCTCCTCTTCTTGGCTGCTGGAGCCACAGACACCTGGAAAAACTTTTCTACAAGAAGTCCTCTAACCACCTCGGAGGCCCTGCCTCCAGCACAGCTGCACTAAGGGTGACAGTCCCAGAAGAAAGGCCTCTGTGCTAGAACGGTGTGGGGAGGGGACATGCGAGAAAGTGCTTACTTCCAACTTGACATCAGAACTATCAGGCCAGTCTATTGGCAGTGGCAACAAAGAGATGTATGTGTACAACCCTGGCTTCTCATTCAACCAACTTCCCATGGAAAGAGTAAAATATAATTGGCTTTTATTTTTAAACTAGTTTTCACAAATTTACTGTGTTATAATATTGATTCTATGAGGAGGAGAAAACATCCAAGATTCATGTCACTGATTTCTAAAGAACTTATGGAACAGATCTGTTAGTAAGGCAGGGACTCGACTTTTCCCAACTTTTCCTCCCTTCTTACTCCCCACCCCCGTATTTAAAATGATCTACTGTTACACATCCTGTCATGACCATAATATTCTCAATGATTAAATGAGCACGCTAAATTGACTAAAAGATTTAAATAGGTATTTTGCAAGTGATATGGCTGGAAAACCTTTGATTTCATCTAAAGACTAGGCTGTAATTATTTTAGGAGAACCCCGTGGATCTGATTTTATCATAATGCCATTAGAGACCATAGGGAACTCAGTATAGGTATACTTTTAGGTGTTTCTTCAGTCTTTGCAAAAATGGACTTAGATAAACTATTGACTTAAGGTAAGGAAAATAAGACAGAAACATGGCTTCCTAGCTTTTAACTCCCTTTTCTTATAGTAAGGTGAACAAATGATAAATATTAACCAAGTTTTGCTGAGGAGTGGGGATTTTAGTATAAAAGATGAGAGGGACACAGGTCAAGAAAGGGAAAGAAGGAAGACAGAACAACATGGAGAACATCTCGACGAAACTTAATAGTCCCCTGTAGAAGTGTGCGTGTCCTCCTGTCCCTCCACTGTGGCTGGTACATACATCTGTCATGATTCCTCTAACAGATGTGTAGCTCTCAGCCTTCCTTACAAGTCTGTGAGCCCTTAAAAGCAGGAATGGTTCCTGAAGGAGGAGAGAGGGGAGAAAATGCCCACAGGCTGTTTGATGTAAAAGTAGGAATATTAGAGAAGAGGTTTGGGCAGGAAATATAGATTTCAGGATGATAACACCCCAGGAGACCACATGGAGTGAGAAGAGTAGCACACAGTGGACAGGCACCCAGTGAAGGGGATTGGCCTGGAGACAAGTAGAATCAGAGGAGATCGGGGAGGGGAGATTATGCAACAGAGGTCCAGGAAAGTGAGAACCGAAGACAGTTTGCTGCACCCACCAATACTGAGGTTAACTGTGGGTTTTGCTAGAATAGTCTCAGTGGAAAGGGCCGAAGCCGCTTTGCACTGTGGTGGGAAAGATAGAAGATGAAGAAGTGTAGAAAACAAGTGTAGACCCCTCTTTCAAGTAGCTTGGCCAAGAGAGGGGATTGCTCATAGAAGACACAGGATTAGAAAAATTATTTTTTAAGGATAAGAGAAGACTAACCAAGTTTTTTAGCTTGAAAGAAAAGAGTTGATAGAGGGGGATCAGGGGAAGATTCAGTAGAAAGTGGAGAAAATAATCATGGACTAGAAAGGGAGAAGATGGTATGGAAGACCCTGTCATGAACAGGCACCTGCAAGTGAGGAGTGGCTTGGTAGGGATGCAATTAATAGTTAGAGACGGGGATGTTGAGGAGGTTTAATGAAGGAGGTGATACACACTTCTGAGGGAGTGAGGGGGTCAAAGGAGAGCAGGGGAAGACTCACACAGTTGCTGAGAAGGATTGATCCAACTAGTAAAAAGGCCTTGGGACAGAGCTGAAGGCAAGTTGGGACTGGCGGTCACGAATGAGCAGTGGCACCAATTCACCCTGCACACTCTCATAGGTCAAAGGGTACACAGTTCCACAAAGAAGGAAGTTCGCATTTCAATGCTCGCTTCCCTCTTATCTGTCAAGAGCTTATGTCCTTTAGCAGTGTATCCTCGCCATTTCATTTTATGTGCTAGTTGTGTTCTTCCTTCACCTCTTCTCTTCTTCCTTACCTCTCTCGTGCTCTCCAACATGAATGTATTTTCCCTCTTTGTTATTTTTTGTTAGTTTGCGTCATTAAGGAAAAATAAAACCATCTATGTGTATCTGCCGTTTCGGATGCCATCCTGTGGCATTACCATTACCACTGTGTTAGCAGTGGCAATGTTTAGGTCCCTGGGCTAGCAGTAGAAAGGGGTTTCAGAACAATGTCCCACAAGGGGTTTATTTTATTTTCAGGGGTCCAATCTGGCTCTGAAATTCTCCAAGTCTTCAAACGTTGTATTACTGCATGTCCATTCAGTCAAGAATGAATTTCAGGAGGAGTTGACTGTGTATAACATTCTGCCTCTGTGGTGGCTAAACAATTGTTTGTCATAGTCGTGAGCAGTTGAGGTGACTTTCTAGTTTAGAGCTCTCCTCGTTCGTTAATAGGTGCATTATGCAAACGTGGACACATTGCATCACTGTGAAGGACTTCAGACTGCGGTTTGCAAAAGCAGAATAAATTTTCTTGGGGTTGTACCGTTATGTACACACACACACACACACACACACACGCCCACTGGCAGACACGGCCACACCTCACAGCTCTGGGGGAAGCCACAGACCTCAGCCGTACAAGCGGAGCCTAGACTAGAGGAACTTTCCGCAGTCCTGAGGACAAACAGCCCCGCGGCCGCGACGGAGTGCCGGCCCGGGCCGAGGCGGGCGCGGCGGCGGCAGGTACGCGGTGCGGCCGGAGGGTCCCGCGCGCTGCACAAGTCGGTGCGGTGTGCGCGCGCCGACCCGCCCGGGCGAGCCGCATCCCCGGCCGCCCTCGCAGCCTCCAGGCTCCCGGCAGCCGCCGCCCCTCCCTGCCGGCCTGGGCGCCCTCGGGCAGCCCCCGCCGCCGCGCCGGCCGGAACATGGCTGCGCGCCCCGCCGCCACCCTCGCCTGGTCGCTGCTGCTGCTCTGCTCGGCCCTGCTCCGCGGCGGCTGCCGGGCGCGCTTCGCCGCCGAGCCGGACTTGGAGGACGACGAAGAGGAGCCAGCGGTCTTCCCCGAGTCGCCCCTGCAGAGACCCACGGTGCTGGTGGCCGTCCTCGCCCGCAACGCGGCGCACGCGCTGCCGCACTTCCTCGGCTGCCTGGAGCGGCTGGACTACCCCAAGAGCAGGATGGCCATCTGGTGAGCGCGGGAGGGGCGGCCCGCCAGCGGGGACCGCGGCCGCCGGGGGCGAGGGACCGCCGCGGGCGCGCGGGAGACCTGGCGCGCGCTCCCTCGCCGCCTGCGGGAGTCCGGGGCGGGGCAGGCGGTCGGGCCGGCGGACGCGCTGCCCCGTGTGCGCGAGGGGCGCGAGGGCATGATAGCCGGCCCACCTGAGCTCGCGTGGGCGGTGTGGGGACGGGGTGGCACTATGCCTCCTTGCCCTGCCCCAGGCGGCCTGGGGCGACCCTCAGGAGGGCTCTCAACTCTCTCCCTTTCAACTCTCAGGGTTTGCTCTTTCCCCATCTCGCACCCCTGGCCCTGCAGGGCCTGGATAGAGTGCCTTTCTCCGTCTCCCTCCGGACGCGACAAGTGGAACGTGACCGCGCCGGCAAGGGGGCGCAGGGGTGCGCGGCGGCGGGGGGCGTAGAGTGCGCTGCCCTGACTCCCCGCAGCCCTGCTGCGCTGCCACCACACAGGCTGGCATGTGGCTCCTGGTCCTCCAGGGGGGCTGGCCCCAGGGGTGGAGGTCGGGCGGGGCCGCGGAGTCTCCCCAGTGCGCCAGCGGGTGGGCCCCCTCTCCTCCGAGCGCTCCAGCCTGTCCCGCCCGTGCACCCTCCTGGGGCGCTTCCCCCGCCGCCTTTGCAAACCGCGTGCAGGGCCCCTTTGGGGCGCTGAGTCCTGGGGAGCGACGGAGCCGCCCTGGGAAAGACACACTGTCAAGTTTTGTCCTCAGAAGAAAGACCTCTGGGCCTGCGGAGAGGCTCAGGGGGTCCGTGGGAGTGGCTGCCCGCCCCACCTGTAGCACTCGGTCCAGTCTGGCCCCTTTTACAAACGCAAGTACCAGAGGGAGACGAAGTCGGCGGCCGGGCCAGCTGTTCAGGGGCCTGCGGAGGATAGGGCGGACGCTGGCCAGGGGAGGTGGGCTGCCAGGTCCCCGGAGCGAGACAGAGCCCCGGTCACTCTGGAGCACTTTCCTGTTTGTGTCGATAAAGGGAGCTGTTCCCAGACAAGACACATCCTTAAAGCAGCGGCGGAGAGGAGGAGCGAAAGCAGCAGCTGGAACTGGCCGCCTTAGGTACCTGCAGGAGAGGTGTGAAAGCAAACATGTGGTGTATAGCAGGCGCTTCCCCTACTGCCTCCGCGGAGAAGGGCACATTATGTGGAAAGTGGGAGCGTTGGTGCAGCCAGGTTTTAAACCAGAAGGAAGGATTTTTTTTTTTTAACCACTTCAGTACCAAAAAAAATTTTTCACAAATGTTAGTTATCTTAGTTGCTTTTCAAAAGAGATGTCTTACAATAGGGTCGTGGCCTTTAATGCACTATTTAGTTTTTAAGAACATTACAGTATTTACTATAAGAAGTTAGCGAGGGGTGAAACAGGTACCAAGCTTTGCTACCTAATTTACAGACATCACCTCCTTTATCACACAGGAAACTTTTCAGAGGAGTGCTACGATCCTTACTTTAGGAACGAAGAAACTGAGGCTTGGGTCATTTCAATAATTCACTTAAAGTCACAGAATTAACAAATGGCAAAACTGGAATTTGAACCCAAGCTTGTCCCTAAAGATTGCCCTAAAAAGGTAGTGGTAATGGGAATGTGACATAAATAAAACTTATATTAACCTATAAACTACAAATTAGGAGTCTTGAGTTATTTATCACTAGCTTGGCGATTTGGGGCTGGTTGTTTGGGATGGATAGGCATCAGTTTCCTCATCAATAAAATGAGGGAATTGGAATAAATTACTTCAAACATTCTTTCTGTCTCTTGAATTTGATAGATTTTACAATATGACTAGGATCAACTAGCATCAATGTACATCCTAAATTTCCTGGATGTTCCAGATTATATGGACATTGGTGTTCTATTTATTAATATTTAGATGGGTAGGTTTCCAATTCAGAATAGATCTTTGGAATCTATTTTCCTTTATGGCCAGTGTTGGAAAATTAAAGAAGAATCTCACAGGCCTTTGGCAACCTTTAAATTAGTCACTGAATATTCTTCTTTGAAAACTATTGGTTATGTCTTAGAAACCCTGTATAATTTATTAGGTTATCATTAGGTATTGTTATTATACAAATGCTAGTTTCTAAATAGTTCTTTACAGTTCTCAAGGTATTTTCATCAACTGTGTTCTCATTTGATCCTTACTGCCATTTTGTGAAGAAATAAGATTGTCTCTATTTCACGGAAGAAGAAATTGTGTCTAAAGTAATTGACTTACTCAGGATTACATTTATTTATTAATTGCACGAATAATAAGAACTCATGGTTCTTCTAAGAACTTTACATTCATTTTCTAGTTTAATCTCCATAATGATTCTATAAGGTATGTAGTATTACTTTACTCTTTTACAGATGGGAGAGCTGAGGCACAAAGAGGTTGTACAAGCACATGCTCCTAATAACCTTTTTTTGTAAGAACCAGTCAAGTTAGAGGTGAAAAAAAGTTTAGTAAGATATGGTTCCTTACAGACAAATATGGCTCCTTTTACTGGGTAGTGTGAGATGATCTGAATGGCATTTAAAGAGTTTGGGGGAGAACCAAAGGATTTTAAATCATTTGTGTGGTCATGGAAGACTTCTTGAGGAGTTGACACTTATTTTGAACCAAGATTTGAAGGATGAATAGAAATCAATTAAAACTAGGGAAAGGAAGGTTCCAGAAATAGGGCACAGCAAGACAAAATATAGTGCTGGGGCATTTACCAGAGTTTCCTCTCAGGGGAGCTAAAGTGAGTGACAGGTCTAATGATGGCAAGTCTCCAGTTGTATTATACCATAGGGTCTCTTCAGAAATACCGGCTTCTAGACTAGCACCAGGGGAATATTTGCCTGAGAAAGTTATGGGATATAGCCTTCCAAGGGAGCAGTACCTCAGTTTAGGGTGTTACAGCTTTAAGGGGTTTCTGCCAATTGTTTACCTCTAGTTTCTCATTCCCAAGCTCTATTTAACATTCTGAGATGCTAAACTGACTAGAATCTACTCTGCAAAGCCAGCACATGCCAGTGTCAAAAACTACAGTGAGCTACCAGAACTTTCCAAACAGAACTATGTTGTATATAGAGCCTGGGGTGCCAGCTTCCTTTGAATCTGATCTTAGTAACTCACTCTGTGCAGACTCCCTCTTCTCATTCGTCCACTTACCTCTACGAAGAGCTGGAGGAGTGCCCAATAAGGCTTCTCTTCTAGATGGGTCACTGAGGGGCCTGGCTCACTGATTACATTCAGACTTCCCTAGGATATGATATTTTTTCTTACCTAGAGTTCTGGACCAGTTCTGCACTGCACATATAAGTGAAATGAGTACCAACAAACGGACCTGAAATATTCTGCTAGCAGAGAATGTCTGCACTTAGTTAGTTTCAAGCTTATTCATATTAGGATGAATAAAGGAAAATTTATATTTTGGAGATACTTTATACCAGCAAAAAGGAAAACTTTTTACATTTACTGGTCTGATCTCAAAATCCACCAAACTGATTATTTCTTTCAAATATTGCAACTCTGTGATAAAGAAGATATTCCTTGTGCCATAAATCAAAACGAGCACTAAGTTTATGAGAATCAGCCTTATACTGAGATGGAGGGAACTGAGAAGCGTTGTGACATGTGGCAGTGGGTTCTCTTTAATTCAGTGGAGCCGTGAGCAAGTGGCCTTAGCAATAGAGAGAAGGCTGACCTCATCCCCCTTCCCAAAACTATGATTAAGGGGAGTGGGGCCAAGTACCATGATAGTGAAAACTGGAGCATGGCATGGGGGAAACATTTGGTCCAAATGAGACATTAAGATTGCCTTTTGGAGAGCCTGCTGTCGCTTGTGGGCAGACAGTTGGGATTCACAGAGTCTGTGCAGGCGCAAGGCAGTATCTGCTGTGTAATTACAGAATGGTTTGAGTATTTCATTTGGTAGAGTTTTAAAAAGTAATATGCTAATCTGGGAACCATTTTATGGATGTTTAAAGAAAGACATGAGTTTAGTTGATGCAAACATAAACAGTGATGAGCTTCTACTGGTTCTGGGTTACTGGTCCTAACCTTTTGCACCCTACTTCATTTCTGCATTGCTTGGCGATTATTTTGAATTAATCTCCACATTCTAATGCCCAACCAGTAGCATTCTGGTGAATGTTTAACTAGATACACTAATAATACATGTTTTTATATGATGTTCCTAAAATGTGATACTAATGATAGTTTTTAGCACCAGCGGTGAGAATGGTGTCATCATAATATGTCGTCATTACAGTCTTGACATTAAATGCTGTACATCGTCCCTATGGACAGAAGTTCCAGCTTGTGGCTGAAAAAGTAGATAATACTTTAGTCCTCTTTTTTCCATTAGTCTGTTTTCCTCACCCTTCTCCTCCTTTTCCTTATTTTTCCCAATCTGGTAGTTTCGTACAGAGAAAGAGTATGCAGGCTTAGAGTCACATAGATTAGGGCACAAATCTGTGTGATTGTGGGCACATTAGTGAGCCTCTGAGACATAGCTTCCTCATCTGAAAATGACTAGTAATAACACCTACCTCAAAGAGTTACTGTCACAAGTAAGCGAGATAATGTATATACAATGTCTTTTACATAAATGCTACTAAATAAATGATAGTTGCTATATCCTATCAATCTTTTCCTTTCTGTCCCATCTCCTTTACCTTTCTCTTTCAAAATATTTTTTTAAATGCTCAAAAAGAACTTGATTTAGTTTCTTCTTTCCAACAAAAAATTATCAACATAATGAAAACTAACATTTACTTTTCTAAACACTTTGGTATAACTGATTTACTCTAGACAACAACCCTAGGTGGAGGCGCCATCAAATTCCACTCTCACTTTATGCAGGAGGAAACTGAGGAGCACAGAAAGTAAATAATTTGCCTGAGGTCATGGAGCTAGTGCATGGTGGAGCCAGAATATGACCTAGGCAGCTAATGTCACAGACTGAGTATGGATGGTCTGTTTAAGGTCATGAAAAGATCCATTAGTTCTAGTTTTTACTTCTGTCAGTTGACCCAGCTTAAGAAGATTAGAACTCCAGTGTTTCTTTCAAATGGGAATTGTCGCTTCCGCTTGAGTGATGCAAGGGACTCAGTGGTTCCCTTCCGCTGTCTTGATAATTTCATCACTTAGCTCAGGCACTTTCTATCAGGGGTCCTCAAACTTTTTAAACAGGGGCGGGTTCACTGTCCTTCAGACAGTCGGAGGGCTGTTGGAGAATCCAGCGCACATTCCACACATGCGCACTGTGGGCCCTAGAGGAGTCAGCTGCTAAGCAGGACAGGCACCAGTGGCAAAAACACTCGGTGGGCCGGATAAATGTCCTCAGGGGGCAGCATGTGGCCCGCGGGCCGTAGTTTGAGGACACCTGACTCTAGTTACTGAACTCTGCTCTATTTTGGTAGATTTCATAGGGACAGAATGAGATTAAATATGTTGATTGTATATAAATATTCAGATCACTTGCTGTGATCACAGTCACATAGGAACAGAAAGAAATTTCTCAAGTATTACCAAAGGATTAAGACAGCGCTAATCGTATACATATTGGCTACATTTCAGGTTCAGACTGGTAAAACAGAGTCAGTTTTTCAACCTTTTTAATTAGTGGTCTTACCTTTGGTTGTCTCCTTAATTCACCTTTATTCTAGATGACTGGAGAAATTATCAATCCTTCCCCCAACCTCCAATTTCAAAACACAATTGGACCTCAGAATTATGTATTTCCTTTGGGTAAAAATCGAAGTGACTAATAAATGTCACCAATCCTACTCCAGTTATGACAGATTGCCTGCCTGCAGAATTAGAAAAAAATGCCTAAATTGTCCTCATTCTATTTTATTGAGTTCCATGGATGAGAAGTCTAAAGCCCAGGGCAGTTCAGGGATTTCCCCTAGTAAATTACACAGTGAATCAGTGTTGGAGTGAGATGACTGATTTCTAGATTTTAAATCCTGTGTAGCTGTTTTAATGGTGATTATTTTACAACAAACATCCCGTCACAGTTTAAAGGAGCATGTCAGCTAGTCTAAGCAGAATTTGGTTTTCACAGACCTTGTGTTTAGATCCTTTATCCAGATGATTCTGCCACTAACTTTCTTTGTGACTCCAGGTATACGAGCATGTGCTTCTTATGGTCCTCTCGCTTGTCTGTCTCTGGTGGTTCTAGGAGTGAACAATGAAAGCCTTGTAACTACGAAAGCTGCTGGTTGTGCCTTGGTCCTTTTCCCAACACTTAAATGTGCACTTGGGTCGTATCACTGTGTGGCACGGTCTCCAAGTCTACAGCCCAGTATAGTAGCACCATTATACAGCTTATATAGGCACTGTAGTAGGAAAATTATAAGGCTTGTTCCTGCACATTTCTTCATAAAACATAACAATGTACAGTGAAGTTAAAGTCAGAGAAAATTATTAGCCTACAGTATGATCACTAGATCTATTCCCCAGTTACCAAATTATGAAGAAATTGTGCCACATGTGTTTAAATCATAGCTATTCTTCACCTGGAGTTACAAACTGTGTGTGTTGTGTATGTTTTGACATTTTTCTTCTCAAAGGAGTGACTTGTTCATTTAATTGAATTTAATCGATATGTTGTTAGTATACCAAAAAGTGTTGATTTTAAAACATTTGAATCCTTTTATGTGCTTGTGGATTTAAAAAATATTTTTGAATTATTTTAAGAATTTGCTGGTCTTTTTTTAATGTAAAAGTAATATACTCACTTAATAAAAAATTCAAACAGTATGAGTTAGGAATATAATAAAAAGTGAATCCCCCCTCTCTATCCCACCTGCCAGAGTGACCAATAATAAGTTTCTCGTGTATTCCTTTAGAAATTTTCTATGCATGTACATATATCCTTTTCATTTTAACCCAAAGATGAATGTCTTATATATCCTGTTCTGCAAAAGTGTGCTATCTTTAAGTCCATCTCTCTATCCCAGGTTCTTTGAACACTGCCAGCCCACCTACAGCTACGCCCCAGGTGGCACAGTGAAAGCCAGCTTGGCCTCTAGAAAATCTAACCCTAAGCCCATTAAAAAAAAAACAACAATGACAAACAAAAAACCCCACCTTTTTTGCGAAATGTAATATATATCCAAAAAGTGCATATATCATAATTGTATACCTTGATAACTTTTCACAAACGAAACATGTCATGTAACCAGCACCTGACCTTGCCCGGCCTGCATTTGTATACAGCAACTATTGTTTGGGCTGAGTAGATGCTGTGCCCTGGACTTTGTCCAGGCAGCCATGTCCTCCTTAGGCCCACACTGTTTGCACTTGCAATTCACCCCTGGCTGTCTGTTTTTGACTTGACTTGCCTACCCCCCTTGGCATGTGGGTCCTGACTCTTGCTCCCCCCTCCGGCTGCTCAAGGAGCCCTAGGGCCCACGTTGTAACTGCTTTTTGGAACCAGCAGGCTTGGCAAGCTGCCAGCAAGTGACCTAGAGGTAAAAGGATCAGGATTCTATTACTTTTCTCTCAGCTCTCCTTTCCTCTGGTAGGAAAGCTGTGTTTTAATGTTCATAAAAGTAAAAAAGGATTCTCGTTATAGGCAATAATGAAAAACCCATGCAAAATATAAATAGAATGGCTGTAATTAGTTCGCTGGAACTTTCTGCCATTCAAATCCATGAAAACGCAGCATTTGTGGTTGGTGACTTTAGCCAAGTCTCTTGCATGAATTAAGCCTTAGATTTGGCTGGAGGGCATTTCTTTTCCTCTCTAGGAGCACCATAGAGAAATCCTTTCAGACCTAGACTTTGAATAATATCTCCATACCATCCTGCCAGGGCTGAACTTATGACTTTGCAACATGCCTCACCTCATTGAGGCAGCGGTTATTATTATTTTAGTTGTTTGTCAAATTTAGTGAGCTGAGGCCGGTCCCCTGACTTCTTCGTGTAGCTGATGAGCATTTGGTTCCTTGCAAATATAACGCAAAATAACCCTGCTCCTTCCAAGGTTTTCTGATTAATGTTTGAAAACCCTTTAGAAGATGTGTATTTCAGAAGCATGAATAAAATCATAACTAATGATTCTGGGCTGTGTACCCCCCAAGAGTATGACAGGAGACTGGGTCTGAGAGCAGGCTGCTGCTACAGAAGCATTTTCATGAGCACCTGATTTCATTGGCACCTTGTCTGTATTAGAACAGCACCTTCCAGATCGAATCATGCCAAAGCCTACAGAGAGACGTATCAGGCTGGAGAAAGGAGGTTCTTTACGTGAAGATTTCCCCATTTTGGCTGCCAAGCCCAAGGAAACCATGAGGCTAGCTCAAAATGCATACACTGTAGACAATAAATAGGGAGCTACAACTCTTTCCAGTCTCTTTTCTTCCTGAGAGTGATGGCGTACATTTGGGGATGTGGAGGGCAGTGGGCAAGCTTCTTATTCTCGCAGACAAGGGACGTGACTCTAGGAAAGGGGAGTCTATGGGTGTATGTTGATTGGCACTCTCCATGAAAGCTGTGTGAAGTGAGAAATTGCTGCTCTTCGGGGTCTTTAAAAAGGCAGGATTTTCTAGAGACTCACAGTGGAACTTAAATTCCTTGGATAGTTGTGAAAAATGTGGTTGTGGACATTTGGGGCCGTGGCATTCTCAACCCGGAGTCCCTTGCTGGACTGATAGACTGCTTTTTGGTTTCTTGGTTGCCAGCCAGCCCCATAATCCTGTCCCAGCTCCACACACCACAGTGATTACGGTTAAGACCAGCCAAGATAGTGGAAAGTTGCTGCCAAGCGGAATCAGGATTTTTCATGTCATCACCGCACCGTTGAACAGTGAGCTTGTACGGGGCTCCCACGCTGCTGCTCTCTCCCGGCTGCAAGCAGGTCGGGCGGGAGAGCACCCAGACAGCCAGTCAGATGGAGTCCTGTACTGCAGACGGCTTTTGTAGCGTTGGCACGTAAGGCTTGAAACAGCCAGCGTGCTAAAATATGTTAGAGAACTACAAGTCTCCTCTCTGCTTTTCCTCAATCTTGTTAGACTTTAAGATTTACTGAGCACATCATTTCCTTTCTAGAATCTTCTCTAGCAAGATAAACTATGGATTTCTAAAACAATGAATTAAAAAATGTTATGTACATCCTTTCACTTATTTGGCCATCACAGATTGTCTATGCAGATAACTCTATGCAGATAATCATGTGGAAACGAGTATTTAAGGTGGCCTAAAAGTGACTCACCCCCATTCATCTAGTTTGCTGTTCTACCAGCCTTTTGGTATAAGGCTGCTGGACTTGATGAGTGTTTCCCTATTATTGGTTGTGGGGCCAGCTGCATCTCAACAGCTGGGACATTTGCTAGATACATAGGTTTCTGGGCCCCATTTTAGCCATATGCAATCAGATGGTCCATGGGAAGGACCTAGGAATCTGTATCTTAAGCACATACATGAGTGATTTGGTTGATTTTTTTGTTTTTGTTTTTTTTTTTGAGACAGAGTCTCATTTTGTTGCCTCAGCCTCCCGAGCAGCTGGGACTACAGGCATGTGCCACCATGCCCGGCTAATTTTTTGTACATATATTTTTAGTTGGTCAATTAGTTTCTTTCTATTTTTAGTAGAGGCGGGGTCTCGCTCAGGCTGGTTTTGAACTCCTGACCTTGAGGAATCCACCCGCCTCGGCCTCCCAGAGTGCTAGGGTTACAGGCGTGATACACGAGTGATTTGGATGCACTTCTGGGTTTGGGAACTGCGGGAAATGAACTCCCAGAAGGCCCATGGAGGACTAGGGGATCTTCATAGAATGATCAAAGTATAGACCCATGGGATTTTCAAAGTTTGGAAAGTTGGCATACTCAGCACTCCTCAAAACTGCAGATTCCAGATGCTTAAGCCATCAAAAAGGCCAAGGGGTTTCTTTATTAAGAGCAGTAGTAAGGTACAGGATTACATAGTAGAAAACACAGCCAGGCATGCATCATCTGTGGTTTTTTATTAAGTCAAGCACATGTATTCTCCTTCCATCCAACAGAGGCTATGCAAAAAAAAAAAAAATATATATATATATATATATATATATTTAAAGGTAATATTCCAAACCGTTTGTCAAGTGTATGAAGTTCCTTGCACTGGGGCACAACATGAAACGGGACTCCCTTAAGCTCTTTTCTTATATGATGTGTATCTTACATGATGAGTTCATTAAGCACTTAGTTTTACAGAAGAAAAATTATCTATGGATGATTACCTTTTAATAGAGTGTAGGGAAATCAAAGCAGTGCATTTCCTTTAAATAAATAGTATTCATTTGAGTCACTTCAGTCCTCATATTCCCTGATCTTGGTTTCTTTGTTGCTTGTATTTAATTTTCTTACCCTTGCTTGAAATTCTCTTCTGCATTCTATTAAAAACTCCTCCCCTCATGGATGACAAATTAAACGCTCTATTAAATTAGCCTCTTTTTAGTACTGGCAGTTCAGCCTTAATTACATGATTTCACGAAGTCCCTAAACCTGGGATCTTCTCTAGTTATGAATTCAAAATATAACTTCAGAAATTCACACTGTTCTGTTCTGCTGTACAAAGGATTGTTCTGATTTTGCTGCTGCTGCACGAAGACATGTCCTAAGAAGTTGATACGGTAGCATTATCACAACTGCTCATATGATAGTAGCCTCCTGTGGGGAAGGTCACAACTCAGTTGCTTAATCTTGTCCTGTTCCACGCCCTGTTTTCTTGTGTTTTTGTAGTGGAAGCACTATCAAAAATTCTACAGAGTTCTGAAGTTAATGAATCCATTTTCCTTTTTAATCCTTTTTCCTTCTCAAAAATATGAGCTGCATTTTATAGCTTAGCATATCCTCCAGCCAAAAAGATAATAATCACTTGAGGATGAAGTGAGCCCGGTACTGGGGAGTCCCCAGGAGAGTTGCCTCGAGCCCAAAGAAGCCTCTTTTATTTTTTTCCTCAGTGTGCAAATATCATCATTTTGCTATTTGTGTTATCTTGTGAAAGGACTGGGAGGCATTGCTCACGCTGGGTCACCTTGAACAAGTCACCTGTCTCCAGTCCTCAGTTTTCTTTCCTGTAATATAAGGGAAATGTGCTAGAACTGTGGCTCTCAAACACAGCTGCTTCTTATTAAAAGAATCATTTGATGAGGTATTAAAAAATACTAACGCCTGGGCCACATCCCAGACCAATTAAGTCAGAATTGGTGGGGTAGAGCCAGGGCCATCGACACATTTTGAAAACTTCCCAGGGAGTGGTACGATGCAGTCCGGCTTGAAAACCTCTGGATGAAATGTTCCCTAGGGTCCCTTTGTGATCTAACATTACCGCCTTCCTAGGAGTGACCGTATCTGAATCATAACTCCGCATAGTCCATGCTTCCTGGACTCTCAGCTCGACTTCATATCTTTTTGGGGTGGCCTTAAAAAATCTAATTGTTTTAGGAAGCTCATGGCATTTCATCCTGTTGTATATTGTGCCTAATGGTGTTTGCTAAAGTGTCGTCTCCTTTGGAAAGCATGTGCATGATGGTGACTGGGCTACCAGGAATGTGGCACCATGAGGGCTAGCCTTGCCTGGGCACAGACTGGAACTTCTTATGGAGGAGCTGTGTGTACCAGGAGAAGGAGCAGCATCAGCGCAAGTTGCTCTTCCTTTGGCACACAGATGGCCACCTCTTAGCTAAGGGAGCTGCGTGTATTAAGGCTTCTGAGCACGTGAGCCAGGCTCTGGCCAGCTTAGGATTCCTTCCTGCAGTATGTGTTTTGGTGTGTTGCCCAGCTTTGCTTTTAGGTTTTCCATTTCATATGCATGTAGGGCCTCCAATCATCTCTGGGTATTGGATTTCTGATGTTACTTTTAATGGCTTTGAAGTTTAGCTTCTTTTATTTCTAGATTTGCATAAACAGTGCTGCCTTTGTCCTGTGGTCTTGCCACAGCTTCAAAGCTTTGACTGGGCATCAAAGACTACTGGATCCTCCTTTCTTAGGCATCAGATTGCAGCAATGCCAGCAGGTGACCGAAGGTTACAGCCCCACTTCTGGGCCCGTTTTCTGTCTTGCAGTCAAAGAAGATTAAGTTAGATTCTGCCAAGTCCTCTTTGACAATGGTTCTGAATCTTAACAACTATTCATAATGCCTATGCAAATACTGGTAAAGTAAAGGGAAACTGCCTTTGTTTGTCTAAAGAGGAAAGGACAATAACTCTCTAATATTTGCTGAACTCCCCTTGCCCTGTGAGAGGCAGATTATTAAATGTCCCTCTGCCAAGCATGGAACCTCCAGGCCCATTGGCCAGACTTTGCTACTGATGTTAGCTTTGTGAGGGCCAAAACCTCATTTTCCCATGTGTCTTATTAAAATAAAGGCAGTAGTTGAACTTTCAGTTATCCGTACATGGATTGTCTGTATTTTGAATATACTGAGGCTAGTTTTGATTACAGGTCAGTTTGCTCCAATCATCCAATATACCCCTGAGCTGTATCTCTCTCTCTATGCTGCCTAATAGTTGTGTCTTTGGATAACAGAGCCTAATTTTTATCTCAGCTTGAAAAAAAAACTGGAAGGAAGATATCAGCAACATTCCATATATTCCTTAACTGTTTGCTCTTTTGCATTGTCTATGCCGGGCACCACCATATTTGCAGATTTTCTTTAATTGTTTTCCTTGCCTTGGTTGCTTCATCTTTACAATGAGTGTTGGATAGGCTAAACTTTAAAGACGTTGCTAACCACAGCATGCTATGTATTTGTGTAATAGCTCCACCACTGGAAAATGAAACAACTCGTTCTGTGGCCACATTATTTAAGATAGCATTTTGAGCTTTTTTTTTTCTTTATTTGTACTGAGATTTGACTTCTTCTATAGCTTTGACTTATCCATGTCTCAAGTCCTTGGTGAGTAGACTGCTGATTCATATCTTCATAAAATTAAAAAAAAAAAATTCCCTCTCACCTGAGTGAAAATGTCATGTCTTTCATGAATAACAGCAGCCAAAAAGAAGGGCTGTGATGAGAAGAAAAAGAATCCAGAGAATTATGTCAGAAGTGAGTTCCTGATCTAAAAACTGGGAAAACCATTGCTGTTGACACTAGGGATAGAATATTTGCAGCATGAGTGCACATACTGAAGGCATTTGTTAGATTTAAGTTTTCTCATGCATGAAAAATAAGTAAGTGCAAGTCTTCCCTGGAATTTCCCCCAACCCCCTTTTTTTGGAAAAGGCAAAAATGGAAGTTTGACATTTGCCATTGTGATGGGAAACAATATATGTGTTTGTTCTTTGCAAAAGCTGCTGGCCAGCCTGTAGGCGGTCTACTGCATGAGGAATGGGCTTGCATGTGCACTTTGGGGGTTAGAAGAACCTGGCAGTTGGAAGTCAAGTCTCACCAGGCTAATGGGTTATTGCACAGAAGGCACAGCTGCTCCCAGGGAAGGGTTTTACTTCATAGTGGTGTCGTTATATCGTAGAAGTAGTAAACATTGGTGATGCCTTCAGAGGCCAGAAGCACGAGTACCATGAAAGGTTCTTATAATACGAAGTCTAGGGCCATCTCCTTTCTTGCTGATGCTATACTTTAGGAGCAGAAGGAAAGTCAGCGGACGTGGAGATATGGAAGACTGAAAATCACTTGTCTGCTGAATTTGCATTTATATACTACAGAAGAATAAAATCAAGAATGTACAAATTTCCTTTTTCAAAGAGTCTTCCCATTGATACCTTACATTGCTGAGGTTCAGTTTCTAAAACCAGACTCTTCCCCTTCTGAGCTATAACTTCTAAATAAAAAGCAGATCCTCCTGTTGGACCAGAATGATCTTGAGAAAGCACTGCTCTTTGGCTGCCTCCCTCAGCCCTCTCCAGTCTTGGCTACTCCGCTGATACTCCCCAGCTGTAAGCCAGCTGCTTCATTGCCCTAAAATCTGCTGCCAGCTGTTCTGAGTTTCTGAAGGAAGACTCTTTTTTAGGGTGCCATGGTGACTCTGGGGCTCCAGCGCCATAGCATAAAATGCCCTGTGAGTTTTTACTCTGCTGTCATAGTAAATGTGATTCAATAGACTGAGAGGGAAATCATTTCTGCCCTGAAGTAGAAAGGGTTTTGAAGCTTCTCTCTCTCTTCCATGTCATAGAGTTTCTGAGGTTTAGTGTCACTTCCCCTAATCTGTGTACCAGTTTTCAAATTGTAGATAACAAATTGCCTTGGTGTTTTATAGCTTTGAACTAGAAAGCAAATAGTTTCCCTGAAAGGAACACTTTATTTTTCTGATGTCAAAGGAACAGAGGGTGAATAAACCACAGTCTGTGTTTTACCTTCTGAAATTATTCCTCCTAACTGAATTTTTAGAGTTCTCATTTTACTTAAATCTCATCCCTACCTACATACATTTGACTCCATTTTCTCTTTTCCAATTCTTTCCTTTTTTATGTTTACAAAGAGGCATTTTTCTAGGTTGGTCTTAGTTAATTTATTGATGGATTGATCTATTTATTAATCCATATAATTAGTTTTAGTGATTGTGGTAGAAATTCAGCTAACTTATCTGAAATAATTGGGAGAAGCTGTTCTTTCTTCAACTATGTAAAAAATGATCATGACTTTTAAAAATACAGACAGGTAATTCTTATTTTCAGCAACTTAAAAAAATATTTGCCTTCCTGGTCTTTGATCACTGAGAAGACAAAGGTTACACATGGCTACAGTCTGTAGTTACTTTCACTCTGGGTGGTAAAATAATACACTATCATTTCCAGACCCCTGAACAATCAACTGTTAACAAGTGAGATCATTTTTGGTAGGAGAATTGCATATGTCATTGTCTCGAAAGAGATATCCGCTGCAGATGCTGTCTGGGGACCAGCTTCCAAATACTTGTTCAAACCCCTCCCAGCTTCGTCTGGACTTGACATTAATCCCACTTTGACATTTCGAAGAGTTTGAGTGCTGCACATTCCCAACTAAATGGATAGTAAAACAAAAACAGTAACCTATTACTAAATACAAAGTGAAAGGAATGACAGTAGTCATTTTATGATTCATATCATTTATTCTGTCAATGTCTTAGTCTGTTTTATGCTGCTATAGCAGACTACACAGTCTGCGTAATGATTTACAATGAACAGAAATGTATCCAGCTCACAGTTCTGTAGGCTGGAAGTCCAGGATCAAGGAGCCTCTGGTGAGGGCCTTCTTGAAGTGTCATCTCGTAGTGGAAGGGCAAAGAGAGGGCGACAAAGAGCAAGAGGGGCCAAACTGGTTATAGTATAAGGGTCCTACTCCCATGACAATGAGCCCACTCCCTCGATAATGCCATTAATCCATTCAAGAGGCCAGAGCCCTCATGTCCCAGTCACCTCTTAAAGGCCCTATCTCCCAACACTGCTACACTGGGGGTCCAATTTCCCTCACATGAACTTTGGGGGACACATTCAAACCATAACAGTCACTAAGAAGAAATACATATTTTCCCCCAGCTCCTTAGAAAAGTAGAAAACTTTGATTATTTCTTTAAAAGTCCTGTAAATATTGAAGTAATATGTAAAAATATGAGGTTTCATGGATATTTCTTGCCTGACCTCAAAGGCCTGCTGTTTGAAAAATCCTGAACTGTAATCAGCAATGTGGTAATGACCTTCAGGATCCTCCTGATACTCCTCTGTAGTCCCCACCCAGGCTGAATTGTGTGACTTAATAGAACAGGTGGAAGTGAGAGCTTTGACTCCCCAGAAAGGCATCGCTGTCTCTGCCCTGCATTGCTTGCTCTGGGGGATGCCAGCCCCCATGCCTGAGAACATTCCAGCAGTCCCAAGGAGAGGCCCGTGTGTGGAGGAACTAAGGCCTGCAGCCAATGGCACAGCCAAGTGCAACCTATGAGACTTCAAGTGAGAATGTCCTAAGTGCCTGACCCACACAACCCAACAACAGAACAAAGGTCACAGTTCGAGGTGCAGATACGGCCCCTGCTGTCATGCAGCTTATGGTATACTGCAGGAGAGAGACAATAAACAAGAAAATGAACAAACAAGATGAAACATAAGTGTTAAGGAGAAAGTGAAACAGGATAATGAGGTAGAGCTCTGATAGGACAGTACTTGATGTATGCAGTGGTCAAAAAAGCACTTTTGGAGAAGGAGATATCTGAGCCAAAGCCTGAATGATGAGGAGCAACCTTGTCAGGATAGTGGGGAGGGGAGGTGTGGGGAAAGTCAGGGAAATGGTGTGCTTATTGGAAGAAAGCCAAGAAAGTCAATATGGCTAAGTCTTTTTTGGACTTACATCAGATTTGCCTCCAGAATAGCATGCTATTCTTCTTTGAGCTTCTTCCTGGGAGCGATATGGTCAATTTTCAATATGATCAGCAACAGCATAATATTTTTATTTTAATTATTACCAATCCATTTAACTATACAATTTAACACCCACAAGTTAGTGGAAATAAATGTTATTTGTGCTGTTAACATTTGCATATTATGTTAGCAAATTTCCTACTTTAACATCCTCTGCATCCTGATTTTATGGTGGAATATTCTCAAATGACTTTTTTTTTTTGGCTCTACTGTCATCAGTAGCAATGCCATTACTAATAAGATTCAGGGAGCAATACTCATGAAAACTTAAAGTGCTTTATTTGAAAGCCACAGAAAGATTAAATAAAACATACCACCTTGACAATAAGTGAAGACCTTCTACACAGACATGGATGAGTCTAACAACCAAGTGAGGGCTAGACACTGCCAGATCTGCATTTGTCTCTTCTTCTCTTACTTAAAGCACAGGTTAGCAGTGTTAGAAGGACCTGCTAAACTGACAGCATGCATTATTGAGTTTTAGGTGAATTATTTTCCATTCTCCTATACTTGTATTTTTTTTTTTCTTTAGGCATAGAGCAAAAGTATGCAAAAATATATAGATCAGTGTTTTGGATCCTGTTCTGCATCTTCCCACAGGAATCATTTGAATTCAGTCCACTTTTGATGTCCCTGTTTCCTTGGCTAACATCGCAGCACATTTCGTCTTGATTAAAAAGAACATTTCTCAAATTGGCTCTGGGCCAAACAGAGCGATTCATCTTGGGTTTGCTTCAGTTTGTGCTTAAGCTCTAAGTCTCAACTATGGAGTATTATATCATGGAAAACTGTTCTATCATTTTCAATTGTCTGAGGCTTTGATTTTTTTTATCTCTAAAAACAGAAATAAGACTGCCAAACATAAAGAATGTGAATTAAGAGTGATCTGCTTTGGTTAAATATTTGGTTTCTATTTAATCTCCTAGTTCATGTATTAATATAACAGAGAACTTTGTCATGCTCAAGTACAGGGTAAAAGTACTTACTGATTACTGACTCAAAAAGCAAAACCCTGTAAATCAATATTTGAGTTATGTTTCCTGCGTAAACGCATTAGCTCTGTCCTGAGGAAAAGTCTCAATGCGTAATTATTTCAGGCCAGTGAGCTCATAGCTGTCTGCTTGGCAAAGCTCAGCTCTGGTTTCTTCGTGAAAAATAAGATAACTGCCAGGATTTTTTCTGTCTCCTACCTGAGCCCTCACATTTACTGCTTTTCTCTCCAGAAGACTGAGATTCTGTAGGTTAATGGCATTTCCCCTGCCTCCCATATAGTGTGACCAAGAAGTGAGTTGGTATTGAGAAGCCAAAAATCAGAAGAGAGAGCAACGATTCATTTATTTTTGAAAGAAGATGCACATTTATAGGAACCATGAGAAAGGATCTCAGCTGTTCAAATCCAAGTGTTCAAATTCGAGATGTTTCAAAATTCTAATCCCTAATAAAATACTAATTATAATCTGGTTTGCTTTAGACAGATGAATGGTTCCACAATGAACCTTATTTGTTTTTCAAAAGGCTTCCCCACTTCCCCTACATTTGGCATTCTTACTGCTGCTACTGGCAGAAAATATTTCTTCCTTCTCAGTTTATTCTGATCCTGCTGTCTGGAGAATCTTCCAGCATATTAATTTGTGACTTTGAGCGAGATTGCATACGCATTTCTGTAGGGACCTCTGTGTCAAATTGGGCTCTATATATTTCATACCTTCTTACTTATTTTGTGTATTATTACGGTTTATATCTTACTAAATATTTAGATTTTCAAGGTAAAGTGAAGAATGTGTATAGTCTGACAAGGTTTATAGTGTTCCTTGGTTTTATGAGGAATGAAAAAGTTTCCTATGAATGAAATCATTGTTAGAATTTGTTTTCCATTTTGTTTACTTTGCTTCTGAAGATGTTTTGAAACCTTGATTTCTGGGAATGGAATTCTTTGTATGCTTCCTAGGAAAGGAAATATAACACACCAGTTAGAATAGTGAATACTAGAGAAGAAACATTCTTCCTCCTAAAATACTATAGTGGAACAAATCACCCACTGCCCCAAATTTCAAATATAATGAGATGGGAAGAGGGGGTGTTCCACCTGTACACTTTTTAAAAGTAGTTTTGTTGTTTTCAAATATATATAGTAATTTAATGTAATGATAAACTTAGGAAATCAGTTTTAATTACTATATGACAATTATATCTGCTTAATGTCTTTATTGGGTTTTTTTTCTGTTTATTTCATAATTTGGGGGTACAAATATTGTTAAGGTTACATCTTTTGTTAAGGTTACATATATTGCCCTTGCCACCCCCCCACCCCCCGTCAGAGTTTCAAGTGTCCATCCTCCAGGTGGTGGCATCAAACATCGCACCCATTATGTAAGTACACACCCATCCCCTCCTCCCCCTCCCACCTACCCAACACCCGATAAACGGGTTGGTTTTTTTTTGGTTTTTTTGGACATTGTGGTTACATTTTATATCTTTGCCTCTCCCTAAGAAGGATTAGAGGTATGCCCTTCCCCTCCACAATGCTCGCCACATCCCCAAGAAATGAGTCTCTGCCCGCCCCCCGAATCCCTGGTGGGCACTACCACCATTTGAGCACCATAGTTGTAATCAGACAGTACCAATATGATGGTGAGTACACGTGGAGCCCATTTTCCTGATCTTGTGTTGCCTCACTTTGGATAATGGGCTTACGCTTAATCCAGGATAGCATAAACAGTGCTAGCTCACTGTCGTTTCTTAGAGTTGAGTAATATTCCATTGTGAGCATATACCAAATTTTGATTATCCACTCATGAATTGACGGACACTGGGGTTGTTTTCATGTCCTTGCAATAGTGAATTGTGCTGCCATAAGCATTTGGGTGCAGATGTCTTTATAATAGAACGGCTTATGCTCTTTTGGGTAGATGCTTAATAATGCTATTGCTGGGTCAAATGGTATTTCTATTTTTAGCTATTTGAGGTGTCTCCAAATTCTTTTCCACAAAGGTTGCACTAATTTGCAGTCCCACCAGCAGTGTAAGAGTGTTCCTGTCTCTCTGCATCCTCGCCAGCATTTGTTGTTTTGGGATTTCTTGATACAGGCCATTCTCACTGGGGTTAGGTGGTATCTCATTGTGGTTTTGATTTGCATTTCTCTGATGATTAGAGATGTTTATGAATTATTCTTCTAAAGAGTTTGTTATCTTAGTACCCTGTAATTTCTGATACCTTTTACTTAATAATGAGGGCTAATATTTATTGAACACTTAATTATGTACCAAATCGCTATGAATTAACTCATTCTGAGCTTACAACAACCCGGTAAAACATACTCTTAGTAGCAGCCTCATGTGACAAAGGAGAAACTGAAGTTCAGACAAATCAAGATTTTTCAAAAGCTGCATGCCTAGGGCAAAGCAGTGACCTGACCCAGGCCCAGAGGCGGGTTAACTAATGAAGCTAATGAAGGTTGAGTTCAGTCCCCCTGCCTGCGGGGCTCAGCACATGGATTCACATTTGTTTTGGGAAAACCCGCAGAAGGAAAGAAATACTTTATAAGCAATTGGCTAAGACCACTTGGCAAGCTTCCCCTCCATCACACTTCCTGTTTTGGGCGGCACTGGAATGGCATGGGCTCATCTGCAATCTAATCGAGAGAAAGTTGACGTGGGATGCCCTGAATTTGGGGTTTGTGGAATAATGTGGTTTACAGTTGCTTCCATAGATTCCATTTAAGTGAATGGTTTAGTTCTCATTAATGTCTAGGGAAAACAAAACTTCTATCAGAAAACATACTCGATAATGCCGTGAATACAAATTGAATATAATTATAAACATACCAGAGAGATTTCTTTTTTTCTGTGCAAATCGCATGAAATAAAAGATATCAGAGTTGCTATGTTTGAGGAGCACAAACCTGTTCCAGTCTCACTAGGAATAGTGAGCATATCTGAATATGTACCTGTTTTCCATGTTGCCACACTTCAAGTTATGTTCTAGAAATTTCAGAGCATCTTAGCCTGAAAAAAACCCAGCAGTTCCATTTAAAATGGAGTATAACACGGTGACTGACACAGGGAAGTGGCTTCAGAGTTTTCTAAAGTGTTAATAATAAAAATCAAATTTCAGTGAAACTTGATTGGGGAAAGACTAAATTATGTTGCTATTCTCTCTATACAAAAAATATTATAAATATTTGCTATACAAAGCAGTTTAGAGTATGTGAACAAAAATATAAGAAAGTAAATTTATAGAAGTATCTCAGGCAGTTATTAATAAAGTATTTTCCTGAGTTTTGGATGTTTTGATGTTTGGATGTTAGGCTTTTAAAAATTTGATGTAATTTATTTTCTCATTTGAAAGAAATATTCACTTTATATGCTTTATGTAAACATTTTAAAAATTCACGTATCATATTTACTTTTACATTTGGAATTTTGTAACCCTTCTCTTAAAATGGGTTCTCCCAGGTTATGTAAGCTTCAAGCCTCACAAAAGCTAGACTCAACCCTGCCCACGTCCTTGGATTTTAAAACCCAGCAGCTGTCCTGTTGCACTAAATGCCCCTTGAGTGGTAGAAACATTCCTTTTAAAGCCTTGTTTTTACTTTGGTTGCCTCACAAACCAGCTGCACTTTTAGTTAAAGTTCCATGTTAGTGCTTTCTGAATTAATGAAGTTTAGCTTTATTTAACACTGAAATCTCACTGCTGAGAAAAGCAGCATCCTCAAATTTGTAGTTATAAAGAGTGTGTTAACACCCATGCTCATTTCCCATGATAGAAGCTTTGCAAACGTCCCATGTGGCTGCCCTTGCCATGCTGACTCGGACAATTCTTAGCACAAGAAGTCCCGCTCCAGACTTGCTATGGATTAATAATTTCCTCCCAATCTTTGCTATAATTCAGTGATTGACAAAAATTTTAGTGACTGATAGTTTATTATCAAAGTGGAAAATTCTAAGACAAACTTAATAATTAAGGGTCATTTAGTTCATAAAAACTTATTTTGTCACGTTTTATGAACTGTAGATGACTTCTGAAACCACTGTGTGCCTACAAATAATGCCATCCATGACAGTTTGAGGCTTGGAGTAAGAATTGATTTTTATTGCATCTTTGACATTTTAAGTTCTTCAGCATATTCGCTACAGTTAATAGTGACTGTCAACAAATTATATTGAGTTAGAATTTCTAATATGTTTGAATATCATACACATCTATCAATTCACCCATAGCTGGGACTTAGGATCTCTTCATAGTTTGACACATACACCTTTTTATTTAATTTACCAGGTTCTCTGCACTGCTCAGGAGTGTCCTGTGGAACCCTCTGGCTTGTCACATGCCGCCAAAGCATCACATCTCCTTCACGTCAGCCCCATAGTTTCTTCTGTGGCTTCTTTCCCAACTGTTGGCGGAATGGCTTCATGTGCAAGGCCATAAATCTGCTGGGTGGGATCTCAGAACTAAGAATGTTCCCTAGGTACCTCCGCAGACCGAGTGAGCACAATAGTCTGCATTTCGCCACATTAGATGTGGAAACACGTGCGGGCATTCTTTTTAAACAAAAGAATTCACTAAAGATATCAAGAATCAATATCATTCACTAAAGATATCAAGAATCTTTCTAATGGCAGGAACTGGACTCTGAAAAAGCAAGTAAAATACTGCCTCTGTCTCCCCTTTGGAAATTCCAGCATCACAAAAAAAAGCATGGTGGGTTCAGGAACAAGGCACTGTTCTGAAAGTCTGGGAGCCATTGAGCTGAGGTTGGTGAAGTGGGTCAGAGTGTCCTGTCATGATCATAGAAATGGCCAGACCTTCAAGCAACAGGATTAGATGTGCACTTACCTTACATTTATATAGGATTTGCCTCTGTACCAGACCTTTAGCTCTCATTCTGCCATGCCTTCTACAAGCCGATCTTTGTCTTAAGACCTCCTTCGTCTTTGTGCTTCCTACCAAAGTCCCCTTTGGTCTTCAGTTCCTTCCAGTGTGGACCAATTCCAAATATCTCAAGTTCCCTTGCTCCCTCATATTTTTGTTTACCCACCTAGAAAAGGCCCAATCCCAGATCAATCCTCCTGCAGGCTCTACTTCTGAGGACTATTTTTCCCCCACCCCACACTCATGCTACCTTGGCCATTCATGCTGTCCACCCTCAAGCGGGCCCTCAGCTGCCCAGTGATCCCTCTGCTTCCCCAATAAGCTCTTGCTGTCTACTACTCTAAATTTACTTACCTCATCCCTTCCCTGGACATTTACAGTAGATCACCTTGCTTCTGAATTCATCAATACAATGGAAGACAGCAAGAAAATTATTTCAATTTCCTGGCCTCCTCTAATCTTGTCCTGATGGAGGAGAGATTGCATCCTGTCTAAAGGGAACTCAATTTTTACTCTGAACCCATCCTATTCCTTGACTCATCCTCCCAGGAACCTTTGCCTCATCTTCTTCCCCTCAGTTTAGCATTAATTCAACAGTTGTTTATTTGTCATTCACTGTGTGTTAGACCTTGGGATACAAGAGGCAATGAGACACAATACAAGTCCCCGAAGGACTTAGAGTCAAACCTTTTGAGAGAATGGTCTACGTTTGCTACTTTTGCATTCTCACTTGCATTCATTATTCATCTGGTTTCCATCATCTGGTTTCACCACTCCACTGAAAGTTTTCCTTGCCAAGATCACCAAGATCCTTAAATCCAGTGGTGCTTCTACATCGCTTTCTCTTTGGTGATCTTTCTGCTACATTCAATCGTGTGCACCACACTTTCTTTTTTTACCATGGTGTCTTCACTCAGATCCATGATTCCACCCTCCTAATTTTCTTCTTACCTTGCTGTCTTCTCTTTGGTTAACTTATTTCTCACTGCACAGTCCTTAAAAGTGGTATTCCCCAGGGATCTAGATTTGGCCTTCTTTTCATTGGACAACCTCACCTTAAGCAGTCTGGTCCATTCTTGTAGCTTCAGTTACCAAATGTGTAATGATAATCTCTAACTCATTATTCTATCCCTGATTGTTTCTCTTGAGCTCAAGACCTACTGACCTTCTGGCATCTTCATGTGGATGGTCCATAGACTCCTCTAGTTGTCTTCTCCAACTGAGCTCACCACCTTCACATCCCTTTTCTCAACCAGCTCTACCTCCCATCTTCCCACCACCTTGCAACTATTTGCCCAAAACAGAAGCATGGACCTCTCTTCCCCATATCCACATCAAGTTATTAGTCAAATTCTGTCATTTCTTCCTGCATAGCCTTCTAGAGTTTTTTCCCTTGTCCCTTTCCTCTCCATCACTTTCTTAGTTCCGGGCACCATCATCTCCCATCTCCTAATGGATAGCTCTTCCCTCCTTTTTACCATCCCCAACCCCCGCCAATCCTTCCATTATCCCCACTGCAAGCTATGTGGCCTTGTTTGCATAAAATCCGGTCATGCCACTCCCAAGTCCTCAAGGACTTTTGAGGATTAAATCATATGCCTTGGAATGGCATGTAAGTCCCTTCAAGACATAAGAGTTCTGCTATTTAATAGTTTCTCCTGCCTCCTCCTTCCCCATTCCTCTGGCTGCAGTCACATGGAATTGCCTTCTACCAGCCACCACTCCCTCTGCCTTGGGGCCTTTGTCATTGCTCTTTGCTAGATCCAGATGCCCCTATTCCCCATTAACTTGCCTGCTTTTCAAGGCTTATAACAGACTCTGCCTTCTCTGGGTAGATTCTTCCAGGTGGTGAAATCTGGGTTGAGACCTCTTCTGTGTGCTTCCATGCATCTCTCGTAACGTTCTGAGAACAATGTTTAATTATGTTCACTTTTTTTATCTGCCCCTTAGACTCAGCTGTCTGAGGGCCTGTCTTCTCTTTTTCGTATCCCCAGATTCTGGCATGGAGGCACCTACTAGGGAGGTGCTCAATAAATATTTGGGAAAGGGCAAATAAGTTCTTTAATAGAGTCTTACATCAAGGTCCACTTTATTTATTTGCATTTTATGATAAAACTGAGGTCCCCAAAGACCATTAATGGTTTGCAACCAGTTCCTCAATGGCCAGTCTGGTTACAAAGTTAAGATTAAAGCTGAGATCTTATGCTTTTTTTCCAGAACCATAAAAATTGAAATTATCTTCTGTGGAACCCATTTTCTTATTTTGTGTGTTTGATGTCGGGAATAGAGTGCATTTTTAAGTGCACGGTGAAGACAAATTTCATGTTTATTAAAATTACCACATCCACACTGAAAAAAATACAGATTTCATTATCATGATATTAAGTTCAATAAAAACAAACTGTGGTGTGTTGTTTCAAAGAATCATCCACACTTTTTATGAAAATTTAATTCAATCTTTTTTTCTCTCAAGTGTGCTCTTAAGAAGAAGAATTTGGAAATGTGACCCATCATCATATTTTCATTTGATTTAGAAGAAAACATTTTACTCCTCTAATAATTCTAGATCCTGCAGGATACCACACACGTGGTTGGATTTAGATTTAGTCACTATCAAAATCTCTGATTAAGTGGGTTTTTTTCCTGTGTTTGTATTAGCAGTACTAACATTTGACAATGTTTTAAAATACTTATAAAGACATTTAGACAAAAATGCCTATAAATTTAGTGGTTTAGAAAAATCATTTGTACTCACTGTCCTAAAGAAGGAGGCAGCAGAAATACTGCAGGACACATGGTGGGCAAAACTCAGAAGAAATCTTGAGAAACTTCCACTCTCTTTGTTATTCTACTGTTCTTTCTTCTTTTGGGGGAAAAGTGATCTGAGAAATGCATCCTCAGCAGGCAGAAAAAGGACAAAGAAATATTTATTTTCTTCCCTTTTCCTTCCCTTTCTTATGTTTTCCCTGCAGATTGCAGAATTATGAATTGTAAAAAAAAAAAAAGTATTCTAGGCCGGGTGCAGTGGCTCACGCCTGTAATCCTAGCACTCTGGGAGGCCGAGGCGGGCAGATTGCTCCAGTTCAGGAGTTCAAAACCAGCCTGAGCAAGAGCGAGACCCCGTCTCTACTAAAAATAGGAAGAAATTAATTGGCCAACTAATATATATATCGAAAAACTAGCCGGGCATGGTGGCGCATGCCTGTAGTCCCAGCTACTCGGGAGGCTGAGTCAGTAGGATCGCCTGAACCCAGGAGTTTGAGGTTGCTGTGAGCTAGGCTGACGCCATGGCACTCACTCTAGCCTGGGCAACAAAGCGAGACTCTGTCTCAAAAAAAAAAAAAAAAGTATTCTATAGTAAAAGCCAGTGTGAGTGCAGAGCATTTGTAAGACTTGCATTTCCTGCTAAACCATGCTGGTCAGGTGACATTTATTATTGGCTTATATAACAGTCTGAGAGCATGTTACCTGATAGACCAGACAGAATGCTAGTCGCTTGTATCTTACATACGGGTTTTACATATGAGATTTACACTATTCAAAAGTGAGACAGGATAGACAACTAGACAACTGAGAGAACCGCATACTGATCAGAAATACACAGGTACACTGAGAGCAAAGGGGAAGCTAAAGATGTGACCCCTTGCATGACTGAGAGAATGCTCCCTTGTGACTCTAAAATGGTGAGAAAAGCATTACAGCTGATTGGAAAGAGGGAGTCGGTCTTGCACATACCGGCACCTTAAATAAAAGTTGGTAGTAGGGATGGAGGCTGCCTGGGTTTCTTGCGTGGTAGGTGGAAGCGAAAAAGGAAACGTTTTGCATCAGAGAGCTTTGACGGTAACTGGAGCTTGGCATTTCTCTGGAGTGAGTTGGAAAGACACAGGAGATTGTGAATAGTAGACTTTTCTGCAGTAGCTGTCTCTGTCTGGGTAATTTCTCTTTCCCAGTTAAGTTGTCAGAGAACATTATTGGAGAATAGCTGCTGAAATGAAAGCTTTACTGGTCCAGATTGCAGCTTTCATTAAATAAGCTTGCAAAGCAAACCACGGCGTGGGCACTCGCGAAACCCGCATTCGCTTACCACTGCGAGCAGTGTCGCGCGTGCTTGGCTCTAGGTGGGGGGGCATGCACGAAAGAGAGGGAGGAAATGTGGATTTGATTGTTTTGACAAGGTTTTGAATTGTTTCTTGAAAAAGCCGAGATGGCCCTTGGGTCTGCACTAGCTTCTTTGGTAGATTGCTGCCCCTGGGAATTACATGCCAAGGCATGCCTCCTCCCAGCTCGGAGTCCCTCACTGCTGCCACTGAGAGTTAAAGCAGACCTTCCCCCCACTGGCCTGCTCTATCTGTGTCCCCCGGCTGGTGTCCACCGTCGGCTTCCTGCCCAGTGGCTGTCATGCGTCTCCCGGGAGCTGATGGGCATTTACTTTTGTTGCCCCAAATCTGGACCAGAGATGCACTGGTGCTGCTGTGAACAGCAGCCAGTGCTTTTGCAGCAAAGGTTGACTACATCCAAAGGCACCTGAAGTTCTTTCCTCCAGAAGTTGGTCAGAAGCAGGCACTTGACAGCTCTTGCTCAGATTTTTAGTTTCTCTGTCATTTTTCCTTTCTGCCTTGACAGTAGCCACTGCTCTGTGGCCATGGCTCTGGGAGATTTTTCCTTCCTTCAGGCCTGTGTGCAGCACTCTTTGAGAAGACAGAGGGGGAGACCTGCAGGGGGGGAGCCAGGAAAAAAATCTCTTCCTTTTTGGAAAACATGATCTTTGCCCCTGAATTACCATGATGTCCTTGGAGTTCAATTAACTCCTTGCCCGCCTGTGCCTTTTAAGGTCTTGGGGTGGTCTGGAGTCATTTGGCGGTGACATGGCAAAGCACCCCGGGGCTGTCAGCCTCTGTAGTGCCGAGACGCAGGGAGAGAAGATCTTTAGCAGAGATCCTGAACCAGGTGTCCGTGAGCCAGATTCAGCCTGCGCATGTATTTTGTTTGCCCTACCTGCTCTTTTAAAATTGCCAATATTTAAGAATTTCCTATAAAAATCTGCATTTGGGGCTCCTCTTTAAGAATTGGAAGCTTTGGCATTACTGGGCCTGAATTTCTAAATGGCAGAATAGTGGCTGCTCCCCAAGTCGGGTGTGTGGTCTCTCACCCGTGTCATTCGCTTATATAACTGGCTGGTCCCTGCAGATGCTTGGGCACAAAAAGGAGACCCCAGAGCCATGCCACGTGAGAAATCTCTATGTCCCATGGAAGATTCTGCAGGATCCCTCCCCGGGATGAAGCAACAGCAACTGGCAACTCCATTGGTATTTCCAGGAATCTGAACCATGGACATCGTCGTAACTGATGAGTTTATGAAAATTAGACTCGTCTCTGGGGTGTTCGATGCTTCAGTGTCACTTAGGTCTCTACTGGGGAAAGTCTTAGCTTATAATCTGTGGTGACTACCAAACACGAGCAAGAGTAGAATGACTATAAGTTATGTCCATATCCAAGAAGCAGGGAGAGAAATCATATTTTAAAATACCATAATAATCACAAATTTAAAAATTAAGCCAAAATCTTTTTTTTTTTTTTTTTTTTTTTTAACCATCTCCCTTGACTTCTTGGACTATTGCTACCAGTGTTCTGGGCATTCAGTGATTTGAAAAAAGTGGTGTTGTCTTCTGTTGACAATATGAACATAATCCCCGAGTTGTTCTATTCCTAACTTGCCATTTAAAATCTGAAAGTCACAAAGACTGCCATTTTGATGTTTAGAGGGAGTGATGGTGATTCCTGTGCAGGACAGAGTGTGAAACAAGCAGATATAATCTGAAGAGTTGCCATTTACAATTCAGGCTCACGAGCTTTCTGGCATAATTGGCCAAATGGAATACATATTGAGAATGAGACCGAGATAAGAATCCTACATCTGTTAATTTACTTATAGCTCACCTGTTTCCAAAAAGGATTTGAGGGAATTATGTTGATTATGAAAACATCAGTCTCTTAATAAAATGCAATTTCGGGAATGCTGAAACAGTAGGAAAATTTTGCTGCTTTTAATTCACATTTAACAAATCATATTTAATTCTGACAGCTCTCTCTCCCTGCCCTCGACTTCATTCAGGTTCATTTCTCAAGATCTGGAGATTGTGTCAGAACACCTAGCACTGAAGTTTGCAGATTTACTTGTCTATAAGATTTTATTTTTCGGTTTAAGAATGCAGCTGTCTTTAATTGTACTAAAACCTTACAGGAATATACAGAAGACTTTTCTGTGAATTATCTATTAATATTTTTTTACTTTTTATTTTGAAATAATTTCAAACAGAAAAATTGCAAAAATAGTACAAAAGTCTCTCGATATACCAATATTTTGTTATATTTGCTTTATCATTCTCTATTTCTCTGTATGCATGTTTTTATATATTATTATTTTTTGAACTTTTGAGATAGTTTGCATACTTCATGCCCCTGTACCTCAAAATACTTAGGTATATTTTTTTTAAGTACAAGAATTTTTTTTTACATATCTGCAGTTCAATTATCATATTCAGGACATTTATTACTGATAAAATACTTTAATCCACAATGTACATTTCAATTTCATTAATTGTTTTAATTTTTTTTTAAAAAAAAACACAATCCAGTCCAAGATCACTTATTACATTGAGTCTCTTTAGTCTCCTTTAGTCTGAATTAATATTTAATTTCAGCCTTTATTTCTCTTTCATAACATTGACATTTAAATAAAACACAGGTTTGTCACTCATAAAATGTCCCTCAGCTTGGTTTCTCTGATGTTTCCTCAGGGTTAGTTTTTGTGAATTCATTTTGGGCTATAATACAATGTAAGTCATGTATGTGTATGTCTTCAATATCATATCTGGAGATTAATGTTTGATGTTAATTTTGATGGCTTGGTTAATATTAATATGTTTTTAATTTCCCCATTGTATGGTAATATTTTCCTTTGGAAATTAGTAAATAATTTGTCTCATTAGATTTTAGTTCCTAGCTAGCAGTAAGTATTCTATGGTTCCAGCTAATATCCAGTGCCAAGCATGGGACTTGGCAAGAGTGGGTGATGAATACTTGTTTAATAAAATGGATCTGGATATACCGTGTTTCCCCGAAAATAAGACAGGGTCTTCTATTTATTTTTCCTCAAGAAGACACCCTACGGCTTATTTTCAGGGGATGTGTTATTTTTTTTAAGTACGGTACAACAGCCTACATTTATTCAGATATAGTTGTCATCTTCTTCTGGAACATCATCATAACTCTCCAAACCCCAAATTCCATCCTGAATTTCTTGTGACACTATTTACTTTAGAACCATTGGCCCCAATCTCTCATGTCGAGCAACAGAGCTCTCATGGGGCAGATGAGAAGGGCTGCTCGTCTTCTTTACTGCTCTGCGACAAAATGTGTGGGTTGTGCAGATGCGCTGCATAGCCACGCCCATCACTAGGTCTTATTTTGGGGGTAGGGCTTCTATTGTGCAAATGCTTAGAAATCCTGCTAGGGCTTATTTTATGGGTAGGTCTTATTTTCGGGAAAACACAGTATATTCTACTTTAATAGTTCTGAGAGATTTTTATTGAGCAAGATGAGATAACTTTGGTAGAGGAAAGATTAAAGAAGAATAGACAGAGTGCAGCTCTCCCAGGATCACTTTTCCCCCAGAGTCACCAAAGCCTGTGCTTTAGAAGGGGTATTATTTTCCCTGCCATCAGGAGCTTGAGGGTTCAGCGTCGTTAGGAGCTAGGAGGGTTCAGCGTCGCTAAAAAGTGTGCTCTGCTCTTGGTTCCAGAATTTTCTTCTAAGCCACTGACACCATACTGCATATTTTAATGCTACCTCTGTCTTGATCTTAGCAGAAGATGTCAACAGGCGTGACTTACGTTGCTTCCTCAAATGGTCCCTGAGTGCTTTTTGACTCAAACGTTGAGGGACAGTAGTTGTCCAATAGAAAAGCCAGAAAGAATAACCAAGTTCACTCATCACGGATTAATAAATGGCACTGCTCCCTGGTCTAAAGTGATGGGAAGGTGCCAGCTATGGTACAGTGCCAGTGAAGTCAGAGATGTTAAAATGCAGGGGGGTAAAAAAGTTCCTTAGAATTGATGAAATACAACCTATCTATGGTATGTTTGAAAGTAACTTGCAAAATTAAAACAGTGATATTATGAAGGTTGGTGAGGATGTAGAATCAGACATGGGCACTCCTGGTACTGCAAATAAATAGCCTTAGTTGTATTAGTATCCTTTTCTCTCATAATCTAATTTTTGAGCTCTATTCCCAAGAAAATAACCCAAGGTGTGGTTAAATATTTATGAACCAAATATTTATCATTTATAAAATTGAAAAATTGGAAACAAGTTAAATGTTCAACATATGGGAGTAAAAATAAAGAAAGTTTTCAAGTATTTAATAATATGAACAAATGCTCCCTAGGTCATACAAAACTGAATATATAGTAGTATGATCTCAATTTTGTTTATCCACATACTCGAAGAGAGAGAGAAATATAACGGAATGGGGAAAGAAACTGGTACCAAGATGGTTTCTTTCCAATAACTCTCCTCAAACAGTATGAAAAGACCTTTTTCTTTTCTTTTCTTTTCTGATGTCTAAAACCCCTCTCAGGTTTCTGTGATAGCAGCACCAGATTAAAATGTGCCACTGGGTCCTTTGGACTTTCTTATATGGACCGACTTTCTCATCCATCCAATAACTTTTCATTTCTACCCCAAACGTATTGTAATGGGAGCTGCCCTCGAGCCGTGGTTTTCTGTCTTGTGCTGGGGGTGCGGGACGGCTGGCCTCGCCCGGTGGACTTGTGGGACAGTCCGTGTGGAGGAGAGGCTCCGGGAGAATGACTCAAGTTACATCAGCCCCCGGGGACCGGCTGTGCACGGGCGCGCCTGGCGACCCGTGGGGCAGGATGGGGGCAGAGGGTGGGCGGGCTGTGCAGGGCGCTCAAAGAGCTTCCGGGAGAAAAGCCGTCCCACCAAATGAGTTCTAGGCAGGAAGGGCATGGGGTGGGAATCCTGAGTATAGAAACAGGTGACTCTTGTTCAAATCCGTAACCAGCCCAGGGCCCAGAGAGTCGTCTGGGCCTTAGAGACCACCCTCTGTGCCACACTGGGCCTTCAGAGCCCCACTAAGCAAGAATCACGCCACCCCTGTCATCTTGCCACCAGCAAAGAAGTATCCATACCATGGCCAGGGGGGTGACTAAGCAGCTGGGAGAGATGAAGACAACCAGCTCACGTGAGGTGACGGGGCCAGGAAGCCTCCACGGGGGCTGGAGGTCCCATGTGAGAGAAGGAGAAGGAGAAAGTCCAGCGATTTGGGGACGCTTGTTGAAGGATGTGTCCAAAGGCTGGGGAAGCCTGCAGAAGTTCGGGGCCTCCTTGCTCTTCATTCATTCCACAAATTCTTGTTGAATCCCGACTGTGCCACGTGCTGTTGGCCCCTGTCCTGGTTTCGGGTGGTCTGATGCTGGGGCTGGGGCCCTTGCTGGGACTCAGGTGGCACCCGCGTTCCATCCGTCCTGCTGTCCTGCTCTCTGTTTTCAGGAGCCCCCTGCCCCCAGTGTGGAGATCATTTTCTGGTGAGTAGAAAAAACAACTTCCTTTCGGTATGAAATTTTAATTACTCCCAGTGGTTCTCACGAAACTTATGATATGAGGAAGGTTGTCATGGCATGTAGAATCAGCTCCAAACCCCTGCTCCCTCTAAAGAAGGAGGAGACCTGCTGTGGCTCCCACCTTCCCCTCCCCTTCCCCTCAGTGATGGCTCCCTGTCGCTCTGCACTGAGACTGTTTTGTAGCATGGCCGACCAGAACAATTCTTCTGCAAAATTCCCAGAACGCTAGTGTTCTTCATAAGGCCACTGTATCCTTCAGGATGTCGGTAAATCATCCCCTATGCTGGTTTAGAAATTCTGTAGAAAGTAGAAAATTCTGTATTGTGTATGCTGTTTAATTGCTAAGTGATATTTACAAAGAACTGTTTGCCTCTTGCTACAACTCCTAACAGGATTCTGTAAATTAAACAAAATAGAGAAACTTTAAAATACCTAAGAAAGTTGTCATAGAACGCAGTTAAGGACGTAAATTTCTCTGCTTTGTTATTGTATTCATATTTTATGATATGACTTGGAATAAATCTTTAGAGCTACTAGTTACATTTCATTTTCTCCATTAACTTTACAGTTCTGTAAAATGGGTAGTTACGGTTTTTATCTGTCATTGCCACACTTCAGGACACTTGTGTGAATTCCAAAGATGTGCTGCTTTCCTGTAATGGTCAGGGAGGAGTGCTGGACAATCTTTTAATTCTTAATTCTTAGGTTCTCACCTAACCGCCCAAAGCCTTCCTCAGTTAGACAAGACAGGGGTTTTAAGCCTGTGGCTGGCTTGTGGTTTGGAAGATGTGAAGTGAAGGTTATGTTCAACCTGCACCTTCATCTATGATTATAATAACGCCATTTTAGATCATGCATACTAGGCTAACTGGCAGTAGCTTTTCTTTTTTAATTAATAATTTATTATAGAAAGAAAATACTAATAAAGTTTGTGTTATGTTGAAGTACTCTCATTGTGAAAGTTGGCAGTATGTTACCTGATTTTAGAAACTAGAAAGCCTGAGATATTACCTTCATCTTCTTTGGACTTTTTAGCACATGTGCTCAGGGGGAATTTGTGCTTTTGGAGTCATGTTGCTGGTGGGTGCTGGCAGACCTGCTTGTCTCTGGCATCGCATAGCTTCCCAACAAATGTCTGTATTTTATATATATGCTTAGAAAGTGTAATAATATATGTGTATGGTCAAGGAAAAATGGGAATGGCACAAAAAAGCATACAGTGAAAAGTCTTTAAAAACATACTACTACTGTGTAACAAACCCAAACTTAGTGTCATCAAAGGACAACTGTTTTACTAGGATCATCAGTTCTGTGATTCAGATATTCATAGAGGGCACAGAAAGGGTGACTTTTTCTGCTCCATGATATCTGGATCCTCAGCTCAAAAGATTGGAAGGCTGGGAAGCAGGAGCCATGTGAAGGCCCATCATTCTGGTGTCTGGTCCCTGGACTAGATAGACTTGAAGATGAAGAATGCTGAGCAGAGCACCTACACATGGCCTCTCCAGGTGGCTTGGCTTCCTTATGGCATGGCGGCCCCTTACACAGTGACTTTGTGCTCCAGGCGTGCCTGAATCTTTTAGCCAACAAGTAGAAAGCTGTCTTGCCTTTTCTGACTTAACCTTGAAAGTCATGCAATGCCACTTCTGCTGCTCAGATTTAAGAGGAAGGGGACTACTCCCCATCTCTCTATTTTCCCCTCCCTATTTCTAGTAGAGATGGGGTCTCGCTCTTGTTCAGGCTGGTCTCAAACTCCTGACCTCAAGGAATCCTGCCTCAGCCTCCCAGAGTGCTAGGATTACAGGCTTGAGCCACCACGCCCAGCCTCACCCCATCTCTTGATGGGAAAAGTGTCAAGGTCATATCTTGAGATGGGAGATATTGTGGTGTAGCTATCTTTGTAAAATATAATATGTAATCTTCCTACCCATGGGAATTTGCTCCATTTGGAGATGATTCCATATAGATCTCTCAAACTGCTAACAACTGCATAATAATGTACGTATCATTTACTCAACCGGTCACCTACTGTTGAATATTTAGTCTGTTTCTGGTCTTTTGGTATTACAGTCTTTTAATATTTTTTATTGTATCTCTTTATGCACATATACCAGTATATTTATAGGATATAGTCCTATACGTGAGATTGCTGGGTTAAAAAAATATGAATTTTAAATTTGGGTAGATATTAAGCCTGGTTCTTTGAATCAAGATTATTTTGGCTGAGTGTAATCAAAAACTCAAAATAACAATGGTTTAAACATATAAGAAATTATTTTTCCCCGTGATGGAATTTGGAAGTAAGGAGCCCAGGACAATATGATAATTCCATGATATCATTAGGAGCCCAATCTTCTTCCAGCCCCCCACTCTGAATCTCTAGGCATGTCCTTTGTCTTCCTAGTCCTGAACGGCTGCTCCCCATCTCACTCAAGTTGCAGGCAGCAGGATGGAGTATAGGAGGAAGAGAGCCAGCCACTCCCCTTCCTTTAAGAGCACTTCCTGGAAATCATGCATAACACTTGTTATATATCATTTTCCCGAACTTATAAACACATAGTTGTAGATTTGGGAGAACATATCCTTTTATGTAAGTGGTGATGGGCCCAGATAAAATCATAGTTCTTGTTACCAAGGAAGAAGAGGATAATGTATACAGTAGGCAACCAGCAATTTCTGCATCATTCCTTCGTATGTTTCATCTCTAATTCTCACTCACAAAGAGGTAGTTGTTATTATGTCCATTTTTCAGATGAGGAAGCTAAAGCTCAGAAATAATAAGGAACTTGCCCCAATTCCCAAAGATAGAAAGTCGGGAATAAGAATTCAGATCTAAGTCCTTTTCCCACTATATCCAACTGGAATAGGACTTCAAGTGACAAAGTCAGCATTTACTCAGCCTCTTCTAAGGCTTTATTCTGAGATCCCAATAAATTTATATGGTCCAGTTTTATTTTTGTGGTGTTTGCATTGTATGTACAAAGATTAACTTTCTCTATGGTAATTATTCTTTAACTGGAAAATTCTCTTCCTGCTACTACGAGGCCACAATAACCTAGGAACAGCTGCGTTTGCACCTTGATTGCAATGGCTTACTAATCTCCTTTGCTGTTTCTTCTTTCAGACCTTCTAGCCTCCTGCTCCTCACACAGTACATTCTTTCATAAAGAACAGCTGAGTCATGACAGGGACTGCAGATGGCTACCAGCTTATTTGCAGGCCTGGAGTCCAATGCAGGTTTCTTCCCATGGCCTGGGGCGGCCATCCCTAACGTGGCAGTGGCTCCACTGATGGACCCAAGCCCTGCAACCCTGCTGCTGGTAGGAGCCTGTGGGCCGGGCCCAGACAGGAGCCCAGGATGGACATACAGGGAGCACGGGGCTGGCTCCCATCCCAAATCCCAGCAGGCTAATGTTTGCTTTCTATAGCAGCGAAATGGGAAAATCTCGGTCTTCAAAATAGTGTGAACAAGATAACATAGGAGCATGGGGTAGCATAGCTAGAGGGCATAAACTTTGCATTCAAATCCTCTACTTGGAAGAACCTTATAAACAAACATTTATTGATTTGTTCTTATAGTTAAAGCATCTTACTTGAATCAGCATCATACTTTTTCATTTCTAGAAATGACTAATACATCCCCACTTCACATTTTCATATATGCAATCACATTTCCTTCCAGTACTTTCATTTACAGACCAATTTAATTTCCATATTTATTGAACTATTATTGAGCTTCAGCATATGAGTCTCTTGGTTTTTAGGAAAGTCACCTGAAAGCACGTAGAAATATTCTGTCTCAATTATAACATCCCATGAAATGTCCTGCTCCATGCTTCTTAACCCTGACTCTCAAAGAAATTACAATCTATAGGTAATGTCAGAATGCCAAATCCTTAGTTATAGTCAGGAATACCCCACAGGTCTAAAGGTTTAAGCCTTATTCCTTTTTCTCTGGCAGAAATGTAACAATTTATAATTGTTACATTTTATATAATATATCTTACCTTTATATAATACTGGCCAATGGATCTTTTCATTTTATGTTTATCATCACAACAACTCTATTAAGCAAAGTGTAATTTCCTTCTACAGAAAATAAATTTGAGAGGTAATTTATTTGTTTGAAATTCCACACTAGGCTGATGGTGGGTCTGGGGCCAGACCTCAAGCCTTTTGTTCTATAGAGATATTTCTACTGCTTTCCCCTGTCCCATGCTATGGATTCCTTTATTCATTCCTTCCATTCATTCTTTCAGCTAATATGTGTTGTCCTCCTGCTTGACTCAGGCACTGTACTGTTGAAATTCTTTCAAGGATAAAGCTCAAGAATGTAAAACAGGCTAAGTAGTTAATATTTAGATTGCAGAGTGGTGGTGCCCTCTGCGTGCATAGTCACCCTGTCACCCCACGTTCAACAGGTCACGCCTTCAGCCCTGTAGTGTTTGCTTTCTTAGTGTCTCAGACACCTGCTGCATGTCCAAGCCTTCACTTTCTCCCAGCAGGGATTTCTCACTAGCCAGAGAACTGCAGCTTTCCCCAATTAACCCCCTTGCCCTGTGTTTAGGGAAGGCCAGTGCACTAGGTTTTAAGGCACATAAACAGCTTGTCAGCTGACAGCCCCACCCTCACCCGTAGGCAGGCAGGTGTTTTTTCACAAGGTGGAGAATTCATGGAGCCAGCAGGAATGTCCAAACATTTACTTTTGTCTAAGGAGAGATAACTTGGAAGAAATACTCTTCCCTTTCCAGAGTCCAGAAAATGTTTGGAGCTAGGTCTCCTTATTGCATTTTCATAGAATTTTCTCTCCATTTTATCTCATCAGTCCTGATTTTTGGATCTCTTTATTGAGCGCTGAAATCCAATCACTGTCTACAGCTTTTAAATCACCTTATCTTTAGATGGGCACCGTGGCTTCTAGTAGCTGCTAAACTACCAACTTTATCTTTCTGCATGCCCTTCTTCATATGAGTTTTATTCTGTTGCCCCGAAGGGATCACAGGCACAGGAGGAAGAGCCAGTGATTTCCCCGAGGTAGCAAAGGTAGGAGGAAGGTGGGGAGCCCGTGCCCCTCCTCCCAGCATGGGGGGCCCACTGAGGTCCAGAGCAGAGGTGTTAATTTCCCAACATTTATGGCCTGCCTCTCATGGGCCTGGCAGTGTATGAGGCATTGGAGGTCAAACCAATTAGGACAGGGATAAAAAAGAATAATACAAGATTTAAAATAAAAGAAACATAGGATATGTGTTTAATGAGATAACTCCATAAAAGAATTAAAAAGAACAACATTCAGTAAGTTTGAAAAGTTAAAAAGATATACCTATTATAGTTGGGATTGAAGATTAAGGGCAAGAAATAAGGAGTAAAAATAATCCTAATATAAGGGCTATTTGCACTTTTTAAAGAAAAATGTAAAATTTAAAAAAAGAGTAGAAGAAAGATGGTAAATTAGAATACCCCCAAAAGCACATTAAAGAGAGTATAAATGAAGACAATAAACTTATATGTATTAAGGTAAGTGGGATATTTTAAGTAAATCAGGATATTAAATGAAAACATTGTGAAAAAAACCCCAGAAGATTTTCTTAGAAAAACAAATAGACCAAAAAGGGAAAATATACACGGGCTGGAAGCAAACATGCAAGGTAGTAATACAAGAAGCCCTTGAGGTCTTGCCCACCTGACGTGGCTCTGGGCTGTGCCTTCCCTAGCGAAAAGTTCTGCCTGAAGAAAACTCCATGAAGATGCCTAAGATTTCCCCAGCTAACTCAACTGGATACTTGTTTTACTGAGTTTAACACATTTGTTGCATTCTACTTTGCTAAAGTTTTGTTTAAGATTTTTGTTCATCTGTGTTCAGACATGACTGCACATATTTGCAACTGTTCAGTATAGGTTTGGGGTTCAAAAATCACTTTTGGCAATAAGTTAGATTTTTAAAAATTCATTGGTTATTTGGAAAATTGTTTCACTTAATCAGGGCAAAATACCTTTGATTGAATTATAGGAGTTATTTCTTTTAGTGATACGCCACTTATATTTATAAATTTCTTTCTACATAAATTTGGAAATTTTATGTGTTTAAAAAATGACTACTGATATGTATTCATGTTATTATTTTTTTCCATTTTGTTTCTTTTTAATAAGTCTATTCTTTTCATAGGTTATTTCTCAGTCTTTACAACAGTACAAATGAGGCATAGAGATAGATGTTAAGTAATTTGGTCAGGATTAAATGACTGGATTCCAGAAGTCACTTGGCTACACAGCCTCTGGACAGAATAGAATCTATCTATAGATAGTATAAAGTCACATACACTTGACTTCATTTTCTATGTTTTAAAAAATATGACTAAATACAAGATCCTTGATTTTATACCAGGCATTTTGTTATTACTGCCCTGAGACCTTGGCAAGCAAATCTCTTCATTCATTGGTTTTGCAAATTCACCTTTCATTTGCAGGTTAGTTAGGTTTGAGTCCTGGGACCAGCACTTACCCGCTTTGTGACTATTTTCTCACACATAAGTAGGGAGAATACCTACTTCCTGGGATGTTGTAAGAATTAAAGGAGAAAACAGATGTGATTTATTTTACCAGATCCTCACCTTGAGTGCTACATTGTACCAAACCAAAGGGCTTCTGGTGTGTCTCCATACTAATAACAGCCCCGAGGAAAGTTTTGGTTCCTCTTGGATCCTCTGCAGAACAGACTTGAGTCAGTGACTTTGAGTCTGGCCCTGCTAGTGCCAGATTCCCTCTCTAAACATCAGCGCGTGGGAGTGAAAATAAGAATTTTACCAGTGACATGTTATGAGATAATTTACAGGGGCAACTGAAATATTAGCTGGGAAATTCTGGGGAAGTGAACTTTGAATGTTGGACCTTGTCGGTTCCTTCTCACGGTGCCACCAGAAGAACATGGTGGCGACTAAAGACTAATTAATGCCAGCCTCGCATGTGGCTTGGCCTGGGTTGGGAGGGAAGAGCAGTGAGAGCTAACTTTGGCCTGCTCGGTCCTGGGGGAGCCACTGGGCCCTCTTTGGGGTCTAAAACGGAGTGTGCAGCCTCCTCCCTGCATTGGCTGGAGCTGGACTCTGTTTACAATGACGAGTGCCAAATCCTCTCGCTGGATTTCTAATTTGGCTTGAAAGACACACCCTAATGAAAGCCAGGAAGAAAAATAACTCACCTGTTGCCATACTTACCACAGAACACAATTGCATTTGCACTCTGCCCTGGCCAGGTGTTTCCTAGGTGCTGCCTTCAGAGCAAGGGATGGCAGTCCCCGTTTCCTCCTGAACAGGCTGTGGGACTCCCCTGGCACCTTCGCCAGCTCAAGACCAAAAACAGCATCTGACTCCTGCCTGTTTCCAGCTCCTGCACGGAAGTCAGACTTTCCAGATCTGTATTACAAAACAGAAAGGAAATGCCCCCAAAGATATTTCACCATCCTTGTCTGTATGTTTCATTTTTGCTGGCGAAGAATACACATTTCAAATATGTAGTGATTTAAAAAATAGGTGAGGACAGCATTTTTGCATTAGTTATGCATGAAGCCACACTTTACTCAGTGCTGATGCTGGACGCCATCCTCATGGAGCTTATAGACCAGAAGGGGAGAAATATACCAGAGAAATAAAAGTAGAATTATAACTCTGACAAGTACTAGGAAGAAGAGGTACATGGTACCAAAAAAAATGTAACCAGGGGATTTGATCCATTTGGGGAGGTTGGGGAAGGCTTCAGTACCTTGAAAATCTAGAGCCCAGGATCCTTGCCCCACCTTCCAAAGTCACTAGATGAAATCTGGGGCAGACTTTTAAAAAGCTAGGGTGTCCATCACCCTTTCCCTAAAGCCCATTTCACCATTTGCACAAGGACAAAGGTTCTCCAACCTGTCTATTAGAGAGGAGATAGTGAGTTAACTGAAAGCTTTGAGAAACATTAAAAGAGCAATTGGTCATTGTAAGTGCCATTCACTCTTTAAGACATTATTCAGAATTCCGATGCTCAGGTGACTGTGTTTGTTCCTGAGGCATGAAAATGGCCTGTGACCCATGAGGGCTCTAAAATAGCTTCAATGCTCCATAAGCTGCAGCAATTTTACTGAAATGATAACATAAAGCACTGTGAAGACAAAATTCCAATATCCCCCTACCATCTTCAAAAGTATTTGCTTCTTTTTTCTTATTTTAAGTATAAAATGGATTTATTTATTTAAACTTGTATGCAGTATGACATGAAGTGGAGAGCTCCATGTTTTGGAAAGGGACAGGCATGGGATTTAATTCAAGTTCTGCTATTTTCTTTTTTTTTTTTCTAATAATATTCGTTTTCTTTTCTTTTTTATTTCAGCATGTTATGGGGGTACAAATGTCAAGGTTACGTATATTTGCTTCTTTTTTAGACCTTACTCTGAAGTGCAGTCTCAACGTAAGACTCTTAGAGTCCTGCCTGACGGGACAGTCATGAGTCCAGCTCTCTGACTCCCCCAGCCCCTGACTCTCACTCCCCCTGAGACCTTGGGCATGGCGTGTCACCCCTCTGGAGCCGGTTTTGCTTGTCTGTGTGGCAGGGAGTATAAGAACTACATTGTCGGGTTGCTGGGAGGATTCAGTGAGATGTCACGAGGGCTCCCGTCCTGTGCCTGGCCAGGGGTGAGCGCTTAGCTGAGCTTTGCCCTCGCTGTGGAAGTGTAGTGGCTGTGTACATAGAGGTGGTAGCGACACGTCTACACGCTAGTGTACTTGTGCATGCCCCTCTCCCCAGTAGCATGTGACAAAGCCACGTGGACCCTGGAAATGTTATGAGCAAAAGTGTTCCTTCCCTCTGACAGTAGTTTTCCATAATAGAAATGGGGGGAAAAAAAAACAAAAAACACCATCGGAATAGCCTCCTGTTTGCACTGACACTAAGACTAGGTAGAATAAATCAAAACTCCTCAAAAATACTGTTTCAATTTGCCTGCGGGTGTGAGTATAGGTTGTGAACATGCATCTAACACCTGCCAACCAGTGGTCCCCCCCCATTACCCTCACAATGCAAAGAAACCACAAACAAAGTGATATAGGAAGGTCAGACTTAAAACCCTTTCAAAACAGGTACATTCAAGGCAAACATTTCCTCTCCCTCCTGAGCCGGCGAGGCATGTTGTTACTGGAACCAAGACAACAGGTATTGGGTAACAGTGATGGAGTGGACTGAATTTTTTTGTTAGTGAGAGCCAAGTTCTCATTCTGGGTCACTCTGTGGGAAACCAGCCTTGAATTCAGTCTATAAATTGGACTTTTTTTTCTCTTCGTTTATGTTTCTAGCCCAGCTTTTTCAATGGGGACACAAATACTATAGCAGGAAAAGGTTTGATGGCTTTTTTAAAAAAATCAAAAGGCTTTATATAGGGCTAATATTATTCTGTTACAGATTTGCTGTTTCCTTTAACAAAAAGCGATGGACCCTTAATAAATACGGCCACCATATTTGCATTTGTGTCAGTAATTTACACGAGCATTTATTTGTTCACTCAGTCATTTGACAAGCACATGCTAAGTGTTTACTCTGCACCAAGCACAGTTTTTGAATGAGAAATTTGGGTATATAGTCTGGGAGGTACAAATGACTTTATGAGGAAAATGGGTTGGGATGATAGAAATCACACCTTTCCCAGAAAACACAGCCCGTGCGGCAGCTGAACCTGTGTGTGCAGATGGGATCATGGAATAAAATGGGCCAGCACATCATATGCATTTTGAGCATTTCCTTCCAGGAATTCGAAGAATAAATTCATGCTAAAAGCAATACCTATCGCAATCTGGAAAAATAGATTATTTTAGAGAGCTACCCACCAGTTTATTTTTTCAAGCAGGGCAGGATGCCAGGGGCCCAGGAGTGTGGGGTGCAGCTCTTCACTGCTCCCCGCACTTGTCCCGTCCCTGACAGCTGCGCCCTTCCTGACCTCCTGCAGCCACCTCACTCGCTACGAGTCCCAGCCCAACAAGTTTGTGTGTAGTTCCACAAACACATTAGGTTCTTTCATATCTCTCTGCCTCCACACATGTTGTTCCTCCTTCGGGAACATTCTTCTTCCTACCTTCCCTCAATATCTAGTCATTCTTCAAATCCCAGTTCAAGCCTGTCATCCTTTGGAAGCCTCTCCTGCCTCCCCCAAACCCACGCCTTTCCAGCCACTCCCTCCTGTCTAGCACTTTGTTGTAGATCCACCATCGCCAGCATCATGTGGAATTACAGCTCATTTCTACATCCGTTACACTCGGAGAAACTGGCCACACCTCAACATCAGTGACAAGGTGTTGTTTTCCCGCAGGTGGCATGATCCTTAGCACAGAAGAGATGCGCAGCCATTATTTGTTGGGCTGAGAGAACTGTGCAGGGTTTTTTGTAGTTCTTATTAGGAGTTTGATGAGAAAGGAACTATTCAACAAATATGTGCTAGGCACTCTTTGAAGTGCTACGAACACTTAAAGAGAACACTGTTCTGGAGTAGTGAACAGAAGAGATAAATATCCCAGCTGTCATGGAGCTTACAGTCTGCTCTTTAAGCTGAACACTCATAGGCTTAGCTAAAAATTCTATTAAATATTACTAGAGAAGAGGAGGAAAACTGATATGGAGATAGTTAGCAGTCTTTGCCATACTATTATTTCATTTTCTCTGTGCTTAAATGGACATGTATATCTTTTATTCTTAAGAAATGGTAAACTGGTAATTCTGGTTTGTCTTAAATGCGTATGCTGAGCTTTGTTGCACGTGTCTTAAGAGCTGATTTAACAAGCTGTCTCATTTTTTATTTGAGAGAGAGAGAAAGAGAAAGAGAGAGAGTTGGTAATAACCAGGGAGAGCCCAACTTTCAAGGAAAGTGTTCTTGAAAGTTCCTTCACATATTGCTGGCTTCTCACAATAACATGATAAACTAGGTAGATACAGCAGATGTTATTGCCCCATTTCACAGATGGAAAAACAAGGCACAAAGAGTGCAAACAAATGCATTAAGATGATAGAGCTTGTAGGTAGAAGAGCTATTATCTCCTGACTTCATACTTTTTATTTAATTTAGGAGTTGTTAGTTAAATAGTAGTGTCAAGGAACTCAGGATCAATAGGTAACTAAACTATTTACTGTCATTTTTAACTACAGAAGTTTGCAGAAAGGAATGAATCAAAGCAAATCTTTCTGCACAGAACATGGATAATTCCTTCAGCTTTCTCCTGATCCTCAATCCAAGGGACTGCTTTGCCTTTGCATTGTCACCGCAGTTCTGCCAATTCTTCTCCTCCCACAGAGCAGGTCCTGGTGGAGAGGGCCTCCTGTCCATGATTGCTTCATTTAGCAAGCCCAGTCCTTGGGCTGCGACTTTCTCTGCGGTCACACTGGCTCCAGTTCTCCATGACCTCATGCTTCAGAGGTTCCATGTTTTGCCATAGCATCTCCCTGCCAGGCCTGAGGACTGAATGTTTATATCGGTGGCATTTACCCAGCACCACCATTAGGTTTAATCATCTGTTTCCTGTCCCAGCTTCTCCACCCAGCTCCTCCTCTGAGACCTGACACTTCCCCTCGCTTGCAACTCCCCGTGCGTCCCTGGGCCCTCGCATCTGTTGATCTCAGGTGCAGTCTAGATAGTCATGAAGCAGAGCAAAGGATCCTTGTCTGCTGCATAGGAACAGAAAACTGAAATTTTCACAAATTAAGAAAAATGTATATCAGGGGTAAAACATAAGTGAAAAGAAAACAAGCTTTGGGAAAGAGTCTCTAAGCATCAGATTCCTCATCGGCTAAATGAGGACAATAACACCTACTTGAGAATTCCTTTAACCATTAAAGTTATATACAAAAAATGCCCAGCCTAGTGCCTGGAACATAGTAAGTTCTCCATAAATGGTAAAGAATAAAATAAAATTAACATATTTTCTTTTTCCATAATTTTTAAAATTTGGACAGGCATACTCAAGGGAAATGAAAATATATGTTCAGGCTCGGCGGGGTGGCTCTCACCTATAATCCTAGCACTCTGGGAGGCCGAGGCGGGTGGATTGCTCGAGGTCAGGAGTTAGAAACCAGCCTGAGCAAGAGTGAGACTTGGTCTCTACTAAAAATAGAAAGAAATCAATTGGCCAACTAAAAATATATAGAAAAAATTAGCCGGGCATGGTGGTGCATGCCTGTAGTCCCAGCTACTTGGGAGGCTGAGGCAGCAGGATCGCTTGAACCCAGGAGTTTGAGGTTGCTGTGAGCTAGACTGATGCCACGGCACTCTAGACCGGGCAACAGACTGAGACTCTGTCAAAAAATAAAAGGAAATACACATCCATGCAAAACTTGTACATGAGTGTTCACAGCAGCACTGTTCATAATAACTAAAAAGTGAAAACACCCAAATGTCTATTAACTGATGAATAGATAAACAGAATGTGGTATGTCCATATGATTGAATATTATTTAGCCATAGAAAGTAGTGAAGTGCTGATGCATGCTACAGCATGGAGGTACCTTGGAAACAATATGCACAGTGAAGGAAGTCAGACAGAAAGGCCACAATTCCATTTGTAGGAAAGTTCCAAAACAGGCAAATCAATAGGGATGGAAAATAGAACAGTGGTGACCAGGGGCTGGGGAGTTGAGAAGTGACTGCTAATGAGGATGGGATTTAATTTTGAGGTTATAAAAATGTTCTGGAATTAGATAATGGTGAATGTTGCACAACTCTATGAATATACTAAAAATCCACTGAATTTTATATTTTAAAAGGGTGAATGTTAGGTATGTGAATTATATCTCAAATAAAGCTATTATTTTAAAAATTTGTGCAGTAATAATGATGTCTTAGTTGCTATGAGATGAGAGAAGGCATATAAGGCTTGTGGGAAGTGTGCACTGATACTCACTCCATAGGGCCTGCATCATTTTTTTCTTTTTTCCAATTCTATTGATATTAGACTGGTTGAGAGAATTACTTAGACCTTGCTCGATCTGTGCTTTTTTGTCATTCCTTTTGCATGGAAGATGCTTTCTGTGTTTGTGGAAGCAGCGAAGTGATATTACTGCTGTCCTCCCAGGCATATTTGAAATATTTAATTACTGAACTATGTGCCGTAAGCATGTGTAGACGGATGGGCCTTCGCTACTAAGAGCTGAAATAATGTGGTCTTTGTGTTGGGTCATGGTTTCCAGAAAGACCCTGCCAGGCTGGAATCGTTTCATGGCATTTCAGCCTAAAAGTTCTTGCAGGTTATAAACTTTTATCTCTGAAACCTGGATAGCTGGCTTCTCTCGACACAACTTCCTGAGCACGCATTCCAGCATGGCGGCAATCAGGTGGGGCCGCGTGTGCCTGTTCTCAACAGTCTTCCTCCCACACTGCTAGCTCAGCATGGCCCATGTCACACCTGTGTTATCAGTGCTCAGCCTCTGCAGGCATTTGGGTTGGATGGGGAAAAGCCCCCCTGAAATTGTTCATTCATTCATTCGTCACACCCATGATAAATGCTTATTTTACATGGTAAACTCTGTTAGGTATTGGGACAGTCCCTGTCCTCAGGGAAGAGAGTCTGGTAATGGAGAAGGGAATAGAGCCAGTTAATTGTAACACACGAGCGAGTGCAGAGCTGAAAGTACGGCCGGTATTGATGCATTGCAGACGTGGGGTGTCCAACCTAGCCTGAGGGGTTTGGAGGGTGAAGAGGTTTAGGACTCCTGGAGAAAGTATTTCTGGGTCCTTCCATATCTTCCCTTTAGAACAGGTGCTTCAGTTCTTGATCAGAGAAGAACATTTAATGAGTAACACCATATCTTTGGAGCACATCCACAATATCAAGAATTTAACAGAATTGGAAAAACTCAATAAGTGCTGTAATCCCAGCTACTAAGGAGGCTGAGGCGGGAGGATTGCTTGAGGCCAGTAGTTCAGGAACAGCCTGGGCAACATAGTGAGACCCCATCTCTAAATAAAATTTTTCAAAAGTAGCCGGGCATGGTGGCGTGCATCTGTAGTCCCAGCTACTCAGGAGGCTGAGGCAGGAGGATCGCTTGAGGCCAGGATTTCTGGGCTGCGGTGAGTTATAATCATACCACTACACTCCAGCCTGGGTGACCAGATCTGTCTCTTACTAAAAAAGAAAAGAAAAGATCCAGTAAGTATGAGGAAAGGGGAAATGAGGAGTGGGTGGAAAAGATTGGGAAGAAGAATAAGCAAGGGACGAAGGAGAAGGAAAACAGAAAAAAGAGGTACTTAGATAAATAAGAATCGTATTTGTCTTGTCTCAGACACTGCTGCTGATATTGTCATAGACTTCTAAGTATTTTGACTCCAAGGAAAATTTTGCTGAAGGAGCCTTCAGCAAAGCTTATAGGAAATGGATGAATCTCCCCATTTTTAAAATTTTGTTTCCTTCTGGGACTTTTCCATCCTTCCATTCTGCAATGATCATATTGGTCATGTTGATTACTGTCCTAGACAAGGTAGAGAACTTCCAATCTGACAGGTGTTTCCTGGGAATTCATTTTCTGCTGGACGAGGGTGGTGGGGGCCCTAGGTAGGGGGTCAGAAGGCCTGAAGGCAGCGTCCAAGCTCCAGCTCCCACTGTTTGCGTGGCTTGAGCAAGTCGTAACCTCTCCTCCTCAGCCTTCTTTTCTGTAACAGGGGAAATAAAAATAATGCCTGACTTGGTTAACCACGGGGCTCAAGATGGGATCGTGTGTGACACAGAGATTGAGAGGCTCTTAGAAGAAAAATATAGCTCAGAATCAAAAGTATCCAAAAATGGCTCAATTATGATATATTTAATTAAGCTTATCTTGAATTATTAAGGTGGTATTGGGCTTTTAAATTTTCTATTAACTGGACAATCAGCAAATTTTTACCATTAGGGAAAATTCCTGCCCTTTAGGAATGAAACTGGTTAGCTGGTTGCTTGCATCTCCTGAATCGAATATTTCTTTTGACATCACACTTTACACTTACCCAGGCTCTGGGTGTACCGCGTCTGTGATGGCTTTGGGGATGAGGGAGGGCGTATGGAGGAGGGATATGGAGGGAGTGTAAATATTTACCTTTTTTGGTGAGGAGGGTTTCATGAGAAGTAAGTTTTTCTGATTTCTTGCCTTCATTGGGAAGAACTGCAATTAACCCACTTGGTAAGACCCAGGAGAAGGCTTTGTTGGGAGAAGTCCCCAGCGCCCCAATCCATATCCCTGTCTAGTTTCCACCCAGCAGAAGGGTTCTAGATCTTTAGGTAGAGCTTTGCCCAGTAACCAGGAAGCAATACTCTGGCATATGCCACAAAACTGGAGTATTTTTGCAGAGTAGCGGAGCGTCTCTGTCCCAGCAGCAGATCAGCTGCCACTCAGGGTCTCCCCGAGATCAGACTCAGCGACTGTGGGACTTGATGGCACAACTTATCTTGAAAATGAATTTCACTAAATGCTTCCATAAGTGGGATTTCATTTTTAGGCGGAGCTCTTTGTTGTCTACACCAATGAGTCTTCCTTGCTGGATGAAAACAAGAGGCATTTGAGAAGGTGGTTCAGGCTTGGAAGTCTTGAGTTGGAAAATTCACTCTTGCCAACTCACTAGTCATGGTGCGGATGGGCCAGGCGGTGGTGACTAACTTTGTTGTTCCTTCCATCGCCAAATCCTTGAGCCTCCGAGAAACACACTTTGCTAGTTCTCAGGCAGCGAAGGTCCATTGGCGCCCAGGGCTGCCATCCTCTGGTCCCGCCAGTCACAGCCCTGTTCCGCAGCGAGAGAGGTCTAGACTCTCCAGGTGTGGCAGGGAAGCTGAGAACATTCCCTGAGGCTCAGAGCAGATGGAAGTGATCAGGAAAACTATGTCCTCAATATCTGATTTCCACCTGCAGAGAGATCCTGCCTGTGTCTTTAACTCGGTTTCGGTGGCCCCGTGCTTACCAAGGTGAGCTTGGCCTAACAAGCCCAGTAGGACTTGCGGTGAAAATAAATGAATCAGTGCTAATTATTTCCTGTTGGCTATGAGTCTAAGAGGCAAGACTTAGGAATGAAAACGAAACTTTTGGAACAAGAAGAAATGTCAGCGTTTTTAGACATTGCCAGAGAAATCTCCAAATTTTTGTCCACAGCCAAGCAGTAAAGCTGCCTTACCCTGCAGGCCTGTTTGTTTATGGGCCTGGTCCCTGCGCCCCTTCCCTGCAGGGGCCACAAGGCTGTTGGCCTGGGAGCTTCCGCAGCCCAGGAGATCCCTACACACGCTGCGATCCCATTCCCAACGCGTGTTTACCTTTGTCCCGGCTTCATTGTGAATCTGAGACTCAGGGGCCTCTGCTAATTGCACAGCAAGAGAAGAGGAAACAGGAACTAGAAGCTGAAGCAGGGAGAAAGCAGATGGGTGGCATTATGGTGAGACGTGGCCCTTCCCTCCCTCCGAGGCCTGTGGACGTTGCACGCGTTTCCACCACGGCCCCATTGCGGGTACTGGCGCCGACCATGTGCACTGAGGCCATATGGGGCCACAGGTCCCCTAAAGGTGTGAGAGAGAGACCTTGGTGGCTGGTGGATACCAGGGCTCCTTGGAGGTAAAGGGAGGCCATTGTCCCAACATGACCTTCAAAGAATATTAAACCCAGCTCAAGAGCTGGGCTCTCCTTGCTCACTTATCCTGAGCCAGAGAGACCCAGACAGGAGAGAGCGAGTGGAGGTGTCGTGTTTTTACAAACTGTGCTTTTCCAGTTTGATTAGTGACTGTAAATCACTTGCAAATCTCCTCTCCAGATGTCCAGCTGTCTGCTCATGTCGTTTGTTTTCTTCAAGGAATCCGTTAGGGATGTCTGTCCCCTTCCCGGGCGCCTTTCCTGGGGCGGCTGGGGGAGGCTGGCCGACCCGCGGCAGCACTGGTTCCCACGGGGGCTGGGGGAGCTTTCGGGCTGACACAGCGACGGGGCCCCAGCTTCTCCCGAGGGGGTTCGCACATGCTGGGTTCTCAGCTTCCCGGCTCGATGGAAAAATCCACCTCAGCTGCAGAGGTTTTTGTGTCCAGTTGCTTGCGAAGTCTTGCGGCAGGACAAGCACTGCACTGTTGTCTCTTGTACCTACAAGGCTCTAAAAATAGCGCCACTAACACCAGCCTTGCGTTTCCTCCGGGGACCTTGTGTCTGGGCCTTCCCTACCTCTCTCTCCAGCCGTCCCAACAGCCCAGAGCCTGCGAGGCTTTCATTATTATGTGTCCAAGCGGAAACATTGTTGTTGAAGGATTAAAAGGCAGCGGTCAGAAGTGTCCGCCTGGATTTCTGCTCTTGCCTTTTGACTGGGGAGGGAAGGAGCGGGGTGGCTTAGTCCTAAGGTGGGGACGCGAGGCTTCCACAGTGGGCTTCCTGTTCCGGGGCCCTGCGGAGGAGAGCTTGGCCCTGCACAGCCAAGGCCAGCGTGGGTGCAGCCCTTCCAACCACAGCTGGAGGCTTGGTTCATTTCCTCCCAAGCGTGAGAACAAAGAGAATCTTAACAATTCACGGAAGAAACTGTATAGGCAATTTTTTAACTCGATAAAGCGAGTATTTTAAATCTGTGCTTCTATTTTTAATTAGACACACGTGTCTCTGCATTCTCCAAGCAGCTAATTTCTGAGGATGTTTGGCAGTAGTGGATACTGGCACAGGGTTTGGAGTTGCTTAATCTGCACACCAGGAAAATACAGTTCATATGATAAGATCAACTTTGTCGGAGTGCATCAGTGCAGGGAGGGCAAAGAGAATGCACGTCCTGTGTAATGGAGAAACAACAACCAAGGGAAGAAGTAGATGATCTATAAATTCTCCTACACTTCTTTTTTAGAGGTGGGGTCAAGTGATCCCTCTGCCTCAGCCTCCTGAGCAGCTGGGGCTATAGGTATATGTAGCTGCGCCCAGTAATTCTCTTACACTATTTATAAATAATTTAGGAATAATAATAGACTTCTTATAACTTTTGGCTAACATCGTAGTCAAGATTTTTGTTTTACTTTAATTTGCTCCTACAGTATTTTGAGTGCAGAATAATGTGCCTTAGAACGAATTCCCAGTTGCAGGAATTGCTCTCTCCAGGCTTCATGTCACGAGGCCAGTGCTTTGACTCACCTGGTGCTCCTCGTGGCTGCCTGCTACCCTGGACGTCGGTAGCTGGTGGCCATGGGTCACAGTGGATGTGACTCGCTGACATGCTACACTTCTCAGTACAGCCACAGCTTGAGGGAGCCTGCGGCCCTCTTCCCCGCTGCTTTCTGGATCACTCTCCCACCTCCTCGAGCTGCCCAGGGCTTCTACGACACCATCCTTGTCTTAAGGTGCTCACCTGGTGTCCCTCAACACTGTCAGCTTCACACGTCACCTCTCTCGCTCCCCAGTCGTGGCATGTCCAGGTGGGCCTGTGGGTCTCCCTCCCTCCCAGACCTTGCTGTGCAGGGAGGAGCTGGCTCCTATCTGATTTCAAGAAGGAGACTTGAAAGCAGACCAAGTTGGCCATTGGTGTCTCCTCTGGTCTTCGAATAATGTTTTTAATAAAGCTAGCTTGAATTCAAATATCTGTTTTACAAAATAAGATTTTCAAATGTTAGTCACACACCTCTATCCCTCATTTTTCTATACGTGTGACTTAAGTTACACAGTTTCGAGTTACTTGGCGTTTTTATCCCTATCTTAAATGGAGTTCCACTATGTTTGCTTAATTTATTTTTTTCTCCTGAATGTTCCTGAGCATTCTCTCTCTTAAAGATTTTAATTTTTACTTTTGGAGCATCAGTGACCTCCAAAACCTCAAGTAAGAAGAACAAAAGCCATTATGGATTCGGCTTAACAAAACCCTATTTGCTGGCATTGCCACCTATGGAAGAAGTAACCACTCTTCACATCTCTTCACTTGCTCTTACCAAGGCCATTCTCCCAGGGGGCTGGCTGCTGTTGGTAATCACAGTAGCTTTCTCTCCCGAAAAGAATAGCTGAATCGCCAATAAGAATCTAAGCATTTCTACTCCATTTTAAGGGTCCCAGACTCCCCTGTCTTCTCATGACTCTCCCTTCCTTCCTTCCTTCCTTCCTTCCTTCCTTCCTTCCTTCCTTCCTTCCTTCCTTCCTTCCTTCCTTCCTTCCTTCCTTCCTTCCTTCCCTCCCTCCCTCCCTTCCTTCCTCCCTTCCCTCCCTCCCTCCCTCCCTCCCTCCCTCCCTCCCTCCCTCCCTCCCTCCCTCCCTTCCTTCCTTCCTTCCTTCCTTCCTTCCTTCCTTCCTTCCTTCCTTCCTTCCTTCCTTCCTTCCTTCCTTCCTTCCACAGTTTCTTTCATTTAATGCTAAACTTGTGCAAGTAAGTTGCAAACATCATGACACTTCACTCCTCCCTAAATATTTCAACATATGTCTCCTAAGAGCAAGACATTCTCCTGTATAACCACAATATCATCACTTTCAAGAAGTTTAACATTTGTACAATATTTTCTTACACAGAGATGAGATTCACATTTCCCCAGTAGTTTTAATAATCCCCTTTAATCCAGGATCACATGGAAGATCACACATATTTAGTCGTCATGACTCTGATCTTATTTAATCTAGGTTGGTTCCCTCAATATTTTTTGTCTTTCATGTTATTGACATTTTTGAATAGTCAAAAATGATTTGTTTTATGATTTGTCCAATAATTTAGATTTATCTGATTCTTTTCTCCTGATTCAAGTTAAACATTTTTGGCAAGAATATTACATAGTTAATATTGTGTCTTCTCTGTGTATCACATCAGAAAATACTTGATGTCAGTTCGTCTCATAACTGATGACTGGAGATATTAAGTTTGATCACTCAGTTAAGGTGGTATCCATCAGACTTCTCTAATGCCAAGCTGTCCTTATTCATTTGCAATTAATAAGTAGTCTGTAGGTGATACCATAAGACTATGAATATCCTGTTTACCAAGAACCTTTTTCTCAATAATTTAACATCCATTGATAAATTTGTCTGAATCAATTATTGTATTGGTGATTATAAAATAGTGATTTTTATAATCCTATCATTCATTATACATTTATTAGTTGTCATTCTTCTGTAAAGACCTATCTGTTTGAATTTTATTCTATGTGGTTTTATAAAATCAGGAATAGATGTTGAATTTTGTTAAAGACCTTTTATACGTTTACAGAGATCAACATGATTTTTCTCAGGTCTATTAATATTGTAAATGATATTAATGAATTATATTGAACAACCTTAGGCCATGCTATATTTTCTTAATAGGATGTTAGATTTTGTTTGTTAATACCTTATTTAGGAGTTTTGCAGCATATTCATTAAAAAATATTGGTCTGTAGTTTTTTGTGTATGTGTGTGCACCAATATCTTCATCAGATGTAGAATCAATATTATACTTGCATTATTAGGAGAACTTGGAATTTTCTTTTTGTCTACATTCTAGAGAACAAACTATATAGCTCTGGAAATACCTAGTATAATATTTGGTAGAATTTCCCTATGAAACCATCTGGGTCTAGCGTTTTCTTTTTTTCTCTTTATTTCTTTCATAGAAATTATTCATTTAAGCTTTATATCTCTACTAGAGTCAATTTTGCTAACACACATTTTTCTAGAAAATCTTTCATTACATCTAGTCTTCAAATTTATCATTGAATTGTACAAAGTAGATGCTTATGAGTTTTTAAAAGTTTTCTTTCAGATCAATCATATTACTGACTACCCTTGTCATTTCTTATTTTTTATATTTGAGTTATCTTGAGTAAGTGAACTAGTGCTTGTCTTTTGTTGAGTTTTTTCCTCAAAGAAGCAGCATTTTAGTTTGTTTAGAGTTCTACTATCTTTCTGTTTTATGCCTCATGACTTTCTACCTTTATATTTATTTTGTTTATTTCTTTATATTTGTTTGCTTTGTTGCACTTTTTCTAGCTTTCTGAGTAGGAATTTACCTCATTTACTTTTATTGATCTAAGTATATAAAACTGAATTTTTCTCTGATCATTGCTTTGTATTCCAAAATTATGACATGTCGTGTTTTCATTATTAATTTTTAGAAGTCCTGAAATTGGTTTATATTTCTTCTTTCTTTCAATAGTTGTATTTAAATAAAACAACTTTATAAGATAATTTGCAATCGAATTTTTTGGGTTTTATTTTATTATTAATTTCTAGTTTTATTGCATTGTGATCAGAGAATGTTGTTTATATTATCTCAATATTATTGAAGCTTTTCTGTAATGTAATTGTTAGTCAATGTTAGTAAATGTTCCATATATGCTTGAAAAGAATGTATAGTCTCTATTATTGTGTTGTATAGATCTTCCATATGTTTACTTTCCTCTCCACTTATGCTGTCCTCAACTGAAAGTGATATGTTAATATATTTTATTATTTTGTTGTTGTTTTCTTTGCAATTCCTGTACTTTCTACTATCTTACGGATCAGCAAACTACAGCTTGCAGACCAGCTGCCTGTTTTTATAAATAAAGTTTTATTGGGACACAGCAATGTTAATTTGTTTACATATTGTTTATAGCTGCTTTATCACTACAATGGCAGAGTTAAGTAGTTGCAAAAGAGTATATGGCCTGCAAACCTAAAATATTTACTATCTGTCCCTTAAAGAAAAAGTTTGCCAACCCTTGTACTATATCAAAGTGCACAGATATTCACATTTAGTATATCTTTGATGTGAATTGCATCCTTAGTATTATTTAATATAAAGTCATATTCTTTGTCATGCTTAATATTTTTAGCCTGAATTCTACTTTGTTTGGTGTCAGGATTACAACTCCTACTTCCTTTCCTTTTTTTCTTTTTAATTTGGTACACCTCTTCATTTTTGGGTGTTCCAAATAACACTGTTTTACATGTGTATCTAATATACAGCATAGAGTTAGAGTTTGCTTTCTGACACAGTTTGAAAATATTTTGTTTTAATAATTGAATTAGGTGGCTCTGTTTATTAAACTTTCAAGGTAGAACAGAAACAAGTTTTTTATACATTATTTGAAGGCTTTTGAATATTCTTAATTTTGTTTAAGTGATGGTAAAGTTAATCCAATATAGATAGGTGAAGATACCTTAGATTTCAAGATTTATATTGGGAATTATTATTGTGGTTTCACAATGATTAAAGCACAGCACTGACTAGATATTTTATTGTGATCTGAAAATTGATTTGAAATGAAAATGAAAATGAATTATTGCTTAAATTGAGGGTAATTGTTAGTGAAGTTAAAAGGTACAGTATTATAATAATAGTAGTAAATGCCATTATAGAACAAATTTCTATTCTTCTAGTTCCTCTGTATGTAATAACTTGTGCATATATAATATATAATATATTTATATTTTAAATGAGTATATAAATATATAATTAATGTATATTATACATTTCTCAAATCCAAGCATATGGTCTATATATCTATATATCAAGCAAAATTTAGCAATGAAGTTTGAACACTATAAAAGGTTCCAACACTCCTTTGGAGTGCCTTATAATGGAATTTGGCCTAATTTAAATGGCACAGAAAAACTCTTGTGAGGCTACTTTGCAATCTAGTAATGTTCTCTATAGCTATGTTTTGACCAAATATATTATATGCCAAGGTCAATTTACATCCTGGATAACTAAAGATTAAAACAAATAGAAAATTCCCAAGAAGATTGATTAATTGACTCTTGGTTAATTCATTTTATGCTGATATGGTTTTAGTGTTTTCATGTATTTATTTATTAATACAAGCATTTATGGACTCTACAATTTACTGAGCCCTGTGTAAGGGTCTAATGGCACAAAGATGATTTTAAGCAGTATCTCTTACTTCAGAAACTCATTGTCTAGTTTGGACCATGAGGGAATTCTTTTCATATATACATTTTTTTTTCCAGAACTTGCCATTCTCTTTTAAGTTAGTCTGGGACTTTTGGATTTCCCTCTCTGTTTATGTGACATAACTAAAGTGTATTGTTCTTGCTCTCATGCAGGGCAGCCACCGATCACAATGTGGATAATACAACAGAAATACTCAGGGAGTGGTTGAAAAATGTACAGAAACTCTATCACTATGTGGAGTGGAGGCCCATGGATAAGCCAGAGTGAGTAGCAAAAATATATTTTGTAAACCCATTATTTACTCATTATTATTATTATTTATTTCTTCCTTAACAAGCTCTCCAGCCATGTGGGCTTTTAATCTTGGAGACACATGTGACTTTTCATTGTCTTTTATCTCTGTACCTGAGTTCCAGACACCTGCTATTTCTTCCTTTAACAGATCTTCATAGTTCCTTCTTTCTCTTTACTCCTACAGCTGCCAGCCGAGTTCAGGTTTTAAGTTCATAAATAAATTTCCACAATAATATGTATTTTTAAATATTGATCTTATTTATTCATATTTTAAGTATAAAAATTTTATACTTGAGGGAGCATAGTGAAAAGTTTGTGCACTTTATACATATACCTTTCTTTTTCACTTATATCTTGGCAATCATTCCATAGCAATAGTTAAGGAGCTTCATTCTTTTTAACTGCATAGTATCCAATGTATGGATGTACCATAATTATTTAATCTGTCCCCTAGTAATGGACATTTAGGTTACTCCCAATCTTAACCATAGCAGTTTCTTAGTTGCTTTTATCTCCAACTCATCCTACACACCATACTGTCAAGTCAGTCTACCTAAAATACAAATGAGGTAGTTTCATTTCTTTATTAAAAGGACTCCAGTTGCTCTTCAGTACCTATAGAACAAAGTTCAAATACTTGAGACTGATATTTAAAAGATTCCACAAACTTAGCATTCATATCTCCTGCTTTTTCCCCAAAGAAAATGTGCTTTATGCATTTATTTCCAGACCCCAAGCTGTCGCTCGTGCAGGTCCTGAAAGATCATTTCCTTCTTTGTAAATAACTTTCATCCTAAATTGTACCTACTACAGAAAGCTATTTTTAATCATTCCAGTTATAAAGATCTATTTTTCTCTCAACAATTATATTCCTTATTTTCTACATCATCCTTTTTGCACAATGGTACACTTAACCAACGTTGTTAATTAACTATGCAATTTATGTATTTTTTCTAAACACATTGTAGGTTCTCTGGCAGGGGTTAGAGTATACAAATATTTTTATTTCCCCCCAGTGCTGCACTCTTGGCAGACACTATATTAATACTTGTTAGATGAATAAATGAGTAAAAATAAGAATAAATGTATTCAAAACTTGCTATTGTAAATGTTCCCACAGCTATTACAATTCTACCTTTAGGAATTGTAGGTAATGAATGAATGAGTTGCCTAAATTTCTGCACAGGTTAAGTCATGTATTGAAAGCCAAAGTTGTATTATAATAATAATAGCAAATGCCATTATAGAACAAATTTCTGTTTTTCTAGTACCTCTCTATGTAATAATTTGTGTATATATAATACATAATATATTTATATTTTAAATGAGTATATAAATATAATATATAATTAATGTATATTATATATTTCTCAAATCCAAACATATGGTCTATATATCAAGCAAAATTTAGCAATGAAGTTTGAACACTATAAAAGGTTCCAACACTCCTTTGGAGTGCCTTATAATGGAATTTGGCCTAATTTAAATGGCACAGAAAAACTCTTGTGAGCCTACTTTGCAACCTAGTAATGTTCTCTATAGCCACGTTTTGACTACATATATTATATGCCAAGGCCAGTGTGGAAAATATTAGGGCCAGCATTGTTTTTGTGATTTTTCATTCACGGATGTGGACGTGCTGCCAGTGCAGCTGCAAGAACTTGAAGTGGTCGCCAGTTTGGGGCTACCGTGACATCATCAGTGTCCACACCAGCTGGGAGTTTTCAGAATGGTTTCAGAGAACATGCCAGCCCACATGCCTGCGTGGCCATGTAAGAGTCTTGGCCTGGCTGTTCTGTGAATGTTGTTAGAGATTCCCATGATCCTATATGCCTGCTCCATGACCTTGCTTTACCTGGGATAGAGCCATGTGTTAGGCGGTATGGAGTCGTTTCCTGAGATGGCACTAAGTAAATTGAAGCTTCGTTTTACCTAGGAAATTCATACTTTGACACCTCAACCTTCCCAAATTTATTTAATATAAATATTAAATATTTACATGTAAAATAATGTCTGGACATATAAAAAAGTGTCTGGAAACATGAGCTTTCAGGCTAGACTACCTGGATTTAAATCTTGATTGTCCCTTTCATTAACTGTGTAACATTGAGCAAATGACTTAACTGCTCTACATCAATATCCACATCTGTGAAATGGGACGAACAGTAGAAATTACCTCATAGGGCTCTTGTTAGAACCCACTGAATTATTTAATATAAAGATTCTTGTGTGCAGTAAACAGCAAGTTACATACTCTCTCATTGCTTCAGTTTCCTTATCTGTAATATAATGATGGGATGATCATACTATTAACAATATTAATAGCATCTACTTCCTAGGGTTGATGGAGGATTAAACTAATTAATATATATAAATATTTAGGGCAAATCTTGGTATGTGTAGGCACCCAATAATTATAAGTTTTTATTATTATTCTTTTAGATCTTATCCTGATGAAATTGGACCAAAGCACTGGCCGAGCTCCCGGTTTGCCCATGTGATGAAGCTACGACAGGCAGCCCTTCGAACTGCGAGGGAAAAATGGTCGGACTACATTCTGGTAAAAACAGATGTTTGATGTCTTAATAACTGTGATCTAGAATGTGCCCAAATCAGTTGTCTGAAAACCAGGGCCATAGGAGTAATCAAAACAACCCCTTGCTTAAGTACTGCCTCTCCTACTTTTTATAAAGGCTCAAGGGGAAATTTTGATAATTTAATACTGAGATACCTGGATTTGATCTCAGACCCACTTCCAACATTCATTTTCAGTGACTCAAAAAGCTCCTGAATTATCCGGTCTGTGGTATATAACAGGTGTAAGAAACTGAATCTTTTTAGCTCATGAGAAATTCTGTAGGTAAAGGAATATAAATTGTCCTAATAACTTTTTTGGAAAAATTTTGGGGATATAAGAAAATAATTATATAAAAAGAAGATTCAGGTGAACAGTTCTGAACCTGTCCCCTTTTGCTCCTGAGTGTTTTGAGGAATGGAGTCTCTTTTTTGGCTTCCTGATTGCTTCCGGTTGTGTGGGGCTTTCATGGAGAACTTTTCTCCATGAAGAGGTTCCATCACTTTCCTTAGAACTTTGTGATCCAGAAAAACAGCGGGACTTGATGATTGGGCATCGGTGTTATTCTCCCTCCTTGTCCTCCATAACGTCTCTCAGCTGGAGAGGAGGACGGCTTTCTCCTCAGCAAGGAGCTGTGTCCCCCTTTCTCTTTTGAAGATTTTCCTTCACAAGTTTGTGGGAATCAAGTTTTTCACCTCTGGTCCCCCAAATCCATTTGATTCTTTTGACAGTCATTTTCCAATATGACACGGTAAATAACACCGATCTGAGGCAAAGCCAATATCATTTCACTACATTGATGGGCATCTGCTGCCACTAGACTCTGATTGCTGAAGAGAATATTTTTGACCTATGTCCATTCCCAGCCCCTCAACCACAACAACAATCAGCCCAATAATTTATCACACACACTTGCAACACAAATAATTCCATAGACATTTTCAAATTGTACTGTGACAATATTTAACATTGCGTAGCTGTTTAAATTTCATCAAATTGTACAAATGCTGAACCACAAAATTTTTGGTGAACAGATTGACTATTATAAGAATAAACACTTCTGATTTTTTTTACTGTGATAAAACATACATAACATAACATCTATCAATTTAGCCATTTTTAAGCGTACAGTTCAGTGTGATTATTTCTTTTATATGCTAGCATCTGTTGTTACACTGTCTTTGTCAATGAATCAATGTCAACATGGATTTTCGCTAAGAACAGAAAGCAGCTTCGCTGGTTAGCATGGGACGATACAGTGTACTTTAAACAAAAATTCTACATATAACATTAGGATAGCAATGGATCTGTTTTGGGCCATTCTGGCATTGATATAGAAAACCTAAATAGGTCTGCCCATCTGTACCTGGAGTGGACACTAAGTGTTTTTGAATGAATTTTTAAGGACTTGGAGCTATTAATATCTGTGCTTAATCCACTAACCAAGGTGCAGGTTGAGTCCTGGTTGAGTCTGTGCCTAGCTTGGCCACACGGATGTATCATGTGGTGCTTTATGCAGAGAGTTGGGCCTAATGTCTTTTGACTGAATGCAAGCCAACCAGCTGCAACGCTTTCAATAAGGAGGACACAGATAACTATTTTCTGTATGTCAGGAGCAAGTTTCTGTGATCCTTCAGAAGTACTGAGTTATTACTGAACCCATTGCCAAAATATGCCTTTTCAGCTGACATTATCCTTTTCTTTTCCTAGTTCATAGATGTCGACAATTTCCTGACCAATCCACAGACCCTCAGTCTAATGATTGCAGAGAACAAAACCATCGTGGCCCCCATGCTGGAGTCTCGGGGCCTGTACTCCAATTTCTGGTGCGGAATCACACCTCAGGCAAGTCATTGGGTTAATGGATAAAGGCTGTACGTTTTAACAGGGCAGCCCCTGGGTCAGCTGTCGCCCCGTTTACCTTTTTCTCATCCCCACCCCCCGAAACATGCACGATGCATGTCATTGTGTCACTAGAGCAGACACTTTCCGGAACGGCAGTAAATCCGGGTCCAATGCTACAGCTCGTTCGGGCTCTTCTGTATTAATTAACCATGCAGAAAATATTCTCAAGAGCTTAGCCTTAGAAACCTCAAATTAACCAATAAAACATGCTGGAATTTGTATTCCCCACCCCACCCCCTGCTTGATTCAGGGATTTTTTTAAAATAAAAATTAATTTTTTCTGTAATTATAAAACTAATATGAGAACAGTATAGAAAAATTTAGAAATGGAAAAAATGAAAAAATAAATAAATAAAAAATAAAAATAGTTAATCCCCACCATTGTAACACCATGCATAGACAGAATCTTGCACATTTTTAATAACTACATTGTCATTAGGTGGCTATACTGCAATTTGCTTAACCTTTCCCTTCATTTGAACTTTTAAGTTGTTTACAAATTTAACTATTATAATTACCATCATGATTAATGTAAATTTTTCTGTATCATCTAATATTATTTCCTTAGGTTAAGTGGAATTACTGAATAAAAGAGTATAACTATTTTGATGACCTTTGATATATGTTGCCAAATTTATTTCCAAAGAGTTCTAATAATTAAAACTGCCATGGTACCTTGTTTTTACAAAATTCAAATTAAAAACAGATTTTGAATTTCCATCATTTCTCTTTTCCATAGTAAAAATTTTCAAAGTCTAGAGGTTTGTTACAGTGAATACTTATGGCTGGTTATATGTTTTATTCTTTACTTAATGAATTAGAGAGATTAATTAAACCAATCAATGAATATGTATCAATGTAGGATAAAGATGTGCTAAGCTAAAAAAGGTATGTTCAATGTGTCCTTATGGATGAAATGCTAAAGTTTGAGTCTCTCTTTTATATGTGATTTGATTTAGGATAAGGAATGAGGCCAGTGGTGTGCTGATAAATGTTTTGGGGTTTTTTTGAGACAGAGTCTCACTCTGTTGCCCCAGCTAGAGTGCCATGGCGTCAGTCTAGCTCACAGCAACCTCAAACTCCTAGGCTCAAGTGATCCTTCTGCCTCAGCCTCCCCAGTAGCTGGGACTACAGGTGCACGCCACCATGCCCAGCTAATTGTTTCTATATATTTTTAGTTGGCCAATTAATTTCTTTCTATTTTTAGTAGAGACAGGGTCTCGCTCTTGCTCAGGCTGGTTTCGAACTCCTGACCTTGAATGATCCTCCCGCCTCGGCCTCCCAGAGTGCTAGGATTATAGGCTTATCCTGGTCACTGCAGCCTCCAAGTCTCTATTATCTTCTTATTTGCTTTGGTTATTAAAAAGCAAATGGGGCAGGCACAGTGGCTCACACCTGTAATTCTAGCTCTCTGGCAGGCCAAGGCAGGATAATCACTTGAGGTCAAGAGTTTGAGAACAACCTGAACAAAAGGGAGACCCCGTCTCTACAAAAACTAGAAAAATTAGCCGGGCATGGTGGCGCACGCCTGTAGTCCCAGCTACTTGGGAGGCCGAGGCAGGAGGATTACTTGAGCCTGGAAGTTTGAGGTTGCAATGAGCTATGATGAGCAAAACTCTGTCTCAGGGAGAAAAAAGGCAAATAGGAGAAATTTGCTCACTTATTTTGCACAGTAAAACTAAATTCTGAGCAACTTGGGCAATTTTAATTTTCCTCCATCTGTTTTTGGCTTTCTACCATCCCAGTTAGGCTTCCACTAGGGTGGAACAGAACTGGCCGATGACTTCATAAGCTCAAGGCAAGCTTTAAACACATCCAAACAAAATGACCTTGGTGTTGTCTGGCCAACGAACAGGAATCATTACCAACAAAATTCAGTTATGTGGAAAAAGAGAGGCACCCATTGCCTCTGCCTCTCTGTGGGAGACGAGTTAATTCTCTTTCTCTCTCTCTTTTTTTCTCTGCTTCCTTCCTTCTCACCTCCCCCCTCAGGACATTCAGTGATTCATCATCATCATGAATTTTCCAAGCTTCTCATTCTGAGCATATTGCTCCTAAGTAGTCTAGAACTTTCTATTTGACATGAGTCCTTAGGCAGCCCTTTGAAAGTGATCCCTATATCTCTTGAAGACTGCTCATAAGCTGAAGTGTTAGGAGAACCCATAAAGCATCTTAAACAATCTTTAAGTTAAAGGCTAATAAAAATAATAATATTTCATATAATAAATTACAGTTCCCAAAATATCTTCATTGACCTTATCACTTGTGATTTGTTCTGTCGTCCCGTGAGATAGACGTAGCAGCTCTTATTCCATCTTTTGGGAGAAGAAACTCAGGCTCCAAGAGGTTAAGTGTGGGCTAAGATCAAACAGCTGGAAGGTGGTTAAGGTGACTCTAAGATTCACATCTTCTCAGTCTTAATCTGTGATTTTTCTACCTTATCATGTGGTCAGTGTTAGGGTTAGCTCAGCTAGAACACTCTTCCAGACCCAGAAGGGAATGTCAGAGTAGGAGACGAGGCTGCAGTGCCTGATGTTTGGGTCACACAACAGGAAATGTGACCGTAAGTTAATGCCACTGACTGATAAGCACCTAAGCACCTCTGCATGCAGTGGACTTGCGCTCTTTCTAGTGTTGGTCTCAAGAAACTTTACACTCATTCCAGAGAGACTGCCATCCCCTGGGACATTTTTCAAAATGCCTTTCAAAGCTTCCACGAGTTATGTTTTGTTGTGATACATCTTCACCTTTTCTAGAATGGATTCGAGCTTTAGACATACTCAAGTTATAAGCGATGCCACTGGAGTGTAAGGTTCTCTGCTGGGCTCTGCAATCCATGAGGACTCTGACTCGGGCTGTCTTATTTACTGATAAGTCTCCGGCATTTAACAAAGCACCCGAATAATAGTAGGGACTCAGCAGGTTCTTGTCAAATGAACAGTTGAGTGTGGAGGGAAAACAAGCTGGGCGATGACAAAGTTGTTTAAAACCACAAAGTAAGGGAACGGGTTGTCCTGTGTGTTTGTGCAGAAGGAAATTGCAAAAGGTGAATTCCCCAAAAGTGTGGAGCAGCTGCAACTCCACCAGAATATTGAATAAGTAACTGCATTGAAAGAAGACCCTCACTTGTATGTCTAAGTAATGCATGTTTCATTAAAAATATTAGCTATAGCGTAATGTCATTTTGATACTAACCAACGATTGTTAATGCTCTCTTAGTCCCAGACACTATCCTAAGCACTTTTCTGGTCTTACTTTACTTGATGTTTACAGACAACTCCATGGACTAGGTAGTGCCATCATCCTTGATTTAGAGATGAGGAAATAGGCACAGCAAGGTTGAGTCCCCTGACCAATACCCTGCAGACATAAGTGGCTGAGGCGGCATCTGAACTCAGGGAGTCTGACATCAGAACCTGCACTCTTAACTGCTCTGCCATCTCTGCATACTTACACTTCATATTCAATCATAAGTCAACATAGAATACACTTTTATGAAATTGTTATATTAAAGGACATGCTGAAATCAAAATTTTTTATTTCCGATAACATGACTGTTTTAGCATTGTTTTATATGTAGATAGCATTTCTTGAGCTTCCTTGGAGATTCTTAAGCCAGATAAGAAGAGTGAAGGTGAGTTTGTTTGGGGGCTTCCATTTATTTTATTTATTTATTTATAGACAGAGTTTTGCTTTGTTGCCCAGGCTAGAGTGAGTGCCATGGCATCAGCCTAGCTCACAGCAACCTCAATCTCCTGGGCTCAAGCAAACCTACTCCCTCAGCCTCCCAAGTAGCTGGGACTACAGGCATGCGCCACCATGCCCGGCTAATTTTTTCTATATATATTAGTTGCCCAATTAATTTCTTTGTATTTTTAGTAGAGACGAGGTCTTGCTCTTGCTCAGGCTGGTTTCGAACTCCTGACCTGGAGCAATCCGCCCACCTTGGCCTCCCAGAGTGCGAGTGCTAGGATTACAGGTGTGAGCCACTGCGCCCGGCCAGGGGCTTCCATTTAACTGGTGAAAACTTGGAATCCACCTGGCAGAGGACTGGGAAGGCGGAAGCTTCAGCTCAGAGAACACAGCCCACCTGCTTGCTGTTTTCCAGGGCTTCTATAAGCGGACCCCAGACTACCCTCAGATTAGAGAATGGAAGAAGCTGGGCTGCTTCCCCGTCCCCATGGTCCACTCCACCTTCCTAATCGACCTCAGGAAGGAAGCTTCCGACAAGCTGACGTTCTACCCTCCGCACCAGGACTACGCCTGGACCTTTGATGACATCATCGTCTTTGCCTTCTCCAGCAGGCAAGCAGGTACCATTTGGGGTCGGTTGTATTGCTACCATGGAAACAGGCGAATGACTAGTTCCTTTGTTTTGTGCATCTTATTTTTAAAAAAACCCTCCCATTTCAGTAAAAAACACTTCCTTTTCAGGTAGTGTTAAAGGCAGTTCATTATCTGCAGTAATCATACTAACACCGTCTATGTTGCTGTTCCTGACCAAAAGCCAGGACTAGCCCCTGCCCAGGAGCCCACTCTCTTTTGGGGGGCAGACTTATTTGGGGGGACAGTGGTAGTGGTGTCGGGAGTCATGGGAAGTTGACTGGTTCTCTGTGCTGCTACTACATTGCTGTCGTTGATTACAGGAGTCCCTTTATTAATTAGGAAATGGTCACGGAGGCCCAAAACAACATGGGCAAAGACCCCAGGCTTAGAAAGTGAAAGCTTATTTCTTTTCAAAAAATTCTGAGCTGCTACGGTGGCATGTTCTACAGAATTGTCAGAGTCCCAGGCTCCTTCCATATCTCTGCTCCACCCTCCTGGAGGTGTTGCTCCTAATTGTAGAATCCAGCAAGTCTCACCGCCATGGATGCACTCCAGCCACCAAGACAGAAACAGTGGGGGGAGAGGGACACTCTGTGTTCCTGTCAGGGGACAATCAAGAAGACGAACACAGCACTTCCCTACGTGTCCCGCCAGCCAGAGCTTAGTCACAGAACAAGACCCAGCTGTGAGGCGTGTCGTCTTTATGTGGGCACGGCCCCAATTTTCTCACTCTAGAAGGAAAGAACAGACATTGGGAGTCCTTAGTCCGTGTGGGAGGAGAGGAAAGCCAGACTGAACCATGGGGAAAGCATTTCCAGTGGGGCCTGTAGGCCTTTTGCAAAAGACAGTTCTATAGGAAGGAAAGTTGTTTGTCTCATTTCACCCCACCCCTGCTACCAGGGGGCACAGAATTCACAAAAGCAGTGTAACAGGAAGACACGTGGCATTACTAAAGCAAAGTTTTATTAGGATAATTTAGACCTTCCAGATGGAAATCAGATCCCGTTATCAATGTGCCAGAAACGTGCAACTTAACCACCAGCAACGATAGGTCATGAGTCGGGAAGACGGTGAATAAGCTCTCTGTGCCCACGTGCCTTAGGGCAGGTAACAGACCATGCAGGGACCCCGGGCAGCTGAGGGAGGTGCTGGCGGGTGAGAGTGTTATCACAAGTTCAACTTCCACTCACACGTCAGACTGTCCTTAAAGCCATGGGTGTCTCACTCCTCAGTGTAGATTTGGTGGAATGAGAATATTTGACAGAAATGTATAAGGTTGGTTTTTCCCCCCTGGCTGCTAGAGCAATTTAGATCCTTTGGCCAAATGTGGGCAGCTTTTAGGCCTTGTGTCAGGCAAAAGCAATCCTCGGGTGGATTGAAAGTTTTCATGAAGGTTCTTGTGTCAATGTTAATGGAAACTGCTGCTCTCAGCGTGGTCCGTGATTTGCTCTGACTTCTCCAGGATGGGAGGCAGAGTCTGGGCCTTCTCACTCCTTCAAGTTGTGCCAGTGCCTTTGCTTCGGAGCTTGCAGTAAGGATATTCCAAGAAAGCGGGCTGTTAACAATTACAATAATGGTCACTGCCTGACAGAGTCCTTTTGTATAGACATTGCACAAGGTATTATTGTGACCCCATGCACTAAATTATTATGATACATTTTTGAAACCAATAATACCTGGATGTTTGGGCTGGAAGCGTGGCCCAGGTGGGGCAGGAATTTGTCAGCTCTGCCCTGTGCGTGGCCTGCTCACCGGGACTTTGTGCATTATCGCTCCGACTTCCCGGAGGCCTTTTCGGAGCATTGAGAGCAGGCACGGACGCCCACAGCTGTTTGGTGGCTCGGGGAGGGAGAGGAGAGGTAGAAAAAGGAGGAGAGAGGATCAATCCGCAAGGCTTCACTTTGGTGCCTAGAATCGTGTTAGACTCTGCGTTAGTTGGGAGTTAAGGCTTTTGCGTGTGAAAACATAACCAATAGTCGTGAAAGCTGAGGGCGGATCAGGGGCACAGACTGTGGACAGGGTTGGGAGTCGAGGCAACAAAGATCACTGTCATTTTGGAGGAATGAAAGATATTTCCCAACAATGGCAGTTCTAAAGTAGCATTTTAGTTATCTGTAAGTATTTTGGGGAGAAACACGGATGAGCCCGGAGTCACGTGTGCAGCCCGTGGTGTGTCCCGAGTCCCTCCCTTTGTCCCGTCCAAAACGGGGCAGGTCCCCGCTCCCTGGGAGGGTCCCGACGAAGGCCGACCTGTGTTCTTTTCTTCTCACTCCTCTGAAGCTCCGTAGCTGTGTGTCATCCGTTGGAGCATAATTTTTTAAAAGTCCAAAAGGAAATAAAGGGTGTGCATGTCCCAGGCAGGGCCGTCTGACCGCAGCCCGCAGTCCTGCATCTTGCACCCCAGACTCTCGCCGCGGCCCCCGGGGGCGAGGAGTGAGAGGAGGAGCCAAGTGTGCTGGTGAGCTGGGCCCGGCTGTCTGTCCCGCCCGAGGAGAGAGCCACGGCCCCAGGCGAGTCCCTGTGGCTATGATGAGGCCAGGCCGGGGGTTCACCTCCCACTGTGGCCAGGGACTTGGGTCCTGTGTCACGGCCACAGGAACCGTCCCTGGCGCCAGCCAGTCATCTTCTAGATGTCAAAAAGACAAGGGGGTGAGAAGAGGTGAGTGCTGTGGGTGACAGGCAGGCGACCTGCCTCCTGGACGTTGCTGGTAGTGATCAAAATCGCTCTTCCTGGCAGGGCGCGGTGGCTCACTCCTGTAATCCTAGCACTCTAGGAGGCCGAGGAGGGCGGATTGCTCGAGGTCAGGAGTTCGAAACCAGCCTGAGCAAGAGCAAGACCCCGTCTCTACTATAAATAAAAAGAAATTAATTGGCCAACTAATAATATATATAGAAAAAATTAGCCGGGCATGGTGGCACTTGCCTATAGTCCCAGCTACTTGGGAGGCTGAGGCAGGAGGATTGCTTAAGCCCAGGAGTTTGAGGTTGCTGTGAGCTAGGCTGATGCCATGGCACTCACTCTAGCCTGGGCAACAAAGCGAGACTCTGTTTCAAAAAAAAAAAAAAAATCGCCCTTCCTGTGTCAGTCACAGCCTCTCTAAGTCTGACTTTTCGTCACCAAGGATACAGACAGTTATACCATCTGCATTGTTAAGGGACTATGTGAGGTAATATTTGAAATCTTTATAAGACAAACAAAGTCCTTCAAAGGACAGTATAATTCACCTTTCTTTTTCAAAAAGAAAATTGTTTTCTCCAGTAGCAGCTTTCCCTGAGAGTGCCAGATGCCTTCCTAGATTTTATCTAATTATTAACACATTCCTTTTTAATTTTGTTTTATTTGTATCAACTCGTCCATGCACATAGTTGAAATGTTCTGATAGTTCCCCAAGGTTAAAAATTGAGCAGCCCCTGCACATCTCCCCTGCATCATTTCTCTCTTCCAGAAGATGACCACTTTTACTTTTTAAATGATGATATTTACATCCCTGTTTCTAACGGATGATATTTACATCCTTGTTTCTAACTAACATGCTGTATTTTCCTTCTTGATCCTCTGGCTTCTCTCTTTCTAGGAGTTATCTATGACTGCCATCCAGAAGGCAAGGAGTTAGCCCTCTCTCCACCTTCTGCCGCTGCATGCAATAACATCCTTCTCATCACCCCACCCTCTCAGGGTAGTTTAAGATAGATCCAGGGCCAGGGGAACCTAATCCCAAACTCAGCCAATACAGACTATGGCTAGTTTTCCTTTGTCTAACTTAATAATTGCCCTTTTTTTGCTTCTTTTTTTTTATTACTAATACAATCCAAAACTAATCACTAATTTTTGCAAGCTCCTCTCAAGATGTTCAGTTCATTGAACTGTCCTTTTTTCCATATTTGTGAAGATGTCCCTCTTGGGGCCTTCTGACATACTCTATTCTGAGTGATATTGCAGCTCTCAACCTGGGACTCACTTCTCTTATGCGTTGACTCTCCTGTTTGTGTCCCAAGTCTTTCTCGTTGGTTGTAATTTTCTCCTTTTCCTCCTCCTCCTCCTTTTTCTCCTCCTCCTTCTTCCACATCACCCAGTAACTTTCAGAGAAAGTGTGATGGGAATTAAATATTTTATTGCATGTCTGAAATGCCTTCTTTGTACCTTCACACTTGATGGATAGCTTGGCTAGGTATCATACCTCCTTTATATGGAAGCTTTGGAAAGTTAAATGGTAAAATATTTTTGCCTAATTAAGGTAGAGATACACCTTAATATTAAATCTTTTTCCTTCCACTTCTTGAATTCATCATGACTTTGCAAGAAGGTGCATTTTTATTTGAAGTTTCCCAGAAGCATCGTGTGGGTAGACAGCAGAGCTAGTGAGCTCAGTTGCTGAAGGCATGAGAGCCAGTGCTTAGTGGACCAGCCTTGATTCAAGCCAGATTCAGTAAAAATGGGGGATGAAGGCTCTTTTCTTTACCCATTCTTCCCTGTTAATACCATGAGACAGCTTCACCTGGCTTGGCAGGTGATGCAGCTGACAGGAGGAAATTTCATCTGCACAAAATAGAGAAGTCAGTGTGCAGCTAATTCTCTGTCAGGAAAACACTGGTGATTGTAGCAATTAACCAATCTGAGACTTGGACACATGGACCAGTGCTTGGCAGACTCATCCTTTTAACTAAGCAATCTTTTCATTAGTCAGGACCGTCAGTTGCTGAATCTATATGCAACCACCTTGCTTCCTGCGATTCTAGCAGTCTGGTCAAAGTCAGATGCCTTATCACCCTCAGCGTTCGCCAGCCGGGGCTGTGAGGACCAGTGCTGATACAAGAGGGCGCTGCTATCGTGACCCTGTGGGTTCTTCACAGGCCTGGAAATGCAGATTGTCTGCTGTCCCTGTATGAACTGATTTTGGAAGTTTCTTGTCTGTTTGTCGACTCCATATCCATGCCTGCTAAAGGAAGACATAAAACTAAGGAGAATTATGGAAAATTTTAAATTTCCTTTGTTTTTTCTATTTCTTTCTTTTTTTTTTTTTGTTCTATGTATGCCTAGATTTAGCTTTGATAATCTGTCAGCCTTCCAGAATTTTCCTGTTTGCTTTCATATCAAATGTGGATTTCATTCCTCATTTTTTTGTGATTTCCTGTAGGTGGATTACAGGGTTCCATTCTGCTCTCTGGGATGGGAATTCCTTGCCTCCGTTTTGATCCCTTCATGCCTTCGGTGTTCATTCCAGGCCATGAGTTTGCTTTTTCTTCAGAGGGAAAAAAATCAATTTCCTCTGGGCTGAAGAATGGCTCAGTGTTTTCATTAGTCCCCAGTGCTGTGTTTGACTTTTTTAATAAAGGAACATTTTTGAGGTCTATGGACATACCTGAAACAACCACTCGTTTAACTTGGGTCAAACTCAGCAGCAGCCACAGGCCAGTCTCCCATTCCGCAGCTGTCACTAAACAGCGTGCTTTCTGATTGGTTGACTTTGTCCCTCTGTTGGGTCCTCAGGCATCCAGATGCACCTGTGCAACAGAGAGCACTACGGCTACCTGCCCATCCCCCTGAAGCCGCATCAGACACTGCAGGAGGACGTTGAGAACCTCATCCACGTGCAGATAGAAGCAATGAGTGAGTGACAGGAGCCGGGGTGACAGCTCTTGTTCCTTTGCCACAGTGACCAGACCGGCCACTTCTCTCCTTTTCCGGGACTGGCATCTCACGGATATCAGTCTGCCTTGGCTGAATATATATCTATTTGTTCATTCTTTCTTAAACTTTTTCTAGGTAAAATATGAATATGACAAGGTTCTTGTCCTCAGGGAGCTTCCCACGCCAGAGAAGTGCTGGGTACACAAGTAAATACTCTCCACACGTAAATACTTTGCACAATTGTGATAAGTGCTGCAATTGTGTTTGGTGGTGTGAATTTCAACCCTAACTTTGCTGCTTTCTGGTTATATGACTTTGAGCAAATAACCTCCTTAGCTGTGAAATGGAGATAATGAAAACTTCCAGAATTTGGGGAGGAGATTCATCATGTTATACGTAAAAAGTCTAATGCAACAACAATAATTATGACTTCAACTTAATAATAGCTTATGATTTAACAGATACCATGCTAAGCACCTTTCATACACGGTCCCATTAATCCTCACAACAACTGAATGAAGGGGATCTTATTATTCTCATACTGAAGATGAAGAAATTGAGATGTAGAGACCTTAAGTAACTTGCCCTAGATCATTCTGCTAAACAAAGGACAGATTGGGATTTGAACCAACTTGCTGTCTCTGAAGTTCATGTCCTTCAGCACTACACACTGTTGCCTCTGGGTCTGGCATGAGGTATGAATTGCTGTGCTCAGTCATCAGTAGCTGCACTTATTATTATGTGTGATGTGCAGTGGTGGGCAAAGGAGAAAGTAGAAAGGAGAAACTGACCCACCCAGCCTAGGGAAAGACAGTGGAAGTGGCTTCCCAGAGGGGGAGTATCTTCTGTGACTCATCGTTAGAGCACAGGGTGTGTGGATGTGGGCAGTGGAGGTGGTTGGAAGGAACAGAGGGACGTGAGGTTAAAAGAGGGCAAGAGCCCAGCCAGGAGGACCTCTGATGTATAAGAAGGTGTTTGAGCTTTGCCTGAAGGGAGGGGAGCTTTCAAAGGTATTTTAGCACAAAATGTCAGGTTGACTTTGGATTTAGAAAGGTCACTGGGTGGTAAGAGAATGATGCGTGGAGCATGGGTGGGCAGTGGGGCAGAGGCGAAAAGACCACTCTGGACACTGCATGGCAAACCAGGCAAAAGGTGATGAGGACCTGGGCCAGGGCCACGGCAGTGGGGATGGAGTTCTCTCCATTAAGAAGCTTGGGACATGGACCATGAGAGGACTTAGCCAGGAGTCGGCTGCAGGTGGATGAGCAAAAGAGAAGCAGAGAGAAACACTCCTAAGTTCCACCTTCATGTCTGGGATGATTTCAGGACTTGTAAATGGTATGTAGAATCAAGGACAGTTTTGAAAAGAAAGATCAGGAGTTTAATGTTAGACCCACTGAACTGCCTGCACCTGTTTCCAGCTCCCCTGCCCTCACACTGTAATTCCTTTTTCATCGTGCTAGTCTTGGCACCTAGCATGTTGCCTGGCGCCTAGTAGACACCTAGTAAATATCTGTCGAATGGTTGAACAAATGAATGATGGAACAAGGCTTTGGTTCACTGTGACAGCATTTCTTGAACCAGCCCTTAGGAATCCCTTTTGTGAATTTCTTTAATACATACTGTTTCTGCCTCTTTCTCTCTGTTCTAGGCCCAGAGGACAATGGTGGTATCTTGTTGTCTTCTATCCCGAGCACCTAGCACAGTGCATGGCACAAAGTTGGTACCAAACAAATAGTTGCTAAATGCATGACCAGATAAGTGAATGAATGACTGAGTAAATGAATGCAAACTATACTGCCAAGAGCACTGAACCTGAAGAATTATGAACTTTAACCTAGGCTGTCTCACTTAGGAAGGGAGAATCAGCTTCTCGGGGCTTTATTAATAGTTCCTTCATCTGTAGAGTGAGGATAATAACACTGACTTTGCAAGGTTGAGAGGAGCAAATAAAATAATATATGTCAGCTCCATAAAATACTGAAATGTTACCATTCTTATGACCCCAGTTAGCACTTGGTAAAGTTCTACCCCTTACCACCCCTATTCCATGGCTATCAGTCCTGACTCCCAAGTAGACGGCAGCTCAGAAAAAGGCTGGCTAGAACCTTGTGTTCCCTTGTGTTTTCCCAGGGGACGGTCAGTATAAAAAGTTCTCAGTGCAGAGAAATGCACACGTTGTCAATAAAGGTTACAAATGACAAATGTGCACATTTGAGAAGAACTTGTACATTATAGCTTTCATTATTGATCTCCCAGCACATGCTAACTCTAGTACCAAGCACTTTATATATGGCATTTTATTCAATTCTTGTACTTCCTTTCCTGAATTTTAAAATATAGAATATAATTGAAATAAGAAACTATTGGGAAACAAAACTTTTGGGGCTATAACACAGAAATATGGACCGGAGGTCCATGTAAGATTAATAAAAAGTTGCTAATGACAAAATCATGTTGGTCAGGTGTCCTCCTCTGGGGAAAGATGAACTAGATGTTAAAAACGCTTTGCACAGTGTCTGGAACTCAATAAGCAGCAAATAAATGGCTACTAATGGTGTCATTAGACTATTAGATTGAAACATTAGAACATGCATTTTATTCACTACCAAACATAGAATGCCTACCTGTGCATAAATCACTCTACAGAGATGCTGGGGATTCAAAACGTTTTATAACCAATTCTCTGTTTTCAGGTCCTTATGGTTTAGTTAGGACAGACATAAGAAAGGCATCAACAATGCAGTATGGTGTTTTGTGAAAGGAGCAGATATAAAGACAATAGGAATCTCTGGACTAGAGAGAGCTCACCGTGGCCTGTGTGATCCAGGAAGCTTCCAGTCTGGATGGTTCTTCAGCTGAGCTTGGACAGAGTGTGGAGTTCAACCAAGAGGAGGGTCACGGTGAGGACAGCACGGGCGGAGGAAACAGACCGAGCAGAGACAAGACGTTCTCATCCTGGGAGACAATTGGCTTAAAACAGAAGAAGGAAATAAAGTTTGAGAGCGTGGGGTGGCCTCATTGCTGTGGTCCTCGCGTGTCCAGTGGAAGCAGAACGCCCCTCCTAAGGCGTCAATGAAGGTTTTAGAAGAGAGAGTCGGGCTATAAGTGTTTATTCAACAAATTCTCTATTTCATAGACTTTTCAAAATGCTGGGCATACAGCAGTGGCAAAACAAGCAGACACCGTGTCACCAAGCCCTGCCACCAATACTCTAACAGAGCAAGAGAGACAATGTATCAGTGAATATTTGGGAGGACACTCTTCAAGCAGAGAGAGCAGCCAGGGAAAGGGTGTGAGACAGGAGAAAGCTGGGCTGTTCCAGGGACAAAAGGCCGGTGTGCTTGGGGTGCGGAGAATGAGGAGTTGGGTAGAAGGAGATGGCATCATGGGGCAAGAAGCGTCCAGATTGTGCAGAACATTCTGGTCATGGTAAGGAATACAGCTCTCTGGCTGTTTGTCTTCCCCGGGGATCTGTCCTTTTCTCTGTCTGTGTTCTTTCAGTACATGAGCTCACACTGTTCCGTGGCTGCAAATAAAATTAAGGATTTAATTCAGAGAGTGATGGGAATCCACGGAGGGGTGGCACGATGTGATTTATGTATTTGGAGAGATCCCTCGGGCTGTGGAGTGGACACCAGGGTGTGGGGGTCCAGTTCCTCTCTCGGGGTAAGGATGATGGTGGCTGGGGCGGGAGCAGTGGCAGGGAGGTGACGAGGAGACAGAGCGAGGACGTATGTCAGTGGTGGAGCCAACAGGGCTTACAGAGAAGTGGACGCAGTCCATGAAGGAAAGGAAGAAATCAAGAATGATTTGAGGATTTGGGCCTGATCTAACGTTTACTGCGACGGGAAGGGGTTCGTTAGAAAAGATTTGGGGTGGGGAGCTTTGGTTACGTAAGCTTATGATATTTATCGGACATCTGCATAGAGAGCTGAGGAGATAGTTGGATGTACGAGTCTGGAGTTCAAGAAAGAGAGTCCAGCTCGAGACAGACATTTGAGAATTGTGAGCGTAAAGGGGATATTTGCGGCCACGGAACAGTGTGAGCTCATGTACTAAAAGAACACAGACAGAGAAAAGGACAGATCCCCGGGGAAGACAAACAGCCAGAGAGCTAGGGGGGGAAGATTGAGAAGTCTTTCGAGAAAGAGCCAGATGCTGCTGAGAAGCCAAGTAAAATGAGGATGAAGAACTGGCGGCGGTCAGTGGTCTGCGAGCCCCGGGTAAGGGCCACTCGAGTGCAGTGATGAGAACATGGCCTGTGGGGTCAGGCCGAGGAGAAGACAATGGGGAGATGAGAAAGCGACACCTTGATGGGATGGGGACGGAGAAGTGGGGTGCAGCCTGTTAGCAGGTGAGAAATCGAGGGGGAAGTTTTTCCAGTTCGGCTTGGTTTGTCTGTGTTAGTTTTTAAAAAATAGGAAATGACAGCATGTTTTTGTGCTAATGAGAAGGTTCCAATCTAGAAGGAGACCTGGATGATGATGTAGAAGAATAGGTCATTGCAAGACCGAAATCCTTGGGAAAACAAGAGGACTTGTCGCCCAAGACAGGATTGGCGAGGTCGTCCTGGATAGAAACAGGGACGCCCCAGCCACTGCGGCCCACAGATGGCAGGACGTGCAGGCACACGTGCAGCTGGGTCTGTGGACTTGAGGTGGAAAGAAAAGGTAGATCTCATCTGATTCTGAATCTTTTCTCTATGAAGTACGGAGTCCAGTCTCCAGAGAATCTGGAGATTTTAGGAGAGCGAAGGCATACAATAGATCTCTCAAAAGCGGGACAGTAAGGCCACTATGGAATATACCTGCAGCACTCGGCAATGTCAAGAGACAGTTTGGCCTGTGTGGCTGTCACTTGGAAGTGACTCGGTCAACACAATTGTGAACTTCTCCCGCAGTTGTCTTCTTGGTCCTGACTAAGCGGGCCATGGGGTTTATCCAGGATTAGGGCGGATCAGTGGAAGAATGGAGATTCTTTATGCAGGAATGGCCCGGGAGTTTATGAGTTGTAGAGTGCAGTTGTAGAGATCAGAGTGCAAGCATCTGAGTGAGGTGGGAGATGGGTTATAACAACAGCTAACACTCACTAAAAGCACCGTGCCCATCGCTCTGCACTTGCTAACTCATTTAGCGCATTAGGAGCTGTGCAGAGAACAGGGGCTGTGCTTCTTTGGGGAGAGGAATGACAGAATGACAGGCTAGATCTTGTAAAGGTGGTAGCTATAAATGCGTCATGAAACAGGAAGAGATTCATCTTGCAAATCACAGCATGAGGCGACAGGAAGTCTCAGGTGTCTGCTCTCAGTCCTGTGTCCACATTTTGAGGCACCAGAACGTCACGTAAAGATTACTAAGATTTTTGGATTTGAAGTCAGAAGGTCTAAAACTGAGTTCCAAGTGGCTAATCTCTCACTGTTTGCCCTCGGGCGAGTCTACATCTGGATCAGTCTCAGATTCTTCATTTGTAAGAACAAATGACAACAAAAAGAAGATAAAATTACGTGGTGACTATGAAAGCCTTAGCAAACATAAGCCACTTAAGTATCCTGCCAAGTGTGACTGTTAGGGTCTAGAACGGAGATGTGCTTGAGGGAGATTATTTTGACAACAGTGGGCATAATGAGTTAAAATAGGAAAGACTGAGAGCATGCCAGTGTTTGAAAAATATTAGAACAGCCCAGGCACGGTGGGTGAGGGCCTGGGCCAGGGAGAGGGCTGAAGCACTGGAATTTCAGGCGACAGAATAGAGAAGTGTTAGGATTTGATCCAACTGCAATATCTCAGGTGCTTTTGTCTGGGCTAAATGACATGTCTGGGCTAAACGAGCTCCTGTGAACCCAGCCCAGCTGGCCAGATGCCAAACACCAGCGGCCACCAAGGACTAGCTCTGGCAGGGGCATGGAGTGGGGCTTAAGAGCTCAGGTACAAAAGCCAGACCTAGGTTCAAACACCAGCTCTACCAGCTCTATGACCTTGGGCAAGTTATTTAAATCTTTGTTTCTTTGTCTGTAAAAATAGAAACACTCATATCTATCCCATGCTATATGATAAGATTAAATAAATGTGATTATATATGTCAAGTGGGCAGCCTATAGTTCCATGAGCAATAAGATCTCTAGAACAATAGCTATAATTATTATTCCTAGGTCTTGAAACTATCCAAGAACCAACGAAGCCCATTGTCCCAAGTGGTGGTATGGTGGGGGGTGGGGGCAGACCATTTACAGGAAGTGATTCAATGATAGACTGGATAAATTATGAATGATGACCTGTAATCCCAGCTACTTGGGAGGCAGAGATGGGAGGATCACTTGAGGCAAGAGTTCAAGACTAGCCTGGACAACATAGTGAGATCCCATCTCAAAAAAAAAAAAAAATATATATATATATATATATGTGAATGATGGAGTCAGAAATGACCACAAACAGAAGCTGGCATAAACCTAAACCTCCAGTTTGATGTCAGCAAAGACACACCCCTCTCCCCCATAGTAAGTTCCTTAGGTCGAACTGATTGTATCACTTCTGTTTTCCTCTGTGGCTTAGTGCTGCCTTAGGTGGCAAAACCCAGGCACACTTCTTTGATATTTTTGCTCAATAGTGACTTTCAGGAGCCAGCCACTTGTGTGTGTGGCTTTCTTGCTACACTTGTCCTGTGAACATAATGTCCGTCCATGTTGGCTGGAAGCACAGTGGCTAAAAGCAGTCTCTTTGGCTGAAATGTCAAAGCCACACAGGCCTTGTGAGTGCCAAACCAGACCAGCAGCCTGGGAAAGGTGACTCAAAACATAACCTCCTCCCAAGTCTAAGGCCCGGGCAGGGAGAGCCAGACACCTCCTCAAACAACACAGTGAATCAGTACATTAAGTTCCTTTCTCTTTAAAACCTACCCCTGTACATGGTGGACCCTCCCTGTTGATTTTAAAAGAAACTATGAATAGTAAGGAGTGGAGTAAAGCAGAAAGGACCAAAATAGTCTGGACCACTACTGGAAAAAAACCCTCATGCACTGTGTACTCACAGAAGTGTGATTGTAAGTATCAAGTTTGAAGTAATGAGACCGGCTCTTGTGTCTGACTTAGGAAACCTGTCTCACTACCTTCTAGAATTTCCCATCATTTGATCATAAGTGAAACTGGATGTCATGGTTTCTCTTTAATATCTCAGTGAAGGGTAAGTTAAACAGATCAGACCCACCAGACAGTAGCTCGGTCAGGACAGGCAAAGTCACGCTGAGATAGCAAAACCTTACTGGTTTCAAACGACAAGGGCTCATCTCTTGCTATTCAGAGTCTGCAGTCTGGTGCATCTCTGGGCAGCTGCTCTCCATGTGTCGTGCAGCCTTGCAGGCTGCTGCAAGTCTGTGGCTTCTGCACATCAACACGTGCTGCCGTGATCATTGTGGTGGGACTGGGCGGGGTTTGGAGCCTTGAGCAGCAACAATTTAAACCTCACCAAGAAAGTCACATGGCCATGAGCAACTTCAAAGGCAAGAAAATGTATTCATGGCATGTGCCTGGAATAGAGGAGAATAGATTATTGATGGCAGTAGTAATGGCCATCACCGATAATTCTTTGAACAACCCAGTTACCAGCTCTCATTTTAAGTTTTCTTTGTATTATTCCTTTTAGGAAAAATCAAATGAGTACTTCGAATTTGTACAATACTAAAAATCCTTCAAGGCCGTCTCAGGTTCTTTAACCAATATTACTTCCAATCTTTAAAATATGCAGTTAGCAAAGAAAGTTTTTTTCAGAGTATCAAATAAATGAGACTTTTATCACTTAAGATGCAATGTCCCTCCAGCTGGAATTCTCCCGTTAGCTCTCTACCAAGTTCTGGGATGTGGGCCAGCCCTCAGAGGTAAGATTGTGTTAAAACAAAGGACCTTTTGCACACCTGTAGCCGAACCTGCCTGGATGGGATACAAATAGTTCCAAACCTTGACAATTTTAAATGCATAGAAAAATTCTGAGCCCTTTCATCATGGGCCACGGTAAGTAATAGCCGAGTTATTGAACATTTACTATGTTAATGTGGTGAGTGCTTTGCAAGCAGGTCTCATTTACATTTGATAACACAGTAAGAGATACACTTTTATTATCCCAGTTTTACACACAAAGAAATTAGAGCCTTAGAGAGATCCTCTAAGTCTCCTGGGCCTCCACAGGCCAAGATTTGGGCCCAGATCCTCTGTCTCCAGAGCCCTCCCTCTTAACCATTACCCTAAATGGCTCCCAAATACTCTTAGAATAATGCTGCAGTCTTCGTGTGAACAAGTGCTGTTGAAACCAGTGCCCTGACCATCGGGGTTCCCGTGAGGCCACTGAGTCCTGGGGGACTGTGAGCAGGTACCCCTGCCCTGTATGTCCAGGCTGTGCTGCAGCCCTAGGGCTCAGGTGTACAGATGGGATTCTGTTTTCCAATCCTGTCGCTAACAAAGCACTCCGCCTGTTTCTTGTGTCTTCCAGTTGACCATCCTCCAATGGAACCCTCCCAGTATGTCTCAACTGTCCCGAAATATCCAGACAAGATGGGATTTGATGAGGTAGGAAAGGTGTGTCCGTGCATGTGCACGTGCACGTGTGTGCGTGTGTGCCACATGCTTACATGTTTACACTGGAACAGGAGCCTGAGCACATGTCCGAGAACCAGCAAGGTTGCCTGGGCTGCTGAAAAGGCTCTGAGATCTTGGGAAAACTACTTGGTTTCTGTTGTTCCTCCCAGTTTTCTTAACTTAAAAGGGAGTTAATCATTGAGTCAGAAAGATTTCCATTTAGTAATGAAAGTGAATGTGATACTTTCCAGGAGCAGGTATTGTCATATCAACCGTCTCATCAAGGTTTAAAGGCAGGTAGGGTAAAGAGGGTTAGGCATTGGAGGATTTTAACTTTATTCTGCCACATCTGCGTGGAAACCATTCTGGAATACTCAATGCTTTATTTTCTTTCTACTATTCTTCCATGGGACAAGATCATAGGACAGGGTTGAGAGGACAAAGAAAGAAAGAAAAAGAAACTTGTTCTCAAATTCTACCCTTTAGCAGTCAAGAATTTCTTAACAGCTTTCTAAGGGCCATATTTATTATTAAGTTTTAGTTGTATAAAGAATGGAGCAGAAATATAAAGCGGTGCCTCTCTTGGTAATATGTACAGCAGACACTTGGCAGGGCCAGAGTGGTGACAGCAAGTCACTGACTCCGTCATAGGTCCCTCGTGTAGCTGCTCAGCCATATCCAGAAGAAGCCTGGTGGTCTGGAAGCCAGGACTGTGCCCCAGGAATCCACAAACCGAGAGGGAACTTTCCCGTGGCTTCTGGAGGCCACACCCTGTGCTGTTTGTACTCACTGCCACGGCAAGGAAATGCCTTGTTTGTTACACTGCGGCATGTACACCCCTGTCCCCCAAGTCCAGCTGCCTTAAAGAGCTGCTAGACCTGGGAATTGGGACTTCTTCTGTAAAACTGATTTGCAGCTAGACTTCAGGAATAGGAAAGAGTATTGCATGAATATTAAATGGGGAAGAGTTAACAGCTATGACATTATTTCCACAGAGCGCAGAATGAGAGGAGTTGAGCTTAAATGTAGTAGAGAGGAGTGAGACTCCATTGTAAATAGTTTTCAAAACCAGCCAGGGCTGGCCCACGCCACACACTGGCGCGGCCTCCACGTGGCCCCGCTGTTTTCTTTCTCTGCAGCTCTCACCAGCTTTCAGCTTGCTATTCACAGGCGAGAGCACCCACGTGGCTTCACGGACATTCATTTTTCCTCCTACAAACACACACCTATGAGGACCAAACCAAAGCAAACAAAATGGGACAAAACCCAGGATCATCTAGCTCTGGCCTTTCGGTGGGACACAGTGTGGGAGCTGGGTCACTCCCAGAGCCCTTCGGGAAAATGCCAACCCTATGGAAGGTGACACAGGTCGGAGGCTGAGCCCGGGGAAATTGTCGATCCTCCTGGAACAGAGATGGGAGGGCAGAAAAAGGGACGTTCAGGGGCCTTTTCAATCGTCCTAGTGTTCTGCGACCTCACTGGGGGCATCCAGACTGCATTTGGCCGTGTGGCTCTTGTCTCTGTTTGCTGTTCACTCAGCGTGAGTGAGCCGTCTGCTGTCCTTCGTGGCTACAGTTTCATGGCACTTATCCTGGCCAGGACTGGGACTGGATTGTTATTTACTGAAGTCTTCCCGGATTGGACGTCTCTGGTCTGAGGGGACTTAGGGGGGTGCATCTCTGTCTATTTTGGGTTGTGATGTGTTTTTGCTCTCCTGAAGTCACCCCAGGTGGCTCCGTGTTTACACAGGAGGAAAAGCCCTTTCCCTCCCAAATCTGTAAAACGGAGGGATGGAGCATGGCCCGTGGCAGTGGGATTCTAAACAGGGGAGAAAATGAAATGCAGAAAAACACAACCCATTAAGTTATAAAGTCCCAAGTTATGAGGCAAATAGAGTCACCATGTAAATTATGTTTTTTTAAAAAATAATTATCCTGTTAGGCAAACAAGGGAGGTAATAAAATTATTATGTACTTCAACTTCTTTGCCTTAAATCACTCTGTTGCCCAGGCTAGAGTGCTGTGGCATCAGCCTAGCTCACAGCAACTTCATACTCCTGGGCTTAAGCAATCCTCCTGCCTCAGCCTTCCGAGTAGCTGGGACTACAGGCATGCACCACCATGCCTGGCTAATTTTTTCTATATATATTTTTAGTTTTCCAGCTAATTTCTTTCTATTTTTTTTTTTAGCAGAGATGAGGTCTTGCTCTTCCTCAGGCTGGTCTTGAACTCCTGAGCTCAGACGATCTGCCCACCTCAGCCTCCCAGAGTGCTAGGATTACAGTCATGAGCCACTGCCCCAGGCCCATTTTTGTCTTTTTGATAATATCCATTTAAACTGGGGTGAGATACCTCATTGCAGTTTTGATTTACATTTCTCCGATGATTAGTGATTTTGAGCATTTTTTCATATATCTGTTGACCATTTGTATGTCTTCTTTTTAGAAATGTCTATTTAGGGCCGGGCGCTGTGGCTCACGCCTGTAATCCTAGCTCTTGGGAGGCCGAGGCGGGCGGATTGCTCAAGGTCAGGAGTTCAAAACCAGCCTGAGCAAGAGCGAGACCCCGTCTCTACTATAAATTGAAAGAAATTAATTGGCCAATTGATATATATATATAAAAAAAAAAATTAGCCGGGCATGGTGGCGCATGCCTGTAGTCCCAGCTACCCGGGAGGCTGAGGCAGAAGGATCACTCGAGCCCAGGAGTTTGAGGTTGCTGTGAGCTAGGTTGACGCCACGGCACTCACTCTAGCCTGGGCAACAAAGTGAGACTCTGTCTCAAAAAAAAAAAAAAAAAAAAAAAAAGAAATGTCTATTTAGATCTTTTGCCCATTTTTAATTGAATTATTTATTTTTTTGCTATTGAATTGAGTTCCTTATATATTCTGGCTATTAATTACTTGTCAAATGGATAGCTTGCAAAAAAAACTCCCATTCTGTAGGTTGTCTCTTCACTTGGGATTATTTTCTTTGCTGTGCAGAAGCTTTTTAGCTTGATTTGATCCCATTTGTCTATTTTTGCTTTTGTTGCCTGTGCTTTTGTGGTCTTACACACAAAAAAATCTTTGTTTAGACAAGTGTACTAAAACATTTCCCTCAAAGTTTTCTTCTAGTAGTTTTATTGTTTTAGGTCTTACATTTAAGTCTTCAGTTCATTTTGATTTGATTTTTATATATGGTGAAAGATAGGAGTCTGGTTTCATTCTTCTGCATTTGGATATCTAGTTTTACCAGCACAATATTGAAGAGGGTGTCCTTTCCCCAAAGTATGTTCTTGGTGCCTTTGTTGAAAATGAGTTAGCTGTGAATGCATGTATTTATTTCTGAACTCTCCATTCTGTTCCATTGATCCACATGTCTGTTTTTATGCCTATGCCATGATGTTTTGGGTACTATAGTTTTGTATTATTTTGAAGTCAGGTAGTATCATGCCTCTAGCTTTGTTCTCTTACTCAGAATTGTTTGGGCTATTTGAGACCTTTGTGGTTCCATATAAATGTTAGCATTGTTTTTTCTATTTGTGTAAAGAATATCATTGGTATTTTGATAAGAATTACATTGAATCTATTTATCACTTTGTGTAGTATGGACATTTTAACAATGTTAATTCTTCAAATTCATGAACATGGGATATCTTTCTACTTTTTAATGTCCTCTTCAATTTCTTTCAACAGTGTTTTATAGTTTTAATTATAGAGATCTTTCATTTCTTTGGTTAAATTTATTCCCAGGTATTTAATTTCTTCATAGCTATTATAAATGAGATTGCTTTCTAGATTTCTTTTTCAGATTGTTCACTATTGACATACAGAAATGCTACTGCTTTTTGGATGTTGGTTTTGTATCCTGAAACTTTAGTAAATACATTTATCAGTTCTAACAGTTTTTTGGTGGAGTCTTTAGGTTTTTCTAAATATAGGATTATGTTATCTGCAAATAAGGACTACCTTTGGCCTCTTAAAGATTAACCTTTTGAACTTTCCTATCCTAAGAGCAAGGAAAACACATTTGTCAATGAATATCAGAGAAACGAAGAGAGTTACTTCACTAAATATAGTTTTTAAAGCAATTCAGTTCAGATTAATATCATTTACTCTACATAAACTTAATCTGAAATACCATGTTTCCCTGAAAATAAGACAGGGTCTTTTATTTATTTTTTCTCAAGAAGACAGCCTAGGGCTTATTTTCAGGGAATGTGTTATTTTCTCCTCAAAGCCTCAGCTTGCGGCATGCACAGGATGGCCGGGGCCTGACAGGGGGAGCCAACCTTGTTGGTGGGGCTGCCCGCAACTTTCCGGTCACCTCTGGGATAGTAGCTGTCAGGATGGGGCAGATGAGAAGGGCTGCTGGTCTTCTTTCCCCGCTCTGCAACGAAATGCATGGGTTGTGCAGACTCTCTGAGTAGCCACGCCCATCACTAGGTCTTCTTTCTTCTTTTCAGGGTAGGGCTTCTATTGCGCAAATGCTTAGAAATCCTGCTAGGGCTTATTTTATGGGTAGGTCTTATTTTGGGGGAAACACGGTATAAACAAATCTTCACCACAGTTTTCCCTATCCTTCCCATTCCTTATTCTACCTAAAACTTTGGTCCTTACATTTACTAAACTTTTTTCAAACAGCCTAAAATCAGACCTGAGTAATCTGTGTTTCTTTTCCCGTTTTCTTCCTGTGTTAGATTTTCATGATAAACCTCAAGCGCAGGAAAGACAGGCGGGACCGGATGCTGCGCACGCTGTATGAGCAGGAGATTGAGGTCAAGATTGTCGAGGCTGTAGATGGAAAGTGAGTTGGGTTTCTTTCTCTTCTTCCAGATGGACTGGGAATGTGCCTTCTCCGACAGAGGGTTATTCCTGGGCGGATTCTAAGATGCGTTGGTCATTAAAGGATAGATACATTTTTTAAATGACTGCGTGCCACCTATAATAGCGTCTAAGCTGGTTTTATCCTGAAGAGCAAGCCTGAAATGCACTCACCATCCGGTGATCTTTGGTCATCATTGCACTGAAGGTTCACACTGGACTTGACTGTCTCCCATTTCCAGGGGTTCTTGCAATCGTTGAGGTTTCCAGATTCCTGTGGTGTAACAGAAGTAATGCTTTCAGCATTGTGCCCAGAGCCTGATTTAGAGAAAAGTGCTAAAACTTGAGCAACCTGAAGAAAATAAATAGAAAAAAATGCAGAAAGGGCTGCAGGTCCTGTTGCATGACATGCCTGCCACAATCTGCCTGGGCTGATCATAGTGGCCACTTTTTCCAGGAATGTGGCAGAAAAGTCACAGAGAGAAACCAATTGGACAGATTTCTTCAGTGCTTTTGTTTTTGTTGTTATTATTTTTTGTTTTGTTTGGCTTTACCCTTTTATTTGACACCTTAAATTATTTCAAGACACAGATTTTTACAAAATGCTCCTTTCCATGATTGGAATGTGTAAGTGGCTTTATTTTATATTTGCATCCTCCCTACTAAGAAGTATGGCTAACTGCTGTTGAAGAAGTTCTTATGACTCCCATAGAGAATCCAACTAGTGTTTCTCAAAGCGTAGCCTGAACACTCCCATCAGAGACCCCAGAGACGGCTAAGAGGGCAGACAGCTAAGAGGGCAGCTTTCTGAGCCCCATCGCAGACCTGCTGAATCATAATCTCTGGGGCTGAGCCCAGGATCTGCACTGAAGAAGCCTCAAGGTGGTTCTTGGGTAGGGTTACCACATAAAATACAGGACCCCCAGATGAATTTGTTCCAACATTACATGGGTCTTAGTTATACTAAAAAATTATTCATTGTTTCACTGAAATTTAAATTTGACTAGGTGTCTTGTGTTTTTAACTTGCTGAATCTGGCAGCACTATTCTTGGGCGCAGTAGAGTTTGGGAACCACTGCTTCAAACACCCTCAAGAGCCTCAAGCCCATGCATAGGCCACGTGGACCAGGGAAACTAATTGAGTTGTGAGAGTTCTTTATATATTCTGGATACAAGTCCTTTATCAGATATATAATTTGAAAATATTTTCTCCCAGTTTGTAGATTCTCACACTTTCATTATGGTGCCCATTAAAGCAAAAAGGTTTTTCATTTTGATAAAATCCAATGCATTTTTTGTTGTTCTTGTTGTTCATGCTTTTGGTATCCTATATGAGAATCCATTATCAAATCCAAAGCCATGAAGCCTTACTCCTGTATTTTCTTCTAAGAGTTCTACAGTTGTATCTTTTACATTTAGGTCTTTGTTCCATGTTGAGCTAAATTTTACATATGGTATGAGATAGGGTCCAAATTCATTTTTTTGCACATAGTTATCCATTTGTACCTGCACCATTTGTTTAAAAGACTGTTTTTTTATTTCCCACTGAATCATCTTGGCACTTTTGCCAAAAATCAATTGATGTAAATGTAAGAGTTTATTTCTGAACTCTCAGTATTATTCAATTGATCTGTATGTCTGTCTTTATGCTATTACTACTGTCTTGATGACTATAGCTTTGTAAGTAAGGAAGTATGAGTCCTTGAACTTGGTTATTCTTTTTCAAGATTGTTTTAGGTATTCTGCATCCCTTGCTTTTCTATATGAATTTTAGAATTAGCTTAACAAGTTCCACAAAAAAAGAAAAAAGCAGCTGAGGTTTCAAATTGCATTGAATCTGTAGATCAATTGGGAGAGTATTGCTATCTTAACAATATGAACTCTTATGATTCATGATCATAGGATATCTTTCCATTTATTTAGATATTCTTTATCTCTTTGGATGACAATTTGTCATTTTCATTGTACAAGTCTTATATTTATTTTGTTGAATTTATTCCTTCTAAGGGTATTTTACCCTTTTAATGCCATGATAAATGGAATTGTTAACTTAATTTCATTTTCATATTGTTCATTGCTAACTATATAAAAACAGCATTTATTTTTGTGTATTGATCATGTATCCTGCAACCTTGCTGAACTGTTTTATCAGTTCAAAAAATTTTTTGTCTTTGTGTTTGTGTATTCCTTAGGATCTTCTATGTCAAAACCATGTAATCTGCAAGTACAGATAGTATTACTTGTTCCTTTCAAATCTGGATACCATTTTTTTTTTCTTGCTTAAATACCTTTTCTCGATCATCAAATACAATGTTGAGTAGAAATGGTGAGAGCAGACTTTATTGTCCGATTTTAGGGAGAAAGCATTCAGTCTTTCCCATTAAGTGACGTTAGCTGTGGGTTTTTCACAGATGGCCTTTATTGGTTTGAGGAAGTTCCCTTTTATTCCTATTTTGTTGATTATTTTTATCATAAAAGGGTGTTGGATTTTGTCAAATGCTTTTTCTGTGTCTATGGAGATTACCATGTGGCTTTCATCTGTTAATGTTGTGCATTGCTTTGATTAATTTTCACATGTTAAACCAAACTCTTAATCTTGAGATAAATCCCATTTGGTCATGCTGTATAACTCCATTTGCCAGTAATTTTTTAAAAATATTTTTGTGTCTGTATTAATAAGGGATATTTATCTACAATTTTCTTGTGATGACTTTGGTTTTGTATTGGAATAATACTGGCTTTATAAAATCAGTTTGGATGTGTTCCCTCCTCTTCTGTTTTTTGGAAGAGTTGTGAAGGATTAATGTTAATCATTCTTTAAACATTTGGCAGAATTCTCCTGTGAAGCCATCTGGTTTTGGGCTTTTCTTTGTGGGAAACTTTTTGATTACTAATTCAACCTGTTTACTTATTATATTCATAATTTCTATTTTATCCTGAGTCAGTTTTGGTAGTTTGTGCTTTCTATCAATTTGTCCATTTCATCTAGGTTTTGTAATTTCTTGCCATATAATTAATTGTCCATAATATTCTCTTATAATCTTTTTTATTTCCATAAGTTTGGAAGGGATGACCCCTCTTGAATTTTAATAATTTGAGTCTGCTCTTTTTTATTCATCAGTTTAGATAAAGAATTATTAATTTCGTTGATGTTTTCAGAGAATAGACTTTTAGTTTTGTTGATTTCCTCTATTGTTTTTCTGTTCTCTAGTTCATTTATTTCCATAATAGTCTTTATTATTTTCTTCCTTCTCCTTGCTTTGGGTTTAGTTTTCTCTTCTTTTTTTCTAGTTTCTTATGATGGTGAGATTATTTATTTGATATATTCTTTTTTAATAGAGTTACAGCTGTAACTATACCTCTAAGTATTGTATTAGGAGTATCTCATAAGTTTTGGTATGCTATCTTTTCATACATCTCAAAATATTTTCTAATTTTTCTTGTAATTTCTTCTTTGACCCATTGGTTACTAGAAATGTGTTATTTAATCTTACATATTTGTGAATTTCTCAAATTTGCTTTCATTTTTCATTTTTTTTTTTTTTTTTTTTGAGACAGAGTCTCACTTTGTTGCCCAGGCTAGAATGAGTGCCGTGGCGTCAGCCTGGCTCACAGCAACCTCAAACTCCGGGGCTCAGCGATCCTACTGCCTCAGCCTCCCAAGTAGCTGGGACTACAGGCATGCGCCACCATGCCCGGCTAATTTTTTGTATATATATTTTTAGTTGGTCAATTAATTTATTTCTATTTTTGGTAGAGACGGGGTCTTGCTCAGGCTGGTTTCGAACTCCTGACCTTGAGCAATCCGCCCGCCTCGGCCTCCCAAAGTGCTAGGATTACAGGCGTGAGCCACCACGCCCGGCCCATTTTTCATTTTTAATTTCATTCTATTTGTTTCATTTTACTTATTTCTCTCTGTCTGCTTTTGTTTTTTATTTTTAACTTTATTCTATTGAGGTTGGAGTATCCTTTTAAATATACTGAGGTTTAATTTATGGTCTGTATGGTCCTTATGGTCTAACATATGGTATATTCCATGTGCCCAAGTATGGATTTTGCTATTGCTGAGTGGAGTGTCCTATAGATGTCTGTTAGGGCTAGTTGGTGGTGTTATTCAAATCTTCTATTTCTTTGCTGTCCTCCTGCCTGGTTGTTCTATCCATTATTGAAAGTGAGACATTGAAGTCTCCTACTATTACTGTTGAATTATGTATTTTTCCATTCAATTCTGCCAGTTTTTGCTTCATGTTTTGGGGGTTCTGTTGTTAGGTTTATAATTATATTAATAATTGTTATATCTTCCTAATGAATTAGCCCTTTTGTTGTTAAAAAATGTCTTTCTTTGTCTCTTCCTAATGGTTTGGCCCTTTTGTTGTTAAAAAATGTTTTTCTTTGCCTCTAGTATAAATTTTGTCTAGAGGTTTATTTTGTCTGATATTAGTATAGCTCCTCCAGCTCTCTTGTGGTCGCTGTTTACATGGGACATCATTTTCTGTCCTTTTACTTTTAACCCATTTGTGTCTTTGAGTCTGAAGTCTGTCTCTTGTAGATATCACATAGCTGTATTATTATATTTTTTAAAACTCATTATGCCAAGCTCTTCCACTGATTGCAGTGTTTAATCCACTTGCTTTCACTGCCTTTTCTCCCAGGTCTTCAAGGTCAGCCAGAGGTGAAAGATGAGGGATTTCTCAGGTCTTTCCTGAGTGTGTGCACAGCCCTGAATATGCCTTCTATAGTCTCAGGAATATTCTGGAGTGTTTCAAACTCCATATGGATCTTTTATTCCTTAGTTTTTACTTTTAAATTTTTTGGTTAGCCTATTGTTAGCCTGAGCTGATAATGCTGCTCGGACAGCAGTAACATTAAACGGTTGCTGCTAATGGTTTTTGACAATGCCCTACAGATAAGACAGTTTGCCCAGAATGAACTCGGAGTCAGGGCAGCTTTCCAGGGAGCTGCCAGGTAGGTTGTGAACAGGGATTTCCTTCTGGGTGTAGGTCTTTGGGGAGTCCTAATTCATTCCATCCCCTCCAATGGCTGCTAGGCTGCTGGTTTTCACAGCTGCCATAGTTGTAAGGCTACTGGTTTTCAAGGCTTCTCTAGGGCCGAGAAGGGAGGATGAGATTAGGGAAGGTGTAAACCCCACAAAGCTCACTGTGTTAACAGAGATTCAGCAGTTCGTCTTGAATAAACACTTCTTGGATTATTGCAAACCTTCCGTTAATGTCCAGAGTCTGGAAAGTTGATTTCGACAGTTTTTGCCAGTGTCCTCATTACTTTTATAAAGGAGTCGATTTTGAAACGCCCTTACTCACTCCACAATTCTGGAAATGTTTCTCTGCCATTTTTATTTTTAACCTTGTTTTTATTTTAGGTCCAAAGGAAAGACACACACACACACACACACACACACACACACACACACACGCACACAGTCCCTGTCCTCCTCCCTGCCTGTGCTCCCCCCTTCCAGCATTTACTGCTCCTGGGAACTACCTCTCCTGCGTTAGGAGAGTATTTTTTGAAGTTGTCAAAAAACCTAATGATGCTTAGAACTACGTCGGGCACTATGAAATATGACACCCTCTTGTCTTCACACGCTCACGATGCTGCCGTGATTGACCCCGAGGAACTTGTGAGGACTGATGGAAACCTGAGGTCTTCCTCTCTGTGTGCAGGGCTCTCTCTCTCTCTCTGGCCTTTGTGGCGAGGACGCTTGGACTTGTTAATTTCAGACGTGTTCTCTGTGATGCAGGGCCCTCAACACCAGCCAGCTCAAGGCCCTGAACATCGAAATGCTGCCTGGTTATCGCGACCCCTACTCCTCCCGGCCTCTAACCAGGGGTGAAATCGGCTGCTTTCTTAGCCACTACTCTGTCTGGAAAGAGGTAAATCATAATTTATTTTAGATGTGCAATTTTATGATGAGGAGAAAGGAGAAAGATATTACAGGTGAGTTAGAGCCAATTATAAAGTGAACCCATAACATTCCAGAAGATTCCTTGAGAAGTCCTCCTGCCTTGTATCTCCCTCTGACCCAAGGCCAGTAACAAAGGGACAAGGAGGGGACCTTTGGTGCCACTTGGGATGATGACAGGGAGGAGACCCTCCTCCTAGCCACCATGCTTATTAATTCATTATCATTAATTCATCATCAGCAGCAGCAGCAGGAGTGCCTTGTATGTGTCTATTATGTCGTCAGTTTGTAAGTGATTTCCTACAAGAAGTCACACAGAAGCCATGTGAGGCGGGTTGGGAGGGATGGGCCCCTTTTACCCACTTGTCCAGGTAAGAAGCAGCAGAGCCAGAACTTGAACCGTCTTACAGACTGAGGCGAGAGGGTGTTGGAGTGCCGGGCTCCTGAGTAGAGGTCGGTTCCCACAAGAAAAGAGAAAGTCCCCAAAGAAGGGTCTCTTGAATGCCTGTTCTCTTTCAATGATCCAGTCTATGCCTATCTTTTTTTTTCTTTAAACTTTAAATGAAATGTACTAGGTATGTATAAAAATAAGTAGATCATAAGGTAGAGCTCCGTGAAATTTCACAAACTGAACAGCACACCCATGTCATTCAGGACCCATATTGATACACAGGACACCAGCAACCCGGGAGTGTCCCCTCTGTACTTCCTTCTGGTCACCAGTCCCCAAGGGCAGTCACCACCCTGACCTCTAACAGCACAGAATAGCTTTGCCTGCGTTTGTGATCTCTTTTATATGGATGGAATCGTATCGAAGGGTAACCTCCCAATGTTACATTTAGAAGATTCACCTGTGACATTCCCTGGAGACCATACATTCTCATTGCTGCGAATACACAGCTTCTTTATCCATTTTCCTGTTGACGGGCATTCACTTCGATTCCAGTTCTGAGCTATTACAAGTTATGCTACTTACACTCGTGACTTTTCAAAACTTATTTATCTAATAAAAATGGGTATCAAACTTTTCATAGGGTGTCTTCCCACTGATGACGTTTGTAGGTAATTGACCGAGAGCTGGAGAAGACTCTTGTGATCGAGGATGACGTGCGTTTTGAGCATCAGTTTAAGAGGAAGCTGATGAAGCTGATGGATGACATCGACCAGGCTCATCTGGACTGGGAACTGATGTGAGTGACAAGACGAGCTCAGCAGAGAGCACTGAGTCCTTTCCAGAGGGCAGAGAGCCCCACCTTCCTTCCCAGCCGGCAGGGGATACAGCTTCAGCTTCCACTTGCCTGGTTTTCTCTCCATAGACGTTCTCAGAAGCAAAAGTGGGTAGAGGTTTTTTACAGCCGTCTACTCTTCAGGGTGAGAAACTATGGGGAATTCTGTCTGAGGGCTGGAGCCTGCCTGCAGATCCGGGGCCTTCAGACAGAGCAGAGCGTGGCTCTGAGCACCCGCGCAGAAGCACAGCGGAAGTGCAAGGTGGCCCATGGAAGGGCTGGGAGGGCATTCCGTCGAGGGCAGGGGGCAGCTCCCAGGAGAGCAGGTGGGAAGCTGGAGGGGCAGCCAGGGGCTCCTGTGTTGGGAAACGAGGTCACACCGACAGGGAGAGCACTGACAGCTGGGCCTGGGGAAGGGTCTGAGGCTGACACAGGAAAACCAGGCTCCCCAGGGGAGTGCTGGCTCCCACCCACACGTAGTTAATGCCCTTTGTCTCCTGCCTCTGGGAACTGAGTGCTTCCTACTTTTCTTTCCTTCCCTCCTTGCTCTCCTTTCTTCCTCCTTCCTTCCTTTCTCCCTTCCTTCCATCCTTGCTTCCTTCCTTTTTCTTCCCCCTCCCCCAATTTTGTTTTTAAACCAAAATGACAGTTTCTGTTTCCCGTCAGTGAAGCAGAAAGTTCCCAGGCAGCGTGTGCACGCCCAGCCGTGTGTGCAAGGCAGTCCAGCACGCCGGAGCCTGCTCCTCTGGAGCAGCTGCCGCAGAGAATGTCCCTGCTCCTCCCACCCTCGGGGGGCAGCCTTGCTCCGGCCTGGCGGGACACTTGTTGTTTCAGAAATTGGACCACTCCGAGTTCAAAAGAAACCTAGCAATGGCTCAACTAACTTATTAGAAATAGACCCAGAAATCGGTCCTGTCTAGCAAAAAGAGACCCGCTCCCCATCAGATACCAGTCACGTGATTAGATTTGTATTCTGCGCGGCCCCTTTGAGATCAGTTTCTTCCCGTATCTTCCAGAAGTTTCTGCACTTTGCCTTTCTGAACCTGTGGCTCTGCAGCCTGTGGTTAAAGCCTCACAGACATGAAGCCTGGAAGCTATTTTATGCCAACAGGACTTGTGCAAAGGCATCTTTCACTGAAGCCTCATAATCAGAGACAACAACTCAAGGTGCCCAGGGCTTGGAATTGGCCTACGTCCCTGTCCACGTGTAGTTTGGCCGGTGCATTTCTAAGGACAAAGTACCAACAGATCCAAGAAGGAAGAACAGTTGTCCTGATAAGGACATGGGAAAAAAAAGGTTTTCTAAATTTCACAGGTTGATCAAGTCAAAATATTCTATTAAAATCTATTATAAAGTCTTAAAGAACAAAAGCAGTTTCAAATTTTATCTCTCACTTCCTAAAATGAAGAAGAAACAAATGTTAAACTCAAAATATGAAAGTTAATAAGCTGTCCATGATTGATAAATTTTTCCAGAAAAAGAAAATAAGGGAAGTAAATGGGAAGAATAGAACAAGCCATTGGAAACATCTAGGGAGTGCTGATCAACAGAAATACAACACAGCCACACGTCATTTTAAATTTTTTAGTAATCACATTAAAAGGGTATAAATGAGTTTAAATTAGTTCTAATAATACATTTTATTTAACACACCATATCCAAATATTATTAATTTAGTATGAAATTAATATTTAAAAATCATTAAGATCATTTACGTTCTTTTTTTATATACTAAGTTTTCAAAATTCTATGTGCATTTTATACTTAGAACATACTTCAATCCAGAAGCTAAGTTTTCAGCTGTTAAAATAAACTATATTCCTACCAAAACAATAAGCTTGTTCCATGGGAAAACAATATTTTACACAGCTTTAACTTTTAAATTCAAATTAGTTAAAATTAATAATAGTATTAACTCAGTCCTTCCATCACTCTGACCATGTTTCAAGTGCTCAGTAGGAGTTTCCTTTCCACTCTGTGATACACTAGAGAAATTCAGACTCTGTAGTCTGAAAAGACAGTGGCTAGGTAGGTAGACATTTGATGTCCCCAAAAGAACCAAAGGCTGAACAGAGATTTTTTCTACAAGTCCTGGGTCGCTACCACCCTCATTTGTGAGTGCTGTGCAGAAGGCGTCCAAGGCTGAAACTTTGGGGACTTGAAGACGATAGACTTGGGATTCTCACATCTGGCCTTTTTCGGGCCTTCCCAACCTTCGTAAACACAGCCGGCGGGCCCACGTCATCTTGGGGAAACAGTCTGAAAGGTCTTTCAGTCTCACTGTTCCCTTTCGTTCTGGCTTGCACGCAGTCTGCTGGGCAGGAGTAGCTGGGGGGTTGACAAACGGAGCCAGGGAAGTGGCCTCCCTGCCGGGAGATGGCGTCATGGCTGGTGCCCGGATCCGCTTTGTGGTGGGACACATTTAACGCGAGATACGAGATACAACTGGTCGGAGCATTCAAAGGTGTCTGTGCAAACCGAAGCTGGCTTCCGTCCTTAGCAATGCCTGATATTCGAGTTTTCGCTGCCTTTTTCCTTACAGTTATATCGGTAGGAAGAGGATGCAAGTAAAAGAGCCAGAGAAGGCCGTGCCCAACGTGGTGAACCTGGTGGAGGCTGACTATTCCTACTGGACCCTGGGCTACGTCATCTCTCTGGAAGGAGCACAGAAGCTGGTGGGAGCCGACCCTTTTGGGAAGATGCTGCCAGTGGATGAGTTTCTGCCAATCATGTACAACAAGCATCCTGTGTGAGTCTCCCCATACGCCCCCCTGTCACTGGGCCCAGCCTCTTCATGAATCAGGCTACTCAGTTTCCGATAGTCCTTGGTATTTTCTAAAGGTTTCCTCAATGATCTTTCCATAATCATGAGCAAGAAAGGCTGACTCAAGTGAGTTTCCCTTGTACTGATAGGGAAGATGAGGCAGAGGGGGTGAGTGTCTTGCCCGGGAGTTCTTTACAATATCTAGTTGGTAGTTGAGCCGAGCAGAATCTGGTTGGTCCCTTCATTGTCTTTGCTCTTCTTACCTCCGTCACCTCATACACCTCAAGGTGAAGGTCGCCTTCCTGAGCTCCTGAAAATCTCCAGTTCCCTTGGCTCAGGCCACCGTGTGTGCTGAAGGCTGGGCGGTGGTGCCTTGCAGAGCCCACAGTCTGGTCAGAAACCCAGACTCATGAGCAAATCGTCTTGATGCGTGGGGATGCCAGCCATCTGCCATCACAGAGACGTGTAGAGGTTCAGGGGGTGAGGACGGGACACCCAAGCAAGGCATCGTGGAGGAAGGGAGTGTGGAACTCAGGGTGCTCATAGCCCAGGCATCGTAGACTCTGGTCTAGCGCTTACCAACAGGTGTGGTCACTGGTGGTTTACCCGTCAGTCTCCCTGCTAGACTGGGAGCCCTTTGAGGCAGGAGTAGTGTTACACTTCTGTGTCCTTAGAGCTTCGTGCAAATGCCTCACGTAGTAGCTGCTGTTCAATCAATGACTCCAAAGTTCATCCATGGAGCCGGAGCCCCGGTTCTAACCTCGGCTCCTTCTCTCCGTTGCTGGGTGAGCTCTTCCCTAGATGGCCTTCCTTTCAGCTGTGGAGATGCCCTGTGCTGCAACTTGTTCATTCGGTCTCCTGTCCTCAGTAAAAATGGACTCCTTGCGCTCTTTTGCACAACATGTTAGAGACTGACTTTATTTCTGTGTTCTGGTAGAAACTTGGAGGTCAGACCATTATCCCCTAAACGGAAGGGAAATTAATACCTACAGTGCACTCACAGACCTGGGAGCTGTCCAGATGTCCCCTCATATAATCTATACCAGAGCCCTGGGAGGGAGGCCGTCATCCCTGTCCTTTACCCTTGCTGGATCTCGAATGGTGCACAGGGGGCAGAGAGCAGAGCCAGGCTGGCCCCCTCCAAGCCCCACTGTGTCCCTTACCCCACCACCGCTGTCCGGATCCCAGGTGTCTCATTATTAATCCGGGAACAGGGCATTTTTGTAAAGTGATCACATTTATTTATCACATGATCCAACAGAGCTTAATTTTTAACTTTCACAGTAACACCTGGAATTCATCCTTTAAACTTGTCTATGCAGAAAGGCCAGACCTATCCTGACCTTTTTGCTTGCTTGTTTGAGCAGATCTTCTGAAAGCTTTTCAAGAGACCTTTACTGTGTTTGTAGACTGAAGTTTTTCCCAAAGAGCACAACTTAAAATAATAATGGAAGGAATCCATGACCACCCGAGAGACAGCAGCAAGCAGGGCCTCTCCCCCCCTTGTCCCTGTTCCTTAGGCCTCCAGGCCGCTCATGCCCCGCGCTCCCCTTGTCTCCAGGGCCGAGTACAAGGAGCACTACGCATCCAGGGACTTGAAAGCCTTTTCTGCCGAACCCCTGCTCATCTACCCCACGCACTACACGGGCCAGCCGGGGTACCTGAGCGACACGGAGACCTCCACCATCTGGGACAACGAGACAGTGGCCACCGACTGGGACAGGACGCATTCCTGGAAGTCCCGCAAGCAAGGCCACATCCACAGCAACGCCAAGAACACAGAGGCGCTGCCGCCGCCCACCTCCGTGGACGCCGCGCGGTCGCGGGACGAGCTCTGAAGGGTCCCGGGAGCGCGACCCGCCTCGGTCCATCGCCCTTGGGTTTCTCTACAGGGCTGGTCATCTGTCTGCCTCCGTTTCTGGGTTTTCTTTTCATTTAAGTGGTCACCTTCATCCGACCCAAGTGGTCTGATGCGTTAAACCAAAGTTAACATTATTTTTGAGGGTGGAGGGGAATACAGGGAATTTAAGCCCAAATTTCCTAGAGTGGCTAAAAGATAGGCTTTGTAGAAACTGTCGGGATAAACTTCAGTCCAGACACCCAATTTTCCGGCTCACGGCCCACGTGGCTCTGTGTCCACTGCCTCCCACGTGAAGGTTGAACACGTGGCTCAGAGTCTTGCCCGAGAGCAGGCGGCCACCAAGCTGTCACATCCGTGACTAGCCAGTCCCGGCAGCCCAGCCAACTGGACCACGCTGACGGGTCTGGTTGGGTTTCATTGTATGTGGCAGGCGTGGCCTTGGAAACTCAAGCCAACTGGACAACCTTTATTGGTCTAATTGGTTTCATTTTGTGTGACCTTGAAAACTTGTGTATAGGACAAGTTTTCGGGGGACTCAAATCATTTAAAAATCCTATTAATTGGGCTTTTTAGTTAAAGGAATTCTGTCATGAGCCTTACTGCAAAGTAGATTTTTTTGTCTCAGTCCTCAGTACCCAGCAGGGACAGGCAGTGTCTGGCTGAGGCGTGACCGCCGTGGCGATCGGAGCTCTCGTGAAGAGCTGCCAGTTTGCCATGCAGATGTGACTTAGCAGATCTCTGACGGTTTGTGTAGATAATTGAGGAAAAAAGAACTCTTGGCCTTCTTTATTGTGGCCACTTGCGTGAGGATGCTCTATTTATAAAGATAAACATAATATATAAAGGGTGGGGGCTGGTGTGCACCTCCTGCCCTGCCCCCGGGGTTCGTGTCACCCTCTCTGCTCCACCCCTTAGCCTGGGAACCGACCACAGGTGTGAGTTTTGGGAGCTGAGTCACTGTTGAGACACAGGGCACAATTTCAGGCCAGCAACTATCTTTGCCGGGGGTTTTCATTATGTTTTGAATTATTTATTTTACAAATTGTTGGGAAAACATTGTAAGACAAGGCAACGAAATGGAAGCTGTAAGCTTTCACCACGCCCTGGGAAGCAGGCAGTGTAGACAGTCTGATTCTCTTCAGTGTCCCAGCCTGGCTCTGGCAGGGAGGCCCGCTGATGGGCGATTCGAACCATCTGGAAACAAACGATTCTCCAACTAAGGTGCGAAACATGTTCCGGAGGCGTGGGCCGCCACCTGACTTAGGCCATCAACCTGGGCAGCTCGCAGAGTCAGCCTCCGGGGAGGACGCCCTTCCTCAAGAGATGTCCCCTGGGGCGCCTCGCTGCTGTCTTCATAGATTGGGTTTATGTAAAAAGCAGACTTGGACCACATGATCTCTTCCCACTCTGCAGCCTGGCGTCCTGGGATCTCTCCTGCTGGTTTGTTTGCCTCGGGTTTGCGTTCTCAGCCCCTCAAGCTGTAAAACGTGGCTTCCAGAGACACCCTCCCAGGCATCGGGCACAAGCACCTGTCCTCCTCGATAGCCAGGCACCGTGGCAGCCAACAACCGGAGCTTCGCATTCAACGCATGGGGAGGGCCCTTCGCGGCAGACTGTGGGCAGGGGTGCTGCGTGTGCGAGCTTAGTGCTCCCGGGACCCGGTCCCCAGCTTAGGGCAGCCGGACACCGGCCCCCGCCTTCCTGACTCATTGCTGGTGTTCTATATGGACTGGTCAGCCAGAGACTAAGAAAAGGGGTCTCATCCAACTCAAATTTTTACTGCTTAGACATAACTGTCAGAGCTTGCCTCCTTTTTTTCTAGAAAAACAGAAGGAGCATCTGGAGAGCTGGTGAAAAATCCTTAGGTGATTCCTAAGATTTCCCTGGGTATTTGGTCTTTTGTTTGCATATTTGAGTGTGTGCAAGTGTGCGTGACTTCAATGAATTTTTTTTAATGGGGTGGGAGGTGGCTGGGGTGTTGGGAGGTGAAGGGAGATTGAGTTGATTTTGTGTTGTTTTGTTTTTTTCCTCTTTCCCCTGTCAGCTGGTCTGACAGGTTTAAGAATTCTCATTCTTAAGAGACATTGGACTTCAATTCTGGAGTTTTAGATTAGGACTGTGCTACTGTGAATAAAGTCCTGGCTCTGTTAGCCCAGCCTTCGTTTCTCGCTGCTCAGGTCTGGGATCCCAAGCAATGTTCTTTCCTGTGAACACCGGGAGCTACAGATCTAGTATTTCTTTTTAAAAGTCGTCTTTTTAGCAGTCCAGAGGTTCCTGGACCTCATTGTCTGTCCCGTGTCCCTCCCAGCCCTAAGCCAAGACATTTGGTCGTCACAGTGTCATGTGAGGCCTTCGGTAAGAGCCACTTGCCCCTGGCCTGCCGCCTGCTCTCTGCCCCTGGAGAGTAAACTGCACCCGGATTCCTCTGCGGATCCAGGGTGGAATCTTCTGGACAGATAACCCAACTCCAGCAGCGCCGGTGGAGTTGCTGCGCGGGGCCTGAGCACCTACGGGTTACGCGGCATGGGCCTCGCTGTGGGTCCGGAAAGCAAGAAAGAGCTGACATCCAGCACCCTACATCGTCTGCCTTGCTGTGCTTTTTCAGGGCAGGGAGGTGATAAACTACTTGCCTTCTGGAGCTCTTGGTGAAAAATTAAAAAAAAACAAACAATTTAGCTCAAAGTTATGATTGTTCGTTGGTTCCTCAAACACTGATCAGTGGCCACCACCAAGACTCCCGGGGCTGCTCTGGATCAGGGAGGGAGGTTGGCAGCCAGAGGTGACCATCGCTGCTATGTGAGCCCCAAGGGGGGGCTCACACACCGTCTTGTCACCGCCTTCCTGTGCAGACTGACGGGTTCTCGGGTACAGAAGGACAGACGGGGCCCCTAGAAGGGTGTGGGGGGAGACATCCGTCTTGCATTTTGTGTTATCAGTCAGTCTACCCATTCACCTAAAGATACTGAAATACTTGTTCAAGGCCAAAGAGCCTTTTCCTGGGGAAAACAACAACAACAACAGAAAGAGAGTCCTTGTTGGCTTCAGTGACCATAGAATTTTAGATCAAGCTTCCCCCAAATCTCAACACCACGCTGTGAGCACTGCCCTGCTTCAGGCCTTGTGCTGGGCACTGAGATGCTCAGGGGACCAGGGAATGTCCCTGCTGCTGTGGGGTCCACAGTCCAGTGAGCAACGGAAGCAGGAAGCTGAGACACAGAAAGGCTCTCGCTGTAGGACCCCCGAGAAGCTGGCTCTGCCAAGGACTGTTGGGGTAGCTTTGCTGGAGAGGTGACATTTGGGTTGGGTTTTGGAGGATGGATGGGAGTTCAGAAGAAAGAGGAGGGTTGGGCACAGCGGGTGGGAATGGCTTCCAGTCCCTGGGCGAGCAGGACTGCAGAAGGCCCTGTGGGGAGTGGTGGGAACTCGGGGGCACAGAAGTGGGAGGATTGGGTGTGTGCTGGGATGGTAACAGGAGGCAAGACTGAGACTCGGTGATGATGGCAAGTTGGCTACTGGCCCTTTCTGCGCTATCTTACCATAAACACAGAGGCCAGTGCTTCTGGGAGGATTCTACATTTGGTTACTTTCCTGACATATAATGCAGAGGGTTCCAGTAAAATGTTGGTGTCTAAAAACAAGAAATGTTCCCATTCAGCTACAAACTTGGGAATCTTATGGTTTTTCACTGATAGTTGGAGAAAAATCCCTCCAACTACCAACTGTAAAATAAAGTTGAGTCTTCCCAGGAGTTTTTTACAAGGTATTTTGAATTAATCAGAGGAAGAAAGAAATGATCTAGAAGAAATCTCCATGACTAACAAGAAATTAATTTACTAAGGCATTAAATATGACAAAGTAAAGTTAAAAATGAACCTGGTCATTTGAGAAGAGACTAGCATGTAGTGTTGACGTATTCAGAAAACTAGGAGCAGGCAGCTTTGGATATAGGCATTACCACCATGTTAGGTTTGGGGGTGTTTATTATTCCATGGAGAACCTGCCTCCCTCAGGTGTCCCCATTCCTGTGGGAGGGATGGAGGCCTGCAGGACGGGAGGGACATGGGAAGGGCCTCCCCACGAGCCGTGGGGGGCAGCCCTGAGCCCATGCAGGGTGGCCGAGACAGGACGGAAGGTTTGCCCAGCTGTGGACAAGGAGCCCTTTTTTGTCTGCTTGGAGAAGAAAGAAGTAATGATAGTGGGTTTGGGTACATTATGTGACAAAAGATGACATGGAAAACGGTGCCCCTCTTACCACAAGGACAGAGCAAGAGTGATTTCGGTGAGCTTTCAGGAAGAGTTTGTTGACAGAATTGTCAGACACTGAATGGGATTCCAAGGCAAGTGGTGGAATGGCTCCATTAAGATTTGTTGTTGGGCAGGAGAATGGCTTCTTTTCTGTTCTGTGAATGACCTAAAATGGCCTAGTTTTTTGTTTTTTCTCTTCCACCCACAGAAGTCTTAACACTTGGGATGAGCTTTGCTTGCCGTGAGCTGGGTCGCTCCCAGCCGTCCTCCCATCTGCCCTCACAAAGGGTGGAAAGAATGAAGAGCCGTCTGTGAGGACTGGTTTCTCTTTATTTTTAATTTACTGGGTTTATTTTTGTGCCCCTCCCTGTAGCTTTTTCAGCCTGGCTTCCTCTGGAATGGGAGTTTTAATAAAGTCGCCCTGTCTGGGAAGCTCTGGGCCTGCAGAGCACCTGCCTCAGGCCCTGGTGCAGGGAGGACTCTCTGGACGCTTCTCATTCTAGGGTGCCAGACAGATGTCTGGGCGCCTGCTTGTGGGGGAATTTGATTTTCAGGGTGGAGTCCCTGTCCTTCAGAGAAGCTCAGAAAATAATCAGTAACAAAGTGTCGTGTCCCAAAAGGAAATTAAAAGTTTGGGGCAGCCCCTCAGACGTGAGTGGAGCTGTCAGGTGTGGATGGTGTGGTCTGAAGGGGCTCAACTGGTTTTTGAAAATGCCGGCACGAATGGTGACGATTGGAGGATGATATTATAGCCCAGGCTGGGCACGGGACGGGAACCGGGCGCAGAGGTGGGTGCCAGGGGACACGGTGGCACAAGCCCTTTGAGAATGCCACACCCAGGGCCAAATGTCGCCGCTCAGCGCTGAGTCCGGGAGAGAAGCTTGACGACAGGGGGAGAGACCATGCCGAGCCCACCGGTGGGGACAGTGAGGCTGAGGCCCCCGCCACAAAAGAGGAGCGGGAACCAGGGGGGCAATGGTGGGAGGGAGGTTTAAAATGGAAGTGGTGACAGCCTGGACCTTAAAGTGACTCTTTCGTCCTTTTAAGCCAGCCGCAGCGACACCAGGAGCGAGCTGGCGGCGGGGTGAGCGGACCAGCCACCCGGGAAAGGTGGGGCACACAAGGCCCCCGCCTGTGGAACCGTCCCTGGACGGGGCTTCTGCGGGACAGACGCGGGGCCAAGACGCGCACAGAGCAGGGAGGACCCGGGAGCGGGGCCGTGACTTCTGGTGACAAAACCAATCCACGCGGCGGGCATGGTGGCCAATCTGGCTGGCTGCGGGACGGACGCCCCCGCTCAGGGCCGCCTCACACCTGCGAGCCTCACCTGCGGGGCCCAGCCAGGTGACGCCGCGCCGCCAGCCCCGCCAGGGACGCCCCCAGCGCCGCAGCCTCTGTCCGGCAGCTCCACCCTCCCTGGGCGCCGCTCCCCGCAGCCCCCGCCAGGGGTTGCACATCTGGACGCCCGGCTCACCCGGGAGGGGCCGGGGGCTTCTCTGCAGGCATGACTCCCTTAGGCCAGAAGCTTCCCGGGAATAATAGCAGCTCACCCGGCGCCGAGGTGAAAAGTGCTGCGTCATTTCATACTATACACGAGCCTCGAGGTGGGAATTATGAGTCATCCCGAGTTCCTAGATAAGGCTAAGTTAGGTCACTTGCCTAAGTGATGAAGTGGCCTGGGAGTCACACCTAGGCAGTCAGCTGAGAGCCTACCCACACCAGACTGCAAACTGCATCCGCATCCTCTTCAAAGCTTCTAGAAGATAATCTGTCCCGTTTTCTTGTTTTCTCGCTAACATCTAATGTCTCTGTCTCTGTCTCTGTCTCTCTCTCTCACACACACACACACACACACACACCCTGATTCATAAAGGAGCTCGCAGCTCCAACCCCTAGTTACCTCCCGCCAATGAGTTCTCATGTATAGATTATTCAGCTGACCTTGCTGCAAATTCTCAGCTGACATTTTGGGAGGCGTGGATGTTAAGATACTGTATAAACGAGGATCAGAAATAGAGTTGGGGGATAAGCTAACAGTCTCATTTAGGGTGCTTCTCCAATTTCAAAACTAGCACCTTGATTTTATTTTATATGGCAGGAACAATTCAGAAAGTTTACATCATTTACTGTCTCTTTAAAAAAAAGACTTGATTTACTGATACCTCTTTTCATTCTTGTGTAAAAATTGGAACACTAATATAAAATATTGCCTTCGTATTAAACAGTGGGGGGAATGAAAATGACTTCTTCCGGGAAGGCTGCGATAAAGCAGTTGGATACTGGGAACTGGCTCCAGACGGGCTGAGCTGGAGGTCCCAGTGGCACCCGCGCCCCTGTCATTAACTCCTCCGTCCGAGCAGGGCCCTCCCCCTGCACCCACCCCTGTGGGATGGCCAAGTCTACGGACCAGAAACCATTCCAATCCCTGCGGCGGGGCTGACTCACAATAATCCTAATCTCTAAGGTCCTGTGTCGTCATCTGTGAGGTGGAAATAGTGCTCAGTGTGACAGGTGGCTGTGCTCTGACCAGACGCAGATAGTTCCTTGGAGAGTTCGAAGAACCAACCAGACGCCACGTGACCAGGACGCTTGTGTGAACACACGTGACTGGACGGCCGGGACGCAGCCAGCCCAGGGCTTCTGTCCAGCCCCACGAGGCTGTGCAGGAGTGTCGTCAGGAAAGCCCAGTGTGACATGCACAGGGTGGGGTCTGATCACTCGGAGTTCTGCCCCAACCCGGTGCCACGTGGCTGCTCTGGGCCTCAGCCCTGAGTCTGTACTCTGAGGCCATGGACTACATGATTTGTAAGGTGCCTTCAAGCTCTTACTGTCACTTCATTGGATTCCTCGAACTGTGACATAAGCAAATCGCTTCCGCACAGGTTTCTGGGTAGAGATATTGAGAAACCACATCCAATAATGGTTTCCAAATTCTGACTCTATAATAATTAAATTTGCCTGGCTCTTACTTGATCTTGTGGTTTAGATGTAAACACTTTAAATTTCCTAGATTTGTATTTTTTTAACTTGACATACAACTACATCTGTAAAGTAGCTCCTAGCTTTGTCAAAGTAGAGACTACATTGGCGGTGAGTTGATTGCATGTAAAAATTTAAGTTAAGGCCGGGCGCGGTGGCTCATGCCTGTAATCCTAGCACTCTGGAAGGCCGAGGTGGGCGGATTGCTCGAGGTCAGGAGTTCGAAACCAGCCTGATCAAGAGCAAGACGCTGTCTCTAGTATAAATAGAAAGAAATTAATTGGCCAACTAGTATATATAGAAAAAATTAGCTGGGCATGGTGGCACATGCCTATAGTCCCAGCTACTCGGAGGCTGAGGCAGCAGGATTGCTTAAGCCCAGGAGTTTGAGGTTGCTGTGAGCTAGGCTGACGCCACAGCACTCACTCTAGCCTGGGCAACAGAGTGAGACTCTGTCTCAAAAAAAAAAAAAAAAAAAAAATTAAGTTAAATTTAGGCCAGGTGCAGTGGCTCACATCTGTAATCCCAGCCCTTTGGGAGGCTAAGATAGGAGGATTGCTGGCTGCATCTCTATAAAAATTTAAAAATTAGCCAGACATGGTGGTGCACACCTGTAGTCCCAGCTACTCAAGAGGCTGGGGCAGGAGGATCACTAGAGCACAGGAGTCTGAGGTTGCAGTGAGCTATGATCACACTGTACTCCAGTCTGGGCAACAGGGCGAGATCCTGTCTTTAAAAAAAAAATTGATCAGGGCTAATTCTTAAAAAATTAAATTTACTGCTCTGAGCATCTCTCTTTCTTCAGCTCTTCCTGGTTAGCCCCATCTGAAGTCCTCGCTGCCATCTCTTCCGAACGCTGTTTCTGATGACTGCAGAAAGATGCACAGACCTGTGCGCCCTAGGGACAAGACAGCGTCCCTCTGTGGCAGGAACGGTGTTCGTCAACACCCCCCCCCACACCAGGTGTTCTGTATTTCCCACCTCCCAGCACTTAGATCAGGGCCAGGGGCTGCCCAGTGGACTGTGAACAGAACGGAAATGCGCCACCTTGGTCTAACGTGGTTAGAAACAGTGGTGAGTTCTCTGTACTCTCTTTACCATAACGGTGACTTGAAGGAAAAAACTGCAACGGCAGAGCTGCAAAATGGAAGCTGCCTGGACCCTGGAGCCACTGTGGAGGAAAGCCACTCAGGAGAGTTGCCTGACCCTGTCACATGAATGAAAAAATAAAACTCTGTCCTAACTTACTGAGCTGTCTTGGTTTGTTACTTCAGCATAGCATAGCAGCCTAGCCTTATACATCCCTTCCAAAGGTGTTTAATTTTAAGGGCGATTCTAAGGGAAACAGTAATGCAAAACACAATCAAAAAAGCGTCTCCTGATGTAGCTGTAGGCATCTGTAGAAAAAGAGGATTGTCATCAGGGAACCTTCTTGCCACCATGGCAACTCGGACACATGAAGCAATACTGATGCCTCCTAATGGTCCTGTGCTGCATGAAGAATTTAAAAATGCCTCAAAGAAGGAAATTTTAAGACATTATTCCTTCAGACAAAAAGTTACCTACAAAGAGGCAAAACAAGGGAACTACTTTTCTAGAATGATCTTGAAAAAATAGTCCCCTAATACCAAAGACAAAAATCCCTATTTTTTTCCTCAGCCCACCTCATATGATCAATTTCCTATTATTAAAACACCTACTTTGCTCTCTCAAAATTCCACAAGGGCCCATAAAGTTGGATAATTTGGGTCCATTTAGGAATCCATTGGAAAATAACTCTGGGAACTTTTTGGAAACAAGAGGACAACTGACAACACTGTGCATCTGTTAAGTGAAGCTGGCCTTAGACTGAATGACATTTGGGAAATGACATGGATTAATTTACAAGAATCACAAATGTACTCCTTTTGGGAATGCCTTTCCTCTCTCCATAGAGATCCTCCTGGCTTTCGGGGCACCATGGAAGGTTTCAAGAATTAAGCAGATGGCAGCCATTGCAGAATAGGGGGAAGGCTCTTGGATGGTAAAGCACTACCTTGGATCCTCATTCTAAGTGGGATTTTATAAAAAGTGTCCCCACTGCATGACTCCTAAGAATGGCGATCGAGCATAGCATCAGCTCTGATTGCACTTTCCTAAGGAAATCATTCTTTCCCCAGAAACTCATGACAATTGCCAGTGGGAAGGATGCCCTTCCCCTCCCAACTCTGCCACTGGCTTTCCCTTTGCGCCCTCCCGTTGATCCAGAGTGGGCTTCCAAAGGGCTTACTGACATATCCAGAACCCACCTGATTAACACTCCAGATACAATCCCTTTGGGTCTGGCAGCACATGCCAACCAAGTCCCAAGCCAGTTTATTAGTTTATCCAAAAGGTAAACAGATGAGGGAGATGCAGAAAGACCAGCATGCGAGCAGCTAAAAGCATTACCCGGATGTCCACCAGGAAACAGATTGAAGACATTTAAAGTGTCATTAAATAAATGAAGCTATGTTTTATCTACTTGGAATTTCCATTGTCTTTTAAAAAAGGTAAATATATATATATATATTTTTTACATTGCAGTATATAAATCTAGACTCTACATATACAGTATAAATACACAGGGTGAGCACATGGGCACAACATGTATGTCTTGGTAGCCACACCCTAAACCAGGCCAATAGTTTTATATTTTCCTTCTGACCCTCACACCAAGAAAATAAGGCTGAGGCTACATTTACTTTGATCTCCATGACAGCCATCACCAGCCATTTCTCCACCAAGCACAGAAGCACAAACTAGACAAGCCTTGCAAACAGAAGAAAGTGCTTTTTGTCTAGTTGGAACCAGTCAGTCTATACAATGCACAGTCCAATCTCCTAGAAAGACCAAAGGAAATCTGAGAACTTCCTGGCTCATTCTTTGGTCCATTGCCACAAATCTCTAAACTTTCCCTGGTGTTTCTTGCATAATTCACATAGCTATTTACATAACATAAATCCCACACAACCTTTGAGAGCTGTATTACAGGATTAGGAAAAAAAAAAAAAAGCTCCATGTTACAATCTGTACTTCGGATTCTAGGTTCATTCTCTTTATTTTTGGAATAAAAACTGGTATTTTGAGAATTTTTTCTTAAAAAGGACAACATTCTGAAAGTGCTTCTTATACATGTCAATATCCCACATATGGCTTTTTAGTTCAAACCCCAGTGCAGCTCAGATTTGGAAGGGAGAGTATGATGGTGTTACTAGACACAAAAATGTCACTTAACAGTGACACTGTGATAGCAAGTGTAGGGACCTGAAAAAAAAGTTATTGATTCCATCTGGAAGAATGTACCTCTTTGAGAAATGATTTAGATAATATATGTAGCCCCATTTCTTTCCCCATGGCTGGACACAGTAATGCTATAAAAGGTAATAAGTAAAATAGGATGCTATTATCAGCAGGGAACGTCTTCCAAGGGGCTATTAACAGCGTAATCACTGCTAAGAAATCTTTCACAGGCTCAAAATAATCATATGTCGTCAACTGTAGTAGAAACTTCCACACCTGAGGAACAAATTGCACATAACATAGAGGTACTAGGATCCAGATGGCAGAGGACTCCAGACATACAGTTTTACATGCAAAAGGCAATCAGAAAAGGCAATGAAGTAGTGACATTCCAAAACAGATAAGAATCCAATGAGTCACCATACTTTTGCACTTTCTTTTCTGGCTGTGTTACCAAAGAACATGGCTATTTGTGCAATGATGATGATGATATCTTCTTTAGGGGAGAAAACAGAAACACAATGGGATTGCCAGAAATCGAAATGGGCTTGTGTTGACTCCAGCGGGGTCGTGATGGCTAGACGAGTGGAGCAGACAGACTGGGAAGCTCCCCCTGTCCCTCCCTGGGGTGGCAGACAGCGGCAGATGTGGGCAGAGGTTGAAGGCCATGGACTCATCCAAACTTTTCCAAAGTGGCCTTTCATTCAGCCAGTGGCAGTTCCAGCCTCCGCAGTTGTTATCTGGTGGCACTTGATTGAGAAAGTAATCCTCTCCCTTTATAAAAATAAAGTTTAGACTTCTTATAATACTGGCACAAAGGACATTCTGTGTTCCCAGAACTGATTTCATTTACTTGGAAGATAGGAGACTAGGTTCTCAGTTCCTTCTATTTCCCTGTAAAAAGTGACCTCAACTTCCAGGCCATTGTGCAAATTTGTTTTTCCATAGTTCAGAATATCCCATAAAGTCACTCTTGTATATTTATATATATACACATACATACCAAATATGTGTGCATATATATATTTACAAATGTGGATAATTTTGCATTTTGGTCCCAAATAGGTCAAAGAGAATCGGTGAGTCGTTCATCCTTTTCATGTCAAATTCATTTCCAATTTCCCCATAATGCCTATCACAGTGCTTTGCACACCGTAGGTACTCGATAAATATCTGCTGACTTCACCAGTGATCCTCTAACACTGGATGGTATTGCAATCACCACAGCCTGTTCTCAGCCCCACTCTGCCTCTGGCAAGCACAGGGCCATTGGTCCCTCCCTTCAGAGGGTGATTTTGCTGTGTCTGTTGCTCCAGCAGCCCCGTTTAGCTGTCCTGGGCAATGTCAAGCTGGTCCGGCTGCGCAGTTTCACTTGCTCTTCCATGGAGTTCTTTTTGCGTAAAATGAAGTCAAAGTTCACTTGGCTATTCATGGCATAAAAGACATTTGCCGAGTCTGGGATCACGAGTTCTGAAAAAGGAAAGAAAAAGTCAGCTTGTGTGGGTTAGCTCAGCACTGATAGTGGCTGATATAAATCTTGCCCAGACACAAAGCTGGGACGATGGACCTTTGTCCCTGGGATGTGACCCAAACCAGACAATGATCGCCAATACCGCCTCCCTAAAATTGGTCCTAACGTCTCAATACCAATAAAAAAGTTAAGTACAGATTTTAGAAATTTACTCCATGAACTAAATTTTGAAATACAGAATGTTAAAGCTAGAAGAAAATCCAGTAGGAAACTGAGGCCAAAAGAAGTTGAAGGATATTCTCAAGATCATAGCTAATGAACAATAGAACTGGAACTAGAACCCTAGTTTTCCTTCCTCCTGTAGTCCATTTTCCACTCCAGTGGGCAGATTTTCTCAAAGACTAAGAGAACCCAATGACAAGGAAAAAACCAGAAACTCTATAACATTCCAGAACTCTTTACTTGGAAAATCAAAATATTTTTTAATTAATCCCAAACTGAGTCACTGCTTTGTCCAGAGCTTGCATTTTAACATTGAATAGCATCCATGTAAGACAGTGTATATGTGCTCGCATTTAAACTATTTTTAACTTCGATGATTCCTAACCAGATAGCTGCAACTTCAGAGGAAAGATTGGTCCAAGTGTAATATGAAATTATCAAATAAAAGTTAATTTGGTTCACTTTAATTTTAAAAGATGGCATATCATATTTAACACTTGGGGTTAATGGGTATGTGAAAAAACAAATAGGAAACAAAAAAGGTAAACTATGCAAATCTAGCTTTGCGGCAGTGGGATGGGGAGGCAACCTGTAGAGGCATCTGGTTGCAGAACCAGACAACACGAGCCTTAACTCAGACTTGAGTGCTGAGGTCCTGCAGCAAGACCGATACAGTCAGTTCTACGTGACTCTGGTACACTATATGAACCAATGCTTCATAAAGAATAGCCCCCTCAGAGTGTCCCCATGCCCCTGCCCACATGTTCCCGGGTCAGTAATAATATTCCTCACAGTTATATATCACTTAGCCTTTCCCCAAAGCACTTTCAGGTACATTACTTCCTGTTATCTTCAGAACCGCCCATGAGGAACCAGCAGGGTATTGTGTCCATTTCGCTAAGAACCAAGGCCAGAGAGGTGTAGTGGCTTGCCTGAGACCACACAGCTGGTGGGCAGAGCTGGGTCCAGGCTGTACCGTGGGACTCCTGATCCTGAGCCTCACTGGCCTCACTTTTGTGATGTGCTGTAGGTGACATGGTGAAACTTGAGACCACTTTTCAGGCTTAAGATTTTAACTGTAACTACATTAAAAGGTCATAAATGAGAAGTTCCGCCCCCAAGCCTAGGGCTCAGCTGAATGAGAAATGAGCAAACTTCTCCAAGGAAGTTGAAAAAGGATTTTCTCAGAGGCTGTAGCTTTTAATCTCTAGGCAAATATACTATTCTAATTTTAGACACTCTCCTCTAAGCCCAAGATGGAGCCATGGGTGACATGTTGATCCCATACCCCCAGTTGTGGACTTCTCCATTTCATCTACAGGAAAGACCACTTGTTGATGCACAGAGCCCTGCATAAGACGCCTGCAGTGTGCCTTTTGCAAGTCTGTCCACGGAAAGGGCTGGCCTCAGTCAATGACATTTGCTGCTCCTTCTGCACTTGGAGAAGAGACTTAGCCTCATTGGGTCACTCTCTATGACATGACAAGAGATGGAAGAATCAGCCTGTTTTCTCCTCAACAAATGCAAACTCAATTCAAATTAGTAAATAGATATATTCAGGGGTGATTATTTTCCCAGAGTCTTCATAAAAGGGATTTCTTTAAGTAATGTGTTCAGTTATACTGAAGCCTTTCATAGAGCACCAGTTCTTTGCCTCAGTGCGAGATAAAGAATCTTTTGCTATTTGCAGATGGATCAGGAATAAAGTCTCTCACAAATGATTAACTGAAACAATGAGAAAACATAGGAACTGCTAAGTTTCGGGTTCACATACAACTTAGAAACATGTTATTGAGTAAAGGAGGTGCGTGGTCATCTACAAAACCCAACAGACTCCCCACGTACCCTGCACCTCCTGAAGTAGGGAGAGACCACTTCCTGGAAAAACATTTGATGAGTTTGTAATGGGCAGGAGAAATTCTCAGCAAAACTGCAGGACAAACAAGAGTTGAGGAATGGGGGAGCAGCTTGAGATGCTTATTAATTCTACAAGTTGATGGCATGATTGTTCTCCCTTGCAGGATTAAAAACCACCACTAGATTCCACTAAAGAAGACACTATATCCATTTCCTGCCTTCTCAACTGGGGAGCATTATGGACACGCCGCTGGCAGCCTGCCCCAAGGAGGAATGCGTGCCCACCTTTGTCCTCCGAGATGACCTGCACCAGCTCGTACTCCTCGGCTGGGTCTGAGTCCAGGTTGTGTTTCAGCATTGCTCTCTGGATCACCGCGGGGGTCTTATCCTGACTCGTCAACTGCAACGACAATGAACGGGTTTGCAGAGTATGTAGCTACATGCTTCCTGAAAGGTTTCTCCTGAGCCTCATATTCTTGCTGTCTTGTGCTGTATGGGCCTTTCCAGGAAGAATGGACTAGTGGACAGAGAACAGGACTTAGAACCGGCACTCCTGGGTTCTGGTCCTGGTTCCACCCTTAGCAGCCAAAAGATGATGGGAAAATCACCCGAATCACAGCGTCCTCCACTATTCAAGTGGAGAGAAGGCTTGCCTTCCCTATCGCCCCAGCACTGGCTGAAGTCGCAGTGAAATAACATCTATGAGGAATTGTGAAAAATGTGAAGCATTATCAGCGATGGGCCCAAATCATCCTCACATGTAGAACTGCTTCTGTGGCCCGTGTTATGACCTGTGGGACGAAAACAGCTTTAGTTCTGACCATTTCAAAAAGCACAAGGGACCTGAGGATTCAGTAACCCCACTCCTGTTTACCAAGAGGAATAAAAACGTATGTCCACAAAAGGACCTGTGCACATTCATAGCAGATTTATTTATAAAGGCTAAAAACGACAATCAGTCTGAATCTCCATCAACAACCAAATGGACAAAGAAACTGTCTACTCACAACAGAACACGACTGAGCAACTGAGAGGAACTAAGAACTGACATGTGCAACAATGTGGATGAATCTCAAAAACATCATGTTGAACAAAAGAAAACAGACCAAAGATTACACACTATTGGAGCCCATTCTTTCAAAAAGAGGAAAAACGAATCTGTGGCATTAGAAAACTAACCTCAAGGTCAAGGGGGCAATGACTGGAAGAGGCACAAGGAGATTTGTGCCTGTTCTGTATCTAGATTTGGGGTGCTAATTACACAGATGTATCCAGTTAGCAAAACTCAAAAAACTGAACCCTTAAGATTTGTGTATGTAAACTATATATAAATTTTGCCAAAATAAAAATCAGCTTCTAAGTGTTTTAAAAGCACAAGTAAAGGTTTACCTAATCCCCAATTCTGTTGTCCCACCAGCCAACTATCTGCAGGGGGTTCAGGGCCATGTGAAAACAGGGCGACAAAGGAACTATGCCTTAGGTGGTTTCTTTAAATTTGAAAGAAGTAAATGAAAATTCAGATTATTCTTAAAAATAAAAGCTGCTCTCACCAGGAGGTAAGAGGACTACAGAGAGAAAGGCCCCCCACACACAAAATGTCTAATTTCCTCCAGGAAACTCTGCCATTGTGAGCCAGAGGATGGCAGTGCCTAGATGCCTCCCCCGATCCTGGACAGCAGCTGGTGTTTGTGGTTCAATAAACAACACGCACTACAATGGGGTCCTTGTAAGGGACACAGATCTTGCTCACTTGACTATTACCAAAACATCCGACGTATTTATTTACAAGGGAAAAGTGGTGCACACAAAATTCTAAAGGAGAAAAATATGGTTTTTGCTGGTCTAAAGGGTATACTGCCAAAGCTGGGTCACATTGGACTAGTAGAGCAGAAAACGGGAGGAGGAAGGACCGCACTTGGCACGACTGTGAGGCTACGGCAGACTCAGATGTGTAAGGAGATAGCCAGGCTACCCCCTTTCTCTTTACCTTAAACTTCCCCAGCTGTGTCTAAATGAAGACAGGATGGCCAAGGGCTTTCCTGGGGTGTTTATAACTTTGCACCATGAAAGAACTGAAGGGAACTAACGATTATGATCAGTACGAACAGCTCGGTTGTGCATCCTTATGCTGATATATTGAACCAGCACTCCCCTATAGACATAGAATGTGAGCCACGTGTTCTAATTTTAAGTTTCCAGTAGCCACAGTTAAAAAGTTTTTAAAAAGTAAATTAATTTTAATAATGTATTTTACTTAACCCAATACATCCAAAATAATCAGCATATAATCAATAAAAATGTTGAGATAGTTAACATTTTTTTGTACTAAGTCTTCAAAATCAGTGTATATTTTACATTCATAGCTCATCTCAATTTGGACTATCCCCATTTCAAATGCTCAATTGCCACACGTGGCTAGTGGCTACCGTGCTGAATGGTGCAGTTCTGAATGATGTGTGGGTGTCACCTTCCTATACCTGCCTATGGCCATAAATATTGAATTCCCTATTGACGGGATCTTGGGAGACTGACTCTGTGATTGACATAATGGAGAAAAGATCATTTAGAAAGAGTTACGGGCACGGTGATAGGAGACATTTATCCAAGGTCACCGAGGAGATGACTTTACAAGGGTTGAAGTGTTGCTCCTCCTACTTTCTGTTGAAGCACCTGGATTCAGGGGACACTAGCTGCTCCTGGCAAAGCAAGTCCACTAGGCCAGTGGAAGTACAATCCATGGCCGCTGGTGTACCTGCGATCTCTAAGGGGATCCATGCAATCAAAATCATTTTCATAATAATACTAAAATGCTGCTTGTCTTTTCCCTTCTGTTGACATTTGCATTGTCATTGAACAAGCAAGGGCGAATTAAATTGCTGGCACCTTAGCACCAATCAATGCAGTGGTACCTAACTATACCAGTAGTCATTATATCCTTTTTTTTTTTTTTTTAATTTTTTTTTATTTTGGCATATTATGGGGGTACAGATTTTAAGGTTTCAATAAATGCCCATTTCCCCCCCTCCCCCCAAAAGTCTGAGTCTCCATCATGACCATCCCCCAGATGGTGCCCATCAATCATTATATCCTTTGATACATGGTACTCAGAGTAAAAACAAAAACAAAAGAAAGGAAAGCCAGTTTCACTTTAAATTGTCCTTGATGAAGCAGTAAAAATAATTAATTTTATTAAATCTTTACCTACAAAGAGAAATATTTACAATTATCTGAAAAGGCATTGAAAATATTCCTCCCTTTTCTAACTCCTTATCTGTGTATAACTGGATGTTCATCATATACTTCAACCAAAACAATATATCTCAACAAACATTCCAGAAGAAGATTTGTAAAAATGTAAAACAATGCTATTCTTCTCACTCAACAATTTTTAGAAAAAAATGCATCTTTTTCATTAAAAAACATAATTTAATCAATATGCAATGTGTTCATTATTTTTAATGAATAAATATTTTGAAAATGTCTCAGTTTAATATCAACTGTGTTAAATTCAACCTACATAGCCTAATGCTCTTTGGAATACTCAATACTGTCTCAGAGCATAAAGGGGTTCTGAGACTAAAAAGTTTGAGAACTGCTAATCTAGGCTAAACTTGGATTGAATTACTTCCACCCTCTGGTCAACAGCATGTGTATAATAAATTTCACAAAGGGAATTCCTGTGGATTAAAGCTTCTCTTTAGAAGGCCTACTAATGTGCAGGACGCTCCTAGACCAGTGTGTCGTCTGTCCAGAATAAGCCTGTGAGATGGGCTGGGGGATTTTTATGAAAGGGGAGTGACACCATCTGTACAATATAAAGGGCCACAGGAAGGGGCTGGCAGAAGATGCTACTCTTGCAAAGGCAGCCCACGTGCTGGGGAAAGAGGAAGCTGGGGGATCGTCTGTTAGCTCCCCTCCCAACACTCAGCACACACAAACCAGGCCTCCCACGCGGCAGCAGGGGTTCGTGAAACACCTCAAGCACCCCTGGCTCTCCTGAGACAGAGCAGAGCACATGCTGACCAGGCATGTCCCAAAGCTAATGGTCCACGCTATAATTCAGAGACAGCGTAGAGTTATGTAGGCGGAACTCCTCTCTGGCTGGCATATAAGAGAAGCCATGTGAACAGACCACGCTGAAAATATGATAACATCACTGATGACCTTGGCTGCCTTGTGGTTCTCCCACCCCGCTGGTGCTCCTTGACCAGCCCCTTCCTCACTGCCACCTGAGCTCTGCTCATCCTACCCACGCTCCCACAGGACTGTGTTCACCCTGTGGGGCTAGATGACTCCCATTATCAGATCCCAGCACCGGCCTTGCACCAGCCCACGTTTCTGACCGTTTCTTAGACAATGCCACCTGGATGTCCTACTGCTGCCTCTGATTTAAACGCCCTCAAAACCGCCACCCTCATATCTCACTTGACGCACCGACTAACCACCACGCTGCCTGGACAGCCTGATCCTCCTTCTTCCTCATCCTCCACAACAGTAACCAAAAGGGTGATGACTAAAGAATGGATTCTACAATCCTACCTCATGAAAAGCCACGAGACTGTCACGCAGGCCCTTACCACCTCCTACACAGAATATGACAGCACCTTCCTGACTTGCTTCCCCACCTCCAGTCTACCCCCAACTCAGCAGCAAGGGTCCAAAGTGCCAGTTACCTTTCTACTCAGCAAATCTGATTGCTACTTACAAGCCGCCAGTAAGACCTTACTGCCTGGAGGACTAACACAAACTCCTTTGTGTGGGCCATGAGGCCCTTTATAATCTGGCCTGGCCTCTATTAGAGGATTTGGTGCATTCTGAATAACGCTTTGTGAGCTCCTTTTTTGATAATAAGTTCCTCAAAGACAGAAATGTCTCATTCATCTCCTACCCCCAAAGCCTGGTCCAATGACCAGTACACAACAAATGTCAATATTCTATTTACTTGATGAATCAGCAAAGATTTTCTTTGAAATATTAAATGACAGTGCCTCCATACCTCTTCTGTCATGCCTGAGCTTGTGAACACTCACTGTGCCCTCAAAGAGGTGAGTGATGAAGATGAGGAGAGAGGTGGAATTAGCTGTGGGATTCTGTTACAAAGGAGAATCTTATTTTCAATTTATGATCTCCTATAAACAAAGGGGTCTATTCTTGTAATAAATATACAGACTTTATACACTCAAGGTCATTGCCAGGAGAGGCTCTGTATGTATTCCAAAAAGGCAGCCATTATTAAAATGTTGGGATTGTTCTCAGAAACACACAGTTTTTACAAGAAGCTCAAAAATGTCAGTCTCATTTTATAAGCATTGTTTCTCATTGATCCAAACTGTACTTCCAGATTGATCATCTACTTTTTAAAGTAGGTTTGACACAAATGACTAAAGGACAAAAATTTGCTACCAGGGAGTACACTGCTAAGAATGCATGAAAATTCAATTATAAATCCAAACATAGAATTCCACAGAGAGACTTCCAAGAAGGTCTGAAGCAGTGGCATCTTCCCTGGAATACTGTTACACAATCACCAAAATTGATAATTTTGACTGTCGGTATTTATTTATTTATATTTTAGCGAATACATACATTATTGACTATTTGTTGAATAAATCTAAATCATTTTTTAAAAATGGGTAATTTTGAAAAGGGTGATACTGATCTAAATGAATGTTTTAGCATTTTTTTTTTTTTTTTTTTTTTTTTTGAGACAGAGTCTCGCTTTGTTGCCCAGGCTAGAGTGAGTGCCATGGCGTCAGCCTAGCTCACAGCAACCTCAAACTCCTGGGCTCGAGTGATCCTTCTGCCTCAGCCTCCTGGGTAGCTGGGACTACAGGCATGCGCCACCATGCCCGGCTAATTTTTATATATATATCAGTTGGCCAATTAATTTCTTTCTATTTTATAGTAGAGACGGGGTCTCGCTCTTGCTCAGGCTGGTTTCGAACTCCTGACCTTGAGCAATCCGCCCGCCTCGGCCCCCCAAGAGCTAGGATTACAGGCGTGAGCCACAGCGCCCGGCCTGTTTTAGCATTTTTTGACATATCAAAATTATATCCCATATGTACTGTTGGGATATATATTTTTATATAAATACACCATTAACCTATACTCAGGGAGACTCAGTATTTATGTATATTTATTTCATGAATGCATATATATATGTGCTAATCTTGTACATAATTAGGGGCGTTAGTCTGCATGGCTGGTAGACACAGATAAGTCTAGATGGAAAAGCCACTCTTACCATGATGCTCTTGTACATGTTGCCATTGTTGTCTTCCACGCTGATGCGTATGATGCAGGTGTCTTCGTTCTGCTGGTTGTAAACGGGAGGCAGCACAGTCGAGGTAATGGACGTCACAGAGACGGAGCGCTTGTGGATTTTGGGGTTGTTGTTACAGGACGGAGGGGAGGAGAGGGGGTTGATTAAGGACGACATCCCTGAGGAATTGGTGTCCATGGAATGGATAGAGGAACATGATGAGGAAGACTCAGAGAGCTGGAAGAGTGAACACACCCCAGAAGAAAATAGATTAGAACCTCGGCTGACAGTGTGCTTTATAATTTTCAAAGCAAAGATAGATATCAAGACCAATAACTTCAGTATTGCTTCTGCAACAGCCCACAGCACACATGTATCTTGTCCCTGGTGTAAACACCCCCACACCCAGTGGCAGATGCCTATCAGTGGCTCATTGTGACCTAATCACTCCGTGGTTTCCTTGCTTCCCTAGTTTTTAGCTGTTCTTATGGAAGTTAACCAGCAGGTGGCAGCAGACACCAGAAACTAGAGGCAACATGGGCTCCCAAAGTCAAAAGCTTACAGGGCTGGCGGAAAGCCTCACCAACAAACAGTTCATTCTGTCCTCCTGTCTTGAGCCTGCACAGTGCTCAATATTGTTCTGCCCACAGATAATGCTATCCTGATTCCACTTTGCAATCATATTTTGTAGGAGGAAAGAAATGTCTGTATTTTCAGAAGTTTTTAAGATAAAGACCATACATTATACAGCTCTGCATGCAATGCTAGTGCAGGAAAGGCCCTTGGAGATCACCTGGCTCTGGCCCCTTTCTACTGCTCAGGAACCCGAGACCCAAAGAGAAGACTGGGACTCCAGGTTCACAAAGATAATTGATAGCTCCCTCAGGACCAGCACCCTAGTTCCCTGACCCCCACAAAATTCACAGGGCAAGCATGTAGCCAAGGCTCAGTCTGCTGTTGATAGACAGTAACACCGTACACTAATATATTATGCCACTACCTTGCTATGTTTACCGCTGTGAGGTTTGTGATGAGCTTTTTTATATCTTATCTCATTATAATCTCACATTATAAAGATGAGAAGAGTAAGGTTCAGAGAAATAAAGTGACTTGCTCAAAGAAACACAGACTGTGAGTAGTTCCTCCACTTCCTACATTTGCTACTAGAATCAATTACACACATTTTCATGTTGCACATCAAGGACAATTATGGAATGTGGTACTACAATTAAGGTGCTTTTCTTATTAGCTATACATTTATCATACATACAATACCAACTACCAAAGAAAGAGGATGTTTAAAATTCACTAGGAGGTATTCTTCACCCAAAACATCATTAAATTGAATCATTTTAAATATCAATTCTTATTGTAGAAAATTATAAATAATGTCTTTGAATGAATTAAGCTAAATTACACTATATCACCATATTAATTCTATAAAAGATTCTGGAAGTCATTTAAAAAACAAACAACTTATTAATTTCTTTCATATTTGTCTGTCCTTCCATGGAAACAGAGTACAGAAGTTTGCTTTCTGATTATCAGGCTTCTGAGCAAAATGGAGTCTACCATATTTCTTGTGGATGCCTTCTTTCAATAGCATAACTATACATTAAAGTCTACTGCATGAGTAGTTTAATTAGATCCAGCAAGATGATATAACAATTCTGATAGGTAAGAGTCTAACTCTGGCTCTAACACAATATGGTTTAGTTAACATTTTTTGTTTGGGTTTGTTTTCCCCCCTTATGTTTGTTATCAAGTGAATCAACTTAGTGGCTCGATTTTGGGCTAACTAATGCGGGATAATTCTAATAGCATAACTTTGCTTGCAGATGTATTAGCTAAGATGTTCTATTTTCCGATTTTTGGTTTAATTTTTCACCCTCATTATCCTCTGTCTAAACTCTTTTCCTTTGATTTTCTGCGATTCAAGTGAAATTTATGCTTAAGATAAAGCTTTGAAGATACATGGTTTATGGCAGCTCTAAACAGACTACCTGATGAGCCCCCACATTCTTACTGAGAATTTAAGGAGGAGTGTGAAAATCAATGTTTAGAAATCATGATCAGGAGGAATGGGAAAGGAATGCAAATCAAATTATACTTCACCCTGAAGAAGAGTGACCTCACGGTGCAGTCTGTGGGAAAGGAAGGGTGACAGCCTGGAGGGCTGCTGGAGAGGGCGACTGTCACAGGGTCTCAGAGCAGGAAGGGACTGCAGAGGTCAGCCCAGTCCAGGTCTGCACCGAGCAGAACTAAGGGCCTTTGCAGTTAACACACAGGGATGCTAGCAGCTCAGGAACCACTTGCAACCCCGCCAATCACGCATTTGTAAATCCACAGAAATGTATGACTCCGAGAAAGTTTAGTCCAAAGAATAAAAAGCTGCGACTTACACAAGAAACTAAAGAGCCAGTATGACAAGGGGTAAAGCCAGGGGTGTGCACATGACAGCACACTGGGCTTTGGCATGGTTTAAAAGAGATGATCTGGACCAATGCACATTCCATGCACCACCAGATGTGAATGTGATTCCCTCTCCTCCCCAGAGAGGCAGAGAGAAATCCCAAAACATGTGGGCAATGCCTCAGTTGTCATTTTCCTACAATGCCCATCATCAGAAATGGGGTCTACAAAGCTGAAGAAGCTGTGAAAAAGAGAATGATGAGACTTTATTCTAGATTGTGACAAATCTAGAATGTTGTATGTCACATCACAGAGAAGGATTACATGCCCAGGCTAGGAAACACGCCTTTGGAGAGAATGGCTACTCTGGGTGTTCGCAGAGCTCTCCCTTCAACATTTGGAGCATGAAACGTTGTACCCCCTGGATTTCAAAGCAGAGGGGTGAGAAATCCAACTGGAGAAGCATCTGAGTCATCTCAGCTTGACGAGTGCTGCGTGCTGCTTATGATGCCCTTCCTGAATTGGCTACTTTGTAAAAAAGTCAGTTGAGGGTTACCAGGTTGCCACTGTTATTTAACTCCATGTTATATAACTCCATGTGAAGCCACACACAGGTCCCCTTACTGAGCAGCCGATAAAACCAAATGATGAAACTGTTACAAACACCCTACCTCATTGACCCAAGTGTAAGCCAAGGGACCAGAAGTCACCACGAAGCAAGTCTAGTGGGCCAGAAACCTCTCCAACAGGGTACAAATTCTAGACATATCAAAGTTGATGTCCCTGAAACAAGCAACTTGACCAATGGATTGAAGCAGATGTGTTTAGAAGATTAAGATTGACATTTATGTTTTTTAAAAATGTTATTTATGTAGTCATGGAAAATAGAAACTCTCTATGGAAATTCCTTTATCACTTCTCATCACTTTCCTTCCTTTCAGATAGCACAGATTGTATGACTGTTACCAATCCCTCATCCTCCCCGGCATCCATGCCCTTTGCCCTGTGACTAGTTAGTAGCTCCTCCGACTAATAATGGAGCACATTTCCCTGCCCAGTTTACTTATGTGGGATGACTGCTTTAGAATTGCAATGGAATGTTGGTAGATCTGACAAGTAAAGGCTTGGTAAGTGCTTTGGGCTTGGGCTTGCCCTTTTGCTCATCTGTCTTAGCAGCATGTCCCGGGTAGCCCATTACTCTAAAAAAAAAATGAGAGGCAGGTGGAGTAGACTTGGACCAAATCCTCGGCCTAGGACCAAGCCCAACCCAGATCACCCAAGCCACAGATGCATAAGAGAAACAAAGTGGTGCTTATTTTAAGTCACTGAGTTTTGGAGTGATTTACTATTGTGATAAAGGCTTGGCTAAGACAAGTATGACACCAAGAAGCTGACATATCTCCACCTTTGACTTTTTGCTCCTTCCAAGTAACCCTATTTCTCCTAAATAAAGTCTCCTTCAGTGCCTTTAGATGTGGGTTTAAAACAATATTTCAAAGGCCAAATGAATAAACAAATATGCTTACTGCTTTTATACCTGTTTCTATAAGGGACGTATCCCCTAATTGAACTCTGCTTTTGACACCTCTTAAAAACATGACTTTCAAAATACTGGAGAGTAATAAAAGCAGACGTTCCTTATGTAGCAAATACCGCGGCACGTGCCTGCATGAGGAATTATGCAGAGGGTTAAGTATATACCTTTTTCTGAGGCTCGTCAGGGGTGTCCATGGGAGTAACAGAGCCCTCCTCAGCCTCTGAGTGGTTCGACTCACAGGACGACACGCTGACCGAGTCCATGCTTTCACCGGAGCTCCCGCTGGCAGTAGACTTGGGCTGCTCTTTGGTGGGAGTGTTACTGGTGATAATGTCAGACCCCAGAAACAGTCTGCAGAAAACAGAACGCCAAGCATTCAGGCTGTTACAAAACCAGAATCCATGATTAAGCAAATATTTTGTGTTGATTAAGCCCTTGATGTTTTCTCAATCTTGGGTGCTCTGTCATCATTATTTTAGGAAAACCTTTGTTATAAAGTTGCTAGCAAATAATAGTACACACCCTGTTCTTCCAGCTTCAAAGAACACATAGATTATTAGCTGACTGAAGGGCTGCATCACTCTGAGGTCTCTCTAGGTCGATGGTCCTCCATCTTTTAACAGTCCATGGACCACTCTGGCAAGATCAAAATGCTATCTACCATACCCCTATCACTTCAGACCATAAATTTAACTTCATGGGCTTGAAAATTGGCTGGCACTGCTTTGGATAGGAAACCAAGGAGGAACACTTCTATTTCCAATAATCTGGTGAACTACAATAACCTAAACCCCTCATCTGTAAAACAACTAGGTAAGAAATATTAAAAATTATTTTTAGTTGAGCTTGCAAGATGGTAAGGGAAATCCCTACAGGCCATGAATGAAGAAGGAACTGAAAACCAGAAGTGTGTGAGTTCATTTTGCAGCTGTTCTAGTTGGGGAGGTAGGAAATGCCAATCTTGGCAAAATAGTGTCATGGGTTATAACACATACATGGGGCCCAAAAATGAGGGCTTCTGCTTACGAAAGGTGGAGAGTTGGAACCAAAACTCCTTATACAGAGCCAGGACCCTCCCTCAATAATAAAATGGGCTCAAAAAATATCTTCCTACTGGCAGAAGAAGACAACTGAGAAGCCTGTCTATCTTGGCCTGAGTGTGGAAGGAAGAAAAATGTCTCCCTTTAAATCATATGTGCACTTGGCCTGTGCCTTGCTTCAAGCTGCTATTTATGTGGTCTAGGAGTTAGGAACTTTCAGGCCAGTGATACCCCTGGGAGAACTAGATTTAAAAAAAAAAAAGAAGAAATCTTTCTGAAGGGATATACCTTCAACGAGGGAGTCAAGAGGAACAGATTTAGACTCTTGAGAACTTCAGATCTGAGAACTGTTGGAAAGAAACTGATAATTTATTCATTCATTCAAAAAATATTTGCATGGCTACCAGAGGCCAAGCTATAAAATAAGTATGTTTAAAAATATTAAAGACCTAAGAGAAGAAACTGAAGGTAGGAGTTTAGAGCAAGACATGCTGACAACAGAACAAAAAGATAATTTGAAAAACATTTCACTTCTAAGTGGAAAATATAGTGAATTAAATTAAAAACTTGGTGCAAGGATTAAATAACTGTTGAAGAATTAGAATAGATCTGAACTAGATCTGATGAAAATCTTCAAAAATCAGTATTAAAAGATAAATATATAGAAAGAAAGATTAAAAGATACAGAGAAAGCAATAAGAAATCTCTGCATGGGTGTAAGAAGAGTTCCAGAAGAAGATGCTGAGAGGATGGAAGAGACAGTGGCTAAGAACTGATGAACTGGGCCAGGCGCAGTGGCTCACGCCTGTAATCCTACCACTCTGGGAAGCCGAAGTGGGAGGATCACTCAAGGTCAGGAGTTTGAAACCAGCCTGAGTAAGAGCAAGACCCCATCTCTATTAAAAATAGAAAGAAATTAATTAGCCAAAATATATAGAAAAAATTATATAGAAAATATACAGGAAAAAATTAGCCGGGCATGGTGGCACATGCCTGTAGTCCCAACTTCTCGGGAGGCTGAGGCAGAAGGATTGCTTGAGCCCAGGAGTTTGAGGTTGCTGTGAGCTAGGCTGATGCCATGGCACTCTAGCCCAGGCAACAGAGTGAGACTCTGTCTCAAAAAAAAGAAAAATAATTAGGGGATCCCTAATTCACAGCCTTCAAAGATCCACCTTGAAACTCATGGAGCAGTAAGGAAGTGGCATTATTTTTATTTTTTCTTCTGTGAATTGTGATCAGCGTTTAGCTCCTACCCTTGGAGCCTCTATGGTTCTTGGGGGTCCATGAAAGGAAGAGACATGAAAAATGGGCTGGAGGTGGTAGGGTGGGATGGACTGGAGACAGATCCCCTGTCTATTATTTCAGAGTCTCTAGCTTAGAACTAAATTGTTCAAAGACTAAAGGTTCTTCCATTTCTATGATTCAACGTGGTCATTCTGCTTTGTAAAGGTTCAATGTGGCTCAATGCTGGGCCTCTCTGACCTTCAAACTAGGTACCTCTTCCCCTAAGGGTCCAAAGTTTTCTCCAGCCTCTTGGAATGATGGATCATTAAATGTGGGGACAGCAAATATGTGTTTCCCAGATTTGTAAACATGCCAAGAGGATCACAAAATCTTCTGAAAAATAATGCTGTGCAACACCTCTGTATATATAAGAAAGAAGATGGTGCACATATATAATAAATGAACGAATTCCACTGCGGATACCAATGGTTAAACTCAAGCATCCCAGAAAGATCTCACTAATAAGACAGTGGCACTGAGGGCTTACCACACTCTGTGCGGGTACTGCACCCTTGCAGCTCTCCTGCCCCTAGTCCCCGCAGTAACTGTCCTCACAGAGGTCGTGCACTCGCCTGTGTCACGGGGGAGAGGACCCAGGAGTGTTGAGCACCTGGCACAATACGCACAATCCCTGGGCTGGAGAGGAGTAGCAGAGAAGCAGTGGTAGAGAAATGAGGACGGCGAGAAAGCAAGAGGACAAAGATAGTGGCACTTAGGACAAAGTGCCTGCACTGAGACTTTTTTCCCTCTGCACAGGCTGATTGTACCGGCTGACAAGGCTTGGTCAGGCCCCTCAGGTTATCTCAAAAGACAGCTCATTCTCCCCGACAGCTGTAGAGATGAAAAGACAGCAAGACACTATGGAAAATTCCCCTCAAGTGGTGAATACAAAAGCTCATAATTCTAGTACTCAGAAGGGCCAGGGCAGGCATCTGAATAAAGAAGACAGGTTTAGCAAGACACTGGGACTCCCTTCCATTGTGCTTTCTACAAAACCACTTGTTCCAACCTAACTCTTGATGCCTCCTATCGCCTGCTATCTATCGCATAGCAGCCCGAGTAGGAAATCACCCACCCATGCCCAACACAGGGCTCCATGCGTTAGACTGGGAATAGGACCACTCAAGGTCACGTGCCATCCCTGCCTCTGTGTCTCAGTGTCTCAGTAGGGGAGAAGCATCACTGGGAAGTAGCGACGCCCATAAAAACAGTCAAAATCCTAACAACAACAAACCTTCAAAAGATTAACTTATTTGTTCCATAACAAAATAACAGTAGCTTTTCAGGCACCCACTGAGATCTAGGCACTGTTTTAGGAGCTTTACAAAAACCCACTAAGGTGGATATTATTAGCTTCGTCTCCCAAAGGACGAAACAGCAAGTAACTGGTGGAGTTGGGGTCTGTCAGGTCACTGTGGCCCCAGCCCATTCTGCCGTGAAAATTTGTCCAGTATTCCCTAAGTCCTTGCTTGTCCCTGGCCATCGTGGGTTACAACCCCCAAAAGATCAGACACAGGTACAGGTCTGTGAAAAATCAAATTTATTAAATTGTAACCCCTATTTCTTTGAACTAACTTCCTCACCCTCATTAGATTCATTAGTATAATCTCTTTAAAAGTCAAATGTCTAAGAAATCAACTTTGTGGCAGAAACTAGGTTACCCTACAAAAATTGCTACAATCAAAGCACAGAGTCTAATTAAACTAACAGTCTCTCTTTCTCTTCCTCCCTTTCTTCTTTTCTCCCTTCCATCACTTCCTCCCCTTCTCCCCTCCCCCATGTTTTAACTCCCATTGCATCTTTCCTTGCTCTCTTCCTTCAGAAAGTTTTCTTCCGAGAGGCAATATGGTAAAGAGGTTATAAACTTGGCTTTAGAGCCAAATCTTGAATCCAGATCCTCCAATTCCTAGCATGTTATATCTACCTTGTCTGCACTTCCCTTTCCTCATCTATGAAATGGCTGTAAGAGTAAGACCTATCTCTTAGGTTGCTTTGTGGATTAGGTCAGAAATATATGCACTGCTCCTAGAACAGCCCTCTAAATTGGCTCGTGGCTCAATTTATTCATTTGATAAATATTTATTAATCATATACTATGTGCGAAGTACCACTCTAGGTTCTGGGGATACAGCAACGAATGAAACAGACATAAATGTCTACCCTCGCAGAGTTTGCAAGCTAGATGATACACAGACACACAGAGCTGATAATATGTCAGATGGAGGCAAATGTGATGGGAAAATCCAAAGGAGAAGGTGAGAGAGGGCGCCAAGGGCAGGTAAGGTGAGCAGGTTATAGCATTAAAAAGGGCAGTCAGGGAAGGCTCACGGAGAAGGTGACATTCCTTCACCTATCTGAAGAGAGTAACGGAGGGCAGGAGCCACGTGGCTATCTGGGAGGAGAGTGTGCCAAGCAGAAGAAAAGGCAAATGAAAATGAGTGTGTTTCATGTGTTCAGGGACCTGTGTGTCACTGTGATGCAAAAAACAGAGTGGGCAGGACAGACAGGCATGGCAGGGGCGGGCACAGGCTGCAGATCCTGAAGGGCCCTGTGGGGCATTGTGAGGACTCTGGATTTTACTCGAAGGGAGACAGGTATTATGAAGTCAGCTAGGAGGGTACTCGTGTGCCTGGCATGCAGCAGGGCAGACAGCCATTAGCACGCGGACAAGGTTCCTGTTCTCAGGTTGTGTATTCCCCTGGAGGAAACAGCCAGTGTGAATGAGAGTGATCAGCAGAGACAGCAACATTAGAGAGGATTCTCTCTCAGGAAGGAACATTTCTGCCAGTATCTGAAGGAGCTGGTTATGAAGAAAGAGCATTCTAGACCACAGGAACAGTTAGTGCAAAGGCTCTGTGGCAGGAATAAGCCTGGTGGGTTTGAAAGATGGTGAGAAGAGTGGCATGGCTGGATGCTGGGGAACAAAGGGCAGCATTGTAAGGAAGGCTGGGGGTAACACATAAGGCCTAGCGAACTAGGATAAGGAATTTGGGTTTTATCTTAAAATAAAACCACTGGAGGTTTTAAGCAAGGAAGTGATATAATCTGGTGCACATTTTAAAAGACCACCTGGCTATTCAGGGGCGTATGAATGATTGGGGCAAAGGGGATCGGGGCAAGGAGGCAGCCAGAAGACAGTAAGGCTGTGACTGAAGTGTTCCCACAAGAGATGACAGTGGATGACACCAGAGAGAGGAGCAGAGAAAAATGAACGGACTCAGCACACGTTTTGAGTTCATGACAGATAAACTAACAAATGAGCGAAGTGTTGTTCACTTTGGCTCTGGCTCAAGGGGACCCTGCTGAATACACTTCCTCTCTCCACTCTGACGGGACTCGCCCCCCAGGACCCCAGGCGACACTCACAGGCTGAGCCTCTTCACCATGCTCTTCCTTGGCTTGGGCGAGGTGGTGCTGGCGTCGGCAGCAGCTTCGATCTCACACGAGAGGGCGTAGCTGGGAAAGAGAAGGGGGCTCCATGAGGCCAAAGTTTGAGAATCGAAGAACAGATTTAAATTCATATGATTTGTTGGTTTTGTTCTAGAGGATGGGTCTAATTATTCAAAGTAAAGATATGCACTATGTTGTTCCATCACCAGTGTCAGAGAGTACTGACTTAATGGCCCAATTTTACAAATTCACTTCTGGGCCTCCTCTGGCACGCGGCTCGAGGCTGTTGAGTTCTGCCCGCTTGGAATACGAGGACGCTCGCACTTTGGCAGCGTGGAAAGGTGGCCCTGTTCTGTTACCTGATCCTTCTCATCCCACTGCTGAGCCAGGGAGGCTCTCCCTCCCTCCACTCCCCCATTACTTTGCACATGTATTTGTCCACATGCACACGTGACTTAACTTTTATCTAAATAAATGAAATAAAAGATTTTTATAAACTAATCTTCAATGAATAGATATAGGCATTGAAAAAGATATATAAATATCCTAAATTCAAAATGCTCCAGATTCAGACATCTACATACCACGCAGAGACGACTGCCCCAAGCACAAGCAGAGTTTATATCTATTGGCAATGCCTTTTATGAAAGAGTGTAGCTCTGGCCAGTAGATGTGTCTGGGTGCTAGGCAGGTGGGGAAGGGTGCCCAACATTATACAACCACCTTCAGAGCTTAGCTTGTAGAGTCAGGCAGACCTGAGTTTGAATCCAAATGCTGTCTCTTTCTCTAAACCTCAATTTCCTCTTTGGCAAAGTCAATTTCTCCCTTATGCTAAACTTCCAAGAAATCCCCTGGTCCACAGCAGGGATCAGCAAACTTTTCTGTAAAGGACCACACAGCAAGTGTTTTGGGCTGTGTGGGCCATATATAGTCTCTGTTGCAACTACTCAACTCTGTCTTTAATGCATGAAAGCAACTGTAGATAAGACATAAAGGAATGAGCTGTCTTCCAATAAAATACATAGATACTGAAATTTGACTTTCAAGTAACTATTCCATGTCACAAAATATTCTTCTTTTGAGTTTTTTCTATGATTTAAAAATATAAAACAGGCAGTGGGCCACATATGGCCGGCACACCAATCTGCCAACCAGCAGACTACAGGATAAGGATTGACTCTTTAGGGCCAACAGGCAAAGCACTAGAGCTAATGTGCCCTTCTGTGCTCATAAACCACTATTTTGAAACCTGTTCTTTGTGCCCCAACCACATCTGAGTTATCACTCTTCCTCCAAATGCCAAGAATGTCAGGCAACCAGGCCTTTGCTAGTATTCTCTTTCTGTCCAGAATTTTCTTTTCTAGTTCTGTTAGTGAAATCTTGTCTCTCCTTCACAGCCCAGGTTAAATGCTAATGTCTCTATATCTTCCCTATTCCCCCTGCCTCCTTGGCCAAATGAATTGCTCCTGCCTATAGGTTCTGCACTTTATTTATCTTATTTCAATTCCTCATGAGTCTGTCTCTCTCCCTAGATTGAAAGCTCCCTGAAAGCTATCACCAATTAACAATAGCAACAAACATGGTGACAACAGTAGCAGTGGTGGTGATGATAAGCATTCTAACGAAATAAGCATTTCCAAAATATGATTTTATTTAAGCCTCATAAATAAACATTTTATAGGTAAGCATGTTGAAGATAAGGAGAACAAGTGACTTGTTTAAGTTTACAAAGATAAGTGGCAGAACAAGAATCTGAAAGCATATCTTCTAATGCCATCGATTCAGTGCTTCCTGCTACACTATGCTCCTTTGAAAACCGAGGACCTAGAACCTAGTAGCTGATCACTAAACAGTTGTTGAATAAATGACCCGATGAGGAATTAGATGCAGCATTCCTCCTCCTTTTGCCAACACCTCAGCTCTACCCTGATGGACACCAGGTCAGCCCACCTCTCCTCCTCTGTGAGGAGCTGCTGCCTCTGGAACCACTGGATGAACTTTGGGTCAGGGGACATGCAATAGCTGTTGCAGGCAGACTGTAAGAGCTTTATTTGGGCAATCACTTCAAATTCCTAAAGCAGACAAAAAAGAAAAAAAAAGAGTGAATAATAAGGCCAACCAAATATAGATCTTTTCAACATGAAAATATACTACATTAGGATAAAAGTTGGAGAAAACCATCTAGAAGGATTCTGAAATACTGCTTCCACAGAAATAAAATAGCTGACTAACTCTTAAAAATTCTAACTCTGAATCTTGCAAGTCTTTGTATCTTTTAATTTTTAATCCTCCTTTCTCCTTGAAAAAGCAATTTATATGAATAAAACCAGTTACCAAGGCAACCTAAACTAGTCACTACCTAAAGTCACAGTGACTTTCTTTTTCTTTTCCATTTTCATCCTTGGAATAAAAAAGTTACTTTTTAAGGTTCTAAGTACTTCATAAAGTATATGAAAATTTTCTATTTCTTAAAAGTAAAGAAAACAAATGCATTTTAATTTAAGAAGCTCTGAAGTTTTCCCTCCCCATCTTCTTCGGCCCTTACCCCTTAATAAATAAGTTTTGGTAGGGCTTACTATCTAAACAGTCCAGGGTCTCATAAACTTGAATGTTTAGATTTCCTGAATCCTTAGGTTTTTACAACTCCAGTAAATCATTTAACTAAGTCTCTTAAAGGTCACAAGAGAGGCAAGTATATAATTATGTCCAAAATTATTTATACTTCTTTAGATGCTTCCATAAAAATTTTTTTAATATCAGCAATGGGCATAAGCTTTAGCTTTAGGTTTTACACTTAAACTTTCCAAAAGTTTAATATCTTAGACTTAAAAGGAAAGAGATTACCATCCAGGGTTATTCTGAAGTTAAAGGACAACAATGGGTAACTATTGAGGCAATAACTGATTTTTTATTATTATTATTATTGTTATTACAGGACATGAAGTAACTTAAGAACTGACAGAGTCTCTGGGTCTCAACTTTTCATCCAGTGACCTCAGCCCTTGGTCTTAGCATCCTCAAGGAATATTTATCATCATGTTAAAGAAGAAAGTATACCACTCTGTGAGGGACAGAAAATTTATATTTGTCTAGGTGAGTATCTTGTTGCTGATGAGCTCAGCTTGGTTAGCTCCTCTATGCCTTTTGGGTTTTAACCTCAATGTCATTTCCTTCTGGAAGTTTCTCTGGCCCCATAAGTTGTGGATAGATGTCCCATGTGTATAATTCTCTAATAACACATGACTTCGGCTCACAAGCCCTTAACAAGTAGAATTATAATTGCCTATTTATTTGTCTACCTCCCTCCTGGACTGCGAACTTACGAGGGCTAGGAGCTCTGATATTTCTCTGTTGCAATCCCCAAGCCCTCATGTTAGGTAGATAATATTTGTGGAATGAAAGAACAAAGGAATGACTAGAGAACAATGGGAATACTATGGGGTGAAGTTATTATTTTGCTCACACATTTTCCTTGAATCTTTTAAGTATCTATTTAAATATATCATTTGAATAAAAAGCCATAGCAAATTTTCACAACTTGTGTTTTTTTTTTAGCACAGTGCAGAATTGTTCTCTCCATAGAAAGATTTAAATTATTGCTAAACACCCCTTCCTGTGCTGACAAGATGGGAAAAGAATAATTACCTACACATAGCAATGAAGACCATTTTCCTTCCTCTCTCACACAGACCTACTTACTCTTCAGAAACCCCTTCTCCTTAATAGGGTGAAGCTGTTTTTAATTGACAAATTTAAAAATTGTATATATTTATGGTGTAATACATGATGTTTGGAAATATGTTTACACTGCAGAATGGCTAATCAAGCTAATTGATATATGAATTAACTCATATACTGATAATTTTTTTGTGGTGAGAACACAAAATCTGTTCTCGGTAATTTCAAGCACACGACGCATTGTTATTAACTATAGGGGTGAACTTGGTTTTGTTGAAGCTGATTGTGAAGAAGATGAGGGGGGTAAGGGGAGCACTGTGGGCTGTGAAGCGTCAGAACGGAAGTGAAGCCTGGCTCTGCCCACTACGTGACTCTGATCCAGTTATTTAATATCCAAGTCCTAGTTTCCTGATTTTCGAATAGAGGATGATAAAACCTACCCCACAAGGCTCTTAGGGGATACTGTATAGGAACATGCCAAGCACAATGTTATACAATAAATGTCTAATAAGTATTAATTAATTTTTTCTGCCTCTACAAAGAAACTTAAGTTCCCACTTCTTTCATTTTTTTCATGCCCAGATGAAGTAAAATGGAAAACCAGAGCAAAGACCTCTACTTACCCTTCTCCTTTTCTCGAAGTTTATCAGTCCACCCTGAAAGACATTTTTAAACAAGAGTGACCAACCAAGCTGCTTTGACACACAGCCATATGTTGTTCTAGGTCACATTAAAACAGATCAAAGGGATGATAAAGTCACAATTATTAATGATCCTATAATGATGGCTATTATAGAGGAAGAGAATCATCTTTTGCTTCAAGAAGAAAACACTTTTAATTTATAAGAGGGCAGGAAAAGCAGACAGCCTTCTCTTGAAATGTCTGAAACCAAGTAAAATAGCCATGATATAAAGAATTACAAATCAGAATCCACATATATTTGCAGAGCCAGTAAAGATGAAAGCTTGAGTAAATATTCCATTACATGTTTTTCCTTGACCAAAAGCAACAAAAACAGATGGTCACTGACTCATACTAGAAACCAAATTGTCAATGTTCTATCAAAAGGGAAGTCATTTCTCCACAGCATCATGAAAAGTTAGGTTTCAATTCTTCATCCCCTCAGTTCCTATTCTCAGTAGCTGAATTTAACTTCTAAATCTTTGATCACTCCCCAGAATTCCCCAACAGTGATGGCTGTTTCCTGAGATAAGCCAAGGCAGAGGATGTGAAGAGATATAGAGCTCAGGAAATGCAAGGTGAATAAATATGTCCACAACATTTTGACAAGCTCAGAGGTAGGCATATGCAAAATAACTTCTATTCCTTCTAATTATGATACAATAAAATTAGGCAGCTGATTGCATATGATAATGGGGAGGTAGAATATACTTAAATATATAAGCAATCCTTAAATCTCATTTCAAAATTGAAATTTCTTCTCCACTTAATAATTTTCTTGCTGGTACTAACAAGTTGCTTATCTTACTGAGTTTCACAGTTTTTCCCCTTCCCTAGGGAGAGGGATGGGGAGAGAGAGAAGGAGAAAGATATATGTGCCTGAGGTCTTGCTCAAACCCACTCACTCTTTCATAAGGTCTTTTCATCACATCGCCTCATATGAATTAATCGTGACCTCCTGTGTTTGCTCATTGCATTTCTGTTCAGAGTTCTACTATTACTATCAATCACACTGCCTACTTTGATATACTATACCTTTCACTAGATTTTGAACCACTTCTGGTGTGTTACTTACTTTTGATGTTCTTTGTATTCCTCCTAGCATCTAGCACAATACCATCCATGTACATAATGGGCTCTCAGTAGATACTAATAGAAGCACATTTCTTTTTTGGGTATCCAGTGAGAAGGCCGCAGGCTCAATGATATCACCTGCACAGAACTCACCTCAATGTAGTCCTGAAGAGCAGTGTCGAGCATGGTCAGGTCTGTCAAGAAGGTGCCCAAGTAGGGCACAGTTCCCTGCATCATGCCCTGAAGAGCAATCAGAGCAAAACTGCCTTTATTGTTATTGAAAAGTTTAAGGGTTTTAGTAATCTTCATGCTGGAGCAAATTAATCTATTCAAGGCTTAATCTGGGGCCATTAATGAATGAAATTAATAGATGAATGAATGAATGCAATTTTTTAAATTCCTACCCAAATAGGAAAGGAACTCCATGATCTCTAATGTCTAATTTTCAAAGTCATGAAAACCAAGCCTCAAAGCTACGAGATCATACACGTATGTCCAAATGTGCTCGGGTCAGAGGGACATCTGCTCTTTTCTAGAGCATGTGGATGCTCCTGGAAGTTTGGAAGGGCACTGGATAGCAATGGCATCACCACTGGTAGAAGACTGGCCACAGCACAGTGGAGGAGAAGTAGGTACAACAAGAGTCTGGGGTGTCACTACTGAAATGGCCCCTTGGGCTAGATTTAGTGACTCACTTTCAAAGAATAGAGGAGGGAAAGAGAAAACTAGTAACTTTTAAGGGAAACCTGGCAAACTCCACCTTCGCCAAGTGATCAAGGTCAGCTTCACTAGTGGCACCATCAGTGTGACACCAGCTGTCAGGCTGACGCTATCGACTCACTCCCTGATATGATGTGACAAGAAGGGAATAATATCTGTGATATTATTTCCAAAAACCCATAACCTCAGTTTACTAGAAACACAACAAACAAACCCAGACTGTGGAACATTCCACAGGATGCCTGGACCGCACTCCTCAAGACTGTCACGGTCATAAAACAAAACAAAACAAAACAAAACAGACTGAGAAACTGTCATAGAACAGGAGAGACTGGAACGATGTGACAACTAAATGCAGTGGGGAAGGCAGGATTGGGTCCTGGGACAGGCAGAGGATACTAATGGAAAACGGTGAAATCCAAATAAAGTCTGGATTTCAGTTAACAGTCCCAGGCCAGGGTCAGTTTCTCAGTATTGACGGATGTGCTGTGGTGAGGTGTGGGGGTTACAGAAATGCTATGTACTAGCTTTGCAGCTTTTCTGTAAATTTAAAAATTACTCCAAAATAAAAAGTTTATTATTAAAAATTGCCCCTTGGAAATGAAAGTGGAGGCACTTCTATGTAAGTATACACTGTATTCATTTCACCAAACCTCCTTTGAAATCATCTCTATTCTCCACAAAGCCGCCAAGGCACTAACTATTCTGAAGGAAAAATAGAAATGGGCTCCCGTGGACAACTTCTTCTAAATTTCATTAAGGCACTTTCAGAAATCCTGGCGGGAACGCAGAGTCTCAGCCAGGACGCAGCCAGGCTGCTTGTCGTGCGGCTGGCTGCGTCCTGGGCCAGAACTGCTTTGTGACGCTCACACCAAGAAGGGTTTTGTCCTTCAGGAACTCGCTGTCAGCTGCAGTGTGTCCTTCCCCATTATGAGTACAAGGTCTCATCCTGAACTAAAATAATCTATTTTTTTTTTTTTTTTGGTGACAGCTATTTTTAACTTGTCTTTGAACAGCTAAAACAGTTTGGAACACTGAATATTTTATAGGCTTTTTGTTACAGAAGAGTCCTATCATTCAAAAATGTTTCTGACTTGTGTTCAGCTTCCAAAGAAAGAGAAAATTCTCTCACAGCAGGAATAAGAATACTTAGTTTGTTGATCTCTCATCTCCTCTCTCTGGTTTTCCCCCTCTATTCTAAAATTTAGGAGTTCTAAATAAAGCTAGAGATGATAATAGCTATCTTTCAGTCTTCAGAAGGCCGGTATGACACTCCTTTGAATTTTGTAAAACTCAAAAGATTTGGTTAGCCCTTGTATTTAGTAAGGAGAGCTGGGCAATGACTATTAGAGGGTTTGGAACACAGGAGAAGATCTCTGAGAACAAAGACTAAGTCCTCCCGGGAGCGGATATTCTCTTTCCTTGGCCACCATGTGCCAGAAGCTGACAACAGCAAGAAGCCCAGGAGGCCCAGGTGGCGGAAGTGTCTAAGTGCAGGAGTGGGCAGAGGAGACAGCAAGAGGGAGGGAGGTCCACCTGCTGCAGACTTCCCCTTACCTTCAGAACAAGCTGCTCTAGAAACTAGGATTTGCAACTCTCGGTGTTTACTTCCTACTCGGTTGAATAGGGGTAATAATCTCTTTCCTACAGACCTCCTAGGGCTGCTAAGAACAAATGAGGCAGAGAATGGGAGACCCTTTTTGAAAGCATAGGCACCCTGTAGACCAAGGGTGCATGTGCCATGTGGGAGCCCAGCCCCCCACCCTGGCCCCTCTCCTACGGGCTGTCAGGAAAGAACCGGGGCCGGTCATACCATGTCTTTCTGCAGCTGAAGCCGCCTCTGAGTACGCTTCTGGTTTTCTTTCACACTGCTGTCCAGGTTTGCAAATTTTGAGGTTCCTTCCTAAGAGACAGAAACACACATAGAGGACAGTGATGGAGGATGCCACACTGGAGAGAAGGAAGGGGGTCTCTGACTTCTGGCACACAACCCTGCACAGCTCTCTGAATGCCATGCAGAATGAAGAGGCCTCCAGCACTCCCGGGCTGTAGAAAGCAAACGCTTGGCTGGCTTGTTGCTAGCCATCTACTTGTAACAAGGATGGTGTTCCTGGATCATCCTGGGTGAACCCTACTCTGTAAGAATACCCGATCTGGTTATAAAATCAATCATCACTACAAAGCAGGCAATTCCCAGAACCGGAGACATTTTTACACATCCCAAATTTCATTCAATGTAATCAGATATCCTGAAAATGAAGATCTCTTCCTCTGGACATTTTGTGACTTCTTGATCTTGTCCTGAAATGGATGTGCCAGCATTCTGTGAAAGCAAGGGGCTATTTCTGTGGTATTTCTTAGCTAAATGAAACTTTTGTACCGGAAGTTTTCTGAGGAAGTTCAGTATTGTGGTATGTCCCTAATCCATGAAAGCCAGATCTTCATAAGTTTCTTTTCCCTTCCCCCCAGATCAGTCCTCCTGAGTTGCCTCTCAGATTGGAACTCTTACAAATCTACCCCTCCTCTGGGCGTCTGAAGACAGAGGGCCACCCTTCCTCTGCTCCTGGCCATTGGAACAACCAACTCTTCTCCCTAATGACTAACCGTGAGTTAACTGACTGAACATAAAGGGTTTACAGTTTTGTGGTTTCAGGGTCTTGTTAAGTTCTCATTTTCCTGGAACTGCATGAATGGGAGGCAAATTTCATAATTCAATCGTGTATAACATCTATATGAGTTTTTCCTTAGTCAGTTTTCTTGAGATTTATTACATGACCACAGCATGTGACCTTTCACTACTGTACAAATGCAAGAAAATGCTCTTCCAGCGACTTGGCTTCGTTGACAGCAGTAAGGCATCGATATATTCTATCATTCACCAGCCTTGACTCAGGTCCAGGCAAACCACTGGAGACAGAACCCATAGTGACTGATTATTGATTTAAATCCTCCCCATTACAAATGATTATTAGGACAACTACCACTTAAAAATTTCCCACTTACAGTTTTTCCTGGGGATGAATGAAAGTAGCCTAAGATGTGCCACTTCCTGTGCTAGGTAACTGAGAGTCATCCAAAATTCTTGAGAATCTGCCCGGAGTGAGAAGTCAATTCTGTCTAACTTAAGTTCTCACCTCTTTCCACTATATAGGCCCTTCTGCTTTCCTTCCAGTCTCTCAATCATAGACAGAAGAATAATGGATGGAAATTATTGTAGATATATCTAAAATTCTTAATAAGGCTTTCTGAAAAGTTAAACGCTCCTAAGAATCACAGATTAACATAGATGGAGGGATATTTAAACAGGACAACCTCCTCACTGGTAGGAGAGATGAAGACCTGAGGTGCCTGAGATGCAAAGCAAAAATACTTGTTGATTTCATGACTTCATGATTTCATGAGAAGAGTCCATCTCTGGCTAGAGCACTAAAAAACCTGACTAGGGCCAGTTCTACCAAATGAGCTGTCAACTGAAAATCCACTTACATTTGCCATATCCAGCAGTTTCAGTTTTTTCTTTCCTTGGCCCCAATCCCCTATTCTGCCATGTCTCACAACACTAATCCCTTGAACCTTCTGGAAACGTCCCACGGGCTTTTGTGATTGCATTCCTCTGGCTCTCTCCTCCTACCTCCTCTCCTGCTCATTCTCATATTCTCTTAGTGACTCTTCTTCCTATCAGTCATTCTCTTGTTTTTCACTACATTCACATCTTTGGAAATACTATCTAATCCCATGACTTTAATCATCACCTATGTCTGATGACTTCCAAATCTCTCTCTCTCCAACTTCCTCTCGTCTCCTTCCACCTCTCTCCCACTGTCCTTCTCTCTCCCTCTCTCTCTAGTGCAAATGTCTTGGCTGAGTTGCACATTTACTCTGCCTCTGTATTTAGCAGAGTTCAATTGCCCTCATCCATACTGTTCCTGGCCCTTAGAGTGACCTCTTCTACGATGTCTAGAAGGACTTTGACTACTAGGCACTAAATCCATCTCAATAAATATTGGTTAAATTATAACTTGAAAGCTACTGATAATTATTGCTCAGAACTGTCATAGTTCTAATCCTCTTGCTCCAAGTTTGCATTAAGCATGTTTTAGAGCTTCACTGATCATACATCTCCACCAGGGCTGAATTTCTGGGGCTTTCTAACAGTTGTTTATATCAATTCAACCAGGGAAAATTCTCACCAAAGGTCACAAGGACTATGGAATTGGTGGTATTTTGCTTTCCTGTGGTTTTGAAATGTGTGGACTCTACAATTCACCTACTTAGAATTAAAGCTTCAGAAATCATAAGGACATAACAGGTTTAAGATAATCTTTGAGAAGAAGTAAAGACATTTTTTCCAACAATAAAAAGGAAAACTGCAGATTTTTGCTAATTATGTTACCTGGGGCCATATTATGTAAGTGGCACATTACATCTTTCTGGAAGTAGAAGAGAAGCTTGGTCATTTAAAACTAAGATTCCCCAACTATAAATCAGTATAAGTCCAGGAATAACATATTACAAACAGAGGCCAGTAGTTTTTCTAAGTGGCTCTCTCTGGAGAACCTAACTAAGTACTTTGATTTCATTTTTTTTTACAACTGTGCTAAGAATTAACACCCAGAATTATACATTTCATATGAAGAATGATTAATAAAGATGACTAGAAAGGGACTTACATACATATACGGACTAACCAAAGCATTCCACTGTCATTAATGATAAGGCACAGACCACATGAATTCATAGCCAAGGTTTTCATTTCTTTGGAATTTGAGCCATATATAAGAAATTTAACTTAGAGTACTTGGGTCACTTCTACATTGAAAGGTTTATGGGCTCTTTAATGTCTAGATATAGCTTTGCTTCTAAGGTTTCAGCCAGAAGACTGCCACTAGGCAATGTGCTACACAGTATTCAATTTATCTCCTCTGGAAGGATGACTCGGGGCTATTGGGATTTGAACGTGTGGCTCCAGTGAGTCTAGCTTCAGACTGCTGACAGGGAGACCAGTAAGTCATCTCCTTCCAGCCAGATGGGTTTCCATTTAAAGTCTGCAAATCCAGGGGGATGTGAAGCAGAGAGTAGTAACACGATCTCAACATTCATTGTTTAGTGTATAGGTAATCAGGAGTCCAGATCCAAAGTCAGACGTTAGCATAAACTGCTCTGCTCATAGCATCTACTCCAAGAAGGGCTCATGGTGGGCAAATTGCTAAAGTCACATGTATGATAAGATTCATCAATTTGTGCAAACAACAGTGTCTGAAAACTTCCTACACACTAGGCGCTGCATGAAGCATTAGGGATACAGAAGTGAGAAAGGTATATATGATCCTTGCCTGAAGAGGCTCACAGGCCAGCAGGGAAACAGATTAAGTGCACAGACAGTTCCGATAAAGCCTGTGGTCAGTGCCAGCACAGATGAATGGCGACTTCTCCTGGGGCACATGAGAAGGTACTTCATCAGACCTCAGAGTGGCAAGGAGGGCTTCTAGAAGAATGGTCCACACTGAGACATGAAGGAGGAGTAGGACTCAGGAGAACAGGAATAAAGACCTAAGAGATGCCCTTACAGGAATGACTAACCTAAGAATGATCACCTGGATATCTGCCTTTTATTAGTAACCCCCTTCCACTTGAGTTTCATTCCTACTCCAAGTGTCCTCCTTAAGCTCGAATATGCAGCTTATATTCTATTCATTCTCGTTGGTTATGCATATTTTGGTTTTATAAGTATGTAGCTCACCAAATACTAATGATAACTTACATTTGCATAGTGCTTTCAAATGTTTTACTGTAGTCAATCTTCAAAACAATTTTATGACATCAATGGGCCAAATACTATTATTGTCTCCAAATTACAGAATAGAAAATTAAATACAAAAAACTCCATCTTCTAATTGCACTTATGAGAGGACACATCATAAATGTCTACTTTTCTACCCCTCCCATGAGACCGTAATCTCCTTAAAATCAGAGACTGCCTTCACACACATAATGAGTGCTTAACCAATATTTGTTCAATTACTGATTTACCTTCTCCATGAAGCTGTACCTGATCCAACCTGCCCCCAACTCCCAAAGGGTCAGAAGAAATAGCTTTATGCCTTAGTAGTAAAAGCACAGGTTTCAGAGTCTCCCCAGGTTGGACTGACATTTTAGCTCTACCACTTATCAGTTTTGTGCCTTAGGAAATGTTCCTTCCCTCTCTGAGTCTTGGCTATCTGCAAAATCACGATGATAAAATCCTCTTTACAGAAATGCTGTGAGGATTGTGTCTGGCCTCTGTTAGTTCTCCTCTCATGATTATTCCCAACCTATTAATTGTCTTTACTTGACTACTTCTTGTTGTTTAGTATCTATAGCCCCCAAGTAGAAGGTGAACTCTGGGAAACAGGGTCTGTGTTAATTATCTTCAAATTTCTAGAGGCAGGTTCAATGCTTTACAAAAATCAGGCATTTAACAGATGTCTGGAGAAATAAAATGAACCAAGCTACACTTCTACCCAGCATGCAGTTCAGAAGTGAGTACTCATGTGGTGTTTGATAAATATTGCTGACTGACAGATTGTGCAATTTAGTCCAAATAAATGATGTGGAATTGCAGGCTTGGCCTCTGTCATTCTAGGAGATGTTTTGCTGAGAAGAAATATTCCAGGGCCTCTCACCCACCTAACTGCCAGCAGAGTGGCTTGTTAAGGAGGTACACGTATGAACTAAAGTTTCACAATATGTTTGCATAACAGGGAAGCTAAAAAGAGTAGAAAGAGAGAGCTCAACTGGACTTTGAATTTTCTGAAGTTTCTTATATTCTGCATAAAAATCAAAAATTCTACTTTCTAGTCACTTTAGGCTCTGGCAGAGAGGGCCAGGAATGAAGGCATTTAAGGAGCTCTCAAGCGACTCTTCCCTTGAATAGATTCCAGAGATATCAGCGGTGCTACCCAGTTTCTCACCAAGAGCCTCACCTTCATCAGTAGTTCCCGGCTGGTCAAATGGTTATTATGGTCCGAGAAGATATCTGAAAGTTCTTCAAACATCAGCATCCGGTCCCTGTGGAAAGGGATTAAGAGAATATTAGCAATGAAGAGTTAGGAAAGCCCAACACCTTCAACTCTGCTGTCTGTGCTCAGAACCTACATCTAGGAAGGGACGGCATGGCTCTCAGGATTGCTGGGCCATGTGAGCACGAGTGAAGCCAGTGAATTTCCTTATGCAGGGTGGCTTTTTTTTTAAGGTAGACATGGCCACCTGTGTGAAAGGGGTATATTTTCTAACCACTCATGTTATAATCATAAAAAAGGGTTATTCATCAGTCGGGGCGTCAAGCTGTCCCAACTGGGACATGGTCCATTCAGCAAATTAAACACTATGTTAGTGACACACACAGAGCCCAGCGGGACCTGAAAGGTCATCTTGCCTGGACCCTAATTTTAGAGATGAAGATGCAAGGACCAGGGATTTGCCCAAGTGTCCATTAGTAACTACTGAGTTTTGTAGGGATAAACCCAAATTTCCTGAATCACAGACCAGCGTTCTTACAGTGTCAGAGCAGAATGGTGGAACCGAGACTGGCTCTGTGGCCAGGGGGGTGGGTTCAAATCCCAACTCTGCCACTCACTTCCAGAGTGATCTCAGACAGGTTGCTTAACTTTCCTGAGCCTCAGTGTTCTTGTCCGTACAATGGAAGCACCGCAGCCCCCTTATGGAACTACTTGAAAGTCAGTGGGATCACATGTAAAGCACCTGTTCTGCCCCTGCCCCTTTCTGGCACACTACAGCTCCATGAGCCTCGCGCTTTTCTCTGCAAGGCCCTCTGAGTTACTGAGTGGGTGACTCTGCAGGCAAACTAACAGAGGCAATATTACAACACAGCATTTTCATTATCATGAAAAAGCCATTACTAAGAGCCTGTTTGTTTTGCAATGAGTGTAATATTACTCTTTTAACAAAGAAAACTAGTAAAGCTATTTGTATTTTGGAGAAAAGACTTAAGAACTTAATTACATGTGGCCCTAAATAAAGAGAAATAAATAAGTGTCTTTTCTGTCTACCGAAAGATAGAAATGAAAAGGATTATAGGGAAAAGTGATAACCAAATAAGATATCTTAACCCTGTCCCTTGAATTTAGCAATGGAGAACATGTACAGCTGATATGGAAGTGTCTTCTCTAAGGAACTGTGACACTTCTGTAGTGTCCCTGCTGAAACATAAACCAACCAACCAAGAAACAAACCAGAAACTCATGTTGTACAGAATGCGATTTAGAAGGGTTTTTGTTTGTTTTTTAAAAAAATAGTTAGTTTAAAAAGCCAGCTGGGTGGTTCACACCTGTAATCCCAGCACTTTGGGAGGCTAAAGCAGGAGGATCACTTGAGGCCAGGAGTTTGAGACCAGCCAGGGCAACATAACAAGACCCTGTCTCTACAAAAAATAAGAAAAATAAGCCAGACATGATGGCACATGCCTGTAGTTCCAGCTACTCAGAAGACTAAGGCAGGAGAATCGCTTGAGCCCAGGAGTTTGAGGCTACAGTGAGCTATAATCCTGCCACTGAACTCCAGCCTGAGCAACAGAGCAAGACTCTGTCTCAATAAAATAAAATAAAATAAAATAAAATAAAATAAAATAAAATAAAATAAAAGCCATCTGGAAGAACAGACCTTCTCATGGCAACCAAGGAGAGTAAGATCATTAATGTTTTTATTTGTGTTTTAGCCTCAAACTTGCTGTGGAAGAAATCCTAGGTTGGCTAGGTGACTTTCTTTAATGTTCTATTTATCAACCACCAATGAAAGATGCGATTACCTTTCACTGCAATCAGACAAGGTTGCAATAGGCAGGGTTGCATTTTAACACCTGACCATCCCTTTGTTTTTGATACCACAGTTGGGAGGGTGATGAGGGAAGGAGGAGGTGATGTGGAGGATGAGGATGCTCTATGCTTCTGATTTTCCCATGGTATTTTACCAGGATCTATCACAGGAGGATTTTATATTGCCCCTACCTGTCATAAGATATATGTGTAAAGGAAAATCAATCAACTAATTTCTCATATACGCAGAGATTATTAAAAATAATGGAGACGAAAAAGAACCTAAGAAAAGAGTGCTGATCAAGAAAATTGCATTGGACTTTGAAAAGCCTATCTTCCAGTTTTTCTACTGATAGGTAATGGTGTCATAAACAAAGCATGAGCTTTGGAGTACAAGTAGCTGTGGCTTCTACAGCTCTGTACCATGAGGCATTATAAATATCCACCTTAATTTTTTCTTTTTACACATCACAGAATTACCAAATAAATCATTTGACATCTCCCATGTAGACAATCCCCTGAATAAGAATGTGAGCTCATCAGCAGGCTTGTGTACCGTGGCACTCGTTTTTCAGCACAAATTTATGAAACTCTAGTTTACCAATCTGGGTCTCTTGCACATTTGAACAGCATCAGTCCTTTAGGGCTTAACCAAGACTGAGTGGAATGATGAAACCGTACCCAGACCTTCCACTCTGAGAACAAACCCACCAATCCCGGCAGGGCAGCCCTGCCTCCCTTCTGACTCAAACTGACTATACAGCATACGATAGAGACTAGACAGAATTCATACATTTTCCCCTGATACAGCCTGACTTCCTAATTCAAACCTGAGTAGACCTGTTGAATGTAGCTTGTCTAGCTGGTACCTAAGACACAATCCCAGGCTCTAAATCATACTAACACAAAACCAGAACTCCTGCCTCCACCCCCACCCCAGACCCGCCCTCCTTTGCAAAAAGTTCTCTGGTCTACAAGTGAAGTTCTGGAAATGGAAGCAGCAGTGAAATAATAAGGGGAAATTAAGTTGTTAATTATTCTAAAGTCTGCACTAAGAAATTAAAAATAGCCTAGAATGTGGCCAGCTAATAATTTCAATCAGGTACTTAGGAAGGAATACTTAGAGGTTTTCAACATCACTAAGATAGCTTTTAATATGCTAAAGCAGAAAGAGATTATTAAATAGTTTCCTGTTGAACATCAAGAACTAATATCCTAGCTGCACATATGATCCCTGGAATGCCAGAGTAGCTTACAGCTCTGGAATGAGGCTGAAAACTAACCAGAAGTAACAGCAAATGACTATAACTTCATCACTCCACAACCTTAGCCCTCAAAACCCAGATAATAAGCACATCTTTCAGGTCATCCCCAAAGTGAATAATCTCGGCTCTGGCATACCTAGAATGTGTTTGATTCCTGCAGCCGCCTTGCCTCAAGACTTATCGATGATTATGTATAAGATGCACCCTACCCAGAACACATGGAGGATTTCAAATATGTTTCTCCAGTTACGTAACATGAGCTTTGAAGGGGAGGACCCAACCCTAATACAGCAAGGAATCACCCCAGCCAGAGAAGGAGAGCAGGCTCTCGGGAACTTACTTTGGGACGGCAGCCCAGGTCTTTTTTAACCGATAGATGGAATTAGACTGCAGTGCCGAAACGATGGCCCTCAAGGAGGAAAAATTCTTCAGGAGTCTACATTCCTGTACAGGGAGTGATTAAAACATAAAAGGCATTTAAATATCAATACTACAGTGACTTGGTGGTTTCCTGTTTTAGAGGTATCACAGCTGCTATGAATTCTTACCACTAAATAGGCAGCTGTATAAATACTGAACATCAAAAAGTGGCTCCTTCCTCCCACCCCAGTCATCGAAACACTTTATAGATTTTGGCACCATGTGCTTGTTTTTCTCCCTTTAATATATTTTTTTGCGTTGTTGTTACAGTTTTATAGTTTCCAGCTTTCCTAGTAAAAACACTAATGGAGGTGAGTCCACAGAGCTATGTGAGAGAAAGCAACTTTCTTTTGCTGAGAGCACACAGATGCCCTAAAAATACACATGAAAGATCACTCTAGATCTGCCTTAGACCCACAAACTGACCTGTGCAGCAGCCACTTTGAGGTCAGATGGTATCGAACATCTCATGACCAACCTTTGTCCAGAGAGGTGTATATAATTTGGCCATAAAAATTCACCACAAGTTGAACTTTGGCTTTTATGCTCTTAGCCAAGGGGGAATATTTTTATACACATTCATTTGGTTTCAAATTGGCTTGTCTTGCAACCATAAACATTCAGAAACACCTTGGTGCTTCAATGTTTCCAAAATAACTTAGCCTTTTAAAATAAAATTCATTTTGGCAGTGTTTAAAAAAATAGAAAGAGAACAGGAAACATGCTGGACACCATTTTCTAGGTAAAGAGAGAGACTCCTTCCTTAAATTTAAGCTACTATACGGAGCCAATAGCACGAGTAGTCGGTGGCCTTGGAGTCAAAGTCCTGCTGAATGAACAGCAGGGACAGCAAGACAGTCAGGGAGAGGGTCCCAGTCTTAGCTGGCATGGGGAAGGTGGCAACAAAGTGAGTGTGGACTATGCTTTGTATCAAAGGAGATGCTTCATATATAGGCATGTGGGAGGCAATAGATCTATTGTTTACAACTGAGCATAGCATATGAGCACGTGTCTGCCTTTGTGCAGAACATCTGGGGTAAGAAGTCCCTGAGTGGTTGGGCATAAGTGCAAATTGCTTCAAGGACCATTTCACAAAGTAATGTTAATCCTGAATATGAAGGAAAAACAGCATTCTCTAATTTAGCGTGCCAAAATCTGGCTATGGAAAACTATGCCAAACAAACCCTCAAACATTTTCTTTACACTAAATGCCAAAGTACTTTATAAAAGTCATGTCCACTCTTTGTAAATGCCTCAATGTCCTCCCCTTATTAAGAAAGAGGAAGAAAGAAAGAAAGAAAGAAAGAAAGAGGAGAAAGAGAGAAAGAGAGAAAGAGAGAAAGAGAGAAAGAGAGAGAGAGAGAAAGAGAGAGAGAGAGAAAGAGAGAGAGAGAGAAAGAGAGAGAGAGAGAGAGAGAGAGAGAGAGAGAGAAAGAGAGAAAGAGAGAAAGAGAGAAAGAGAGAAAGAGAGAGAAAGAGAGAGAAAGAGAGAGAAAGAGAGAGAGAGAGAGAAAGAGAGAGAGAGAGAGAGAGAAAGAGAGAAAGAGAGAAAGAGAGAAAGAGAGAAAGAGAGAAAGAGAGAAAGAGAGAAAGAGAGAAAGAGAGAAAGAGAAGAAAGAAAGAAAGAAAGAAAGAAAGAAAGAAAGAAAGAAAGAAAGAAAGAAAGAAAGAGAGAGAGAAGAAAGAGAGAAAGAGAGAAAGAGAGAAAGAGAGAAAGAGAGAAAGAGAGAAAAAGAAAAGAACAAAGAAAAAAGAAATGAAAGGCAGGCTCTGAATTGTAGTCTAGAAACAAAGCCTATGAGAGCACAGTTCAACAAAGGTTCAGAATTCAAAAGACATGCTCTAAAAATGAGGAAGCATTGCAATTAAAAAAAAGGAACTCAGGCACAGATATATCATGCAAACTGTAATAAACATATGGAATACATTATCCATAAAGAGGTTTAAACTAAAGGTTTAAAGGAGTACTAAAGGCATTTGGTCCCATTTCTAGATATGGAGGCATCTTCCAGGAGATGTGATGCAAAAGGAAAAATGTGACACTAAAGGAAGGCCAAGAAAATATATTCATATTAGGTCAGAAAAATTTTCTGCATGTGAAACTGTTATACTTTTTCAAACATTCTTTCAATGGAAATTGACTGTGATAAATGAAGGAAAAATAAAATAAATCTTTGCAGTAAACCACCTGTGAGTTTCATTATTTTATTAAGTTGCCCTATACAATTGCAAAAAACAGAACATAATACTTAAAAACTGTATCACCAAGATTAAGGACCCTTGGTTTTTCATCACATGCCATGGAATTTGGAATATACTTCAAATTATTCAACTTGTATTTCTTATTATCACACAAATGCACAATTTATATTCAATTTGGACCAAAAAATACTGTTTGAGCCACACTGTGTCATATACACAGATGCTATATTCTTGCTATAGACTTTCTAAGTAGTTGAATGGATGGAAATAGAATGGTTTGTAGACATGCTATGGCATTTATGGCAAAAAATAATTTATCATTTTAAGAAGACAGAAAGTCCATGCTATATCATACATACTTTATAAGAACCTCTTTATAGCTCTTAATTGTTGAAAAATAAGGTTAGTTTACAATAGGACAAATATAAGTGCCTTAAGCAACTTATACTCTTTGTTTCTTGCTCATTTTTTCCATATACTAAAACGTTTTTAATAATAGGCTACCTAAAAACTCAAAACAAAACAAATTCTCTGGCATGATTACATTTTTGCTCATTAATCAAAGACAACTAAGAAGAATGTGAAAGGCTTAGGCATTAAACCCTATAAATAGGGGAATAAAAAAATATACCTAATGGGATATAAAACAAAATGTGGGCTAGGCATGGTGGCTCACACCTGTAATCCTAGCACTCTGGGAGGCTGAGGTGGGAGGATCTCTCGAGGTCAGGAGTTCGAAACCCCATCTCTACTAAAAATAGAAGCAAATTAATTGGCCAACTAAAAATATATAGAAAAATTAGCTGGGCATGGTGGCACATGCCTGTAGTCCCAGCTACTTGAGAGGCTGAGGCAGAAGGATTGCTTGAGCCCAGGAGTTTGAGGTTGCTGTGAGCTAGGCTGATGCCACGGCACTCTAGCCAGGGCAACAGAGTAAGACTCTGTCTCAAAAAATAAAAAAATGTGTTCTCATTGAGGGTTGAGCCACATATGCCAGAAAACAAGCCAATAAGATATATACATATAATTATTTTTTAAAATCATCATCTTGTTGATGTAATTTCTTCTGCTTAGAAAAAAAATACCTTCTCTAATCTTCAAATACCGAAAATCCTATTATTCAAAGCTAAATTCAAATGCCACCACATCCATGAAGCCTCCTTGATCCCCCCAATCAGAAGTAATTTCTCTCCTCCACTTTTAGAGCACTCATCTCATATGGCCCTACTGCCCAGGATAAGATAATTCCAGTTATGTCTTAGCTTCCTTCTTTGACTACAGGTTCCTATAGGACCAAATAATTGTGTTCTATCCTGGTATAACCCTAAAGTATATAATACTGTAGCTTATTCACATTAGGAGCTCACAAAATATTTAGTGACCAACTGACTGAACACTGTTCATATTTTCTCATTCCTAAGTGGAGGTCATATGGCATGTAAGCAGCTGACCCAAGAGACTAGACTCCAACACTCAGGAGAATGTAACTCAGGACTAGGAATAAACTCCTTCCTTCCAGGGAAGGTCTGAGGCCTTTCTGAAGATTTCTCTAAGTGTCTCAGTCCTTTAGAAAAGAGATTAAGGATTCTGAAAAGATACCAGCTCTACAAATCTGCAGAAGATGTAATGCTTCCGGGTACTGGAAGAATGCATGGGCAATCATTCTGGGTTGAAGAGCGGTCTGGTTGACACGCAGACCATCCATTTATAATTATTGAACATGGTGCAGGGATTCACACTCAGTCTGGGGTGAACACGAATCAAAAACCAGACAGAATGTGTCACCCTGGAGAAGCAACAGTGTGGTGTCCCACAAGTGAAAAGAAGTGAGCAGAAGATCAATTTTTTTAAGAGGAAAATAAATAAGGTCCAAGTTTAAAAAGGCAATTTTCCTTACTTTGGAACAACAAAAACCCAGTGGGCCCTCACATTTCATCTTCTGACTGCCTATTCAATCAAATAGCTAAACCATTTTTTAAAAAAGCGATGGAACAATCTCTAGCTGAATACAAAGAATATTCTGTAAAAGACAATTACATGAGCAATGTTAATCCACTTCTCGATGATTTTGGCTCTTTGCTGAGTTTTGAGTTCTTTGCCCCCCAGGATGGTGCTGACCACACATTTGGTGAGTGTATTAAACTGAGAGATGGTGGCACGGATCGTAGGAGCCAAATGTTTGTTCTCCTTCTTATCCCTTCGAGACCAAATGCAGCCCAGGCAGTGGTGAGGCACTACTTTCTTGAATAGTTGCTAGAACAAAAGAGGAATCAACTTTAAGGATAATGCAGACATTTCATATGGCAAAGCATGTCATTTGGGTCATCTGTAAACTGGTATTTTGTGAATAAACAAATAATCCTTTTCTACTTGATTAGCCTCATGGTGTCCATTTCAACAGACAAAAGTAAATAATTAACATACTAGTGGATCATAAAAGCCTACATGATCTTTTTAAATCTGCTCAACTGAACAAATAGAACACAATGAACAAAAGAAAATTTAAATGACTAAAAACATTTTGACTTTTCTGTCTTGCAAGGAAAGCTGGGTAAAAGCTATATTACTACTACTACAAAAAGGGGGGGGTGAAGGTTCTTTTTAGCACAGAATCATACCCATAGTGCATCCTGGGCACTCACAATCAGAAACTGTCCACAATGCAAACAGATGCTCACTGACTGCCTGAAAAGTGACCCACAGAAGGGCAGTGCATGCTACATTCATCAATGCCACTGTTTCACATTCTTTAAAATGGTAAGAAGCATACAAAAGGAAAAATTATCCAATGTCACACAGTAAAAGGAAGAAAGAGGGATCGAAAGCCTTATTTCCAGGTCTTTTCCTAAAGTAGTAACCAGAGAAGTTTTCTATCTTTCTCTTATGCTACAAGTTGTGGAACAACAAAAAAAAATGTTGAACAAATCAGACTCTCATTTGTACAATTCAATGTAAGATGTGTAGGTGGTTGTATAAAAGAAAAAAACACCAGCATATGCTTTATATAGAGTATCTGCTTTACTTCTGATGCTTTCTTTGCATATTCATTAGATGAAAACTGCCACTTTCTCCACTGCTTTTTCAAAAGTGGTGGTGCAAAAGAGCTAATGCCATTGTGACAATTCCTAAGAGTCTTCTTTTCTTTAACTGGTATTTACCAGCTAACACTGAGCTATGAAATGTGACTGGCACAATCAAATATGTACAGCTAACAAAAATATGCAAACTTCTAAAGTGCAGGAAGCACACGTGGAAATGAGCTGCCAGATACAGTCACATGTGGATTCAGCGAATTTATTTTATCCTAATTTATACTTTGACCCCTTTACAATCCTCCAAATAAATAGCTCAGATCTTGAAATATTTATGAGTGTAAAGGGAGAAAAATACCCATGGAACAGGGTAGATTTTGTTTCACTTAGGATTAGAATTCTTATTTCTCTCTGTGTCTTGAGCTCCAAATAAAAAGCACCTTCACCTAGAATTGCAAGAAGAGCTTAGGCCTGAATTATTCAGATGATTGATTCATCTTAACTCTGCATTTACACGCACAGCCTCTCTCAAGTATTCAAAAAGACTTAAATCACATAACCCCACTGCCCTCTCTGGGCTACCAGTAGTTACTCCCCCATGTTTTAAGTGGAAGCACATTTGAGACACAAAGAGAAGACGTACTGCGTCCATGTAGGTCAGCTGCTCTGCCACGAGATCTTCTGAGAAGCACGTGAATTCTGCTGACCCTCCACCCTCCAGTTCCTCTTCCTCTTCCAGGCTGAAGGAGATGGTGTTGAGAAGCCCATCTGTTCACATATGGAAAGAATTAGTAATTTGGTGCCAGTGTATATGATCTTGCTTAGAGAGTCAAATTAGACTTCTTCCATTCAGGAAGAAGGCTGATCCTCCAAAGAACTCATAGGAAGAGAACAAGCACAGTGAGTCTGAGTGAAATGGAGGTCTTCCCAATCTCTGCGTATTCTTAAATTCTTTATTAAGTTTGGAGGCCTTGTGTTGTCACTTTGACAAACTACTGGTTCCTGCGCCAAGGACAGAGCCAGGGTAGGCAAAGTCTAGAGAAGAAAATCTGGGCTTATGTTTGGGGGTGACCCTCATCTTGGGCTCCCTCAAACTGAGCTGCTCCAGGACTAATCCAACTAATTCCTAAACTACACCGTGCAATTCTTAAATGCTGGGCCACTTATAATCAGAGGCCTGGCAGGACTGAGCACGAAGGCGGGTCAGGCTTTGGGCAAGTAGAATGAATGGGTCATTTTGAAGTCAGAAATGCCATGAAGTCTCAGAATTCTCAAAATGTTCAGGGTAGCTTTTAACTTCCACCTAATGTTGAGAACGCATGAAGCAGAAGAACAGCCTTAAACTAAATTCAACTGAACCTTATTATAGACAAGATCATCACAGCAAATTACACAGGGCACAGCCTTAAGAAGTAAGAGAAAATCACTACCCAGGACTCCGAATAAAAGGCCGAAGGGCCTGCCAGTCTCCATTTGGAAGGGCTGAAATTTGATGAAGCTTTTCTGACTGGACCCCCCAGCCTGCCTGCCCTGGAACTTTCCGCACTTTCCAAACTCATCCTCCCTCACGCTCTCTGCTCTCTTCCTGTCAAACCTGTTCTCAGGGGAAAAAATCTAGTTACAATCAGTTACATCTTACCAGCAATGTGCATTGGTGTGCTAGTACTCCCCCAGAATGTTTATATTTTAAGCCTTTTCTCTCTTTCGTTGTAGAATAAGAGCCTTTTAGGCATCTTGAACCAAGTCAGGTGTCTTTTTAAAAATTTTATAGGGGAAAGGGGTTGCTGAGAGTGGACCCTATACCACTTCCCCTGTCAGGACAACAGGTGGACAACTGCCTACTCTGGTGGCAGGTATGTGATTGAAGGATGACCCCTTGCCCTGGACTTGAGGGTCTAGATGTGAATGAGGTTGGGATATATAATCCCAACTCCTACCCCCAGAGTCTGAGACAAGGCACGTACAAGCTAAAGGAAGCCTAAACCCTGTGACATGGAGGATTTTGAGCAATCCAATTTCACCACTTTTCCTCCACACAACTCTGGTATGCTCTCTCATTCCATGGAGGAATATGAAATTTGGGATCTCAAACAAAGGTTCATAATGGGCCTCTCAACCTTCTTGACAGCAACTCTATAAATACATCCTGATCACCGTGCAAAGCAGAGGCTGACCCACTTCAGCTAAGAAGGGTATGTATGTACTAAGGCTTGACCCTCATTCATTCATTCAACAAACGCTCTTAGCAGCCCAATATGTGTCTAATGAAGACGTCATGGTGCTTTCTCTCTAAGGCATAGCCATGACGTCACTGTTTTCTGCTTTTGATTCTCTCCCAGAGGTAAGTATAAACTGGAAGCACAATGTTACTTTTGAAAAACAAACTGGAGAGCTTGTTGCCTTTGCTGGTGTAAGACTGGGTGAAATAAGCACATGAGAACCCAGGCAATCTTCCTCTCCCCTGCCTAGGCCTGCCAAATGAGCTCTGCCTTCCAGTCCCTGGGCTGGGAACAATGGCCGACTGGTCCCACCGGTTCTCCAATTAGGCACAGAGCCAGGGGCAGCCCCCATGGGGAGAGCTGGGCTCCAATGCAGCATTTGCCACTCCAGCACAAAGCCAGGCGGGTGCACAGGCCCCGAAGGGAGCAGAGCGAGCCAGCCGAGGTCCCCAGCTGGAGGAGTGCCCCTGGTATGCAGGCATTCCCAGCAGATGAAATCATCTGAGATACAGAGCATTTGGCAGTCAGCTTCCAGTGATGCAACTGCATTTCCCTCTCTCTGGTCCCCCATACATAAAAAATTCAGCAGGTATTGTTTGGAATCTAAGGCTATTTTCTTTGGAGCTGATGCAGCTTCCCTTGACGGTGCCGAGGAACGTTTCCTTTCCCTCACCGAGGAAGTCGGGCAGCCCTTCTCGGAAATGCCCGTCAGAAGCTCCAAGTGGGTCAGCCGCCATGGCGGCCGTCACCCAGCACCCAGTGAGGGGACAACATCACACTGGAAGCCTGTCCTAACCTCTTTCTGACTTCCTTCAGAGCCAGTTAGTTCCAAGCACCCACGACCTACAGTGGTGGCCCTTCCTTTGTCCTTGAAAACAGGCGATCAATACCTCAAATAGGAGAAAACAGCCACAGAAACTTCCCTTGATGACGCCATTAGAGATGCTAAATGCTGGTAATCTGTGCTGGCCTGGGACACAGTACAGTGATGCTTTCTGTGCCAAAGGAGGAGCACCTTTTCCGAGTTTGGGGGAGGACAAGATCAGAATTTAATTCCTTGCCTGCTGGATGGGGTGGTTGTGATGGGTTTACATTTGTTGGAAGGAGCAATTAGGCAGATAATAGAACGCAAGCTCAGGTTCAGCATGGTACATGTTGATGAGGAAAAATAAAAAATCATCAAGGAGACCCTCTTCTTCTTGGTAACAGAAGAAACCCCAGGAAATTACTTAACTTCTCTGAGCCAGAATTTAGTTCCTCATCTATAAAATGAGGGAGCCAGATCAGGTAGTCTTGAAAAATTTCCTTCTTTGCTCTAAAACTCTAGGCTCTATAATTAGCACTTCAATAACCTTGAGATTACACCCACACCAATCCTCCAGCAGCTTGTCCTTTTGAGGATACCAAGGTTTCCTATTCAGCCAGTCTAGGGAAAGCATCTCTCTAACACAGAAGTTGGAGAATCAGAATCTAGCCTTTTCCCTGTGAGCAAACAAGTACTTACTGTCATTTTCCACTTCTTGCTTCTGAAATTGCTCAAGAAGATTTTGTGCTCTTCTCTCTGGGTCGGAGCCTGGCATCATCCGTTTTAGATAATCCAGAAGTTTCTGCAAGCAAGGGAAGTGAGGGGGCTCTCGGAAATCTTCTGCACATTGGTCAAGCCAGGCTCTTAGTATCGAAGCAATTGCACTGAGAAAGAGAGATGGAGAGTCACTGCACTCAACTGGTCATGCAGACTCACGAGCAAGTCCTGGGCACCCACAAGCAAGTTCTGGACACCAGGACTCATCCAGGCGTGCCCCAGGAAAACCTGGGTAGGTGGTCAATTTATCCACAGGTAATTTATCCACACATTCCTAGAAGCACCCATGAATTTAAAGCACTTGAGAACAAGCTGACTACACTTTATTATTTTAAGTGGTGGCTGGGCAGTGGGGAGGAGTAGGAATCAACAATGAGGTTTTACTTAAAAAAAAAGAAACCTAAACTTTGGAAAAACAATACTGGCAGAAAAAGACATGCAGAAGAAGATTTAGCAGGTCCTGAAGCAACTTCAAAGCACTCTGTACACAGTGGGATTATGCTCAAACAAGAGACTCCAAAATCTACCATACTACCACATTGTTATATTTTACTTTAGGAAATAACTGACTGCCATTAGGCCAGAAATCCATCTGATGAAAGGAAGTGCCTGGGTTTGAAAGACACATGCATAAATTTAATTTTACAAAAATGATCAGGATTTCAGCATAAGCACCAAGAATGCCCTCATAATATTTTTTGTTTCTCAAATTACAATGAGGAGGATATGTTTCAAGAGGGAGAAATAGTAGGTAGAGAAGTTAGGTCTCTGAAAGATAAAGGAGAAAAACCTGACAAGCAAAAGCACAGTGAAGGCTATATCTTTTGATGGCTCTGTGGGTCATATGCAGAGTGCACCTTGGCTGAAACAAGGACCCAGGGCACAAAAAGACAGGGTCGTTGTGTGTACACGTCTCCTTCCAGGCATGTTACTTATAACACAAGCATGTCATCTTCAGGTGAGTGGCGGTCCCTCACTCAAGGGAAGAGACAGACAGCTGATTGGGAAAAAGGATAAAATGTTTTGAGTGCTGTTATTCTATGTTACATATTCAAACACTTTACCAACACTTCTGAGTCAGGCACACCCTGGGCTGTGTCTCATTGAGAACAGAGTACTTTGCCTCGCTAGCAACCAGCCACCCCCACAACCCAGACATATTTGATGATGACGGTGGGAGAAGACGACAGGGACTATAAATTAATCCACCCATGTTTTATTTACAGATACAATACCCCAGCTACAGACCTAACTGACCAAAATTTTTCAGCTAAAAACATTTTTTAGCAAAATTTAAAATTATCATTATCATCTCATTATACTTCAAGCAAATTGTTTAATTAGCAAACTATAACGAGACTAAAAGTTCTTATTACACACACATGTGAAATTGCAGGCTGGGCTTTCACAGGTGTGTCCAACTCTCACATCTCGATTTCATGCCAAAGAAAAGAGCTGGACTACGATCAGGGCATAAGTACGACTAAAGCCAATCGAACACTTCACTTTTGGAAATGAAGTACAGACAGAAGGAAATAAATGCATTAACTGTTTTCACTCCTGTGTACATCATTGTTTCACTAATGTGGACATTAAGCCATTTAGAACCATAATATTTAATTATCTACATCTAAGGTAGATGATATAAAACCATCAAATAAAAGTCATAGAAATAATTAATACTCTCCAAATCTTTAGTCCACATTCAATAAAATTCTCAACAAAAATTTCATTTCCTTCCAGAAAGCTCAAAGAAATTAATCTGGGCTCTGAGATTAATTGAAAACATGAGTAAAATAAAATCAATGGACTTTTACCTTTTGAGGGCCCACACATAGCATCCATTATTTCTCCTTTCTTCACTAAAACCAAGTATCATGAATTAAAGAGGAAAATGATGAAGTGGCACTTGAATTCTTCATTTTCATAAGGAATATGATTTTTTTCTATGACTAATTTCCCTTCTTTATTGGGCATTGAGCCCAAAACTGTGGTGGGCACACAAGTAGGGTAACAGACTAGGGCGCTGGAAAACCGAACATTGCCCACATGAGGTCGCCTGTGACAGAAGAACAGTTTTACACTTCTCGAAAGAGAGATGAATTAATCTAATTAATGCCACAACTCAATTAGTATTTCTTAATATTTCAGTGAGAAGATACTCTTCTGATGACACTAATGGAAAAACAGATAATTCGTAGCACACAAAAGTCACAAAGAGCATCAGCCTAATGATGAGACAAGCAACCTAATGACCTTTCAGTGATTCGTAACTTAAAAGGACACCCAGAGATAAATCCAAAATCACAGGTGAAAGTATTATTGTCATTTATTCCTTAACCGCCCATGATTGTTAATTTTAAAATGACAAAACTCATTATTTATTGCAAAAAAGTAAATTTTATAAAAGCATAAAGACTAAAAAAGCAAAATATCTACTCTCCCCCTTCATTCTAAACTCATTCTGCTACCAGTGACCTTCTGTTACCAGTTCAGAGTATATCCTTCTAAACTTTTCTGTGATATGTATACACATTTAAATGTATATAATATGCATATATAAATCAACATGGGTTTTTTGCACTGAACAGTATGTTACAGACACCTCTCCATTCACTACCTCTAGATTTACTTCCCTGTTTCTCACAATCACATAGTGTTCCACCGCACAGATGCACCAGTTAATTAAGTATTCTTCTAATATCTAGGCAGATAAATTTGTTTTTCAGGTTCTCACAATTACAAACAATGGTAAACTGTGGACCCTTGTTTCCATCTCTGCACACTGGTGTGAGTATTTCTGTGGGGCGCATTACCCGGAACTTACTTCCATGGAAAGCTGGGGAGTTCTGAACAGGGACCTTCGTCCAGATCCGACTTGCCCTCAGGGGCACATTTTGTCCTCCTCAGTCTGATGTTTCTGGCTAGCTCTGGTAATCTACGCATTTTACCCTTTGTGATGGTGACCTTCCGGCAGCTTAGCCTAAGGCTTTGAAAGGTCACCACAAACCTGGACAATGAATTAGCCAGAATAGGCATTTTCACACAAAAAAAGAAATAAATGAAGGGGAGGAGGGAGAAGAAACAGAAGAAGGGAAAGACATACACAAACGGCACAACACAACAGGAGGCAGCCCCTGCCCTCCTAATCAGCAGACTGCCCGTCAGCGTGCCGGAGCGAGGCTTGCTGGGAAGTCCTGGACACAGGCCCAAAGCTCACACAGGCTCTATGTGTGCCAGGCCAGGGAAGAAACTTTCTGTTCTCGATCGACTAAGAAGCAGACACAAATGCGAAACTTTTACGATTTCAAAAAGGAAAGCAACATCACAAAATCAGGATGGAAAAAACAGGATTACTCGCCAGTGGCTTTTCTGTCTTACCCACCCCTGGCTCTCCACTCCTAAAATCTAACTTATATACTGATCAAAATTGAGTGGGAGGACATATAGAACCTTAACAGTGAGAGGAAATCCTGGCCTGAAGTCACAAACTTACAGGAAAGATCTATCTGTGACATTAGAGAAGCCACTGGCTCTGTACATAGGACAAGAAGGAGGCTTGGAGACCTGGAGAAGTAACACCTAATCCCTCATCCTAGCTGTGCCACCTGGGAACTAAAGGATCTTGGATAGGTCAGTTAACCCCACTGACCCCTATTTGGAGAAGAGACATAATAATACCTGTCTTCATCCACCTGACACTGATCAGTTGTGATTTCAAATGACATAATATTAACAAGGACATTCTGAGATACCTGGAGAGAAACATAATTGTTAACAGTCTTACAACTACTTGCCAAAAGTCACAGAAGGAAGGGATTGAAAAAGGTAAAATGGCTCAGAGAAAACCAATCAGCATTTATGAAAATCAACTCAAAGAATCTGCCACCTATTACAGAAAGAAAGCACAACGTAAAATACACACCATGCTACAACACATGTGGCTTTGGCCTGCTGGAACAAGACAACTGCTGTGAACAAACACTGTGTGGACACACACACCCTGAGGTATCCTTTCTAGGACAATCAATTCAAAGACATCAAATTGTAGTACTAACTGCAAGAGATGATTCCTGAATGACTTGTAAGGACAGAAGTGATTTCTGAAAGCAAATGGAAAGATTAAGTTTGTGACACAATCTAACCTCAATCAGAAGGAACGCCAGTTCGTGGCCTCCTTTTCCGAAATAACCTATGGTGGGTTACAGAGCAAATCTCCCCAGCCAGGGGAGGTATAAATCCGTGTAAGCATGTTAGGTAGGGGGCTAGGGCCGGAGGCCACACTTGACAGAAGAGGGGACCACCAAGATTGTGTTTCCTATCTCAGGCATTCTTGGCAACATACAAAACTCCGTAGAATGTGAGCCTTTTCCAACCTACAGCAAAGGTCTTTAGGGGAAGACGAGCTCAGAAGCTAACTTGTGACATGTCCTGATGTAGCTTCTAAGACTTTTCCTTCTAAGAAAACAGACCCCCAGGGGAGAATTAACTCACTAATTAAAGTAATATTTACTGCGTGCCTGTTACTTTCCATATTCACAAAAACTATGCAACATGCATCACAACAGGATAGTCGAGGGTCTCAGGAAAGCATTTAACTTCCGAGGGACTGAACTTGTCGGGGCTGCAGGGAACGTCTCCTTGAGGAAATAATGTTAAAGCTGAGACCTTAAGGACAGGAGGAGCAGTGGGATGAAAACTCTGGGGCAAGGACGAGGCAAAGGTCCTGAAGAGAGAGGGCAAAACACTTTTGAGGGTCTTGAAGACCTGTGTAACTGCAAAATAGAAAGAGAAGGGAGGAATGGAGCAGGGTGAAATTTGCTATATTGATTTCTCAGCCAACTAGAAATCAAACTTAATAACACCTGGTTAGAAGGTATTGGACAGATGCCTTGGCTGAGAGATACGAGGAAATAGTACAAAACTTCTAGCTCCCCTGGGGACCTTCAGGCATGCAGCGCAGAGGAGGGCTGAGGCGAGCACTTAGGCAGCAGTTACACTCAAACCACAGATTTCTAATGAATGCAGAGATTTCAGGTAAATGTATTAAATCATGTTAAAATTCCGTAAGTGGCAAAATTACTCTAGAATTGGTAAAATGTTGAATAAAGAATTTTTCTAGGTATGAAGTCATCTCTCTCGTGATGTGTAACCTCTAAGCCTAGAAATAGGATAACCAAGACGAAAAGAATAACCCTTGTCCATCTAGAGCTCTTTTCCCTCCCTAGAAATCTATTTGAGATAATAATTTATTGTACTTCATCAGCATCAGAAGATAAGACATGGAACCATTTTTCAAAAGCAGCAAAATATTTTTCTATTTTGGAACATTTTCCAAGAACTGGATCTTCTTCTCCTCACTGTAGATAATGAAAGGTAAGAAGATCTATGCAGAGGGTGGGCCTTTCAAGCAATGTGGCTTGTGACTTTTGCCAAGCACTCAGGGTGGGATCTAATGCACGTTGTCCTTCAGGGAATGAAGGCTAAGTCAACCTTGACACTGACTCTGAGCTGGACCTTCTACCTTGTTTTCTTAACCACAGAATGGTTTTCCTCTGTTTCAGGGAAGGTTGCCAGATAGAGTCTGCCTCTGAGACCTCCAGCTAGATGATTTTCCTAATGAGAAAGAACAAAGGAAAATACAGAGGTTGTTTTCTTTTTTTTTTTTTTTCTGGAAAGGATGGAAACATCATTATCTGGACTTCTCAAGGTCATCCTGCATTGCCTTCATGTACTTTCCACTGTCACAGTGTGGTACTAGTGCTCAATAGGGATGAGAATACTGGGAAACTGAAAGAGGGCTTGAGGGAGGGCCAGGGAAACAAATGAAAGCCAAGCCAGAATCACAGCTGAGCACCAGAAGGCAAGGATAGGGCAGGGGCCATGAGGCTGCAAAGAAGAAAAAGGCTCCAAGGCAAGGAGGAGGAAGAAAAAAATTGTGACAGGAAGACACGCAGAAATACAGAGTAAATATGAGTGGGAGAAGGCAAAGAGTAGGATGAGCTGAGCCTGAAACTAACTACCCAAAGTCAAGGTTACTTACACACCTATCTTTCATTCCCAAACTAAGTCTGTAGGAGAAATAGTTTCATTTTTATCAGAGAAAAAGTAGAGACCACATAGCATAGAGGCTGTGCTTAAATCCCAGTTCTTTTACTTTTTCACTGTGTCCCATGTTCCTTAACCTCTGTATGTCCCAGGTTCCTCATCTGTAAAATGGGAATAATAATATAGAGTCATTATGAGAATATAATAAGTATAGACAGTTCTTAACACAAGGACTATTCCTACTAAGTGGTCAATAAATTCTAGCTATTATTAGAAAAGAACATTCCACTCACCAAAATTATCTTTCAGGGACCTCAATAATTCATTCTCCAATTCCCCACAGTCAAAGAAGGGAGTTTTCATGTTATAAATAGGCCTCTATTGAAAAAAAATGCTGAGGCCTTCTATAGTTGTCACCATTAGAATGCCATTTCCGCTGGTAATGACAGATGCTACAAGGCACCAAGAACAGGAAGCAGGTTTTCATTTGATGAACCTAAATAATTTGCTATTCCTTCCTCTCATCCTTCAGCAGATCTCCTTCCCTAAGAAGCAAGTCTAACTTAAACATTTCTAACAGCTGTTTGGGGACCTTATTCAGGGTGTTCATTCCATTATAAAGCAATAGCCAGGCAAAACAGCACAGATTAAAGGAAATCATGCCAAATTAAAAGATCTCAAAATAATAACGATCTAAAACATTAGTCACAACAGTGACACTATCATCTAGCTCTTCTTGTACTCCAGTGGTCTTATTATCTTGATATAGATAAAGGTAAATATGTGGGGATCATGAGCCCCAGAGAGCTCAATGCTCTATTTTAAATGACAGGGCTGAGAATAAAACTCTGGGTGGGAAGCCTAAGGCTTAGAGTTAGCTAGACCTGAATTCAAATACCAGCCCTGTCAGTTAACCAGCTGCTTGATCTTAGTCAAAGTATACATCTTCTCTGAAGTTTCAATTTATACCCCTATAAAGTAAGGACAATAGCCCAGCATATTTGGGACGGTGAAAGAAGATACAAATATAAAGTGCCTAGCAGAAGGCCTTGCATGAAGTAAGCACACCACAAAGTGTAGGCCACATAGTGGTGAGGTATCATCATCTCCTGGTCTACAATGCTGCAGGGTGAATCAAGCAACAGATTGTCTGCTCATGACATCTGTTTCTCTAACATGTACAAAAGCTGAGGACACATTCGTATGACTGAATTTTCTTCTTTTTGAATCACTGATTACTGATGCTATTTTATTCTTCTGCAATTACTAGAACATCAATTTCTGCTTGGGAGCTTTCTACCCACATTGCTAAAATGCAAAGTTTTGGTTCAGAATTTTAATGACTTTTAAAACTACAGTTTTTATTTTTCTTTGTCCTGTATGGGCATTTTATTTTATTATTATTTTTCATGTCAATAAATTTAGGGGATACATTACAGTTTTGTTACATGGATGTATTGTATAGTGATGAAGTCTGCACTTTTAGCGTACCCATCACCTGAATGGTGCACAGTGTACTCTTGTATGGATATTTTAAAGACAATACTAAACTCTTTTATGTGGCATATTATTTCTCTATTTCGTTTTACTTTTAACAAATATTCCTTTCACATTAAAACCTTTGATTCTTCTAAATTTGGAGTTTTAAATCTTGGTTTTGCTCTGTTCTTTACCCATCCTTTTTCCTATTTTTGTTATAATCACTCAGATTAATTTCAATTACATTCTCTCTTTTTGTTTTTTGTTTTTTTGAGACTGGGTCTCAAACTCTGTTGCCCGGCTAGAGCATGATCATAGTGGCATGATCATAGCTCACTATAACCTCCAACTCCTGGGCTCAGGGATCCTGCTGCCTCAGCCTCCCAAGAAGCTGGGACTACAGGTGTGCACCATGATGCCCAGCTAATTTTTCTATTTTTTGTAGAGATGGGGTCTCACTCTTCCTCAGGCTTGCATTCTTAGAGTATTTCAATTTGCTGGAATGAAGGTTGATTGCAAACTCTCTGGAGAGATTTTTTAATGTTTTCCACTAAAAAGTGTCTCATGCATTAAAGAATCACAGCCAACTTTAACTCTCCTTCTTATTCTTTAAAATGTCTCCAATGCCTTAGATTATGACTATTCACACGACCCTCTACCACTGACTGAAATCTGGTGTCACTATTCACAACTTCTGGGAAAAGATTACAAGAATGAAATTCGTATCATCTGAATGTGTGAAAATGAAAAGAGAACGATTTCAACTACGTTAGAGAGTTTAAGAAAGCAAAACTTGGCATTCCAGAAGGAAAGTGATGAGATTCAATTAAAGAAAAGGAAACAGAAGCTATTTCAACATTATAATAAGTCATTAAAGGAAAGAAATAAAGCATCGTTTCCTGAGGAGTTTTAAATCTCTTTAAATCTCTTTATGTGTGTGTGTATATATGGAGAGAGAGAGACAGAGAGATAGAGAGAGATATCATAATCTCATGTACATTTCAGAGAATGCAGATTCATGGTGTAAAAGCTCTGTATGGTTAACATCTCTTATTTACATTATCATCACTTCTGAATTCGATGATTAAAATAAATCCACCCTCTGGGAAGTGTCCTTTTTCTATCTGGTTCAATTTTTATTATTCTAAAAGATGACATTTTGTCATGTAAAAATGATAGTAGGAAGGAGGAAAAGGGCACAGGTGGAATGAATGTGGGCAGAAGTGTTTTCTTCTGTAATAGGAAGTGAGTTTCCTGATTCCTAAATAGTGGCCCAGTTTAGGGATCCTATAAATAAACAAGGCACACCTTGTTATATATATTAGTCTGACCCTAACATCAGAAATCAAAGTGTAGCAAAGATTCCAATGTGTAGAAGCTTTGAAAGTCGAATTCTTTGCAACAGAGAACATTCTTGTTTTAGCCAGATAATTGTAAAGGGTCCCAATATTGTACAAAGCCTGAACCAGCCACACTCGGGACTCGAATTACAAGTACTGTGCTCTGCATGTGGGAGTCACTGCTCAATCTGATACTTTTTTAAATGCATGAAGAACACTCATCAGTTGTGGTCCAAGACACCACAAACCAATCTTTCATCTTGAATGCTTTGTCTGTATTTCCACATTTTCCTTCTTTAGAGTTTTTTTGCCCTCTGAAAGGTTTAGATCCATATCTACTATAGAAATACAGGAAAGCCCATTAACTTGGTACTTGGGAGCCTGTGTAAAATGTAGGGTTGCTCTTCACTTTACAGCAAAAACTGAAAAACCAAATAATATTTGAGCATTTTTCTGTTCATGGTTAAACCCAATACTGATTCCTTTTCCCCACCCCCACCTCTACCAAGGTCTGCAAAACTGAAGCCAACTGCCCTAAAACAAGATGTTTACTTCTTAGAATGTCACTGGATTCCTGCTGTCCGTTTCCCACCTGAAATCACAAGAGAACAGATTCACAGCAAAGGAAGGCAATAGGCACTTTGCCACTCCTCGCCGCTGTATCCCAACAAGACAATGCTTTAGGTCAGCTCTTCGGGGATCTCAGCAAGCACTCGTGATGTCATCACTAATAATAAGCAATCAATGTCTGTCTGGTTTTTTTTTTTTTTGTTTTATCAAAACTGGTCTTTCCAGCAGAGAAAAGTGGTCAAAAGTACTTCTCAAAAGTTCAATATAGTATTTGGCCCATAGCTGTTTCTGTTTTGGATACTCATTTTCATTTTTTAAAAGATAAAGCAAAGCTAACTAAATTTTATCTTAGACATCACTGAACTTGAAATGACCTCAGAGAGCATATATTCTAAGCACTCGTTTTTCAGGTGAAGAAACTGAAACTAAGAGAGGTAAAGTGACCGAGTTCTCCATCTCCTTATCCGGGCCTTCCACTTCCCGTGTAGCTGGTTCTGGACCACCTCAGCATTTGATTCACCTAATCATAAGAAGGGAAATAAATAAATCTCCAAATATGCATGCTTCTATTTTTATATATATTAAGTATTCATAAACAAAGACAGTTTTCACTTGAGAACTACAAGCTCAACACTATATATGAGCAGGGTTTCTCACCTAGGCACTATTGACATTTAAGGTCAGATCATTCTTTGTTGCAGGGGAGGGAGCTGTCTTGTGCATTCTAGGATGTTCTGTGGCATTTTTGGCCTCTTCCCCCAGATGCCAGTAGCATTCCCCTACCAAGTTCAGACAACCAAAATGTCTTCGGACATTGCCAAATGATCTCTCGAGGACAAAACTGCCCCATTGAGAATCACTGCCCAATAGCCATACCTCCTACACATCTCTCAGCCACCAGGAAGCCTTCAATCACTGCCAAAAGTCAGATGCCAGAGGTCTGTGGTGACCAAGGAATTTGCAATATGTTACATACGGATGGGAGAAGGTGCTTCCTCATTTCCTCTCAAAAAGACAAAGGAGTGACCCTGTCCTGGCACAGAAATGATCAGGAAAAGGATACCTTCAGAAAAAGAGAGAAAAAAAGTAATAATAAATTGAGATGAAAAACAATAAAATTGAGAAGTGGGAAAAAAGTGCGAAAGACAGAAGAAAGGGAAATGAAAAGAAGAAAGAGGTCACCAGTGAGAAGGGATTTTAACATTCCAGAATGTGTAGGACAGAGAAACCCATTATAAGATAGAGTGGCATATTTTCATCAGGCATAATTTTTTAAAAAGGCAACTCAGTCTGAGAAAAGGGTCAAGAACTTTCCACCAAGTCATTGTGAGGCTTTGGGAAAAGACCATTGTCCCCAGATGATGGACCCCTCAGGGAGTTCTATGTGAAGCTCTTTGTTAAGACCTCACATGTTTAAAACTCTAAAACCCTCTAAAACAGCTTAGCCTGGAGTTTCACCCACATTAGTGTTCCTGGCGTACAATGAATATGAATGGGTCTTTAAAATAATGAACATGACTCTTCACATCCTGGGTACATTTTTTTTAACTACTATTTCCCCAAAACTTATTTCATCTAAAAACACCCTGTGGGAAACAGAATAGCTCTGGCTATTTTTCAGACTTTTATTTTCCTTAGAATGTTCATGCGGCTAATTGAATATATCTCTGGTTTTGACTTAATTCTAAAATATGTGGATAATGACATGCCTATTTCTGAATCTGGTCACAAGTCTAAGTTACACTTGACAAGCTGGCCACTCAATTCTTACAGTAACTCTTCTTTTGTATATACTCAAAAATACTCACTATTTAACAAAATGGCTCTTTTTAAAAAAAAATCATTATTTTAATGAGTTTTCGCAGAAAAACAAAACTTAAAAACTTCTAATCCTGTGAGTCTCAAACTTGAAAGTACTTAGGAATCACTTAGGATCTCGTTAAAATGCCAGTTCTAATCCATTAGATCTGGGTGGGCCTGAGATTCTGCATTTCTAACAAGCTCACAGGTAATGCTGATGCTGTGGGTTGAGGGTCACACTTTGAGTAAGAAGGCTCTAAGTCCACTCCATTCCAAAAAAATCACCTGATTATGTTGTTTCCCTCCTGTGAAAACTTGCTCTGGCCGACTGCTCACTGCTTACCAGGAAAAGCCCAAACTCTCTCGCAAGATATTAAAAGCCTCCCGTGATATAACCCCAATCTAGTTCCAGCTCTACTGCCTCCCCTCGCCCAACATGGACACTATGAAGCAGCCACATCAATTCGGTATGTTCCCTCGAATTCCATGGACACGCATTGCCCTGATTCGGTCCCCCTGTCACCTGTGTCTGGGAAGCTCTACCACCAAAATCTTCACCACCTCAAGGCACAGCTCAAATGTTACTTCTTCCAAGAGGCCTTCCCCAAAGCCCTTCTAGAAACAAAGTAATTTTTCCTCCTACCATACCTAGCACTTGGCATTCAAATGTCTACACAGGTGTGTCTGGTTTTCTGGAAAGTTATGATCCACCCAGTAAAACTATAAAACTTCATGGACCCAACTCAGGAGTTAAAAAGATACGCAGTTTTATAACTTCCACAACCCTGGCTCCTAAAGAAAGGAGTCCATCTGTAAATCTGCTGAGGAGTTAAAAATTCCACAGGATTACCCCCTAGACTTTTGGCCCCAAAATGAGTATTTAACACCAGTGGTTACAGTCAGCTGTGTGTACATCCCATCTACTCAAGAATATCCCCCATGGTAGCCCCCACCCCTGCCTCATGGATATTTCCTCAGTGTCTCCTAGAACATTCTCATCAGCATACAATGTCTTCCGCCTTTAAAAAAAACACACATACAACAGAAACCCACCCTCCATCTCATTTCACTATTCCCTTTACAGCAACACTCCTCTGGAAAGACTCGCCGTTCCCATTTTGTCCCCTTCTTTCTGTTTGACCCACCAAAACTGCACTTGTCGAGGTCACCAGAGACTGCAGTGTTGCAAAGTGGGAGTCACTTCCTGGACTCCTCTCCCCTGATCTATGAGCATCACTGACATAGTCACCCTCCCTGAAATCCTTTCTTTGCTGGTCTTCTGGGACACAACTTCTGTTTTCCTCTCCTCCCCCACCCTTCCCAGAAGCTGTGTGTTCCAGTCTCGCCTGCCAGCCCCTCCACTTCCCCAGCTCGGGACACTGGAGGAACCAGGCTCCGTCTTTGACCGTCTCCTCTCTCGCTGCTCAGTCCCCAGCAGGCCGCACCCTGTCCTACAGCTGCGAATACCTTGTATAGACTAAGGATGCCCAAGTTGACATCCGCTCCAGAAGGCTCTCTGAAATCCAGACTTGCTCAATTACCTCAAAATTAAGATGTCTGGGACTAAATTATTGACACACATTCCCCACCAAACCGCTGCCCCTACCCGTGTGTCTTGTCCCATAAAGCTGCTCAACCCACAGCCCCGCCAGGCCCTTTTCTCTCACGCAGCCTGCCGCCAGCACCTGCACCACACGGCTGCCGCTCGAGCCCACACCTGGGAGGGTCCTGACCGGGCCCTGCTGGCGCGCTCGCCCGTCCCCACTGCCACCGTCCACTTCCCACGCGGGCCGGAGCCAGCCCTTCACATATGCCGGGCCATGGCACCGTTCGCAGACGGCCGAAGTGCTTCTTGCCATCCTCAGAGTCTCACTCAACGTCCTCCCGGGAGCCCTGGAGTGCCCACAGCGCTGCCCCCCACTTACAGATGTCCCCCCAGCACTCGCTCCCCCTCATCCACTGCCCGCGGTTGCTCCAGCGCCGCCGCAGAGCCTCCTCCGCGTTCTCGCCCGGACGTCGGGCGTCCGCAGGGCCGCGCGCCTCTCCCGGGCGAGCTCCCACGGCCCAGCCCGGCTCCCCGTGCGAAACCAAGCTCGCCACAAGATCAGCTCGCCCTTCTTCACGTTTTCTGTGCGTCTTCTTTGTCTCTTTCTGTTGAAACGTAAACTTCACATGAGCCGGGACGTGTCTATTTGGATCCCTCAGCGCAGGGCCCGGCGCGCAGCGCGCCACCAGGTTTTACCCGATGAATGAAGGACGAATATTGTTAGAGAATCACAACATGCGTCTCCGTATGCGTTATGGGAAAAAAACGACGGTGGCATTTCAAAACAATAAAACCCCTACTGAACTATATCCGTTTAAGATACTGTCCTGACTGAGCGCTTGCAGCGCCAAGAACCGACACACTTACTTCCGGATCACCGTCCTGGACTCTGAGGAACTCTGGCCTCCGTCTTCTTCACAGCCTGGGCTCGTCAGGTTTCCAAACCTTCACGGATAAAAACAAAGCAAGCCAGAAAAACAGTCAGTGGTGTCGGAAGGCAACTCCATTCAACTTCAACCACAAAGTGACAGTTACACTTCTCAGGAGAAATTAAGGAAAGAAATATTTATGAAATAGCATCGAAAATTGAGGTGGCATTATTGACAGTTACTGAATGGGTGTAGCTACATATTCCAAACAGAAAAGTAATTTAACGGTTCCTCACACTACTCAAAACTGTCTCTTAATGTCTAACATTTCTTTGAGTTGTTTTACATGGTATTAGGTTTTCCCTCTCAGCAGGAGAATGAGATATTGCATGATACAAGGAAGGCAGCCCCCTCAGGGACGCCGTGGCACACCAGACCCTGCCCCTCTCCCGGTGGCTCTCCAGGCACAGCTCCCACTCCCGCCTCACGGAGCGCTAGAATGATGGCTCCAGGCTACACTAAAGAGTCTGGTCTCCTTGAAGGTCAGTCCTACTGGGGGAGGATTCTGTGATAACTCTGGACACGCGGATGAAGGCTGTGACAGAGACAAGGACGGCAGAGCAGAGTTCTTGTGCCTCAGCACCAGGAGAGCAGCTGTGGCTGCCCTGAGGCCAGGCTGCTCCAGACACAGCAACTGGGGAAGGGGCCGGGGGGTACACATTTTTGGAATGCAATACGTACTTTAATTTTAAAAGTTCTCTCATTACAAATTCGAAATGTATTCAATAATTGACTGGTCCCTAATGACAATGTTAGCTGTTCTTCTAACTCCACGTGTGAGCAAGCCTATTTCACACAAATATATCATGTTTTGTTGGTTTCAGAATGTATACTTAGTATTTTCACTTTAAATTCTTGAGGATGAGTCTTTATATTAATTTAGAACGCCTAGACTACTTTCTGCAGTTTTTCCTGCCAACAGTATTCAGAGATTCCTCGGAATTTCACAAACTTCCAAAGTTTGGATAACAGAAATTCTGTAATTGGTGAGTTTACATTTTTAAAGAGCACACTTTTGTCTTCCACTAATGGGATTAAAGGCTCTAGTATCCTTATGGTTCTTGTTCCTAGGATTACAGATCCTTTTAAAAAGAAAAGCCCACCATCTGGTTTGAGCGAATGCCAGTCCATCTGGTCTCCCATCACCCATCCCGGCAGGTTCCAGTTTGCGCCCCCAGGCACAGCCCCTCCCCCCACCTGCTCCATTCTCTAGCTCATCAGCCTTATGGATTTCTTGGCCTCCCTAAGACATTTTCCACTGAGCTCCACCCTCTCTGTTCCTCTTCATTCTGTCCTGCACCTGCTATTTTGAGGGCTTCCATGGCTACCTTTTGCACCTCCTGAGATAAGAACTCAGTCAGATTAAGATTTACTCAACCCCATGGGGGCAAGGCAGGGATGGGAAAGGAGATTCCTAGTAAATAAACACAGAGGGATGTTTTGGCTCTATCTTTGGCCACCATCATAGTGAACTATGTCCTCATGTTCTCTCACAACAGGCTTTGTGGTTTATTTAAGTAGGAAAGACTGGGGTGGTGCCATCCAGAGCAGAGCTGGTGGACAGCCACTGCACTTTTCATCTACCTAGGGAGATCTAGAAACTCTTCTCCTGCCACCCATTAATGTCTAAATGTGAGACTTAATCTTTATTTTTGTCCCATTCCATGTTAGCCCATTGATTCTGTCTCTGGTTATTCTGGAACTATCACATTTTATCTTCGTCAAAAGATATGAGAGGTGGAAATAAAAGGGGAAAACGCTTATAAGGAAGAGGTGCACATTTGACTGCTCCTGATAGTTTCTTTTTAGAGAAGTTTGTACTAAAAGTTTCCAGATCTTTCTATTCTTTACCTTTAGTTTCTCCTACTACTCTCCTCTTTTCCTACATTTTTCAGACTCAGAGCTGAAGTACAGGTTTGGATGGCACTGAAACCTGTCACAGTTCCTCCCCCGGAATGTGATGCCACGATGTGCAATCAGATGGTGTTAAGAACGACTAAGCAACTTACACTGCTGAGCAAGGTTCTCTCTCACTAAATACACTGGTACCATCTGCAATGGCTCAGAAGACCACAGGTATTTTTCCTGGCTACCAAAGTGTCTACAGGTTCACAATCAGGACCTAAGAGACTGTTCAATAATAATTTGGTAAGAGCCATCAATAATAAGGCAGTGTGGCAGAGCACATGGTCCAATTGTTCAGGCTCAAACCTTGCACACATTCCTGATTCTTCTCCCCTCAATCCACTGGAAACCCTTCTGGGTCTTCCTTTACAATATATCCTGGATCCACACACTTCTCATCACTCCATTGCTTTGACTCTGGCTCTAACTACCACCATCTTTGGCCTAGAATCAATGCAACACTAACCTAACTAGTCTCTGGCTTCCACCCAGCAGTCATAGCAATCCTGTTCAATGTAAATTAAATCATGGCACTGCTCTGTTCAAAACCCCCCATGAAAAGCTGGGCATGGTTGTGCACACCTGTAGTCCCAGCTACTTAGAAGGCTGAGTCAGGCGGATTGTTTGAACCCAGGAGTTTGAGTCGAGCCTGGGCAACACATAGCAAGAATCCCATTTCTAAAAAAGAAAAGAAAGCAAAGAAAAAGAAAAACCCTTCCATGAGACTCTCATCTCGCCCCAAAGTCTTAGGTATATCACAAGGCCCCAAATGATCTAATGAGACCTCTGCCCACATCTCCAGGTGCTCACTCCCTTCCAGCCTCACTGGCCTCCTCCCTGTTCCACCCACACGCTGGACATCCCTCCTGCCTCAGAATCTGTGCTTGCTGCTGCCTCTCCCCACACCTATGTCATTCCCTCAGCTCCTTAGGTCTTTGTTCAGATGTCACTTTATCCATGAGGCCTTCCCTGACCACCTATTTAAAGTACAAACCAACTCTCACATCATCACCTTCCCTGCTATATTTTTCTCTATAGCTTTTTAACAACTTCTAATACACTGTATAATTAATTTAGTTATTATGTTAATTGTCCACTAGAACATAAACTCCATGGAAGCAGGATTTTTGTCTCTTTTGCTCATTATTCTTTAGAACTTGAAATAGTGCCTGACACCCAACAGGCACGTGATGGCTATTTGTAGTGAGCAAAGAGTGCTCCAGTGGGTTTCCAGAGGAAGACATGATGATGGACCTCCCAACTATTAATACCAGGTTCAGATTTGTCTCTACAAAGGCACCATCTGGCTTTATGCTTTTACAAGTGGCAAACCTGTCTGTGCCTTCATTTCTAAGGGCTTAGGGACATGAAAAAGCTTCAAGATAGCTGTGATTATTCCAAAAATCTGAAATTAAAATGAAAAAGAAAGTTTTAAGATGTTAAACCCAACATCTTGAAGGTATAAACAGCATGAAAATGCAAAAACAAAAATATGTATATACACTCTTATAAAGGAGTCTTTTAGAAGTGAGATAAAATTAAAGATCCTGTAACCCCCTGGAACTTGATGGATTACTATGGCAGGGATGACTTTTTTCCCTGCACCTTTCTTATCATTAAGGAGAATTAATGCTTCACAAAAAAGAAAGTAAACTAGTATTAGAAAGTAAACTAGTATTAGAATTAGGAACTCTCTAATGTTCAGGCTAGGTCATTTGAGAGTCGGTTTTTCCAGATTAAGAATGTTTCTTTGATGTTTCCCTAGACCCTCTCATAGCTTCCCATCAAAAATCAAAGTCAAGTTCAATTCACTTATTCCAGGGGAGTAAATAAAGGGTATGTATGTGTGTGTTTAATTAATGGCAGGAGAATAACTACAGACAAACCTGTCAACAATGTCGCCTCCAATTTCTGTAAAGCCTCCCTAGGATTTAAGATCAAAGCTCCAACCTCTTAAGAAGGCTTACCAATGAGCAACTGCCCTTCCTTAAACAGTAACTCATAAAACTTAAATTAAAATACAAATTATCAGAATGACTTTGACATGGTTTTTCTCTGTTATCACAATGCAAAATGTCTCCTAAAGTACAGCCTTAAGCAATTATTTACAGCAGCCTAAAAATCGCCCCCCCCCAAAAAAAGAAAAAAACCAATACAATGTTTAACTGGTTGCTAATATTTAAACAGGCAACAGTTATTTCCAGAGGGGATGTCTGTGTTCTTTGGAGTCTATCTGGGAGGATGAAATGTTTAATATGTGTCACAATGTATATTTGTGATTCAAAGAAATCCTTAGATAAAGTTGTCCCCAGGGGGGCCTTCCTAACCTTTGCTCCCCAACAGGAAAGTCTTAGTACCACCAGTCCAGGATGGGGGGAATCCTGAAGAACTTTTCAGGCTCAACTTGGTTCTGGCAAATGATTCCATAATGACAGCAGTTAATAATTATTAAGAATTTACCATATGCCAAGCACTGGATTATTTTACTTAATTCTCACAATAATCCTATAGGGTGGTATTCTTATTTCTATTTTATAAATGAGAAAAAGGAGGCCCAGAAAGCTTGAGCAATATGCCCTCAAAGACACAACTAATAAGTGGGGCAGGATTTGAGCCTTGACAGACTTGAGAGACCAACCTCTCAGTCCCTACCCTACCACACAAGCTATGGGGGTCTCGTTTACTTATTTTCTGTCTTCCTCCATCACACTGTAACTCTTTGAGGTTACAAACCTTGAGCCTTTCATTCAGTCAGTCATTCATTCTTTTACTCAATTAGCCCCTCATTCAATGAGGATTATTTATTAAGGACCACGTCCAGGTACTATTCTAGACATTGAGGATACAGCCACAAACCAAAGTCCCTGTTTTCATGGAGTATACACTGTAGTGATGGTGGGGGAGATAGATGACAATAATCTAATAATTAGTTAATATATATTAAGTCAGACAGTGAAAAGTGCAATGGAGAAAAATAAAGCAGGTCGGGGTGACCAGGCACAATGGAGGGTCAGAGGCTGCTATTTCATATGGAGTATTCAAGGGGGGGGTCAATGTGAATGTGACAGCTAAGCAAAACCCTCCAGCAGCTGAGGCATGGGCCGTGCAGACCTCTAGGGAAAGAGCCTTCCGTGTAGCGGGAAGAGCCATTGCAAAGGCCTTAGAACAATGGCAGGATAATATTTTTAGGAACCATCAACCTCTAGTGAGGAGCACAGCTGAGTGAGCAAGGGAGAGCGGGAGATGAGGCATGGAGGTGACAGGGACAGATCACGAGGGCCAGGTAGCCCGTGGCAAGGATTTTAGTTTTATTCTTTTATCTTGCTTACTGCTACTTCCACTGACCCTGGAATAAAGCCTGCACACTGCGGACACTCAATAAACATTTGCTACATAAATTAATTAATACCCTCTACTGCCATGAATAAAAGGAAAGCTGGGGAGGGAAGAGAAGGGAAGGAGATACTTATTGGGGATGGTGAAAGAACAGAAAAGAGGAAGTAAAGGAAAGAAAGACCTCACATGAAGCTGCTGACTCAAGGACCTCTGGGAGTCTTTGGTTCTCTAATGAATCCCTGCCACGGAACATCTTAGGCATTTTTCTTTAACTGACCCACAAGAACACAGGTCGGGCATGAAAAAAATGTTTAGAAGCTGACCTTGATCGGGAGAACGATGTGGGTGAAAGAGCCTGCAGATGTCTGGAACACCAAGCAAAGCCTTGGTGAAGACTTTGGACTGTATCCCACAGACCAGCAAGACAGTTGCTTTTAATCACTCTGAATAACGCCCTCCAGGGCAGACACCTCTCCACCCACGTCTGACCTGAGAACTGGTCATGGCCACCAAGCCTACCTTGGAAAGGTCTTGTTACCTCTATGAAGCTGATTATTCAAGGAGAAGACTAAGGTCAAAGACAACAAGGCAAAAACTTTTTATTCTGTTACGGGAAAGGAAGAGGCCAGTGAGACTGAGCAGAGAACCCTGCACTGTGCTTTCCACCCATGAGGTCTCGTTCTCCAGGCAAAGTTTTCCCATGATTAGAAAAAGATAGAAGACCCAGAAAGAGCTGCCCTTCTCCCCTCCAGGCCTTTGCCATGAAGGGCCCTCCACCACCCTGCTCACAGTATCTCCACAGTAGTCCCTGACAGTTAAGCAAAAAGTACCTAGTGTTTCTGCTACACTTGACAGTTAAATAAAACGCTATAAAATTTTTCTCGAGAATAACACCTTCATTCCCAGCCTCGATCTACAACTGTCTAAAGAGGAGATCATAAAAGGACAAAACTATATAGACATTCATCCAAGGGAAAGAATACAAAAAGTTGTTGTCTCTTGTTTCTCACCCAAATTTCCAGTTATTTAAGTATGTTGGCTCTCCCATCCTTGCTATTTCCATTCCAAGTTCCTGTCATCCATTTCTTTTCTCTGTCTGGCCCACTTTCTGCACTCAGAATTTGGTGGGCCATCAATATCTCCTCTTTCCACTTCTAGCTCATAGCAATTCTTAACAACTAACTGCAAATATGGCTTGTTACTCAGCATGCTAAGTGGCTGTGGTTACATGAAGAACAACAGAAGAAACAGGTTAGGATGGGGATAGGAAGCAGGCAGCACTGTGACAGCCACAGACTCTGGGAATGAGTCTAGATTTTTCTCAGGTTGAAGATGAACGAATACATTATTAACAAAGCTATTCAAGCCTGTGGCTTGGTTTTCCCCAACCACAAAACATTGCTGTTGCAGAGCTCTTCAAGAATCTTATGAAACATGCAGTGTAAAACAAAATACAATCATGGGATCCCATCATTTTCAGGACTGTTTTTCTCTCCTGTGCTTATAAAAACTCAACATAGCATCAATTTGCCTAAAGTGGTGCTTATTGCCAACTTTAGTAAAGGCCAAAGCAAAGGAATTGTGTTTCCCAGGACTAGGGGCCTGATGTCATTCTCAAGGGCTAAGTTCACAAAAAATAAATGTAAAACAAAAAGTCAAATAGGAGAAAAGTGATAAGAAAAACAAAATTAACTCAAAAGCAGCTAGCACCTTCATCTTTTAGAGATTGAGATACTTTTTTTAACTATTAAACTTACTTTAATGAACCATTAAAGGTGCTTTAATTAATTAGGTTATTTTTCAGAACTATACTTAAGGTTTTTGCTCCAATGGTAATATAAGCTAAGAGCAGTGCCCTCCTGTGACTCATAATGGCCACTCATGTGTCCCCTGTCACCAATGCTAAGAACTCTTTGCCTGGGGGGTTGTGACCCAGAGTCCCTGGATGAACTTACAGAGAAGTTTGGGAATCCCCTAAATTGTATGCAAAATTTTGTGATATGTTCTTTTTCCTACTGAGAGAGTCTGTAACTCTTTGTAGATTCGTAAAGGGGTTTGTGATCAACCCTTCCCACCAATTGCTGAAAAACAGTCAAAACCACTGCTTTAGATTACCAAAGCTGAATTTAAAACTGTCTCCAGTCACCGCTCAGAATATGCACACATTGCCTGTCAGTTTCTTGTCAGTTTTGTTTTGTAACACACTTTTTTTAACCTGCTGGGCAATTCAGTATTCTTTTCAAAAAAAAAAAGAAGGGTAACTGCATGTCCTGCCTCCGTTTGCCAAGTGAAATAAAAAGAGAGCTACTTCATGGTAACATTTTTATCTCTTAGGTCTTTCAGATCCCATTTCAAGTAAAGAAAGCGAGCCTGGTTATGATCTGCAGCAAAGCCTCTGACAGCAACCCTTTAATGTCTGCTTAACAGAACCGTAACTGCCGTCCCATAAAGCCAGGGTTCTGCAGTCACCACGTGATGGCATCAAGAATTCCCACAGGACTACCGGCTGAGAGTTGGGTTCACTTGGCAAAAATAAGTAAGATTTCCCAAAGACAACCAACCCAGTCGGAAAGAGAACTTATTTCCCTTTTCCCTCGTGTAATTATGGTTGGATGTAATTCTAAAACAGTACCAGATTAAACTTTTCTAGTTAACCCAAAGCAATTGGCACAGTTACAGAGAGAAGATGGTAATAATGCCTGCCGCATTCAGGCTGAGCCCTGTCCTTTGTTTCCAGCCATATTTCTTGGAGCTATGTATGTGGCCGCAACTGAACAGGGCATGACATCCTGAGCAAAAAAAGATGAAGGTGAACATCTGACCTTCAACATCTTTAAACCCATGAGCACTAGATTTTTGGAGTCAATCTCCCGGACAAGATTTCCTTGTTTCTTATCTGTTGCAGCTGCAACAAATTACCACAGAGTTAGTGGCTTATAAGAACACACATTTATTACTTCATAGTTCTGTAAGTCCGAGGGCCAACCCAGATCTCAATGGGCTAAAATCAAGGTATTGGCAGGGCCGTGTTCCCTCCTAGAGGCTCTAGGAAAGAATCCATTTAAATTGCCTCTTCCAGCTTAGACAAGCTGCCTGCATTCCTAGGCTCGAGGTCCCCTTCCTCCATCTTCAAAGCCAGCAACATAGAGAGCATCTAGCTGATCTTGTTTCCATCTTCACGTCTCTTTCTCTTCTGCCTCCATCTTTCACATTTAAGGACCTTTGTGATTACACTGGGTCCACCCAGATAATCCAAGATAATCTTCTTATTTAAAAATCAGCTGATTGTCAACCTTAATTCCATCTGTAATCAACCTAATCCCCTTTGCCATATAACCTATAACCTAACACAATCATAGGTTCTGGAGATTAGGATGTAGACATCTTTGGATATGTAAATTATTTTAGATGTTACATATTCTATTGTTTGCTGAGCTAAACTGTTTTTCTTTACCTGATAAAGCTTGAAACAGCAACAGCAAGAGACCTTAATGAAGGACACGACCTACAAAAGTTTTCAGTGTCCTTTCTATGTTATAAACATTTCGATACTCAAAGATTCTTGCAGCCCTTGTTACAGTCCTCTTTTCTCTTATACTAGCCAATGGTTTCACCTTCCTCATAGCCATGGGAAATAAGACCTGAGTCCAATTTATCTTTCAGCAATCTGCCTTTTTTAAAAACCATTAACATATATACCATCCTGTCGCGCCCGCCTCGCCAGCAAGGAAGACGCAGCAACCGGAGTTCTTCTGACAGCGCTTTAATGGGGATTGCTTAACTGGTTACATGCGGAAGACGCCGAGGAGCTCTCGGAGCGGGCTTATATAGGCACTAAGTTCATTAGGCAGAATCTGATTGGCTCACGCAAGAGCCCTCATTAGCATACTTGATGAGAGACAGGAAAAAGCCCCTACACCTGCGCGGTTCACCCTGTTTATCAGTCTTGTAGTATGGGTGTGACCAGGAAGCCTGCGCCATCTTGCAATGGCGTTAACACCGCGCCCCACACCATCCAAGGGTTTTTTTTTTTTTTTTTTTTTGCCTACCTAGAGAAAATCTGTTTAAACTCATCTGCTATAACAAAAATCTTAATAAATGGCCTTCATGTCCTAAGAAATTCTCAACCGAGTCAGAATATGCAGTATGTAAGTCTGTATGTTAAGCTGGAGAGGAAACAAAGCAATGTTAAGATTTCCTGAAAGCTTCTGTTCTCCTACTATGTAAATGGGATGAGCATCCTGGAGCCAACTGAGGAATAAAGCACCCCTTTTCCATGCACAGTGGGACAAAGGACTTACAGGATGCCCCATTCATCTCCATTTTGCCCTGTAGAAAGTTGGGGAGGGGAGTTACTAAAATTATGAAGAGAATAATATAGCATTATTCTGCAAAACTTTCCTACATAAGTGATAGAAGTTAAACGTTAATAAACTCTTAGAACAAATGAAAGTATAGAAAAAATCATATATGAGTTTAATAGGAAGAAGATTTAATCTGTTTACGCTATAAAAGACCAGCACCTGGAGGTGACTTATGGTCCCCAGTGTAAGATGCTGTGAGACCCTTCTCTGGGCTTGGTTTCCAGGATCTGCTTTCCAGAGCTCTCAGTGCTGATAAGCTCCTTTCCTCAGACCTGGAAGAGCAGAAGGAAGACATTAGGGATCTTGCCTCCTCGTGAAAGAAAAGGAAGTAAGGGAACCTCATGAACACTGCATGCCAGCATGAACCGAGGAAGATTTGGCAAGTGCTTAGTGTAATTCTAGCACTAAATAAAAAACTCAAATTATTTTAAGTGAGGTTTAACAAAAAGTAATTTGGAACATATTGCATGCATCTCAGCTTCTCATGCTAAGAATTATTTGAGAACTGAATGGATTTGTATTATGGGCTTTTTATGGAAGGTTTACTGTTACCACCTCACAACTCCCAGTGGGGGTAAAGTTTTTATTAAAAATGTACATTCAGTCCTCACGGCATTGACAGTGATGGTACAAGTCTATAGCTTTATTTGTCTCTCCCACTAAACGTAGGTAGAGCCTAGGTAATATTCACTGTCATACCTTTCAAAGCACCTGCTTTGTAACAGGCATGAATAATGATAACCATTATTTATTTGTTAGACAAATAGCTCCTAAATACCTACTGTAAGCATCATTCCTCTCCTAGCGTAGAGCCATGAATTAGACAAGCATGGTCTCTGAGCAAGAAAGATAGGCAAGAAATAAGCAAAATAAATAAGGTAATTTCAAATAATGTTAAATTCCATGAAGATAGAAAACAACAGGGCAATAAAAATGGTAACCTCCTAAGCACTTAACATTTTCCAGCCACTATGCTAAGAACTTTACCTATATTATTAAGTTTAAACCTCATAATAACCCTCTAAATTAGGTGCTATTTTTATTCTCATTTTATAGATGATGAAACTGATGCTAATAAGATAAATTAACTTGCTCAATGCTGTAGAGCAAGTAAGGAGTGCAAAACTGGGATCAAATTCAAGTTTTATGACTCCTAAGCCCATGTTCTTAACCATTACACTACATGCCTCTCACCTGAATCTCATGGCTAAAAGAAAGACAGAAAAATTGCTTTTCCCATGTAGCACCCTAAAACTCTGAAGGAAAGAGGAGCATATTTGGTACTTAAGACAAAATCCTTAGAAATAAATAAAATTTTGCAGTTCGATCAACTCCTCTCTGAGCTGTGGAGGAACTGGCTTCACTAACAAGGACAGCTCCATGCCTGCTGGTGACTGGTACACCATGGCTTACATATAGAAGTGTTACTACTTCAGGTTACATAAAGTGTGGATTTAAGGTGACTGTTCCCACAGTGGTAATATATTTGCTTCAATCCACCCATGTTTCCTCATTTGCTATCCCCCACCCTCCAGCAAGAGCCCTCTTCCAGAAGTAGCTCATCAAGGTCAGGGATTTGGCCTGAGCCCATTAAATGCACAGAAACAGTCCCAACACACAGACGCAACAGGGACCTTTATGGCCCATGATCTATCTAAGTGATCACCTAGGATCATTGGCCAACATTCAGTTTTGAGTGCCCTCCCCCCAAAATCCTCTTATTGTCTGTCATAGAACCTAGCTCTTACCTCCCAACAGTCATATTAATTTTAATGATATAAATTTATTTGCATGCTGTCTTGTTTAGTGTGACTCTCTCTCACTAGGCTTTAGGCAAGAAGACGGCGGAGGCTACAGCAGGCTTGTCCCCCATGATATACACGGCACCTGTCCAGTCCATGGCACATATTAAACAGCCGACAGATACCGTCTGAGTAGATGAGTGGGGCAGAGCATTGATGGTCAAGTGAACTGCCCACAAGGGTGTGCAGGGAGGGGCCCTCAGGAATTGCATTTTCTATGGAAAATCAACTGAGGGAATAGCAAAAAGGATGTAACCCCTTCCTTTTAAAATTAACAATTCAAGGGGGTAATAAGGTGATGCTTGGGAGGAGCTTCTGAGGCAGAAAGGAGAAGGTTTGGACTCCAGCTCTGCCACTAACTGATGGAATGTTTCTAAGCCACGGTATTCCCCTCTATAAACACGGGGGTAATAACAAGTAAACTAAATGAGATAAAGTGTGTGAAAATGCATGGCAAGCAAATATAGGGAGAAGTCAGTTCAAAGACCTGCTGAATTAGTATCTGTGACATAAACAAGCAAAGTTAAGTCAGATTATCTTAAAGAAGAATGTTTACAAATGGCTTTAACCTTTATCCTCCTCGAAAGTCCTCCACTGGGAGAATTCTCTTGAAAGGAAGGGAGCAATTCAAACTATTGCTCAGTGCTCTCCACACCGTGACCGGAGTGCCATTAGTGGCTTGGCAAAGGTTTCTGGAGACCCAGTTCACCCCTACTTTGTCTGTTGCTGGGATTCTGCTTGCTTCTGAGATCAGAGACGTGTATCAGAGAAAGGGAGAATGTTCAAGAAATAGCCCAGAGAGTAGCTACTATGGCAGCTGTCTGAAGAAAAGTCTCAATATTTATATAAACATTTCATGGTTCTCAGTAAGGATCACTAGCTGGAGTAGGTTTCTCTCTACATTTGAAGCTGGGCATTTTCAGTGGTATCTAATTAAGCCCATTACTTTTTTAAATGATATGGTAGGAAGAGTAGATTTTTAAGTGGAGTGTATGTTTGAAGTTAGAAAAAATAAAATCTCAGAACCTCAACACAAACAGCTAGCCCACAATGCAAGAACTTTCTCTTGGGCTAATAGGAAGCCAGTGTGGTCTAGAATTAACTCTGAGCCATGGTGAGAAGCACAGGAAAAAGGAGTCCTTGTGAAATGCTGATCACACCAAGTGAAGGATAAACAAACACATGGGATTAGCCAAACATGACTTCAAACCACTGTCTATTGGTCAATCATGAAGGCTCATATTAAGAGAATGAAAAAACTATAAAAAGATAAAAAAGAAATCCAAGAAAGCAAACAGTTCCATACAAGAAAAGCCACATGATTGGAAGTCTTAAGGGAAATCAAAGCTTGACTTCAAATAAGCTTTTCTCTGGTGGGAAATAAATACGGTAGCATCTGCCTTCAATACATTCTTGACTACTTGTTATATGATTAGCACATGCTGTGAAAACTCAGTGTTAATTTCAAAAAAAAAAAAAAAAAGATAAGTCATCTACTATTAAGAAACCAAAAGAAATAATTTTAAAAATTGTATCAGAGACTTAGAAACAAGTCTATCACAATCTACTGACAAGAAAATAATATTTCAATGTTTATCTTCAGAATAGGCAAGTTTGTACAATGTAATTGCTTCCTCTTGATTATAGACATTAAAAATCCCAACAACCAATTTAAGAACTCAGTGTTTCATAGAATGTGCTTTTTGGTTACATTCAATCAAGACTGAAGCCTGGCCACAAGATATCAGTGTGAGTAAGAAATGGCACAAGGAAGAAATATTCATGTTGAGATTTGTACATATATGGACAAATCCAAATTTCTGCAGAGGAAGCAAATGGGATTTATTTCTCTATTTCTTGTACTCTGTTTTATCTACAGAACATGTTAGAAATTCATTTTATACCATCTTAAGTGGTTATCTACTTGTTTCATAAATGCAAGCCTTATCTTTTGCAGTAAAATAATAAGTACTCATAGTGAGTAGATCTAGGTTTTATGGATATGTGGTTTGAGAGCATATGTGATTTGAGGGGTCCTCCTGAAGAAGATTACAAAATTATGAATATAAAATTATATAGAGGGTATTTCAAGTGAGGGGCCCTAGAGGTTAAATACTAGCAGCTTCACAGTAAATACACCCATAAACTATCTCAAGGCAAGAACTAAGTTTTGTATTTCTGAGTTCCATCTGCACGGTGTCTTGCAGAATGCTGGGTATTTTACAGGCATTAGTACTTGATTCCACTCATTTCAGAAGCGAACAAAGGATCAGACTATGAGATTAAATTCATTGTATCAAATGGTACAAGATAAATCTTAACTCTTCATTCAGTTATACCTTAAACAATAGTTTGAATTCATGTTATGTTATTTAAAAATCAAGTTAGTACTTTAACAATTCAAAAATATCTATCCACTATGATAGGAGAACAAAGAGAAGATTTTTAACAATCATCAAATAAAAGCTGGATGAACATGAGTCACAGACTAAACACTCTAGTTCCTGTGTGTATGTCCACTATTTGGGATAAACAGCTGGAATTGACGTGCACTCCTTTGCTGACTATGGACATCTGGGGCCTGTGATCAATGCAGTCAGCCCATAAATAGAAGAGGTTACCAATTCCAAAGTAAACTTGTTTTTTATGTAGGGTTTTTTATGTTTTGAGTTATTTCCTCATACTGCTTGCCAACAATTAGCATTCTGTATCCTTTTGAAACATGAATTGCCAAAAAGAGAAAATGCATAAAATTTTTCAATTTCTACTTATAGGTATGAGCTATAATATAAGCAAATAATCTATGAAAGAAATGACTCATCGGTCCAAATTTGTACTCCAGGCTTAATATTTTGTCAAGTGCTCCTATGCAAAAAACTATAGAACTTCCTATCTATGATTCTATCATAACTAGATCAATGTATGATAAAAAATAGACATTCCTGAATATGAACATATGAATAACCATTGGTCCAAATAAATTCACTCTATATACATCTACAGGAAAATTACTTTGAGGAAAAACCCACTATTATTAATAACCTTACTTACATTGGAATAGAACTTGATTATTAAAGGCATTTCTGAAGACTGATAGATATGTCTACATAAAAAATTTTAATGGCTTCACAAAAAAAGAATCTTAAACAGCTTTTAAAACCAAGGGACCAATTAGGAAAAAATATTTTCAACATATGTTAAGCAAAAAACTAATTTCCTTAATATACAGTTATAATTAGATGATCAATTAATGAAAACAATCCAAAAGAAAAATAGTCAAAAGATAGTAAAAGCGGTTCACAGAAACACAAATGGCCAATAAGTATTTTGAAAGATACTAACCTCACTCATAAATGTGAGAAGCATAAATTCAAAAGCAATGAGCTACCATTTTTTAGTGGTCAGTTCATGGTCAAGGTAGTTTCAAAGGCAGAGCTGAAAGCTTCCATGGCTGACAAGGGTGTGAGGAATGAGAGAAGGGGCCACCTCTCCATTGCCAGGAGTGTGGCCGGTGTGCCTTTCTGGTGGGCAACCTGACAATAGCTTTCAAATCTTTAAATGCTAATATACTTTGACCCATCAGTCACTGTTCTATGAAATTATCCTATAGAATTCTCCAACAACTACTCAGAAGATATATATTCAAAAACACTTCTTGGCCGGGCGCGGTGGTTCACACCTATAATCCTAGCACTCTGGGAGGCTGAGGCGGGCAGATTGCTCAAGTTTAGGAGTTCGAAACCAGCCTGAGCAAGAGCGAGACCCCGCCTCTACTATAAGTAGAAAGAAATTAATTGGCCAACTAATATATACAGAAAAAATTAGCCGGGCATGGTGGCGCATGCCTGTAGTCCCAGCTACTTGGGAGGCTGAGGCAGAAGGATTGCTTGAACCCAGGAGTTTGAGGTTGCCGTGAGCTAGGCTGACGCCACGGTGCTCACTCTAGCCTGGGCAACAAAGCGAGACTCTGTCTCAAAAAAAAAAATCAAAAACAAAAAAACTTCTTGTAGCACTGTTTATAAAATTTTAAACACAAATGAAAAAACTGGAGTTTAAATGCCTATCCACAGAATAATCCATTTAAATAAATACTATAAAGTCATTAAAAAGAGTATGATAAATCCATCTGTATGTACTGATTTTGAAATAAGAACATACATTTCTTGAACTTTCAATATGCCAGCCAATGTTCTAAGCCTTTTATATATGTTAATTTGTTTAATGAGTAAAAAAGTCTCCAAGATACATAGATAAATAAAAAATGAAAAATACAGAACAGACCGTGTACTGTGATTCTGTTTATATCATATATAGTATATATGCCATGTAGTAGATATATTAATATATAAACAAATATCATATATATGATATATAGTATATGAGAGAGAGAGAGTATGTATACATACACACATTTATATACACCCAGAAAAATTTGGGAAGAATACAAAAGGAATGGTTTACAGTGATTACCTACGAAGAATGGAACAGGAACTTGGAGAAAAAGAAATTTTTTACTTTTTATTTTTATAGTTTAGTGGATTGATGGAAATTTTCACCATAAACATAGATTACTTCTATTTTCTAATGTTAATATGTGTTATTTGCCTAGTTAGATTGTGGTATCTTTAATTTTCTTCTTTCTACTAATATGTATTTTTAAAAACCTAATAAATGTTATTTAGGGAAAAAGTGGCAATATGAGAAAATGCCAGCATTGATTTTTATACCCTAGGATATATCTCCAGGGATAGGAATTTTTAGTATGACCAGAGATTACATTCAAAATTAAAAACAAAACAAACAAAAAAAAAACCTTGTTAACAAAAATCAATACTCAACAAGCCCAACAAAAATACCCTATCTCATTTCCTTCCTTATGCAGGAAACCTCCGAATACATAAGGATGAGGATTCCCATGATTCAAAAACAATTGTTTGGCTGACAGTTTTCTTCCTCCCAATATCAAGTTAATTTAATGATTAATTAAAAGACCAAGTTTAATTATAAATAAAATAAAAATAAGGATGAAAATATAAAGATTAATTAGCAATACATAAATTACAATGTCCATTGCTGTACTATTTGCAATAGGTGCCTTAACAACATGGATCGGGGATGATATTTATGTGCATATCCATAGCGCAGCCCATACGCAGTGATTATTACTAGTTATCATCACCATCATCACCACCACCGTTCATTAGCTGCTTCCTATGGGTCTAGGACTGAACTCCACACTTAGTACATATTAGCACGTTTAATCCCCACAATGGTGCAACAAGATAACTGGTTAATTGATTACTGGAATTACACAAAATTATGAAAATATAGAGAAATTTAGGGTGGAAAATAGTAAACGAAATCTAAAAACAACTGAATCTAGATTTATGGTAGCTCCTCTTAACTCTTTTATGAATTTTTTCCCCCAGAAACAGAGCATACATGCTCCTGAATAATCTTCATGCCATTCATTCCAAAAGCCCTTCCTTCCAGTTAATCCTGCCCCACGAGTCGCTCTCGGCAGACGGGGTGGTTGGTAACCTTGTGCCTTCATGCAGCACACAGCTTTACGTTTCTATTATTTTGTAAACTCCCTTGGATTCTTACCTGTCCAGCAGCAGTTCCAATACTTCTTTCGTGGAGGCAAAGCCTCTGTACGTTGACAGGAAGATGCTGATATAGGTAAAGTCATTGTCCCCAAAAGCCGTCAGTAGGTTCTCCACAAGCTTCTCCAAGGTGCCAGCTTTTATGGTCCTGATCTTACAGGTCTCATACTGACTGACTGTATGTCCTGGAGGCAGCTGGTCCCCTTCAACCTATGTAATAAATTAATGATTATCATTAGGAGAAATGACTCCCTAAAGTAAAACTGAAAACATTGAAATAGTTGAAGGCCATAGGCCATCATGCTCCCCATCTCTCTTATTTTATTTCATTTTGCTACAGCCATGTAAGACAATGCTCTCTCCTGTGAGTTTAGTGTGGGGCTGAAGTGGTGGGTGTGTGGATGTGTGTTCCCTGCCTCCCTAGAAGTAGAGGTATTACTTCATAGTGCACATTTTTATTGAGGATGTTTTCTGTGATCCAGGATCAAGTTTAGCAAATGTTATCAAGTAGTCCCTTTGTACTGTTTCAAGGCAAGTTTTCAAGCTCATTCTTAAAGACAGCTCTGACAGTGGGGTGCTGGAGCCGACTCATACTGGCTTTGGAGAGACTATTGTTAAATTTTTAAGATGTATGTGAGCCAGTTGACATCATGTTGATAGCTTGAAAACAAATCAGCCATGGTAGGAGTACGTTATCCATGGAAATCTCCAGAGATCTGACCATGAGCTGACATTCTTCAGTCTACAGGAGGCAATGTGCATTCTGATTCAGTATCACCAGCGGTCAACAGAGTTGGCTGGAGAAATGGTCGTACCAAGCAGCACTGGCTTAAGCTCTGGGGAGTGATGAGAAGGGTGGGTGGGTGTAGGACCCTGCCTTCTGGAAACTTGCAAAGTATAAGAGAAGAATTTACTCATGAGAGGTAGCTATCACATGAGAATGAAACTATAAATAATATTGGTAGGTGTAACTATCATTTGGTAGATATAAATCAGTATACATAAAAATTAATTGGTAATAAAATCTGTAAAGCTTAAAAATTGAGTATGATGGAAGAGAATTAAATTGAAGAAAAATATTTGTGTGCCTTACATCCTGCAGTAAATCTGTGCCTAACCAATGATATAGAGATGCTTTTCCAAATCTAACTTGTCCTTCGTAGGCACTAGAGAAACTTACAGAGAGGAGCTCTGTATAAATCTTTTTCTGAAGCAAATAATTATTCTAAGTGATGCAAACAAGCTGAATGCATCCGATGCAGTTTTTCTGAATCATAAGTTGAATTGTTTTATATCAGATTTTCCTACACTGAAATAATCAGAAGTGAAAATTAAAGAAGACAGCAAAGAAGAGAGCACTGAATCGCTAATGACGATGTTGTGCTAAGTGGCATGTTTGCTTTTTCCTCCCCTGGCCCGTCAGAAATTAAACTACGAGAGGGAAATTAACAGATGGGATTGCTTTCAGAAAGATGGAAGTGGTGGCAACCGCTTTCAGAAGGGGGTTAGAATAGCTTAATGTCATCATGTCTAACTGCTAACAGGAATTGAAATTAAGACCCTAGCTTATATGATGGATGGCTTTATTTCTTTATTTCATTTTTGAAAGTTTTCTAAGGAGAAGGATCTGGTTCAGGCAAAATATCAAATGTTTCCTTAGGCCTCTTAAGACTGTTGACTCAGACATGGCCTAATAACTGATCTTTATCACTCTACATACAGTTTTAGAGCAAACCTAGTAGTACCCATCTGTTCCCCAGAAGCTCCAATTAACTTTAACCAGAAACAATAAGTGAAAAAGATATATGGTTTCAAACTCTAATTACACTTTTAATTACATACAGTGTTGCCTTAAGTGTGCGCTATAAAACACTAGTTCCAAAAAAAAAGTCCCGTGGTCAAGTTTGGGAACTGCAGAGTTCAATAAAGTCAAAGACATCTATCTCTTTACTGCAGAATTCTCAAAGTCTTTATTATGTTAACATGTGTTATTAAATTCAGAGAGGGATATAGTATATGACATTTCCACATGGATTTCTCTTTATTCTAAGAGCATCTTGGAGAACTTTAGAAGGAACACACTTTAGAAAACGTTGGCTTAGTAAATTACTGTAATGCGTTTAAAGCTCAATTCATATTTATCACTTACTTTTCTTTTAAAAAACAAAAATTGGCATCGCAATGAACATATAATATTAAAAAGTAGCAGTTAGAACTATACTTCAATGTCAACATTAACAACAATAAAAAGAATGGTTTCTCAGTTGTTAGGGATATTCAAAATCTGATTCTAAATCAAGCTTCTTTATCTTGTGATAATGTCAGGGTTTCCTTACCTAACAATTTTGAAGTTTAATGATTCTTCTTTTTTATTACAAAGGCAAACTGCATTTTAAAACTAAATCTTTCTTATTTTAAGTAATGACTATTTAAAAGAACTCATTTTTCACTGAGTATTGATGTGACCAAAAATTCAAACACAGAGAAAAATACTTGTCAAAGGACCTGATGAAGTGGGTCCCTTTTCCTGCCAGAAAGCAGATTTGGCAGGAAGCCACAGCCCTCCCTTGGGAATGGAATTATGTTTCTCATTAACCCAATCTCTTCCTTTCGGTCTTCCTTTTACTCTGAAAAAAATTTTTAATATGCATACATGATTCCCATAAAAGTCCTTTTAACAGTTTTGTGCCTCAGTGTTTGTATCTGTGCATTAGGAAGAACTATGTTTGACTTAACAGAATGGTTAATAAAATACTTTGAATATTTAGATTTTAAAAATCATTCCGTAAATGCAATGATTGAGCATCAATGACAATATCATAAAATGAAGTACAGAATTGCTCTGGGGCCTAAAGTCATTCTCACAAAAATTAACAATGCCTGTTAAGGTGTCAGAGCATTTGTTTAATGTCATTTTCTGTAGATTTGCTCAATATCTTGACATCTATTTGTTATGGCAGGGGCAAGACCAGGTTTTTCAAGATGAGTTCTAATTTACCAACATTAAAATAGAGTAAGTACATCCTTTATGACACAAAAACTTAAAATTATCTGCTTACTACTGTAATTATTTTGAAATGAAATTGTAAAGGAAGAAACACAAAAAAATACCCTATGTCATATGGCCAGACTGGAGAAGTTAAAATGTTAAAGTTTCATTTTTGCAGCAAAAGATTCAATAGGTCCATAATCCTTTTAAGAAAGACTTTAGGACCTGTTTTTGTTTGCATTATTTTAACATCTTGGAATTGAAGTTTAAGAGAAAAGAGGTAAAACCCTTGGCAGACAAGTGTTTAATAACCCAGACTTAGAAAGCAAGACAGGGAAGGCTGAGCTTGCCCTGTGGGTTAGCACACTAACAGGAAACAGCTCAATCTGGATTTAATCACAGACCGTCGCTTTACTGACAAGATCATGATACCGAGGCCACAAAAATGTTTCATGATTGTTTTTCTGGTTAATCTTTCTGCCATTAGAATTCAGCTTTTTCTAAGAGAGTATGTCTGATTCCTATGGGATAAATATCAAAAATTCTGCCCAAGTATCTTAGCCTTGGAATTTCCATAATTATCAATTTTGGCAGGAGGGGGAAAGGAGACAGAGAGTGTGAGAGATGAAATATGTCACATTTCAATCCTGTTTCCAGTCATGGAGAAATATACTCTTTCACCTCCTAAAACATAAACTGTTAACAACTTGGGTGTTTAATTTGAAAAAAAAAAAAAAAAAAACCCTGCAATCCAAATAATACTCCAGTCATCTGATACTTTTAACAGAGAACATGTTAAGTAAACAAGCACATCAGCATGGACACAGTATGGAGTCCTCCAAGTCATGCTCCGTCTTCACTGTATCAGTTCTCAGCCATCTTGGCCTGAGCAGCAAAGTGAACAGTGACCACTCTTTTAGTTGCTAACTCCCTAAGAATATCTAAAGCCCACATCCCAAGTTTTATAGACTTTTAGAAGGTATACATTATTATCCATACATCATCTCAAAATTCCAACACTAAAATGTATACTCCCTTTTCAAATGCCCTACACCACTACCCAGCCACAACAGCAACCCACCACAGCACAGAAGGAGCGTCTTTTATCCCAAGTACTTGGGACCAGAAGTGTTTTGGATTTCAATTTTTTTTTTGGATTTTGAAATTATCTGCATTATACTCATCAGTTGAGCAGCTCTATTCTGAAAATCCAAAATACTTCAGTGTGCATTTCCTTTGAGCATCATGTCAGCACTCAAAAAGATTCAGATTTTTGGAGCATTTCAGAGATTTTGAATTTTCAGATTAGGGATACTCAACATGTATAGGAGGTCCCATGCGCTGACTCACAAATAAGCTCTGCTCATCCTTCCGTATTATCTAAATGCGTATGTTAAATTTGCTTGCCCCGCAAACAAAAAACTCCATTCTCTCAGCAGAAATCATGTATGTAATGACATACAGCATAACATTATAACAAGTACACCTGAGTCCTATAGTGCACTATTTAAACATGGGATGTTCTAAGATGTAGGCAGTTTATTTAAAAAGAAAAAAAATTCTAGGGCCTGTGATGTCAAGCTCAGCATAAGCTTCTGCTTTATGTCAACTTCTACTTTGGGTGTGGACTTACTTTTTCGCTGAGTTATAGTTGCCAGATAAATTACAGAATGCCCAGTGAAATTTTAGTTTCAGATTGATAATGAATAAATAATTTTTTTGGTGTAAGTATGTTCCATGCAGTATTTAGAACCTACTCATACAAAAAAAATGTATTTATCTGAATTTGAAATTTAACTGTGTCCTGTATTTTTATTTGGTAAGTCTAACAGCCCTATGCTAGTTGCATATACAGAATGGATGTCTCTTTCATTTATTCATCTACTTATTCAGCCATGAATTAAACTGTACTATGTGCTAGGCACTGACAAATAAAGGTAAGCTGCATGCAGTTCTGACACCCAAGTTGTTCAGTGTGATGGAGGAAACAGAATCAATGAAACCATTATAATACAATGTGAAATGGCGGCAAGATAGGCAGGATGCCATGGAAGCCCCAAAAGGGACCCAGTGTAAACAAGGCTTCAGAAAAGGCTTTCTGAATAGGTGTCGCCTACACTGGGTTTTAAATTATGAATGGGAGCTCACAAAGTCAGAGAAGGCACAGCAGGGCAGAGAGATCAGTACTAACAAAGCCATTAAGAAGAAAGAAGTGTGATGGGTGTTGGGACTCAGAAAATGATATCCCATGTGGGGAGATAGGAACACTCCTACACTGCTGGTGGGACTGCAATCTAGTTCAACCTCTGTGGAAAGCAATATGGAGGTACCTTAAAGCAATATAAGTTGATCTATCATTTGATCCAGCAATCCCATTACTGGGCATCTACCCAAAAGAACAAATGACACTCTATAAAAAAGATCCATGCACCCAAATGTTTACCAGCAGCACAATTCACAATTGTAAAGACGTGGAAACAACCCAAGTGCCCATCAATACATGAGTGGATTAATAAAATGTGGTATATGTATACCATGGAGCACTATTCAGCTATAAGAAACAACAGTGATATAGCACCTCTTGTATTTTCCTGGATAGAGCTGGAATGCATTCTACTAAGTGAAGTATCCCAAGAATGGAAAAATAAGCACCACATGTACTCACCAGCAAATTGGTATTAACTGATCAACACCTAAGTGGACATATGGGAATAACACTTATCAGGTGTTGGGCAGATGGGAGGGGGGAGGAGGGATGGGTATATACATACACAATGAGTGCAATGCGTACAGTCTGGGGGATGGACACGCTTGAAGCTCTGACTCTGGGGGGGAAAGGTGGGAAAGGGCGATATGCATAACTTTTGTATCCCCATAGTATGCTGAAATATAAAAAAGAAAATGATATCCCAAAGTATGGACCTTGGCATGCCAAGGACTTTGAACTGAAAGAAACTGCAAAGTCCCTCTCTGACCTTCTGCCTTCCTGTCTCCCATCCTTCTTGCTCCCCTGAAGTGAGTCATAGAAACCATAATTCCTCCTTTCCCTCCCCAAGGCGGGTCATAGACACTAGAACCCCTCTTCTCCAAAGCAAGCCATAAAACCTATAAATATAGCTCTAGCCTTTCCCCATCTTTTCGTGTAGGAACTGGCCATAAATAAATTCTCTGACTACCTTGTTTGATAGTAGGTCATAAGATCCCATTCCAGAAAGGTCCCTGCCCCATGCCCAAGATGAAGGAAAGCTATACAGAGAGGCCAAGAAGAATTTGAACAGAAAGGCCTTCCTAGGTGCCCCCCACCCTCAGTCTATTTACTATTAAATCATGCCCTTTTTGTCCAGTTATATTTCTACATGGCTGTCCATCATCAAACCTAAGCATAAAAATGGAGACTTTTTCCTGGGTCTTTGGGCTTCATTTCTGAAGGCTACCGTGTCATGTAAAACTTTGATTAAATACGTTTGTTATACTTTTCTCTTGGCAACCTGTCTTTTGTTATATAAATGTTGGCCATGACCCTGATGATGGGTGAGGAAAGGTATGGCACCTCTCCACCCCTACCGGGGGACACCATGGTTGCAGAAGCAATACAACAAAGGGGATGCTTTGTCCAGAGAGTCAGCAGGGGACTATCTGATTATGGAGGACTTGGATTTCGTGCTAAGGAGCTGGGACTCCATGTTCTACAGGAAATGGGAAACCAAAGATGATGTTTTAAGCATGGTCAGAGAAATCAATGTGGAGAACAGATTTGAAGAGGACAGTATTAAAGTCAGGAAAATCAGTAGGAAAAGTTGTTGATATTCCAGATGAGCAACTGAAAGGGCCTTAACTGGTACAATGAGGATAGGAATAGAGAAGTTGGTAGATGGAAGGGACACATTTAAGAAATAATGAAAACGAAAATTGTCAAGACTTAGTGATTAATTGGATGTAGAGGATAAAAGATGAAAGAATGAATCAGATATCTTTATCTGATTTCTAATGTGGATGACTAGAAAGGTAATGGTGTCACTCACATGAAAGAAAATCGAGGAGAGGAACGCAGATTTGGGGGGTACTAAATTTCACTTTAAAAACACAGAACTTGAGGTATCTTTGGGGACCTGCCAATGGTACACAACAGGCAGTTATAATCTAAAAGTTGGGAGAAGTGTTTAAGATGAAAATATGTAGAACTTACAACAATTAAAACAGATTCAGTTCCAGGCATAGTATGTCAAGTAACAATAGCAATAGACTGAGGATGGGATCTGGATGAATACCAAAATTCAGAGGGTTCCAAGAGTAAAGAGGACAAGCACTAGAAGAGGCACCTGCACATGTAGCAAAGTCACACATAGCTTGATCTATGGTGGCATTTCTGGGCAGAGAAATCAGAAGAAATCTTCAATGCCAGATTCATGTATATGCCAACATCTGCACCTTCCAATTACGCAAACATATTAGCCAGTGCTATGCTGAAGCCAGCTTGTACCCCTTGTGCAAACAACTGGGTAAATTCCTTCTCGACTCTATGTTCAATGGCATCATGTTGGTAGTGTGAATTCAGCACTGTGGGGACAGTTACACTACAGAAATTAGCAAATGCTACAAATATGGGCTTATTTTGAAGAGCCAGTTTATCAGCATACCACCACTCAGGGGTCCCTCTCAGACTGTCTCCATAGTAAGTTCAAGAGAGACCTTCACACTGATTGAACGTTTTTCTCTTTCTATGTAACTCCAGTTAAGGCATCTGTGTTGTCACAGTGATCTCTGACCTTACAGAAGATGGAAAATTATGCCTCTGAACTGTAAAAAAGGAGAAATGTGGAGGAAGAAGAGGCAAAGGAGCATGTGCATGGCGAATGAATGTGCTTTCTAAAAACAATTACAAGATCTCCAAGAGTTGACCTTGCTTGAAGCTGCTAGTTAGAATGAAGCCATGTGGTCAGGTTTCCATGACGAGTACCCTTCATCCTCAGGAAAATGCTAAGGGAGTTGTAATAACAAACAATAGCCAGTGTTTTGTCACACATAAATCCCATCCCCCTTTGCCATCCTGTCTCAGCAGGGTTTCCTAGATCACCCCCATAGAGTCCAGGAACCCTTCTGGAGGAAACAGGAAGTTGTATTTTCCATCTCCTGAAAAATAGCAGTATTCCTAGAGTCTTGATCCAACATGAATCCGTAACAGACTCTATCTTCTCTGACACAAATTCTTATTTCTGACATTCTGGCCATCCTTTAAGGATTCCCAAGTGTCCCAGGAGACAGATTCAAATTAAGTGGATATTAAGAAGTTTGCTGACCACAATTTCCAAATAGAATAATTTAACTATTATGATACTTTTCTGCTTGAAACGCAGAACGCTAATGACTAAGGTACTATGAATTAACTTGGTTCCATTTCTATTTCTGAGACCAATTTACTAAGGAAAGTAGGGCAAAAACTTAAACTTTCAATGTCTTGGTTATCTACTTTATAAAAGCAAGAAACCACATGCTATTTTGAGAAGTTCAAGGATTTAAAGTTGCAGAGAGGGATGAAAGTCTGAACTAAATTGGTCACTGCTGCATTTGCCAAATAGCATCACAAATTGTCACATACAGTTTAGAATCCACAATGAACATCCCAAATTCACAACTCCCTCCTTTTTCTCTCATTCAGAGCCTCAAATGTCCAAGGTCTTCGTATCCTGAGGTCCCAGGTTAACAGGTGTCCTGGCTTTCTGGAATCCACTCTGTTTTTGTGCAGCCCAGCCAATCTCTGTCTGGAAAGGGCCGCAGGGGGCAGTGAGCTTCTGTGTGACCTAATATTCTCTGTGAATGAAGCCTGCTATGAATGGAAAGGCTTCCCCACAGCCCAGAAGCGTTCCCAGCATGCCATAAATCCCACAGACAGCTCCATAGGGCTTTATCTCTTTGTGAGATTTGCAAGTGTTCCTTCACCAATCTTCTGCTGGAGACGGGGTGGGAGGAGGGGTGGCAACTGACTGGTGTTTCCAAACGTAAAAGCAAAGTCTGTGAGTTTGATTCTTGTTCTACGCCACATTAAGGACTCTATCTTCTTCACTTTCCTATGGGATTCCTATGGGAACACTTAGTTCTCACTATTATTATCACCTATGATCATAATGTTCAAAGATAAAAATCAAAGCCCCATTATCAAGATGCCAATAAAATCATTACTCCCTTGGATCTCAAAATTCAAGTCATGACACTGTCTAACTTGCTCCTTTCCCCTCAAAAATTAAATCTTTAAAGTCTATGGGACTTACAAATTTAGATGTAAAGTGTAGCTTAATAGTTTGCACAAAGCTCTGGGACAAGGGGCCTCTGGCAAGTACTGTAACCCTCAGCACGGTATCTGGCACAGGTAACATTCCTAGATCACGGGCTTGCTAGAATTGGCTACCAATAGAGCAAGCAGGTATTTTTTAAGCATATTATTGCTTTGATCACCCACTTGCTCTGGTGATCAAACCCAGAGCAAGTTATAAAGAACAACTTAGTTTATCTTGAGCACATCTCTCTGAAAGATACACCAAAGTAAACTGCCTTTTTTCCAGGTTTTTCTCTTCATAAGCTGTAAATTAATTCTAAGAAAACCATCCTCAAGCCCTAAGTTTAAAGGAAGAAAAGAGGTGGCCAACATATATTTACTGAGCACTTGTGGGTCAAATGCTCAATTCTTACAACAACCCTCTTGTATAAGAATTATTCCTACTTTACTTGGGGAAACTGGGGTTTAGAGAAGTGAGGGGGTCACACCCAAAGTTACCCAGCCAATGAGCATAAGTGTCAAAGCCAGGATATAAAACCAGCCCTGTTTTTCTATTGTGGTGTGTTGTCTAAAAACACAAAGCAATACAGTACTGGGTACTCAATCTCTGTATCTGTACACTCAAGAGTATCAGAACTCAATGGTTCTGAATCTGCATACTTCATAGGATTGTTGTAAGAAAGAGGTAAGATCAGATGACAGATCTAAAGGCATGTTGAAAGATTACAGGATATTTAATGCTCTACAAATAAAAGAAAATATTGTATGTAATACTAAAATCCCTCCCTTTTCACTTTCTTTCCCCTACCCCAACTACTTTTACCAAAAGTTAGGTCTTACTACATCAAATGCTCTCTAGTATTCTCCTTCTTGCCTCTTGACACTGACTGAAACCGTTAACACCAAAGGGTGAAAAATATTGTTCTAGTGCCAAAGACTCTCTTGGGAGGAAAACAAAAATCCCTCTCATTATTAGTTTCTTAAATGAGTAAATTAAGAAAGATGAATACTTTCAATCAAGAGCTCAAAGAAAGCCAGGACCCCGGTGTCAGAGCTGTATGCCTAACACAGAGTAGGAATCCGTGGGCACACTCATGTTCCACTCTGATTCCCAGATTATTAATTAATTTCCTACCTGCTAGGTAGTCCAAAGACAGTATCATTCTATTTTTAGAAAGAAAGGGAAATGAAAACAGAACGGCAATATGATAGATTATGAATATAGCCAGAATATATAGTTTGTACATTCTGACACATTAAAAACAATAAAGAAGGCAGAATAAAGAAAGGACTGATAACTGTCAAAAACACAGATCCAATTTCTCCAAACGAATAGAAACTGAAAAAGCAAACATTTTGTTCACTAGATACTGGTGGTCAAAAATATATATTAAAAGATAGGTATGTAAGTTGTAAAGAAAAGATTTATCCTTCTAATAATATACTCATCGTTCCCATGGCTCATGACCTCCTCTTGATGTCAGTCAGTAAAAACAGTACGAAAAGAGCCTCCATTGGACAAAGGACTCAAATGAGGTACTAAGGAAATCTATAAAGGAAATAAAGGATCTCTACTGTTTGGAAGCCTAATAGCAGAGATTATAGTATGAATGTGAATTTTTTTCATTTAATGACATGGAAGACAAGGGATGTGTAGAGCTCAGTACTAATATGTATGACACCACATTAAATAAATCCTAGGTAAATACACAGCAGCGTTGCAGAGGGGATTTCAGAATTGACAGGGATAAGACCTCTTACAACCCCGGGATTCCAATGATAATGATGGCAGTCAGGAAAGGAAAAAATAGCAAGAAACTAGATTCCATTTCTGGTTCCAGTTCAATTAATCAAGTACTTACTAGTGCTGTCTATGTATCTCAGCAGTGGGATAGGAGAACTCTTTTTGATGTAGCTGTTCTTGTGCATTTCTAAACACACTGGAGTGGGTTCATTCAACAAATATTTGTTGAATCCCTACTATGTGGCTTCTGGAAGCCAGAGACACAACAAAGAACCAGACAGACAAGGTGCTAGCCCACATGGATAAATGTTCCTCCTTTTCAACTAAATGACAAGAAAGCAGATTCATGAGCCCATCACTGACTGGTCCTGGGCTTGCTCTCATGAGTCAGAGTAAGTGTCCCCTAGGGACAGAGTCTTCAAGCTACCTGACCCTGAGCGTTTTATGCTGCGGTGCTGGAAACACCATAGAGAGATGTGGCTGATTTCATCATCATATGCACGTAGACAGAAGCTACGAATACAGATAGAGCGACTCTTTCTAATCAATGCTGCATAACTATAAATACTAATGCAGATGAGACCATCACCCAAACTGATATAAATACAGTCCTTGGGCATAGCTTCTCTGCAACACCGTAGCAAGCAGTGCTACGGTGACGTATCGATGGATTCTACTATTCATTTGCATAGGTCAAATCAATTTCACCAAAGGCAACACTCAATTTGACCAAGACAACAAACCATACAATAGGTTCAGAAAAAGGTTTTGAAGTTTTAGTTATAGTAGTTTGAGTTTCTGAATATAAAATATTTTAACAGTGTGTTTTGTGGAAAATGCCACTAATAAACAACATCCATTTGGGGATTCATTTGAACATAAATAAAAAAGGCCTGTTTCTCCGAACATACTAAAGAGTTTGCAAGAATCACGTGGAGTGGTAGGTGAAAACACTGATTTCTGAGCCTGTGCTCTAGAAATTCTGAGTATTAGACTTGGAATAAAGCCCAGAGATCTGCATTTTAACTAACATCCTAGGAGATTCTAAATGTAGCAGATTCATTGATTACCCTTTGAGAAATACTATGCTTGACAGTGTGAAAACGAAGACAAATAAGGTTTATTGATGGGATAAAGGAGAAGTTGATTAATACAAGCTTGGACAAAGTCATCTGACCTTAAGGCTTTGTTTCCTCACTTATAAACTAAGAATAATATTACCTCTACCTTCTTTAACTCACCTCAATCTTATGAGGATGATTCAAAAAAAAAAAAAAAACTGTGGGCTACACTTTGAACTGCTTGAAATTAAAGAACTATATAATAAACTAAGGTATTATTAATACTCATGTCAATGACCTGAGATGCTTTCAAGTAAACCATGTGATCTTTCTTGTATGATTATGCTATGACATTCAACGGGTTTTCCTACAAAAAGGGAAGGTATTAAGATTAACCTACAGAGTTTGCTTCTGCCCTCATTTTTTGTCCAAGTGGAAGAATCCTAAGGAAATGTTTCATCACTTACCTTCTATAATATCCCTGTATAATTGGCACTGTTAATTCCCTCCTAGAGGCTGGGTGTGGTGGCTCACACCTATTATCCTAGCACTCTGGGATGCCGAGGATGGAGGATCATTTGAGCTCAGGAGTTCGAGACCAGCCTCAGCAAGAGCGAGACCCCTGTTTCTCTACTATAAATAGAAAGAAATTAATTGGCCAACTAAACATATATAGAAAAAATAAGCCAGGCATGGTGGCACGTGCCTGTAGCCCCAGGTACTCGGGAGGCTGAGGTAGTAGTATTGCTTGAGCCCAGGAGTTTGAGGTTGCTGTGAGCTCGGATAACGTCACTCTAGCCAGGGCAACACAATGAGACTCTGTCTCAAAAAAAAAAAAAAAAAAAAAAAATTCCTTCCTAGAACTCTTTGCCCTTTTTGCTTATAAAGATCATTTTCTCAAGAATAACAAACAACAACAATTAATAATTCTGAGTACTTTGTATGTATCCCATAATAACCTTATAAAGCAGATAAATTTACTATCTCATTTTACAGATGAGAAAACTGCATAAGTTTTCAGATAAATTTACTATCTCATTTTATAGATGAGAAAACTGAGGCCCAGACAAGCTAAGTAACTTGTTCCAGGTCACACAGCTAGGAAGTGGCAAAGCCAGGATTCAAATACAAGTGGTCTGGACCCAGAGTCAGACTTCATGATACTACCTCATCTCCCTCAAAGTCTCCTATGAATCCAAAGGCTCATCACTAGTTCCTCCTCCTTCACTTACCACCAATATGGAAATATTTCCAACTGCAATCCTCTTTTCTTCTTTTGCTATATTCTTTCTCGTCATTATATATATACTCCTAAATCTTTATCTCCAGTTCTTACTTTTCTTCTAAATTCTAGACCTGAATTTCTAATTGCCACACATTCACCTGAATAGTTCATAGACAACTCTAATTCAATACATACAAAAGGAGACTCATTTTATTCCTCTAAAAGCTCACCCTCCTCCAGCCTCTGATTTAATTCATGATCCAAGTCACAAATACGCAAATCATCCATACTCCTTCATTTCCCCCCACCTCCAAAATCCACCCTGTCCCATCCCCTATAATATCTTTCCATTCTATTCTTCCTTCCCAACCTCATTTCCTTTGCCTCAATTTAGATTTCATTCTATAACTGAATATGTATAACAAGTACCTAACTAGTCTCACTTGCCCTCTCATCTTGCCCCTTCAACCAGTAATCAGTAGGCAAAATATCCTTTCTAAAAGATTAATCCTGCTTTTAGAATAAAGCCAAAGTATCTACTAAAGTTACACATGCCTCTCCTACAACTGAGCAGTTCACTCCAGGTACATTCTCAACAGAAATGAGTATAGATGTCTGTCCACCAACAGATATGGACAGAACATTTATTTCAGTTCTATTCATAATAGTACGTTGCATTTGTTTGCTTACAGGTATCCTCCACTAGACTGTGGAATCTTTGAAGGTGAAGACTCTTCATATTTATGTTAATATTCATCCCTCTGAAATTAGCCTATAACCACATTAGTAATAAGTACTTCATGAATATTAATTGAGTAAATACATTTTTAAGATAAAAATAAGTTTATCTAACAAACCTATCTAGTGACATTATGCTGTTGCCTAAATAACTTTTACTTGATTCTTCCAAATTTCATCAAATAAAAAATTTGTACCTATAAGCAAGAAAAGTCTGTACAAATATAATAAAAGCACAAAATGCTTAATCATCACCTCTTAGCCGGACTGCTAAAATAAACACGCCTTTAAACTACCCTTATGGCATCCATAGTGATCTTTTAAAAACACAAATCAGATGGTGCCACTTCCCTGCTTCAAACCTCCCACTGGCTTCCCATAACACTTGCGGTGAAATCCAGCCTTTGTCAGGGTTCCCAAGGCCCTTCCCGCCTATCTGCTGGACCTCACTACCAAAATCATCTCCCTCCCTCTCTAGGCCCCAACCGCACTGGCCTGCTTTCAGCTCCTAAAACACAGCAAGCTCATTCACACCTAAGGACTTTTGCATTTGCTCCTTCTGCCTAAAATGCTGCCCCTGTGAGCATATGTTCAGGCTGGTCTCGGTTTCACCATCCATCTCTTCTGATGGGGCAGTGACCCCTGAGATAAACCCCCTGGAGCACCCCTCCAGCATGGGTGTCACACTACCCACCCTCCCCTGCCACGCCAGGTCACCTTACCTAGGTTAATTTCTCGATAGCACTTACCTATTTATTTGTTTGTTGTCTGCAAACTCCACAGACAACAGAGCCCTTGTTTGTCTTGTTCACATTATATAACTGGTACATAGAATAATGTCTACTACACAATGGGTGCGCAATAATGTTTGTGGTAATGAATGAAAACAAATTAATGTGTAATTAAATTGCATATTATTTTAAAACCTGAATGAAAGGCATACAAAACTCCATAAATCTCTAAAAAATATTAATACAAAAACCTGTCCTCTGAACTAAAAATCTTAGGTAAACAAAGTTAATTGATTCAATCTCTTTGTGGCAGTTTCGAACTAAAGGGAATTTATTAAAATGACTGTTGCGAGCTTTTTTTGAAGACCAATTAATTCTGTATTTGGTTATCATGATTTTAAAAATTACTGAAGTCATGAGGTTTTTTTTCCTCCAGAATTCTTTTCCCATCGAGATTGAGATGCCGAACCAAACTACACATAACAATGATCTCTCATTCTCTGAGGCTGACATTGCTCTTACTGTTCTATCAGATGTACATGCCATTGAGCCAATTGCTTGCTTTGAAAACCGAGAGTGAGAATGTGCACTTATTTGACTTCTTACAACTCCAAGTGGGAGTATCAGAGGAAATGAATACACAATCTAATCAACCAGCTACGTGATGAAAGTATAAATAAATACATTGCAAGAAATTTACTCGGGAGGTGTTGGACTACCAAGCAACTTCCGATATTTGCTACATGAAAGGCAGTGTGCAGAATAAGTCAGGGTTTCACTTGAAACCGTTTTAACTTTCCCTTTTTCCCACGCCAGGTTCTAAGCCTTGAACACAAAAAACATTGTTTGAGGTCTCTGAATTTATAATAAGTTTTTATTATTGAAACAAACTAGTACCCTGACAGCTCATTCTAGAATGCTAAGTTATGATCATTTGAACTTTATAGCAAGGGCCACTCTCTATATTAGTCATTAAACTGTTTTAAGGGGAAGTTTAGAGCATTGCCTTTTTATCCTAAATCCCACTTTTATTCATTTATTCATTCAGAAATATTTACTGAGCTTCTACTATGTGCAAGGTACTATTACAGGACACTGTGGAGACAGAAATGAACAACACAGGCATGTTCCCTGTCCTCATGAAGCCAGCATTCAAGCAGAGAAGACAAAATATTAGACAGATAATTTACCACTTATTTGTCTAACTGCAGCAGAGACAACTGCTTCCCATAAAAAGGTGCTAAAAAAACCTAAGATGAGGGAATCCCTGTCTTAGAGATCACGGAAGAGTGTCACTGAGGAAACAGATGAGAATGACGAGCACGTGTTCACCAGGCAAGGGTTGAGAGAGAGAACATCTCAGGCAGGGAACAGCATGTGCAAACGCCCTCGAGTAACTTGGAATACTGAAGGATCAAGAGCAGCTGATGTGGCCACAGGAGAGCGAGCCAGGGTAGAGTGGCAGAAAACGAGCTTAGCCAGGAGAAGAACTTTCATCTTTAACCTAATATCAGTGGGAAGCTATTAAAGGGTTTTAAGCAGGTGTGTCATGATCAAATGTTAAATGTAAATGTGAATTATCACGATCAAATGGATCTACATGAAGAATGAAGTGTAGGAAAATAAGGAAGGATTCACATAGAAGACAACTAGAGAAGACAAGAAGTGATAAGAGCAAAGTTTCTCAAAATATGGACCACGATCCGCCTGCATTAGAGTCACCTGGCGTACTTATGAAAGGCAGATTCATGGGCCCACCTCCAACTTCCTAAGTCCAAATCCCTGTCACTGGAGAATCTGCATTTAGTCCCAGGTTATTATAACAAACATTAAGGATTACGAACCATAGTGACAATACTAGAGCAATTCCTATGATGATAAAATGAAACAAACCATGATTGAAGTAAAGTAAGCTGCTTTTACCTGGGCATGGTGTTACCACTCTCCTTTCCAACTTTCTTTACTCCTTATCAGTAGCAAGTGACCAATTTTACTCTTTTTCCATAGTCATTGGTTGACCATTTAATTCAAGCAGAAGCAGACATGTGCTTTGCCTTGAGCCTGACTGGAGCAGAGCAGAGGAAATGAATTCCCAAGCAGTGTCACTGAAAAGAGCATCTCAAATTGGGAATAATGTTATCTTCAGTTTGTGTAGTCCTTTCTAACACTCAGAGCTGGTTTACATACACCATCTCATTTGATCCCCACGATAATCCCAGCTTACATATGAGGACACTGAGGCTCAAAGGGGCTACGTGGTTTACCTGGTCACATTACCAGTAATTGCCAGAGACCAGAGTCAAGCCCGGATCCCTCCGACTCCAACACCGACACCACACTGAAGGAGCTGTGCAGACAGCTGAGTAGGTCAGACATCCACCCTCGCCCTCCCCTTCCCACTATCTGCTCACAGAAGAGCCCCCATGCGCTGCCCTCTACCCGCACGACACACACGGCAAACAGCGAGGGCCCGTTCCACGGCACACGCTGTGAACGGATCACAGACTCAGGTCCCTGCTCAACGCCGGGTCGAAACTCTGCGTGTGGGGCACTGGAAGGGAAAAGATACCATCGTAGGCAAATTAAAACATAGCTGCACCACGTTACCAAAACTATCTGAAGACAAATATTTTGATTTCATATTAAGAGGATAATGGTCACGGGACTATGGGAAATTATAACAATCTAAATCAAATAAAACATAAGCTTCTCTTGTCAAAGAGGTATAATGGTCATGTTGCTAGTAGTAATTGTATGTTTGGATTTCCAAAAATGCATTCTCCTCTCCCATTAAAAAAAGTCACAACGCTTCCCTTTCCAGGAATGTGATTTAACTTAATAGCTAAGCTAATAATCACTAGCTGTTTATTTGGTGCAAACAAAGAAAGCACTGTCTCTGCAAGAGGACACAATGGTCCTGGATGTGAGATGGATTTAAGTGTCTGTTGTGAGTGACCATTATATTATGTAACCAATGGAGCCGCATGAATACCTGTTACGTAAGTCCATATAGCTTTGTCACTCTAACCAAAGTAGGGAGACTTTCCCTTCACATTAAAAAGCTTTCCTCAGTCACTTCCATAGTTTTTAAGGTTAAAAAACTTAAATTATATTGAGCCAGGGAGATTGTATATGCAGCTACTATATCCAAAGTAAATAATGAAAGGGGGGAATAAGAAAAAAAAATGTTTTTTCAAAGACTAGAAGGCAACTGTGAAGGAGGGTAAAACGTGTAAAAGTTCACACTGCTCAACTAAAGAGCTATTTTATTGCTATCCCTTAACTGAGGAGAAAATATAGCATTTTGCAAATCTACTGATGTGATTTGATAGGCACCTAGCAGTCATTCAGAAGCATTTATTGATTCATTTTGCCAAGAAGACGGGGGCGGCACAAACAGGCCACTGATGTCATACAATAAAGCAGCAGTCAGTGTGAAGGCAAAACCAGTGACAGATTCTAGTTTAGTGCTTTTTAAGTTTAGCCACCTATACTTCTCTGAAGCCCCAGCACCTAACTAATTCCACTCCTTTTTGGCTAAAAGTATCTGAGACTGGGAAGGAAGGAGGCAATACCTTCAATATTTCCTTCCAGTAGACCTGGAAGGAAGTCATCCAGGGTGTGAATGAAGTCAAGGAAAAATAAAATTTTAGGAAACCAGAATATTTAAATCACATTTAACAGCAATCACTCGTGGGGCAATTTAGTGTTCAAGGTAGGAATTATTTTCCCAAGGAAGCACCCTTTAAACACCAATATTTTAAAAGTTTTATTTATTTGACGGAAAGTTTCTGAAATATGTTAAATTTTTTGCCTTCAAAGGTAGAATATCCTGAGCATGATCTAACCTATCATTCATAACTCAGGAGGCCACCACTGCTACCAGGGACTGTAGCACCTGCCCTCCAGAGGCACGGACACAGACACAGGGCTGTTGCCAAAACCAAACGATCCCATGTACCTACACACATTTCTAATTCTGATGCCTGTGTATTTAAGCATCATCTCTTTCTTTCTTGCACTTATTTAACAAATATTTATTGGGTCTTCCATCTGCTAGGTGCTGTTCTAGACTCTCAGAATACAGCAGGCAGAAAAAACAACCAAAACTCATGTCCTCATGGAACTTATATTCTAATGCAGGATAGAGGCAATCAGTCATCAATAACAAACAAATAAAAGGGAAGACTAGACAATGGCATTAAGGGAGAAATAAGCTGAAATGGGCAATAGGGAGTTCCAGAGTGAGGGAAGTTTGTGATTTAAATGGTGATTAGCGAAGACCTCACCAAGGTGACATTTGAACAAGGCTTCCATTGGGATTGTCAGTTTTTGTTGCTATGAGCATGTCTAATGCTAAGCCCACTCTCTTCAAATTTGCTACTTGTGAATGCCTTGTAAACAAGTCATTATGACTATGTAAATAACCAACTCTGTAATGTATTAAGAATTGACATAGTATGCATTAAGAATGACAGCCTCCTGGCCTTTCTGATGGGATGAGAGCTATTTGGACTAATCAGAGAACATTTTCATCAATGTTCGGTTTTTAAATATGCTCTGGAAAGTCAAAATGGCCCAAAGAAGGGTGTTCCTCCATTTTAGAGTACACAGACTCTAAACATCTTAAAACCTTGGCCTCTCCCATATTCCATGACAATGAAGTAGCCTATTCTGCTCCTACCTCCCTAACTACACTTTTCTGACTCCTAGGCTAACTGCGCCCTACCTTCTTATCCCCTGATTGTGACATTACCCAAGATTGGCCCCCAGCCCTTTTCCACTTTCCTTTTATTGCCATACCATTCATAATGTGGAGAAAAATCTAACCTGCCATTCTGCTTCTGTAAACTCCGCTCGCTCAACCCTACTCCCTCCCCCGCCGGCGCCACTCTGTAACTTCTCGAAAACTGCTTGCCATTAGTCCTTGGAAATTATTGACCAAGATTAGAAGTTCCCGACATTAGCTCATCTGGTACATGTTTGTGCAAGGTCAAAGCCCATGGAACTTCCCCCCACCCTGTGATCCCTAGCCACCTGCGTGTGGTTTCTGCCTATAAAAATCCTAAGGAAAAAAGGGCCGGGGCGGCAGCTTCCCTAGCTCGGTGGTGCTGCTTGCCCCTGCGCTGCGCTGGAAAATAAATCCACCTCATGCTATTGCATCAAGTCTCTGGACTCTGAGTCTTTTTGAGCAGTCGTCTCTACCCCACACGGGCTGTACATTTCTGCGGCCCAACAATTATTACCCCTTAAAGTATCACCCACATGTAAATGATACCCCAAGGTGTTCCTCTAACCCCAAATCTCTTCTAATCTGAAAACCTTCTCAGCACGATATGTCTAAAATCCAAATAATCACATCACTGCCCTCCCACCAGCACCACAAAGAAGTTCATCCTAGAATCCCTATTTCTGTTAATGATACTGCTATTCTCTTAGTTCAAATGCACTCAGAACCTTGGAATGACATTTGACTCCTCCCTGTCACTGTACGGGCAGTCACCAACAGCTATTGATACTTTCTTCCAGGTTTTTACCTCCTCTGCTGAGAGTAGGAAACAAAAATAACTATTAGTCCAGACATAATTGTGATCACTAATGAAAGACGGTTGCTGTGTGAGGTTTCCTCCCGAAACCTCAGGAGGAAAGTGATTATGTTCTCACAGAGGTGTCACACATGTATCCCAAACATTAGGAAAGAGTGTTTTCGAGTTAGTATAAACCTTTTCTCACAGTGAAAAGGCTTCAGGAAAGGTGGGACAAGTATTTCAAATATGAAATGAAAGAAGCATCTGAAGAAACCAAGGTGGTTGTCCAGGTTTTCCAAATTATAAGAGACAGAAAGAAGGTCCCATAATCGAGGCTGTACATAGAGTAGCACGTATCTAAAACGTGATCACATGGAAGTTAATAGTCATAATGAACTGAATCTTGTCAAAAAGGTAAAGGTCAAGTAAAAGGACTTTTTTTCAGCTATTCTGGGAACAAAAATAGGAAGGGAGTGGCTGCTGATGATAAGTGGGGTAATGTTAACTGATAACACAGAAAAAGCAGAACTATTTTGCTCCCTTAGGCTTCTATCTTCCCTTTAAAGGAAAATGATCTTCAGACTGGAAAGGGCAGGACCAGCATGGTGAAGAGGAAACTAAAGCCTAAGATGGAGAAGATGATAGCAAGAAAGCACTTAGCCCTTTAAGTGACTTCATGTCTCCAGGGCCAGATAAATGACCTGAAAGGGCACTGAAAGAACCCTCAGATGCGATTAATGGAATCTTCGCACAAGTAGAGAATCACAGCCATGTCTATCTAACTGGTGGCGTCAAGAAAATGTACCAATTTTTAGGCAGGCATTAAGGTGGACTGGGAATGAAAGATTGCCAAAATCCCAGATTTGGTTTGTAAGCAATGATCACTAGAAGCTAATGTGAAATCACTGAGAGAAACAAAATCATATCAAACTAACATTCTATCCTTTTCTAACCCTACACAGGTAATGTGGACTGATGCTACAGACACAATGCTCATAGACTTTACAAAACCATCTCACCAACTCTCTACTTAGATCTTTACAGATACAATGGAACTCTAGGAGATGAATAATTGCAGAGTTGGCTACATTTGTATCCAAATCAGATGTTAATGGCGAAGTAATGTGAACTAGTGAATATTGCTGGGAGTAGGAATGTCTCTAGCAATATATCACAGAGCTCTATCTTTAGCCATGTTGAGTAAGTCATTTTAATAAATAAAGTGGATAATTACATAGAACATTGTTAAACTTAACTGAAAGGTATAACTGATACATTGGCTTAATCAGAATTTAGAAGATTATGAAAGAACTGGAAAAAAATTACTTAAGACTAACAAAATTAAATTTAATAAAAATAAATATTTTCTATATTTAGATTTTTAAAATGAACCCTCTAAGCATAGATTTAATGAGACTTTTTTTTTAATAACAATTCATTTTTTAAAAAGACCAAAGACCCTTTGCTGAATATAAGTCTTGAGTGTAATACATTTGCAGAGACCTAATTTAATTAAGTTCCACACAGGAACACAGTGACTATTAGCTAGACCTGTATAAAACTGTTGATATTTGACCATCTTTAATTCTTAAAAATGGTGATTTCATAGTTCAACCTAATAGAAGATTTGGTGTCACAAAAGAAGTACAAAGGGCCTTGAAGTTTAGAGAAGAATCACGTACTACCTTTTGAGACTGGAGAAGATTCATAGAAGTAGCAAATGAGCTAGAATTTGAGTGATGGATGGGAATTTAAACAGAAAGATATTTGGGAATGAAGGACATTTTAGGCATTGGCAGCGGTGGGAGAAAAGATCCTCAAACAGGAAAGTAGTCTAGTGAGCTGAAGTGTGGAGTATGTAAACATGAGGCGTAGGAAGTCACACCAGAGAGAGTGGAGCTTGACTTTGGAGGCCCTCGAATATACAGCAATAAGTGCTCTAAAATCCTACGATTTTTCCTACAAAAGCCAAGAACAGTATCTGGCACGTAGTAGGTGCTCACATTTGAGTAAGTGAATTAACAAATGAACTTATTTGTGAGAAGTATAAAATAACACAAGGTCAACATAAATACAACTCCTGACTGCCAAGTGGGTCTGTCACTTGAGTCACAGTACTTTTCATCTATAAATGACCTTGACGATCATTTAGTCTAACGCCCTCAAAAATTCTGGGTGACCACCAATGGGACTGGAAATACTCAAGCAAAGTAGACGTAAAGGCTGCCTGTTCCTCTGCCAGTTCCTAGGGTAATCTAATTCACCAGGGCAAAATCTCCAAAGGAGATTTTGTTTCAATAACTCCTAAATGTTGTGCTTTTGGATTCTTTCCTGAAAACGAATGCCATCTAAGTCTACAAGTTTCAGAAAAAAATGTTTGGTGGCTTTTGTGGGCAATTGTTTTTAAAAAGTCAAGCATGTCTAAGGTATAATTTTTAAAGAATCTGGCTCCGGGAGAAAAAGCTGAAGCATTAGTCACATGTTTTACATTTCTTACTCTTGCGTGCCAGATTTTTTTTTTTTTAATTAAGAAAGGAAAAATGGGTCAGCCCAAAAGAATTTTTACAACTGTCAGAATAAATACAAGGCCCATGTAACCCCATAAACTTCATTTTTGGAGCCTTTTCTCCTTTCTCTCTGTGGCTTACAGTGTCCTTTATTTAGAGCCCAGCCCAAAGCACAGCCCTGGTGACCATCCCTACATGTTTTGTGCTGTGAGGACATGTTTTCTGTCAGGCAGGAAGAGGACGGATGTGGTCCTAGATCAGAATACAGTCTCTTCTGATTTTAACAGGACGTGCTTGGGGGAGGATCTGAGGGTCACAGGAAACCCTTTCCCAATTCTTCTTGGCTCTAAGGTCGTTAAGACACCACCCTGCTTCTTAGAAAGTGTCACCACCCACAAGATCATTTTGAAAAAGTCTTCAAGAAGCAAGTCATCAGACAGAAGTCACCCTTGGACTCCAGGGGCACTTGAGGGCTGAGCACACAGGTCCAGCCGACAGTTCCAAAGAAGTGCAGCTCTCCTTAGTTCACCTTTCACTCTAGAAGTCTAGGGTGGCTACTGCTCTTGGGATGAGCACTCATGTTCAAGTTTACATTCACGCAGGGGCTGGTTTAGTTGAAGAGTTCCAGAACAGTTTCCACCAACCAGACCTAAAATCCACACGGTGTTCACGGTGTTCCTGGTACCAACCTGCCCTCTTACAGAGCAGACCAGGCCTCCAGGTAATGTTTCAGAGTAAGTCAGACCACCCTAGAACACTGACTTTCAAACCGTGATTCACAGTAAAAAGAAAAAAATACATTTTACATGAGATTAAGCCTACAACATATTTAAAACAAAAAGTTTGACAATAATGCCATTCTGATATTTTCTACTCCATTCTGTTCCAATTTTAGAATACTAATTTTTAACCCACCAAATTGACTTCAGAACCCATTAATAAACCACAATCTGCATATTGCAAAAAGTAAGGCCCAAGAGCAACAGCATCCAACAGAAATATAATGCCAGCCATAAGTAATTTTAAATTTATTAGCTACCACATTAAAAATATTGAAAAGAAACAACTGAAATTAATTTCAACAATGTATTTTACTTAACCCATTGTATACTCAATATTATCATTTCAACGTGGGATCACTATACAAAATTACTCAGATAGTTTAAATTATTTTTTTCACACTAAGTCTTCAAAATCTGATGTGGATTTTACATGGACAAAACATCTCAATTCAGACTGGCTACATTTCAAGTGCACAATATGCTATCACATTGAACTCCTGGAGAGTTCTGGAACAGCCAGACCTGCAATGCTGTCTGCAAGTGGAGGAAGGAGCATGGTCCACCCCAGCTGACCTCCCCGGCACGCTCAGTCACATGCCCTCGGCTCCTATTATACTGTCAGGCTCCGCACGCAAGCTCCACAGCCCTGATAAAGGACAGGAGGTTTCACAGGGAAAAAGAACAGAAATGAGGCCGGATAACCAATAATCAACATTATCACTTTGAAATGCCTCAAACACAAAGTCTGAATGCATTCATTCATGACATCAGAAACATTAACAAATGTCACAGAGAATTCAAACTAGAAAGTCACTTTCAGAGAATTTGTTCTGGAAAATATTTCTTGGTGATGACAAAACTGAATAGATAGCACAATTGCAACTATGTCAAAATATGTGCCTGTAAACAGAAATTGGAAAATAATAAGCATAAGCGAAAAGAACTGTGTCCTACTATGGTAGGACTATGGATGATTTTTTTCTTCCTTTTTAAAAAAATGTATACTGTTGTTATATCACTCTTTTAAGAATAACATTGCTATAAAAAAAAGTTCTTCCCTCTTTCCCAAAGCAAACATTTATGCCATTGAATACCAAAGCAAAGAAAAAGGTAAGGAAGCATGCAGGAAAGGATCAGAAGCAGCCAGAAAACTTGATTTTGATAGAGCCAATTAAAGTTGGGACCGTCTGAATGAAAGCACCTAAAAGTTGAATTCTGAAATTCTAGAATTCTGACAACCTCCAGCATAGGCTTTATAGTTAGCCTAAAGTAGAAATTTAAGAGTTAAGAATGTATGATCACAGAGTAGAGGAAATTACGAGAGGGCAAGAGAGTAAGGGAATTGTTTTACTAATGAAAATTGAAAAGTATACCGATAACATTACATAATTTATGTCACTTATTTTTAAGTCCCTTTCTGCCAGTGAGTCCTGATAAGAGGAGTACACCAAAGACAGTGCACTACACAACAAACCTGCAGTGTAAATCTCAAAGCAGGAGCCTTTGTCATTATTCTGTGCACAGAGGGTGTCAGTTCCCCTTACAAACATGTGTCACACAGAGCAAAGCTGTACTGGTTTGATGCTGGGTCAATATAAGTTTGAAGCAAATTATAGGCCTAAGTTTCCCAGAGGTGCATCCTTGACCCATGATTCTAATCTGTGTGTTACTAAGAAGTTTAGGGATTCACTCTAGATTACACAATGTCCCATCTATAAAGGTTACTATCATAGCAAGGTCACTTTTCATATGATCATGAGATGTGCAGGTCAGGTAATGATGACAAAGATAAGGCAAAAGCAGTATTTTCCTTTATAATTGTGTCATTAGTGGAAACATAAAACACAAGTTAAATCTAGTTTTTTCAATATTTTATTTTGTTTTAAAAAATAAGATTTACAATATTACCAAGTGGCAAGAAATTCATTAAAGATACATGTTCCATAATAATGATAAGGCCAAACCACTGATAAGATGCTTACTGAGCACTGTGTCTCAGACCCTGTCCCAGGTTATTGGAATACAAACACTAATTCAATATGGTCCCACCCTTGAGGCACTCAAATGAATAGGGCAAAAAGAAACATAAAACAAAAACAAAAACCAAAAAAAGCCCAGCTACTGCGAAAAGTGTTATAACAGAGCTTTTGGTGAAGGGCTGAGGAAACCCAGATAAAGTGTAGTAAATCCAGAAGAGAGGCCAGGAAGAGTTAGAAGACTAAAGACGACATTTCAGCTGGGACTGGAAAGGTAAGTAGGAGTTCGTCAGTCAACACAAAGCAGAGCAGGCAGACACAGACACAATGCCCTAAGCAGTGACACAAGGATGACAGCGCTACACAGAAACATGA